>NC_047090.1:160374119-161671619 GCF_902459505.1 Geotrypetes seraphini
TCCACCCTGGGTTAGGCTGGGAGCCCGGATGGGATTTTGGTTGATGGATTAGGTTTGTCTCACGCCTAGAATCTATGACTTTTCATGGCTCTAGCCACCACTCTACGTATTGTTTCCTGAAATGTCTCGCGTATCACTTCCCCTATTAAAAGGACTAAAATTTTGAATCAGTTGAAATGTCATAAAGCTGATATTGCGTGTCTCCAAGAAACCCGACTGACGGACGAAGAACATTCCAAATTAAAGAGATACTGGGTGGGTGAAGTATTTGCAGCTTCTTCTTCACAGAAACGAGTGGGTATAGTCATTTTATTTAAAAAAAAATCATTGCCACAGACGACCCACTTGATAGCACGGGTTCCCCAGGGCTGTTTTATATTGCTTCATGTTACAGTGGGTACCTATTCTTTCTATGTTATGAGTATCTATGCTCCGAATGTCTATGACCACTCTTTTTTTGAATGTTTGACGGTCGTCTTGGGAGCACATGCAGGGGACCCATTGTTTCTGGCAGGTGACTATAATCAGGTCTCTGACCCCAGTTGTGATCACTCTACTCCGGAACCTATTCCATCGGGGACGGGGACTCGTGGAAATCCATATCTTTACTCTGCCTTGGACCTGGTGGACCCCTGGCGTTTGCTGCATACTACAGAATGAGATTATACCCACGATCTAGAGTGCATGGTATGCTCTCTAGGATTGACTATATTCTTACTACTAGACACTCTTTTTTGAAAGTAGACTCGGCAACCATCGGACCCACGGTCATCTCTGATCATGTTTTGATTTGGTTGGATGTAAATATTGGTTTTGGTATTCAGGGACCAACCGAAGAATACCCCTGGATAAGCGGCGATTACGAGCTATAACATATGCTATACAGTCTCCCCTGAGAACCACCTTAGCGGTACTCCAAAACAAATCCGGGTTGTTCATATGTTGGCCATTAAACTCCAGAAAATCCTCCCACTTTTTTTGTTTCACGATGCTCATTTTAAAGACTTTTTGCAAAAAAAGTGGGAGGATTTTCTGGAGTTTAATGGCCAACATATGAACAACCCGGATTTGTTTTGGAGTACCGCTAAGGTGGTTCTCAGGGGAGACTGTATAGCTTATGTTATAGCTCGTAATCGCCGCTTATCCAGGGGTATTCTTCGGTTGGAGAGAGATTTAGCGGCTGCTAAACGACAATACGCAGCTTGTCCATCCCCTGCTACTAAGGAAACTCTAATTTCCATAGAAACATCTCTTAATACCCACATACACGAACGTGTGATGAAGATGTTGTTTTATCAAAGATTTAAATATCATAGATATGGTAACCGTGCAGGCAAATTGTTATCTTACCTTACGAAGAGGGCAAGAGGACAATGGGGATAATGGGGATAAAAGATGGATTGGGGAGACTCCATCACAAAACATCTCAGATTTCGAATCTTTTTAGGTCCTACTTTCAGGATTTCTATGCAAAACAGGATCGGGGAGCGGGTTCCTTGATTGGGGATTACTTCGCTGATTCGGGCTTACCCAAGCTTAATGATGCTGACATTGTTTCTTTAAATGCCCTTATTACACCTAGAGAATTGCAGAGGGTGATTCAGAATCAAAGGAATTATTCAGCCCCCGGACCTGATGGCTTTACGGTTGAATTTTATAAATTGCTGTCCTCTCAGATTGGTACTCCCTTGAGACATTATTTTACACGAGTTATTGAGCAAGGGATCTTTCCCCTGGGTGCAAATGAGGCATGGATCACTCTAATTCTGAAGCCGGGAAAGGAGGCGACTTCTACTGAATCTTATCGCCCCATTACACTCCATTTTCAGGTTGTTACTGTACAAATTTCAAGAAACTTGTTTAATTTTGTTATTCTTGTATGCGTGCACTTTGATATTGAATAAATATTTCAACATAACAGATTGGTTTGTAGAATGTGGACTCTCCCACAGGGTACCTGGAAAAGGCGGATAAGATACAAACTACTATGAGAAGGTTGCTCGATTTTGAGGCCATAGAGCCTGTGCCGCCCAATGACTCGGGTTCAGGGAGATACTCCATATATTTTATCATGCCAAAGAAAGGCTCTGATGATTGGAGACCCATTCTGGACCTTACATAAATGCAGCACTCAAGGTTCCGCGTTTTCTCATGGATACAGTTCAATCTGTCAAAGTGGCGGTGACCCCTGGAGAGTTCCTAGCCTCTCTAGATTTAATAGAGGCCTATTTACATACTCCTATTTTTCCAGACCACAGAAAATTTCCCAGATTGTATGTTCTAGAAAATCATTAGCAATTTTCAGCTCTACCCTTTGGCCTGGCGACAGCTCCTCGCACCTTCACCAAAGTGATGGTTGTGGTAGCAGCTCACCTACCCAAGTGTATCCTTATGTGGATGGCTGGCTGATCAGGGTTCCCTCATTGTCTGAGGGTCAGCGCACAGAGGATCAGGTGATCTGACTCCTGGAGGTTCTGGGTTGGATTGTAAATTACTAAAAGAGCAATTTGACACCGACTCAATCCCAGGAGTATCTGGAAGTCTTGTTCAACATGGTTGCCGACCACATCTATCTGCCAGAGGCACACAGACAGAAGATGTGTTCACAGATTTATTGTCAAGTTGGCTCTGTTGGCATGGGACTACCTTCAAGTCCTGGGGTCCATGGCAGCCACAATAGATGCCTTGGGCAAGAGCCTACATATGTCCACTCTAGTATGCATTAATCTCATGCTGGTCTCTATAGACAGATGCATTACAGAAGTGTTTACTCTGGATGCTGGAGGCTCGAATCAGCATGGAATGGTGGTTCCATCCTCAATTCCTTTCCAAGGGCATGCCCCTTCGGATTGCTTCCTGGATGGTCATAGCGACAGATGCCAGTCTCCTAGGCTAGGGATCTCATTGCAACCATTGTCTGATTCAGGAGCGTTGGTCACCCTCTCAGAAGAGGTGGTCAGTCAACAGGCTAGAACTATGTGCCATTTGGTTGGCTTTGGTGAAATTGCAGAAGACTCTCAAAGGTCAAGTGGCCAGTCTTCTCCGGCAATGCTACACTGGTGGCATATATCAATCGCCAGGGAGGCACCAAGAGTGCATCTCTATGTATGGAAGGTAAAGAAAGCCCACTACTCCCAACTTCTGCAGAGAGCTCCTAACTGATCCAGATACATGCTCTTCCACTGGGCGGAGCATCATCGTCAGGCGCAGCACATGTGCACGGGTGTGGACAATGTTCAAGCCAACTTTCTCAGCAGACAGATCATGGATCTAGGAGAGTCGATGCTGTCAACTGCAACATTTCAGGCCATTGTTCAGCGGTGGGGGTCATCCAAGCTGGCAACGGTGAAAAACAAGAAAACAGACAGGTTCTTCAGTTGGAAATTCAAGCCGGGAAGTGAGGATCTGGATACTCTGGTCCAATCATGGCCTCAGATCATCCTGTTGTACGTTTTTCCTCCCTGGCCCATGATAGGCAGCATCCTTCAACAGATTGCAACTCATCAGGAAAGGGTCATTCTGGTGGCTGCAGATTAGCCTCGCAGTCTGTGATACGTAGATCTGATGCATCTTCAATGGCCTCCGGTTGCAGATGCTCCCAGACCTCCTTTCTCAGGAACAAGTATGCATGGAGGATCCAGATCACTTTGCTCTTAAGGCATGGCTATTGAACATGGAGTGCTAGAGCGCAAAGGATATTCAGAAGTTGTCATTGCCACACTTCTCAGGTCTAAGAAGTTGACTATAGTATCTGTCTATGCTACAGTGTGGAAGACTTTCCAGCACCAGTGTGCCGGTTTGAATGGTTGGCTTTTTTGCAAGCCAGCCTTGACAAGGGCCTCACCTCGACTTTCCTTCTGTTCCAGGTAGCAGGGATCTCTTGCTTCAGGGCTTGGGACCACAAACTTATGCTGGCATGTCATCCAGACATAGCCAGATTTCTGAAGGGTGCTCTCTGCATTAGACCACCGATTAAACTGCTGTTCCTTTCGTGGGACCTGCAAGGTCTCACCAAAGCTCCTTTCGAGCCACCAGAAGTAGCGTCCCTCTTGGCCTTGATGCTAAAGGCGTTTTGTTCTGGTAGCGGTGACCTCAACGAGATATATTTTCTACATTACTAAGATTTCCTGAGAAGAAATTATAAAGCAGCGATTGTAAATATGGCTTAGGCTAATTACCACAGTGCCAAATATAACTGCCCCTTTTGCAAGCCAAGGATAAATCTGTCTAACCTCTGGAATTGTAAAGAATAATTTTTCACTCTTTTTCAGCTGAGGTCAGCAACGGATGTTTAGAAATGACTTCTCTTCAGCTACAAGCCATAAAAGCGAGCCCTGTGGTTCTGGCAGGTAAGATCCAAAATCCCAACATGGCTACAGCAGAAGGTATTTCAGTCAGATAACAGCCACTAAGCACTCAGCTGCCAATTTTTGTGGAATGGTCACAGCCCAGACACAAAGTTCACTAGTGTCCAGACACAGAACAGTCTCTCCCCATCAGCTGATGGGATGCACCACAATGAGGAAGGTTTCTTCTCCAAATGCTCAGCTGAACTCCCCCAGTTCCAAACTCTACTGAGTCGAAAGGGCCCAGAGAAGAGCGACAAAAATGGTTAAGGGACTGGGGGAGTTGCCATACACTTAGAGGCTAGAGAAACTGGGCCTCTTCTCCCTTGAAAAGAGAAGACTGAGAGGGGTCATGATCGAAACATTCAAGATATTGAAGGGAACTGACTTAGTAGAGAAAGAGAGATTATTCACCCTCTCCAAGGTGAAGAGAACGAGAGGGCACTCGCTAAAGTTAGAAGGGAAAAGATTCCGTACAAACGAAACCCAGAGAGTGGTAGAATTCTGGAACGCTCCTCCGGAGGCTGTTATAGGGGAAAGCACCCTTCATAGATTCAAGACAAGGTTGGATAAGTTCCTACTGGAACAGAACTTACGCAAGTAAGGCTAGACTCAAATAAGGCACTGGTCTTTGATCTAAGGTCCGCCGCATGAGCGGACTGCTGGGCATGATGGACCACTGGTCTGACTCAGCAGCGGCAAATCTTATGTTCTTATGAGTCTAGTTTATGCAGTTTATTTAATCTTTAACATTATTATTGCTATTATTAGTCTATGATTGTTAACTGAGTCGAGCTCCATTTTCCATGGAGATGACCCGGTCTATAAACGTAAGTTTTAGTTTAGTTTCTCTCTCTCTCTTACCATGCACATGTGGCACCCATGGGCCAATCAGGACCTTCTCTCATAGGTTATTGCCATGCAATAAGAAGAATAGAATAGGCTTCTTGTTGACCTCTCTAATCAGACAGCATGTCTCGCCAAGATGATAACAAAACAAGACACAGTTCATAGCAGTGCCGGCAAGGCTTGCTCCTCACATCTTCACTGAGGAAGATGGGCCCAGCACTAGTGGATGACCGTGGCTGTGAACAGGCGAGCAAACAGAAGAACACCTTGCCTTTGAGAAAGGGCAGTCAAACAAAAAAAGGCAAGGGTGGTGTCTTTTCAGCCAGTGATAAAATCTTTATTAAACAATTAAAAGTCCCAACAAGGATTCCTGTTTCGGCGTAATGGAAACGCCTTCCACAGGGGACACGTGAGTGGTCGAGCAGCAGCATACAAAGCCTCACTTTTTAATTGTTTAATAAAGACTTTATGGGGGATCACGTGATGCACTCGTCGTGAACAGATGTGCGCTGCTGGGCTCTGTGATCCGATCCAAAAACTGCTCTAAACCTCTCTATACCGCCCGAGTTGTTTTTCCGGAGGCGCATGTGGAGCTTAACTACTGCAATGGGGATCAGCACTGTTTTCGTTACCGGAAGGGCTACAGTATGCCCCCTAAAACTACAAAAACTCTTAAGGGCAAAATCAGTACGCCGAAACTTAAGATGGCAGCGGCTCCTGCACTCGTGCCTCCGAAGTTGGGAGAATGGGCCCAGGAGATATCCCGCCTTGTCACCACCACCCTGGAGGATTGCCTCAACAAGTTACAGTCAGTGGTGCAGGACATCAATGAAAAGTTTGATGCCCATGCCCAAAGGATAGCGGAGGCGGAACAGATAATTTTTGCCAGAGAAGATGATGCCCAACAAGTGCAGGAGCAGGTGGTGAGCCTGCAGTCACAGGTGGTGACCCTTACAGAAAAACTAGAAGACACTGAGAACCACTAGCGCCACAACAATTTGAGGGTTGTGGGGCTTCCGGAGCTGCAGAATACTAGCAACCTTTATCACTTCTTCCAATCTTGGTTGCCAGAGCACTTGGGCCTGGAAACTATGGTGGTGACTTTTGTGTGCACACAGGCTGGGAACCACCTTGGCGACTACCCCTAAGCCTAGAGTATAGCTATAGCACGGTATGTCAACTGGCGGGAGAAAGAACTGCTCTTAAAAGCTTACCACTCAGCTGGCAGTCTGTTGTATGAGGGGAAAAGGCTGCTCCTATTCAACGACTATTCAGCACGCGTCTCTTCCCAGAGGCGGGAAATGGCGCCCATCTACACCTCCTTACACCGTAAAGGTGTGAGATTCACCTTGGTTTACCCTGTTAGCCTGCGGATTTTGTGGGATGACAAGGTGTATACTCTCATGACTAATAATATAATAATAATAATTATTATATTATTAGTCATATTATAAAGCGGAAGCGCAACGATTCTTGGATACACTCAGTGCTGCTGGTGCCCCTGTGGAGTGCAGAGAAGATCCTCCAGAATGAGGATGGCTGTAGCGTGGCGCTCAGAGCTGGGCCTTGTTTCTTTGTTTATTGCTGCCCTCACGTGGCTTACTGACCTGCCGGATTGATGGCGCAGCTCAGCCTTCTTTCCATGCCACTCCTCCGGAGCCCTTTGAGTTCTGTGGCCTCTGTTCTAGATGCCTTGATTTGGGAGTTCGTGCAGGCTCAAATAACTGATGGGGGGTGGCTGTGCATTGAGGACTAACTGTGGACCTGGGCCTATAGTTTCAACCTGTCCAGGGGCGCGAGACTATTAAACTTTGGAGAATGCACGGTTTGATACCATGCGTCCCTGGAGGGGCCTTCTTTGCTATACTGTTATGGAGTCTTCTGATATCTTGCGAGACTAGGATTGCGGATATCCCAGATCCGTGATCTCTATTTTTCTTGCTAACTGCTTTCCCTTATGGGAACCTTTTTTCTTGTTCTGGTTTTTCTTTCCTGTTTGGGGGCTGGGTGGTATCCTGGGGAAGTTTTCTCTGAGGTAGGGAGAGGGGAAAGGGGAGGGGATGTGAGGATTGGGAAATGAATGGGTGGTGTGAGTGGTATGAATGGTTGTGGCTGGTGGGGCGGGCTGGGGAGAAGCGTGTTGGGAGTGCCCCGTTATCCAAAAATCCAAATCCAAAATAGGGAGTTCAAATAAATAATACAAAAACAAAAAATACCCTATGAGATCTGCACCAAAAAGATCTTATCTGACTAGCAGGGGTCTCAAAGTCCCTCCTTGAGGGCCGCAATCCAGTCAGGTTTTCCGGATTTCCCCAATGAATATGCACGAGATCTATGTACATGCACTGCTTTCAATGCATATTCATTGGGGAAATCCTGAAAACCTGACTGGATTGCAGCCCTCAAGGAGGGACTTTGAGATCCCTGGACTATAGGAATGGGCATCAAAGAGCTGAATATCAGGCAGTAGACTGCTAGATGTACTTGCAGGTCAATGTCTCAATCATTGGCCCGAAACCAAGTCAGTATATATACTTTTAAAAATTTTTTTATCATTTTAAAATTTTGTATAAATATAGTAACATAGTAACATAGTAGATGATGGCAGATAAAGACCCGAATGGTCCATCCAGTCTGCCCAACCTGATTCAATTTAAATTTTTTTATTTTTATTTATTTTTATTTTTTCTTCTTAGCTATTTCTGGGCAAGAATCCAAAGCTTTACCCGGTACTGTGCTTGGGTTCCAACTGCCAAAATCTCTGTTAAGACTTACTCCAGCCCATCTACACCCTCCCAGCCATTGAAGCCCTTCCCTGCCCATCCTCCACCAAACGGCCATACATAGACACAGACTGTGCAAGTCTGCCCAGTAACTGGCCTAGTTCAATATTTAATATTATTTTCTGATTCTAAATCTTCTATGTTCATCCCACGCTTCTTTGAACTCAGTCACAGTTTTACTCTCCACCACCTCTCTCGGGAGCGCATTCCAGGCATCCACTACCCTCTCCGTAAAGTAGAATTTCCTAACATTGCCCCTGAATCTACCACCCCTCAACCTCAAATTATGTCCTCTGGTTTTACCATTTTCCTTTCTCTGGAAAAGATTTTGTTCTACGTTAATACCCTTCAAGTATTTGAACGTCTGAATCATATCTCCCCTGTCTCTCCTTTCCTCTAGGGTATACATATTCAGGGCTTCCAGTCTCTCCTCATACGTCTTCTGGTGCCAGCCTCCTATCATTTTCGTCGCCCTCCTCTGGACCGCCTCAAGTCTTCTTACGTCTTTCGCCAGATACGGTCTCCAAAACTGAACACAATACTCCAAGTGGGGCCCCACCAATGACCTGTACAGGGGCATCAACACCTTCTTCCTTTTACTGACTACGCCTCTCTTTATACAGCCCAGCATCCTTCTGGCAGCAGCCACTGCCTTGTCACACTGTTTTTTCGCCTTTAGATCTTCGGACACTATCACCCCAAGGTCCCTCTCCCCGTCCGTGCATATCAGCTTCTCTCCTCCCAGCATATACGGTTCCTTCCTATTATTAATCCCCAAATGCATTACTCTGCATTTCTTTGCATTGAATTTTAGTTGCCAGGCATTAGACCATTCCTCTAACTTTTGCAGATCCTTTTTCATCTTTTCTACTCCCTCCTCGGTGTCTACTCTGTTACAAATCTTGGTATCATCTGCAAAAAGGCACACTTTTCCTTCTAACCCTTCAGCAATGTCACTCACAAACATATTGAACAGGATTGGCCCCAGCACCGAACCCTGAGGGACTCCACTAGTCACCTTTCCTTCCTTCAAGCGACTTCCATTAACCACCACCCTCTGGCGTCTGTCCGACAGCCAGTTTCTGACCCAGTTCACCACTTTGGGTCCTAACTTCAGCCCTTCAAGTTTGTTCAACAGCCTCCTATGAGGAACTGTATCAAAGGCTTTGCTGAAATCCAAGTAAATTACATCTAGCATATGTCCTTGATCCAGCTCTCTGGTCACCCAATCAAAAAATTCAATCAGGTTCGTTTGGCACGGTTTACCTTTTATAAAGCCATGTTGCCTCGGATCCTGTAACCCATTAGATTCAAGGAAGTACATTATCCTTTCTTTCAGCAACACTTCCATTATTTTTCCAACAACTGAAGTGAGGCTCACCGGCATGTAGTTTCCTGCTTCATCCCTATGACCACTTTTATGAATAGATATTTTTAAATATTTAAACTTGCATAATTAATCATTCAAAGATAATGTCTATACTTTAAACAAAGCACTTATCTTTGTAAATGCCACTGAAAAATAACTGCACTTCTCGGTGAAAACCCGACGGGGCCTCCGTTTTACCTCAATCGGCTTCATCAGGGGATAGTGTTTTGGCAGTACCTAAATGTTGAAAATAAAAATAAATAAAGACATTATCACTGGTTGAAAAGACACCACCCTTGGCTATGAGCACACATAGCATGTAAATAAGTCCATAATACTTCTAGAGAGAAAAGATGGTTTATGGTCTGAGCTAGGCCTAAAGCCTCCAAAAGGTAATGCAGGGATATCCCTACAGCACCATCAGAATAGGGAACGACTAGTTACTAATGGAATCCTTAATAACTCTCTGTTTCAACATATCATCTATCTGCTTCACCACTGCCTGTTGACAGGCTTCTGGAATGCGGTATGGGTGCTGCTGAGCCACCACTCCTGTGTCTGTGATGATATCATGGGATGCAAAATGAATCCTACCTGGTGAACTGAAGAACACAACATCTCTGTTCTGGTGACTCCAAGTCAGTTTTCTGGATGGCTGAAAGTTGGTCACCAAATCTTTTATTTTTATATTTTACCTTTATTAACATTTCTATACCGCTTAAATGAATATAGATTCAATTCAAAGTGGTTTACAATGAACAGTCAAAGTTACAATCACCTTAGGAGTGTACAGATACCATGAACAAGTAACCTTTAGGAACTAACATACCTTGATTAATACACCCACATTCCCATTCCCGAGCATTTCACCAATGCTTGCAGAGACATGTCATCAAAAGTATTCAGTGAATAGTAGTGCTTTCAGCTTCCTTTGAATTGTCTGGCATCTTTTTCCATCCGTAATTCCGTAGGTAGGGCATTCCAGCACACTGGGGCCATTACTGAGAACATTCTCAACCTGACGCATTCATATTTAATGTCTTGTGGGAAGGGATCTACAGCAGGAGATCTTGTCTAGAGTGCGTATTTGCGGAGTCTGGTGAACAAATATTGAGGTTCGGCTGAATGCAAGGCCATGAATGTGAGCAGCAGGGTTTTGAATTTCACCCTGCTCTCAATTGGGAGCTAGTGTAATTTTCATAACAGTGGTGTGGTGCTCCTCTGCTGTAATTCTCCCAGCAGGAATCTCACTGCAACGTTTTGTACTGTCTGAATCTGTCTGGTCAGGTACTTTGGTAGTCCTAACAGGATAATATTGCACTAATCAAAGACCAACAGAACAAATGAGACCACTACATTAGTCATTGCCTGAAAGGAGAGGTACGGTTTCAGACTTCGGATCCAGTATAATTTCCCATAGGCATTTTTTTACTATTTGCTGAACCTGTATGGTCATATCAGTGTTTGGATCCAGCCATATTCCCAGATCTCTCACCCCTCCCACATTTGACTCTATTAGAGAGTTATTCAGTATCAGCTGGAATTTATCCATTTGTCCTCCCCATTTATTGATCAGCAGGAGCTCTGTTTTATTCTTTATTTATTGCTAAACTATTGGCGTGAAACCATTCAAAAATTTTTCCCCTAACTTAAATTGATTGTCTGTTTCATCACAGTATCTGGATTATTCATTGAGTTGATCAGTTGGACATCATCTGCATATATATAGCATTCCCAAAACAAATTTCTGATAAATCTTCCTAATGGTTTCAGGGAAATGTTGAACAGCATGGGGGGCAAAGCGGACCACTTGTGGAACCTCTATATCCATTTCTCTCCAGTTGCTATTATTTCCATGTTATTCCACCCTTACCATTATATTGGAGAGAAAGGATTGGATCCTTGTTAGTACCCATCTTCCCAGTCCTACTTCCTTGTAGCGTGAACCCTGTAGACCATGTTGGACAAGATCAAATGCTGCTACAAGGTCTAAGGACACCACTAACACATCATCCACCCTCCCTTGGTGCGTTAGGAATTAGTCTTGTACTGTTACCAGAACTGTCTCTGTACTCAGATGCTTTCTGAACTGTTACTGTGCCTGATCCAGTTTAGAGAAGTCTTCCAAGAATGTCAAAAACTATTGGCATACCAGTTTACAGTAGATATTCAAGGTTGGTTCATTACAGGTCGTTGCCCTTGCTCTTCAGTGTGGACCTGATCAAGTTTCAAGTTTATTTAAAATTTGATTAATCGCCTAATCATGTATTCAAGGCGATGTACAATGCTAAAATAATTTATAACAACGTACAAGGGAATAATACAAATGCCATAGGCATGACTTACGTAACAAGACAGAACCACTTGGGAAGGCAGGGTATAGAAATACAATAATTGATAGAAAATGAGACAATTAAGGGAAACTACAAAAAGAAGGGTTTAAAATAAGTCAGAAATTTGAAATTGGGATAAAAGAAATCAGAAGTCTGAAATAAAGTGTGCAGACTTGACTGAGGCATCTAACAGTCAAAAGCATCTTTAAAACGAAAGCATTTTAACTTGCCCTTGAATCTTTCTATACATCTTTCTTCCCTTAAATAAATAGGTAGGGAATTCCACAATTGAGAAGCCATGACTGAAAAAATGTATTGTCTGCGTGCATTAATGGATTTGAGAGAAGGAACAGTCAGTAGGTGTTGATCATTGGATTGAAGTATTCTAGTGGGAGTGTAGAGAATCAAGACTCTATCAATGAAGGCTGGGGCTTTGTAAAGTAACAATGTAAGGATTAACAGACATATTTTATAGTTTATTCCATGCGCTACTGGAAGCCAGTGAGATTTTATGAGAAGTGGTGAGACATGATCGAATTTCTTTGCTTTCATAATAAGTTTAATAGAAGCGTTTTGGATTAGTTGTAGGCATTTAATCTCCTTTTGAGCAATCCCCTGAAATAGAGCATTACAATAATCGATTTTAGAGATGAGTAACGAGTGGATCAACATGTTAAGTGATTTGGGTTATAACCATTTAGAAACCAAACAAATTTGCCGTAATCTGATAACTGAATATTTTCGTTCATTAGGGACCTGTTCTGATGTTAGTGAACAGTTGGCGAGATCTGTCAGTAAGAGTAGTCCCCCTTCCTTTTAGATTTCTCATCAAGCGTATAAAGCAATTGTCTAGTGAAAGTGGACCTGGTTTCACTCCTCTTAGTGGCTTCTTTACTTGAAGCTTGGAAACTAGCTCAAACTCTGAAGGTATTTTATTTCTCAGGCCATTGTCGATTCTAGCACTCAAACTATTATCTTGCTGCAATTTCCTAATTTTTTCCAGAAAGTATTTGTAAAAGTCCTCACTCCCATGGGAGCACTCCGATGTTAGTTCATTTTGGGTTTTTCCCCAGTAGCCCATGGACTTTCTGGTAGAGGGTCCTTGTGGAATTTCCAGCTGTTAGAATTTTTCATGGAGAAGAACTCTGTCTTTTCAATCGTAATCTTCTTCATTTAAAATCCTATTTATGGCATGCCAGGCCTTCCCCAGTAGCCCATTCTATTTTCTGTTTTCTCCACTTTCATTCAATTTGTCTTTCTTTCCTTTTTCAACTTTGTGACCTCTTCTGAGGAAGTAAAACCTGTATTTCTTCTCCCTACCTTCTGCAATTTTAGAGGGGCTACTTCCTCCAGGCTATTGCTCAGGGAATTGTCCCAAATCTCTTGGAGATTGGCATGTGCTGTGTCTGTTTCCCCAAGTTATCCTCCAGTTTGTTTTTGAATTTCTCTTCATCTATATAACCTCTCCCCATTTTAGATAAGAACATATGAATAGCCTTACTGGGTCAGACCAATGGTCCATCAAGCTCAGTAGCCCGTTCTCATGGTGGCCAATCCAGGCCACTAATACCTGGCCAAAACCCAAGGTGTAGCAATATTCCATGCTACCGATTCAGGGCAAGCAGTGGCTTCCCCCATGTCTTTCTCAATAACAGACTATGGACTCTTTCTCCAGGAACTTGCCCAAACCTTTCTTAAAACCAGCTATGCTATCCGCTCTCACCACATCCTCTGGCAACACGTTCCAGAGCTTAACTATTCTGGTTTTAAAAGTATTTCCCTGTAACTTCATCGAGTGTCCCCTAGGCTTTGTAATTTTTGACAGAGTGAAAAATCGATCCACTTGTGTCCGTTCTACTCCGTTCAGGATATTAGTTCCGACACTCATAGGAATTCTATGAGCGTTGGAACTAATACTGCCACGGCAGGCAATAAAAAAGCCTAACGTGGCTTCATAAATGAGGGGGGTAATATAACATCTTTAAATGCACTCCATTGACCCCTCTAAACCCATTGACATACTTCACTGACCTTCTAACATCACTAACAGACCCACCTCCCCATCTATTCATATATAACGGAAACCCAGAATTACTCATGCACTCCGCTAATTCTCTAGGCCAAGGGCTCCTTTTATTAAGCTGCGTTAGGGCATTAAAGTGCGGAATAGCGCATGCTAAATTGCTGCGCGCACTAGACGCTAATGCCAGCATTGAGCTGATGTTAGTTCTAGCTGTGTAGCATGGGTTTAGCGCACGCTAAAATGCTGCGTGCGCTAAAAACACTAATGCAGCTTAATAAAAGGAGCCCCAAGTAACCCATAAGTGCCCCAAACTCACAACACCCCTCTCCCCCCAATAAAACAATAATCCTCTATCATACCCCTCAACCTATCAGAATAGCGTGTCCACTAACTCAACCCATTATGCACAACTTTAACCCTCACTATACATTATTTATTTTCTGAAGAGTTTTAAAAATAAAACTTCTACATCATCTGGTTAGACAGGTGCAAGGAAAGTACAGCTGTAGTTAATTAGTCTGACTACAAATTTCTCTTGGGAGTCTACTTCAAGTTGTTCAGCTTCTGTTCAGTTAGCAGAACCACTTGAAGTATGTCTCCAAATGCGATATGTGGTAGGAACGGGTAGCTGTACCATTTTTTTTTTTTTTAAATTGTTTCCCGTGTTTCCAGGAATGATCATTTTATTCCTTTTCGTTTGGCCCATGTTGTCAACGAGGGAGCAAAGTCCTTGAGAGCGCCCTCTTTCGAAAGATAGCAGATAGCACAAAAAAATAAAAAATAACCACATGGTCCAAAAGTAGCATATACTAAATCGTACAAAAACCCACCAGTAAAAGAAATAGAACTGTAAGGTTGATTGTGTTTTCTCTATAGGGGGTAAAGAGCCTCAGAATGTGGAGCTGTGTGTACCCAATTCAGGTTGTAACGTGAACAAATTCACTGGCTCCTGCTCACGTCACAGGCTGAAACCCATACAATTTATTTTATTTCATTTTTATTAAATCCAATTGATTAATTTATCCTCTAAAAGACCTGTTGTGTGGTCGTGTAAAAATATATTCTTTCTTCTATAAGAGGGGACCCGGGAAACTACAGACCGGTGAGTCTGACCTCGGTTCCGGGGAAAATGGTGGAAGCACTGATAAAAGAAAACATTGATGAACATTTTGAAAGAACCAAACTTCAGATAACCAGCCAACATGGCTTCTGCAGGGGGAGATCGTGCCTAACTAACTTATTGCACTTCTTCGAAGGAATTAGCAAACGAATAGACAGAGGAGATCCCATAGACATCATATACCTAGATTTCCAAAAAGCCTTTGACAAGGTGCCTCATGAACATCTACTCCGAAAAATGAAGAACCATGGGGTGGAAGGAGATGTACATAGATAATAATAATAATAATAATTTATTTCTTATATACCGCCAAAGCCATAGTAGTTCGAGGCGGTTTACAATGAAGAAGGACTGGACAATCAGCAAAATGTTACATTGGTACAATCAGAGAAACTAGGTACTGGAGAAAATGGTACAATCAGAGAAAATTGGAGCAATCAGGGAAAATGGTACAATCAGCGAAAATGGTAGAATCGGCAAAAGATGGAATGTGAAAGTAGACCTCCATCAGGTCGAGAGAACGTGAACGTCTACTCCGGAAACTGAAGAACCATGGGGTGGATGGAGACGTACATAGATGGATCAGACACTGGTTGGTGGGTAGGAAATAGAGGGTAGGGATGATGGGCCACTACTCGACTTGAGGAAGGTCACGAGTGGTGTTCTGCAGGGCTCGGTGCTCGGGCCGCTGCTATTTAATATATTCATAAATGATCTGGAAACAGGGACGAAGTGTGAGATAATAAAATTTGTGGACGACACCAAACTATTTAGTAGAGCTTGGACTAAAGAGGACTGCGAAGAATTGCAAAGGGACTTGAAAAAACTAGGGGAATGGGCGACGAGATGGCAGATGAAGTTCAATGTTGAGAAATGTAAAGTATTGCATGTGGGTAGCAGGAACCCGAGGTACAACTATACGATGGGAGGGATGTTATTGAATGAGAGTACCCAAGAAAAAGACTTGGGGGTAATGGTGGACATAACAATGAAGCCGACGGCACAGTGTGCAGCGGCCGCTAACAGAGCGAATAGAATGAAAAGTATAATCAAGAAGGGTATTACAATCAGAACGAAAGAAGTTATCCTGCCGTTGTATCGGGCGATGGTGCGCCCGCACCTGGAATACTGCGTCCAATATTGGTCGCCGTACCTTAAGAAGGATATAGCGTTACTCGAGAGGGTTCAGAGGAGAGCGACACGTCTGATAAAAGGGATGGAAAACCTTTCATACGCGGAGAGATTGGAGAAACTGGGTCTCTATTCCCTGGAGAAGAGGAGACTTAGAGGGGATATGATAGAGACTTACAAGATCATGAAGGGCATAGAGAGAGTAGAGAGAGACAGATTCTTCAAACTTTCAAAAAATAAAAGAACAAGAGGGCATTCAGAAAAGTTTAAAGGGGACAGATTCAAAACGAATGCTAGGAAGTTCTTCTTTACCCAACGTGTGATGGACACCTGGAATGCGCTTCCAGAGGACGTAATAGGGCAGAGTACGGTACTGGGGTTTAAGAAAGGATTGGACAATTTCCTGCTGGAAAAGGGGATAGAAGGGTATAGATAGAGAATTACTGCACAGGTCCTGGACCTGTTGGGCCGCCGCGTGAGCGGACTGCTAGGCACGATGGACCTCAGGTCTGACCCAGCGGAGGCATTTCTTATGCTCTTATGCACCCACCAACTGACTCGTCACGTGGTGTACTGTAATGTTTCTATACAGTAATGTTTCTATACAGAATCGGCAAAAGCGTGTTTTAAAGGTTATAACATCCAATCCGTTCTGTATAAGCAAGTGAAACACACTCTTGGAATGGAGGAGTGGCCTAGTGGTTAGAGCAGCTGCCTCCACACTCTGAGGTTGTGAGTTCAATTCTCACTGCAGCTCCTTGTGACAATGGGCGAGTCACATTGCCCTGCCACACAGAAAAAACAGGATATCAAGTCCTATCCCTCTTTTGAAATGTGAGGGGGGGGGGGGGTTCTGCTTGTTTTCATTCATTAACAATATGCAACGACATGGGATATGACATTTAACATTTCCCATGTCATTGCAAATGACAGCCCATCCCTAATATGTGGGTAGGCTAATTAACTCCACAGCTGTGTTTATCTTGTATGTGTCTATACAACTAGTGTTGAAATTTTTATTTTTTAAAACCTTCAGAGAATGAATAGTGAAGGGAGTGTTTAAAATTTGTGAGCACAGTGCATCAGTTGGTGGGCACAGTGGGGTACACTGGTGGATTGAGGGGAATGATGGAGGATCATTGATATGTTGGGGGTACAGTAGAGTACATAACTAGGTTTATGGGTTAAGCAGGGTCTATTACAGGATTTGAGTGGGGAAGGGGGTCAAGATACTTTATCAATTTACTAATTTTGAGTTAACCTCATTCATTGTATTTATGTTGTAGCATGGCTGTCCCTTACGCTAAAGCAGGGACTGGCTGATACGGCCCCGGCGTGCTTCCCCAAGTAGGAGGAAGTCCCTGTATTGGTGGGCTTACCTAGCTTATAATAGTCAGAATGGTCCACAATAGGTAAGCTTTCAAAAATCAAATAGAATTTATTTGGCATTCAGGTTTGTATGAGAATTCAAAACAAAATGGGTCTTGAAGTATAACCAACAAACCGCCCCCCCCCCCCCCCCCTCAGCAAAAACAGTTTCTCTCACCAGCTTGGTTTGATAACCACCCTGAGTGCTCAGTTCATGTCCCAGGTAAGTCCAGCTAATTTTCCAGCAAACAGCAAAAGCATGAATCACATCATCCTTATTCAGTTATTTCTCCAAAAGAAAAAAAAAAACATTTCATCTCCGGCATTGAGGATTTCCACTCTTCTCAGTGCTCCAAGGAGCATAAGGTTGGTGGATTTACCAAATCGGCACTTTGCCAAAACAAAATGCAATAAACCCACAAAACCCTCCACAGAGATGACGGGCAAATCCTGCACCCACCTTAAGGTCTCTAAAGCTCCAATGAAGACCAAAAAACTGTCCAGGTAACATTAGTCTTACCTCTGCCTAACTGTAGCAGAGCTCTTGCATGCAGCGGCAGCCATCTTGAAACAAAAAACAAACAAACCCAAATTCACTGCCAGGTTTCCAGGGATAAACTTTTCCCTACTAAAAGTCCCAACAGGTTCACATAATCCCAGTAAAACTCTCAGTCCAACAACTTCCTTAGAAGCAAACAGTTACCCCAGCAAACCAAAAACAAAACTCTTGCAGAGAGGTAAAAAAAAAAAAAACCTTGGCAAAAACAAACAAAAAGCCAGTTCAACTTACTTCCATTGCTTCTGCCAATGGAAGCTCAGGCAAGGCAGGGCATTCCATTCCATGGCTTCAGATAAACCAGGGGTGTCAAACTTAATCACATAAGGGGCCAAAATCTGAAAAAAAAAGAAAAAAGGCTAAGCTGCGGGACAAATTTTTAATTAAGATAATTAGGGGTCCTTTAATTAAGGTACACTAACCGATTCAGTACGTGCTTAATGTGTACCTTAATAAAAGGACCCTTAATAATAATAATAATAATAATAATAACTTTATTCTTATATACCGCCATACCCAGCGAGTTCTAGGCGGTTTACACCAATTAGCAAAAGACCTGCATTAACAAGCAGATTTACAACAAATTACAAGCAGATTTACAATAAATTACAACAATTTACTACAGTCTGCAATGAAGGGTAGATTTACAACAATTTATCAGAAATTGCAGCTTTGATCTAACTAGACAAAGGATGTAGAGAGTATGAAAAAAGGGAAGGTCTAGTGAAGGAGGAGGGGAGCAGAGGTGGGCGAGGTGTTTTGTGGGGTGAGGGGATAATTAAGGTTCGTGTTTGCTGAATAGGTAAGTTTTGAGTAGTTTTCTGAAGGCAAGGTAAGTGGGGGCCTCGAGTATCATTTGGGCTAGCCATGGGTTCAGCTTGGCTGCTTGGAAGGCGAAAGTTTTATCGAGGAATCTTTTGAGATGACAGTGTTTTAGCGAAGGGAAGGCGAACAGTTGAATTCTACGTGATTTCTTGTTGTTGCAATAAAGGTTAAAGTGGGTGTTGATGTAACTTGGAGAAGAACCATTTACCGATTTGTAGCAGAAGCATGCGAATTTAAAAAGAACTCTAGATTCGAATGGCAGCCAGTGTAGTTGGTGGTAGAAAGGGGTGACGTGTTCCCATTTCTTTAGGCCAAAGATGAGGCGCACTGCGGTATTTTGGATTATTTTTAGTCTCCTGTTAGTTTTCTTTGTGGCGTTAAGGAAAATGATGTTGCAGTAGTCAAGAATGCTGAGAATGGAGGATTGTACAAGTAGGCGGAATGAAGTGTCATTGAAGTATTTTTTTATGGTACGAAGTTTCCAAAGTACAGAGAAGCTTTTCCTAACGATGAGGTCGGTATGGTTTTCTAGGGATAGGTTTTTGTCCAGCGTGACTCCCAGGATTTTTATGGTCGGTTCGAGGGGGAAGGTCATTCCTTTTAGTTGAATTGCGGTTTCCTTGATTTTATCTTTGGGGGAAGCTAGGAAGAATTTGGATTTGTCGGGGTTTAATTTCAGTCTGAATGAAAGCATCCAATCTGGTTGAGAATGTTTGTAATGTGGTCGAGTAGTTCTTGTGAGAAGTTAGTTAGTGGGATGGCTATTGTGATGTCATCTGCATAAATGAAGAATTTGAGCTTGAGGTTGTGTAAGAGTTTACCTAGGGAGGCTAGGTATATGTTGAATAGGATGGGGGATAGGGGGGAGCCCTGCGGGACCCCACAGGTGTTGTCCCAGCAGTAAGAGAAAGAGTTATTCTTTAATACCTTGTAGGATCTATTTTGTAGGAACCCCTGAAACCAGTTGAGGACCTGGTCTGAGATGCCAATGTGAGCTAGGCATTCAAGGAGAATGGTGTGGTCGACCAGGTCAAAAGCACTGCTCAGATCGAGTTGTATGATCAGGGCACTTGAGCCTTGACTAAAGAGCGTGTGGAGGTGGTCGAGAAGGGAGGCTATGATGGTTTCAGTGCTATGGTCCACGCAAAAGCCTGATTGGTTGTCACATAGAATGTTGAATTTTTCTAGGTATGCGGAAAGTTCCGCCTTTACCATCCCTTCCGCTATTTTGGTAAATAGGGGGATGCTGGCAATCGGTCTGTAGTTAGATGGGGAGTTAGGCTTAGTCTTAGTAGAAGTATAGGGTTACAACGTCTCCAACCCCACACCAGCTCTGTGGTATAAACAAAATAAATATTGTAATCACAAAACAAAAAATAAAATTATTTTTTCTACCTTTTGTTGGTCCCAGACTCTGGTTGTCTTCTGATAACTCACTTGCTAGGGTCTCCTGCCCATTTGTTGTTTTCTTCTTTCATCGTACTAACTATCCATCTTCCATCTCTGTCCTCCCCTTCCATTTCCCTCCCCTTCCCTGGAGGTCTGGCATCTTTCCTTTTTTTCATGTCCATATCCGCAACTGCAGCAATGGACCCCACCATCCCCAGATCCACCATCTGTCCTTTTCTCAACTACCCTTTCATCCAGCATCTCTCCCTCCTTCCCCACCACCCCAGAGTCCATCATCTCTCTGTTTCTCTTCTCAACTATCCTCCTATCCAGTATCTCTATCCTCCCTCCACAACATCCCTTGTGTCCAACTTCTCTCTTTCTGTTCCTTCCCTCTCTCCCTCTCCTCTGTTTTATTTCTTCCTCACCCCACCCCACCCTCAACTCAATCCGGCATATGCACATCTGGACCCCTTCGTCTCTCCCTCCGGGAACTTCTACACCAGGGCCTGCCCCTGTCCTGAAGGCCTGTATGTTTTCCCCACTTCTTTCCGGTCTCACCTTCAGATTTGGCCCGTTGTTCCTACCCTCCCTCCATCCCGGCTTCCTGGTCTCTTCTGGCCTGCCGGCACGAACCGCTGCCTCTGCTTTTCACTCGCATCTGCCTTCACCTGGTCTCCTCTTCAAAGCAGCCTGCTGAGGATCGCCGGCAGGCTGTAACAAACCTCGCAGGCCGCTGTCCACCACATCAGAGGAGGGGCGGGATCGTGTCAGAAAGAACATGCTGCCGAGGTGGACAGCGGCCTGTGATCCTCAGCAGGCTGCTTTGAAGAGGAGACCAGGTGAAGGCAGATGCGAGTGAAGAGCAGCAGCTGTGGCAGCGGTTGTGCCGGTGGGCCAGATTTACTATAAAATTTAAAATGTCTGGCGGGCCAATTTTTAACACACCGTGGGCCAGAGTTTGATATGTCTGAGGTAAACTGTCCTCTTGATAATCCTCTCCTGCCTCAGGTGACTGTATTTCAATATCTTCTGGTTGCTGGGACTGTGGAGGCTCCTCCAGTATAGGAGCTTCCCTGGGCTGCTTCCATGTCTGTGGTTTCCAGTCATCTAAATACTGCTGAGCTGCATAGCCACACCCAGCCCTGCACGGGGGATGGTCTCTGCTCAGCTCTGACTGCCTCTCAGCCTGTTTAGCCAGCAATTTCAAGATGGATGCCCTTAAAGAGGCATAACCCTGTTTTCCCAGGCTGTACTACAGGAAATGAAGTGCAAGCAGAATTCTGAGACTAAAACCTGGCACAAGGCCGTAGCGGGAGTCGGGCTTGTGACAATGTTTATATTTGGTCTTTTAAGTACCGTTAAGCTGTTAACAAAATTGTAAGCTTTATGTCAAATTGCACCACCTTGGTTGAATCTCTTCATAAAGGCAGTTAATAAATCCCAACAAATAAATAAATAATTAGTAGGTTTGAGGATCAGTGTGGGACTTTAATGGATTGAGGAATAAATACTGTAGAATATGTTACATGTTTTAGGGGCCAGTGGGGATTTGTTTGTAAGTTTAGGAAATAATATAAATATGTTATTGAAGTAAGGGAATTATTAGGATACATTAGTTGACTTGGGGATCAGATGCTTATTTTAAAAAGCATAGGAGATCAATGACATTTGTTAAAAGATTTAGAGGGTTGATGGGATGTGTGTGTGGGTTTAGGAAGTCAGGATGATATGTTTGGGTTTAAGGGTTGATGTAGTATAGTGGGTTGATGATATGTATATGTGGATTATAGGGCAGTGAGAGTGTAATTCTAGGTTTGGAAGTCAATGAACTACTACACTATCAGGTTTAAGAAGGTTATAATCAACGGATCTGCAAAACCCACTGCTGAGAGGAGGCAGATGGTGAATAGAAGTGGAGAAGACAGATTCTGGATAGAACAGGGGGAGGGCAGATGTTTAGAGATAGAGAGGAGGGAGATGATGGAAGGGAGAAGCAAAAGGGGAGATGCTGGATGGAAAGATGAGGAGAGGGGAAGGCATTGCATGGAAGGAAAGAGATACAGAGAGGAGGGAATTATTAATGGCAGGAGAGAGGGGGAAGAAGCTGCATAGAAGGAAGAGGACAGAGGCCTGGAGGAAGAGGGAAGAGACAGGAGGGATATGTGATGATAGGGGGAGGAGGTGAGAGAGAGGAAGACACTGGATAGAAGAGATAGGGGGCTGATGCTGTATGAAATGGGAAAGACACAATGAGATATTGATGGAAAGGGAGAGAGGGTCAGATGCTTTATAGAATGGGGAGACAGAGGGCAAATATTGGATGGAAGAGGGGAGAGAAAGAGATCAGATGGTGTGAGGAAGAAACAGAGGTGGGAGATCATGGAAGGGGGAAGTGAAAAGGGAGATGGTGGATGGAAGGATAGAGGGGGCATGGCAGATGCTGGATGGAAATGGGGGAGAAACAAGAGAGGTGTCCAGTACTAGGTGGAATTTGGGTATACCACGACAACTGGGCGCTTTACTTCACTACTCTGTCGGAGATTCGTACCTTTCTGGAGGCCTGACGGGCTGACTGGGGCCACTGATTTCAGCTGGTGGCTCTTCTGGTTGGACATGGACCTGACCCCTAATGTTTGTTGGCCAGCGTTTACTCAGCGGTGACTTTTCTATTTGTTAATTCTCTTTTTTCTTTGGTTTTCTTTTTTGCTTTCTAGCTTTCCCACTCTTGCCGCTCCTGGACAAATATGGGCTTTACTAGCCTTTGCCTTTTCTGTTGTCTTTTTTCTTTCTTTCTTTTTTGCCATGCCATGATGGAGGCATCCGTGTGCCCGAGCATGGCTTGGGCGGCCTTCCACTGACTTTGCACGTGGTAGCAGCTGAGGACCATGTGATTCTCGGAGTAGGACTTTTCTTCCATTTTATATTTTATATTTTAATATTTATTTTTGGTCAAAGTGGGACACTCTTGCATTCTTTTCTGTAGTGTCTCAAACTCTCCTTATGGAACTCTTCCTTTGCACAGCTTTGATTGGTCTTGCAGTGTGACAAAGAGTGGGACTATAAAACACTGCTTCTCGGTGATCAGGACCTGCTGGAGGCACAGGGCCTCACTATCTCTCAGTGGAGATTTATCTATATGACCTTGTTGACAGTTAGAAGAACGATCTTACAACATTGGATACAGGATGGGGTTATTCCCCTGGAGAGCTGGTTAAGTCAGATGTCTGAGCTAGCCCGTTTTGAGCTTTGTTATTATCAACGCTCGTCCAACCCTGAGGTGCTGGCCTATCTGGCTTTGTGGAAGGTGTTCCTGCAGTTACCTCTAGTCTCCTGACATTTAAAACCAAGCGGTCCAATTCACCAGCATTCATTGATAAATTACTTATTCTGTATACCCCTTCCCGGAATCTGCGTTCCACTACCCAAAACCTACTTTCCGTTCCTCTTATTCGCGAACTATTTCTTGATTCTACCTGTAAAACCATTTTTTCAGTCACTGCTCCTATGCTATGGAACAACCTTCCATCAGATCTCAGACAAGAAACATCCCTTGAAAAATTCAAATATGAGATCGGGCTAAGATGGCGTAGAGAGCAGACACCTGAGAGGGAAGCTCTGAGCAGTTGGATGGATCCCCACTCGTGCCGATTCCAATGGCCTTTCCCATTTGTTAAGGGAAAGAGGAAGGGAACCCCACACTCTAACCCTCCAGTGGCGGTGGTGGTCCTGCAGTGTTTGAGGCAGACCACCTTACCAACAGCCTTTTCCCTCTCTGGCGAGCTGGTTTGCCCTACTTTGGAGGAGAGCCCAATGACTTCAGGTAATCCTGGCTTCCACTTTGACCGGGCTTATCTAAGCCTGGAACAGCAGCTGGTCCTGCCCCAACGAGGAAGCACATCAGTGCTTGGAGAGACCGAGTTAGCCGAGCCCAGAATGGAGATTTCAGACCTCAGCGTTGGAGGCTCTCCCGCACCAACTTCTGTGGGAGAAGGAGCAGTAGGAGAGTTGCCAAGCACTGGAGCAGAGGTGAGAGGTGCTTCTGGCGTCTCTTCCTTTCACTTTGGGGTGCTTGAAAAGCCAAAAAAAATTGATATGGAAGCATTATGGCAGGCCATATCAGTAATGGATGCTAACCTCAAACTTTCTTTTTCAACTTTAAATACTGATTGTGGAACTATTTTTTTCCAAAGTTGAGCAACAAAGTTTAGCCCTTACAAAGGTAAATGAAAAGTGGGAGAAACAGGAAGAAAAGATTCGGGACATGAAGGTAGTAGAAAATAAATTGGTGAAAAAAAGAACTTTTATGGCAAGGAAAATGGAATCTTTTGAAAATCAATTAAGAAAAAATAACCTGAGACTTTTGAATTTTCCTAAGTGTCCTTTGATTTCTCCATTGGAGATGGTAAGAAAATATTTTACAGAAATTCTTGCTATTCCAACGGACAATTTGCCTCCGATTATGAGAGCTAATTACCTTCAAATGAAGAAACCTGCAGGGGTTTCTACCCCTAATGAGACTCAAGTTGACAAAGTGGTGGATATGAATTTAACAGCTTTTTTGGAAAGTTCACTTGAGGTCATAACGGATAGAAAAACCTTGCTGATAACTCATGCTTTGGAAAGTGATAGAGAATATGTATTGCGTCTTTATTTCCGACAAATAGGGCACCTTTTATGAAGGAGCGTTAGGGCCTTAACGCGCGGGATAGCGCACGCTAAATTGCCCCGCGCGCTAGCCTCTACCGCCTCCTTTTGAGCAGGCAGTAGATTTTCGGCTAGCGCGACCTATAGTGCGTGCTAATCCGGTGCGTGCACTAAAACGCTTAGCGCACCTTTGTAAAAGGAGCCCATAAATGATCAGTTTTTGGGCTCTACTGTGCGAATATTTCCTGACACGTCTCAGAGGTTCCAGAGGCACTGAAAGGAACTCTTGGCATTAAGGCCAAGAGTCCTAGCCCTGGGGGCAACTTTTTTGTTGAAATTTCCTGTGAAATGTTTTATTACATATCAGACAAAGAATTACTTGTTTTGGAGCCTAAACAGCTGCTAGAATTTGTAGAATCTAGAGAGGGTGCAGCATCTGTAACTTAAGATATATAACATGTCATAATTCCGGCTCTAGGACTAACGGGGTATTGCTGTTTTCTCGTTTGATTAATTGTATAATTCTCTTCTAGAAATTAATTTCCTGAAGTCCGTTCTTAAAGTATTGTCGTCTATATAATTGAATCGAAATTTCTTTTTTTTTTTTCTTTGGAAATTATTGATCTGATTCAAGCTGTTATATATTATACCTGATTGTTAATAAGAAATGTGATAAATAAAGAAAAAAAAAAAAAATTCAAATGTAATTTAAAAACATTCCTCTTCAAAGATGCTTTCTCAATTTGACTCTTCTCCGCGAGCCCTAACAGCTTCCTTGTATTCAGCAGTACCGAATAAAAACTAAAAAAAAAACACTTCTTCTGAAGCGACCTCTAACTTAATGTATTAATGCTCTCCTGTTTCTTTCCTCCCTTTTTCGCATTTTATTTTTGCCATTGTATTTAAGCTCTTCCCATCTCCCACTTTTCCCTTTTTATTCCAGTATGTCTATATGTCTTGTCATCCCTCCTCCACTTTTCTTTTTCTTTTTTTTTTTTCCTATTTTAAAATTGTAAAGTTTTAATTTAATTTTAACAATACTCTGATAATTCTAAACCGTTTAGGTATGTTTATGATAAACGGTATATCAAAGAACAAATAAACTTGAAACTTGAATGAGGAGTGTGCTTGTGGCATGTCTGATTGTTTATTTGGTTTGTATAGTGTGGTGTGCGTGCTGTCCCTCGTGCAGGGGGCTGTTGGGGATCGGTATTTCTTTCCTTCTTTCTACAAATTGGAAAAATTATAGTGCCGAAGGGGAGAACAGGATGACCCTGCGGTTGGATCATCCTGAGAGGGGTTTCAAGGAAGGTTTGGATAGGTTCCTGGAGGATAGAGGGGTACAGATAGAACTTGAGGTAGGTTATAGAAGTGGTCAGAAACCACTTCACAGGTCGCGGACCTGATGGGCCGACGCGGGAGCGGACCGCTGGGCAGGATGGACCTCTGGTCTGACCCAGTGGAGGCAACTTCTTATGTTCTTATGGGTCTTGAGCCTTGTGACTCTTTTTCTCTTTTCCCTAGGGCAGGGGTAGGCAATTCCAGTCCTCGAGAGCCGGAGCCAGGTCTCCACCATGAATATGTATGAGATGGATTTGCATGCACTGCCTCCTTGAGATGCAAATCTATCTCATGCATATTTATTGTGGATATCATGAAAACCTGATCTGGCTCCAGCTCTCGAGGACCGGAATTGCCTACCACTGGCCTAGTGAATCTGCTCTGTTGAGCGAGCCCACGCACTTTTGGCCCTGCACAAGTTCTATTTTTTTAGGCACTTAACCGGTGGGCGTTTTGGGCTCCTCCTCTTGTTTGTTTTCTATTACTGGTACTGAATATGCTAATGTTGGCAGCCATTGTATTTTTGTACTTTTACTTCTGTTTGTATATATGCTCATTGTGTCATGCCTCTTTCTCTTGTTGACTAATAAAAATGACATTTAAAAACCAAACAAATGCAATTATCGCAGCAGGCCACGGTAATCACTCAGATGCCCATAGGGATTCAATGGGTGTCGGAGCGTTTGCTGCATGGCAGCTGCTACTGCACCTTTGTAAGATAGGGGGGATGTTAGCGCATTGTTTGATTAGCTTTCAAAGGTAACCCTTCTCCTTTAGATCAGAAGTAAGCAAATGTTGACAAATATATATACTGGTGTTTGCCAACATTTGCTTTTTCTCTGATCTGAAGAAGGGTTAACTTCGAGAGCTAATCAAACAATGCACTAAGGGCCTCCTTTACGAAGTCACGCTAGCGAGTGCTGCGTGGCAAAAACCCCGAGGTCCTTTAAATTCCTATCAGCTTCGGGGCAGTTATCACAGCAGCCCGTACTAATTGGCTTCATAAAAGAGGCCCTTAAGTTAGTCCAATTAAAATTGCATTACTTTTATTCCTATTTATTCCTTAAAAGCTTTTTTTATTTTTTTTAGTTCAAACAGTTTTTATTGATGACTTCACATTAAGACATAAGAACATAAGCAATGCCTCTGCTGGGTCAGACCTGAGGTCCATCTTGCCCAGCAGTCCGCTCACGCGGCGGCCCAACAGGTCCAGGACCTGAGCAATAATCCTCTATTTATACCCTTCTATTCCCTTTTCCAGCAGGAAAATATCCAATCCTCTCTTAAATCCCAGTACTGTATTCTGCCCTATAACGTCCTCTGGAAGCGCATTCCAAGTGTCCACCACACGTTGGGTAAAGAAGAACTTCCTGGCATTTGTATTGAATCTGTCCCCTTTCAACTTTTCCGAATGCCCTCTTGTTCTTTTATTTTTTGAAAGTTTGAAGAATCTGTCCCTCTCTACGCCCTTCATGATCTTATAAGTCTCTATCATATCCCCTCTAAGTCTCCTCTTCTCCAGGGAAAAGAGACCCAGTTTCTCCAATCTCTCAGCGTATGAAAAGTTTTCCATCCCTTTTATCAGACGTGTCGCTCTTCTCTGAACTCTCTCGAGTAACGCCATATCCTTCTTAAGGTATGGCGACCAAAACTGGACGCAGTATTCCAGGTGTGGGTGCACCATCGCCCGATACAGCGGCAGGATAACTCCTTTCGTCCTGGTTGTAATACCCTTCTTAATTATACCTAGCATTCTATTCGCTCTCTTAGCGGCCGCTGCGCACTGTGCCGTCGGCTTCATTGACCTGTCCACCATTACCCCCAAGTCCCTCTCTTGGGTACTCTCATTCAATAACATCCCTCCCATCGTATAGTTGTACCTCGGGTTTCTGCTTCCCACATGCAATAATTTACATTTCTCAACGTTGAACTTCATTTGCCATTTTGTCGCCCATTCCCCTAGTTTGTTCAAGTCTCTTTGCAATTCCTCACAGTCCTCTTTAGTCCGAGCTAACCACAAAGCAAATACAACATTTCACCTTTTGTTATCAAATAGAACATAGTAATACCTTTTTTAAGAAAAACTGTTCTTATTGACAACCAGAAGTAATTACATGATCAAAAGGTACAATGAGAAAAGTAAAGAATAGACAATACGAAACATGGTCGGTCAGTCATCAAATAAATTTTTGCCTTTTAACCTCCCAACCTAGAAGATAACATGCAATGCTTGAATTCTACCAACCTGGAGTTTCAAACTAGGACTATGAGGAACAAGAGGGGCTCCCTTCCATCTTAATCAGTTTTGATATGGAGAAAGCCTTCGATTCGGTCTCTTGGAATTTCATGTATTTATTGCTAGAACATTATGATATTGTGGGGTTCTTTCAGGAGGCAATCTTGGCGCTTTATCACGCTCCCTATGCCTTAGTATGGGCTAATGTTATCTCTTCTTCTTTATTCTCGAATCACCGTAGTACCCATCAAGGTTGTCCCTTGTCACCTTTTATTTGTTTTGACTTTAGACCTTAACATTTTAAATTGGCCTATTCCACCAGGCCAAAACGCAGAATACAATCAGGATCCCTTGTCTCTCCGGTTGACCAGAAATGCTCTCAACAGGCTAATACATTTTTTTTTTCATGCGTTTTGGACCTTTCCCAGATAAGGACATTTTGGAGGGCCCTCATAACGTATATTTCACAGCTTCTCCAATGCACAATACCTTTGTCGGCGGTAGGTCTCCTGCTTTATAAATATGTGGCTTTTCACTTCTCCAATCGGGGCCATTGTTTATTTCTGAAAAAAGAAGGAATGCTAGGGGAAAAAAGTAATTCTGATGTTCTGGGTCAGCGCTGAAGCTCCTTAATATTGGGTGTGGAGGAGAAGACTTCGTGCTGTGTTACTGCTTGAGCATAGGGTGGCTAAATGTACCTCCAAGTGTAAGAAACATTTCCTTCAAATTTGGGATCCTTACATCCAGTCCTTGTCTTCTAGGGCACGGAGTGGCATCCTCAATTCTTTGTAGGGATGCAGCTGCGACTGGTATGTATGATGCGTGAATGTTGGCTGTGAGTGGTTTGACGTTTGGTTGTTTTTTTCTTTTAAGGGATTATAGGAGAGGTTTTTAAGTTGCCCACGGGAGAGTTTGGGTTTTGGAGGATACTAATTACTATACATATTATTTGAGGAATGACTGTTAGTTTA
Source organism: Geotrypetes seraphini (assembly GCF_902459505.1). Classification (NCBI taxonomy): domain Eukaryota; kingdom Metazoa; phylum Chordata; class Amphibia; order Gymnophiona; family Dermophiidae; genus Geotrypetes; species Geotrypetes seraphini. The sequence goes on from NC_047090.1 coordinate 160,403,407, forward strand.
GTTTTTGCCTCCTCTAGAGGCGATACATGAGGGTGTGCCGTATCAAGGCCCAGATTCACTAACCTTACTGATCGTATCCCAACCAGTTTGCGACCCCGACCCGATTCACTAACCTTCCTCCCGATTCGATCCGCGCATGCAAATGAGGGAAATGGCATGCAAATGTAGGAAGGCAGCGATTCACTAAACAATTTCAGGAACACCGACTGGGCTGGCCGATCAAAAATGAAGTGACTGCTGAGGACCGGTCGCTCACGTCCCCGACGACTCTCCTGCCCCTCTTAAGAAGCAGTTTCTCTCCTACAGACTCCATGGTCCCCTGAAAATAGTGGAGCAAAAAGAGAAAAAAGTGGAAAGGAAAGCAAAATTAGATAGGACAGACAGGGAAAAATGCTTGAGTACCTGAATAAATTCATGTAAACCGTTCTGAGCTCCCTTGGGAGAACGGTACGGAAAATTGAATAAATAAAAAAATAAAAATAAAACTCAGCTGAGGCACATCTCCTGCTCTCTGCCACCCTTTCCTGCAGTTTGCTTTCATAGAGCAACTGTGGGTTTCCTGGCCTTCTGCGACTCCAGCCACCTCCTCTCCGTTGGTTATGCTCGAGCTGATTTTCCTGATCAGTTTGTACTTCCCCCGACTTGAACTCGGCTTTGGAGCTGCTGCTGCTCGCCCTGGTCTCCGGGCTCCGACAGCAAGAGCCCCGACTCTCCTGTGCTCTGCCGCCCTTCCCTGCAGTGCGAGCCCATGGTTTCTTTCAACCCAAGGGTTTAAAGCGGGGCTGCACTAAGACATAGAAACATAGAAATAGACGGCAGATAAGGGCCCACGGCCCATCTAGTCTGCCCACCTTAATGCCCCTCCCCTACCTTTGCCCTGTGAATAGATCCCATGTGCCGATCCCATTTGGCCTTAAAATCAGGCACGCTGCTGGCCTCAATCACCTGTAGTGGAAGACTATTCCAGCGATCAACCACCCTTTCAGTGAAAAAGAATTTCCTGGTGTCACCTCGTAGTTTCCCGCCCCTGATTTTCAACGGATGCCCTCTTGTTGTCGTGGGACCCTTGAAAAAGAAGATATCTTCCTCCGCCTCGATGCGGCCCGTAAGATACTTGAACGTCTCGATCATGTCCCCCCTCTCTCTGCGCTCCTCGAGCGAGTATAGCTGTAATTTGTCAAGCCGTTTTTCGTATGGTAGATCCTTGAGTCCCGAGACCATCCGGGTGGCCATTCTTTGCACCGACTCCAGTCTCAGCACATCCTTGCGATAATGCGGCCTCCAGAATTGCACACAGTATTCCAGGTGGGGCCTCACCATGGATCTATACAATGGCATAATGACTTCCGCCTTACGACTGACAAAACCCCTTCGTATGCAGCCCATGTTCTGTTCCAGAACACGCTGCAGTTCAACCCCGCTTTAAACCTGCGGTTTAAAACCACGGGCTCACGAGTGTAGGCAAGATGATGAACGCGTTGATGAACATTCTGGGTACCACAGGTCCCAGCTTCCAACACCCTTCCTATCATGTCCAGCAAAAATCCCTGCACCTTTCCTTGGATGAGGCCACCCGAGTAAAAAAGTTTTTCAAAATATTACAAAAAAAAGCACGGAGAGCAAGCACATGCACAGACCATCTACAGGCAAAGAAGATGGTTTGCGCATGCATCTGGATCGCTCTGCAGCGATCCCTACAGTTGCTGTGGGGCGTGCCTCGGATTGAATTAATGTGCATGAAGAGGCATACTGAATCAGTCGCCTGGGAAGATTCGGCCACGGATCGGAAAGGTAAGGGGGGGTTTAGTGAATTTAATCCCAAAAGTTTGAAGTCCTTATCTTGATTGATTTTGGTTCTACCTTATTGGTATAACTATTGTTTTAAGCTGTTCTCTTAACTAGCTTTTTGCTGGATTTCATCACTGGCAATTCACTATTGGACTAATTACTAATTCTTTTGCTTAGTCTCCTCAAGGACAATGGTTCTCTTTCGGGAGAGTAGGAATTGTGTGGTAGGTTATGTGAGGGCTATATTGCCTTTTGTTACTCAAAAAATGTTCTCAGTTGTGCCATTATGCCTATTTCCCGTTGAATTCTTTTGACAACATCAGTTCAAAGAGCGACCAAGGTGACAAAGGAGATGGAATTCCTCTTATATGAGGTTAGTGCTCTTCAGCTCGCAAAACAGATGGCTGAGGGGGAGATAGGACTGAGGTCTACAAAATCCTGAGTGGTATAGAATGGGTACAAGTGGATCATTTTGGGGTCGGTTTTTTTTTTGTTTTTGTTTTTTATAATCCATCAAAAAATACAAAGACTAGGGGACACTCAATGAAGTTACATGGAAATACTTTTAAAACCAATAGGAGGAAATATTTTTATTTCACTCAAAGAATAGTTAAGTTCTAGAACTCATTGGGTTTAAAAAATGGTTTGGATAGGTTCCTGGAAGAAAAGTCCATAGTTTGCTATTGAGACAAATATAGGGGAAGCCACTGCTTGCCCTGGGATCGGTAGCATGGAATGTTGCTACTATTTGGGTTTCTGCCATGTATTTGTGACCTGGATTGGCCACTGTGGAAATAGGATACTGAGCTAGATGGACCATTGGTTTAATTTAGTATGGCTAATCATATGTTCTTATGTAATATCCACTTCATCTCTAAGTCCCATTACATAAGAACATAAGAACTGCCATCTCCGGATCAGACCTTCAGTCCATCAAGTCCGGCGATCCGCACACGCGGAGGCCCAGCCAGGTGTACACCTGATGTAATTTTAGTCACCCATATCCCTCTATGCCTCTCGTAAGGAGATGTGCATCTAGTTTGTTTATAAATCCTAGAACGGTGGATTCCGCAATAACCTCCTCTGGGAGAGAATTCCTGGTGTCCACCACTCGTTGCGTGAAGCAGAACCTCCTGATATTTGTCCTGGACTTGTCCCCCCTTAGCTTCAGTCCATGTCCTCTTGTCCATGTCACATTGGACATTGTAAATAATTGTTTTTCCTGCTCTATTTTGTCGATTCCTTTCAGTATTTTGAAGGTCTCGATCATATCCTCTCGCAGTCTCCTTTTCTCAAGAAGAACAATCCCAGTCTCTTAAGTCGTTCCTCGTATTCCAAGTTCTCCATACCTTTTATTAGCTTCATTGCCTTGTACTATATCTAACTAAGCACTCAACATAAAAACAAGGGCAGAGAGATTAAACCAAGGAACAGCACAACCTCTTTTTAGTGATTTTTACTAATTCTTTGTTTTCCCTCTGGGGCTGATCAGTCCAAACACTACCACCAGTAGGCTCTGGGTTACATAAAATTACTTCCCGGGCTTCTATGTGTATGTTTGATAAATTTTATTTATTTATTTATTCAATTATTTAGCCTGTCCTCCCAAAGGAGCCCAAACTGGTTATAAAGTACATCCACAATATAATTGAGACAGGACAGAGATGATATAATTTACAATATAGATATGACAGTAAAACATAAACACTAAGCAGCATCTGGTGCTAGTAGGTGCGTTGACTCTGATGGCATTTCTGGAAGCATGTCCTTAAGGCGCTGGGTTTGTGCACATCTATATCACAGCTCTGCCCAAAATACACTTTCGGGAATGCCTATACCCAAGTCTGTTGGTGCTTCTGCTTTATACACATGCATAATCGCACACAGTTTTATGAGGGGCATTTTCCCCAAGTGAAATACAATATAATGCAATACAATATAATGTCTTATATACCGCAATTTCTGCAAGGAATCTATGCAGTTTACAATAAGGTTTAGATCAAGTTTTTGAGTTACATTGTTAGAAGGAGAATTGGCTTTAGAAGGAAGGAGTGAAGGATAAGAAGGTGGCTATAAAGAGAAGAGGTATGTCTTTATTTTTTTCCAGAATTCAAGGTAGGCGGTGGGTTGTCTTAGGTGTTGACTGTTTGCTTCCAATGAGAGGTTCCTGGTATTCAAAGGTAGCCTTAAATATCTTCTTCCGCTGTACTTGTTGAGGCAATGGTAAGGATAGTTTGTAGAGCTGCGAAGTGCATGAATTGAAGAATGAGTGTGGGACTTTAATATTGGAAGTTAGTCCCTCTGAACCATGCAGGCTATCTTGAACTGGTTTCTCTTTTTCAACGGCAATCAGTGCAGTTGTTCTAATATGGATTCCTTTTGAGAATTAGTCTTGAAGTCGTGTTTTCTAGTAGTTGTAATCTCTTTGGGTTCTTTTTCTGTAATGCCACTATACAAAGAGTTGCAATAGTCCAGATATGGTATTAGGACAGATTGTACTACCGTCCTGAAACTAGTCTCAGTCAGGACTGGTCTAATTGTCCTCAGTTGTCTCATCTTAAAGAAGAATTTTTTCACTAAAGAGATAATGTGTGTGTTGAAGGTTAAGTTTGAGTCTAGTGTAACTCCTAGCACTTTGGAGGTATTTTCTATCTAGTTCTGTGCTAGGTAGGTAGTGAGATATAATATCTGAACCATAATATTCTTGTTTTAGATTTGTTCCATTTGAGGAAGATCCTCATCGTCCAAGTAGATAGTATTTTTCAGGTAATTTAGTGTGCTATTGAAGGAATTTTTTTAGCTATGCAGAGAATGAAGATATCATCTGCATAAGAGAATATGTGATCCTAGGTTGAGGGCAGGTTATTTCCCAGTGCTTTTAAATAGATGTTAAATATCGCAGATGATAGTGGTGAGCCTTAAGGAACACCTTAGTTGGCCTTCCATTGTTGGGATCTCTTGTCGTCTTTCCAAACTTCTTATTGCTCTTCCCTTCTCTAACGTTTTTTTCCTTTATATGTCTTCTTTACTATTTTTTAAATTGTATTTCTGCTCCTACCCCTTCCTTCTGTACCAAGTAATTTTGTCTTGTTAGTCATATTTATATAATTTGTTTCCCTTTGATTATTGTAACCCAATATTTTTATTTTTTGTTCATCGCTTAGAAGTAGAAGTCGATATAAGCGGTTAATCAAATACATAATAAACTTGGAAACTTGGAACTTGGAATGTTCTATTTTTTAAGAATTGTGAAAACCATTGTATTACCACACCCTGTACTCCAAGTTCATTTAATTTGAGAAGTAAGATAGACTGGCCCACTGGATCAAATGCAGAAATGTCAAATTGTAGCAGTATAGATTGTTTGCTTTTGCTGAGTTGATGTCTTATTGTAGATGTTAGTTCAAGTAACAAGGGATTCAGTGCTGTGTTTTGGTCTGACACCATGTTGTCATTTGTGGAATCCATCTGTTTTGGTCTACGAATTTAGCTAGTTGCATACTTAATCAGAATTCAAGTAGTTTGGCAGGCCACAAAATCCCTGCTACCGGCCTGAAGTTTTCTACTTTGGTCAGGTCACGGGTTGCAGCTGTAGGTATAGGTATAGGTGTTTTGGGGCAGAATCCATTTTCTAAGCATCTGTTTACTAGACGTCAGCCATAGAAGAAAGTTAGGGGGGGCATGAGTTAGCAGGCTAGCTGGACATATATCTAAGTAACAGTGCTCTTTGGATATTCTCTTCAGCCAGTTTAGGATCTCATGTATGTTGACTGGGGTGAATTTTGAAAAGCAGCTGGCAGCTGGGAACCCTTCGTTCTCGTTGTATTTGGTTGGGTGAAGATCTATGTTATCTTCTGGATTGTGTGTGAATGATGTCATTTTACATGTGAAAACGCTTTATAATATTATCTCCTATAAAGGACAATTAGCAGCAATATATAATATAATGCAAATCTGAAAAGCAGAACTTATTTATTTCGATTTCTATCCCGTTCTCCCAGATGCTCAAAACGGGTTACAAGTAGACATTCACAATCGTTTGAAAACAGACTAGTCATGCCAACAAATAGGTTACAGCAGACAATAACAGAGCTTATTCTAGAGACGACTAGTCAAAGCAAAGAGTACTCGGAGAAATATATTGAGGAGGCAGTTTTTAATGGCCCAATTGGTAGAAGAGGAAGGTCTTTATTGCTCTGCGGAAGGTCATTAGTGAGTCGAGCGATCTGATCTGTGTGGGTAGTCGGTTCCATAGCAGAGGTTGGGAATGGCTGTAGGATATTTTGTATGCCGTACTCATTCGGAGGGATCTCCCTGCGGGAATGATGAGTCTTTGTTCTGCTTTGTAGCGGAGGGGGAGGTTAGGGGTGTATAGGTATAGCTTGGATGCTATGTAGGCTGGGTTTTTTTTTTTTTTTTGTAGAATCTCTTGTGTGTCATGACCAGGGCTTTGAAGATGCATCGCTTAAATGAGCTGTGATTTAAAAAGCAAATTGTAGAAGCAAAACTTTCATGTTTTGCTTGTTTGGTGGTGTACTCGTCCATCTACTACTTTTCCTATTCCTAACCAACCGGAAAACAGCAAGGTACCATACATCATCAATCCCAACCATAACAGAATCCTACAGGCATCCACAACCATCCAGGAAACTCTACTCTCCCAGAAATCTGATAGACTGCTCTTCATTCAACCATAACAGCATTCCTACCAGCTGGGAAAAAAGACCACCTCCAAAACCAAGGTCAACAGTTCACAACACTCACCCTCTAACAAAAAACCTCCTCCACCCAAAATGCACCTCCTTTCCCCACACAAATTATACCTCATTAGCCTGTGCATATATGAACATCAGATCGATAGGCACAAAGGCAGACCTAATAAAGGACTGGATAGTTAAAGAACAGTTAAGTTGCTTATTCCTAGCCGAAACCTGGCTAACCTCCGACTCAGACCCCTACATCACAGAACTCTGCCCTAAGGGATACAAAATAGAGTTGGTCTAGCCATCCTACTCAAAAACAACATCAACATAAAGATTCTAGACAAACATTCCACCCCCTATTTGGATCTTCTAGCCTGCCAACTATCCGACGATTCACTCATAGGTACCCTGACCTGCATTCTTTGTTACATAACACCAGGAAAATGGAATGCAAACAAACAAGCACTCGAAGAATTCATTTACCAGAACTTTCTAACATCACCTCATAACTTGCTTCTTGGAGACATAAACATTCACCTAGAAGACCACACTTCCAAACAAGTAGAAAATATACTCTCATACCTCAAAGCGCTGACCTACCAGATCCTCAATCCCCAACCCACACACGAAAAAGGCCACCAACTAGATATCGTAGCATACATGACCCCTCACAATCCTGAAATCCACATCTCAAATGGGGCCTGGCATCCCTCCCTCTGGTCAGACCACTACAAATACACTTTTAACATCAACTGGGTTCAACGCAATAACAAATAATGTCGCCTCAAAATCCCCTTCAAAACACTCCAAAAAATTGAAACCACCACATTCTGGGATAAAGCAGACCCCGCAATCGTTACCATAGCCCCCAACGAATTCATATCCCAATGGCGAACCTTAAGCAAAACCATCCTGAATGAGCTCGCTCCAGAAAAATCAAAACTCAGAATCTGCAGACCGTCAGACAAATGGTTCGACACCGAACTTCTCCAATTAAAAAAGCACTGCAGACAACTAGAAAGAGAATGGAAAAAAAAAAGAACCTAGAACACACCAAAATAGCATGGATAAGCCAAATCAAACAATACAAGAACAAACTCAAGGAAAAACGGAAAGCCTACTACTCCAAAATGGTAGGCACGGAAACGCTAGACACAAAAAAGCTATTCAATCTAGTAAAAAACCTCACTGATACCAAACCTTTCCTAGCTACACAAGGAAGCCACCCACCGACAGCCATCCAACTTGCAGACCACTTCAAAAACAAGATCACCAAGATCAGAACTACCTTCAACAATACACCCACCCACCTCGACAAGATAACTACAAACCCTTCAATAGGAGAAGCCATTGCTGCAGACAGAAGCTGGATCAACTTCCCAGTAGTACATTGGTCTGATATGAATCAACTCTACAAGAAATACAACCAAGCATCATGCGACCTAAATAACTGCTCCACCTACCTGATGTCAAACGCCTCCACCACATTCAGAGCTAGCCTCATGCAATGGATACAAACCACATTAACGGAAGGACAATTCCCACAGGACCTAGGAGAGATCATGATCACCCCAACTGTGAAAGATCACAAAGGCCCAATAGACAACCCCTCCAACTACAGACCCATTGCTTCAATACCAATATACGTTAAAATAATAGGTCTAGTTGCACAATTCCTCACTAACTACCTGGAAGACCATAACCTACTTCACCCCTCACAATCAGGATTTGAATCAACCTCAGCAAAGAGACACAGCTCGACAGCATATTAGCAAAGGCAAAAAGATGCTGATAATCTAACGATCTCTCTGCAGCATTTGATCTGGTTGACCACTCAATACTGCTACAGATACTTGACACCATTGGGATCTCAGGCACTTGACACCATTGGGATCTCAGGCAAGGTTCACAATTGGTTCCAAGGATTCCTCAAATCAAGAACCTACAGAGTAAAGTCAAACGGATCTCAAATCAGAACCATGGTCCAAACCCTGCGGAGTTCCACAAGGATCACCACTATCACCTACGTTCTTCAACCTCTTTATCTCCTCCCTTGGAACCACTTTAGACAACTTAAATGTTACATCCTTCAGCTACGCAGATGACATCACCATACTCCTCCCCTTTGACCCACCAGAGCTCACCTCAACAGTAAAACTGGAAAAAACACTAGACGCAGTGGAAAAATGGATGGTAGAACACAAACTGAAACTAAACTCAGATAAAACAAAAATCCTTCTGCTCGAAAAGACCAAAACCCCCACCATCACAGAATTGGAAATTAAGGACACCAAATACCCAATAAAGCCCGAACTTAAACTCCTAGGAGTAACGATAGACAGATGCTGCACAATGCAGGCCCAAATCAATAAGACAACCCAGAAAGCTTTTTTAATTATGAGAAATCTACGTAAAATAAGAAAATTCTTCGACCCAGAGCAATTCAGGCTAATTGTCCAATCCCTAGTCTTAGGTCTACTGGACTATTGCAATTCCCTCTATCTACCTTGCCCTGCCAACATGCTAAAACAACTTCAGTCTATACAAAACACCGCTCTCAGACTGATCTGCTCTCTGAGAAAATATGACCACATCACCACTGCCTTCCTAGACTCTCAATGGCTACCAATACAAGCACGAATTCAATTAAAATTCTACTGTCTATTATTCAAATCATTAAACGGCTCTGCCCCCGCCTAAATCAGATCCTCACCACAAGACAAAGAAGAACCCTGACCCCATTTGCCTACCCTCCACTCAAAGGCACTCAGCGCAAGAAGATGTTTGAGAACCTTCTTGCGACGCAAGCAGCGTAACTTGACCACTCCATCTCCAATCTGCTGACGGCAACGGGCGACCTCAAAACATTTTGAAAAGAAATCAAAACCCTACTATTCAAAAAATTTATCTAGATATCTTAACTCTCCCCCTCTTCCCTCTCCTCCCTGGTAAATTCTCCTCCCAAAGCCTCCACTTTGGTAATCTCTTCCTCCTCAAAATATCAACCAAGAATACAGATCCCTAAAATGTAATGCTCCCTCAAAATGTCCAGCATTCTTAATTGTAATCTTATTTGTAACCTTATTTATAATATTACCTAGAAATGTCCAGTCATCTTACTATCTAATTTGCAAGTTCTCCTGGAAATATCCAGCTATCTTACCTCTTTTGTAATCAAAAAAACAATTGTAACATTACTGGAAATGTCCAGTTAGCTCTTTTGTAATCCGCCTTGAACTGCAAGGTATAGGTGGAATAGAAGTAACTAATGTAATGAATTGTAATGTAAAAGAGAAACAAGTGAGGAGTGGGATAGACCACGTCAACCTTGGGAACAACAATCTTTATTTCTATGAATACAAAATATATATAATACATATAAAACCACATAAAATCAAACAGTCCTATGAAAGGATCCATTTGGTGACCTGACACAATCTGTGTTTCGGCCTCCAGATGGAGGCCTGCTTCAGGGGTGTAGAAATGGATCCACTAGGTGTCACTCCGGTGCTGTGAATACAGATTTTAAAAGTAAAACTTGAAACATCTGTTGAAAATTAAGGGAACCTTGAAGCCTCTGCAGAACTCCTGGAGAAATTGAAGGTTGACATGGTCTATCACACTCCCCACTTGTTTCTCTTTTATTTTGATTTTACGTGGGGTTTTTGTTCCTTTTTTTTTTGTTCGTAAAATAAGGACAAGACATTCCTCCTGTAGCCCCTGTGTCATTATATCATGAATAGATTGTTACCGGTTACTCCCTTCACATGTGGCCCTCAGGGAAGGGAGTGCAGAGATTTTCTTGCTCCCGCTTTAGAAGGCAGATTTACCTCTGTTTTCTTTTTACCAAAAGTATTGTTTGCCTTTTTTTTTTTTCACCTTTACTCTGAATGTTTTGTACTGCAGTACAGTGGGAATTAAGAACCTGCAGCTCCCTTTCCATTCTCCTACCCACCCAGTCATGCTGAAGACCCTTTAATGTTCCCTGTCGAAACGCAGCTAATATGATCTCAGCAATAATACAAATGTCAACATCAACATCACCAAAATTTGCCTCTTTCTCCCTGAACATACTACCCAAACCCTTGTAACCTCACATTTAGACTACTGCAATTTACTTCTAACAGTTCTCTGTCTGAACTGTCTCTCCCCCCTGCGATTTGTACGAAGCTCATCTACTGCTAACCATACTACATTCACCTCAGCCCTCTCCTCAAATCACTTCACTGGCTCCCTACCTACCTTTGCATACAGTTCAAACTCCTATTAGTAACTTACAAGTGTGTTCATTCTGCAACCCCTCAATATCTCTCCTTTCTCCTTATACACCTCCCCTCTGTTCCTGCTTTTAGCTAACCCTTCTCCTCCACTTCCAGACTTTATATGCCTCAAATGAACTACCTGAATTGGTCCGCAATGCCCCTTCCTTTCCCTTGTTCAAAAGTAGGCTGAAAACCCACTTTTCTCAGACAGCCTTCAACTCACAACCCTACTCTCCTCTGCTTACCACCCTAGCCAGCAGTTTAACCATCCCCTATAACTTCAACCCCCCTACCCTAGCATCTTGGTTTTCTGTCTTGATTGTTTAGATCAGTGGTAGGGAACTCCGGTCCTCGAAAGCCATATTCCAGTCGGGTTTTCAGGATTTCCCCAATAAATATGCATGAGATCTATTTGCATGCACTGCTTTCAATGCATATTCATTGTGGAAATCCTGAAAACCTGACTGGAATACGGCTCTCGAGGACCGGAGTTCCCTACCCCTGGTTTAGATTATAAGCTCATTCGAGCAGGGACCGTCTCCTGTGTGACTCTGTACAGCGCTGTGTACGTCCGGTAGTGCTCTAGAAATAATTAATAGTAGTAGCAGTAAATGTAATACTCTTTACTCCATAGGCCTCATATGCTGTTAGGATAAGCCTTGCTGAATGACATCCATTAAACGGGCCATTTGAAAAATGAAGGCATTTAGGAACACAATTAAGGGGCCTAGTTACTAAAGTATGGTCAAATTGGAAAAATTTGTTTGTGGTAACTGTAGAGCCTATATGGTAACTGTTGGGTGCATTTCCAGCATCTACACATGGAGTTGCTATATAAGGCTCACATCTTATATATAACAATTTTTATTGAAAGAATCAAATAATCAGTACAATAGGATAATACAAAAATACATTCAATACAATAAGAATTACAATAAATTTCATACAAATTTAAATCATTCTTTCAAATTTAATTTCCATATGAATTAATTCAATCTTATCTACACCCCCTTTAATTCCATCCCCTACCCACTATCTTCCCCTAAATGAAATACCTCACCATGGATAAAAGTTGACAAAAATAAAGAATTAAAATAAATAACTGGAATGTAATTAGTAAACCTAATTTTCGTAATAAATCATTGATAACCAAACTTCGTATTTTTGGTGAAAGATTCTGAATACAAGGATCCCAAACCTCCATAAAAAGACGAGTTTTTTTTAGGCGAACCTCGAACCTCCCAACTCTCAAATAAAAATAAGCGATGTAATTGATTCCTTCAATGCCAAAAACTTGGAGATTCTTTCTGCAACCAAAATTGCATAATACATTTATGCCCAATCATTCAGGCTTTCTGAAATAAGACATTTTAGTTGGCCAAAAACCCCACAAGCTGATGCTTTACCAAAAATTATTCCCCTAGGACAACCCACTATCGAATTACCCCATAAAGAACCCAAAAATAATAGGATGGCAGACCAAAATGAGTTGATCAAAGGACACAACCAAAAAGCATGAGATAATGTGCCAGGATCTTTATTACATTTAATACAAATTGGAGTATCTATTAAATTTGCATCTTTAATGTACTGCCAATAGTATAGTTTTGTCTGCACTATTGTCTTTGCACTAATGGTCTGCTTCAGCTAAAAAGACCCCCCCACACACACACATACACTTTCCCTGGAAGGCTTTCCAGACACTGCGCCCACCCCCAAGCACCTTATAGAATAACCTCAAAATCTTGACATACCCTGTCATGTTGTAGAATAATCTAGTTGTAGGAAGTTCCCCCCCCCACACACACACAATTTCATTCCCCAACATTTTGCCCCCAGGTATATTTCAGCCCCACACATTTTGCCGCTGGGATCTTTCGCCCCCAACATTCACTGCATTACTAAATTGCAATATCATGATCATTAAGCATTATCAACATTACCATTTTTGTTGGCCTTGCTCATTTGAAAATGACATTGAATTTGCCACTCAAGTACATTTTTATGGCTACACGGCTTTTTTTCATTGCGCACATTTCAAATCTTTTACTATATAGTACTGCAGTATTTTTTGACCCATTCAAAAAGCCACAATGAAATTTTATATTTCATCGAAAAGTCTACAATCAAGTAACAAAATCGAAAAAAGTAAAAAAAATACATAGTAAACACAAAACAATCAAGTAAAAACTCAAAACAACAAGATAAGTGAATATGGCTGTGACGAATCATTCCATTCTGAGAGAGGGTCTAGGGCAAGTTCATCGCAGCCATTTCAGTGCAATGAACTGACTACGATGAATCCGATTTTCATCCCTGCCCTCCCCATTGCAGCATTATCAGTGCATCCCTCCCAGTCCCGTGAGGGGGGGGGGAATATCCCCCCATGCCCACAAGATATAAATAATAAAATTTGGGGGGCAATGCTCCCCCACACCCCCAAGATATGAAAATAAAATTGAATGGGTCAAAAATTCTGGGTCAAGTGAACAAAGATTACAATGGCATGTTCAGATGAACAAGCATTCGCAAAATGAGAGGTTAATGCTGGTCAGTAATGATTATGATATTGTGATTTAGTACAGCAGTGAATGTTGGGGGCAAAAGATCCCGAAAGCAAAATGTGTGGGGTGAAAACTCCGGGAGTGAAATGAACCTGAGGGCGAATTGTGGTGAGCAAAATCTCTTAGGCAGATTATATCTTCATTCTCTGCCATAGCCAGAGAATCCTTCAATAGTGAAACTTCCGGGTGCCGAATAATCATCCTCCTTTCTGACAGATTGTAGAATATCCAGCCAGTACTTGAACCCTTTCCCAGCTTTTACTGGGGTCCATGGTGGCTAGTGTGTATGGTTGGGGGAGGGGAGAGCAATCCCTAAATGCTCCTGCACCATCAGGGTCTGGCTAAAATGGCATTTCTGATCCGTAATGGTAGTCTTGCAATATGACTACTATTTATTCTCCCAAGGGAGCTCAGAATGGTTTACATTAATTTATTCAGGTACTCAAGCATTTTTCCCTGTCTGTCCCGGTGGGCTCACAATCTATCTAATGTACCTGGGGCAATGGCGGGATTAAGTGACTTGCCCAGGGTCACAAGGAACAGTGTGGATTCGAACCCACCACCTCAGGGTGCTGAGGCTGTAGCTTTAACCACTGCACCATTCTAGAAATCAAAATGTAGTAAAAGTGATCCAAGTATAGGACAATCAAGCCATTGTGACATCACTGATGAGGTTGGCTCTTACTCATTGGTGGAATGAAGAATTATGATGTCACAATACCAGCTGTGGTTATCAGAGGTTGAAACTTTTCACAGTATTTATTTATTCAATTTTCTATACTGTTCTCCCAGTGGAGCTCAGAACGGTTTACATGAATTTATTCAGGTACTCAAGCATTTTTCCCTGTCTGTCCCGGTGAGCTCACAATCTATCTAATGTACCTGGGGCAAATGGAGGGATTAAGTGACTTGCTCAGGGACACAAGGAGCAGCGTGGGTTTGAACCCACAACCTCAAGGTGCTGAGGCTGTAGCTTTAACCATATAAAGGGTGCACACTCCTATTTGGCAGCTTGATCTTTAGCAGTATTACCACAGGCTTCCACTAAGGGTCAGAGATGACACTGGGTGCCAACAAGGCAGAAGCATCTAAGGATAACTCTTGCCCCTACACTAGCCACAGAGGACCACTAAAATGAGATGGGGAGATTTGGGTGTGGGGGAGCCTTTCAGTGAGATGCTGGGGTGTGTCAAGGGTAATTCAGTGAGATGGGGAATATTAGGAGATAGGGGGCTATTATATTGGGTATCGGGATAGGAGTGGGCTATTTTACAGGGTATTTGTGGTGGAGGTATTAGGTGTCAGGAGTTGTCTGGGGGTTCTTTGTAGCTGGCAAACCATGTTTTGCCGTGGATGCATTAATGCTATCTGCAGAGGTGACACCATATGATAACTTACTGTGTGCTAATATTGCAAGATGTTATCCATGCCCATAACCTAACCAATCTCCACCCATTTCCTGGTAAGCAGTTAGAGCAGTGATCTTCAGTTCCAGTCCTCTAGTGCTGCCAACAAATCAGGTGTTTAGCACATCCCCAATGAATATGTATTCACAATTATACAGCGGAACTTATCAATTAATTTAAATAGCTTCAATGTAATTAGTACCTTAAAATATAGAAAAAGCTATCAGTTCCTATTTTAAAACATTTATTAAAGAATTCCAATATAATCTCACTTCATTTTACAATTTATCAATCAATTTTCAAAATTATTTCACTTATCATACATACAAAGCCTTCCGTCTACGTAAACATTAAATAACCCTAAAGTGTAACATAGTAACATAGTAGATGACAGCAGATAAAGACCCAAATGGTCCATCTAGTCTGCCCAACCTGATTCAATCTAAAAATTTGTTGGGGGAGGGTTCTTCTTCTCCTTAGCTATTTCTTGGCAAGGATCTAAAGCTCTGCCCGGTACTCTTCTTAGGTTGCAATTACTAAAGTCTCTGTCAAAGCTCACTCCAGTCCATTTACACCCTCCCAGCCATCGAAGCCCTCCCCAGCCCATCCTCCCCCAAAATGGCCATATACAGACAAAGACTGTGCAAGTCTACCCAGTACTGACCTTCGTTCTTCAATATTTACTATTAGTTTCCGATTCTAGATCCTCTCTGTTCATTTCACGCTTTTTTGAACTCTGTCACCATTTTCCTCTCCACCACCTCTCTCGGGAGTGCATTCCAGGCATCCACCACCCTCTCCGTAAAGAAGAATTTCCTTACATTGCTCTTGAATCTCCCACCCCTCAACCTCAAATTATGTCCTCTGGTTTTACCATTTTCCTTTCTCTGGAAAAGATTTTGTTCTACGTTAATACCTTTCAAGTATTTGAACGTCTGAATCATATCTCCCCTGTCCCTCCTTTCCTCTAAGGTATACATATTGTGACCGGGCCTGTCCCTGAGTAGGTGGGAAACAGGGCTCGGATCACAGGTAAATTTATTAATGCATCTTTTATATGGCTGGATGAACAAAAACCCGGAGGACGGATTCCTTAGGAACTGGAACCAGGTTTATTAAAGGTTTAGAAAAAAAACCCCAAAAAACTATGTTGGAACATATAACATGTTCTTCACACTTTCCTCCACCAAGCATAACAGGGGCTTCAGTCCTTGTGCCCTGCCTGGAGCTTCTAGGTCCATAAAATAAAGCAGGTTAACATCCCAAACCTCCCAACAGAAATAAAGCAAAGGTTCAGCTTTCAAATTCTCCCACACAAAATGTGTCCCAGGTTACTGAACTTTGCCAAGCCCAACCTGGGCTAACTTTCAGGAGCTTCTTACCCCTCCAAGTCCTCCAGAGGTAAGATAATCAAACAGTTCTCTCAATTACTTTTCAATTGGGCAGAATTGCCCTCCTTGCTTCAAACACTGCTAATGTCCAGGGCTTCAATTAGCCTAGACTGGATTATTGAGAAAAGGGGCAAGACCTCTCATATCTCATACTCCCCTAAGTCCATGTCTTCCCCAGGCTCACTCTCCCCAGGAATGCTGTTCATTTCCCAGTCCATGGATCCATAACCCTAGCTGGTTCTCCACCCTGGGTCCTCGGGCTGCTTCTCCCAACCCCCGTCTTGCCTGGGTGTTAGCTCCTTGCCAACCGGTCCTTTCCACAGCCCTTCTCTGGGTGCCCCCTCCCGGGGTTTGTACGTCCAGGCAAAGTCACGACCAGGGCCTTCAATTTCCCACCTGCTGGGCTGTCTCCTGGATAGCAAACGTGGCTGGGGAACAGGAACCCCTTGGAAGCTGCACTCCCTGCTGGTGGCTGGCTGATTGTGATTAGCCCCACCTGAGCTCCCCAACTGATTTCCCCTTGTTTGTATTTGAGGCTTTCTGACTTGCATACCTCGAGTGTTAACCCCACCCCCTCCTGAGTTGGGTTTAGGTTTCAGAGAAGGAGGAAAGGAGTAATAGGGGGAAGAATTCTGTTCAAGTGCCCTCCCCCTCTGGCTCCTAGGCTGGGTTATGACCGGGTTTTCCTCTTCCCTTCCTGGCTGTGCCGGCTCCATGCCAGGTTTTCTTGGGCTCAGGGCAGGGTGCATGCTGGGTTTCGTAGTTCTTTTGGCTGGGACAGGGGCTTCCCTGTCACAATATTCAGGGCTTTCAGTCTCTCCTCATATGTCTTTTGTCGCAAACCTCCTATCATTTTCGTCGCCCTCCTCTGGACCGCTTGAAGCCTTTTTGTGTCCTTCGCCAGATACGGTCTCCAAAACTGAACACAATACTCC
The DNA here is from genome assembly GCF_902459505.1 of Geotrypetes seraphini. Lineage (NCBI taxonomy): Eukaryota > Metazoa > Chordata > Amphibia > Gymnophiona > Dermophiidae > Geotrypetes > Geotrypetes seraphini. The sequence continues at coordinate 160,420,456 of NC_047090.1, forward strand.
AAGTGGGCCCTCACCAACAATTTGTACAGGGGCATCAACACCTTCATTCTTCTACTGGTTAAACCTCTCTTTATACAGCCCAGCATCCTCCTGGCAGCAGCCACCGCCTTGTCGCACTATTTTTTCGCCTTTAGATCTTTGGACACTATCACCCCAAGGTCCCTCTCCCCTCCCAGCTCTTTCTGATTATTAATCCCCAAATGCATTACTCTGCATTTCTTTGCATTGAATTTTAGTTGCCAGATTTTAGACCATTCCTTTAATTTTAATGTTTTCCACTCCCTCCTCGGTGTCTACTCTGTTACAAATCTTGGTATCATCTGCAAAAAGGCAAACTTTTCCTTCTAACCCTTCAGCAATGTCACTCACAAATATATTGAACAGGATCGGCCCCAGCACCGAACCCTGAGGGACTTCACTACTCACCTTTCCTTCCTCCGAGCGACTTCCATTTACCACTACCCTCTGTTGTCTGTCCATCAACCAGTTTCTAATTCAGTTCTCCACTTTGGGTCCAAACTTCAGCCCTTCAAGTTTGTTCAAGAGCCTCCTATGAGGAACCATATCAAAGGCTTTGCTGAAATCTAAGTAAATTACATCTAGTATGTGTCCTCGATCCAGTTCTCTGGTCACCCAATCAAAAAATTCAATCAGGTTCGTTTGGCACGATTTACCTTTAGTAAAGCCATGTTGCCTTGGATCCCGTAATCCATTAGATTCTAGGAAGTTCTCTATCCTTTCTTTCAGCAACACTTCCATTATTTTTCCAACAACCGAAGTGAGGCTTATTGGCCTGTAGTTCCTGCTTCATCCCAGTGACCAGTTTTGTGAATAGGGACTACATCCACTCTTCTCCAGTCCCCAAGAACCACTCCCGTCTCCAGAAATTTGTTGATCAAGTTTTTAATAGGACCCGCCAGAACCTGTCTGAGCTCCCTCAGTATCCTGGGATGGATCCCATTCAGTCCCATCGCTTTGTCCACCTTCAGTTTTTCAAGTTGTTCATAAATACTTTCCTCCGTGAACGGCGCAGAATCTACTCCATTTTCTAGTGTAACTTTGCCAGACAATCTTGGTCCTTCTCCAGATTTTTCTTCCGTGAACACAGAGCAGAAATATTTGTTTAACACGTTTGCTTTTTCTTTATCACTCTCCACATATCGGTTCCTAGCATCTTTTAGTTTAGCAATTCCATTTTTCATCTTCCTCCTTTCATTGATATATCTGAAAAAAATTTTTGTCTCCCTTTTTTACATTTTTAGCCATTTGCTCTTCCACCTGCGCTTTCGCCAGGCGTATCTCCCTCTTGGCTTCTTTAAGTTTCTCCCTGTAGTCCTTTCTGTACTCTTCTTCTTCGGTCAAATATATTTTTTCATCTCATAGCACCATTCAGCTTAAATTTCTATTGTTGTACCGAAGTCCTCTCTGTGCTCCGTAGAACTTGTCACTGTCTGTAATTCTTCCAAAAGATGTCACACTGCAAATAGTCAAGCCCAACACAAGTCTGTGTTTCACTATTGAGCATCTTCAGAAGCTAAGACTGGTAAAGGTTCCACTTTCTTTCTAAAGTACATATCACAATCACCTTAACTTCATAACTCGAGCAGGGACCCAGGCACAAGCTGGGATCAGCTGACAAGCAGGAAACACATGTCTACCAGGAAATCAAACTGCATGACCTCACTTCCTCTTCATAAACCATCCCTGTTCAAACAACTCCCGTTCCAGTTATAACAACTTCCAGTCCACTTCTTTGTTGAATACAACCATATTCAGCCTCATTCCTGTTACAACAGATTCCATTCCACTTCTTTGTTGCGTCCATAAGGCTCAACTGTATTCCACTCATAAATTAATCTCTGTTGCCTTCTAAGCACTACCTCAGAAATATTACCACCACTTGGTAAAGACACTTGAATCACAACCACAAACTGCATATCCTCTACCTTATGAGCATTTGTTTGCCAATGCGAAACAAGCGGGGTATCCTTCTTACCCAATCTGAGATTACTAAGATGTTGAGCCACCCTAAATTTGATCTTTCGTTGCGTTTGCCCCAGATACCATTTATCACACGGGCAAACTATACCGTACACAACCTGCTTAGTGTCACAGTCCGTGTGTGCTCTTAACAAAAATTCACGATCACTCCCAGGGACCACAACCCTGTCAGTTTCAAAGGCAAACTGGCGATATACACACCCTGCACATTTAAAATGCCCCAGTTGTATTGCAGCCCCACTCGCTGTCACTACAGGACCAGAAAACAATTCCTTCAAATTCCTACCTCTAGTGTAGGCAAACCTGGGCATTTCCACTAGTTGGGGATGAAAGTGAAGAAGCGGCCATAATTTCTGTATACTTTTCCTTAGCTCCTGTGCCTGACAAGAGTGTGGTAGCACACACGTGACCGACTGAGCACATCGCGTCTGATCCTTTCGCGTCAATAACCATCGCCTGTCAGCATAAGTAGCTCGCTTACGGTCTCTCTGAATCACTCTCTGGGGAAATCCCCGCTGAGCAAATCTTACACTCATTTCATCCTCCCGTCAGCAGAACTCTGTCCTTTCAGTACAAAGCCTTTTTAATCGCAAAATCTGCCCAACTAGAACACTGTCTTTCAACCTCTGAGGGTGATAGCTGTTATAATGACAGTGTTCCGGTCCGTCTCTTTTCGATAAATTGAGGTGATAAACTGCCCTGCCCTTAGTGTCAATTCTAAATCCAAAAAATGGATTGTTGTTTGGGAAATGGTGGACTAGAATGATATAATGGGGGTCACATGTTTCCAAATATTCAAGAAATTTCTGCAACCTAGCCATGGACCCGGTCCAGAGCAGAAGTATGTCATCTATAAATCGTTTCCATGCACCTATGCACCCAGCATAGGGGCTGACATACACAAACTGCCTTTCAAATCTGTCCATGTACAGGCATGCAATGGACGGCGCTACAGTGGCCCCCATTGCAATGCCTTTGGTTTGTAGGAAAAATTGACCCCCAAACGAAAAATAATTATTAGTAATAACCAGTTCACCACAATTTCCCCAAAACTCCTGTAAAGGGTTAGAAAGACCCAAACTAGCTACACTATCTTGGACCAGAAGAACTGCCTGATCTTGCGGAATGTTAGTATAAAGCGCCTTAACATCCATTGTCACCAAAATTATGGGGCCAGTCACAGAAATCTTATCCAACTCATGGATTAAATGTGTGGAATCTTGTATAAATGATGGAATCTGTTGAACCAGCTCTTGCAAGTAAAAATCCAAAAACTGTGAAAGGGGTTGAAACAATGAACCCCTACTGGAGACAATAGGTCACCTGGGGGGTCGTATAAGGGTCTTATGAATCTTAGGTATAAAGTAGATAAAGGGAACTTTTGGGTATTCAACCACCAAATACCTATACTCTTTCATAGTTATAGCCCCAGCTTGCTTGGCACTATTCGAAACCTGCACCACTTTTTGAGCAAATTCTCCAGTAGGATCACCCTCCAACCTATTGTAATATTCCTGATCCTCTAGTTGTCTCTGCGTTTCACAATTATAATCAAGTCTGTCCAAAATGACCACTACCCCCCCCCCCCTTTATCAGCTCGTATGACCACTATTGAAACATCACTCTTCAGATCCTGTAAAGCCTTATTTTGGTTTTTTTTTATAAATTATATGAAAATGTACTTGAAGCATTTTCAATCTGATCTAGTTGCTCCATAAGAAATCATTGAAAAGTCTCTATAATAGGGTCATTCGGGCTGGGGGGAAGCCAGTGAGAGCGAGTCTTATAAACATCAGAGAAACAACGTTGACCAGTCTGCTCTTCCTCACTCACTTAACTAGAGAAATGTACCCGTAATCTCAGTTGACGAAAAAAGCGATACAGATAAGAACGTGTTTGAAAAGAATCATATTTTGAAAAGGGACAAATGATAATCCATGTTGTAATACTGATAATTCAATATCAGTCAGATGCCCAGGGATATCCTGAAAACCTGATCCATTGGTTGCCCTTGAAGACTAGGAGTAAAGACCAACCCCCTGATTTTCAAAACTATTTAACTAGCCAGGAATGACTCCTGGCCTGTTAAATAGCATATCAGCACCTAACTGTAGATATTCAAAGGGAGATAACTGGCTATCTCCCACTGAATATCCTGGTTAGCAGATGGCCGCTAACTGGCTATATCGGGTGACACAGCTGGCTAGATGCGGATATTCAGCACTAAACCAGCTAAGTTTAGCAGTCAAAATAGACCAGATAAATAGCACTATTAACGCAAGCTAATTCAAATAGTAACTGCTTATGACACTTTAGTAAACAGTTGAATACCTTCAAGTGCTCCACAAATAGGCTGTTAATCAAGTATGATGTAAAATGTATGATGCTGACCTACAAGTGTGTTCATTCTGCTGCCCCTCAATATCTCTCCTCGCTTCTCTCTCCTTATACTCCTCCCAGAGAACTCCATTCCTCAGATGAGCCACTCTTAGTTTTACCCTTCTCCTCCACTGCCAATTCCAGACCGTTCCATTCATCTAGCTGCCCCCTATGCCTGGAATAAACTACCTAAGTTTGTCCGCCAAGCTCCTTCCCTTGTTTAAAAGCAGATTGAGACCCCCACCTTTTTGATATTGCCTTCAATCCATAACCCTTCTCCCCACTGCCCACCAACCCAGCCCGCTGATTAACCGTTCCCCTTAACTGTATCCATGGCATCCTGTTTGTCTTTGGGAAGCAAAGTTGAGATTGTGATGTCATAATGCCTCATTCCACCAATAAGAGCCAACCTCATCAGTGATGTCACAATGGCATGACATCCTGTTTGTCTGTCTTGGCTGTTTAGATTGTAAGCTCTTTCGAGCAGGGACTGTTTCTTCTTCTTTGTGACTGTACAACGCTGCGTGCGTCTGGTAGCGCTTTAGAAATAATTAATAGTAGTAGAAGTAGTAGTAGTAAAATTACTATCACTTTATAATAACAAAACATTTCCTTGCAGTTTAACGGAATCTTCAGAATGCTGTTCAGAACAATACATTTTGAATCATGCAGCTTAGCTCTTCATTGATCCAGCATTTTTTTTAAATCTTCATTTATAATTATTAATTTCTCAATTTCAGTCCATCTCATTACAAAGCAAAGTTACATGAGTGCGTTATGCTGACGAAGTAGCTCACCTCGACCCTGATGAAGTTGTTGAAACATGGATTCATGCCGGGAGGGGTGCAACTGAACTTATAAAGAAATTCAGATGTCACTTATAGATGTTATCACAGAAGTCTAGATGATTTATTGAAAAATTACACTATATATAAGTAAGGTAATGAGATGGACTGAAACTGAGAAATTAATAATTATAAATGAAGACTAAACAAAAAAAAAATGCTGGATCAATGAAGAGCTAAACTGTATGATTTAAAATTTATTGTTTCTAACATCATTCTGAAGATCCCGTTAAGCTGCAAGGATATATTATGTTGTTATAAAGTGATAGTAATTTTACATCATACTTTAGTAAAGAGACCACAAAAATCTCATTTTTATCCCCTGTGAAAGGAGATAAGGCTGTGTGATATCTTCTGCCCCTGCTGCAAGGACGAATGTCATTATCTTCCTACCAATCGTTTAGATAAAATATAAACATGCTTGTGCAGTTTTGCATGTATTGTTTTGTATGTGTCTGACCCTTTGATCTGAAGGGAAACCTGTTGATTTGCATATATGCAAATATCTCCTAAATAGCCTCACTTGATTTTTATTTTTTTTTTTTTTTGCATGGCTTCCATAACTATGCTAAAACAAGCCATCCAAATAGTTGGTTAAAATTTAAGGACAGCACCGGGCGGACTTCTACAGTCTATGTCAAAGAAATATCAAAGAAAAAAAAAAAAGATAATTTAATTATGACTTTATAATGCATGTGACTATTGGGCAGACTGGATGGACTGTTCATGTACTATGTTACTATGTAAATACATGACCACAGGAAAATCTAATTAGGATTTCTTAATTGCACTTTTCCAGTACAGGTTCAAGGCAATTTACAGGAAAGACCATGCAGCGTCGTGGGGAGATGCGAGATACATCACATTGAAGAAGGGAAGGTTATACTGTTACAGACCGGGGGAGGGGGGAGAAGTTACAATACATTGCATTGAAAGCAGTTACAATAGAATCTCAGCTATCTGGCACCCACGGGGATTGGTGGATACCGGATAACTGTTTTTCCGGTTAATTAAGAGTGTGTTCGAAACCTTGTATAACAGTCTCAATTCTCCCTCTCCCTCCTGCCCCGAAGTGCCAGTGCGGCAATGGTCTTGAGCTGTAAAGCTCTCTTCCCTCCCTCCCTAAAGCCCCAAAGTGGCAGAAGCATGTGGCGGTCCTGAGCCACGAACCCCCTCGCTCCCTTCCCTTCCTCTCTCTCTCCCTTCCTTACCTGAAGTGCTGCCGGTCAGCAGGAGGCAGCCTCATAACAGGCTGCTCGCCCTGACAGGGCCTTTCCTCCTGATGCATAGGATGTGACGCTTGTTTTGAGGCTGCCTTCTGCTGACTGGCTGCGCTTTGGATAAGGAAGAGAGGGAGGGATCAAGGGGGTTCGCAGCTCAGGACCATCGCCTGCTTCTGCCACTAAGGAGCTTGAGGGAGGGAGGAGGGCTTTGCGGCTCAGGACCGCTGTCGTACTGGTTTTTAGGATGGGAGGGAGGGGGGCTCTTCTCTCAGCTGCTTCGGGGATTGGGGGCTTAAGGGAAGAAGGGGGGGATTTACAGCTCAGAACGCTGCCGCAGTGGCGTTTCGGGTAAGGAGGGAGGGGAGTTCTTCTCTCAGCTGCTTTGGGGCACGGGGTCTTGAGGGAGGGAGAGAAGGAGGGGGATTTGCGGCTCAGGACGCTGCCATACTGATACTTTGGGTCAGGAGGGAGGTGGGATTTGTGGCTCAGGACTGCCGCCCTTATAGTTCTTCAGGGCTTGAGGAATGGAGAGGGTTTATGGCTCAGGACCACTGCCGCTGGTGCTTTGGGGGTATTTTTTGTTGTTGTTTCATTGGCAATTTTTTTGCTGGTTGGTTGAGAGTGCTGAGACCGAATTAACTGAGATTCTACTGTATATTGCGCCGTGAAGGATGCATGCAGTTTCTCACTTGGAAAATCTTAGGAGGTCAATGTAATATATTAGTTAGACTTAACACAGTAGTTTACTTCTGGCTTTATGTGCTAAGATTATTTCCCATGCAACAAGGGTTTCAGTGAACCAAAAAATCTGTGGCAATCAGGAGGCGGTGCCCTGCACTAATCTTCGAGTGAGTCGCATGCAAAATGCATGCTCATGAGCTGCATATGGATTTAACTTTGATGCAGCAAGCTTTGCAACTTTTTTTGAGCAGCTTTGACTTCTTGAGTAGTGCTGAGTCTGTACATTACCTCCAAAGGCGAAGTACAGATTTATCTTTTCACTGAATTCAGTGAGAGTCAATGGGAAGTTAAATAGCAGCCACCAAAGATTAGACCAGGGATGAGCAACTCCGGTCCTCGAGGGCCGGAATCCAGTCGGGTTTTCAGGATTTCCCCAATGAATATGCATTGAAAGCAGTGCATGCAAATAGAACTCATGCATATTCATTGGGGAAAACACAACTGGATTCCGGCCCTCGAGGACTGGAGTTGCCCACCCCTGGATTAAACATTTCCAACTCTAAAGATGAGGTCCACAGAAACAAGACCTGTGACCAGTGCCACAGTAAAAGGGGGGAGCGATCCACCCCAGGCGCCATCTTAGTGAGTGTGTTCTTTGTTTTTCTATTTTTATATGTTTGCATTCAAAAAATCACTGGAACATTGGTTAAACCCCACTTATATATATGGACCCTATAGAATTGCTCCTTAAAAGATAAGTGGGGTTTAACCAATGTTCCAGTGATTTTTTGAATGCAAACATAAAATAGAAAAACAAAGAACACAATTGGACTTTTTAATAATATTTAAAAAGATATAAAGTGCCAGATATACCTCAGAGAGTGACCTATTTAATATCAAGTATGCTATGACTGGATGGTAAACTCTTGTACCAAGAGGGGAGGTGACCTCCCCCTTTTCAGAGTTTCACTTCTCTGAGCGCATTTAAAACATAGGGTCACTCTCTTGAGACTTAGGTTCACTTCAGTCAGTTTTCTTTAATTTCATTTTGAAAAAGATGGCTGGCAAGAGAAGAATGGCAATATCTGTTACCTGGGGACAGTGGCATCCTCTAGTTCAGGGGTGGGCAACCGCGGTCCTCATGAGCCGCAAATCCAGTCAGGTTTTCAGGATTTCCCCAATGAATATGCATGCGATCTGTTTGTGTGTACTGCTTCCATTGTATGCAAATAGATCTCATGCATATTCGTTGGGGAAATCCTGAAAAACCCGACTGAATTACTGCCCTCGTTGTCCATCCCTGCTCTAGTTCTTCAGTGCAAGGCCCAGGGGCAGCCCCCATCATCATTTTCTTTTTCCTTTACTACTCTCTGCCTCATGACAAAAGTGGATAGAGAAGGGAAAGGGGGGACTTGTTTACCACCTTTTTTGTTGGGTTTGGCATTCAAAGCGGTGGGTCTGGAGGATTAAGTGACTTACCCAGAGTCACAAGTAGGCTGCACCAGGATTTGAACTCACAACCTCTGGGTGCAGAGCCACAGCCCAGCTACAGCTTTGAAGAGAGTGCATTTGTAAATACCTACCTCTTGAGGCTACCCCCCCCCTTCAAGAGTTTAAAAATGGGCTTGAAGGGATTTATGTCATTGTCACTTGCTAATAAGCAGTGTCATGGCCCCACATGGGAAAATAGTTTGCGGCTCTCCTTCAGCTTATCTGGAATTAAAGTGGCTCCAACTTAAAAATTAGTGAAGACCACTGCTCTAATTAAACTTTGACATTTGTTGACAGCAATGTTATTATTAGATTTTATTATCACACTTGGCTTAGTTTTCTTAGTCTTTCCAAGCCAATAGAATGTTTGGGACATGCTTCGTGCAAACCGTTCCCTCCCCTCCACAACAGAGACGTTCAGTAAAACGACACAGATACAATATAGATACAAACACACACATGCAGAAGGCGTGTGTGGCGCAGGGGTTAGTGCTACAAATCCCTCGCTGCTCCTTGTGACCCTGGGCAAGTCACTTAATCCCATCCTTTAGACCAGTGGTTCCCAAACCTGTCCTGGGGGACCCCCAGCCAGTCAGGTTTTCAAGATATCCCTAATGAATATGCATGAGAGAGATTTGCATATAATGGAAGTGACAGGTATGCAAATCTCTCTCATGCATATTAGGGATATCTTGAAAACCTGACTGGCTGGGGTTTGGGTACCACTGCTTTAGACTATGGGTGCAAGCACTAGTGTTATCTATATTGGACTATTGCAACATTGTTTATTTGGGAGTACCAAAGAAAATATTGAGAAAGTTGATAATAGTGCAGAACACGGCTGTTCGTCTGATATTTGGGCTGAGGAAAAATGACCATGTCAGTCCTTATTATCGAATGCTTGCACTGGTTGCCAGTATAAGCAGGAGTACTATTTAAGCTTTCTTGTATTTGTTTTAAGTTGGTTTGGGGACTGGCTCCTACTTACCTTTTATCTCATTTCGTGCTATTCAACCCTACCAGGATAATCAGGAATTGCAATTTATTTACCTATCCTAGGATCATTGGTTGTAGATACAGGTCTTTTTGGACAGGATGCTAGCATTCCAAGCAAGTAAACAACAGTCCTGGTTGGGCAAATATATTAGCGGAACCCATGCAATCTTACAGCGCGTTTCGAAAAGGGATTAAGACTGTACTATTTGATAAATTCATTTCTTAACTGAAGTTTTAATTTTAACAATAATTTTATACTGTCTATACTTTATGTATAACAATTTTTATTGAAAGAATCAAATAATCAGTACAATAGGATAATACAAAAATACATTCAATACAATAAGAATTACAATAAATTTCATACAAATTTAAATCAATCTTTCAAATTTAATTTCCATATGAATTAATTCAATCTTATCTACACCCCCTTAATTCCATCCCCTACCCACTATCTTCCCCTAAATGAAATCCCTCAACCTGGATGAAAGTTGACAAAAATAAAGAATTAAAATAAATAACTGGAATGTAATTAGTAAACCTAATTTTCATAATAAATCATTGATAACCAAACTTCGTATTTTTGGTGAAAGATTCTGAATATAAGGATCACAAACTTCCAAAAAAGATGAGCTTTTTTAGGCGAACCTCGAACCTCCCAATTCTCAAACCTATACTTTAGATAACATGTTGTACTTTTATTCTCAATACTTTGTACTTTGCTGATTGTCCAGTTTCTCTTCTGTGTAAACCGCCTAGAAGTCATTTGACTGTTGGCGCTATAGAAGAATAAAGTTATGTTATGTTATTGCCCACCAGTTTGAGCCCACCAGGACAGATAGGGGAATATGATAAAGTACCTGAATGTAAAACCACTTAGGATATAAGTGGTATATAAATAAATTGCCCCCCCCCCCCACAAGCTTTCCCATTTGTTTCTTTTACTTCTGGTTTAGTGCAGGTTTTATTTCCGTGATTTTTCTTGCAAATCATTAGTTATTATATCAGAACTAAGTAAAAAAAAAAAGCATTACACTGACCTACTAGAAAAGAACATTTTAACTCACTCAAAATGGTTAGGTAGGAATATTTATTTTGATTTATTTTAATAATTTATATTCCGCATATCCTACAATTCTGTGCTGATTACTAATTATTCAGGTAGTCAAGCATTTTTCCCTAACTGTCCCAGCGGGCTCCCGCTCTATCTAATGTACCCAAAAGAATGTAACGGCATAAAATGAGGGAAGAGGGTTTGAAATATCACCTTGCAGTTGTAACAATCAAAGCAGTTTCCATATTCTATACCATATTTATTTGTGCCTGGGACAACAGAGGGTTAATGTAATGTAATGTAATGTAATTTATTTCTTATATACCGCTAAATTCCGTTAGGATTCTAAGCGGTTTACAGAAAATAGACAATAGGGTGCATTAAAATTATAAGTAAGATAGGTACTTAGAAATTCCCTTACTGTCCCGAAGGCTCACAATCTAACTAAAGTACCTGGGAAAATGACAATTAGTAGAGTAATGAAGAAATAAAAATAGAGATAGATGAGAAAAATAAGAAAATAAACATTCTAATAAGACTACAATGATCTAAAGGACTTTGAAAGGTTGAAAAGAGGGGAGATAGGAAATAGAAGCAGAAGGGAGAACCGTTGAAACTATAGAATTCTGGGGAAACTTAAATGAAATTTAAATAATAAAATAAAAACAAAAACAAGTGGCAAAACAATGAATGAGATTTAAAATATATCATAAACTAAAAAGAAAGTGAAAAATAAAAAACAAAAACAGTCAAGACTGAAGTCCAGCTTGAAATGACTTCACTGCTTTGGCTGCCAAACTTCTCCAGATGTCATCCGATCCTTGCCAGCAAACCGGAAGCCCCAAATCCAGTGTCTCCGGTCATCAACTCGTCTAAGACATTCACACTTGCCTCCTGCATGCCAAATTCGCTGAATCTGTCTCCTTTCTGGACAGGCACCGCCCGAGCCTCTCTGACCGTTTGCGGCACCTCGATGACCGTGCCGTCCGGACCAACCATGGCCTCCTGGTGGCGGTGGGGGTCGCTCCTATTCATGGCCGAAGCTAGCGGAGTGTTCCCGGCTGCTACTGGGGGGCGGAGCTTGCACTCATGCCGAGTTAAGTGGCTTGCCCAGAGGTGCTGCAGTGGGAACTGAACCCAGTTCTCCTGCACTAACCATTAGGTACTCATGGAGTCATAACCTAAGGCTGAAGCAACAGAACCAAAAGGAAAAGAGGGGTCCAACCCAGTCTGCAGTGAGACTACCAACCAGGAACAAACAAACCAAAACTGCAGATATGTACAACGATGTAGGCAAAATTTATTGTGACAACCAAAGTATATTTAAAAACCTTTTTACCAAACAAGGGACCCAAACAATATTTACTGACTCTCGGCGTGACACATTATCCGTTTGTTTTTACTGTATTTTTATTAGAATTTTTTGTGACATATGTTTTTCCCCTTTTCTACTATGGACCCCTGATGAAGGTTGTCCGAAACACGGACCGTGTTGGGTCCCTTGTTTGGTAAAAAGGTTTTTAAATATACTTTGATTGTCACAATAAATTTTGCCTACATCGTTGTACATAGCTGCAGTTTTGGTTTGTTTGTCATAACCTAAGGCTGACCATTTTCCAAATGCCAAAATAGATTTATATTCATTAAAATGCAATGTACACTAAGCCAAGTTTCCAAGTTTATTAATATCTTTTAATGCCGCGCCAAGGGTTATAACCGTCTGGGCAGCTTACAATCTAATTAATCTAATTAATGTTAAATATGCATTAATCAATGCTCGTTTTTGATAGATCCCTTAATCTCAATGGAGCCTATTTGCCAACAAGATGTGTTAATGTATTTGTGTCTTTTGGCAAATATACCACATTCTTTATCCTTTTCAATCCAATGAAATATTGGAAAGAAAATAATGCATAAATGATTGAGAATTTCTATCCAAAACCTTAATGGCATAGGACCAAATTTGGCACTAAAAAACTGAGGAAAAGACACAGAGTTATATATTAAAAAAAAAGGGGTCAGATCAGAAAATTAAATTCTCCATACACGGCCCACTGAATATATTTCTAAGGGAAAGGCATATAACACATTGAAACATACCCCCCCCCTCTTTTTAACTAAAGGTTATAGCGGTTATTAGCGCAGGGAGCTGCGCTGAGTGCTCCGTGCTGCTCCTGACGCTTTTATTTTTTTAAACACTATTTATTAAATATCTCAAAAGTAAATTACATCACTTTTCCACATAATCACCCTGTTTTGCCTGACTAACTCACATGTCATTCTATCCCAGTGTTCTTCAACCTTTTTACACCTATGGACCGGCAGAAATAAAATAATTATTTTGAAGACTGGCATCGGTCCGCGGACCGGCGGTTGAAGAACACTGGGCTAAGTCATGGGCCAGACCCCGCCAATCTCCACCCAATCTCCACCCCAGACCCCGCCCCCATAATAGTACTAATTGTAACACTATTTTTTTCTTTCATTTTTCACAGATACACAACAACACATAATGGGTAACCACCAAATTAAACTACACAAAGCACACTGACAGCAGATGTAAATTCTCAAAATTGACATAATTCAATCACTATATTCAAAAATAAAATCATTCCCTCTTACCTTTGTTGTCTCCCTCCCTCCATGCTATGCCTTACCTTCTGGCCTGCTCCCGCCTGGCCATTTTATGCCGCCTCCGGTGTTATCTTCAGGCCTGCTCCCTCTTCCTTACTGATGCGGTGCACAAAGCTGCGGGCAGCAGCTCCTTGCACGTCCCGTGCCTCATTTAGAAGCCTTCCCTCTGACATTGCAACGTCAGAGAGAAGGCTTCCGGTTCAGGCACAGGACGCGCATGGGAGCCACTGCTCGTGGCTTTCTGCACTGAATCAGTGAGGAAGAGGGAGCTGGCTCGAAGATAATGGCGCATCGATCGCACCATGGACCAGCGGTTGAAGAACACTGTTTTGGGCCTGATGCACGTGCTGGCCCTGTGGACGGACAGGAAATTTCCGTGGACCGGCACCGGTCCACGAACCGGTGGTTGAAGAACACTGTTCTATGACACACCCTCTTGCCATTTCCTGGTGAAAATATGAAAGTGCGGAAACTTTTTGAAGAACCCTCAGATTAAAGGCTTAGGTAGTCATAGCCCCTCTGGAAGTAAATTCTAATCTAGAGCAATGGGGGGCTACTCCTAAGATGGCTCACTTGCAGGTATCACATTTTGCGAAGCTGCGTTAGGGCATTAACGCGCGGAATAGTGAGCGCTGCATTGCTGCGCGCGCTAGATGCTAACGCCAGCATTGAGCGGGCGATAGTTCTAGCCGCGTAGCGTATGGTGTAGCGTGCGCTAAAAACGCTAGTGCACTTTAGTAAAAGGAGCCCATGGTTTCTTTTGTTGAGGGTACAGAGAGTGATGCTCGCTGAGAGGTATGTAAAGGGTTCGCGTATTCTTTATGGGCTCCTTTTACGAAGCCGCGTTAGTGGTTTAACGTGTGTAATAGCGCGCGCTAAACTGCCAGCCGCGCTAGACGCTAACGCCAACATTGAGCTGGCGTTAGTTCTAGCCGCGTAGCGTGGGTTTAGCGTGCGCTAAAACCGCTAACGCGGCTTCGTAAAAGGAGCCCTATGTATTCTGACCCATTTTGTCTGAGGACCTTGAAAATCAAACACAGAGTTTTAAATTTACTCCTGTACGGTACGGTAGCCAGTGGAGGTTTTGCAAGAAGGCTGTAATGTGGTCGCACTATTTGCAATCGTATAACAATCGTTCCCACAATTTCTTTGTGATAACAGTATATAAAAAAAAAATTTTCAGTGTCTCTAGGGATCCTCAGACCTCCAAGCATGTAATATAACTTGTCATTAGTCCCAATGACATTAATATTTAAATTTTAATGAATACTAACATTTCTTTTCATTTTGTTTTTCTTATTTATACTTTTACTCATTTATTAATTTTATACTAAACATGTGCTACTTAGCTTTTTCATCGTTTTCTATATTTTTTTTAGATAAGAACATAAGAATAGCCTTACTGGGTCAGACCAATGGTCGTGGCCAATCCTGGTCCCTAGTACCTGGCCAAAACCCCAGGAGTAGCAACATTCCAGAATCCCAAAGAGTAACAAAAGGTTCTAGAACCCCAAAGAGTATCAAGATTCCATGCAGAATCTCAAAGAATAGCAAGATTCCGGAACCCCAAAGAGTAGCAACATTGCATGCTACCGATTAAGGGCAAAACAATACTGGGGAAAACAAAAATGTTTGGTCTGATATCACTGAGAGTGATTGAAGAAAGGTATCTGAGAGCTGCAAACTCCTTACACTCAAAAATATGCTCAGAGACATGAAGGCAAAAACAAGGGGCCAATCTCAAGAATGTCGCCTTACCACCATTTTCTACAGGGTCTTGATTCAATACAAGGAAAACTACAGATTCTCAAAGCTAAAATCTACCTTTATGTGCTCGCTAAACCGGTTTCAAGTTTAAGTTTCAAGTTTATTTAAAATATTTTATATGATCGCAATATCCAAATCCAATGCAATTTACAAAGATTAAAAATAAAAAAATAAAAACTCCAACAAACAGAACAATTATGACATAAAGATGCAGTTGAGAGGGGGAGGGTTAAAAAAAATTGGAGTAAATACAATTCCAAAATAAATGAAAAAGGATGGGTAAAGAGACAAAAGGTTAGGGAACGTTACCCACTTAATTTCTACTTAGCAATGTTCCTTGTCCAGATATATTCCAGAGTGAGGTCATGTGATTTTAATTGGGTCAGTGAAAGGCGTCCTTAAACTGCCAACTTTTTAGTAGGCCTTTGAACTTGTTAAGTAATTTTTCCAAATTTGAGGAGCTGTAACAGAAAAGATCATATCCCTCCTTGAATAAATGATTTTTAATGAGGGAATTACTAACAGAGATTTTTCTTCTGATCTTAGAGATTTTACAGGGGTGTATGGAATTAGAAATCTTTCTAAAAATGCTGGGGCTTTATTTACTAATATTTTATGTGTGAGTAAGGCTATTTTATAAGTAATTCTATGGTTTATCGGTAACCAAGGATTTTCCTTTAACAGTGGGATTACATGATCAAATTTTTTTATTTTCATGATAATTTTTATTGCGGTGTTTTGGAGAATTTGTAGTCTACGTATTTCTTTTAAGGTAGTCCCTTTGTATAGGGCGTTGCAATAGTCAATTTTAGAAATGACTAGGGAATGTATTAAGATGTTTAGTGATGATTTATCGAGAAACGCAGACAGTGATCTAATTAATCTTAACCTGTAGAAACAAGTTCTTACCAGTGAACTAATTTGATCGTGGTAGTTGAGCTTTTGGTCTAATATGACCCCGAGAATCTTTACCTTAGTAACTACTTTAAGGTTAATTGTATTTATGGTTATATTTGCTCCTAGTTTCTGGTTCCAGACAGTTTAGCATGCATGTATTTTAGCAGCGGATTATAAAAAAAGGCTTAAGGAGGTCTTTTCCGAGTTTTCTAGTAGTCTCTGATACTGCCATGCAAATGTAGTACAACGAGGTCATTAATATTAAAATGATCACTCCAAATGATTCTTTATAATCACTGAGTGATTCTCTAACCTCCTTGTGCCACATTTGCGGCCAAAATTTACTGACAGTTCTGAGCTGTGGTTGTCTTACTTTCTGATCAGTGCCTGAGCACCGATTGGCTCAGGCACTGGCAGGAAAGTAAGTTTTGACAGCTCAGACTCCTCCCCCATGCTGACTGGTTTAGTATGGGATTAGCACATGAGCCTTATCACCTACAAAACAGGTGCTGCAAGGGCTCGTGTGATAATTTTTAATAATACCATGCATTAATGGCAACATGGACGTGTGGCTGTTAATTTGTAAAATGGAAAGTCTGTCGTTATCTGGCTATGATAAAAATGACCCATGTAAGGCTGCGCTAAGGTCATTTTCCATCACAACTTTGTAAATGAAGCCCTTAGTATTTAAGGATATCCTCCCTCTCCACCCAATTTGCTGAATAAATTGCTTGGAACTGACACCCTCATAATCCAGTGCCATCGTAGTGCTTTTCTCCTTTTCCCCGATGTCCACTTTTCTTGCATCAATCGATTGGAACTGGAATGTCCCAGATAATCATAACCTCTCCATTTTCTATCATTTTCTCAGGATAGTGATCCCTAGTGCTTTTCTGGGACAGTGATATTATAGTCCACAAAGCTTCTAACGGATGAGACATGTTCACTTCTCTCTTGCTCTGTTGCTGGTGATTTCACAAATCCTGGAATTGAATTGAATTGAATTACAGGGGTCATCAACCACTTTATCAGGTGACACCCCAAATACAGTCATAAAGGTCTTTTTAAAAACCTTTTGTATGATGTATGTGGCTACATTTCCCTGCATTTTTGGCTGCTTTCGTACTGGTATATTATAAAGACACATAGGGATAGGCACCTATTTAACCTTCCAAACTAGGTGACCTGGTAAAATTTATTGTAGGTTTTTTGCTTTTTTAAATTCTTATAGCAATCTAATTGGAACTAGTAGTGACAAGGGGGGACAAGGGAGTGTGATTACTGATAGAAGCTTCACCATTCTTCCCGAAATGAGTTCCAAATTTGCCTTTCCAGTTAGCTTAACATTTGAATTATGCTTGTTAATCATTTTAAATAACAGGAACCTTTTAAATGCATGCACCACAAATGCATAACTCTGCCTTTCCTTCTTGTGCCCTCTTATTACCACAATTTCAACCATTTTCAGTTTTGTAATGCTTCATCTTATCCTGAGTACCGTTCTCCTTCATTCTCCAAATGAGAAATACAGAAGAGAACTGAGTCAGCTGTATCTAGCCATCATCCTGCTTTCATGATGGCCCATATAGCATATTTACCATATTTTCATGAATTTAACACAAATCCCTGCACCCCCTACACACATGGAACCATTATTCCAGTTTGTTTTTACTAAGATGCACTAATTATCATGTTTGTTTTTAAGGCTTTTTCTTTTTAATTTTTTTGCAGGTTTCATGCACTAATAATGCCTGGGAAAAAAACCCACTTTTAAAAAAAGCCCTTAAAAACAAATGCAATTAGCAAGTCTTAGCTGGTATAGTACACATGTATTTATTTTTAAAAAATTTATTCCGCTTCAAACATAAGTGGATTACATCTAAAACACTCATATTAAAATTCACAAACGTTAACAGAAATTTAACCAACATGATAAACTGTTTGCCACAATTACATCACCCATATACAGTAGCACTTAAAAGTTCATGTGCCTGGTCTCAGCAAAATCTGTATCCGGAGCTCTAAGAAAGTTGATAAAAGGCTTTACCCAAAAAATGAGTATTTAACAACTTCTTAAAACTTATCTTGTTGCTACATTACCTCAGAGCACCTGGCAAAGCATTCCACATTCATGGACCTGCCATTGATATTGATGATTATATGCATGGATGCATTATATCTCCTTTATTATATGCATGGATGCATTATATCTCCTTTATTATATGCATGGATGCATTATATCTCCTTTATTATATGCATGAATGCATTATATCACTTTATTTTTACATAGACATACAATTTACATGCATTATATATGGGTGTACACAATATACTTGTGGGCATATAATATTTATAATATTTTTCTCTCCCCTTCCTCTCCCTCTTACCTATCCACCTCCTCTCTCTCCCACCTCTTTCTCTTACCTCTCTTTACAGTCGCCTTGAGCCTGTATAGGTATGAGCGACGCACAAATAGAAGATTAGATTAGATTAGATTTATAAAGATATATGTTCACAGAGACCATGGGCACCAGCCAAGCTCTTTAGGCTGGGCACCCAGGACCAGGATGTACAAAACAGAGTTCAGTTTGTTGAGCTGGGTGCAGGCTTTTCCTAGTAGGCCGTGGAGTTTCAGGTACCACCTGTCTAGTTGTAGCAATGTCCCAAAAGGAAAAAAATGCACTCATTCTCCAAGACTGCTTTTAAACTGGAACTTGACTCCAAGTTACTTTCAGATGATTATTCCTCCTTAATCAACTCTCCTATACGAAATGTATCTTTTTCCAGTCCACTAGAAATGTTGGCTTCCTTCTGGCTTCCCACCACTGAGTTTGTGGGCTCAGTGATTCCCACAGTCCCATCCTGTCTGGCAACTCAACTAAAGGTTTCAGCCTGCCCAAACCCTCTTCTGGTGGGCGTTCCACTGGGCTTTACCCCAGTCGCTGGACTGGATCTCCCTGTCCTTCTTAACTCTCAAGAGACGCAGTTCCTCTCACCCACCTCCTGACTACAACCGGTCATTCTCCTGCTCTGCTCATGGGGGTCTTCATTCTCTCATCCCCCAAGTTTCACTTTGGCCACCTGTGCTATAATAGTAAATATTGAAGAACTAAGGCATTGATTATATGCATGGATGCATTATATCTCCTTTATTATATGCATGGATGCATTATATCTCCTTTATTATATGCATGAATGCATGAATGCTATAATAGTAAATATTGAAGAACTAAGGCATTGATTATATGCATGGATGCATTATATCTCCTTTATTATATGCATGGATGCATTATATCTCCTTTATTATATGCATGAATGCATTATATCACTTTATTTTTACATAGACATACAATTTACATGCATTATATATGGGTGTACACTGCGTCAAGAGACGCAGTTCCTCTCACCCACCTCCTGACTACAACCGGTCATTCTCCTGCTCTGCTCATGGGGGTCTTCATTCTCTCATCCCCCAAGCTTTCTCTTTGGCCGCCTGTGCTATAATAGTAAATATTGAAGAACTAAGGCCAGAACTGGGCAGACTTGCACGGTCTGTGTTTGTATATGGCCGTTTGGGGGAGAATGGGCTGGAGAGGGCTTCAATGGCTGGGAGGGTTTAGATGGGCTGGAGTAGGTTTTGACAGAGATTTCGGCAGTTGGAACCCAAGCACAGTACCGGGTAGAGCTTTGGATTCTTGCCCAGAAATAGCTAAGAAAAGAAAAAAAAAAATTTAAACTGAATCAGGTTGGGCAGACTGGATGGACCATTCGGGTCTTTATCTGCCGTCATCTACTATGTTACTAGATCATCTCCGCCTTATTCTTACAGCAGCCTTTGTTGTGGATGTCGCCCTTTATGAGTCTTGGCAGAGAATATGGGCAGCCAAAGACCTCGTGCTCAGTAAGGCAGAAAGTTTTATTTCCTCCCCCTATTCATAAATGCTGTCATTTGCATAACATGCACAACTATATCAATCTCCCCACTCCACCCACCTAAGGGGGGGGGTTCCACATACGGTAGTGGCAACATGCGCAATTTCTTCAAACCTGCAGACCCTTGCAATCCAGAGCACAGTTCAGACACAGTCCGATGGTGGTTTTGCCAGCCTGTCAGTTCCTCAGAATGATATTTAGACCTGTTTATTAGCTTACCTTATTGAGTGCACATTTCAGGGTTCCCAATACCAATTTCCCAGCACTTTTTTTTTTTTTTTTTTATTGCTGTCAGATAGTACATTGCAAATGAACGCGGATAAATCAGTCCATTCCGTTTACTCCCATGCACAACACCCAGTTTCCACCTCAACCTCTCTCCCTCCACTGCCTACCTCATCTGACCCCACAATCAAGCACCTTTTTCAAATCCACATGTCTGCTGTGATGCATTCTACATGCTGCCAGATGACGACAGGCTTCATTTGAGTTCGTTTTAGGAATTCAGTATAGGAACACCCTGTTAAAGAATCCAAGAATCGCCTTGGCATCTAATTGGGCCTAACTCCAGAAGTTACCAGAAGCCTTGACACGAGCTCCTGAGTGTGCTTAGAATGTCTGCAAGGCTCTGAAATTCACCTTTGAGACTTCCTGCTCCCAGCAGGTACAGGAAACTCAAACAGGAAAAAACATGAGGTCAAAAGGTACAGCCTCTAATTACTAGGGCTGCAGGTAGCTGAAAGACTAACCACAGCACTAATAATGTACTCTTGGAAGCTGTCAGCTAAAGAAAGCTGCCAACTACCTATGGATAAATGAACTGATAGCTCTTAGAAACAGCCAAGAGCAAAACACACGCAGAAATAATTGTATGTTTTCCCTTACAGTAACTTTTACATGCTATGCTTTAGTAAAAGGGCCCCATAACAACATAGTCTATGAAAGCAGATAAAGACCTGGATATAGGGTTACCAGACGTCTGGATTTCCCCGGACAGCTTTTTAAAACCCAGCACTTGTAAGGTTTTGAAAAGCTTTCCGCCACATTGTGTCGGGCAGAGGGGCATCCGTGCATGTGCGGATGTCCTCCTGCCCAACGAGAGCAGGCAGCGGGGGCGGGAATGGGTAGAACTGGATAGGCCTGGGGGAACGGATTTTCCAAATGGAAAATTTGGTAACCCTACCTGGATGATATATCTAGAACAGTGGTCTCAAACTCCAACCCTTTGCAGGGCCACATTTTGGATTTGTAGGTACTTAGAGGGCCTCAGAAATAAATAGTTAATGTCTTATTAAAGAAATGACAATTTTGCATGAGGTAAAACTCTTTATAGTTTATAAATCTTTCCTTTTGGCTATGTCTTAATAATAATATTGTCATTTATAGCTAAAGAGACATATGATCAAGAAACTGTTTTATTTTACTTTTCTGATTATGATAAACATACCGAGGGCCTCAAAATAGGACCTGGCAGGCCGCATGTGGCCCCCGGGCCGCGTGTTTGAGACCACTGATCTAGAATGTCCAATAGAGTGTTATACCAGCCACTCTGCAGATTACGCTCCTCTATGCCTTTGTTTAGCATTACACACGCCACTCTGTACAGGTTATACCCGTCTATGAGCAGTTTCAATATGATAAAGCAATCAGTGTTTTGCTCTGCATGTCAGAAAAGGTAATATATCAAGTCAAAATAAAACATAAACAATGCCCACATTTTAAAATATTTCTTAACTTGCTTGAGACCATTGTGGATAGGGTTACTAGTCATCCGGATTTACCCAGACATGTCCTCTGGACTGATTTTTTAAATGCAGCAGTTTGTCTAGGTTTTCAAGTTCGGGGCTGTGTCTTGAGGGCCTCCGAGCATGCATGGGTGTGATGTGATGATGTCTCATACATGCATGCGTGTGACATCATCGCATCACACCCAGGCATGCCCAGAGGTCCTCCAAATTCGGCTCCGAGCTCAAAGAGACAGGGTATGGGGGCAGGGCTGGGGTGGAATGAGCGTGACGGGCAGAATGGAGCAGGGCAGGGGTAGAACTGGATGGGGCTGGGGGCGGGACCACGTGTCCAGATTTTAGCATTACAAAATCTGGTAAACTGAATGATGGATAATGTATTCTGTAAAGTTTAAACTGAACCCGAAAAATTATTCATAGATACAAATATTTAATTTCCCCTAGACATTTCTGAAATGAGAACGGTGTTAGTAACCTATACTCTTGCTCCAGTGGCATATTAAGTGGTATGACAGTAGATTTAGAGTCATTCCGTTTATACCCTCGAATTTGACTTTAGATCTTGGAAACATTCATAAACTCTGATAATGAATGAAGTGGATTTTATATCAACAGCAAGCCTTCGTCAGCTTAAAGAGTTATTTTATGAGGGGCCGCTGAAAAGAAAGAGAATGCTGTGGATCCATGAAACTTACAAGTTATTTCACACTTTTCTTGGCACTTTATGTTTCATTTCATATCATTGAAGCGAAAAGTGTAAAGAAAAGCGTGGAAAAACTTGTAAGTTTCATTCTCTTCTTGATTGGGCTGAGAACTTTTCAGCAGCCCCTCATATTGTGATGTCATAATGCCTCATTCCACCAATGCCTAAGAGCCATCCTAATCGGTGATGTCACAATGGCTTGGTTTCCCTATACCTGCACCCATTTACTAGATCAGTGGTCTCAAACTCGTGGCCCGGGGGGTCTCATGCGGCTCACCAGGTACTATTTTGAGGCCCTCGGTATGTTTATTCTAATCACAAAAGTAAAATAAAACAGTTTCTTGATCATATGTCTCTTTAGTTATCAATGACAATATTATTATTAAGACTTAGCCAAAAGGAAAGAATTTTACCTCATGCAAAATTGTCATTTCTTTAATAAGACATTAACTATTTTTTCTGAGGCCCTCCAAGTACCTACAAATCCAAAATGTGGCCCTGCAAAGGGTTTGAGTTTAAGACCACTGGTCTAGATGCCTTTGCCTCACTGAAACGAAAAGTGTCAAGAAAAGTGTGGATTAACTTGTAAGTTTCATGGATTTACATCATCTCTTCTTGGTTAGGCTGAGAACTTTTCAGCAGTGCTTCGTATGCTCTTCCATTCCTGCCTACTTACCTTTCAATTTTATGTTATTTCTAATCTATTGTGCCAGTGTCTCTTAAGTACGTAACACAAATAACAGAGGTGGAAAAGCACAACCCTTTTCTCGTTCCTCTACCCAGTGTGAATTCCTCTCCTAACTAACTTTTATATGAGCCTTTGGGTTCTAATATAAGGATTTGATTACTTCCTATATTATTGGGCAATAATTTAATTTGCTAAGCATTTGGAAAGAGGAACTGCTTTTCTGACATCAAGAGCAAGGAGCCCAACTAGGTCTTCTGCTTTTTAAAACATAGGAATTCAAGTTTGAGTATATTCAATATTATCTCCATGTTATCAGACATGCTTCTTCCTGTAATGTACCCTGTTTGGTCTTTGTGTGCATTAATGTTGGAATTGGTCATACCAGCAGCTGCTGATTTCCACTATGTGAAAATTCGTACCAGTGCTTTTTCATTGGTGAGACCCAGTAACTTACCTAGCATATGTGGCACCCGGGGCCCATCATTTTTTTGACAACCCCCCCTCCCCATCTGTATGAAAAACATGATTTTTAGTAACAATCCACACGTCACACAAGAGTGTACCTAGGAAAAGGCAGCATCTTACATACTGCAGTGAGCAGTACGTCAATAAACCCATT
This sequence comes from Geotrypetes seraphini, assembly GCF_902459505.1. Classification (NCBI taxonomy): domain Eukaryota; kingdom Metazoa; phylum Chordata; class Amphibia; order Gymnophiona; family Dermophiidae; genus Geotrypetes; species Geotrypetes seraphini. Next base: position 160,444,112 of record NC_047090.1, read on the forward strand.
GTAAAACTAAACAAGCCAGACTAGTGCAGATCAATCCTACACAGTCAATCCTAACAGAAAACCATGTCTTTTCGAATAGTATGTAATCACAAACTAACCCCTCCCCCTTTTACAAAACTCTAGTGTGGTTTTAGCCATGGCTCAGATGCCAACGCTATAAAACGCTCTACAGCTTTGTAGATAGGGAGATAGAATAAAAATACGTAGACAAAGATTAAACTGAAGCACCAAGAAGCTGGACTCTGCATACAATGTAACACCACAGAAACAGCGATGCATCTCCCCTAAACCAAAAAAATAAATAAATAGATATAATTTTTTTCTACCTTGTCTTCTCTGGTTTCTGCTTTCCTCATCTTCTTGTCATTCTCTTCCTTTCATCCACTGTCTACCCTCTCTCTGTCCCTTCTATATGGCATCTTCTCTCCTTCTATTCACCTTCCAGAAACTTTATGCCTCCCCTTCCATCTCACCCACACCCCCATGGTCTGGCATTTCACTTTCTCCTCTCCCTTCTCCCCACTTCCATCAGCATCTGCCCCCTTTCTCACCCTTCACCACAAATCCATACCTCCCTGACCCCCCTTCTCACCCTCCACACCCTTCCATACCACCCTGACCCCCTTTCTCACTGTTCCATACCACCCTGACCCCCTTTCTCACCCTTCACCACCCTTCCATACCACCCTGACCCTTTCTTACCCTTCACCACGCTTCCATACCACCCTGACCCCCTTTATCTCTTTCCACCTCCCTACTATGCTTCTTTCTCTCTCCATCGAAATCAGCAAGGTCCCGCTATGACGACTACTGCTGCCTCTACTCCGAAAGAGGTAAGTGATGTCGGAGGGGGGCTAGGCCGGCAGACGCAGGGAGTTGCGGCAAGGTCCCGCGATGACTGCGGCTGCCAGTCCACCCCCCTCCGGCATCACTTATCTCTTCCAAAGCAGTGGCAGCAGTAGTCGTCATCGCGGGACCTTCGTGCACTTCAGCGGAGCTGCCGTATTTATGCTCTGGAATAAATACGGCAGCTGCGCTGAGGTGCCGTTTTCAGCAGCGAGTTTCCGGATCCGGCCGGATGTGCACCCCCTTTCAGCATGCACCTGGGGCGGATCTCCTCCTCCCCCCCCCCACCCCCCCCCACACACACACTTAGTACGCCACTGGTGAGACCTTTGTTCTGGAATAAACTTCCTGGTTATCTTAGGCTTTGTGCACCTGTTTCTCAGTTTAAGATCCTTTTGAAAACTTTTTTTTTTGTGCAGGCGTATCTGGGTTGAAGTAATGACACAGTGGGCCTGATACTCAACGCTATTTAGATGGCCAGAAACATCTCCTAAATAGCTAAATAGCACCTAGCTGGCTACCGGCGATATTCAACCGAATATCAACGGAATATCCAGCTCAGTAGATTAACCAATGACCAGCTATGTCGTGTGACATAGCAGGTCACTACCAATTCAGCGGCTCACTAGCTAACTTGCCCTGGATCGGTAGCATGGAATATTGCAACTCCTTGGGGTTTGGCCAGGTACTAGTGACCTGGATTGGCCACCATGAGAACAGGCTACTGGGCTTGATGGATCATTGGTCTGACCCAGTAAGGCTATTCTTATGTTCTTATGTTCAGATAGAGCCACCTCAAAGGATGATCTATCTTCGGCCATTAAGACTTAGCTGGTCAGCCACTGAATACTGGCATAGCTGGCTATGTCTTGGCCAGCCAAAGATAGACTAGAAAAATGCAATGCCGGTTGCTGGATACAGCACCAGCATTGAATTTCTGGTATCCCTGTGGACCGCTTGAGATCACTGGCGATCTTTTGTGGTCTGAATATTAGGGAGTCTGAATTTATTCTTGCAGTCATATATCTGTCGGTAAAATGTTTTGGTTGAGGTATAGTACAGATATTTTGAATATGTTGTTATATTTGTTGTGTTTTAATGAATTTATATATGTTTTTATTGTAATTTGCTGTGGGATTAAAGTGTATTATAAATGCCTAAAATAAATACATAAAAATAAATAAACATATTCAGTCTTTTAGAACAAGATTTTTCTAAAATGTTCATGTCTATGTTCGTAAAAGAAATAAGCTGATAAGATTTACATAAAATTTACCATGCTCAGGAAGTACAGTGATATTGCTTGCTGAAAAGATGGGGGCACAATTCAAATATATCATTAAGCACTATCACTAATAATGAGAAATAATATGCTGAATTGTTTTATAAATTCCATCAAGAACCTATCAGGACCTGCTGCTTCTTGAATCTCTAACTCTAAATATCCTGATATCCAGAATTTCTTCTTGTTCATTATTCAGTACTTTATGTACCATACCATACAAGTTATCAACAAAGATTCACTGTGGCTTACAAAAAATTCCTAGGATTTTCTGTGTAATTACAGTAAGATCCATAGGTTAAAGAAGAATACTAAACTTGAGGGTTACAGGAGAATAGAAATGTTTTTAACATTTTCCTGAAGTGTAGGTCATTCCATATTTTGGAACCCTGATATTCGAAGGTAGATTCCAATAACTTTTTCCACTAAAACTTGGTGGTGAGATGGAAAGATCAGTTTGAAGCGTTGGGTAGTTCTTGAGTTATAGAAAGAGCTTGTACTCTTTATATCAGTTACTAGCTGATTACCCGGCGTTGCCTGGATATTTATTTATCCCAAAATGTCCAACCCCCTACATGTCCCACCCCCCTATGTCCCACATGTCCCACCCCCCACGTTACCCCCGCACATGTCCCATATGCCCCACCCCCATGTCCCAATCCCCTACCCTCCACATGTCCCAAAGGAATGTCCCTCTCTATGGGGCTGAACTTAGACTTAAATGGCATCGGGAGTGTGGGTACTCATCTCTGCGAGCCCGAAAACTATGGGTTGGACATTAATATCTGTCGCTTTTGATAATTTTAACATATCACCCCCTTCCCACCCCCACAGTATTTTACCCCGTCCCACCTGCACAATATTTTTCCCCAGATAGTAAGTCATATGTGTACCAAGTTTGGTTGAAATCTCTCCATGCGTTTCAGAGTTATGCTGAGTATTCATCTGTGAGCCCGAAAACACCATGGGGTAGATACTAAAATCTGTCATTTTCAATCATTTTTACATATCCCCCCCTTCCCACCCCCACAGTGTTTGTCCTCAGATAGTAAGTAATGTGTATGTCAAGTTTGGTTGAAATCTGTCCATGCATTGAAGAGTTATGCTGGAACATACATACATACACACACACACACATATATTCAAATTATAATGAGAAATATTTGACAAAATGAATACAATACAACTAACGCAAAAAGTGATTATAAACAACATTTTTAGTTTCACCTCCAGGAGCAAGAACATATAAATTCTTGGGTGAACCCACCCTTGAGCAAGCAACATAGAGTTGTGGGCTGCGAGACCCCCAGAACATATCACCCCCGGTAGTGAGGGATCTGCATACCAAGTTTCGTTCAAATCGGTCAAGCCGTTTTTGCGTGATCGCGGCACATACATTCATACATCCGATTTTATATATATAGATTAGTCCCTTAGAATTGTCTCAATATATATCACCTTGAAAACCATGCGGGCAATCTTGAACTGCATTCTTCTTTTTATTGATAGCCAGGGCAGTTCTCTCGGTAGTGGACTAGCCTTCTCAAATTGACTTAGAGCTCCTTTTACTAAGCTGCGATAGCGTTTTTAGCGCGTGCAGAATTTTAGCGAGTGCTAAACCTGGCACGTGGCTACGTGCTACGTGCTACGTGGCTAGAACTAACGCCAGCTCAATGCTGGCATTAGCGTATAGCGTGCACTAAAACCGCTATCGCAGCTTAGTAAAAGGAGCCCTTAGTCTATATATTAACCTGGCTGCAGTGTTTTGGAGAGACTGCAGCCTCCTGTATTCCTTCTCTGTGATATCGGAGTACAGCGAATTGCAGTAGTTTAAATATGGGAGCAAAACAACCTGTACTATTCTGAAACTAGTTTGGCTTAAAACGGATCTTATTCCTCTTAATTGTCTTAACCTGAAGAGAATTTTTTGACAAAGGAACCAATCTGGTCTTCTAGGGTAAGACAGAAATCCAAAATAACGACTAGAACTTTTGGCGTTCTTTCGGTTTTAAGTTTCTCTCCTGTTATCAGCTTCAGGAATGTATGTAGCAGAGAGTTGTAGTCACCAGACCAAAGCACCTTGGTCTTTAGTTTATTAAGTTTGAGAAAGTTCCTCTATGCCCAGGTATTCAGTTCTTTAATAAATCCACGTTAGGTCATATAATGTGTCATTAAAGGATTTTTGGGCTAAGCATAGAAGGAAAATATAATTTGCGTAAGAGAATGAATGAATATGGGGGAAGGTCAGGCTCCTACCTAATGTACTCAAGCATACGTTAAACAGCAACAGAGACACCAAAGAAGGCATTCCAATTGTGGGACTTTTTACCACCCTTTCTGACCTCGTATGTTCCATTATGAGGAGCCGCTGAAAAGTTCTCAGCCCAACCAAAAAGAGAATAATGTGGAGGGAGCCAAGAAACTTACAAATTATTCCACACTTTTCTTGACACTTTTCATTTCAATGATATGAAATGAAACGAAACGTGTCAAGAAAAGTGTGGACTAACATAGAAGCATAGAGTATGACGGCAGAAACGGGCCGACGGCCCATCGAGTGGGCAGACTGGATGGGCCGTCGGCCCGTTTCTGCCGTCATACTCTATGTTTCTATGTTTCCTCGTCATTCTCTTCTTGGTTGGGCTGAGAACTTTTTAGCAGCCCCTCGTACTTAGGAATTCGGTACACCAATTCAGTACCACTCCGTGTAGATCTAGTTTGCTCAGTTTGAGGTTGAGCAGAGAGTGGTCTGTTGTGTCAAATGCCGCCAAAATGTCAAACTGCGGCAGAGTGGTCTGTTTACCTATACTTAGGTAGGATTTCACTTTTGATGTTAATTCCAGCAATCAGGTTTCCATGTTGTGAGTCAAGAAATCAATCCGTCCGGTTTAGAAAATCTGTGCTATCTGTAAAAAACCAAACTTTTCTGTCCCTCAGTACAAACCAGTTCTAAGGAATATAGGTCCCCTTTTATCAAGCTGCTTTAGGGTTTTTTTTTTTTTTTTTGATATATAATATTTCTTTATTGAGCAAACCATCAAACATAAAACAGAACAGTGCACAAGAACATCCAATAATCCAGCACAAATCGCCCAATCGGGCGTACACAAAGCAAATGAGGTTAAACACATGGAAGATCAGATTGCTCAAAAAACAAGTGGTGCTCAATACAGTTTCCATATAACACCCTCCAAAGTCCCCCAAGAACACAATGGGGCACCCCAATATCAAAGCCCATTGCAAATTACCTCTATAACCTCAGGGTTAGCCCCCCCACCCCCCCCATCCCTGCTCCCGACCTGTGAGAAACATATAGGAAATTTACAGAGAGGCGATAAATAGACAAACATTGACATATTATGTGTCATAGAGAAGTAGGAAGAAACCTATAAGTAAGAGGAGAACTAAAAGAGGAGAAAGAAAAAGAGAAGGAAAAAGGAAAAAAAAAAAAAAAAAGGAGAAAAGAGACCCGTATTATGAAACTTTTCTGTCCCTCAGTACAAACCAGTTCTAAGGAATATAGGTCCCCTTTTATCAAGCTGCTTTAGGGTTTTTTTTTAATCGCAGACCGCTGCTGTTAAAGCTCCAACGCTCATAGAATTCCTATGAGCGTCGGAGCTTTTACCGCAGCGGTCTGCGACAAAAAAATCCTAATGCAGCTTGATAAAAGGGGGCCATAGCTTCTGATAATATTTCACATAACACCGAGCTATTCCCTTTATATCACTGCTAAAGTCCACTTTCACCAACGGTAACAATCTTGTCCAGCCATTGATTTTCCGTAATATTTCCTGTAAAAAGTTTTCTTGCCCTTTGTTAGGGTCTAAACATTTACCAAGCACCATGAAACATTTTGAACCTTCACCTCAGTTGCCAAAACTGTCCTTTCTCTACCCTCCCAGGAATTTTAAACCTGGAATGGGACATTATTCCATAATATTATCACTACCCCAGCACTGTTTGGTTTCCTCAAAAAGTACCATAATTCTCTAATCCAGTGGTGCCTAACTTTTTCTGTACCCCACACCCTTAGGAAATGTTTGCACCCCCTACATTTGAAGTTGAAGAAGTCTAATTTTGAATTTTTGAATCACATACAATACTGTAGGTGAACAAATTGAACTAAAAAAAAAAAAAAAAGCTTTTAATTAGTGCATAAAATGCAAATATAAATTGAGCAAGTTAGAATCTATGTTATTCAGAAAAAATTGTAAAAGGTAAAATCAATCCCAATTGTGAACCTAAAATTCAATGACTTCTTTGCTTCTGCTTCTCATTCATGATGTCAAAACGTGGAACTTTCTTGCCGACTGCGATCTGCAGGTCGGCCTGTGGATTCTGGTGATTTCTAGATTTTTAAAGAGATCTGAATCCAGATATACAGTACACAAGCGACAATCAGTTACAGTCAGTCCCCAGGTTACTAACGTTCGACTTACGTCAGACTCATACTTACAAATAGGGGTCTTGCCTCTCCCTTCAATGTCCCAACATGCCCCTCTCCCTCCCATGTCCCAAAATGCCCCTATCCCTCCCTCCATTTGGTGCCACAACTTCGTGCCTCCCTCCCGCGGGTGTTTACCTTCTTCTGGCCGGCTGCCTCCAGTCGCACTTGTTTCTCTTCACAAATCCGTGGGCAGCGGCTCCTACACGCAGCTGATCCAGAAGCCTTCCCTCTGACATCGAAGGAAGCTCCCTCAGAAGGAAGGCTTTGGGATCAGCCACAGGCAGCATGTAGGAAAGTAACTCCTTTGACTTAAAGATAACTGATTAATATTATATTCACCATTATTGTGAATGTGGTGAATGTAAAACAGCTTCTATTACAAGAGTCTTTTAAGTGTGCTCTCTTGATTTAAAACTGGATGTTTCATAAGAACATAAGAATAGCCTTACTGGGTCAAAACACCGTTCTCACGGTGGCCAATCCAGGTAACTAATACCTGGCCAAAACCCAAGGAGTAGCAACATTCCATGCTACTGATCCAGGGCAATCAGTGGTTTCCCCCCATGTCTTTCTCAATAACAGACTATGGACTTTTCCTCCAGGAACTTATCCAAATCTTTCTTAAAACCAGCTATGCTATCCGCTCTTTCCACATTCTCTGGCAACGCATTCCAGAGCTTAACTAGTCTCTGAGTGAAAAAAAAATTTCCTCCTATTGGGTTTAAAAGTATTTCCCTTCATCGAGTGTTCCCTAGTCTTTGTAATTTTTGACGGACTGAAAAATCGATCCACTTGTACCCGTTATGCTCCACTCAGGATTTTGTAGACTTCAGTCACATCTCCCCTCAGCCGTCTCTTTTCCAAGCTGAAGAGTCCTAACCGTTTTAGTCTTTCCTCATACAAGAGGAGTTCCATCCCCTTTACCATCTTGGTCTCTCTTCTTTGACCTTTGTCTAGCACCACTATTTCTTGATATTAGAAGACCAGAATTGAACACCATGAAGCGATACAAGAGCATTATAACAGTCTTGTTTATAATTCCTAGCATCCTGTTTGCTTTTTTGGCCGCAGCCGCACATTGGGCAGAAGGTTTCCTCATATTGTCTACGATGATACCCAGATCCTTTTCTTGGGCGCTAATCCCCAAGGTGGACCCTAGCATCCGGTAACTGTGATTCAGGTTATTCTTCCCAATGTGCATCACTTAAGAGTGACTTGGCTACTTCCCCTTTATTATAAGGGACTCACAGATAGATACATATATTTATAAGACTGCAAAGCCTTTAAAAATTTGGAGTTACAAATTCTTTTATAACACTGGATTGACTGTCTCTTGGCATATTGATGAGAACAGTCTTATTTAATATCGGATACTGATTTAAAGAGATATTAAAATTGCCTTTAACTGTTTTGGGGATTATTTTATTTTTAACATTTTTTTGTCTTGACTGAGGATGGGTTTAGCTTAGGGTTAATCCTCAACTGCAAAATAAATCCCACTGAAGGGAATTCAAGAGAGATTGGGCTAGATTCACTAAGCCCACCGCTCAAGTTCCGACCCCTTTACGACCTGATTTCTCTCCGACCCGATTCACTAACCTCTGTCCCGATCATCCTCCGATCCGCGCATGCAAATGAGGGGGAACTGCATTCAAATGTAGGGATGAAGCGATTCACTAAAAAAAATGAGGGACACCGACTGGGCTGACCAATCCAAAAAGAAGTGATTGCTGACGACCAGTCGCTGAGGTCCTTTCTGCTGCCTTACTTTTCTGCTCTCGGTCCGATCTCCTGCTCTTTGCCCCATCTGCTCTCCTCCCCACAGTGCAAGCACGTGGTTTTAACCCATGGATTTAAAGCGGGTTAAAACCACGGGCTCGTGGAAAAAAAGTAAAAAGCTCTGCCGGGCACGGAGGGCCAGCGCATGCGCAGACCATCTACAGATCTGCAGTGCAAGCCCGTGGTTTTAAAGCGGGCCTGCACTGCGGGGAACGGTGGCAGAGAGCAGGAGAGTCCGTCAAGAAGGGAAGAGAGATTGGGCACCGGCCTTGCCAGATACACCCCCCTAGGCACCGATCTCTCCTGCTTGCTCTGCTCTGCTCTGCCGCGCCACTCCCCCCCTCAGAGAAAAAAGCAGGAGGGATGCCAACTCCCTCCTGCCATCAGCGTTTCAGCAACAACAACAAAAAAATACTGCATGCAGCGCAGCACGGCACTCCCCCCCCCCCTCGACTGGCATGGCCCACCCTGGCATCAAAAAGTTGGGAGCAGGAGGAGTGCTCAGTCCCCCCTCAGCCCACCCTTGGTCGACCCACCCACCCCGATACTTTTAAAATATTTGGGAGCAGGAGGGGTGCCTGGACCCTTTTCCTGCTCCTACGCCGCGTCAAAATCTTCGGGAGCAGGAGGAAAGTCCTCCTGCTCCTGCTCTCCGGCCGGCCACCACCTAAGGCACTGATTGGCTGAGGTACCTCACGTTCTTCCCTTAGGAGGGGCCTGGGGCACCTCAGTCAATCAGGGACTTCCTTAGGGAGGAAGTCCCTGATTGGTTGAGGTGCCCCAGGCCCCTCCAAAGGGAGGAGCCCGAGGCGCCTCAGCCAATCAGTGCCATAGGCCTCTCCCCGTGCATCAGATGATTCACCAGGGTGGGGCCTAAGGTCGCTAATGCGTTACAGCGGCCAGGGAAGCAGGATCAGGAGGACTTTACTTCTGCTCCTGAAGATCATCGTAGGAGTAGGAGGGTCCGGGCACCTTTCCTGCTCCCGAAGATGGGAGGATTGTCAAAGGAGCAGGAAGGACCGGGCACCCCTCCTGCTTCCAACTATTTTCAAGGTATCGGGGTGGGTGGGCCGGACCTGACCGCCTGGGCCGACTACGGGTGGGCCAGGGGTGGGAGGCCTAGGAGCAGGAGGGACTGAGCACCCCTCCTGCTCCCAACTGTAACGTGGTTGGGCCATTCTGTGTTGTGGGTGGGCCATGCCATGTCAGGCTGTGCCGGGGGGGGGGGGTGTAAGTCGTGGCAAGAGGGAGTTGGCATCCCTCCTGCCATATTCATGCGGGCGGGAGGACAGCGTTGGGTGATGGCAGGAGGGAGGGGGCATCCCTTCTGCTATATGTGGGTCACTGGGTGGCCCTTGCGTTTGTTGGGCGGGGACCTCGGTCTTTTTTTTGACAGGTCTGCCTGTCTTTTCATTTTTTTATGGGGCAGATATTTTGCATGTGTAACACACGCAAAATATCTGTGCCATGGAGAAAAATGAATATAAAAGACAGGCAGGCCTGTCAAAAAACCTGCAGACCTCTCGGTAACTCAGTTACTGACAGGTCTGCAGCAGTCGGGTTTGTCAGTAGTAAAACTCAACTCATATAGCCAAGCAATTGTTAGTGAATCAATCGCTTGGCTATTTTGCATGGGGTTTTACTAATTTGCTTGGGAGGATTGGGATCGGATCGCTATAGGCTTTAGTGAATAGTGCACGAGGGAAATTTGGTCCTGGCCATGGTTCTCTGTTAGGATCAATCTGTACTAGTCTGGCTTGTGTAGTTTTACAATGGGAGAGTGTGTAAGATGCTGCCTTTTCCTAGGTTGTTGTGCGACAAGTAGATTGTTACTAAAAATCATGGTTTTTGTATAGGTGAGGGGGGTGTCAAAAATGCTGGGCCTCGGGTGTCACATATGACAGGTACACCACTGGGTAATTTCCATTGGGTTTAGCACCCCCATTTATTTTGAAAAGTTAGTTCCTATGCCAGCATTCTTATACTGCATCTCTGTGATTCTCTAAATCAGTGTTCTTCAACCACCAGTCCATGGACCAGTGCCGGTCCACAGGGCCAGCACGTGCATCAGGCCCAAAACAGTGTTCTTCAACCGCCAGTCCACGGTGCGATTGATGCGGCGTTATCTTCGAGCCAGCTCCCTCTTCCCAACTGATTCAGTGCACAAAGCCATAGACAGTGGCTCCTACGGGCATCCTGCGCCTGAACCGGAAGCCTTCTCTCTGACGTCACAACGTCAGAGGGAAGGCTTCCAGATGAGGCACGGGACGTGCAAGGTGAAATTAGTACTATTATGGGGGCGGAGTCTGGGGTGGAGATTGGGTAGAGATGAGCAGGGTCTGGCCCACGACTTAGCCCAGTGTCCTTCAATCGCCGGTCCACAGAATAATTCTTTTATTTCTGCCGGTCCATAGGTGTAAAAAGGTTGAAAAACACTGCTCTAAATCATCCAACATTTTAATATTTTTCTCTCTCTCTTACCTCATGTGATGTAGATTCTCGTTTCAGTAAGTCAGCCTCCATGTCAGAGATCCATTTTTCTGCCTTTCCCACTCTTCCTGCAATTTCTTTCAACTCCCCTCTGATTACAGTTAGTTCAGTTTGTATTTTATTTAATTGCTCACTAAGGCTCATATTGCCTTTTTTTAAACTGCAGTTAAGATTCCCTCTATGTCTAAGACCTGCCAGGTTGTAGGATCTATCATCCGTGAGTAATTGGGCATGAAATTGGGCAAAGCTGAGCTTACTGGAGATGTGCCATTTTGAAAAGGTATGCATTTCTGTGTGGTTTGATGCCATGCCATTTTCACCATTTTGGACCTTTGCTCTGATGTTCTGCCTTGTTTCTTTTGCTCCACGTGGGTCAGCATGCCTTATTCCAGCTGCATCAAGTTACAGGTCATGCAGAGTCATCATGTCACTTGAATCTGAGCCTTCTCAGCAGGAGTTGTCTCTCTGTCAGAACATAAGAACATAAGCATCGCCTCTGCCGAGTCAGACCATAGGTCCATCGTGCCCAGCAGTCCGCACCCGCGGCAGCCCCCCAGGTCCGTGACCTGTAAGTGATCCTTTACTTAAGACATTTTATCCTATATAGTACCCTTCTAACTATACCCCTCAATCCCCTTTTCCTTTAGGAACTTGTCCAACCCCTTTTTGAACCCCAAAATCGTACTCTGCTCTACCACCTCCTCCGGAAGCGCATTCCAGGTATCCACCACCCTCTGAGTGAAGAAGAACTTCCTGGCATTTGTTCTGAATCTGTCTCCCTTCAATTTTCTTGAGTGCCCTTTGGTTATTGTTACCCCCGTAAGTCTGAAGAATCTGTCCCTCTCTACTTTCTCTATACCCTTCATGATCTTGTAAGTTTCTATCATGTCCCCTCTAAGTCTCCGTTTTTCCAGAGAAAAGAGCCCCAGTTTCTCCAGCCTTTCAGCATATGAAAGGTCTTCCATGCCTTTTATCATTTTTGTTGCTCTTCTCTGGACCCACTCGAGTGTTGCCATATCCTCCTAAATTTTAATTTCTGCCTGAATTGTTTCTAGGAAGGAGGGGGGATGAATACCCTCTCCTGGGAGATACCCACTCAGAAGGATGGACAAAAATGTGCCATCCTTTTTGTTAAAGAACATGTACATAAGAATATAAGAATTGCCACTGCTGGGTCAGACCAGCGGTCCATTGTTCACAGCAGTCCACTCCTGCGGCGGCCCATAAGTCAAAGACCAGTGCCCTAACTGAGACCAGCCCTACCTGCGTATGCTCCGGTTCAGCATGAACTTGTCTAACTTCGTCTTGAATCCCTGGAGGGTGTTTTCCCCTATAACAGCCTCTGGAAGAGCGTTCCAGTTTTCTACCACTCTCTGGGTGAAGAAGAACTTCCTTACGTTTGTACGGAATCTATCTCCTTTTAACTTTAGAGAGTGCTCTCTCGTTCTCTCTACCTTGGAGAGGGTGAACAACCTGTCTTTATCTACTATTCTCTTCATTATCTTGAACGTTTCAATCATGTCCTCTCTCAGTCTCCTTTTTCAAGGGAGAAGTGGCCCAGTTTCTCTAATCTTTCACTGTACGGCACCTTATTTTGGGTGCCAGAAAGTGGCACACTCAGCACGAATTCTATAACCACTCAAGAGCTTGCCCAAGGTTAGGCTAGGGTTACGAGATTTCCTCTTTAAAAAAAAAAAAAAAAAATAAGAGGACACTTGTTCCCGCACCATTCTGCTCCCATCCCCACCTCATTCATCCCCAGCCCCTCCCCCCAAACCGCATGTGTCCTTCCCTGCACATCGACAGCCGCTCATGTGCAGAGGACATCCAGACACAGCCCCAACCTTGGGGCCTTCCAAAACCAAGACAAACTGCTGGGTCTTGGTAAATCCCTTCAGGCACCTGGACAATCCTCTAAAAGAGGACATGTCCAGGTTTTCCTGGACATCAGGTAACTCTAGGTTAGGCACTCCCACTTAATGAGAAGCCAATGGCTGGCGTGAGTGGATGTGGCAAAGAGTGCCATGCACTGTGTGGACTGGACAGGAGATGGGTGATGGTTCACCAGGGGGGAACACATGGTGGGGAGGACACATAGTGGGGGATACCATTTGGGGGGGCACACCATGGGTAGTATAGAAGGGGAAGGGCTTTATGGTAAAGGGTCATCAAATACCCTTAGGGTGACCCTGCCCATGTTGGAGGCATCTGTTTAAACCACAAATGACTTGGTCATTCCAGAGTACTTTCAATTCTTTCTTTAACATCTGAAATGTTTTATCTGTTAATTTAATTCATCACACCTTTTCTACTGCCTGTTTTCTTAGCAAATCTGTCAACATTTTCCCTTCTGCAAAATGTTGTATAAATTTCAGTAATCCATGAAAGATTTTCAGCTGGTGTTTTTGTAATTTATAGGTTATAAATAGTAATTTACTGAGTAGTGGTTGCTTAGATTGAATTCAGTAAAGGAATTATAGTCTGGACAGTAGTATACCAAGGGGGGGAAGGTCCGCCCCAGGTGCACACCCTAAGGGGGTGCACGCAGCCGGCCCACCAGATCCAGAACCACCCTCCCTATTCTGCCGCTACTGCTTTCCTTATCCAACAGCAGCAGAAGTAAACTTTAAATCAGGGGTGTCCAACCCGTGGCCCAACTTGTGCTCCCTCTTGAGTCCCAACATGACCTTCTCCCTTCTTTCCTTCTGTGCCTCCCTCCGGCGGATGTTTAACTTCTGGCCGGCTCCCTTGCTGCAGTAGTTTTCCCGCTCAAAGCCGCGGACAGCAGCTCCTCGTGCGATCCGCGGCTGCGTCGGAAGCGTTCCCTCTGACGTCACCTGGGCCAATCAGGGTCTTAAGCCTCGTTCCTGGTGCATCCTGGGATGCAACAGGCATGGCCTAAGACTCCAATTGGGCCAATTTTACTTTGTAGGATGATGGGGCAGACTCACCATAAACTGCATTCATGGATCTCCTTTGGCGAGAAATCTTAGCACTGAACGGTGCTCCAAATCTAGCAGTTTCTTACTTGATTCACACAAGAACTCTCCTGACATCCTGTCTCTTGGAATGTTAGACTCGCACTGGGCTGCAAATGTGCATGAGTAACCTTGAGACATGTCACAACATGCACAGATTTGTTTCAAACACACTTGCTTTCGGTCCTACTCAGGTAGATAAATTATTGAACACCTCACCTCTCATATACACTCTCGTGTCAGCTTCCCCCAACACCAAATTCTAACTCCCCTGACAGAGACCCGACCCTGAGACAAATCCTGAATCCAAATCAAATATTAGGAAAAAGAGTCCGATCTAAAGCCACATTAACATTGCATCAGCATACTACTGTGACATTCTTCATTGAACTCACTGGCAAACCCCCCCCCCCTCCATACACGTAATAAATAAATTTCCAAAAAAAAAAAGCTTGTGTCATATAAATCTCACAAAAATTCAAAAGGAGTACTTATCTTCAAAAAGTGTTCCCGTTCAGTTCCATCACTGACAGAGGCCAGCAGTTTCACAACAAAATGCTTCAGGGCTCAAGAATGAGAAGTGCCGAAAGATAAGTTATGTGAAGTAAATTCCAAAACAGTTCTCTCCCTGCATTTTCTGCAGAGCCTTTCCATTAACCATGTGGTTAAATGCAAAAGTTACCACAGTTCAGTAGAAGGGAAAGGGATTATTTGTACACTGCCTTTTTGTCGTTTTACAATCACACTCAAAGGAATTTACTTACAGGTACTTGAAACATTTTCCCCATTTGTTCTGGTGGGTTTATAATCTATCTATCTAATGTGGAGGATTAAGGGCTAGATTCACTAAGGGCACGGATCAGATCCGATCCGTGAGGGATCCGATCCGATCCGATCCGTGTCCGGGGGGGCTGGTTCACGAATCGCCCTCATGCAAATGAGGGCGATTGGAATCATGCCCCCAACCAACCGCCTGGATCTCTCTGTAGCAATCTGTAGATGGTCTGCGCATACTTAAGAGCAGCGACCTTTTTTTTTTTTTTTTTTTTTTAATTACTTTTGGTTTTACTTGAATCTAGCCCTTTTTTAAAACTCTTTTTCTATGCGAGTCTGTGGTTTTAACCCGCGGGTTAAAACCACAGACTTGTAGTGCGGGGAAGGGCAGAAGAGTCGGTGCGGCAGGAGAGATTCGGGGCAAAAGCAGGGCGGTGAGTTGGGGTGGCAAGAGGAGGGTCTGATCAGTGCCAGATACAGGACGGGAGTTGCACCACTGAGGCTTCCAGCAGCTGTTCTGTGCCCAGCAAGACAGTAACAGACCTTGATGGATCCCAGCTCTGAAGAAGCCTGGACTTCTGGGGGAAATTTTACAAGCTACTGGAATTGTCAAGTGTACCGACTGCCTGCCTCCCTGCCCCACCCCAGTTTCACCTTAGGTTGCGCCAGAGAGCAGGAGAGCCTGTGGTGGGGTCGGGGAGGCAGAAAGCAGGTCGCGGCAGAAAGAAAAAGTTTATTTCAGGGCTGGCAGAACAGTCGGAAAGGATGTGAGCGACTGGTCCCCAGCAGTCACTTCTTCTGTTGATCGGCCAGCCCAGTCGGTGTCCCAGATTTGTTTAGTGAATCACTGCCTGCCTGCTTTGCATGCCGTTTCCCCTCATTTGCATGGGTGGATCAGATCGGAGGATGACTGGGACATAAGTTAGTGAATCGAACTGGAGGAAAATCAGGTCGCAAAGAGGTTGCAAACCAGTTGGTACACTTAGTGAATTTAGCCCTTAATGACTTGCCCAGGGTCACAAGGGGCAGCACAGGTTTTGAACCCAGAAGCTCAGGGTTCTCAGGCTGTAGCTCTAACCACTACACCACACTCTCCTCCTTAGTAATATAGAGTTGCCAAGAAAATGTGGAGTGCAGATTTAAAGTACTTATCTGGGTATTGATCTGGTCTTAAAGGTCAAAGTTTTCCGAAAATCCTGTAAAGGAAAAGAAGAATGTTTATACAAAGAAAGACATGCTTTAAAATTTATGTCGAAGAAAGATTTTTAAACGAAATTTAGGGCTCCTTTTACAAAGGTGCGCTAGCGTTTTTAGCGCACGCATGAAATTACTGTGTGCTAAACCACGCAGTACGCTTCTAGAATAACGCCAGCTCAATGCTGGTGTTAAGGTCTAACACACTGAGCATAGGAATTTTGACGCCCTCATGAAGCTCAAGGTGTGAAAAATAATAAAACATGCAAAATGACACCAGCGCAAGGTTTTAAAAATTATAATTAAGATTTATTGAATTATTGTTTCTATTTTTCCATTATGAGATCAAAAGAATAAAGCATAATTGCTTAACAGTTGCGCTAATGGGAGATCGTTATAGTTGCCAAATGCTGGCTTTCTAATAACGAGCTCACCTTAATATCTCAATTCACTCTATTATATACTTTTGGCTCAGTGACATCATCAGGTTGACAACCAATAACAATTCACAAAGGAGGTGTTTAAAAGTTAGACAAAGAAAATTCCTCTATGGTTAAAAGTTAGACAAAGCAAAAAGTTTTAGAAAAGTACATTTGTTTGCTTATAGTCGTTTCTGAATATAAATCATACTTTTCACAAAAGTATATTAAGAGAAATTATTTGTTAAAAAGATGCTGAAAAGTTCTCAGCCTTAGAGGAAAAAAGAAAACTGACAGGTTCAAATTACATAGCCAGTACACAGAAGCCTTAGTCTGGAGGAGGAGGAGGGGCTGGCCTCCCCCTGAGCTGACAGTCTCACACAGAAACCTTCCTATGTTAGAGCAGGAGTCTCTGACTTAATTACTTCCAGATGTTGCTTTAGGATTTCTTTAGGTTGCAAAGATATATCATATGTTTTTTCAAAACTCATTCTTTTGTTCAATACACAGCCATACACATACTTCAGTCATATTTGTTTCATTCATACTTGCTTGGCCAAGCCTTTCATACGTTCATAACTATATTTAATTCCTGTTATATCTTAGTTTGGGACACGTTATCTTTCTAACCAGTCTAAAACAAGCACATGTGGTATTAATTAATACCACGATGCTGAGAACAAAGACTTGGAAAACAAAATGGATTCCAAGACTGAGAAGATATAGATAAAGACAGAGAACCAAGATGGATTCCTCTGGTTTCCTTCATGATCTGGCCCAACAGCAAAGTACATAAAAAGAACACCATTCTTTCCCTTATATTAATCTGTAGTGTGTTTTTCTGGCCTTGGCTTCATTTATATTCAGATTTTTTATTCACCTTTTTTTGTACGCTTCCATTGGGTGTGGCCTTAACTAACACATATGTTTGTATCTAACTAGAATTACCCAGAATCATACGAAAAACAGGCACTTTTGTAGAAAAAGTCCACAAAAATACTGCACTACCATGTTCTGCTATCCATTCCATTACCATCCCATAAACATCACCCCCTACTGGCCACGAGTCACTACTCCTCAACACGCGGCAATTTAGCGTTCACTATTCCGTGCATTAAGGCCCTAACGCACCTTAGTAAAAGGAGCCCTTAGTCAACTGTTGCTTATTTGATATTGTTGAACTCGTTCTGAAAGTTAAGCTGGTCTTAAAAAAAAGTTCTGTGAGAAGATAGAATATTAGTTGATAAATACAAAATTTAATATCACTTGCTTTACATAGTACTATCTTTAACATCTTTGTAACACCTGAAGTGTTCATACTGTTATTATCATCAAACTGATTTTTTTTTTTTTGTATATCTTTATTGAATTTTCAAACTACAATTGTGCAACAAGTAATTCATATACATCATACTGATCTTTAATT
This sequence comes from Geotrypetes seraphini, assembly GCF_902459505.1. NCBI lineage: Eukaryota > Metazoa > Chordata > Amphibia > Gymnophiona > Dermophiidae > Geotrypetes > Geotrypetes seraphini. The sequence goes on from NC_047090.1 coordinate 160,461,747, forward strand.
TAATTTCACATTATCCTTTCACACTTTCCTACTCTAGCTCTGGGGTAAAACCTTGCCACTTGTCAATAGTATCAACACAGAATAGTGTTGAACAAGGTAGCCATTGCCCTGGTTTTTGAAGATATACCTGAGGTAAATTTCAAGCTCGGCCAGAAAGGCGTTACCAAGTGGGAGGCAGCATAACTGAGTAGCAGCTCCGGACCCCACTAAAATAAGAGAAAATTAGCAATCTTCAGAGCAATACATAAATGTCTATGCTGCTATTGCAAAATACAATCAAAACTTACAACGAGCAAAGGAACCGACTACAATCCTTTGATTTCTTCGGGAGTCTCAGCAGTGCCACCCGTTCCAGTTCAAGTTTGCATAACCGCCAGGGATTTCTACACTATTTCTTCACTGACTCCAGACCTTCAGTTTTTAGTTTTAATCTTCAAATTTTAACTTAATTTAGTATTGCATTTTATATGCTTTCAATTCAATTTAATAACGTCAGATTTCACGTTAGCTTTTGTCGGGTAGGGGATTGTTCTAAACGCCAACATGAATCATTGTTTTGTATAACAGACATTCATATGCTGCCACAGAGGTGTTTATATTTCTCTCTTGCCCCATGGTGCACACGAACATCTATTTCACCATGTACGGTAGTTTAGAAAAGTCTCTAGGTCAGCTGATCCTGTTCTAAGTTACTAACAGATGATTTGACTTGGCTCAGCTTCTAAACTGCCTTTTGCTCTTCAGCACATAGATGGGCATAATCAAAAGAAATGTCTAAGTCTGATTCGGATGTATGGCATTAGACGCCCAAAGTTGGCGGTGGTAAAATGTCCATTCTCGAAAAATATGTCTAGAATATTTTTTTTTTTTTGGGGGGGGGAAATCATCTATCTGGACGTCTAGGCCGTTGATCGTTCAGACCGCCAGTACTTCTATCTTTATGCCACATTTTTGACCAAAAATTCATCTAAGTCCCAAATGCCCAGAACAAGATCATTTGGACGTGGGAGGGGGGGCCAGCATTGTGATGGACTGGCCACCCAGACACGGCAACAGAGCAGCGGGGCACCTTACAGGGCACTGGCCGCAGAGGTAAAAGCTCCGACGCTCATAGAATTCCTCTGTCACTGATGTCTCCTCTCCACCGACACTGAGCAGATGGAGTTTTTCTGTTTTTTACATAGTTTGGTTGGTTTATTGATTTGGTTCCTTTCTAAAACGCCATTCTACATTTTCATCTGAAAATTCACCATAATTTAAGAAACTTAATAATTATCCAGGCAATATTCAAAGCGATTTAACTGGGCAGGAGGTGAATCACTTGTGTCTGCCTATCCACTGATGTTCATGGCACTTAACCAGACAGTGCCCTGAACGTTAGCACTTACCGAATTGCCCCTGCTGGGGCAGTCCACGGGCAGAGCCATTACTTAACCAACGGCAATATGAGGCCACCAGCCGGTTAAATAAGCAGGAACAACGTCAGGTAGAGGGCGAACTGATGGATTTAACCACAATCCTGGAAACCTCAATGCTGGAGGTAGCTAAGCCAGCTACCCTATTAGCTACAGTTGTCCTGTTGCCTGACAAGAATTGGATCTTAAAGTTATATTTCAAAAACAGACATAAAGGATTTATGGGACAGAGAGTTCCTGATGTGACAAAAGAAACCCGAAAAACACAGAAAACAGTTCTTGCTTCTTAAACAAGGGGTCACTGCAATAATATAATAATAATAATAACTTTATTCTTCTATACCGCCATAATCGTGCAACTTCTAGGTGGTTCACATTGAAGAGAACTGGACAATCAGCGAGTTACAATATGCAGATAGTCAGTGAAATTACAGTATGCAGAATCTTAAAATGCAGCGAATTACAATAAAACATACAGTTTGTTAAGAATTTCAGAGGAGACATAGAAACATAGAAAATGGAGGCAGAAAAGGGCTATAGCCCACCAAGTCTGCCCATTACAAGTATCCGCCCCCCTGAATTCACTCCCTTAAAAATCCCACGTGAGTATCCCATTTTTCTCTTAAAATCCATTATGCTGCTGGCCTCAATCACCTGCAGTGGGAGTCTGTTCCAATGATCCACCACTCTTTCGGTGAAGAAGTACTTTCTGGAGTCGCTATGAAACTTCCCTCCCCTGATTTTCAGCGGATGCCCTCTGGTGGTCGAGGGTCCCATGAGACAGAAGATATCATCTTCCGACTCGATACGTCCCGTGATGTACTTAAACGTTTCAATCATGTCTCCCCTCTCTCTTCGTTCATCAAGTGAGTACAGCCTCAATTTTTTTAGTCTTTCTTCATATGTTAGAAATAATAGAATTGGATTTAGTGTTTGGTTGAATAAGGCAGTTTTTAGGGGGGCTTTATTCTTATTACGTTATCCATGTAAAGTATAAATCTTCTAATTATGTGTTCTTCGAACCTTCACAGCTAACGGGTTTTCTTTCTATGAAACGTCTTGAAGGTGAGGTTGTAACAACTTAGTCAAGTAATTTGCTCCTGTGATCCACCCTCAGCTTTTTGCCTAATTGATAAATTGTTATATCTATGTAGTTGGTTTTTTTTCCACTCAGATTACCACCTTGGATTATAAATACGGGACTCTAAAATTGATTAAGCAGAAGAATATATTTTTTAAATCTTCATTTTATTTTCCTTTGGTATATTTGTTGATTGTCTTGATCATACACTGGACAAGAAGTTATTCTTGATAATTTGTTTAATAAAATGATAAATAAAAAAATAAAAATAAGCAGCTAAGTTTAGCAAAAAGGCTGTCCTAACTTTAGCTGCCAAGCTATCTGGAGCCACTGGAGAAAATAGCCCGAATAGGCCTCGATGACAAAGACAACAATCCAAATGCAGGAGTCATTAGGAGAATGGTGCCGATCACTCAGCAGTGGATTATGGTTCATAGACATAATCGTGGAAGACAAAGGCGCGCGCCGACAACTGAGCGCAAGACGGAGGTGCGCACCGAAGAAAATTACTGTTTTTAGGGTCTCCGACGGGGGGTTTTCTTGGGGAGCCCCCCACTTTACTTAATACAGATCGTGGCGGCGTTGTGGGGGGTTTGGGAGGTTGTAACCTCCACATTTTACTGGAAACTTAACTTTTTCCCGAAAAACAGGGAAAAAGTGAAGTTTTCAGTAAAATGTGGGGGGTTACAACCCCCCAAACCCCCCACAACACCCCCACAACGCGGCGTGATCTGTATTAAGTAAAGTGGGGGGGTTCCCCCCCACGCCCCCCATCGGAGCCCCTAAAAACAGTAATTTTCATTGGCGCATGCCTCCGTGCTGCGCTCAATTGTCTGCGCGCGCCTTTGTCCCGGCGCGCTTTTGACCTGACACCGTGGATTATCCAAAGATGCTTTATTGATAAACAGCACAAAGTCAACTCGACACTGACAGTGTTTCGGCAATTCTGCAGTTGTCAAGAGTCTAATGTATCATAAATATAAAAGCAAAGAAAATGTACATGAAGCCAAATACTCTTGGACCACTTTTTAGAGGGGCCAAAGGTAGTTTTTCCCCCCTCCCAAATGCACCCCTCAGTAGCATGGAATGTTGCTACTCTTTGGGTTTTGGTCAGGTACTAATGACCTGGATTGGCCACCACAAGAATGAGATACTGGGCTTGATGGACCTTTGGTCTGACCCAATAAGGCTATTCTTATGTTCTTAAGCACTTAACTGGTTAATGCTGAATATTGGCATAACCAGTTAAGTAACCACAGCCCAAAATGAAAACTGATATTCAATGCCAGTTGCTGGAATCGGCCTGACATTGAATATCAGAGATGAATGCCAGTAGCGGGCAAAGTGCTGCCCATCACTTGTTGAATATCACACCCATATATTTTCTAAAGCAAACTTATCTTGCTTGTTGTTAATAAGGAGCACATATTGAAGGGAATATTTCATAGTGCGTCTAAGTTTGACTTTGGATGTTTCCCGTAAGAACATAAGAACTGCCATCTCCAGATCAGACCTATGGTCCATCGAGTCCGGTGATCCGCACACGCGGAGGCCCAGTCAGGTGTACACCTGATGTAGTTTTAGTCACCCCTATCCCTCTATGCCTCTCGTAAGGAGATGTGCATCTAATTTGCTTTTGAATCCTAGAACGGTGGATTCCGCAATAACCTCCTCTGGGAGAGCATTCCAGGTGTCCACCACTCGCTGCGTGAAGCAGAACTTCCTGACATTTGTCCTGAACTTGTCCCCCCTTAGCTTCAGTCCATGTCCTCTTGTCCGTGTCATGTTGGACATTGTAAATAATTTTTTTCCCTGCTCTATTTTGTCAATGCCTTTCAGTATTTTGAAAGTCTCAATCATATCCCCTCGCAGTCTCCTCTTCTCAAGGGAGAACAGTCCCAGTTTCTTAAGTCGTTCCTCATATTCCAAGTTCTTCATACCATTTATTAGCTTCGTTGCTCGTCTTTGCACCCTCTCCAGCAGTTTTATATCCTTCTTTAGGTTGGGAGACCAATGTTGGACACAGTATTCCAAGTGTGGTCTGACCATTGCCCTATAAAGCGGCATTATAACTTTCTCCGATCTACTCGTGATTCCTTTCTTTATCATGCCCAACATTCTATTTGCTTTCTTTGCCGCTGCCGCGTACTGTGCCGATGGCTTCAGGGTCCTATCTATCAGTACACCCAGGTCCTTTTCTTGTTCACTCTTACCCAGAGTTGCACCTGACATTCTATACTCGTATTCCTTGTTCTTACTGCCTAAATGCATTACTTTGCACTTTTCCACATTAAACTTCATCTGCCATTTCTCTGCCCATTTCTCTAACTGACACAAGTCACTCTGGAGTACGGATGTTCCTTCTTCTAGGTCATTTATGAAAATATTAAATAAGATGAGCCCAAGTACCGAGCCCTGGGGTACACCGCTAGTCACTTTCTCCCAGTCTGAGAATTTCCCATTTATGCCCACTCTCTGTTTTCTGTTCTCCAGCCATTTGCCTATCCATCTTAGTATAGCTCCCTCTATTCCATGGCTTTGTAGTTTCCTGAGAAGCCTTTCATGTGGAACTTTGTCGAACGCTTTTTGGAAGTCCAAGTATATTATGTCCACCGGTTCTCCATTATCAATTTGTTTGTTCATGGTTTCAAAAAATTGAAGTATATTCGTCAAACATGATTTCCCTTCCCTGAAGCCATGTTGACTGGCTCCCATCAGGTCTTGTGTGTCTAAGTGCCGGACTATGCTATCTTTAATCAGTGCTTCAACCATCTTTTCAGGGACAGATGTAATACTCACAGGTCTATAGTTGCCCGGTTCTCCTCTTGATCCTTTTTTGAAAATTGGCGTGATGTTCGCTATCTTCCAATTGTCCGGTATCTGACCAGTTCTAATAGACAGGTTGGCAAGTTTTTGCAATAGCTCTCTGATTTCAACCTTCAGTCCAAATTTCGGGGTGGGAAAACATCCATTTTTGAAACCACTAGATATCCACTTTTTTTTTTAATGACCTATTTGGACGTCTCGGCCTTTAGGACATCTAACTTTTTGGCTATTTTCAAATACAAAAACAGCCATCTTCAAAACATCCTAATCCAGACCATTTTGACATAGGAGGGACCAACATAGTAATGAATTGGTCAAATAGACATTCCAGCAGAGCAGTGGGATACCTTAGAGGGCACTAGACAGAGTGTGAGTCCATCGGGACAGATAGGGAAAAATGCTAGAGTACCTGAATGTAAACCACTTGGGTTATAAGTGGTATATATATAAATAAATAAATGTCTAGTTTTCCTTGTGTTCTACCCTAATCTGAACATCTCATTTCCAAAATGCACATTCAAAAAGCTTCACATAAAGAGTGTCAGATGTAAATCTCACCATAACCCCCTTATAATTTATAGTGTTGTTTAGGTGCCATTAGAACATAAGAATAGCCTTACTGGGTCAGACCAATGGTTCATCAAGCCCAGTAGCTCATTCTAACAGTGGTCAATTCAGGTCACTAGTACCTGGCCAAAACCCAAGGAGTAGCAACATTCCAGCATATCAAAGAATAGCAAGATTCTGGAACCCCAATGAGAGCAACATTCTAGAGCTGAGATTGTGATGTCATAATGCCTCATTCCACAGTGCCTCAGAGCCAATCTCATCAGTGATGTTACAATGGCTTAATTGCCCTATACTTGGCTCATGTAAGAACATAAGGATAGCCATACTGGTTCAGACCAATGGTCCATCAAGCCTAGTAGCCCGTTCTCACGGTGGCCAATCCAGGTCACTAGTACCTGGCCAAAACCCAAGGTGTAGCAATATTCCATGCTACCGATACAGGGCAAGCAGTGTTCGAGAGAAGAAGATTGCTGGGCCTTTCTGCGCAGTGGAAATTCAATTTTGCTGCTATTGTCACATCAAACACGATCCTCTACCTCCAACACTGCTATCTTCTGCTTCCCAGATGAGTGGTACATCGTTAGTCTGACATCTCCGCTGAAGCCTGTCCACCTTGGGAGGCATGGCTTTCAGCTTCACAGATGTGCGCAAGTCCCAGTGGCACAACAAGCCCATAGTGAGCCCCTCAAAACTTACTATACTTATCTATATACCCTACCCTAATATACCCTACATACTCTAATAGCCCTTACGGTTGCAGGTGGCACCTATTTGGCAGTATAGTAGGGTTTGGGTGGGTATAATAGGGTTTTGGCTCTTATATACTTAATACCATAGAAGTTGTGGTTAGAGTGCCTTATGGGCCTGGGTTCTCCTCTCTATGGTTCAGTAGCTCACCCACCGGGTAACTCTACATACTCGATGGTCTACTAGGCTTCCCCATACCAGATGCACCTTTTTGTTCTCAATATTTGTGTGGTGAAAGGGGGTCAGTGAGCACTGGGGGAGTGTGGGGGTGTCCTAGCTTGATGCATACAGTGGTGATCTGGTCAGTTTGGGCACCTTTGTGGCATTTAGATGCTTCTAAAACAGGTCTAACTCCAAATGTCTAAGTTTCGTCCAGAATGTCTTGAAAAATATTCGATTATCATTGCAAGACGTCCAAGTCTAACCCATCCTTATGCCAGCCCATAACACACCTCCATTGTGCCTATCTCAAGCTCTGGATGCACAGAGGCTGGGAAACCTCTCTCGACGTCCAGAAAGGCAGTTTTGATTATTAGCACTTAGACGTCCTAGCAATTAGGATGTCCAAGTGCCGATTTAGAATGCTTTTTGGACGTTTATTCTTTTTGATTATGAGCACATTGGCAACATACTGTAGCTATGTATACCCTAGAGGAAAGGAGAGACAGGGGAGATATGATTCAGACGTTCAAATACTTAAAGGGTATTAACGTAGAACAAAATCTTTTCCAGAGAAAGGAAAATGGTAAAACCAGAGGACATAATTTGAGGTTGAGGGGTGGTAGATTCAAGAACAATGTTAGGAAATTCTACTTTACGGAGAGGGTGGTGGATGCCTGGAATGCGCTCCCGAGAGAGGTGGTGGAGAGTAAAACTGTGACTGAGTTCAAAGAAGTGTGGGATGAACACAAAGAGTCTAGAATCAAAAAATAAGATTAAATATTGAACTAAGGCCAGTACTGGGTAGACTTGAACGGTTTGTGTCTGTATATGGCCGTTTGGTGGAGGATGGGCTGGGGAGGGCTTCAATGGCTGGGAGGGTATAGATGGGCTGGAGTAAGACTTAACAGAGATTTCGGCAGTTGGAACCCAAGCACAGTACCGGGTAAAGCTTTGGATTCTTGCCCAGAAATAGCTAAGAAGAAAAAAAAAAAAAAAAAAAAAAAATTTAAATTGAATCAGGTTGGGCAGACTGGATGGACCATTCGGGTCTTTATCTGCCGTCATCTACTATGTTACTATGCTATGTTTGGTTCATTTGCCTCAGGACTATTGATCCCCTTTAAAATAAGATCATGGAATCGTAAAATTTCAAACAGCAAAATGTCATGACATAATCTCTTATTCTAAAAGCTTCCAACACTATCTTCATGAAATCTTCACACATATCAAAAGCAAGATGGCAGCCGCATCTTTTTATCTGCACTTTTGGCATGTATAGTGGTGTGTGCACACAAGGATTTCGTACGCCATCAAATATTACAAAAGCTAGGGGACGCTCGACGAAGTTACAGGGAAATTCTATAAAAACTAATAGGAGGAAATATTTTTTCACTCAGAGAATAGTTAAGCTCTGGAACACGTTGCCAGAGGATGTGGTAAGAGCAATTAACATAACCGGTTTTAAAAAAAAGGTTTGGACAAGTTCCTGGAAGCAAAGTCCATAGCCCTCTATTGAGACAGACATGGGGGAAGCCATTGCTTGCCCTGGATTGGTAGCATGGAATGTTGGTTTTCCACTAGGTACTTGTGACTTGGATCGGCCACTGTTGAAACAAGATACCGGGCTAGATGGACTATTGGTCTGACCCAGTATCGCTATTCTTATGTTCTTATGGATATATTAATGCTAACATTAACATTTGTGTACAATAACTGGTGCATAAATGATACTTCCTACTTTATAGAGTCCCTCTGTAAATGTTCTGCTATATGCCTATTACTGCCCATTTTATGGATAATTAGTCTCCCACTCAGCCTTTGCTCCAGCACTGAACATGGACCTCAGACTAGACAATGACACATGGACAAATTTTTCCCCATCCCTGCAGGAACTCATTTTCCCTGCCCCGTCCCAGCGAGTTCGTTTTCTGCTCCTGCCCCATTCCTGCAAGCTTCATCCTCATCTGCACAAGCCTCAAACGCTTTAAAATCCTAAGTAGCAACATTCTAGAGCTCAGACTGTGATGTCATAATGCCTCATTCCACCAATGCCTAAGCTCCGTCCTCATCTGCACAAGCCTCAAAGACTTCAAAACCATAAGTAGCAACATTCTAGAGCTCAGACTGTGATGTCATAATGCCTCATTCCACCAATGCCTAAGCTCCGTCCTCATCTGCACAAGCCTCAAAGACTTCAAAACCATAAGTAGCAACATTCTAGAGCTCAGACTGTGATGTCATAATGCCTCATTCCACCAATGCCTAAGCTCCGTCCTCATCTGCACAAGCCTCAAAGACTTCAAAACCATAAGTAGCAACATTCTAGAGCTCAGACTGTGATGTCATAATGCCTCATTCCACCAATGCCTAAGCTCCGTCCTCATCTGCACAAGCCTCAAAGACTTCAAAACCATAAGTAGCAACATTCTAGAGCTCAGACTGTGATGTCATAATGCCTCATTCCACCAATGCCTAAGCTCCGTCCTCATCTGCACAAGCCTCAAAGACTTCAAAACCATAAGTAGCAACATTCTAGAGCTCAGACTGTGATGTCATAATGCCTCATTCCACCAATGCCTAAGCTCCGTCCTCATCTGCACAAGCCTCAAAGACTTCAAAACCATAAGTAGCAACATTCTAGAGCTCAGACTGTGATGTCATAATGCCTCATTCCACCAATGCCTAAGCTCCGTCCTCATCTGCACAAGCCTCAAAGACTTCAAAACCATAAGTAGCAACATTCTAGAGCTCAGACTGTGATGTCATAATGCCTCATTCCACCAATGCCTAAGCTCCGTCCTCATTTGCACAAGCCTCAAAGACTTCAAAACCATAAGTAGCAACATTCTAGAGCTCAGACTGTGATGTCATAATGCCTCATTTCACCAATGCCTAAGCTCCGTCCTCATCTGCGTAAGCATCAAATCATAAGTGTTCAAGGCTTGTGCGGTTAAGGCAGAGCTTACAGGAATGGGGCAGGGAGAGGGACAGCGACAAAACTCAGGGGGACGGGACGGAGAAATTGAGTTCCTGCGGGGATGAGGACAAATTTGTCCCCGTGTCATTGTCTACCTCAGACTGGATGAATCAACTTCTATAATTCTATGTTTCTAAATGAAAATATTAAAATGTAAATCTGAAAGTTAAAATCACACTGATTTGCTAATTGTGTAATCACTTAATATTGTAGTCATTCTTTGCTGTGGCTTTCCTTTGAACACGGTGCAGCATATGGTTTAAAGAGGCCTAGTACAGGAAAATTAAATGCATAGACAAATCTTGCTAGACAAGAATCTGTGTGAATGAAGAGTTAAGCGTAAGGAAAACAAACTATCACATATGTTAAAAGATGAAAATGGTAGCTATGGTGACCATGGATAGACAAAGAAACCCCCATTTTGGCTGAATTCAAGAGATTCACTGTGCTAATAAAGTGTAAAGGTGGTGGACTTTCTTTTTGAAGGTTCACCATGGGACGCAAAAAAACAGAGCATAGGATCAGAAGCCACTTCACTAAAACAATACTACAGCGGATTTACACTAGGATTTGCATGCCATTAAGAAGAGAACTTAGAATTTCCTATCCTTGCTATCCCTGAAATACTAGTTACAAATTATTTCGACTCACGGGTTGATGCCATAAGCTTGCATTAGAGCAATAGGGGCATTTTCAAAGCTGAAAAACGTCCAAAAATCTGAATAAGTTGACATTTTTCTCACTAGAATGTCCAAGTGCTGATTTTTGAAAGAAAAAACATAGGAACATAAGAATAGCCTTACTGGGTCAGACTAATGGTCTATCTAGTCCAGTAGACTGTCCTCACGGTGGCCAATCCAGGTCACTAGTACCTGGCAAAAACCCAAAGAGTAGCAATATTCCATGCTACCGATCTAGGGCAAGCAGTGGCTTCCCCCATCTTTCTCAATAATAGACTATGGACTTTTCCTCCAGGAACTTGTCCAAACCGTTCTTAAAACCAGCTACGCTATCCGCTCTTACCATAACCTCTGACAATTCGTTCCAGAGCTTAACTATTCTCTGAGTGAAAAAATATTTCCTCCTATTGGTTTTAAAAGTATTTCCCTGCAGTTTCATTGAGTGTCCCCTAGTCTTTGTAATTTTTAACAAGTGAAAAATTGATCCACTTGTACCCGTTCTACTCCACTCAGGATTTTGTAGACTTCAATCATATCTCTCCTCAGTCGTCTCTTTTCCAAGCTGAAGAGCCCTAATCTTTTTAGTCTTTCCTCATACGAGAGGAGTTCCCTCCCCTTTATCATCTTTGTCGCTCTTCTTTGAACCTTTTCTAGTGCCGCTATATCTTTCGTGAGATAAGGAGACCAGAATTGAAAAGTTAGACGTTTTATAGGACGTTTTTCCTCCAGAATGTCTAACTAATAAAGACTATATATATGTTCAAATCACAATAGTTCCTCAGAATGCCACACAATAAAGTAGTGTGGTAGCCATCCTCACTGGAACATTTTTTTTTGTGAATATTAAACTAATGTGCAACTTCTTGTTATGTCTTGTAATAAGTTATAAAAATTTATAAAGTATCAGTGCATTATTTATAAAGCATAATGGTCTCTATAGTTCTATTTAGTGCATAGTAAATAACTTAGCTTTAAACCAGGTCTGCCTCATTCCCCAACCAGGTCTGCCTCATTCCCCAACTATTGTGATTTGAACATATATATATAGTGGAGGTCTGACTTTGGTTTACATTATTTTGATATCTATGTGCAAGTTTGCGATTTTGCATGTTCAATAACTAGTAAAGAGGCATGTTTTGGGCAGGATTTGGGGCAGTTTAGACTTGGATGTCTTGCGGCTATAATCAAACTTTTTGCAAGACGTCCAGGATGGTACGTGGACGTTTTAGGCTAGACCTGTTTTAGAAGCATTTAACTGCCAAAAAGGTACCAAAACTGACCAGACGACCACTGGAAGAATTAAGTAATGAGCCCCCAGAACACTTCCCCCAGTGATCATAGACTCCTTCCAAATCCCCCCCCCCAAAAAAAAAAACTTCCAAATTAAACTGTACATACCTGTCTCTAGAATAGCAGCATTAGGTATAGGGAAGCTAAGTAGAGCATCATCACACAGGTGTCTTAAGTAACAAGCTGGATGGGCTAGTGAACCACAGAGAGGAGAACCCAGGCCCAAAAGCCACTCTAACCACTACATGTGCAAACTATGAGCCCTCCAGAATCCACCAAAACCCTACTAAACTGCCATATGTTTCTTTAGTTTGCGCATGCTGAGGAAAGTCAGGGCACTATTTTATCAAGAACATTATTTATTACTGGTACAATCCACTGTAATTCTATTTATTTGGGTATTAAACAGGGCAGTTTAGATCGTCTCCAGTTAATACAGAATACAGCAGCCAAACTTATTTTTGGAAAGAGAAAGTACGATCATGTTTCCCCATTGCTGAGAAAACTCCATTGGCTTCCGGTCCATCATAGGATACAGTTCAAGTGTGCATGTGCGGTTTTCAAACTCCTTTATGGAATATTTGACTCTTTGATTCCCCTTAGTGGGAATTCCTTTAGATCCTGCTATTCAAGAATTACAATTCACAAATTAGCATTTCCTTCTCTGAAAGATATTAAATGCACTGGGAAGCTTAGTAAATCTTTTACTTTTAAATTGGTGAGAACTTGGAATGGACTTCCAGATTCTCTAAAATGAAATTATGACCGAAAGGCGTTGCTTTAACACGATTGAAGAGATCCGAGCAGAATCGCAGGAGGTCCTCAAGGTCCCAAGATGACTTCCATAGATGCATGGACTCATGGGAAAAACGCTGCGATCACTGTATACATTCTCAAGGGGACTACTTCAAAGGAGACAGTGAAAAGGGTAGCCTTGATACCTTAAACTTCATCCAGATTACTGAGGTCAAATGACCAACATTTATTGGTCATTCCCTCTCTCAAAATTATTAACACACGGCGGCAATCTATTTTTTCCATCACAGTTCCTCAAACATGGAATTCACTTCCAACTTATTTAAGAGAGGAAAAGAATTTGGAAAAATTTAAGAGCAAACTTATGAGTTTTCTTTTTAAAGATTCATTCAATAACTAAATGAATTGCTTATGGCTCTCTTTTATATCTTTATAGCTTTTGAGAGTTTTTTCCTTCCCTTTCTTATTGTTTTTAACCTTAATTGTTTTTCCTCATATTAATCAGATTGTATTTCTTTCCTTGCCTTTCCTTGTGTTATATTATGTTTGTATAAGTTGGTTTTTATTATGTTTAATAGATTTAGTCCCTTTGTTAGTTGTGTTTGTTTCCCCTAATTCTGTAATTTTTATCAATTTGTAAATCGCTTAGAATTTGGAATAGGCGATTAATCAAATTTTATAATAAACTTGAAACTTATATATATATATATATATAAATTCTTAGCATCTTTCTGTTTTAAAAATAAATGTAGGTCCCTTTGGACTGATAATTCATTCTATATTAGGCCATTACAACTTAAATAACCTTGTGGCATAAGTGGTTAGAACTGCAGCCCGGCACTCTGAGGTTACGGGTTCAAACCTTGCACTGCTCCCTGTGACCCTGGGCAAGTTACTTAATCCTCCACTGCCCCAGGTATATTAGATAGATTGTGAGCCCACTGGGACAGATAGGGAAAACGCTTGAACCGTTTTGAGTGTGGTTGTTTAACTACAAAAAGGCAGTGTACAAGTCGCAATCCAATTCCCTGGAAGGCCATGATACATCCATTTCCTGAAATCATTCAGCTCTGTTCATCTGATCTTTGAGCCAGTAACATACACCGACCCTAACGCCAGTTTTCCTGATTTAGGCATTCTCCACTTAAAAAAAAAACAAAACCAATTTAAGGAATGAGCTGTTAACAGTGTGAGGCAGAAATAGCCTTGGTATTTTAAAATAACTTGCTCTTATGCACAAGAAAAAAATGTACGTATTTCTTTAGTGCTTATGGAGCACAAAATGCAGGGCACACATCCATGGCAACTCTATTTTTATCCTCTAGTCAGAAATGTGAAGAGGGGAAAAGATCAAACTCATTCACCTTCCAGTGACAATAGAGTAGTCGAAAAACTGATGCAAAATCTCTTTTTCCCCTCCCTATATACAAGGAACTCTCACTAGATGGCTCCTCATAGCAACCCAACATCTCTTTCCCAAAAACCCTTTTTTATGGGCATGGTGTGCATCGGTGCCGTCGTACAAACACCAGGCTTCCAGGAACATGCAATTTGTGTCTTTTTTTTTTGCAAATAAATAGCATCACAGAACCCAGGCTCGGGCTGTGCACTGTCACATCTACCCCTCTCCATCCACCCACTTCACAAGCCACAAACCCCATCACCAACAGCTCTAGCGCTCGGACAGAAAGTAGCAATGCAGGGGAAGAAAAGAGATGAGACGCTAGGTCAAGAATCAGCTCTTTTGCAAATTCAGCGTCAGCAGTACAGGAACAATCGATTTGGGAAGCACTGATGTCCCGTGCAGCTCATGGCTCCTCTGCTCTGTGCCCTTTACAGAAGGTGCATGGCCCAATATTGTTTCCCACTCTTGTTAAGTCATTTGTGTTAATCAGACACACACACATAAAGAAAAAAAACCAAAAAACTATTAAGAGAGAGCTGCCAAGTTATGCAGTTCCACAAGGAAACCGCTTAGCCCTTCCTGGTTTTGGAATTTTCAACCCAAAGCAGTATACCGTTTGTGGTTTGCCTATAGAAATCAGGGCCACAGATTCTATGATGCATCAGGACAGGGTTGCCAGACAGTGGCGTACCTAGCATATGTGACACCCAGGGCCCATCATTTTTTGACACCCCCCCCCCCATCTATATGAAAAATATGATTTTTAGTAACAATCCACATATCGCACAAGAGTGTACCTATGAAAAGGCAGCAACTTAAACACTGCAGTGAGCACTAGAACACCAACACATGCATTGTAAAACTAAACAAGCCAGATCCTGTACAGTCAATTGATCCTGTACAGTCAATGCTATCAGAAAGCCATGTCCCTTTCATACACACAGACAGATACACCCTCGCCCAATATGGAATAATCACAAACTAAAAATAGAAATATGTAGAGAAAAGTTAAACTGTACCGCCAAGAAACCAGATTCTGCACCACAAACATACCACAAAAACAGTAATACATGTCCTCTAATACTGTGCAAAATATAAAGACAGTAGATGTAAATTTGAAAAAATTGATACATAACAATCACCACTTTACAAATTAACAAATAATGAGAAATAAGAAAATACCATTTTATTGGACTAATCCCCGTAAGCTCGGTCCCCAACCCCGCAAACCACCTGATTCCATCCACACAAGTCTTGAATTGTTTTATATTGAACTTATTATATTAAAGTATAAAAAGAAACAATATTCTGTACAATTGTCAATTTATAAATCAGCGTCTTCTCCCCACTCTCTCTTCCCCATTTCCCTTCAGCGTCCTCAGCCCACTCTCTCTCCACTTTCCTTCAGCGCATGCACATAAAAACAAGCAAGTAATTTTATATAATTTTCATTCTATTTATTCATAGAAATTAAAGTCTAAATAATGCCAGTCACATAACAAAACATGATTTTACAAAAATAATTCCCTGCACAGTCAAGCCTGCAAGGATTACTAGATGCCTTTCAGCAGCTCCCCTCCCTCCCTCCCCCTTACCTCCGTGGCCAAGTCAAAATGATCTACCAACAATAAAATTTTAAAAACACAAAGCACACTGTACGCAGAGAAAATGTTAATTATCATTTATATTCGCGGGTTTTCAAAGAGGTCAAGGCAGATGACTTTATGCAATGTCACCTCAATGTCAACTATACAAAAATAGACAAATATACCCCCTCCCTTTTTACTAAACCACGATAGCGGTTTTTAGTGTAGGGAGCTATGCTGAATGCCACACGCTGCTCTCAACGCTCATAGGCTCCCTGCGCTAAAAACCGCTATCGTCTAATGCAAATAATATATGGTAAGTGCAAAGTCTTGCATGGAAGTGGTGTGCCCTGCATTTACTGCATAAGGTCAAAGGTTACTGTAAAGCAGTGGTCTCAAACTCGCAGCCCAGGGGCCACATGCGGCCCGCCAGGTACTATTTTGAGGCCATCGGTATGTTTATCGTCATCACAAAAGTAAAATAAAACAGGTTCTTGATCATATGCCTCTTTAGCTATAAATTACAATATTACTATTAAGACTTAGCAAAAAGGAATGATTTATAAACTATAAAGAGTTTTACCTCATGCAAAATTTAATAAGACATTAAGTATTTTTTTCTGAGACCCTCCAAGTACCTATAAATCCAAATGTGGCCCTGCAAAGGGTTTGAGTTTGAGACCACTGTTGTAAAGGCACCTCCGAATACAGTTCAAACTCCTCTTACTGACTTACAAGTGCATTCACTCTATAGCCCCTCAATATCTCTCCTCATTTATCTCCTCCTATGCTCCTCCTGAACTCCATTTGCTCAGTAAGTCCCTCTTATCTGTAACTTTCTCCTCCACCGCCAACTACAGACTCCATCTCTTCTTTTTTGCCGAGCCATATGCCTGGAAAAAGCTATCAGAATCGATATGTCGTGTTCCATCTCTAGCAGTCTTCAAATCCGAGCTAAAAGTCTACTTTTTTTTAAACTGTTTTCAACTCTTAACTCACTGTCATATACCTATACCCATTGTATCATTCCTTCTACCAGAAACTTCCCATCCCTGAGATGTCCTGTCTGTCCAAATTAGATTGTAAGCTCTTCTGAGCAGGGACAGTCTATTGAATGTTAAATGTACAGCCTGCATACACCTTTCAGGGCTATAGAAATGATAAGCAGTAGTACTAGTAGTTATTCAGTGCCAGATAACGCAGGAGGCACCACATTTCACAGCCACCACACCTCCGCCTGCCCATGTCACACCCAGATCCTGCTGTTAGGCAGCGAACACGGGATTTTTTTTTACCACAGTAGCTGCCTTTTTTAACACAGGAAACAATAGTGTGGGTCTGCGCTATTTATCATGCAGAAAACCCCACATTGGCTGCTTAATGCAGCTTGGGAAAAAAGCTCCTTAATTGCCAAAAAAAAACCCCTACTATTGATTGCATGATATCCTCATCAATATTGACTATTTCACAATTCAGTGTATGTATTTATTTGGAAGAAAAGCCCAGACAAGATAGCACAGAAGAAGTACGCTATGACCTCAGTCCTCAGGAGCAATGGAAAGAGAATAACCCCTTGAACCTGTGAGAAAGAAAACTATCTTGGCTTTGCTCTGCTCTCTTTCCAGCAACATTCCTGGGAGTTTCCTTCTATGAAATTCTTTCAAGTCAGAAGCTGAAAAACCAGAACTGACTCACCTGTTCTTACAAGTTGGGGGAAGGGAGGGGGATAGGATCTAGATGATAGAGTACTAAAAAAAAAAAAAAAAAAAATAAATACAGCATGTGTGATAGAAAGCAAACAAATGAAGGAAGCAGAAGAGGGAGGTACAAGAAACAGTGCACAGCCCATCGTATTAGGCTGCCAGCAGAAAAATACCCAAGTGCGACGCTCATCCGTTTTCCTAATATTTGGACTTCAGCTTTAGCCTACTGAACTAAGAGGGCTTGAATTAAGTGCTCAGTTAGCTCACATTTATCCAATGATACAGCATTCCAGATAAAACTACAAAAAAGAAGAAAGTAATTTAAAAAGAAGCAACATTTGATTTTCACAATGAGGTTTTTCAGACCAATGAAAGAAGCAGAGCAACCCATTTGGAAAGGCGTGATATACAGTATATGCCATAACTATGTGTATCTGAGGTCTTCAGCAGTACATCATCACCACCTAAGTACACAACACACAGATCAGGCATTTGTGGCGTGTCCTTTGTTACCGCCACTTTATGGGGCCCCTGAAGAAGACGCGTTGTTCGAAACACGGACCGTGCTGGCTTCCATATTTTATATAAAGTGGTCCATTTGTACAGAACAATTTATTTGTTTATTTAAAATTAACTTTGTCTGCATCTTGTGCAGTACCTTTCTTTGTCTTTTGAGGACTTTTTCATCAATTTTTTTTTTTCCATTGCAAATGTAAGCAGTGTCTCACTTCCGGCTCACCACACAATTGTTTCCCACGTACTCACCTTTATAGGACCCCCGGGACCCCTGAAGAAGACTTTTTGTCGAAACGTGGACTGTGTTAGGTCCTGTATCCCTAGCGGACTAGGTCCTTTAAGGCTCTTATGTGGATGATTTCCTTTTATGTGGATGGAATTATTTTATGTGGATGATTTCAGTGTACCTTTGGAACTTTGACACTTTCAAATAAAGTCCATTTAGGAACATCGTCACTCCACAGAGGTTTTTTTTGTTTTCTCTGGATTTTCTTCTTTGTGGATATTTTGGGGTCAATTCCTTTTGTTTTTTTCCTCAATTTAGCCACCAGACTCACATTTGTAATTGTTTGTTGAGAAGAAGATTTGGGGGAGGTACTGGAGACCAAAATTAGTGGATGGGCACCAAAGTTTCTCCCCGCCTGAGTGCAATAGATAAATACTTGAGCTAGTGGGGATTCCTAAGTCCTGCCAACTGAAGACATCTTCCTCCAATCCGGCAACTAGAAATCTCCAAGCTTTGCAGCTAATGGCAATATCCTTAAGCTGCCACTGCTTTCATGCATGCATGAAAGCCAAGCGGGGGTAGGGAGGAGGGAAGGCAGCAGCAACAGCTCTACAATATTGCTGCCATCTGCAGAACTTGGAAAGTTCTGGTCACTGGACCTGAGGAGGGGAGGGGGAGGGAGGTGGCCGTCAGTTGGTGAGGCTTGGGGATCCCTAACAGCTACAGCAAGGGAAATATTCATTTTGAGGGGGCCTAAACTCAATGTGGGAAGTCCAGCCTCCTCTGATGGTTATGCCACTGATTTAGTTCAAAATGAAGTACAGCACTTGCTGAGTTTAATTTTCTGGGATTTCCAGTTCAGCTGTGGTATTCATATTTCTTTTTCTAATTTGTGATCCATTGTTCTATATTTGGTGAAGGTCTGTCTGTCTGTTTTAGAACATAAGAATATAAGAAGCGCCATCTCCGGACCAGACCTTCGGTCTATCAAGTCCAGCGATCCGCACACGCGGAGGCCCAGCCAGGTGTACACCTGGCGGAATTTTTAGTCACCCATATCCCTCTATGCTTCTCGTAAGGAGATGTGCATCTAGTTTACTTTTAAATCCTAGGACGTTCGATTCCGCTATAACCTCTGGGAGAGCATTCCAGGTGTCAACCACTCTTTGTGTGTAGCAGAACTTCCTGATATTTGTCCTGGACTTGTCCCCCTTTAGCTTCATTCCGTGTCCTCTTGTTCGTGTCAAATTGGACATTGTAAATAATTTTTTTTTCCTGCTCTATTTTGTTGATTCCTTTCAGTATTTTGAAAGTCTCGATCATATCCCCTCGCAGTCTCCTTTTCTCAAGGGAGAACAATCCCAGTCTCTTAAGTCGTTCCTCATATTCCAAGTTCTCTATACCTTTTACTAGCTTCGTTGCTCGTCTCTGCACTCTCTCCAGCAGTTTTATATCCTTCATTAGGTATGGAGACCAATGTTGGACACAGTATTCCAAGTGTGGTCTGACCATTGCTCTATAAAGCAGCATTATAACCCTCTCCGATCTACTTATGATTCCCTTTTTTATCATGCCTAACATTCTTTTTGCTTTCTTTGCCGCTGCCGTGCATTGTGCCGACGGTTTCAGGGTCCTATCTATCAGTACGCCCAGGTCCTTTTCTTGTTCGTTCTTACCCAGAGTTGCTCCTGACATTCTATACTCGTGTTCCTTGTTCTTTCTGCCTAAATGCATTACTTTGCACTTTTCCACATTTTGTTTGTGAAGAAGTCATTTAAAGGTGATCATTGGTGGTGAAATTGGGAGATGGGCAGGTAGAAGAGGGGCCCCCATCCTTAATTTCTGCCCTGGGCCCCAGTATGTCTTAAACCGGCCCTACCTGTATAAGACTCTGGTGAGACTGCACCTTCAAAAAGATATAAAAAGGATGGAGTTGGTCCAGAGGAAGGCTACTAAAATGGTATATGGTCTTCATCATAAGGCATATGGGGACAGACTTAAAGATCTCAATCTGTATACTTTGGAGGAAAGCGGGAGAGGGGAGATATGATAGAGATGTTTAAATACAAAAAAGAAGAAAAAATGTTATTAGCCAAGTGGTGGGAGTGCCCCCTGAAAAACCATTTAACTCAAGTGGAGAAAAAGCCTCAACCTTGTGTAATATGCAAACGGCAACCCAATGAGTTTTTAGCCGTTCTAATTCTGTATCATAGGCAAAAAACTCCACAATTCTTCAAAAATGTAATTTTTCAAAAACGGGAAATCATCCCACCACTGTGCACAGGGAAAAGGAAAAAGAACAAGAGACAAAATTACACTTATCTTCATAGATGTCACCAATCAGAACAAAATGCCCGATCCAACGCGTCGCTCTTCCTGCTATAGCCAACACAGCATTGGGGTGAAGATAAGGAAATAGATCTTAATATCCAACAAGGCTCTTGTTTCGCCAACGAGTGGCTGCTTCAGGCAAACTTGAAGCTCCTATTCTCTCCTGCTCCGTTCACGATTTGGCTTCAGAATGGCGCCCAGATTAAAACTCTGTGCCTCATGACGTCACTTCCACCGGAACCCATTGCACAGCCTGTTTGTTGATTTGTGAAGGGGATCAAATATGCATTTCTGGAAGGAAAACATGGACAATGACGTGCATTGCTACCTGTGAGCCAATTGGTGTGGTGTTTGTAATTGTGTGCCCATGTGACCTTTGTTATATAGGTCATACTGCACGGAGTTTGAAAACCCAGTTATTTGAGCACCGCTCCAATATTACTCATAAAAGACAGGTAGCTGTACTTACTCGACATTGTGCAGAGCAAAACCATTCTTTTGAGGAGTTTCGATGCTTCGTATTGGATCACATACCAGTGACATCATAGAGGGGTGATGTGAATACTATGCTTTACCAGAGTGAGCAGAGATCCATTTTCTTCTTGGATACTATCTGGCCTAAAGGACTCAACCAGAAAGTTGAATGGTGCGCGTTCTATAAGTTTTTTGTTTTAGTTTTGGGTTTGAAAATTTTGAGGATCGTTTGGGTGCTGGCGGAAGTGAAGGAAATCACTCGCTGTATGCTCCGACCGCCTCTTCCTGTACTAAAGACGGGCCTAACCAATCAGGAGCTGCGTGTCAAAGCAGCTCCTGATTGGTGAGGCCCAACTTTAGTACAGGAAAAGGCGGTAGGAGCATACAGCGAGTGATTTCCTTCACTTGCTGGCGCTCCGGCTGTTCTCTCCTGCCTCTCCAGCTGTCCTCCCCTGGTCAGCGGTTCGCAGTCGGAAAATACCATGAATGACCGGGACCACAAACCACCGACCACGAATTCGCAGGGGAGCACTGTATATCATAAATAGCAGCTGACCATTAAAATTGTCTTTGTTTCGGATGACTATTAGTCTGAGTCTCTTTGAACCTCTGGTAGGGATTTCTTATAAAGCCATGTAGAATTTTGTGAAACAGTGTGTCATGATCATTGAGTTTAATTATCTACATCTTGGGGGGGGGCTACAGGCTAGATTCCCTCATATAAGGCTAAAGATTTGCAAAGGGCACCCATTACTATTGCCCCAGCTCCGCCTCCAATGTTTTGCCTGTGTGGTTAAAGCTACAGCCTGAGGTTGTGAGTTCAAACTCCGCACTGCCCCTTTTGACCCTAGGCAAGTCACTTAATCCTCCACTGCCCCAGGTACATTAGATAGATTGTGAGTCCACTGGGACAGTGTGTAAACTGTTTTGAGTGTTGTCGTAAAACTACAAAAAGGCAGTACACAAGTCCTAGTTCCTTTCCCTGATGTCATAATGCCCCATTCCACCAATAAGAGCCAACCTCATCAGTGATGTCACAATGGCTTCCTTGTTCTATACTTGGCTCACTTCTGATAGAGGAGAGTGTGGCACGGTGGTTAGAGCTACAGCCTAGATAGACTGTAGATAGACTGTGAACCCACTGGGACAGATAGGGAAAATGTTTGAAGTACCTGTGTGTAAACTTTAGCTACTGCACCACACACTCCCCCTTTCTGTGGTACAACCAAACGCTGGCTTTTACAAAGCCACAGTAGAGGTTTCTACTGCAGGCTGGAGAGGTAAATGCTCCGACGCTCA
Source organism: Geotrypetes seraphini (assembly GCF_902459505.1). Taxonomy (NCBI): domain Eukaryota; kingdom Metazoa; phylum Chordata; class Amphibia; order Gymnophiona; family Dermophiidae; genus Geotrypetes; species Geotrypetes seraphini. The sequence goes on from NC_047090.1 coordinate 160,483,791, forward strand.
TAGGAATTGAATGAGTGGCTGTACAAAAAGGCAGTATACAAGTCCCTTTCCCTAATTCCTCTGCAGTGCCTCACCATGTTGCCCTAGATTTGTTTTCACTATTTTCTCTGTCTTCCTAGATCGATTGCAGCTACTGTTCACACTTCACACTGCTGACTATGTGATTCCCATTTAAATGTGAATCTCAAACATGTAGATGGAAGACAAGGACACTGGTACCAAAATTGTCATGTTGGAGTCACGGAGTAGAAGCAGCTGGAGAGGAAGTTTGGAGAGAAAAAAAGAATCAATTTTGTGTTGCCTACTGAACCTACATGGAATTGCAGGCCATTTGATTTGATATAAGTAAAAGTGTCAATCGGTCTTTTTATACTCAGGTTAACCATTGCATTAGATCTAGGTAAAAATGGAATTGATGCTGTGGGATATTCAAGAGAAACAAAAAAATCACTGCGGTGTGACGATGATCCTGAAATGGACTTTAATGATAGATTCAACGTTGCAAATATACAATAAAATAATCCACATACAAATCAAAAGGACATAGTCCGCTAGTAGCGCAGGACCCAACACGGTCCACGTTTCGCCAAGAGGTCTTCTTCAGGGGTCCCTAAGAGTCCTATGATGATGAATACGTGGAGAGACGAACGCTGCTTGAAACCAAAGCAAGAAAGTCCATTTCAGGATCATCGTCACTCCACAGTGTTTTCTTGTTTCTCTTGGACTCTTTTCTCTGTGGATTCCTTGGGGTCAATTCTTTTTGGTTTCAGCTGTGTGATATTCCACAGCACCATTTTATTTATTTTGACTTATATCCCGTCCTCCCAGTAAGCTCAGGACGGGTTACAAGTTAACATAAGGTGCGCTAGCATTTATAATGCACGCTAACCCCGCGCTATGCGGCTAGAACTAACGCCAGCTCAATGCTGGCGTTAGCATCTAGCGCATGGGGCATTGTAGCTCGCGCTATTCCGCACGTTAAAGCCCTAACGCAGCTTAGTAAAAGGAGCCCATAGTTTCAAACAGTGGAGGAAAGTAGCATCAATCCATAGAAGGAGACACAGCTATTATACAGGGGAGGAGAGCCATTTTGGGGGGGTCACGATTAGGCAGCATACAATTGAACGATCATGTAGGATACACACTTAAGGGTCCTTTTACTAAGGCGCGCAAGCCAATTTAGTGCATGCACTAAACGCTAACGCGTCCATTATATCCTACGGACGCGTTAGCGTTTAGCACGTGCTAATATTTATATCCTATGGATGTGTTAGCATTTGGTGCGTGCTAATATTTATATCCTATGGACATGTTAGCGTTTAGCGCGTGCTAATATTTATATCCTATGGACGTGTTAGCATTTGGTGCGAGCTAATATTTATATCCTAAGGACGCATTAGCGTTTAGCGCGTGCTAATATCCTATGGATGTGTTAGCATTTGGTGCGTGCTAATATTTATATCCTATAGACATGTCAGCGTTTAGCGAAGTGCTAATATTTATATCCTATGGATGTGTTAGCATTTGGTGCGTGCTAATATTTAATGCACGATAAATCGGTTAGCGCGCCTTAGTAAAAGAGGGGGTTAATGACTCAAGATCGCATCAAGATAAATGGATGCAAGTGAGGGCAGAGCTCTAGTCCACATGTAGAGTACCAGGACTGTGGTTGGGTCATTGGAAGAAGAAGGTTTTCACTTTCATTTAGACTATTTCGCACTTGCCAAGAAGTCAAACTGCATTCAGGTGTCACTCACTATTGCTTGTGTTTACACTGGGACAGGAGTGTCAAATGTCAGTCCTCGAGGGTTGCAATCCAGTCGGGTTTTCAGGATTTCCCCAGTGAATAGAAGGAGACACCCAGAGAGTGGTAGAAAACTGGAACGCTCTTCCGGAGTCTGTTATAGGGGAAAACACCCTCCGGGGATTCAAGACAAAGTTGGACAAGTTCCTGCTAAACTGGAACGTTCGCAGGTGAGGCAGGATTCATTTAGAGCACTGGTCTTTAACCTGGGGGCCGCCGCGTGAGCACGATGGACCACTGGTCTGACCCAGCAGCGGCAATTCATATGTTCTTATGTTCTAATATGCATGAGATTTATTAGCATACATTGAAAAACAGTGCATGCAAATAGATCTCATGCATATTCATTGAGGAAATCCTAAAAACCCGACTGGATTGCGGCCTTCAAGGACCGACATTTGACACCCCTGCAATAGGAGAGACCTAAAGATCAAGTTCCAAAATTGATTTTAATGTAATTGTTTTTGCTCTTCTTCTGGATTAGTGATTTCGGGAGTTAAAATTAAATGTGTGTGAACCTAGGGTAGATCAACAGCGTGAACAGAGCAGGAGGTGAAAACATGTTTAATTCAGAACCAAATACTGGTGCAGCAAGCCCAAGAGCAGATGGGCCAAAGATGAGAAAATATCTTTACCAACACTACTTTGCATCAAGCACCTTGCAAAGCCTGCTCCAAATAAGAGAATTAAGGTAACAAGAATTTGCTGATAAATCTCTTTATTTGGCTGACAAACAACTGGACCAGTGCCCGTAGACAGGCTGCCAGGAGTCCAACTGTGAAAAGCATTTGGTGCATAGTCCTAGCGAAGCTTGCAAATTATTCTGGGCACAATCAGGAAGAAAGCAACTGATCCTATGAACTCATCACTGTCTCAGAAACCGCGACAGCACTAAGGCAAGACACGCCAGAAGCCCTCACACTAACTGTGCTACAATCACAGATCAACTTCTAAGGGAGAAACACGTAAAAGGAAAAAAACAACAACACATTCCATGAAATAAAAATAAAAAAGTGTACCTCTCTCTCTCCCTTCAGGTATTGGCCGTATGTTAAAAAATTACGCAAGCCAACATTCAAATACTGCAGTCAGTGTGTCAAAATTGAACATTTACAATTCCCACTTGTGACCCTGAGCAAGTCGCTTAACCCTCCATTGACCAAGGTACAAAAAAGCCTGTAAGCCCACTAGGGTCAGAGAAAGTGCCTGTCTATAATATGTAAATCACTTTGGGCTCCTTTTACTATACCGCGGTAGTGCTCTGACACTCATTCAATTCCTATGAGCGTCGGAGCATTTACCTCTCCAGCCCGCAGTAGAAACCTCTACTGTGGCTTTGTAAAAGCCAGCGTTTGTTTGTACCACAGAAAGGGTGTGTGTGTGTGGTGCAGTAGCTAAAGCTAGAGCCTCCACACCCTGGGGTTGTAGGTTCAAACCCATGCTGCTCCTTGTGATCCTGGGCAAGTCACTTAATCCCCCCCATTGCCCCAGGTACATTAGATAGATTGTGATCCCACCAGGACAGACAAAGAAAAATGTTGAATATATGAATAAATTCATGTAAACCATTCTGAACGCCCTTGGGAGAACTGTATAGAAAAATAAATAAAAGAAAGACAGTACAGTACTCCCCCGATATTCACGGGGGTTCCATTCCAGGAACCCCCGTGAATCTTGAAAAACCGCAAATACGGTTTTTCGTGGGGGAGACTGGAGAGGGCAGCAGGAGAGAGCAGCTGGAGCAACGGCGAGTGAAGGAAATCACTTGCTGTATGCTCCGACCGCCTCTTCCTGTACTAAAGTCAGGCCTTACCAATCAGGAGCTGCGTGGCAAAGCAGCTCCTGATTGGTGAGGCCCGACTTTAGTACAGGAAGAGGCGGTCTGAGCATACAGCAAGTGATTTCCTTCACTGCGCCCTCCTGCCTCTCCAGCTGTCCTCTCCTGGTCGGCAGTTCGAGGTCGGAAAATACCGTGAATGACCGGGACCGCGAACCACTGACTGTGAATTCGCGGGGGAGCACTGTATATCAAATGCATTGTCCTTAATATAGTCATTATAAAAAAAACATCTTCAGTGTTCACTTTCTTACCAGGCGGCTTGCGGGGATAAGGAACTAAAACCTCTGTTATTGAGCTCTGAGTCTTATCATCATTTTCGAAAGCAACTGAAGACGTATCTGTTTGCTAACTAATCAAATCTTCCTAATCTATGTTGTCTTTTTTTTAATACTTGTTCGCCGCATTGAACTTACTGGTTATGCAGTATAGAAATGACTTGTTATGTAGGGCCAATGCAAGGAGCAGGAGTGTCCAGCACAATGAAAGCTCAGATGTCTGGGAGCTACATGCATTATGATCCCGGAAACATAGACGTTTTACATCCACGGAGAAGCAATCTGAGCAAACAGCTGATACGTTTCACTCTTGGAAAAAAGTTAAACATTTTGTATTACGTTGATGTATAATTTCCATTTTAGTTTATTTATTAGGATGTATTTATCTCCTTTTTTGATTAACATAAAACAGTGCTTTGCTTGTAACATCATAATAAGAAAGAACACTAACGGGTCACGCTCAAGAGCCATGCACTAACTGCGGGTTCGGTGCGTGTCACCCACGCCCTAAGAATTAGAAATACATGATTGCCCTCATGTATTTGCATTTTGGTCCTCGATCTGGCCTACCATTCTAAAAATCTTTCATATTTCAGACCCCTTGTCTTTTAATATTATTATTACTGGTTCGCTAGCAATGTCACTCCCACTATCTCTACACCAGGGATCTCAAAGTCCCTCCTTGAGGGCCACAATCCAGTCGGGTTTTCAGGATTTCCCCAATGAATATGCATTGAAAGCAGTGCATGCTCATAGATCTCATGCATATTCATTGGGGAAATCCTGAAAACCCAACTGGATTGCGGCCCTCAAGGAGGGACTTTGAGACCCCTGCTCTACACCATGATCGCCTCGTGACTATATTATTGTTTCTAGCTATTAAGATTATCCTTCAAAATTGGAAAGACACCACGAACCAAAATTTTAATCAATGGTGGAATTCTGTTTGTTTACATATTAGACTTGAACGCCATATTGCAGAGCGTCATAATTCGATTCTCTCCTATAACAAAACATGGTCTCCGGTACTTGAATATTGTAAATTGGACTTTTGAGGTTTGTTTATCTTTTCATGAAACCCACTATGGTATACATATCTCATTCCATTACTCTTCCAATCAATGTATTTGATCCTTTTATGATGATTTTTTCATTGTATCCTTCTGACATAGTTTATATTTAGATTTGCTGCATTACTGGCTTATCCCAACTGCATCACTTTTTCTTTTTTATATATAACAAGAGACCTTTGCTGCTTCAGGGAGATGTAACAAGAATGACATTTCAGTTGGTCTGACACAAGATGGCTGAGAGGGAACGTGCCACCGAGGCCGAAAAGCGGCCCGCGAGGCCCGCCAAAGCCGGCCACGATTGCAGGCTGCCCAGAAGAGAAGGATCAGCGGCAGCAGCAGCGGTGAGCGAGGGCGGGAGGTGAGGTGCTTGCTTCCGGTTGGTGAGGAGCTTGCTTCAGATTGGTGAGTGAGGAGGGGAGTGGCCAGAGTGATCCCTGGCCGCGTTCTAAAATGGAACGCAGCCACGGATCAGAAAACACGGCGCCAGGGATCACGATTTTTCAAGAGCGCATGCGCGCTCTAGAGTTTTATTATATAGGATTATGTTTCTGCAGTTTGATATACTCGGCTAGTGTTAATACTTGCTACCTGTTGCTTTCTCGGCAGCATTTTCATTGTTGTTTTTCTTTGTTGTATAATGACAAAAGCCAATAAAATTTTATGAACAAAAAAAAAAAAGAAATACATTCCCCCCTCCCCCACACACACATTTTTACAAAGCCGCGGTAGCAGTTGCCACGCGACCAACGCTCCGACACCCATTGAATCCCTATGGGTGTCAGAGCGATTATCGTGGCTTTGTAGAAGGAGCCCTTTATTTTTTTACCAGGCATGCGTGTTTGGGGCAGAGAGAGTAGGCATGCCCTGCGCATGGGCATTGGCACACACTGGCTGACTAGCGCAGGATTAGCAAAGGAGCCCTTGCCACCCCCAAAATCAGCAAAAGTCTCAGGATTTGTCTGCTGATGACAAGGAAATGTTGAGACACAATGATGACGTGCTCTATAATAGGGATACGGGAGGAAGAATTTTAAGAAAAATGTCGACTACCGTTGTGCTTTTGCTACAATAGATCACTTACGTGGGAGCAACAGCATAATAGTAGTCGACATTTTTCTTAAAATTATAATGCGATTCTAATTTAGATGATCGTCGAGGACGTGTTCATTCTTGGGAAACCACATCCATGGTCACCCAAAATTCCATGATCAGAACCAATGTTCCCTCTAAGGATTGATGAGGTGTGTGCAAAAAAAAAAATATGCATGAGCGACAAGTTACATACTCCACAAATTTATGAGCAGCGCAGAGGACGAGTACGCATGCACGAGTCCCCAGCCTTACTGGTATGTTCATGCTGTTCTTCGGTCTGCCCTGCACCTTACCTTGCCTTAGTGTATTTTTAAGCTGAAAGACGTGGCAGCGGCTCCTCTCACGATCCCCACCTGCGTCGGAAGTCCGATGCAGTCGGGGATCTTGAGAGGAGCCGCCGCTGCATCTTTCAACTTAAAATACACTAAGGTGAGCAGGGCAGACCGAAGCTTCAGAAAACATTTCAGGCGGCGGTGCGGAGTGGCGGATGGAAAAAATAAGGCTCCGAGGAGGACGCGCAGGCACGGCGTCGGCTGAGGAGAACGACAAGTGCCGGACTCGTGCCGCTTCTGTCCCCTTTCGCGGTGCTGCACTGCTTGGCCTGAGCCGCCGCCACCGCTTCCTCTCACCTCCGCCCGCGCTCGATTCCAGCCGCGGCCACTGCGCATTTTAGTGAGCGACACGAGAAAATTATGAGCGACGCCAATGAAAATAGTGAGCGATTGCTCATGCGCTCAGCTTAGAGGGAACATTGATCAGAACTCTGTTTAGGTTGGGGAGACGGGACAGAATATTTATGTGAGTTTGTATTGGTTGAAGCTGAGGGATAGGATTCTCTTTTTTGGTTTTTTTTAAATAATAATTTACATTCTGCATATCCTACAATTCTATGCAGCTTGCAAATTATTCAGGTACTCAAGCATTTTTCCCTAACTGTTCCAGTGGGCTTCCACTCTAATGTACCCGGGGCAATGCGGATTAGAGGACAAATTCTATAAGAAGCGGCCAACAGTTAGGCGCCTAATTAGGCGCTGTTCAGCGCGATTCAAGTAAAATTGGGTGCTGTTTAATGAATCACGCTGAGCGGAACCTATTGTGGAGGCGCCCAAGAAATAGGCCCGCTCTAGGCACAACTAAAAGGCACCTAGCTGAGCGCTTAAGCACGCTTAAGAGCAGCGATTCTGCAACAAGGCGCCTAACAGTTGTTAGGCTGCATCCGCAGGAGTTTCGTCAGCCGGAAGCCTGAAGTCATAATGCCATTGTACAGAACCATGATGAGACCTCATTTGGAATACTGTGTGCAATTCTGGAGGCCACACTACCGAAAAGATGTGCTGAGAGTAGAGTCGGTGCAACGGATGGCCACCAGGATGGTCTCGGGGCTCAAGGATCTATCGTACGAGGAAAGGCTGAAAACTTTGCGGCTGTACTCACTCGAGGAACGTAGGGAGAGAGGAGACATGATCGAGACGTTTAAGTATATTACCGGCCGTATCGCGATGGAAGAAGAGATTCTCTTTCTCAAGGGACCCTCGGCCACAAGAGGGCATCCGCTCAAACTCAGGGGCGGGAAATTTCATGGCGACACCAGGAAATATTTCTTCACCGAGAGAGCGGTCGATCCTTGGAACGAGCTCCCAGTGACGGTTGTCGAGGCAAACAGCGTGCAAGAATTTAAGAGCAAATGGGATGCCCATGTGGGATCCCTTAGAGGGTTAAGCTAAGGAAACCTGCCATCAGGTGTGGGACCCCTAAGATATTAGACTTGGGGGTGGGTCAGTAGAGTGGGCAGACCTGATGGGCTATAGCCCTTATCTGCCGTCATCTTCTAAGTTTCTATGTAACACATAGCCACGTCTAAAGTGCATAGCGCCTATTTTTTTTGAAGGCCGCCTAAATTTTTAGAGGCGCCTTGTAGCAGAATTGCTCTTTCTTGATAGGCGCCTAAGTTTCAATTATTGCTGATTAAAAAGCTCAATTGAGCTTACTTGATTTAGATAGGCGTCGGTGACAGAATTTGGGCCTAAGTGACTTGTCCAGGGTCACGAGGAGCAGTGCAGGATTTGAACCCACAACCGCAGGGGGCTGAGACTGTAGCTCTAACCACTGCACCACACACTCGCTTTAAACTATTACTAACCATTTATATGTGCTTGCATGGCTTGGCTCCTAAACATCTTCTTGAGAGCATTCTGCCACGTGTTCCGTCTTGTCCACTTCGATCTGCAGAACAATTAGAGCTGCAAATTCCATCTGTAAAAGAACTGAGGCTAACAAGGTCGCGGGATGGTGTATTCCATTGTATAGGGCCTAGGGAATGGAACAGTCTCCCTGAGTACATTCGTCGACAACAGAACATACAGAATTTTAAAAGATTGCTGAAATAGCATCTTTTTTGCCAAATGAAATACAGCGTATGAAACTGTGTGGCTAATGAGGAAGAGATGATGACAGTAAAGTGCTGGTTGCCTATGTATTTTATTGTTTGTATTTTTGCTCTGTTTTGTGAGTGTATTTATTTGCGATCTTGTATGTGTTTTTGTATGTAATTTTGTCTTTTTGTCTGTTAGTTTGTAACCCTCCTTGGGTAAGGGCGGGATATAAATAAATAAATAAACCAACCAAACCAAACCACCACGATTAACATTTCACCCAGAAAAATGCTTCTTTCCTAACCCATTATGATTCTTCCTCCCATATCCACTCAACACAGGGGTCTCAAAGTCCCTCCTTGAGGGCCGCAATCCAGTCGGGTTTTCAGGATTTCTCCAATGAATATGCATGAGATCTATGTGCATGTACTGCTTTCAATGCATATTCATTGGGGAAATCCTGAAAACCCGACTGGATTGCGGCCCTCAAGGACCACAGCCTCCTTTTTTTCTCAAACAGAACAGTCTAATGTTTATCCTATAAAATTCAGTTCTTCCCAAGAAAACAATGTCCCTCCCAGATCAATTTAACAAACTCCAAACTTGTATTGAAAAATCTTGCACTATAACTCTGGCAAATTGTAACCTGTTAACTGTATATTGTGTATCTGTAGCCCATCCTGGGCTCTTTGGGGAGACGGGATAGAAAACGAATTAAATAATAAATAAATAAAGGTCTAACATGCTAATTTCAAAATCGGTGCGTGGCCTTTAATAGGGAAAGCCAAACTGCGGCTATTTTAAAGACGCGCTAAAAGTGCCTTTAGCATTTGGGCAACCCATGCACAAAAAATAGCACATCTTAGCAAAAGGACCTTTTACTAAGGCACGCTAGTGCGCCTTCGCGCGCCATAAATGCTAACATGTGCTAATGCGTCCATAAGATATAATGGATGTGTTAGCATTTAGCACAGGGGTAGGGAACTCCGGTCCTCGAGAGCCGTATTCCAGTCGGGTTTTCAGGATTTCCCCAATGAATATGCATGAGATCTATTTGCATGCACTGCTTTCAATGCATATTCATCGGGGAAATCCTGAAAACCCGACTGGAATATGGCTCTCGAGGACCGGAGTTCCCTACCCTTTTAGCACATGCTAATTTTTTAGCGCGGGTTAAGACGCACTAGCGCGCCTTAGTAAAAGGATCCCTAAGTTTACCTTGTTGATTTGGGGGGTATATTTTAGGGATACTGGGGGAAGGAAAAGTTATACTACATAAAGACCCTTTTTATCAAGCCGCATTAGGGTTTTTTTAATGCCAGCTGTGGCAGTTAAAGCTCCGACGCTCACAGGAATTCTATGAGCGATGGAGCTTTTACCACCACGGCTGGCGATAAAAAAGCTCTAATACAGCATGATAAAAGGGGGCCAAAATCTTTTCCAAATAAAATTCCACACATTTTAAAAAGCATTTCATGCTTTGCGGCGGCTTACTCCTCAGAAGTCTTATACAGCTTTGGAGTGCCGCTGGGGTAGAGACCTGGGCATACCTGGTGAGTCCTTGAACTTTCCCTCCCTTATTGGTCGTATCTCTTCTATTTCTATTAGTGCAGAACTGAGGGAATGCCAATTTCGAGTGGTTTATCGAGCGTATTTTTCCCAAGAGCAGGTCCACAAGGTTGGGGGCATTTCTTCTCCAATCTGCCCTAAGTGTACACTGGGGTGCAACTCCTTTTTTCATGCATTTTGGGGATGCCCTCGAGTGAAAGTCTTTTGGAGAGCCATACTCCGCTTCTTGGAGCGGCTTGTTGGTCACGCTATTCCGATGTCTCCGGTAGGCTTGCTTTTGGATAGATATGAATCTTTGCGAGTGCCTGCTCGGAGACATCGGTTGCTGATCCGGAAAGGTGCTGTTATAGGAAAGAAGGTCATTCTTAGCGTTTGGACGCAAGACATAGCGCCTGCTTACTGGGCTTGGAGGAATCGTTTTCATAATTTGATGCTCTTGGAGCAGCGCCATGCTCGATTATCTGTCAGGCGGTCGAAGATTTTCCTGCAGACCTGGGACCCCTACATTGCCTCGCTTTCCCTTAGGGCCAGAAGTCTGGTCTTAAACTCATTCTGTTGCTGATACCTTATGCTCTCAGATGTTTTCCCCGGGTTGGTGGGTGGCTGTTTGGGTGAGTGTGAATGGTGGATATGAGTGGTTGGAAGTATGTGGAGTTCAGTGGGTAGGGGGGGACTATATTTTGTGGGTGGGAGGATGGGATTTGGTTATTTTGTTTGATATGTGCTGAGCGGCATAAGCATACAGCTTGCTCAACATACTCCTTTCTTGCTGGGGTTTTTGGGTAGGGATTGGGTCTCATGGTGTGGGTTTGGGATGGGGTGGGGGTTTGGGATTTGGAGTGGGTGGGGATTGGGGGGATTCTTTGGTTGGGGTGAAAATGTGTTTGATGGTACGTTTGGTGTTCGCGACCTTGTTGTATTGTCGTGCTGTATTGTGTATTTACTGATGGTGTGCCAATAAAACATGATTTATACTAAAAAGCATTTCATAAATAATGCAGAAAATATCGTTCGTAAAAATATATATATATCTTTTGTGGCCATAAGATAAATGTTTTGCTGGCTGTGTCTTGAAGAGTACAATTATACACAGGAAAATCTTTTTTTCACCTTCTTAGGCCATCATGTTTTGGCTGTGGGCGTCTCCTTCTTTTTAAAATTTTCATCAAAATGATTGGTTACACATGAGGGAACTTGTTTGTCTTCATGGACCCTGTTTATTTAGAAAATGTTTAAGGTTGAGAACAATACCTATTATATTTTATTTATATACTAGTCTTTAAGCCCGTTACATTAACGGGTGCTAGAATATGTGTGTGTGTCTGTATTTATTTATTTCTCTCTCTCTCCTTAGCCTATTTCTGTATTTCTTTCTTTCTGTCTTTCTTTTTCCTCGGCTGTCCACCACCACCACTTGCCTGCTCCCCCTGTCCATTCTCCCTTCCTTTTTCTTCCCCTGTGTCCACCACCACCCCTTCACTGCTCCCCTTATCCAGCAGCAGCCCTTCTCCCTTTGTTTTAACTCCCCCCTGTCCAGCAGCACCTCTTTCCTGCCTTACCTCCACCGACATCCGCCTGAAGCCGACACTGACAACTCTGCCCTCCACCGACATCCGCCTGAAGCTGCCGTGGCCTGCAGGCACCGACAGCCTCTGCGGCCTGCTCCGACTCCCTCCTCACCGTCGCTTGCCGTTCCCCCCCTCCCTCCCTCCCCCGGGGAAGCTTTGTGCGTTTTGGCAGCATCCTGTCTGTGGGCCGCCCGCCCGTGGTCCCTGGCCCGTTCGAGAGAGGAGCCGCGGTGGGCAGGTGAGCAGGCAAGAGGGAGGAGGGTGAGAAGAAGATGCTGGAAGGTGCGCCTGTGCCCCCCCCTCCGAATCAGCGGCAGCAGTGAGGCGGCATTCTAGCGGTGAGCAACGGCGAGGGGGGAGTTGCTCCGTGTTCTGGCCTGCCTCCGTGTTCGAAAATCGAATTTGGCACGGAGGCACATCTCACGGTGCCAGGAATCACGAAGTTTCAAGAGCGCATGCGCGCTCTAGGGTTTTATTATTATAGATATAATATAATAGTATCGGGGGATTAACTGTCTTGCCTAGGGGCACAGGGGGCAATGCTAAGATTTGATCCCTCTGGGTATAGAGGCAGTGGCTCTACCACTAGGCCAGATAGTTTCAGAGTATAAGGGTAGGCTGAATTGGTGATAGTTGAGAGGAACAACTGATAATGGGTTTGGTAGTAGGAGCCTCAATTAGTGGTGATATTCAATTGTCAGGATCAACTGGTGGATTGCTGATAGGTGTATAGATATGATGTGAGATGGGGGAGGGTGAGAGGGCCTAGGCACCAGGAATGTTTGCACAGTATAGCTGTGAAAACAATCTGAAGTGCTGCCAATCAAGCAGAAAGGGAAGATTCTAATATTTTAGTGAAGGCAGAGGGGAGATCCACAGGTAGTTATGAAGCAAACAGGAGACTACCTGCATCTCTTTAAGCAGCTTGAGATGAAACTAGAGGCTAGAAGCACAAACATGGTCATAAAGACTGTGTGAATCGCTGTTGGTCGATTTTTACATTACATTAGTGATTTCTATTCCGCTGTTACCTTGCGGTTCAAGGCGGATTAGAAAAAGGATCTATCTGGCCATTTCCAGAGGAATTATAGAATAGGGAGTAGTCAACTTGGTCATAGAGATGAGATGGTTCTTGTGGCGTTAGGTTGTTTTAGAGAGTGGGGAGGCGTTAGGTTGGTTTTGATTGTTGGGTATCAGGGATTTTTTAAATAGTATGGTTTTTATTTCTTTTCTAAATGTTCTGTAGTCAGGGGTCGTTATCAGCAAAATAGAGAGTTGGCGGTCTAATCTCGCTGCTTGTGTGGCCAGGAGGCCATTATACCGTTTTTTCCGTTTGACTTCTCTGATTGGGGGGGATGTGAATGGAGCGTGGGTTGAGATGGTTCAGATTAGACGGTTGTTTAGGTATATTGGGCTGTTTCCGTTCATGGTTTTAAATAGAAGACAGTAGAACTTGAATTGTAATCTGGCTTGGATTGGTAGCCTCGGTGATGTGGTCATGTTTTCTCAGAGAGTAGATGAGTCTCAGGGCTGTGTTCTGGATTGTTTGCAGTTGTTTAATCATGGTCGCAGGGCAGGGGTAGATAGAGAATGTTACAATAGTCTAGTAGACCCAGCATTAGGGCTTGAACTAGGATCCGGAATTAAGTTTTGTTGAAGAATTTTTGGCCAACTTTGGAACAGCGATTGATGTATGGAGGTTCGTGGTAACCCCCATCTGATCAATCGCTCTGAGAGCGACTGACACATGTGCAGAGCTGGTTTGGGGAAGTTCTAACAGCTGAGTGACAGGAGAAGCCCCTCAGCTGTTGGGGCTTCTTTCATTTTTTTAATGGCACAGATGTGCGTGTGTTATACATATACAATATCTACCCCATTAAAAATGCTGTGCTGTCCTTCCCCACTTGGATGATTACGGCTTTCCCCATGAACCCCCATGAAGTGGCACTGGGAGAGGCCCCCCCCCAACAGCAGTAAAAATTGGCAGGAGGGATGCCCACTCCCTCCTGCCAGGTGAAGTCCCCCCACCACCACAGCAGTGAAAATGGCAGGAGGGATACCCACTCCCTCCTGCCAATGGCACCAGGCACCCCCCCCCCCGCGAACCATCCCCTAAACTCCCCTCCTTAAAAAAAGGCAGGAGGGATGCCCATTCCCTCCTGCCACCTGATACTCCCCCCCAAACCTTCTCTCACACACACCCTGTGAAAAGTTGAGAGCAGAAGGGATGCTTGGATCCTACTGCTCTGAGACCTGCCAGTTCAAAATGGTGGGCCATCCCCTCCCTGGTGCATCATGTGATGCATTAGGAGGGGCCTGAGGCCCTAATTAGTTTAGATGCCTAAGGCCCCTCCAAGGGGAGGGCCTTAGGCATCTGAGCCAATCAGGTCTTAGGCTGCTCCTTCTGTATCCCGGGACTAGCAGGCCTCCCTCCTTTCCATGAGCATGCACTGTTCCTGTCTCCTTCCTCCTTCCCTGGGAATCTGTAGAGACAGAGACTGTGTCTAAATTCAAGAGGGCCTGGGATAGGCACGAGGGATCTCTCAGAGAGAGAAAGAGATAATGGTTATAGCAGATGGGCAGACTAGATAGGCCATTTGGCCTTTATCTGCCTTCATGTTTCTGTTTTTATGTATCAGTCTGTTCCTCTCTCTCTACTTCACTTCCTCCCAATCCTAGTTTACATGTACTGTATAAATATTTGGTATTCGACACACTGAGAATTTGCCAAGAGAGTCTCTTGTGGCACTGGGGCCCCAGGCAAATATCGTACTCTGTTTACCCCCTAGAGCTAATCATGGATGTGAAAGGTCATGAAAGCAGCAGCAGTCTACACAACTTCCTGAAAGCCAACTTTGGAAGGTGCCAGGCCCAGGATAGGGAGGGATTGCAATTATGTAAAAAACTAGAAACTGCAGCCCATATCCACTGCTTATCAGCCTCCTGAAAATCCACAAGCTTGAGCAAAGGCCAGCGGTAGCTTACTGAAAGCCAAAGGCTCTGAGTCAAACCCACATTTGTGAATTTAATGGTAGAAAACTGAATGAAGGTTTAGATTCTCTATGGATTGTCAGGTAATCTGTTTTAACAAATTATATAAGAGAACTTGGTTTAATATAGACAACACCTCCATCTGTGTTAAGCAGTGTATCAAGTAAATAAATAAATCAAATCTCAACCAAATTAATTAATTAATTTTAAAAAATTCTCAATAAAGCACGCATAGCATTTTTCTACTTGGAGTTTCCAGGTACTTAATCCATCTCCTGAGTTTCTAACTCTATAAATCATAGACTGACTTATCTTTCACAGCCTTTGCTCCCCTGCTATAAGGACTGCTTGGAATTTTTATCCCCCTCCTAGACAAAAAGTGATAACTCATTATTATTTGGCAATAAATACTGGAATACTGGGAAATGTAGCCCCAGATGGAACAGCTGACTCACGAAGGGCCTTTAATTCAGTCCATCTGTGCTTCCTGCCCTCCCTCCACTCCTCAGAAAATCCCTCCAACAAGTTCCTCCCTTCCAGTGGAAGTCAAAATTTCAAGTACACGCCTACAAATTTTCTCCCACCTCTCATCCAGGGACTGAGTAGGAGCAAGCTGGGTCACTGCCTCGCTCAGAGGTGGAATAATGGCAAAAAGTACTGTAAATCAAAACAACCTTTAAAAAAAGAAAACTTGGCTCACGCTCTTCTTTCTAAGCTGCTGAGATACAGAAACTAGTTTTGAATCTGAGCCTCTGCTAGTGGCCATGTTTTGGAAGAAACATAGCAGACTGGTGAGCCAGGCATTCTAGGAACTGGAATAAAAATTAAACTGGGGGAGAAGTTGGACTTAGAGGGTGGTGCTCAATGGGGTTCACTCTAGTAAAATGGATGGTGATCACCGGGGGGTATGCTAAAGGAAACTGATAGGCCTAGGCCTATTTTAAAGTGATATTCAAGAAGTGTTTGAAGGTAAAACGTGCTAGTTTCAGAAGATATAGAACCCTGCCACAAAACAGACATGCCAAGGGGATAAACAAAATAAAAGAGGGTTTTTGGAAATGTAAGGGATGGTCCAGGATTTGAAGATATTGTTTTAATTCCAAAAATATGCAGCATTATAGTATTTCTGATGCAGAAACCTAAGGACTAGGGCTACATTATAGCTCCAGAGAAGAGAGGCAGATTGAGGCATCTGGGTTTTACTTTCATTGAAAGCAATGGAAGTAAGGAGGGATGCTGCAGAGTGAAGACTTCCAGGACAGGCCAACGGCAGAAAGATCACATCGCTAACACTGCCAGCTGTGCAAAGTTTTTAAATTGTAGCGCCAGAGAAGATACTAGGGACACAGGAGACTCACAACAGCCAGGCCCAACTCCGGGGTGGCCCGGGTGGGGGCTGGAGAGAGAGAGGCTGTGCTGGGGGACAGTTTAGGAGGAGACTAATGGGAGAAAGCAGCGGGGTGGGGCAGTAGGTTGAGCATTGGCGGGGTGGAGTAGAGCATGGGGTGATGGGGGTAGGTTCAAGCGTCCTCTTTTTTGACTTAGTAATGGTCGTGTGCTTCTAGCTGTGACTCCAGGATTCCCCAAGGTCTAGGGGACACTCAATGAAGTTACAGAGTAATACTTTTACAACCAATAGGAGGAAACATTTTTTCACTCAGAGAATAGTTAAGCTCTGGAATGCGTTGCCAGAGGATGTGGTAAGCACGGTTAATGTAGCTGGTTTAAAAAATAAGGTTGGGTCAAGTTCCTTGAGACAAAGTCCATAGTCTGCTGAGAGAGACATGGGGGGGAACCACTGCTTGCCCTGGATCAGTGGCAAGGAATGCATCTACTATTTGGGTTTTTGCCAGGACTAGTGACTTGGTTTGACCTCCGTGAAGACAGGATACTGGGCTAGATGAACGATTGGTCTGTCCCAGCAAGGCTATTCTTATGTTCTTATGATGCTCAGTTCTTGTGTGAGCTGAGCATGCACGAGAAGTCTCGGCGTTGATGGCAGGAGGCACATTGTAAGCCTCTGCATTACAGACGAAGCATAAGGAGAAAGAGGGCAACTAAGGCAGTGCATTTCTGTGGCCTGTGGGGCTTTGGCATCCTGCCAGCTATTTAAGGGGGTGCTGCAGGTTTAGAGTGGGCCCGAGCCCACAAGGCCTCCTGTGGCTACATCACTGCTCCCCATAGGGGGAGTCTTAGGTTATATATCTCCCAGGCTCTGACCTTCCATTAGGAAGAGCCTTCAAGCCAATTTCTCTTTTGAGGGAGACATCAACCATTAGGAGATAAAGAGAGATAACCTCCCCTAATCCCTCCAGTGAAACGTAGATGCAACCCTGGTCTCGCTCGCACATAGTCTTTGGCCACCAGCTAGCTCTTTGGGTCAGGAACCCATGACCAGGATTCACAAAAAGAAAATTTCTGTTTTTTGAGCCAGGCCTAGGCCTAGGCCAAGGCCAGATTTGATGCAGTAGGCTGAGGAATCACTTTTCCAGGATTCAATGACCACACTCAGTCCTTATTTTATTTCTTATCAAGGAATCAAGCTGAGACCAAATGTCAATTAATAACTCAACTTTACTTGAATACTTGATTGAAGTTTTTACTTCCAAACTATTTACAGTCAGTTCTTATATGAATATAGCAGTTGGTGAAAACTTTACAGTACAATTAGTGTAAATATTTCCGCTAATATGTTTCCCAAACTCTTCATACAACTCCTCTGGCACACGCGGTGAGCCGCTCCAGGTCTCAACCTCTTCCCTCAGCCTGGGACCACGGTGTCTTCCCATCAAGTTGAAACCCTCCACAAAGGCTGTGCTGTAAGCAGGGTCTCTCACTCACATTTTTCCACTGAGATGGGTCTCCACACAGTCCTTGTTCTGTCCTCTCCTGTTGACACCCTCGGGAAGCAGAGTCCCAGCACACTCTCTCAGTGAGTCACTCTGAGTTCCACCCTTGTTCCTCAGCCCAGGACCATGCTATTTTCTTGCCAAGCAGAAACATTCTGCTGTCTGCTCTTCTAGCAAACCCATATAGACTTCCACACCCCACAGCCCCCCCCCCCACCCCACCCCCAACACACACATACAAGCTATCACTATTTTCAGGAGTCTCCTTCAGTACTAGAGCTCTGGCAGGAGCCTCTTCTCACTTTTATATTACTCCCCCTCCTGCTCTGGTAGGGTCCTCCAACTCCTCCCACATAATTCTTCTATCCACACACTTATGCTCAGTGATTCTCCAAAGAATCCTATCCCTCCTGCTCTGTAGCAGAGGCATTCTTCGAGTGAGGGAGGGTTACATAGACGTCCCAGGTAGCAGGTAAAAATCCTGCCCTTGATTTTGTTTAGTTTTTCACTAAGGGGGGGGAGTGTCTGGGGGCAGAGAGTGGGCGTATCTGCTCTATTCAGCACAGCTAGATTGCCATGCACCAACTGATTATGCACTAATCTTTGTTAATGCCCATGTGCTAATGGCAAACCAGCACGTGGCCATTAATAGGAATATCGCCCATCTTATTGCAGCAGTAAAAATGGCCTTAGTGTGCAGGAGAGACCCATGTAAGACCATGCTAAGGCCACTTTATGACACAGCTTGGTAAAAGGGCCCCTATGGGAGGGAACAACTAATAGATTTCTGTCTGAATGCCGGTTTGTGCATGTTTAAAACTCAAATAGCACTGCTGCAATAGACATCGTAGTCTAGTTTGGTTAAGGGCTGGCCTCTGCGTTACATTATGGCATCGTGCCCAGGGTTTCTGGCATTACTTTATGGCAGCAGTCTCAAACTCAAACCCTTTGCAGGGCCACATTTTGGATGTGTAGGTACTTGGAGGACCGCAGAAAACATAATTAATGTCTTATTAAAAAAATGTTTCCGTAATTTCTTCTGATTGTCCTCTCCACTCCACCTCACAATCGCGTACAGACGCAGGAAAGCGCGAGGTTACAGCAGTGAGGCAGGCAACACTCCAGAACAATGCTAACATACCGAGGGCCTCAAAATAGTACCTGGCGGGCCGCATGTGGCCCCTGGGCCATGAGTGTGAGACCATTGCTTTATGGCAATTATTTTAGAAGCTCTATTTGTGATTTACATATTAGGTTTCGCATACACATAGATAACCTGATTTTAGAAGCCGGGATTTAAATCGTGAATACAAGGGCAAATAAAAAATAAAAAGCAATTGCTAAATTACGCGATAACTGGAATGGAGCTAGTGAAATGAAACATTTGTACTCATACAGTGCTCATTGGATAGTTTGTCCACGCACAGTGCAGCGCTCGGTCTTTAATTGTGTAGCAGCCACAAAGTCAGAGACATGGATGCTCCATTGCAAGATTACAACATCGAAAGATAACATGCAGTAGTGCGCATTCTTTGGGTAGAGGGAGTGAAACTTATGGAAATTTACCATTGGATATTGACTCAGTATGGACATAGCGCCATGAATCGACAAAAGGTTTATGAGTGGGTAAAAAAGGTTTAAAGCGAGAAGAACAGGTTTAACCGACGAAGGTCGATCTGGTCGCCCATCAACACTGCGCACATAAGAGCACATTGACAGGGCGGATGCTTTGATTAGAGAAGACCAGCGGATAACGGTGTCTCAATTGGCTACAAATTGGGATAACAGCTATGGATCTGCATTTGCCATAATGCACGATGACTTGAGATACAGGAAAGTCTGCGCACGATGGGTTCCCAAACAGCTTGCTGATCTGCACAAGCAATACCGTGTGGAGGTTGCGACTCAATTCTTGATAAGGTATGAAGGAGATCCGAGTATTCTGGAGAGAATTGTCACCGGGGATGAGACATGGGTGCATCACTATGACCTGGAGAGCAAAAGACAAAGCATGGAGTGGAGACATCCATCTTCCCCAGCAAAGAAGAAATTCAAGCATCAGCCCTCCTCCAAGAAAATCACGTTGACCTTCTCCTGGGAAAAGGAAAGAGAGCATTCTGGCGTATTTCCAAGCATACGGGCAAACAGTGAACAGTGAAAATTACTGTATATTGGTGCGAAATGAACAGTGAGGCTGATCTTTGGGCTGAAGAAATTCGATCACGTCACACCTTCTTATCGAATTCTGCATTGGCTGCCGATGGAAGCCCATGTGAAATTTAAGTTTGGCTGTTTCTGCTTTAAGGTTTTATTTGAGTTAGCTCCTAAATATATAACTGACCTTTTTTCTTATTCAACCAATAAACACAAGAGAAGCTCACACTTGAACTTTGTCTCCCCCACCTGTTAGAGGATGCAAACTTTAAAAATATCATCAACATCGGAGGAGAAAGCAAGATGGCGGCGGCGTGATAGCAGCTGGGAGCTGGAGGTTATCTTACCTTGTATACCTCTTGGTCGTGTTTCCTACGACCGTGGAATTTCCATTCTCTCTTCAGGGAGATTGCAGAATGCCTCATAGTAAGCACAAGGGAATTGTCCAGGCAGAGCCTTCTACACCCGGACAGGTTCCAATGGACTGGTTCCTGACGAGCTCGCTGGCCATAGCGAGGGGGAGAATTTTCTCTGCGGTTGCTTCGGTGGAAGGAGCCAGGGGAGCCTTAGGGCTGGAAACATCATTGTCCCCCCCCAGAAGCTGTTCACCACCTAATCCGGCTCAGGAGGACGTGATTGGTGAGAATGTAGAGGACTTAATCGGCCCGACGCAAACCGAAGAAGGACCCCCACGCTCTCCAGGAAGCCAAGTCGACGTTGAGTAGAGGAGCGGAGGGAACCGACTCCTCATTGGCAACTTTACGTAATATCTGGAGAGTGCTCCAAAAGTTAGAAGCTGCAGCAACTAAATCAGCCAGCGATATTTCTAAAGTTGTGAGTAAACTTGATGAATTATCTGAATCAGTTCATAATATTAAGGTTGAAACGGACTCTAAATTGGCTCAAATGACTAAAGAAATTTCCTCTTTACAAAATATTTCCGCTACAGTTGTCAAGGATAGACTTATTCTACAAAGGAAAATTGAGCAGCTGGAGAATTTTAATCGGAGGCTTAATGTACGTATTATTAATTTTCCTAAATTAGCTTTATCTTCACCTTTAGATTTCTTCAAGAAGTATCTTACAGAAAATTTGAATTTTTCCTCTGAAATGATGCCTCCTATAAATAGAATCTACTACCTACCTAAAGGAAAATAAATAAGTCTGAAAATCAACAAGAAATAGCCCAGCAAATTGACTTTTACAATTTAACTGATATATTAGAGAATTCACAGGAGGAGATCAAATACCGAGGAACTTTGGTTATATCTTTAATCTTTATGAGTCAAAAAATATGGATTTTTCCCGATGTTTAAAGGTGACTCAAGATCGTAGAAAATTATTTTTAGCCATACAGGAAGAAACAGTAAAATTGGGGGCAAATTTTTTGTTAAATTACCCCTGCAAGCATCAAATAAAATATGCTGGGATTAAATATGTATTTTTTGCACCAGAGCAACTTCGACACTTTTTGGATACAAAAAAAGGTAATGAATATATGAATTATGGCTTCAAGAGAATAGGCTGGTTTGATTCACGTTAAGTCTTCTTTAATATTTGGTGTTATTTTTTAGATAGTAGATCTCCCTATCTTATCTCTCTTGTTTCTCCTCAAGGTAATATTGAGGTCTAAGAAAGAGTATTGCAAATACCTGTAAACTTTATATGATTTAGTTCTCAACTATTGTATTAGAGTTTTGAATTAATGTTTAGATGTTTCTTTGTGTAAATCATATATATATATATGCCTTGATGACTTTTATGTTCTGTTTTACTGTATCAAGTGGATGCTTGTAAGAGATTGAAATACTAATAAATATAAAGATTTAAAAAAAATATATATCTATATCTATATATATATATCATCAACATCTTTTTTTCATATCAGGCAGCATTATGGGGTAAAGATTTGGAAAAACTGCTTTTGCTTACTAATACTTATGAGGAATTTAGGAGAACCCTAAGAACATATTTGTTCCTGAAGCACTTAAGTAGCTGATTTCAAAATGTTATACAATGATTGATCTTTAAGGTTTTAGCTATGAGCTTTTAGCTTTGTAAGTTTTATTCAGTCTGTAGCATTTTTAATTCTTGTAAACCACAGAGAACTTTACGGTCCTGCAGTATGTAAACTTTTTTTTATTTTTTTAAATTATTATTATTATTATTATTATTAATAAACCTGCAACTCGCACGAAAAGAAGAGGAATGTTGTCCAAAAGAGTCTTGCTCTGCTCTGACAATCCTCATACGACAGCAGCAACAGAAGAGAGAGTGCAACAGCTTGGGCAGTGGACATTGGGGCGCCGACATCAGTGTGCAGGAACAGTGCGTGTTGCCGGTTCTGCCGTTTTCACGCTTTCAGCTGGACCAGTTTCGGGGATTCCTGTCTGCTCAGCTGATGAGGATTCTGCCTGACAGGATCAGCTGAGCCACGGAGTCCTACACCCTTCCCCCTGACATCCCTCAACATCCTCCTGACATTACCAGACCCCCCTGCATCCTTCCTTTATCCCTGAACCCTGCACGACATCTCCCCTACAACCCACAACATTGTTGGACCACCCCTCCCATATCCCCGCATCCCTCCCATACCTGCCGCGTGCTATGAATGACGGGCCTTCTCCCTCCCAATGCATCTTGGGATGCAGTGGAAAGAGCCTAAGGCCCTGATTGGCTCAAAATCACCATTTTGAGCCAATCAGGGTCTTAGACCCCTCCCACTGCATCCCAAGATGCATTGGGAAGGGGAAAGATAAAAGACAGATGTCTGGCAGTTTTAAAAATGGACTTTTTTCTGCTGGGTTTGTGGACATCTTGCCCAAAATGTCCAACCTCAGACTTAGATGTCCTTTCAAAAACGCCCCTTCACTTGTTTAAATTAGTGCTGGAGTGGAGGAAGAAGAAAATTATGCTCTTGATTAGTGCTAGCAGGGTGAGAAAGCCTGGGGAGGAGGCACTGGACATCATCTTTCAATCTTGTGTCTCTGCACCTCGATCCCCAGTGTCCACTTCATTCTTCCACACATTCCTCAATCCTTGGTCCTCTTTCTAAAGTATGAATTGCTGTTCTCCTGTGACAATTGGACATCAAAGGTGAGAAAGAGACAACACAGAGAAAAAAAAATAATAAAAGATTGGAAGGGACAGACAGGATGAAAAATAACGAACTGAAGGAGAGAAGAATGGCAATTGAGAGGAAGAATAAACTGGGAGAGAAGAAAAGGAGATAGGATTGAACGGGGGAGAAAGGCAGAGGTCAAAGGGAAGAAAACACTGGGATGATGAGCGTGACATGAGATGGAAGGTGGGAAAGATGATGACGGGCGAGCAGAAGAGAGGGTTGGAGGGAGAACTGGGGAGTAAGGACTACAGGAAACAGAATGATGATGGAGATGAGAGGAGAGAATAAGGGTGGGAGGGGCAAGTGTGATTATTTAAGGCAGAAAGACAATTTCATATCCTTTCTCTTTAGGGGCTGCTGCTGCTGCTGTTGCTGCAGCTCATGTCAGCTGAAAATTTATTCCTGTATGCCCATTTCTATGACAAAGTCCTTCAAGCGTGTAGTCTGTGCCAATCCCATACTTTCCTCTGCCAGCGTGTTATCGAAACAAGGAAGTACATTTTCAAAGTTATTTCCATGGGCCAAACAATGATTCACTCATGGAAATAGTCTTTTAAAAAAAAAATTGGCCACCCTATATGCAAATACTATAAAAGTATGTTTCTAGAGCCATTTCGAACACACCTTTATCTGCTGTAGGGTCAGGTCAAGGTTTGTGTGGGATCTGGAACTACTCTGTACATATAGACTTTTGAATTTTCAAGTAAATGTGTGTGGTTCTTTTTCAGGGATAATTTTCAGAATGAAGATACACGCATATTTCTACTTTTAAAATCCTGCAAAATGTGAATGCAGAAGGCATGTTGAAGAAATATATGACTGAGATATTAGGCATTTCATCTGATTCTTTCCCTGTGCTGACCAGAGTGTTTTATAATTTCTGTTTCTTCTCAAGTTTAAAGGAATGATAACTTTAGAAAAATAGAAACATGATGGCAGATAAAGGCCAAATGGCCCATCCAGTCTGCCCATCCACAATAACCGTTATCTCTTCCTCTCTCAAAGAGATCCCACGTGCTTATTCCACACCTTGAATTCAGATACAGTCTCTGTCTCCACCATCTTTTCCAGGAGACTGTTCCATACATCTACCATCTTTTTCTGTAAAAAAAGTATTTCCTTAGATTACACCTGAGCCTGTCACCTCTTAACTTCATCCTACGCCCTCTCATTCCAGAGCTTCCTTTCAATTGAGACTCAACTCATCCGCATTTATGCCACTTAGGTATTTAAACGTCTCTATCATATCTCCCCTTTCCCGCTTTTCTTCCAAAGTATACAGATTGTGATCTTTAAATCTGTCCCTATGTGCCTTATAAGGAAGACCACGTACCATTTTAGTAGCCTTCCTCTGGACCGACTCCATCCTTTTTATATCTTTTTGAAAGTGCGGTCTCTAGAATTGTACACAATATTCTAAATGAGGTCTTACCAAAGTCTTATACAGGGGCAGTTTGTCCTCTGTCCTATTAATCTCTTTCTCCTCAACAATGCATTTCCGGTCCTATTAACTCCCTCTTAACTCCCCTCTTCCCCCTCTTAAATTCAATCAATTTGTACCTTGCTTAATCTATTGTAAACCGCATAGAACTTAACGGTATTGCAGTATATAAACTGTTGTTATTATTATTATTTAAATGAGAATGCTAATTCTGAATATCCTTTACGTTGGTTGCAACTTTTGCTACAGGGAGAATACAGGAAAAATATCTTGGCACACTATTTTAGACAAAACTAAATGCTTCCTTAGTCCACAGATAAGGGTTTATCCAGATTTGGCTATGAATACACAAAAAACGCGGAGGCAATTCTTATCACTAAGATCTCAGATTCTCCAGTTAGGAGCCTCTTTCCTTGCAACTGTGGATTAGCAATTGGAAATACAGTCAAACCTTGATTTGCGAGCATAATTCGTTCCAGAAGCATGCTTGTAATCCAAAGCACTCGTGTATCAAAGCAAATTTCCCCATAGGAAATAAAGGAAACTCAGACGATTTGTTCCACAACCCAAAAACTTTAATACAAAATACTATATGTACTTGTATTGTAAGACCTCGTTCATTTAGAACAGTCACTACACTCCTGCAGCATCAGCGAGAGAAGAACCATCGGCTCAGTTGTGATGATGTGACGCGTGTATACTGTATGTACTTGTATTGCAAGACTTTGCTTGTATATCAAGTTAAAATTTAATAAAATGTTTTGCTTGTCTTGCAAAACACTCGCAAACCAAGTTACTTGCAATCCAAGGTTTTACTGTATGTGTTTCTGATCCATCACAATTAGTTGCCTTTCTCAGCAATAGGGAGAGTCTGTCAATTCCTGAGGCCGAGCCTCCAATGGTGATGTCTGTTATCTCTCCATAGAAAATCTGCTAAAGTTGATTGGAGCTTAATCTGCCTGTTTCTTTCAGGAGGCTTTATTTCCTATTGTATTAAAATTTCTTATTTTTCTCCAAATGATCTCATCGCCAGACTTGTGGACTTAAATTTCAGGGTTAATGGTGATGATTTTTATTGCTCTTCCTACTACTATTAATTACAAAGACTAGGGGGCACTCAGTGAAGTTACAGGGAAATGCTTTTAAAACGAATAGGAGGAAATATTTTTTTACTCAGAGAATAGTTAAGCTCTGGAACGTGTTGCCAGAGGTTGTGGTAAGAGCGGATAGCGTAGCTGGTTTTAAGAAAGGTTTGGACAAGTTCCTAGAGGAAAAGTCCGCAGTCTGTTATTGAGCAAGACATGGGGGAAGCCACTGCTTGTCCTGGATCGGTAGCATGGAATGCTGCTACTCCTTGGGTTTTGGCCTGGTGCTGGGGACCTGGGTTGGCCACCGTGGAAGCGGGCTACTGGGCTTGATGGACCATTGGTCTGACCCAGTATGGCTGTGCCAAGTATAGGACAATGAAGCCATTGTAACATCACTGATGAGGTTGGCTCTGAGGCACTGTGGAATGAGGCATTATGACATCACAATCTCAGCTCTGGAATGTTGCTCTCATTGGGGATCCAGAATCTTGCTATTCTTTAAGATGCTAGAATGTTGCTACTGCTTGTGTTTTGGCCAAGTACTAGGGACCTGGACTGGCCACCGTAAAAACGAGCTACTGGGCTTGATGGACCATTGGTCTGACCTAGTATGGCTATGCTGGGTCAGACCAATTAAGCCACTGTAACCTCACTGATGAGGTTGGCTCTGAGGCATTATGACATCACAATCTCAGCTCTGGAATGTTGCTCTCATTGGGGTTCCAGAATCTTGCTATTCTATGAGATGCTGGAATGTTGCTACTTTTTAGGTTTTGGCCAGGTACTAGACCACCATGAGATCGGGCTACTGGGCTTGATGGACCATTGATCTGACCCAGTAAGACTATTCTTATGTTCTTAGACATATGTATGTATGCTGTATGTATTTCCTTTGTAATGTTCTTTTTCTGTTCCAAAAATACCCCTATTTCCTTCTGAAGTGTTATGCTTATTTACCCCCTCTTTTACAAAGCTGCACTAGTGGCTGCCGTACGGCATAAGCCCTGAAGCCCATTAAATTCCTATGGGTTTTGGGACAGTTACCGCAGCGGCAGCCACTAGCGTGGCTTTGTAAAAGGGTCGGTATTTGTTGAAATACTGGATAAAACTAAAGTTTAAAAGAAATTCTGTGAAATGTGCAAAGTAAAAAGTACAAGTCTACTTTTCACCAATGTGGGCAGTTAAAATTACCCCCAAAATATTGTAGCGCCACTTGGAAGTGTGGCTTGTAATATATTTATGGGTTCTCTTTTGGTGAATAGACTTCTTCAAGAAAATGACACGGTGACAGAATTTCTCACCGTCTCCGTCCCTGAAGATAACCGCGGGAAACCATCTCCATGTCATTCTTTAAGGAGCGAGGAAAGAATCAGAGTATGAATGGGCCCAGCCACTGACCTTCAAGCCAGTCCTTCAAGCCTTGCATTGAAGAATGCTGGTGTAGAAGGACTGAAGTTGAGGTAGACACTAAAGAATGACAGTCTCTGGTATCTAGAGCTGAAACTGTGATGTCATAATGCTTTATTCCACCAATGAGAGCCAATCTCATCAGTGATGTCACAATGGCTTGACTGCCCTATACTTGGTTCACATAAGAATCAGAGTATGAATGGGCCCAGCCACTGCCCCTAAGCCTTGCATTGAAGAATGCTGGTGTAGAAGGACTGAAATTACGAAAGAATGATAGTTTCTGGTATCCAGAGCAGATATTGTGATGTCATAATGCCTCATTCCACCAATGCCTAAGAACCAATCACATCAGTGATGTCACAATGGCTTCATTATCCTATGTACTTGGCTCACATAAGAATCAGAGTATGAATAGGCACAGCCACTGACCTTCAAGCCTTGCATTGACGAATGCTGGTGTAGAAGGACTGAGGTTGAGATGGACACAATAGAATGACACGGGATGGTTTCCTACGGTTATCCGCGGGGATGGAGACGGTGACAAATTCTGTCACCATGTCATTCTCTACGTTCTGAGGACAACTGAATGAGAAGATTTTAACAGTGTACCTGATCTTTTCTTTATTTATATAGTAGTGAACATACCAAAGTAAACTATCAGATTGTTATATTAGGAACCAGGTTGTCAGTAAGGCAGCTTTCACATGAAAGATTTACCATATACCAGTACACCCTTGCATATACAGTGTAAGTGAACTGCCTTAGGACAGTAAACTCTGAATACAATATCAAAATACATAAACAAATCTGTCCAAATTCAACAAAGATAATATTCAGCAAGATGTATAAGCAATCAAGTGGTAAATTAGATATACTGGGCTAGCAATGGTTTGCATTATAAAAATGGTTCACACTGAAAAATCCAATTTCAATACAGTTCAAAAGACAGGAAAAGAACACAGGGAAAACAACTCAAAATCCTCAGTTAACCTCTGAACGGGTTGAGCCTGCTGTGATCTCTCTTCCACTTTCATAAAGGCTTTCTTAGCTAGTACATTCTTAAATGATTCTACTGACAGAGCTCAACTCTCCCTCTCGCAGGAGATCACAGCGCTCTCTGAAACATAAGCACAATAAATGCATCAACCCGATGGCAGATTTTGGTACCATCTGCAAGAAGGCAAATCTTTCCAACTGCCGTTCACAATGAGGGCCATTTTCGAAAGGAGATCCGAGTCCAACTTTGGAATGGGACGTCCAAATAATTTTTTTTTTTTTTACAATCACATACTTGGACATCTTGGCCGCCAAAACATATAGACTGCCAGGACCTCTAACTTTATTTGTCATTTTGGCCACTGAAACGTCCAAGTTGGATACTTCTAAATCAGCACCATTTAGATATGGGAGGGGTCAGCATTGTCATGGACTGGCCACATAGATATGCAACAGAGCAGTGGGGCACCTTAGAGGGCACTGCTGTGAACTTCACATAATGGTTTCCAGATGTGCATCTCACTATAACCCCCTTATAAATTACTAGTCTTATAGCCCGTTACATTAACGGGTGCTAGAATATATGTGTGTGTGTCTCTCTTTATTTCTTTCTCTCTCTCTCCTTAGCCGCTTTCTTTCTTTGTCTTTCTTTTTCTTTGGCTGTCCATCACCACCCCTTGCCTGCTCCCCCTGTCCATTCTCCCTTCCTTTTACCTCCCCTGTGTCGACCACCACCCCTTCACAGCTCTCCTTATGCAGCAGCAGGCCTTCTCCCTTTGTTTTACCTCCCCCCTGTCCAGCAGCACCTTCCTTCTCCCCCTGTCCAACATTAGGCCTCCGTTCCTTTTTCTTCACCCCCCCTGTCCATCAGCACCTCTTTCCTTCTCCCCCTGTCCAGCAGTAGGCGTCCCTTCCTTTTTCTCCCCCCCCCTCCTCCTTATTATCCCTATGATACACTTACCGTGCTCTGCCCCTGATCAGAGGCTCCCGACAGCCGCCCAGTTGCACCCATTGGAAAAGTTCCCTCTGCGGCATCCCGCACCCCTCCTGACGCGACTCCCGCTGTCCCGCACCTGCCCCTGTGTCTTTCTTCTTGTCTTTGTGTCCCTTCCTCCCTCTGTCTGTCTGTCCAAAGCAGCATTTCCTCCCCCCACACCAGTTCCCTGTGCACCTGTCCCTGTGTCTTTCTTCTTGTCTTTCTGTGTCCCTTCCTCCCTCTGTCTGTCTGTCCAAAGCAGCATTCCCTCCCCCCACACCAGTTCCCTGTGCACCTGTCCCTGTGTCTTTCTTCTTGTCTTTCTGTGTCCCTTCCTCCCTCTGTCTGTCTGTGCAAAGCTGCATTCCTTCCCCTTTCCATTTCCCTCCCCCCACACCCCCTGTGCCTGCATTAGCGTTTCCTCTACCCTCTTTCCCTTCCCACAGTCGCGACTACAAACGCGGGCACGAGTTCTTTGTCGCCCCCCCCCTTCCCTTCCCTTACCATGGGCCCGACTGGCGATTTAAGGAGCGTGTCAGCACTCTTCACACGCTGCTTCGGGTCCTTCTACTACCCTGATTTACTCTGGCACGTCCGGAGCAAATCAGGGCAGTAGAAGGGCCCGAAGCAGCGTGTGAAGAGTGCTGACACACTGCTTAAATCGCCAGTCGGGCCCGTGGTAAGGGAAGAGGGGGGGCGGCAAATGAGTGGGGTCCCGGGCAGCGGAAAGTTGCTGGGCTCCTTGGTGGGGGCGCTGAGTGGCCGCGATCCCTCTCCTCCCAGACCGCCCCTCCCCCCCGGAGGAACGGAGATCGGCGGCTACAGCCCCTGGCTTCGGCGTCTTCTATCCACTGTGGCCAACCCTAGCGGAAACAGGAAGTAGTCAGAGAGGGCGGGCCGCAGTGGACAGAAGACAGCAAAGCCAGGTGAAGACAGCATTTAAAAGCGGGTGAGCCGGCGAGAAGGAGGAGGTGTTGGTTTTGGCAGTGAGTGAGGGGGGGAGTCGCCGGCTGTGCTTTCATGATCTGTCCTCCGCATACGCACTCTGGCCACGAGGCCAGACCGTAAGCCGCGCATGCCACTTCCTAGCTGCAGCTCATGGAAAACGGACCCACGCCTAGGAACTGCGCATGCGTGGCTTACCGTTTTATTATATTAGATGCTGAGCCCTCCAAAACTCCCTCCAAACCTACTATACACCCGCCCTAATAGCCCTTATGGCTGCAGGTGGCACTTAAATGGCAATATAGTAGGGTTTTAGTGGGTTCATACTTCCCACCATAAATGTTGTGGTTAGAGTGGCTTATGGGCCTGGCTTCTCTCTATGGTTCACTAGCCCACCCATAAATGTTGTGTTTAGAGTGGCTTATGGGCCTGGCTTCTTCTCTCTATGGTTCACTAGCCCACCCATCTGGCTAATATGCTGTCACCTGTGTAGAGTTCTACTAAGCTTTCCTATACCAGATGCTACTGTTCTAAACACAGGTATGTAGTGTTTCATGCAGATATTTAGGGGATGTGAGGGGGGTCAGTGACCACTGGGTGAGTGTGAGGGGGGGGGTCATACCTTCAAGCATCTAGTTGTCACCTAGTCACTTTAGTACCTAGTCACCTAGTCACCTAGTACCTTTTTTGGCACTTAGGCCTAGATCAGGGATGTCAAAGTCCCTCCACGAGGGCCGCAATCCAGTCGGGTTTTCAGGATTTCCCCAATGAATATGCATGAGATCTGTTAGCATACAATGAAAGCAGTACATGCAAATAGATTTCATGCATATTCATTGGGGAAATCCTGAAAACCCGATTGGATTGCGGCCCTCAAGAAGGGATTTTGACACCCCTGGCCTAGATTCACTAAACTCACCGATCGTGTCCCGCTCAGTTTGCGATCGTTCCCCGACCCTGACCCGATTCACTAACCTTTTGCCCAATCAATCTCCCACCCGATCCAATCTGCCCATGGAAATGAGGGGAAATGACATAAGTAGGAAGCCATTGATTCACTAAGCAGCAGAAGAAACACCGATTGGGTTTGCCAATCTGAAATGAAGCGATTGCTGAGGACCAGTCGCTTACTGTCCTTGCTGACTCTCCTGCTCTCTTCCGCCCTGAAATCCCAGTATCGAGGTTACAACCCCAACCATCAAAATAAAAAATATAAAACTGTAAAATATCTCTACATATGCGTACAAACTCCCTTTCTGCAAAAAGCGCAGTGCTAACCCGTGGTTTTAACCCACGGGTTTAAAGCGTGTTCTGTTCCATAATCTGGCTGCACAAAAATCATTCCTTTTAAATTTATGTCCACTCGTAGGGCCAGCAAGTAAACTGCAGCCACCCCTCCCCCTTTATTTTGAGCTCACTTGTGCAAAGAGCAAGCGCATGCGCATCTACAGCCAACAAGGATAATCTGCACATGTGTCGCGATCGCGTGCGTCCGATCAGATCATTTGCATGCTGAATCTGTAGTGAATCGGTCGCTCAGCAAAACTTGGCCACGAATCA
The DNA here is from genome assembly GCF_902459505.1 of Geotrypetes seraphini. Lineage (NCBI taxonomy): Eukaryota > Metazoa > Chordata > Amphibia > Gymnophiona > Dermophiidae > Geotrypetes > Geotrypetes seraphini. The sequence continues at coordinate 160,514,918 of NC_047090.1, forward strand.
CCCAACAATGATCCAGATCGGTGAGTTTAATGAATCTAGGCCTTAGGTCAGAACATCTTGCAAATGGTTTATCGCCACAAGATGTCCAAGTCTAAGTCGGCCCAAAGCACGCCCAAATCCTGCCCAGAAACACACCTCTAACATGCCCCTTTATAAGTTAGATGTCCTGGAGGGTGAACATCCCATGAGACATCTAAAATATTTGTTTCAAAACCCGGCACTTGGATTTTTTTGCCCAGAAAACCATCCAAGTGCCAATTTAGACATTTTTTGTACATTTTTGTGTTTTGAAAATGCCCCTAAATATCTCTTACAACCTGTCGAAAGAACCAAACAAGGAAGAAAGCTTAGGGCAGAGCAATAGTAAAACCCCTTTTCTCTGAGAGAACTCCTTTTACCAGTGTCAGGTCAAAAGCGCGCCGGGACAAAGGCGCGCACAGACAACTGAGCGCAATGCGGAGGTGCGCGCCGAAGAAAATGACTGTTTTAAAGGGCTCCGACGGGGGGGTGGGGGGGAACCCCCCACTTTACTTTATACAGATCGCGCCACATTGTGGGGGCGTTGTTGGGGGTTTGGGGGGTTGTAACCCCCCACATTTTACTGAAAACTTTACTTTTTCCCTAAAAAACAGGGAAACAGTTAAGTTTCCAGTATAATGAGGGCGGTTACAACCCCCCAAACCCCCCACAACGCCGCCGCGATCTGTATTAAATAAAGTGGGGGGGGGGTTCCCCAACAAAACCCCCCGTCGGAGCCCCTAAGAACACTCTTTTTCTTCGGCGCGCACTTCCATCTTGCGCTCAGTTGTCGGCGCGCACCTTTGTCTTCGGCGGTTTTGTCTATGAACCCCTTTTACCACTAGCCTTTGTCTCCTCCAAAGTCAGTTTCTAAGTCAGCCAGTCATTTTCTAAGTGACTTAGGCAGAACTAATTCATAGAGTGACAGAACATCACATCCAGCAATCTTCCCAGGACCCCAGTCCAACTCCCTGGTCTTCCAGTCAAAGAAATTGATCAGACTTGTCTACCAAAATATCTAGCTCTTTGAATTTCATGCTGCCTCAGATCCTGTAATCGACTGGATTCCAGAAATTACACTGTCCTGTTTCAGCAGCAATTTCATTAAATTTACTCAACACCAAGTTCAGGCAACTTGACCTGTACTTTCCGCCTCCTCCTTGCTTCCAGTTTTGCAATAAAGAACCATAGTAACCTGTTTCCAGTAATGCTGGATCTCCTCGAGCTGTGAAAAAAGAACTAAAAAGGTCAGACCTGGAAGCTGCACAGGGAAGGTCCATTTTCCGATGTCTGCTTTTAGGGCCCCTTTTACAAAACCGTGGTAGCAATTATCCCATGGCAACTGCACTGAAGCCCATAGGAACTGAATGGGCTTCAGTGCATTTGCCGTGAGGGAATTGCTAGAGTTACATGGCGAAGCTTGAAGAATGGTCTGAAATTTGGCAGCTAAAATTTAATGCTAAGAAATGCAAGGTCATGCATTTGGGCTGCAAAAACCCGAGGGAACGGTACAGTTTAGGGGGTGAAGAATTTATGTGCACGACAGAAGAGTGGGACTTGGGTGTGATTGTATGTGATGATCTTAAGGTGGCCAAACAGATTGAAAAGGTGATGGCAAAAGCTAGAAAGATGCTAGGTTGCATAGGGAGAGGTATGGCCAGTAAGCAAAAGAAGGTATTGATGCCTCTGTATAAGACTCTGGTGAGACCTCATTTAGGATAATAATAATAATAACTTTATTTTTGTATACCGCAATACCACAAAACAGTTCAGAGCGGTTTACAGGTTAAGAGACTGTACATTTACAGCAAAGTTACAGAATATCAGAAAACAGTTCAGAGCAATTTACAAGGAGATGAGAACTGTACATATGCAATGAAGGTACAGAGAATTAGTTATCAAGTGTGTGGTATAAACCAGTTCTGGAGGCTGCACCTTAAAAAAGATATAAAAAGGATGGAGTTGGTCCAGAGGAAGGCTACTAAAATGGTGTGTGGTCTTCATCATAAGGCGTATGGGGACAGACAAAGATCTCAATCTATGTACTTTGGAGGAAAGACAGGAGAGGGGAGATATGATAGAGACGTTTAAATACCTACATACAATAAATACGCATGAGTCGAGTCTCTTTAATTTGAAAGGAAACTCTGCAATGAGAGGGCATAGGATGAAGTTAAGAGGTGATAGGCTCAGGAGTAATCTAAGGAAATACTTTTTTACAGAAAGGATAGTACTCGTAGATGCATGAAACAGTCTCCTGGAAGAGGTGGTGGAAACAGAAACTGTGTCTGAATTCAAGAGGGCCTGGGATAGGCAGGTGGGATCTCTCGGAGAGAGAAAGAGATAATGGTTACTGCAGATGGGCAGACTAGATGGGTCATTTGGCCTTTATCTGCCATCATGTTTCTATGTTACCATATGGCTCCAGGAAAAGGAAGACACCCTCTCCCCTTTTGCCCACACTATCTAGTCTGTTATGTTAAAATCTTGAATGTTCACTACACACTCTAATTTATTTAATATTTTATATTACTTGTACCTCTTTAAAATTCTTTTTTTTTTTCTTTCTCTCTTTTTTCTTCTTTCTTTTTAAAATTTTATGTAAACCGGCTAGATATTAGCTTGATAGTCGGTATATTAAAACTCCAATAAACTTGAAACTTGAAACAGATTGAGATATCCGGGTTTACTTCCTTTGCTTTCAATGGAAGTAAAGCCAAGATGTCTCTATCAATCCTCCTTAATTCCATTGCTTTCAGTGGAAATAAAACCCGGATGTCTCAATCCATCCTCCTTTTTCTGGCGTCATATGGAATTGCTATACTGCAGTTTTGCAAAAGAAGCCCTTAGTTAGGTCCTCACAAATTCTTCTGGAAAATCATTTGAGCTCTACCTTGCATTCATCTCTTTTTTTCTGTTTGTTTTCTGAGCTGTACTCCTGGTTTTTCATCTGTGAACATTAAACAGAAACATTTGTTAAATAAGTTTGCTATTTTCCTCATTAATCTCTCCATATTCCTTCCCTTCAGTTTTGAGTCACACAATGCCACTTTTGTACTTCCTTATGACATTAACATATCTTTAAAAAAAAAAAAGCAAAACAAAAAAACAATCTTTTCCCGTTTCACAGTATTAGCTATTTTCCTTCCATTTGCTACTTCACTGTCCTGACTACTTTCCAAGCTTATCTTGTTTTTCCAGATATTGCTGCTCATCTTCCTTTCTTTGATGTCTTGTAGTTTAAGAATGCAACCCTTTTTTCTCTCCTTTTCAACTACTTCTTTAGAAAACCATAGTATGAGTTAGCCTTTTTTTTTTTCCTTATTTGTGTTTACTTTCCTAACAAAGAATCTTATGGCTTTTTTCAGTATCACTTTACAGGTTTGCAGGACCATACCAAACCATAATTGTGTCCTGTGCACGCCCCCTGGTGCCACAGCCAAAGGAGACAATGGATAGGGAACAATTTTGGTGCCCTGCTTCCCATGCACCCTATATGGCTGCAACATTTGCATGGCCCTCATTACTGCCCTGCAGGATTGTCCACTGCTTTTCTATACTTCTCCCTTTGTATTAGCGGTTTCAGCAATTGCGGTTTCGATTATTCACGGTTTTAATTTGCTGGCTCCTCCCCCCAAATTACATAAAGAAATCACTGATTCTAAGCATTTACAGAGAAAATCGCTGATTCCCAGCACTTTCTTCACCATGTTTTGCCTCTCCTTCAGGAACAGGCCAGGTCTCCCACCATGTTATTTGCGGTTTCACCATATTCACGATAGTTTTTAATAGAAAACAGCGAATAACATATGAAAAAGTTATTCACGGTTTTTCTGTATTTGCGGTTCTGTTAATCCCCTATCACAGCGAATACGGAGGGAGAAGTGTACTTCCCCTAGATTTGCTCATCCATCTAACAGCTTCTTACATCACTCTGCCTTGCTGCACCTTATGCCTGGAACATCCTTCCTAACTCAGTGCATCAGGCCCCGTTTCTTATGGTGTTCAAATCTAGGCTAACACCTCTCCCCTCCCCCGTATACGCCCTACCATCCCAACTTGTAAAGCACCCATATCTGTTGCCCTCCCCTCTTTACTCCCCTACTTTTAGTCCTTATATTTCCTTCAATTCAGTTTTGTCTTTCCCTTCCTGTTGTGCTTAACCTCTAATTGTTGACTCCTATATTACTTAGATTGTATTTCTTTCCTTGCCTTACCTATTGTTTCATTGTGTTCGTAAATGAGTTTTTTTATTATGTTTTGCAAACTTAGTCCCTTGTTAGTTATGTATGTTTATTTTATGTATATTTTAACTATGTATTTTGCTGATTTGTACATCGCTTAGAATTTGGAATAGGCAATTAATCAAATTGTAAATAAACTTGAAACTTGAGATGGTAAGCTCTTTCGAGCAGGAACTGTCTCTTGCATGTTTGTGGACAGTGCTGCATGCCTCTGGTAGTGCTTTATAAATAATACTGTATATAATAGTAGTGATAGCATTCCTCCATCTTGGCAGTTAGTTTTCCTGAAGTCTATGGCATTCGCTTTTGAATAAGCCTTCACTGTCTATGCCCTAACGAAATCCTGAATCATCACTCGCCATGACATCAGAAACATTCTGCCCATTCATAAGCAACAGGTCCAGTATCAGACCCTCCCGTTACCAATTGCCAGAAGAGCTATCCCTGTAGAGCAGAGGTCTCAAACTTGCGGCCCGGGGCCCACATGCGGCCTGCCAGGTACTATTTTGAGGCCCTCGGTATGTTTATCATAATCACAAAAGTAAAATAAAACAATTTCTTGATCATATGTCTCTTTAGCTATAAATTACAATATTGTTATTAAGACTTAGCCAAAAGGAAAGATTTATAAACTATAGAGTTTTACCTCATGCAAAACTGTCATTTCTTTAATAAGACATTAACTATTTTTTCTGAGGCCCTCCAAGTACCTACAAATCCAAAATGTGGCCCTGCAAAGGGTTTGAGTTTGAGACCACTGCTGTAGAGAATCCAGGATCTTTCTACTTCTAAATGACAGTGCAGCCAGGTTGTCTGAAATTAGTAATTCCTTTTAATTTTAGTGAATGTTTTCAATTCAATTGATCATTTATAGTTCACTTATGTTCAATGTGGATTACAGTAAAACATACATGATTAAAACACAATACTGTACAAGTTTAACACAGTTCAAACATCACAGACATTAAAGCACACATTTCATTTTTCAGAACAGATGATGCTTCACAGTTTTTAAAACTTGACACAAGTCTCTCTGCTGTCAAAGACAGGTCTAATTCTGTATAGGATGCCCAATCTCATCAGCCGCCTAAGCGGCTTTTTCAGAATTGCACACGGGTGCCCTATACAGAATCACGACTGTCCAATAACCCCATCTAACCACCCCGATTCGCTAACCAGTGTCTATGCCACAGGTGCTGTTTAGAGAATCCTGTTGCTGCTGAGCTGACCGAGGCAAGGGAATAGCAGCGGCAGGGAACCCCCGAACACCACCACAAGTCGGCTGGCAGAAGGGATGCCCACTCCCTCATACCACAAACCCCAAAACAATCACTGGAAGGAGGGATACCCACTCCCTCCTGCCGGCACTCCCCACCCCCCCAACAGCCCCAGCAGGAGGGATGCCCACTTCCTCCTGCTGGCACCCCCCAACATCCCTAGGAAGAGTGGCTTCAGGTATCTGGCCAATCAGAGTCTTAGACCACTCCTAGTGCATCCCAGAATGCACTGGGAAGGAGGCCTAAGACTCCAGTTGGCCCAGGTGCCTAAAGCCCCTCTTATGGTGCCAGTCAGGGCCTTAGGCCCCTCCCTGTTTGACCGGGAAGGGGAAGGTCTGCCACTCTGAAGAGGTAGGCCTGCCAGCTGGAGGGAGTTGGCATCCTCCAGTTGGCCTTGCTTATAGAGGTATGGGGGCGGTACAGGGGGGTCTTTGGGGGTGGGGGTGCCTACAATTGGGACACCATTTATAGAATTTGGCCCTAATAGTTGTTCCATTCTGTTGGATCTGCACATAAAAATGGGCTCTTCCTTACTGCTTCCAAATGTAATTGTTTTTGTGAAGGAATAACCACACCTGAAAGGGCTATGGAATGCAATGATCTTGATGGTACATAAGGCATTAAGCAATCCTGCAAATATTGTCATGACTGCTGCTTGAGACTCTGATAAACCATGAATAACAGTTTATACTTCACACAAAATTCCATAGATAACCAGTACATCGCAATCAGCTATGAAGAAACATGCTCAGATTTATTTATTTATTTAAAACATTTCTATACTGTTTTATTCTAAAATGGTTTACAATAAAATTACATACATAAAATATTGAAACAGGTCGGAACAGATAAAAACAAAAGCAGAAAGGCCCCGACGAGAGAAGGCCGTGAAGCAGCCTGTTTAGAATGCTGCCGGCCTGACGCTGCTCTGCAGGGAGGTATGTAGGGTTCGTGGTTGGTAGGGTTCAGATGGGAGGGAAGGATGGAGGGTCAGTGGGGGTTCGGCTGCACGGCGGGGGCAGATGCTCAAGGGTTCTGCTATACAAGGGATGGGAGGGAGGGAAGGATGGAAGCTGGGCAAGGGTTCTGCTGCACGAGGAAGGGTGGGAGGGAAGGATAGAAGCTGGTCAAGGGTTCTGCTGCACAGGGGGATGGGAGGGATGGAGGGATAGAAAGATGCTGCAGAGAGAAGCCACAAGGGGATGGGTGAGAGGGGAGGAAAGATGCTGCACATGTGGGAGAGAGGAAGAATTGGGGTGAAGAAGAGGAAGGGAGAGATGATCATGTACATTCGTTTTGTACAATAAGCCTTATGTTTTCATGCTTTTCTACCCTTTAAAGGCCAAAACCTTTTATGTTATGACGTTTACATTTAATTTATATTAGTTCACACAAACACTCCATCATAGAAACATAGAAACATAGAAATAGACGGCAGATAAGGGCTCACGGCCCATCTAGTCTGCCCACCTTAATGTCCCTCCCCTACCTTTGCCCTGTGAATAGATCCCATGTGCCGATCCCATTTGGCCTTAAAATCAGGCACGCTGCTGGCCTCAATCACCTGTAGTGGAAGACTATTCCAGCGATCAACCACTCTTTCAGTGAAAAAGAATTTCCTGGTGTCACCTCGTAGTTTTCAACGGATGCCCTCTTGTTGTCGTGGGACCCTTGAAAAAGAAGATATCTTCCTCCGCCTCGATGCGGCCCGTAAGATACTTGAACGTCTCGATCATGTCCCCCCTCTCTCTGCGCTCCTCGAGCGAGTATAGCTGTAATTTGTCAAGCCGTTTTTCGTATGGTAGATCCTTGAGTCCCGAGACCATCCGGGTGGCCATTCTTTGCACCGACTCCAGTCTCAGCACATCCTTGCGATAATGCGGCCTCCAGAATTGCACACAGTATTCCAGGTGGGGCCTCACCATGGATCTATACAATGGCATAATGACTTCCGCCTTACGACTGACGAAACCCCTTCGTATGCAGCCCATGATTTGTCTTGCCTTGGACGAAGCCTGCTCCACTTGATTGGCAGACTTCATGTCCTCACTGACGATTACCCCCAAGTCTTGTTCTGCTACCGTTTTTGCTAGGATCTCGCCATTAAGGGTATAAGACTTGCATGGATTCTGGCTGCCCAGGTGCATAACTTTGCATTTTTTGGCATTGAAGTTGAGTTGCCATGTCCTAGACCATCGCTCCAGTAGGAGTAGGTCGTGCATCATGTTGTCGGGCACTGAATCTTCGTCTGTTGTGCATTTGCCCACTACATTACTCAGTTTGGCGTCATCGGCGAATAATGTTATTTTACCTCGAAGCCCTTCTGCCAAGTCTCTTATAAAGATGTTGAATAGGATTGGGCCCAAGACTGAGCCCTGTGGTACTCCACTAATCACCTCCGTCATTTCAGAGGGGGTGCCGTTCACCACCACCCTTTGGAGCCTACCTCCAAGCCAGCTCCCAACCCATTTCGTCAATGTGTCACCTAATCCTATAGAACTCATCTTGCTCAGTAACCTGCGGTGTGGTACGCTATCGAATGCTTTGCTAAAGTCCAGGTACACGATGTCTAGGGACTCCCCAATATCCAGCTTCCCCGTCACCCAGTCAAAGAAGCTGATCAGGTTGGATTGGCAGGATCTCCCCTTAGTAAATCCATGTTGTCGGGGATCCCGTAGATTCTCCTCATCCAGGATCTTATCTAATTGGTGTTTGATTAGAGTTTCCATTAGTTTGCTCACTATCGATGTTAGACTCACTGGTCTGTAGTTTGCTGTCTCCATCTTTGAGCCTTTCTTGTGGAGTGGAATGACGTTAGCCGTCCTCCAGTCCAACGGGACGCTGCCTGTACTAAGGGAGAGGTTGAAGAGCGCGGACAGTGGCTCCGCCAAGACATCACTCAGCTCCCTAAGCACCCTGGGGTGCAGGTTGTCCGGCCCCATTGCTTTGTTAACCTTGAGCTTTGACAGCTCACCGTAGACACTGCTGGGCGTAAACTCAAAGTTACTAAACGGGTCAACTGAGCCATCCCTTGTCTGTAGCTGAGGGCCGAGCCCTGGCGCTTCTCGGGTGAAGACTGAGCAGAAGTATTCATTTAATAGTTGGGCTTTTTCCGAATCCTTTTCCACATAGTCTCCGTCTGGTTTCCTAAGACGTACAATCCCGCCTGAGTTTTTTCTTCTATCACTGATATACCTGAAGAAGGATTTATCTCCCTTCTGGATGTTCTTTGCTAGAGACTCCTCCATGAGGAATTTAGCCTCCCTGACTGCTGTTTTGAAGGCTTTTGATTTGGTCAGATAGTCTGCTCTAGAGTCCTGCTTCCCTGATTGTTTGTAAGAGATGAATGCTTTTTTCTTCTCCTTGATCAGGTCTGAGATCTCTGCAGTAAACCACTGTGGCTTATTGTTCCTTCGCCGTTTACTTACTGATTTTACATAGCGATTTGTTGCTTCTTGTATGGTTGCTTTCAAAGTCGACCACATGTCTTCCACGTTATCGGCTTCTTCTTGGCTTTGTAGCGCCTGGTGAACAAAGTCTCCCATTTCTTTGAAATTTGTGTCCTTGAATTTGAGGACTTTGGTTAGTGTAGTAGATTTAGTGAAACCTTTCCTGATATTGAACCATACCATGTTGTGGTCACTGGAGGCCAATGTGTCGCCCACCGAGACCTCTGTGACACTTTCTCCATTGGTAAGTATCAGGTCCAGTATTGCCTGATCCCTTGTCGGTTCCAACACCAGTTGCCTGAGGCTTGCTCCTTTCATAGAGTTTAATAGCCTCCTGCTGCTGCCGGAAGCAGAGGTAAGTGTAACCCAATCCACATCAGGCATGTTGAAGTCACCTAGCAATACTGTGTCCCCACGCAAGGTGATATTTTCTATATCTTCGATTATTTCCATATCCAGGTCATCCTGCTGTCTTGGGGGTCTGTAAATTACGCCAAGATACAAGCATTTGTCCTTCCCTCTGGCCAAATTAACCCAAAGGGATTCCCCAGTATACTGGACATCTGAGATTCTCGTGACCTTAATGTCATCTTTAGTATATAATGCTACACCCCTTCCCATCCTACCCTCTCTGTCCCGGCGAAGCAAGTTGTAACCCGGTATGACCATGTCCCACCCGTGGGAGTCTGTGAGCCAGGTTTCGGATATCGCCACCACATCCAGGTCGGCATTCCTTATTTCTGTTTCCAATTCCAGGATCTTGTTTCCTAAACTGTGTGCGTTGACGTACATAGCCCTCCATGTTATATTTTTGTTACGTCTCAGTGGGGATATTCCTGTTTGAGCTATTTGAACACCTTTAGCATTGTTTGTGTTATTTGTACTTTCCTGAGGCTCAGAACCACAATGTGTACTCCCCATATACCCAGAACTACAGTGTGTACTCCCCCTAGACCCAGAATTACAATGTGACCCATAAATATGATGTGACCCTACTCCCGACTCAAAAGTGTGTGCACTCACCCCTGACCCAGAATTTCGGTGTCTACTTTCCTCAGCCTCATAAATGTATTGGCATTTTAGTTCGCCTGGTATGTTGTTTGTGCCTGTACCCTCCCCCGACTTACCTAGTTTAAAGCCCTGTGGAGTAGGCTGGCTAGGCGGTGTCCAAGGACATTCTTCCCTCTTCTGGTTAGGTGTAGCCCGTCGTGTCCCTGTAGTCCTTGCAATGCTTCTCCATGGTGCAGAAACCCGAAGTTCATCTCCTTGCACCATCCTCGCAGCCAGTCGTTCGCCCTTTGTATTCGATCCTCTCTGGCTCTGCCCTTGCCCCTCACTGGGAGAATCGAGGCGAAGACTACCTGCGCATCCATCCTCCTCAGCTTCTCCCCCAGGGCCCTGAAGTCTTCAGGTATGCTGTCCGGGTTGCTCCTTGCGGTGTCGTTGGTTCCGACGTGGATTAGAACCATGGGGAAGTGGTCTCGGGGCTTGATGAGTCTGTCAATGCAAGCAGTGACATCCCGGATCCTGGCCCCTGGCAAACAGCAGACCTCTCTTGATTGTAGGTCTGGTCTGCAGATTGGTCCCTCGGTGCCCCTCAGCAGCGAATCTCCGATGACCACCACTCTGCGCTTCTTAGGGGTGGGCTGTACTGTTGATTCCGGAGTTGGAACCGTCTGCTGAACAACTACTTGTAGCTCTTTCTCCGGACCTTCCTGTAGCAGCTGATATCTGTTCCTCAGGGCGATATGAGGTGTCGATGTTGAGCTGTCCTGTATGGGGGAAAAAGAGACAGAGTTAGGCCCTCTGCGTTTTCTTGTGGAGGAAGTCACCAACTGCCAGGAGTCAGCGTCTCCAACCACTTCCTGCATTCCGGTAGTTTGTCTCAAGGTGGCCGTTTTGGATGCTATGGGTGTTCCCAGGGTGGTCTTGTCAGGTTCCTGTTCAGCGATCTGAGACAGCTCCTGGATGACTCCATCGATGAAGGTCTCGTCGTCTCGGATGCTCCTTAAGCGCTGAACCTCCTCTCTCAGGCTCTTTAGCTCCATCAAAAGGCTTTCGTCCGATTGATCCATTACTTCTGTCTGCGTTGAGACTGTAGACATCTTTGAGGGGATGGCCTCGGTCTGTACAGAGACCTCTGCCCTCCGTCTTGGTTCTCCTTCCATCTGTACTCGGACCATAGCCATCCCTGGGTGCTCTCGGTGACTGAACTGCCTGTTTTGATTGAAGTCTTGCTGCTTCTAGTCCTACCTGCCATTACAAAGGTTTATTGTTATTATTTCTCAATTAAAAAAATTTTTTTTTTTTAGGATGTTTTTTTTAGGATGTTTTTTAGGATGTTTGTTAGGGTGGGGGCTGTTAGGTGTTGGTCAGTAAGTGTTGAGGGAGGGATAGAGGTAGTTAGTTAGTTCTTGGTCTGAGGGATGGAGTAGTTAGTTAGTTAGTTAACAGTTAGTTAATTGTCAGTTAAGAACGTCTGTTTGTTAGTGTGCCTGTTTAGTGAGAAGGATTTAGTAGCTTGTTGGTGAGATAGAAAGTTGTAAGATTGAGAGTTAAAGACTTGGTAGAAAGTTGTAGATTGATAGTTAAAGACTTGGTAGAACGCTAAAGAAAGACTGAAGACAATTGATTAGTTAGCTAGTCTTATAAGTTGGGAGTCCGGCTATAGTTGATAGCCCTTTCTTGATGCCCTTCTTGAGGCCCTTCGCAAAGGCGTTCTCGCTAAGGCGAGTGCCTTTGCCGCTCGCCTTCGCCGCGCGCCGAACGGCTGTGCGCCGTTGGCCCCCTGGTTAAGGGGGAGTCCGGGCGCTGACGCTGGTGGTGACGTGGAGCGGGTGGGCGGAGCTAACTCTCGCCGCTCTTCGCTCCTACCGTCCTCTGCCTCCTCCGGTTAATCTTTGCCCCGCTCTCCTGCTGCTTTCAGTCTCCCCTCAGCAGCCGCTAGCTCTGCCTGACATCCATCCATCTGCTCTTGGTCCAGCCCCTCTATCAAATTTAAGAACCCATTGTGGCTCACAAGTTAGAAAGTTTGCCCACCCCTGAACTAGACAAATGACTTCCTCTACTGAAGTCCATAAGCCACTATTGAGATGGTTTGGGGAAAATCCACAGCTTATTCCTAGGATAAGCAGCATAAAATCTGTTTTACTTGGGATCTAGCTAGGTACTTGGGACCTGGGTTGGCCACTGTTGGAAACAGGTTTTCTGGATAGTCCTAATAAATATGCATGGAGCAGATTTGCATGTCTGTCACCTCCATTATATGCAGATCTCTCTCATGCATATTCATTAGGCCTATCTAGAAAACCCAACTGGCTTGTGGTCCTCCAGGACAGGATTGGGAACCACTGATCTAGACAGATGCCGAAGTAATAGCAGTGGTGACAGCTTTGGCGACACAATATTTTCTGACTATCCTTCTGCTTAGGAGCTTTGGCACCTGTTGAAAGAAATGAGTAAAATCTACCTGAGTCCCTCTCTTTTCCTGGCCTGTGAAATTCAGCTATTCTATGCTCTCGTCCCCTGTGTGTAGTCCTTCTCATTTGTTCACATATTATTATGGAACAGTTTATATCATCCTCTCAGACTAAAAATAATGTCTATGTATCCAAGAGGTGTGTAGTCTAGTGTGGTTTCCTGGTTAGAATCTTGTTGCCTGGAAGTTCAGGATATTTTATTGCATAAATCTTACTCTGCTGTAGCAAAGAATAGTGTTTCAATTCATCATAAGCTGGAGTCATTTGAATCTGAGGACTGTCGGCTTTCCTCAATGCCTGGCATTAACTCCAGAGAGATGTTAAAAAAAAAAAGACCTGATGGAAGGCAGTTTGGGTGGCGGAGTGAGGAGAGGGCGCTGTGAGAGTTAAGCTCCTAGTTGAGGTACTAAAGTGCACTGCTATTTGACTATTTCTAAAGGCAACAAACCTAGAACGGCAAGAAAAAACAATGTCCTTGAAACCTGGACAGAAAAGACTAGCAAAAACATCCACAGCTGTTATATCTGATCATCTAAGATGGTGTGGCCTCCCTGACTTCAGAGCACAGCTACACTTCCCCAACATAGCTTAGGGGCCCTTCTACTAAGCTGTGGCAAGTCCTAGCACATACTTACCACAGCTTCAGGTATTCTGCAGTAAGTTTATGTTTATTAAGCATCAGATATACGAGGGTCATTTCATAAATAATACACACTATTTTTTTTAAATTGACATGTATTTTTTTTTTTTCAAGTATTTCTTTACAGTCCTTCAATATAGTCTCCCTGCTTTGCAATGACCAAGTCCCAATGTCCGAGAAGCTTCAATATTCCATCCCAAGACACCGTTTTTGTTCAGTTGCCGAATAGCTCGGGTACCGGCAGCAGAAAGCTCTTCCAGAGATGCAAAACGATGTCCACGCATAGGTTGTTTCAACTTTGGAAAAAGATCAAAGTCTGGTGGTCTCATGTCTGGACTGTAGAGAACATGAGGTAACACTTCCCAGCCATATTTGCACTAATTTTATTTAATGGCCATACGTGAATTGCAATATTAGTGCATGGCCATTAATACAAAAATTGGAAAAATCAGCCATTTTACTGCTGCAGTAAAAATGGCCTTAGCATGTGAGAAAAACCTAAGGCCACTTTTTACTGCAACTCAGTAAAAGGACCAGAAACATAGCCAGGTTTTGACATCAGGGGGAGCAGACCTTTGTTAAATAGGTGCTGGTGCAAGGCTGCAGGCCCAATTCGCATGGGAGACATTTTATTCAAAATCTTTTGGGGGGAGCGGCTGCTCCTTTGGCATCCCACCTAGCTACGCCTCTGGAAAGGAAACCTTAACTTAATAACATCCATGGACATGAAGAAGGACATGGTACTACTCAAAAGGGTCCAGAGAAGAGAGACTAAAATGGTTAAGGGGCTGGAGGAGTTGCCGTACAGTGAGAGATTAAAGAAACTGGGCCTCTTCTTCCTTGAAAAGAGGAGACTGAGAGGGGACATGATTGAAACATTCAAAATACTGAAGGGAATAGACTCAGTAGAGAAAGACAGATTGTTCACACTCTCCAAGGTAGAGAGAACGAGAGGGCACTCTCTAAAGTTAAAAAGGGATAGATTCCGGACAAACGTAAGGAAGTTCTTCACCCAGAGAGTGGTAGAAAACTGGAACGCTCTTCCGAAGTCTGTTATAGGGGAAAACACCCACCAGGGATTCAAGACAAAGTTGGACAAGTTCTTGTTGAACCAGAACGTATGCAGGTAGGGCTGGTCTCAGTTAGGGCACTGGTCCTTGACCTAAGGGCCACCGCGTGAGCGGACTGCTGGGCACGATGGACCACTGGTCTGACCCAGCAGTGGCAATTCTTATGTTCTAATGACACAGAGATTATTTTTTTAATGATCTGAATGATCTTACAGAACTTACAGAAAAACTAAATACAATTCTAATGTAGTTGGAAGAAGCCTGGGCCATTGTAAAGAAAGTTTCTAGTGGGGTGGAACAGGTGAATCAGAGAATACCAGTTATGGAAGATAATCTACTCACTCTGAAATGTAAAACCAATGTCGATAATTCTCAAGCTGATTCAAAAAGAGTTGATGATCTGGAAAACAGATCAAGAAAGTGCTACATCAGGTGTTGTCTGGGTACCAGATGGATTTTTCCCATCATCCTTTTAAATTGATTGACTTTGTAGTGGAGAAGGCTCATAGGGTGGAAAACAAAAGCTTATCCTGGTTAAAATACTGAACTTTAAGGGCTGCGGTAGTGACTGCTTTTGCAGTAATCGCTCTGATGCCCATAAGGATTTCATGGGCATTGGAGCATTTGCCACACGGCAACTGCTACCATGGCTTTGTAAAAGGAGGGGGGAGGGGTGGAATTTTGGTACTAGCCAGGAAGAGTTCCTCCAAACAGCATAGAGATTAAAAATTTGAATCTACCAAGATTGCAGAGGTCAAGAAAAGCCAGTTTTCACATGGGATACAGAATATGCTGCTGTACCCAGCAAAACTCAGAATGGTATGGCAAGAAAAAATACTCCAGAACGCCCAGATCTTTTGGCTCCAAGCACTGTTGTCTAATATTCTATATTGTAGCACTGACTTGAACATCCATATATAACTCCTGAAGCAGGCCGGTGTGGCCGAAACATGTACATGTCAAGTCATTGAGTTATTGGATGAATAAAGTCATTTGAACCATTGAATGAACAAAAGGACATTTTCATAACAGCTTGTGTTCACCAGTCTCATTAGGACAATTCCGCTTCTTTTGTATGTAAAGAAAAAATACTACAATACTGCAAAAGGTGAAGTGGAAAAATATAAATAAAGTAGTGCAAAAAAACTCCACTTAAAAGTAGCTGAGAGTCTACTCAAATGGAAGAAAAAGCCTCAGGTTTTATTGGCAGAGCTCAAGCTCAAACCACCACCTCCACATCATTGGATAGAGCAGTTGAATCTCATCTGCATAGATTTAAAAAACAGAAAGCCCAGGGTTGGATGAGAAGTACAAGAGGAGCCAAATAGTCCTTGAAAAGTATAGGACCTAGGAACGCCAGAATTAAGAAGCCTGGGTTCAGTTAGTGAAAGAGCACAGGAAACCTGAAAAGTGCCATCTTGAAGGTTAGGAGTGGAAACAAGAGTACTGTACACTACACCAGATACTCTAGGCCAGAAAAAGGTTAGAATGGGGAACTAGATAAAATGCAGCCATAAGATCCAATGAAATAAGATATACCTGCTTGCCAGAATCTTGACTTGATGGAGATGGTATGAAGAAAGGTGACAAGAAATTGTGCGATATGTTAATTGCTAATGGCTAATGATCATCAAGGTAAAATGATGTGTAGAGAAATTCAAATCAAAATTACAAGTGTGAATACGAGAAGTTTGCAAACAGCCAGGAAAATAAGAAAGGTGACGCTGGAATTGAATAAATTAGGGACAGATATCTACCTCATTCAACAAACTCACCTGAACTAACTGATCAAACAAGGTTTTAAACAAAATGGATGGGAGTTTTTCATTCTCCAAGAAAGACCATCTGTGCAGGTATTCAATTGTTTGTTTATTTATCCAGGGCTACACATTTATATACAAAATACACACGTACTTTGTTTATTTATCCAGAGTTACACATTTACATACAAAATATCGCATTACATTTAACATACAAATCACATCGACAACAAACATCACTAAAAAACAAAATACACACGTACAAAATATAAAATTGCATAACATACAAGTCGTGAAAAGGAACAGTGGAAAGATGGAAAGGGAAAAACAATAACTTAATTTAGGGAACAAAACTTAAGAATGGGGCATTGCAAGTTGTGCAGAACGCAGCAGCAAGATTGATAACAGGCGTATCTAAATACGATCACATCTCGCCCTATCTCCAACAATTGCACTGGCTGCCTGTTGTTTTTAAATCTCAGTATAAAGCAATAATGATTTGCTATCAATTCTTGAATGAAACCGTCTCTGCGTTCTGAGAATGTAGCGTTATTGAAAACAAATGCTAATCCAAAATATGCTGAGACCAGTAAAATGGTCTTTTGCTGTGTGGGGGGGTCAAACTGTGGAACTCACTTGTAGGTCAATAACAAAAATGTTATGACAAGGGAAATTTCAGAAAGCTATTAAAAACGCAGTTATTTCTTAATGCATTTTTCTAAGAACTGATCTTTGCAATTGTTCTTTTTTATAGGCACTTTTTCTGATGATTATATGTTAATGCTTGTTTGATTTTATTTGTCTTACTGAATTATGTATGTAACGAAATGTAAACCGTTTAGGTTTAAATGGTATATAAATTTTTAAAATAAATAAATAAATACTATTCAATGTATTGTAAACCACTTTGGGTGAAAATCTTCATGAAAAGGCAGTTAATAAATCCAAAAATAATAAACTCTAGAAATGAAGGGCTCCTTTTACGAAGGTGCGCTAGCGTTTTTAGCGCACGCACCGGATTGGCGCACGCTATAGCGCGCGCTAGCCAAAAAACTACCGCCTGCTCAAGAGGAGGCAGTAGCGGCTAGCGCACGTGGCATTTTAGCGCACGCTATTCCACGCGTTACGGCCCTAGCACGCCTTCGTAAAAGGAGCCCTAATCCACAAGGGTTAATTGTGTGCATTGCGAATGTTTATGCGTCCATTTAAGAAGAGGTATAATGTCTTCAAAATATTTTACAGAGGATTAGTGGGTAGACTCTATTACCTATGGTCGTAGCAGCGACTTAAATAGTGTCATGAAGGGATGTCTAGATAGATCAGCAATGGGAGGAGGGAAACCTAATAAGATGGAAGAGAGTTCATTAAGTTTGTTGCTTAAGGAATATGAGCTGATAGACATTTGGAGGATGAAAAATCAGCACTGAGGAATTGTACATATTATTTCCTTTGCCTATCTTTACTCCAGGCTTGATTATTTTCTTTAATGCTCTCATTGTATACTGAAGTGAAGAACTGTACAATAAACCAAATTATTTGGTCAGATCATACCCTTGTGTATATAGAGCTTCAAGGGGAAGGAGGAGGAGACAAAAGAAACTAGATATTGTCCAAGATCTGGGTAATGAGCACGACTGTTTTTCTGGACTCTAAATTTTTGGAAGAAGCAAAGGTGATGATATCGGACTACTTAATTTATTAACACTGAGCCTCAGAGATTAAGAAAGGCCCCAAAAGACAATCAAACAGAGGAATAGTCCACTACAATAGCAATGAAGAGGATGGAGATTAATTCAGCTCTATCAGAAGTTGAGTTTCTATATAAGAAATTGCAGCAGTATATAAATGCTGGGAAGATGAATAGATTGAGGTAGCCCAGATCACCATCACACAAATTCAGGAAGAGAAGGGATCGCTCAAAAGCAAGGACACAATGCAAGCCTTTGTGAGATGCTATTAAAAGGATATGCCTCAAAACTTGGAAGATCAGAAGCAATGATTAGATGCTCTAATTTTAGAATGAAGCCAGAGACACCTTAGGAGCATTCTCAAGTGGGAAGGCTGCAGGCCCGAATGGATTTCCACCTGAATTCTATACAAAAATTCATAGAGGCTTTTGCTCCCCTCTTGACGACAGTATTAAATAATGTTGCATACATAGCAGTGGACCCCAAACTGTTCCTGCAAGTGCATAGTACTTTAATAGGGTTAGGTTCAGGTTTCTCAAATTTGATTACTCACCTAGAGTCAGATTTTCAAGGCAGGGTACAAACCAAGAAAACAATAACAAAATGGAAACAAATGCCATTATGGAACAGGATAGGAAAGACAGGAGGTGAAAAACTGCTTGCTTTGTAATCATTCCAGTACATACATAAGAATGGAAAAGACCCGGCCCAGTGTAGCTTATGAAGATATTGGTGATTTATTAAATGAGGTTAAATATGTGTCATTGCTTTCAACTAGGAAGTTTTTATGCCTATGAGGAAGCGCATTGAGGTTGTTAAGGACATTGAAGTCCTGAACCATGCCCTGAGGCTCTTCCTCCTATTTATTTATCTGCTTACGTCTGATAACATATCTGATAACTGACAAATATTTTTACCGTTAGTGGAAATTAATGTATTAAACGAGTTAAAATACATTGATCACATTATTAGTCTACGAGGATCAAACAGGTTTCATTGAAGGCAGAAATTCTGCAGATAATGTCCAAAGGATTCTGGAGACAGTAGAACACTGGGAGAGAGAAAGAACTTGTGGCCTTCCTAATATTAGAAGCAGAGAAGACATTTGGCAGATAGAGTGTCCTCCTATCCACATCAAGTCCCAGAAACCTGTAATGGTGGTCCTATATTCATTAGGTGCCTTCAACTCATGTTTGAGTCCTAGCAACTTGATGATGATATCAAGATTTTGTGGCAGAATACAGAAATAGATTGCTGGTCCTTTCTTCTGTGTAGTATAAATTCAATGTTGTCGCCATTGTTGCATCAAACGCGATCCTCCGCCTCCAGCACTGCCCATCTGCTTCCCAGACGGGTGGTGCATCGTTAGTCTGACATCTCCGCTGAAACCTGTCCGCCTTGAGAGGCCCTGCTAGTAGTGAAACTACCGACGGCATAGCTTTCAGCTTCACAGATGCGCACAAGCCCCAGTGGCACGACAAGCCCATGTACTGGAAGGTCCTATATTAAGAGTAAGCAAGGCTCAGGATTAATGATAGACTCTCCCCTAAATTTGCCCTGGGAAGAGATATAAACCAGGGTTACCCCCATCACCTTTACTGTTCCCTTTTGGGCCTGATTCAATAAACAGTGCCTAGCGGTGCTGGACTTGAAGGCACCACTCCACGCACCTTAATAAAAAGACCCCTAAGTTAGGCATTGTTAGATGTCCTCAAAGTAGGAGTACCTTATAGAATCAGGCCCTCCGTGCTTAGGATTGTTTGCCCAAGCTATTAGGTTGAACAGAGAGAGGTATTCATTTGTGAAATCTTCAGGGTAAAGCTCAAGAGCCCTCAGTGCTCAGGTCTCACTTGTAGCTATGTGCTAATTGAACCACTTTACAGGGAGATAAACAGGCAGCAGCTACAGCATTTAAATTTAAAGAAATCTACATTTGAATGGATGCTGATAAGAACCACAAAAACAAAAAAGAAAGTGGAGTTGATGGACTGGATAAACCAAGTTTGTTCTGGCAAATGAACTACTCAATAAAACCAAATACAGCTATCAAGATGTGTAGTAGCAGTAAATGGTGATCTGAGGCCAAAATTTGATCCAACAAGTGTAACAGTTTAGCTGGCAAGCTACAATATCGGCCTGATGAGTAGTAGCATAGGAAATAATATGATGATTAGCAAAGCCTTTGACATGGTTCCTCACAGGAGGCTCTTCAATAAACTCCATGGGCTGAAGTTAGGGCCCAAAGTGGTGAACTGGATTAGAAACTGGTTGATAGACAGACGCCAAAGAGTGGTGGTTAATGGAATTAGCTTGGAGGAGGGAAAGGTGAGCAGTAGAGTGCCTCAAGACCTAGAACAAATCTACCACTCTGGCATAGCTACCAAAACTCACCTAACAAGGACCCTACCTAGGAAGAGGCAGCACCATTGATATGTAGCGGGCCCTAGAACAAATATTACATAGAAAAGCCTTAAAAAATATATATATATCGACTCCATATGTCAAATAATTTGTAGCAAAGGAAAAGGGGGAAAAAACATTTAAAGCAACTAATAAATTTTGGTAAGTTTCAAAACTAATTAAAGCCGCAATAGCAACAAATAATCTATGTCTGAATCACTAAGTTCATAATGTGTATTATATGTTAATATAGTTTGAAAATAATATCATTAATTTCCTTATTGAGTACTAGCTGATGACCCGGCGTTGCACGGGTATTTAATTATAGCAATAACACTGTAAATGGATTCAAATAAAGATACTTTATAGTGGTGAATGAAAATATTTTTTTACTTTATAAAAAGTACAATATTCAAATTATAATGTGAAATATTTGACAAAATGAATACAATACAACTAACGCAAAACGTGATTATAAACAACAATTTTAGTTTCACCTCCTGGAGCAAGAACATATAAATTCTTGGGTGAACCCACCCTTGAGCAAGCAACATAGAGTTGTGGGCCGCGAGACCCCCAGAACATATCACCCCAGGTAGTGAGGGATCTGCATACCAAGTTTCGTTCAAATCGGTCAAGCCGTTTTTGAATTACTGTGAGAATGGCAGCTTTTTACATTTTTTCCATTGATATGAATGGGTGAAATCGGATTTTATGTTTGTAGCTCCGTCCACGTGTGCAGGTGGGCCGCGAGACCCCCAGAACATATCACCCCAGGTAGTGAGGGATCTGCATACCAAGTTTTGTTCAAATCGGTCAAGCCGTTTTTGAATTACAGTGAGAATGGCAGCTTTTTACATTTTTTCCATTGACATGAATGGGTGAAATCGGATTTTATGTTTGTAGCTCCGCCCACGTGTGCAGGTGGGCCGCGAGACCCCCAGAACATATCACCCCAGGTAGTGAGTGATCTGCATACCAAGTTTCGTTCAAATCGGTCAAGCCGTTTTTGAATTACTGTGAGAATGGCAGCTTTTTACATTTTTTCCATTGACATGAATGGGTGAAATCTGATTTTCTGTTTGTAGCTCCGCCCACGTGTGCAGGTGGGCCGCGAGACCCCCAGAACATATCACCCCAGGTAGTGAGGGATCTGCATACCAAGTTTTGTTCAAATCGGTCAAGCCGTTTTTGAATTACTGTGAGAATGGCAGCTTTTTACATTTTTTCCATTGACATGAATGGGTGAAATCGGATTTTATGTTTGTAGCTCCGCCCACGTGTGCAGGTGGGCCACGAGACCCCCAGAACATATCACCCCAGGTAGTGAGGAATCTGCATACCAAGTTTTGTTCGAATCGGTCAAGTCGTTTTTGAATTACAGTGAGAATGGCAGCTTTTTACATTTTTTCCATTAACATGAATGGTTGAAATCTGATTTTCTGTTTGTAGCTGCGCCCACGTGTGCAGGTGGGCCGCGAGACCCCCAGAACATATCACCCCAGGTAGTGAGGGATCTGCATACCAAGTTTTGTTCAAATCGGTCAAGCCGTTTTTGAATTACTGTGAGAATGGCAGCTTTTTACTTTTTTTCCATTGACATGAATGGGTGAAATCGGATTTTATGTTTGTAGCTCCGCCCACGTGTGCAGGTGGGCCGCGAGACCCCCAGAACATATCACCCCAGGTAGTGAGGGATCTGCATACCAAGTTTTGTTCGAATCGGTCAAGCCGTTTTTGAATTACAGTGAGAATGGCAGCTTTTTACATTTTTTCCATTAACATGAATGGTTGAAATCTGATTTTCTGTTTGTAGCTCCGCCCACGTGTGCAGGTGGGCCGCGAGACCCCCAGAACATATCACCCCAGGTAGTGAGGGATCTGCATACCAAGTTTTGTTCAAATCGGTCAAGCCGTTTTTGAATTACTGTGAGAATGGCAGCTTTTTACATTTTTTCCATTGACATGAATGGGTGAAATCGGATTTTATGTTTGTAGCTCCGCCCACGTGTGCAGGTGGGCCGCGAGACCCCCAGAACATATCACCCCAGGTAGTGAGGGATCTGCATACCAAGTTTTGTTCGAATCGGTCAAGCCGTTTTTGAATTACAGTGAGAATGGCAGCTTTTTACATTTTTTCCATTGACATGAATGGTTGAAATCTGATTTTCTGTTTGTAGCTCCGCCCACGTGTGCAGGTGGGCTGCGAGACCACCAGAACATATCACCCCAGGTAGTGAGGGATCTGCATACCAAGTTTCGTTCAAATCGGTCAAGCCGTTTTTGAATTACAGTGAGAATGGCAGCTTTTTAAATTTTTTCCATTGACATGAATGGGTGAAATCGGATTTTATGTTTGTAGCTCCGCCCACGTGTGCAGGTGGGCCGCGAGACCCCCAGAACATATCACCCCAGGTAGTGAGGGATCTGCATACCAAGTTTCGTTCAAATCGGTCAAGCCGTTTTTGAATTACTGTGAGAATGGCAGCTTTTTACATTTTTTCCATTGACATGAATGGGTGAAATCTGATTTTATGTTTGTAGCTCCGCCCACGTGTGCAGATGGGCCGCGAGACCCCCAGAACATATCATCCCAGGTAGTGAGGGATCTGCATACCAAGTTTCGTTCAAATCGGTTAAGCCGTTTTTGCGTGATCGCGGCACATACACACATACATACATACACACATACATACCTCCGATTTTATATATATAGATTAAAGTGAAATCATGGTGGACATATCATTTATACAGACGTCAATCTTTGGAACCTCTTATGATGTATACCATTCCAAGTTCTTGTCTTGTATATCGTTATAGTCATCTATGCCCACCACTGAACAAACCAGATGACCACGTTTCACAAGTGTTGCGTCAGGAAGCCAGAGAAATGAATTTGAAAAGGACGTTCCTAAACTTTCAGAATCACACTAGTCTTCGGAAGATAAGTTTCACTTTCATTTTGTATTTTTTCACTAATGATGTTGCTTAACATACGGCACATTGCAGAATAGGATGCTATGATTAGAATGATAATGAACAATAGTGTGGAGTTTCAGGGTCGTTCCTTTTGAATGCCTATTTCTATGAGCGCACTTAAAGCACAAAAGTGTTTGACCTTCAGGTTTGTTTAGTTTACTGGATGTTAGATATATGACAGCAGCAGCAGCACAATCTGGTTTTTCTATTGCAGCAGCAAAACTGTGGAACAAATTGCCAGGTACGATGTAGTTACATAAGGAAGGCAGCCGGCTAAGCAGACACGTCAGCCGTAGGACCAGAAACAAGTGACCAATTGAGTAACCAGTGGTCAAGAGACCTTCAAGTCCCTGTTCAGAAGCCAAATGAAAGGTCACTTGGACACACAAAGTCAGAGGCGTGAAGAAAGTACAAGAGGTTTATTCACAGCATACCGGACTCTAGTGCAGTTAATAGCCTGCCTACTAGAGTGTCAGAAACAGGAAATACACGGACTTTTATGCCCTTTTCGCAAACTAATATATGCAAAAACTACAGTTTTCATTTGTTACTTCTATAACTTTTCTACAATTATTATTGGTCCTAAGCTCACACTAGCAGGTCACTTATCTAACTCTTACAGTTCTAAATGTTAAATGTACAGAAAGGCAGGGTACATCATGGCTCAAACTCTTATCTATTTAGCTTACAATGTGGTAAGGCAGGGACATACATTTTAGGCAGATGAAGTCAATAGATTGTACACTTTCTTCAGCTATGTAGGCCAGAGCAATATTTTAAACAAAAAGTTAACCATTTCATGACCCTACACCGTAAGATACTTAAAATGTATTTATTTGTGCGGACATGTGAGGAGATGAAGAAACAATTGTTAAAATGAAATGTGTGGAACACTCTATTTGTCTGTGTTAAATGTAATGTTTGGTCTCTATCGATTTTATGTACGTTACCTATGTAACTCGCTTAGGGTTTAAGCGGGCGATAACTTTTTATTTTTTTTTTTTTTAATTCTTTATTTATCATTTTTAACTATTGACAATTTTTCAAGTCAAATAAAGCAAAAACAGCCTGCAATAGAAAAACATATCAATACAATGTGTTACATTGCCTTCTCATTATTTCAGAAAAAGGAAAAATTCTTTAAAATTGCAGGTTGTAATTAGTCCACCATATATAGAGCAGGAGCTGAAATGTAACAACATCAAAACATTTTTTTTTAAAGGTAAACTAAAGACGAGGCTACGCAAGTCCCGAACTTTTCTTTACAGAGCTAACAAACGATAACATAACTCAAAAAGTGACAGTAAGGGCTCCTTTTACAAAGCCGGGCTAGCAGGATTAGCGTGCGCTAGCCGGAAATCTACCGCCTGCTCCAAAGGAGGCGGTAGCAGCTAGCACATGTGGAAGTTTAGCCCGCGCTATTCCGTGCATTAAGGCCCTAGAGTGACTTTGTAAAAGGAGCCCTAAGTTGTCCTTTTGCGGAAATAAATCTGGATAATTGCTGCAGCTCATTAAAAAAAACATATCTGATTGCGATAACTTTTTAAAAATAAATCAATAATCTCCAGGACACAGGAAAGACCCACCTTGAAGATAACACCGGCTACTTTTTAGTGCTACTTCGTGAAAGGGCCCCCATAGTATTTTCTTCTATAGAAAATAAAGAGAGAGGTCACAGTTGCTTAAAAATGAAACTTGAAATATATGTCGTCTGTGGGGGGGGTTTAATCACTACAAAAATGAGGCAGCTGTAATTTGCAAAGCAGGAACAATCCCTGTCTGTAGATGCAGAGATAAGGGAAGAAGCTGCTAGTTTCCAGCTGTCGGTCAAAAAATCATTTTCTTGTGACACAGTGAGCTTCGTCTATCATACATAAGAGCAAAATGCAACAGGAATAAAAAAAAAAATAATAATAATAATAATAATTAAAAAAAAAAAAGCAGCAGGAATCTGAAACAGGACTTTGTATACAAGGAACGAGTAGCATCTCCTCATAACAATTTTGGATGTAGGGAGGATTTTTTCTGACTGATGTTGGCTTTTTTTTTTAAGCTTATTGCTCATTATTTAAAAGGTGACTGAGATTTTGAAGTTTTTTTCCTCGTTTTTTTGCCCGGTGTCACTTTTAACTATTGTTGAAAATGTTGTTATGGGCTCATGTTTTGATTTGAATGAGTTCTCTGTCTGTCACCTTGGGAAGATTGTTAACAGAAATTTCCTTATAGTGGAGCTTGAACGCCTCCCCTCCCCCTGGCATCCTCCAGTGGAAGGATAGCTCACATTGGCCTAGATTCATTAAACTCACCTTTCCGATCCGATCCGTGGGCCATCCGGGGCCGAGTCTTGCCGGGCGACCGATTCATTAAAGAGTCCCCGTGTAAAATAAGTGATCGGACGCACGCCCTTTAGTGACCCCCACGGATCGCTGCCGAGCGATCCAGAAGCATGCGCAGACTATCCTCTCTGCCTGGAGATGCGATCTGCGTAGGCGCTTGCTCTCCGCACAAGCTTGAGGTTAAAACAGAAGGGGGGGGAGGTTGCCGCACTCGCTGGCCCCATGAGAATCAAGGGAACAGAACACGCTTTGCAGCCAGACTGGAACAACTAATAAGCAGAACACGCCATAGTGCAGAGAGGCAGGACGGCAGAGAGCAGGGTGCTTTATGCACAAGGGAGATGTGTTCTATTTTGATGGTTTCAGGGCTGCAGGGCTGGGATTTCAGGGTGGCAGGACAGTCGGCAAGGGCGTTAGCGACTGGTCCTCAGCAGTCGCTTCTTTTTGGATTGGCCGGCCCAATCAGTGTTGCATCTTCTGTTTAGTGAATCGCTGCCTTCCTACTGTGCATGCCATTTCCCCTCATTTGCATGTGTGGATCGGATCGGGGAGATCGGGGCCACTCCTTTATCTGGCTTGCATTACCACACGTGAGGTTGTGTTTTCCTTGTTGTGGAATACAGAGCAATGGAAGTCACAGAACAGCTTTGACCACCAGGCAGGGGTCAGTGGCATAGTAAGGGGGGTGGGAGGGGCGGTCCACCCCAGGTGCCATGTGCCAATCAGTGTCACTTCCGGGTGTCACGTATCGAAAGGGCCATCAGAGGGAGAGCTGACGGGGTCGCGAGGGGCACATTGAAGATCTTGTTGCTCGCGGCAGTGAACAACTAGAGATATGGGGGAAGGGAAAGGAAGGGGTGTGCATGTGCGGCATGGGGGAGGGGAGTGGGGGAGGGGCAGTTTTGGGGGGCACCCCAGTACACTGACAAATACTCGCACTCACGTTGAGGGGGTGTGGGGTGTTCCCCCACACCGCCCGTCAGAGTGGAAGAGCCGGTATTGGGGGAGGAGTTCCCCCTCACACACCCCTCAACGTGTGAGTATTTGTCAGTGTAGTAGGGGGTTCCCCCCCATACACACACCCTCACAGCGTTAATGGGAACGGTAATAACGGCTTCAGGCAGCGTGCAATTGTCCGGCGCGCTTTTGACAGGTCACCCCAACACACCCTCAAGCTGCCATCTTAGCCTACCATGTTTTCTTTTCAAATTTCATTTATAGTGGTCCACCTTGCTCAGGATTTGGTATAGTTAAGTCTATGCAGCCAACTCAGTCTTGTGAAGGTCCTCGGCAAAGCTTGGAGAGAGAAATGTATTCTCTCCCCTCTTCAGAAATAAAGAGCTGCCGTGGCCTAGTGGCTGCCTCAGCCCACTGAAGTTGTGAGTTAAACTCCCACCGTAGCTCCATGTGACTCTGAGCAACTCACTTAACACTTCATTTCCCTGTCTAGAATAAGTAAACCACACAGAAACAAGTCCCGCCCCTTCACCTTTATTTCTGCAAATCTCATAATCAAGGGGTAATGGCTTCAAATGAGTTAGTTTTTGCATATATCTTGACAAAAATGGATCTCACTTCTCTTCCAGGGTATGTTGGAGACTACGTATCTCGGTCTCTCAGACCCACTAATACTTGCCTCGATATCTGCATTGTTCCAAAGAAAGCCGTCTTCTGGCTTTCATAAGATATACAGTGGTGCCTCGCATAACGAACGCCTCGCACAGCGAACGCTGCACACAACGAACTTCATGTCTTGATTCATACAACGAACTTCGTTTCACACAACGAAGTCGCCCGAGCTGCCGATGTATTGCATCCTTCCGCGCAGGCACTGCAGGCAATCGTTAGTCACTGCGCTTAACTGCCCTCTCTCACAGCCCTTCGCCTGGCTCCCTGTGCAGTGGCGGACCGTCGGCTCGCCTCCTTTTATGGAGGGGCCCGGCGCCTACTGCTGATGCGTTGGGGGGGGCGGAGCTGCTCTCGCCGCTTCCCCGATGCTAGAAAAAAAAAAAAAAAAGAAAAGTTAAGTCCCAGTTTTTGCCGCTGAGACTCTGCCCTCTCTCACTGTATACAGTCGTCCTTTTAAGATAAACTCAATATTTTTTATATATCATGGCTTCTAAAAAAAGCAGGAAGGTGATTTCTGTTGAAATGAAACGGGAAATAATTAGAAGGAGTGAATGTGGGGTAAAACAGTGTGACCTCGTCAAAGAGTTTGGCCTCAGCAAGACCACCATTTTCACCATTTTGACAAATTTATCTTTTTTTATGTCATCTTAGCATATTTTATGCTGCAGAACGAATAATTTTTTTTAACATGTATTGTTATGGGAAAACGCGTTTCACATAACGAACTTTTCGCATAACAAACTTGCTCCTGGAACGAATTAAGTTCGTTGTGTGAGGCACCACTGTACTATGTGTATGCACAGGTAACATCAGATGACCTTGGAAACCCTATTTAATGAGTCTGGTGGTATCCAAAACAATTGGGATAATTTCTGTATCTTTCTGCCACGCTCTCGTAATCTCTGATTTGTATTTGTTGGTGCTTGAAGATTTTCTCTTTCTCCACACATGATACAGGATAGTCATTTGGCATTGACACTTTAAAAAAAATAATAATAATGCCATCCTGCTTTTCTCTTTTACCACAAAATGTCCAGTTTTTATACATAAAGCTTTTAATCTGTGCGAACATGATTTTCCCCAGGTAATCACAACTTCTTTCAATTCAGACTCTCTGTGAAGGAAGCCAGATGCTGGCATATTTCTTTCAGAAATGAAGGCATTTGTGGAAGTCTCTCCAGACGCTATTTCTGATGTTTAAAGTCATGAGTAATTACGTGTGACAGATCTTTTCTTCCTCTCCATATTGCAGTGATAAATGCATTTGTATTGCAACAACAGCATTAAAACAAGTTGAGACGCAGGGCTGGAACTGGAAATAATTTCAAGCTCTCTATTAGCTCTGTGGCCCTGGCCACTAAGAGAGTCGTTTTATATAGGTTTTTCCCCAAAAATAAAGCTTATTTTACAAACAGAAAAAGGCTTTTATGCGATTACGTGACCACGCATATGTTTAAAAGGGTTCATAGTCAAATGCGCACAAGACAAAAGCGCGAAGACAACTGAGCGTGAGACAATTGAGCACAATGACAATTGCACACATGACAATGTGGTTGCGCTCAATGGTCTTGCGCTCAGTTGTCTTCGTGCAATTGTCTGCGCGCTTTTGTCTTGCGCGCATTTGACTTGCCACCATTTGAAAGATATTGTAAATAAGGTAGAGTTATATTGACCTCCCCCAGGGGAGAAGAGTTGCCGACGTCAGGGAGGTCCGATGTGCAGGCTGTCGGCGTTAAAGGGAAGAGCCGGCAGCTGAGTGAGAAAGAGCTGCCGACATCGGGTGAGGGTGAGTCAAAGGAGAGCACATGCTGCCAGCGGAGGAAGGGCCAGCAGCGAACAGAAGAGACCAGCTGATTCCCCCCTTGAACCCTGAAGTGTCACTGCCACGAATCGCAGCTGCGCTTTGGGTCACGAGGTGGGGTGGGGGGGGGCAAGACAGGAAGAGGAGCCATAGCACGGGGGAGTGACATGGCAGAAGATAAAAACCCACTGCTGTGGTCAGAGCGAGAGGGCAGCAGCAAAGAGGAGCCCTGCTGTGCCGGCTGCCGACGGGAGAAGGAGAGAGAAGCCGACCGGGGAAACAGAGCAGCAAGGAGAGCCAACCAGGAACCCAGAATAGGAGGCGGGCCTGCAAGGAGAAGTTGGCCAATCCTGGGCCTGCAGAAGAGATGGCCAACCAGATATTTTGATCCTTTATCGTTCAGACTATTGATGCGGGCATTAGTTTTATCTATTTTAGACTAGTGTAACATCATCTATTTAGGAGCACCCAAAAAAATTCTAAGGAAATTAAGGATAATTCAGAATACAGCTGTTCGATTGATTTTTGGTTTAAAAAAGAACGACCATATTAGTCCATATTATCGTTTACTTCATTGGCTGCCTTTGGAGGCAAGAGTATTATTCAAATTTTCCTGTATTTGCTTTAAGCTGATATCGGGATTGTCTCCAGCTTACCTTTTTCCTCATTTTGTGTTGCATAGACTATCAAGAGAAACTAGAAACTTCTACTTATTTGCTTATCCAAAAATTAATGGGTGTAGAGATAAGACCTTCTTAGATAGGACCCTAGCATTTGAAGCTGGTAGGCAACAATCTTGGTTAGGTAAATATTCAGCAAGCTATGTTAGCCTATTGCTGTTTTTGGAAATTAATTAAGACCACTTTGTTCGATAAGTTTATTATTTAGTGAGTTTTATTATTGAAATTCTATTTTACAAATATTTGTATATTTTACTGTATTATTGTATTTTGCTGATTGTCCAGCTCTTTTTAGTGTAAACCGCCTAGAATTTTTGGTTATGGCAGTATAAAAGAATAAAGTTATTATTATTATACCTCAAGCCACAACAAACCAGTCCAGGGAACTGCCGTGAAGTTTGAGCCAAATCAGAGCAGGAAAGAGGTGAGAGCCCTGCTTAGCAATGAACCCTGCATCAATCAGGGTCAAGAAGCCAGAGGAGCCCAGAGGGAGCCTGGGAAGAAAAAAGAAGAGAGACCTGGAAGCAGCCGAGGGAGAGGAAAAACCATGCTGCAGGAGGGATGAGAAGCAGGCAAGCCCGGGAGAAGAGAGCCTGGGTAGGAGAGGAGCTGCATGCTGGAGGAAGAGAGACCTGCTGCAGAGGGCAGACAGACAGAGGTGAGCCCACACCAAAGAAGCTGGATTGCAGAGTAGCAGGTGAGCCCTGCGGAAGCTTCAGAGGTAGGGACTGAAGAGAGGGAGCCTGGGTGAGGACAGAAAAGAGGACAGCAGCTGCAAGCAAGCCCTGAAAGCGGAAAAGGGAAGAGAGCATGTGCGAACCGAGGTGAGGCCAACAGCCACATGCTATTCCCAGTGTACACGTGTGCCCCCCTGCATCTTGCAATCTGCCTCTGAGAACTCTTGCTTAGAGGCACGCCTTCGTTGGGTTTAGTGATAGTCAGTGATCGTAGTTAGCGCAGGAAGGGTGGGAGAAGCCAAACTGAAAGGAGCATAGTCACTGCTGTTGGGGAGGGCTAGTTAGGAACCCCCTTTTTCTTATGTTTTCTTTCACATGTAGTTAACGTTCCCCTTTCTACTGCCAAGTCCCCTGTTGTTGTTTTTAGACTAGGCTTTTCCCATATTGATTTGGTTTTAGTCTGTGTAGTAGGTGCTCCGGAGTTCCTGAGTTAGCGAGCTGACTTCAGAGCCCGTGGGGACGTGGACACCGAGGATCCTGGTACCCAACACAAGACAGCTGCAATATTTACAGAAACTCTACTAGACTGGTAACACTGTATGCACATGTATGCACAGATCCTTTGATTATCCCCTTCCTCGACCTTCCCACCGATCCACTCACAAAATAGCTCTGGTATCTAGCAGCACTCCTCCACCTCCAAGACCCCCAGGGCCCCTCAGACCTACCCCCTCAATGTATCTTCAGGAGGCAAGAGTAATGTCCACTCACTCCTACCTCTGCACTGTCATCTTGGAAAATTGCAGCCCTCTTTCTTGAAGTTGCTTTTAACTCTTAAATCTCTCATCTAAAGCACCCACTATATCCTCCTTGTGGGGGCAGGTCACTTGGCACTCCATTGCAAAACTTGCACATAGATTGTTAGCCCACTAGGGTCAGAGATAAGTACCTGTATATAACGTGTATAGCACTGCAGCATTTATAAATAAGAACATAAGAATAGCCTTACTGGAGGTATGGGGGAAGGGAAGGCGTGCTACAACTACTATTAACTGTTTCTATAGTGCTACCAGACGTACACCGCACTGTACAGAGTCACAAAGAAGAAAACAGTCCCTGCTCGAAAGAGCTTACAATCTAAACAGACAAGACAGACAAACAGGATGTCATGAATACAGTAAAAGGGAACGGTTAATTAGCTGGCTGGGTTGGAGGGCAGAGGGGAGTACAGGACAATGAAGCCATTGTGACATCACTGATGAGGTTGGCTCTTATTGGTGGAATGAGGCATTATGACATCACAAGCTCAGCTCTGCTTCCCAAACACTGAAACTCGTCACACTACTACTATAGCTCTACCAGACGCACACAGCTCTGTACAGAGTCAAAAAGATGCAGTCCCTGCTCGAAAGAGCTTACAATCTAAACAGACAAGAGCGACAAACAGGATGTCATGGATACAGTTAAGGGGAACGGTTAATCAGCTGGCTGGGTTGGAAGGCAGAGGGGAGTACAGGACAATGAAGCCATTGTGACATCACTGATGAGGTTGGCTCTTATTGGTGGAATGAGGCATTATGACATCATAATCTCAGCTCTGCTTCCCAAAGGCAAACAGGATGTCATGGATACAGTTAATCAGCTGGCTGGGTTGGTGGGCAGTGGGGAGTAGGGTTATGGATTGAAGGCTATAGAAAAAAGGTAGGGTTTCTGTCTTCTTTTAAACAAGGGAAGGGAAGGGGCTTGGCAGACAAACTCATAGGAAATATTTTTTTTAAAGACATTCCTCCCCAAAAAGATTTCTAAAATTCATAATTATATTATATTGAAACTATATCAATTATCGTTAACTTGAATCAAAGTTAATAATCCCTCAGCTTCTTATGTGGTGTCACTATGGGGCTTTTACAAAGCTCCAGCAGCGATTCTACCATGGCAAATGCACCATCGGAATTGAATGGGCTTTGGTGCATTCACCACGGCAGAATTGCCACCGCAGCTTTGCAAAAGGGGCCCTAAATCTTTACTGTCTTATATACAAAGTTGTGCAGTATTGCATTATTAATAATGTGATACTTTTTCAGGTAATTAAATATTCTCTAAAGTAAACTACTACATTAACTATAATAAATGCATTACTATAGTTAATTACACTTTGACTGGTAATGGAAAGATGATACTTTTCACAATACCGGCAGCATCTTTTCTTGCTCTTAGCTGCTCAAAGAAAGGAGCAAAAAGTCAGAAGCTGGCACTCACTCATCTTGTCCTCTGTGGGGATAGAGTTCCTGCATGAATCCCATGGGAGTGTGCGTGTGGCTTGCCAGGATCTTCCAAGACATAAGAACATAAGAATTGCCGCTGCTGGGTCAGATCAGTGGTCCATCGTGCCCAGCAGTCCGCTCACGCAGCGGCTCCTAGGTCAAAGACCAGTGCTCTAAATGAGCACAGCCTCACCTGCATATGTTCCAGTTGAGCAGGAACTTGTCCAACTTTGTCTTGAATCCCTGGAGGGTGTTTTCCCCTACGACAGACTCCAGAAGAGCATTCCAGTTTTCCACCACTCTGGGTGAAGAAGAACTTCCTTATGTTTGTACGGAATCTATCCTCTTTCAACTTTAGAGAGTGTCCTCTCGTTCTCTCTACCTTGGAGAGGGTGAACAGTCTGTCTTTCTCTATTCCCTTCATTATCTTGAATGTTTAGATCATGTCCCCTCTCAGTCTCCTCTTTTCAAGGGAGAAGAAGCCCAGTTTCTCTAATCTCTCATTGTACGGCAACTCCTCCAGCCCCTTAACCATTTTAGTCGCTCTTCTCTGGACCCTTTCGAGTAGTACCGTGTCCTTCTTCATGTACGGTGACCAGTGCGCACTTGCCGCACTTGCTTTCTGCCCGGGCTGATGCAGCAAGGCTCACACTGACACATGCAGAGGCCAGTGACATCAGAAATCCCCAGATCAACTGGCACGTGCATAAGGTGACCTCCCAGTAGATCGGCTTGGGTCAGTGTGACTCTTGCTGCATCAGCCTCGGAAGAGCTACCCTAGAAGGAACCTAAACCTGTCCTATTTTGGATGTACATCTTTGGGCAAACAATGATTTATATATCCACAATGTTCAACTGCTAGAAATGCCACAAAACGAGCATTTATATGGGCTGCATAATAGGGGAAACCCGGACATGTCCTCTTTTCAGAGGACTGTCCAGGCATTTGGACGGCTTTTCAAAACCCAGCACTTTGTCCAGGTTTTGAAAAGCGTCGAGATCGAGGCCACGTCTGGAGGGCATCTGTGCATGCCTGGATGTGACATGGTGACATCGCATGCGTGCGTGCATGTGTCATCATCGCATCCACGCATGCGCAGATGTCCTCCAGACGCGACCCCGAAGAAACAAGGTTTGTGTGGGGCCGGAGTTAGGGGGGTGGGGAAGAGCAAAGCAGGGCTGTGGGCGGAGCAGGGCAGGGCCAGGGGTGGGAGCCACTTGTCCTCTTTTTTTCGAGCAAAAATTTATGTTGAATAGATATAGATCAGTGGTCTCAAACTCAAACCCTTTGCAGGGCCGCATTTTGGATTTGTAGGTACTTGGAGGGCCTCAGAAAAAATAGTTAATGTCTTATTAAAGAAATGACAATTTTGCATGAGGTAAATCTTTCCTTTTGGCTAAGTCTTAATAATAGTATTGTCATTTATAGCTAAAGAGACATATGACCAAGAAACTGTTTTATTTTACTTTTGTGATTATAATAAACATACCGAGGGCCTCAAAAGAGTATCTGGCGGGCCACGAGTTTGAGACTACTGAGTTAAGGGGAACAGTTAATCTGCTGGCTGTTTTGGAGGGCAGAGGGGAGAACAGGTCAATCAAGCCATTGTAACATCACTGATGAGGCTGGCTCTTATTGGTGGAATGAGGCATTATGACATCACAATCTCAGCTCTGCCTCCCAAAGACAAACAGGATGTCATGGTTACAGTTAAGCCAGCAGTCTCAAACTCCAACCCTTTGCAGGGCCGCATTTTGGATTTGTAGGTACTTGGAGGGCCTCAGAAAAAAATAGTTAATGTCTTATTAAAGAAATGACAACTTTGCCTGAGGTAAAACTCTTTATAGTTTATAAATCTTTCCTTTTGGCTAAGTCTTAATAATAATATTGTCATTCATAGCTAAAGAGACATATGATCAAGAAACTGTTTTATTTTACTTTTGTGATTAGGATAAACATACCGAGGGCCTCAAAATAATGTCTGGAGGGCCGCATGTGGTCCCCGGGCCGCGAGTTTGAGACCACTGATATAGATATATATTTATTCAATTTTGAATGCTAATTGATCTGCCCTTTTGCTTACAGTATATTGTGCTACTTTGGATGTTGGGCATGTTGATGATTAGAAAACCCTTTCCTAATATCTAACTTAAAAATGTGAACAGGGCCCTCGTTGCTTATTTTACGCCTTGCACACATTCTGCGGTGCCCTGTTCTAATTCCGAAAGCTTCAGCCACTGGAAATCGCACTGCCGCCAGGCTCTCTGTCTGTCCCTCCTGTCCTCCTGCTGCAGCTCATTAATCTAAAAGCTAAGGCAGATGAACAAGCCTCCTTCAAATTGTTGTCTGCTTGTCCTTTGCCCCAGGTGGCAACTTCTCTGGGGCTGGATGATGAAATATGTGACTTTGCTAATTGATATGGTTGCACGTAAAAATACATTCATTGTGGTATAGAATAAAGGAGGAGGGGGGAAACACAAAACAACTGTTTGTATTCTTTGTTTTCGTACCCAAAGCAAATGAGGATCATATAATAAAACGTATTATTTCAGCAGGGGTCGTTGTAGTCACCACTCACTTTCCTTATTCTGGAGGATTAAGACATCATATTTTGATATCTTCCAGCAGACTTGAGTATATGGCCTTTTCACTAGTCTCTTTGGGAGGGAACATTAATTGACTAACATAATAGTCCTTGTCATTTAAGTTTTGTGGGGTTTTGTTTTTTTTTTTTAATTGATGTCATAGCAAGATGGACTTCTAAAATTTGTACACAGACAAAGCCACATGCACCTGCCAGCTGGCAGACGAGGCATTTAGAAAAGCAAACGAAAGACTCCGAGTTTGGGCCAGCAGAATGTCCTGTGGTTATGATGCAGCCAGTGAGCAGGATGAAGGGACAGGTTAAGGGAAGGGACTCCAGCTGCTGTGTCCATTGACGCAGGATCCTTGCTCACTTACTGAGCTTCATGTCAGGCTGAAAAAGCTTGCCTGCTTCCCGGGCAGTTAGCAAAATCCAGAGAGGTGCTCGGGGCTGGAAATAAGAATGACCTTTAAAAAGCTGGTCCAGGGACCTGGATGGTAGCCACCGTGCAGATTACTCTTTGGCTAAAAAGAAACCACCCGTAAGATTCAAGTGAAACTGTTGTTAAGATGTTTTCAGTTTCCGACGCATGTCACCTTGTGCATTGTCCTCCTGCGTGGCTGATGATAGACTGTCTCTGGCTTGCAGGAGCGGTGCAGTGGTTGCAGTGCACAGCTGTAACACTAGAGACTGTGACTTAATTCCTCTATATCCAGTACACAGTAACATAGTAAATGACAGCAGATAAAGACCTGAACGGTCCATCCAGTCAGCCACAATAGTCACACTCATTAAACAGTATATTTGTGGTTAAACTGTCTTTGCTTTAATATTTCTGGGCAATAGACCATAGAAGTCCGCCCAGTACTATCTTTCGGTTCCCACTGCTGGAGTTGCCATTGAAGCCCACTCCAACCTATCCTAACCAGCCTTTCCCAGCTCATCCTGACTGACCCTTACAGCAGTCCACCGGATCAAAAACCCACCATACTTCAATGACGCACAAACCTACAAAACTTTTTTACCTTATGTTAGGCTATGTCCATATGGAAAATGATGTAATTTAAACCACCCTATATCCACTAAGTCTATATTTCCAAATCTGTATGTTATAACTATACTGTAAAAGCTGAAATTTATACCTCTATGTACACCAAGTTGGTTTTTCCCACCAAAGTTTGTCCTGCTTCTACTGTGAATGGACTCTTGTAACCCGTTCTGGGCTCCTTTGGGAGCAAGGGCTAAATAGATGAATAAATAAATCGCCATATATGGGACACAGACCATGCAGGATTACCCAATACCAGCCTTAGTTTGTTTTATGCCATTCATTTTCTAATTAGAGACCCTGTGTGTTCGTCCCATGCTTTTTTGAATCCCATCACCGTTTTCATCACCACCACCTCCCTCGGGAGGGTATTCCAGGCATCTGCCACCCACTCCGTGAAAAAGAAGTTCCTAACATTACTCCTAAGTCTGCCACCCTGCAACCTCAATGGATGCCCTCTAGTTCTACCATTTTCCTTTCTCTGGAAAAGATTTGTTTCTATATGAATACCTTTCAAGTATTTAAACGTCTGTATCGTATTTCCCCTGTCCCTCCTCTCCTCTAGAGTATACGTAATCAGGTCTTCCAATCTCTTCTTATACGTCCTTTGGCACAAGCCTCATACCATTTTTGTCGCTTTTCTCTAGACCACTTCAAGTCTTTTTACATCCTTAGCTAGATAACTAAGGTATTCGCCAGGGTAGACCTGGCTGGGCCTCCACGTGTGCGGATGGCCGGACTAGATGGACCCATGGTCTGATCCGGTGCAGACATTTCTTATGTTCTTATGTTCTTATACAGCCTTCAAAACTGAACAAAGTACTCTAGGTCATAGGCGCCAGCTCTGTGGAACCTCACATGACTGCAGACGCACTACTACAATGGTCTTCATTGCAGGGCCCTTGAGACCTTTTGGGCGGCTTGTGCAACAGTCCAGGGTTTCATCCCCACCCCCAGCGGGATCCATCACTGCAGTCGTTCTTTCACTCTTCAGGCCACTGGCAGCGTGAGTAAAGTAAACACGCTGCCTTCCAAGTCCCAGAAGCTTTCCCTCTGCTACTACTTCCTGTCCCCACTTAGCAGCAAAGAAGTAGCAGAGAGAAAGTTTCCGGGCCGCCAAAGGTTGCGTGTTTGCTTCACTCACACTGCCAACGACCCGAACAGTACAAGAGTAGCTGCCTTACTGGATCTTGTGGAGGGGAGGAATGCGAGGAGGTTGCTGGGGGATCGCAGGAGGGTAGTCATTAGAGAAATGCTGGACTGCAGGGGCGGAGAGGAAAAAAAGAAAGATGCCAGACCTCCAGGGGAGAGAAGGGAAAGGAAGGACAGAGATGCCAGACCAAGGCAGGGAAAATGAGGAGAGAAGAGATACCAAACCACAAGAAGGGAAAAAGGGAAGGAGAGAAATGTCAGCCTACTAGAGGGAGAGGGAAGGAGAGAGACATGCTAGACCAGGGAACGGAAGGAGGAGAGAGAGGTAGGTGAAAGGGGGAAAAGAAGAGCCACCGAGAGAAAATCCAAGACCCAGTACAAAGAAGGTGTGTGGGCCAAATCTACTAGTCGCGCTTGTAACATAGTAGATCTTAGAAAATTTTTTACCACCATTAGCTTGCTGAATGAGCACTGCAGAGGCGAGAGTGGCAGGAATTGTCAACAGAATACACAGACCGACGCATATTTTTGGAAAGAGTCCTTCCACTTTGTACTTTTTCAAGCAATTCAGCTGCTCCAATGAGCTCAGCTGGTTTTCTCCAAAATTTGATCGATGAACAGCTGGCAGATGACTTATCTCCATTACAAGATCTTCACTGATATCAGCAAGATATTGATTTGCCAGTGAGTTTGATTTTTCTTTCAGCTCATCTACAGGAATTGTTAGGTACTTCCAGAGGAAGCTGAACTGCTCAGAAATGTTCACTGCAGCATTGAGACAAACTGTGAGTCCACCAATAACATTATCCAACATGACATAGAAAACAGACTTTCTGAAATACTCTTCTTCAGGGGAGTCATCCGTTTCATGTTGTTGTGACAATTTGGCATCTTCACTGTGGAACCTCTGTTTGCGTTTTGCATCACCACGACTTCCAGATAGTTTAATTTCTATGTGTAAATTGGAAGCAGCATGCTTAGCTTCACTCCACATACTTTTCCAGCTGTTGCAGAGATCTGTCAGTTCTGAAATCAAGGTTTTTATGTTGGACACATCAACATCTAGTGTTGCATTTCTAGATTGGAACAGATATCAACTGGAACTAATATTTTATACCATGCAACAGACATTATCACACAAACGAATGATGTCACTTAAGACAAAGCTCCGTTAATCTCTGTTCTTGTTTTGGCAGTTAGGTTCAGCTTCAAGAGGTCTAGTGTTCAGTAAATTTTTATTATAATTTGAATAATACATTATCCAATAATATAAAGGTAAAAAAGGAATCTCTAAAAAAATACATAATCAATCATACATAATTGCTTTTTAAGCCCACTAAAAGGGGAGACATGGTATATATTACAACAGAAAAGTATAGGAAAAGATAAAAGAATAAATTCTCAGTTAACCTATGCGAACCTTGAATCATTCCTTACTATAATAGGGATAAATTTCTCCTCACATTTCTTAGTGATGAAACTAAATGAAAATTAAACTTATTTCTGTTCTCGAGCAACTAAAAATTGTTGTAGTTGGATAGTGTCCCAAAAAACATATTCGACATCTTTTAATTTGACTAAGCATTTACATGGAAATTTCAAATAGAAAGATGCCTCTAGAGCCACAACTCTAACTTTTAACCTCAAAAACTCTTTCCTTCTAAATTGGGTGGCTCTAGAGACATCAGGAAAAATTCAAACCAAATCGCCACAAAATTTTGTTAGCCTATTTTTAAAGTAAAGTTTCATAATTAACATTTTATCAATCTCACTCATGCATGTTATTACCAGTGTGGATCGATTCTGAATCACATCTTGAGTGTCTTCCATTCAAGAGGTCTTCTAATGCTAATTTGATGCCAGGCAGGTGGGCTACAAAGGGCTTCATGCTTTCAACACGGTCTGACCACTGTGTGCTAGATATGCCACGAAGAGAACAGCCAATACGATTTAGCAAAATTTTCCATCGATGTGGACTAGAGCTAAACAAGTGATAAACAGTTTGTATAGTTCCAAAGCATGTTATGGTTTCAGGAATGCATTCTGCAGCATCATTTCCACACTAATTGAGTGTGTGGCATCCACATGGAGAAAATGTAGCTGTTGGACATTGCTCAAGTATTCTTGCTTGAGCACCTTTATATTTTCCTGACATGTTGGCTGCGTTGTCATAACCTTGGGCTTCATTGGGCCCTCTTGAGCTTCATAGGCCCTGGAGTGATATACCGGCTGCACACACACACACACACACACCCCTCTCCTCGGGCCTGCACACTCTCCATTACATGGTGATTAGTGCAGTAACCATGGTATCACTGCAGTAATGGTTATCATGTCATTCTCTATTCTATGCATCTCAATAGCACATACATCCCACAATTTTTCTTTGGACAATCAAAATGAACCTGACGCTGAACTGCTTCTGTGAGCAGATTCTGTTCCTGGTACGTTTTGCTCATAAAACATTAAAACCCATTTAAGTACAAGATTAGGACTGGTGGAGGCTCTGCTTTCCAAGCACTGCTGAAGAGGGCTTGTATTTGTCAACATTTGCTTCGTCCTGATCTGAA
The DNA here is from genome assembly GCF_902459505.1 of Geotrypetes seraphini. Lineage (NCBI taxonomy): Eukaryota > Metazoa > Chordata > Amphibia > Gymnophiona > Dermophiidae > Geotrypetes > Geotrypetes seraphini. The sequence continues at coordinate 160,554,664 of NC_047090.1, forward strand.
GAAGAAGGATTACCTTTGAAAGCTAATCATAAAATGCATTAAATTAGCCAATAAAAAAGACATCACCTTATTTCATGTACATTTTGTTTTATTTCTCTATATTACCAAATAAATAGGGAAGGGGAAATGGAAGAAGGGAATTACAGAATCTCTCCTGGTGGAGGAATGAGCTTTGCAAAGGAAAATTTGTACTAGACTGAAGGCCTCAAGGAGCTGCAGAAAATGATGAAGGGAAGAATAAGCTAGATTTCATTAAAATAATCACTGAGCAAAGAATACAATAATTTTGTGTAGAAAAGAGCCCGACAGTCAGCAATATTTTTTCTTTTTAATGAATGACTTCTAGAAATGCCATTCTCAAGAGTCATACAAATCTGTCAGGATTTCTCAGTCCTCCTCACACTGAAAACATACGTCAGATGAACCTACTTGACAAATGAGTGGGTGTTAAGTTTTACTTGAAATGCAGCAGGAGAGATAAATCTGTTTGGCGCATCTGAAATCTATGTGGCAAAACTGCCTTTCACTATAATCATTTTGCCATGGTCAACACAGCATTCATTTGGGACTGTTGTAAGCCAGGTATAGTTAGGGCTACCAGACATACAGATGTACCCGGACATATCCTCTTTTTAGAAGACTGTCTAGGTGTCCAGACATCTTTCTACGATGTGGTGAGTTTGTCTGGCCTTTCCTCTATGTATTCATTCAATTTTCTATATTGTTCTCCCAGGACAGCTCAGAACGGTTTACATGAATTTATTTTGGTAAACAAGCATTTTTCCTGTCTTTCCCGGCGGGCTCACAAACTATCTAATGTACCTGGGCAATGGGAGGATTAAGTGACTTGCCCACAGTCACAAGGAGCAGCGTGGGTTTGAACCCACAACCTCAGAGTGCTGAGGTTGTAGCTTTAACCACTGTACCACACTCTCCCTCAAAGAGTGCTGTTTCTGCCTGGTTTCAAACCAGGGACCTTTTGTGTGTTAGGCAACGTAATAACCACTACACTACAGAAACCAGTTCCTTGTTCCCCATCTACCTCCTCCCTTGAAATTAAATCTTCGTGCCAGCCAGCAGCATCAGTGAGGTGAGCCTTCTGCTTTCGCCTGCCCTGGAAGCCACCTCTCTGCAGCTGTCCTGCCTATATGGGAATAGGAAGTCACTGCAGAATGAAGGCTTCTGGGGCAGGCCGACAGCAGCAGACTCACCTCATTGATGCTGCTGGCTGGCCCAAGCATTTAATTTCAGTGGAGGAGGAAGCTGAGGGACAGGGAAGAGCCACTCTATTCTGGAGTATACCACTGGATCCTACTAGGGGAAGGGAGTTGGAAGGACGGAGAGAAAAGCACCCTCAGGAGGAGGGATTGAAGAGAGAGAGAGAAAGCATCTGCGGGGAAGTGGAGTTGGAGGGACAGAGAAGCACTAAAAGTGTATAGAGGAGGGGGGGTTGCGGGGACAGGGTTGGGCAGAATGGGGCAAAACTGGTGGGAGGCAGTGGTGGGGGTGGGGCTGGACGGTGGGGTGAGGGTGAGGGCGGGACCAGGGTAGGTTGGGCAAGGGCAGGACCAGAGTAGATAGGGCATGGTCATGTGTCCTCTTTCTTGATTTCACAAATATAAGAACATAAGAATAGCCTTACTGGATCAGACCAATGGTCCGTCTAGCCCAGTAATCCATCTTCACGGTGGTCAATCCAGGTCATTAGTACCTGGCAAAAACCCAAAGAGTTTAGATGGCATTGAGGATTCCCAAGAATGTAGATAAAATTTCAGAATTCCCAGTTGTAAGAGATAAATAAGGGATACAGCTTTCCCCTTTCTCCTTCAATCTGGAAGCAGGGTGTGCTGAGTTCCATAGGCATAGGAATGGGGGGAGCCACAGGTGTCATGGCACCCCCAAAAGTTCCCAATTCCCTGCTACTGTCACTCCCGGCAGCAGCAAATGAATGTACATTTATTTCAGGGCCGCATTGTGCACAGGCGCTACTGCTGGCTGTGCCCCAAGACAGGAAATGACGTGATGGGAAAGGCTAGCAACCGTGCCACTGTTGGTTTAAAATACCAGCAGCAGAGGGGCGGGGGGTGACAGACAGGGCTGCAGATGCTGGGTGGATGAAAGGAGTGAGAGAGAGTGGGCAGGACAGGTGTTGGGTGGAAGAGGAGGGGTAGATACTGGATAGAAGAGGGCAGGGAAGACACTGGATGGAAGAAGGGAGAGAAGATAGACAATGAATGCAGATGCTGGAGGGGGGAGATAGAAGATGTTGGATGGAAGAGGAGAGAAAGAAGGCACACGCTGGCTAGAAAGGAAGTACATGTGGATGGAAGAGAGAAAGGGGGCAGATGCTAGATGGAGGAGACAGAATATGCTAGATGGAAGGGAGAAGAAAGGGGGCAGATGCTGGATGGGAGGGGAAGAGAAAGAAGGCAGATACAGGCTGCAAGGGGGAACAGATTTTGTCAGCACAGAATTCTGAGAGCGTATCACTGCCGAGGTCTGAGATTAGGGTTTGGATGTTTCCTTGTGATGCTGTGAATAACTTTTTTGTTAGTGAGAATAGGATTTTTTGTTCTGTTGGGGGTTTTTTAGTAGTTGTTGGGTGTCGAGAAAGACACAGGGCTGAATTTTTCCCCGTCCCCGTAGGAACTCAATTTCCCCGTCCCATCCTCTGTGAGTTTGTCCTTGTCCTTGTCCTTGCCCCATTCCTGTATGCTCTGCCTTAACTGCAAAAGCCTCGAACACTTATGATTTTAAAGTGTTTGAGGTTTGTGCAGATGAGGACAGAGCTTACAGGAATGGGACAGGAAAATGAGTTCCTGAGGGGGGGGGGGGAAAATTTGTCCCCGTGTCATTCTCTAGTTGGGAGTAATAGACCTTTTTGGCATCAAGTGTGGCTGGTTTGCATTTCCAAGTTTCCAAGTTTTATTAAAATTTGTTATCCTGTTTATCAGATTTCTAAGCGGCTTACAGTAAAAAAATTTATAAAAATGGAGAGATATACAAACAATAGTCATTAGATGACGGTATAAATATACATTTAGACATTATAGACTGACTCAGAAGGTAGAAGGGGAGAAATACAATATTGAATAGAATACAAAGACATAGCATTTAACAACCATAAGATCAGCTATATAATCATAAATTTGTTATGAAAATAGACATTTATTGAGCATACACCTTTACTTTTAAATTCTACTAATCTGCTGCTGGAAGGGTAATGATAAGAATGAACTTGAGACTGAAAGCATCTGTGGCATTCATGATGCAGGTTCCTCCAGCGGGATTTGTCTGCGCTCAGTCTGGATTCGTACCATTTCCTTTCTGCTCTTATTAATTCTCTCTTTTTTGGCTCTTAGGGTTTCAGTTAACCAGGGGACAGTCTTTGACTTCTTTGACAGAGGCTAAGTCTTCATAAAGAGCTTTCACTTTGTTCTGCCAGGTCATGGTTGCCTCGTCAATAGATTTGGAACTGGATTTTAGACATTTGGTTAGGTTGAAAAGGCCTGATGTCAACTGAGTTGTTGTTGAAGATTTCGTGGGTTGGAGTTGTTTCATGGCACCTAGGCTGTTTGTACCTCTAAAAATGTAATCTAGATTGCTATGCTCAGATTAAATGTCATCTGCCATCTCAAGTTTCATCTCGGTGTTCTGAAACTCTTTCTTCATTTTGTCTTTCCCCAGTGGACAGAGCTGCAGCTGTATCAGCTGCCCCTTCAATGAAAATTGGCTGCCTTGCCATTGCCTGCATTCAAATGACCTCACCATGCATGGCATGTCATTAGTGCTACACAATACCCATGGGAATGAATGCTGCGTCTACACTCTGAAGAGTATAAAACTCTGCAGTCGCTACTGTCAATGTGTAGCCCCACCCAGGGGTCTAGTTTGGATAAAGATGGATTTCCCTTCTGTGAATAGACTTCTGAGGGAAGCTGTTCCCACAAGGATTATTCTCAGTGCTTCCAGCCCTTTATCTGTGAGGTAACCCCAATATTCAGAGGTATTTATCCAGATAATGGTGGCTGAATTCCAGATAAATGCCTTTAGTCATAGCTGACTGAGGATATGCAGAAGCACTGTCCGGAGAGCTGCTGAAACTCCTCATAGTTCACCTGTAAGAGGCCACGGCAGTCTGGGATAAAGCAAAGGAAGAAACTGGAAGTTATTCCGTTATCAGCGATATTCAGACTGCTAATAGGGAGAACAGTAAAAAGGCCTACCCTAAATTTATCCAGTTAGCTATTCACGCAGCAGGCTCAATGTCACTACTATCCAATACGTGAATAAAATAAAATAAATTTACTTACTCAATTTTCTATACTGTTCTCCCAAGGGAGCTGAGAACAGTTTATATGGATTCATTCAGGTACTCAAGCATTTTTCCCTATCTACCCCATTGGGCTCACAGTCTATCTAAGGTACCGGGGGCAATGGGGGGATTAAGGCCCAGATTCACTAAAGATAGCGACTCAATCGCTGTTGGCCGATTAACATTGATTGGTTCACTATCATTTGCATGCAAACTCACTGACTCAATCTCTCAGTGAGCGACTGAGTCAGTGTGAAGTCCTGACAGTAGTGACAGGAAAAGCAGCCTCCTGTCACTGCTGTCAGGGCTTCTGCCGGGTTTTGGGGGGTTTTATGGGCAGAAAAATATCTGCCCAATAAAAAAAAATAAAAAATGCCCCCCCTCTCTCCCTCCCAAACCCCAAAAATGGCCGGAGGAAGTAAAATGGCAGAAGGGATGTTCACTCCCTCCTGCCTCCCGGCGCTCCCCCCACTGCGCTGAAAAATATAGCAGGGTCGTCGTCCCCTCCCGCACACGTGCCTGCCGGCCGAACTCCCCCACACCGCGCCGAAATGGCAGGAGGGATGCTCAGAACGGGTTACAGGTTAAACATACATAAATATGCTGTTAACAGGTTAAGATTTGCACTGGACATATCCTAATTATGTGGTGGAACTCCCTTCTGAAGGAATTAAAACTAGAAAAGGATACCAGAAAGTTCAAGAAATATACTGTAAATACATACAATGAATGTATTATGGTGTAAATAGGATAAATGTAGATATAGGTTAAATATAGCAATCTAAAATGCACACATACAGGGTGAAGATAGTGTGTAAATTCTATACATTCATAAAGGATATGTAAATGGACCAGGATACCCCAAAGCACCAAAACCAACAGCAGAACACTTCAGAAGCTCAAGTATGGATAACCATCACAGAAACACCCTAATTCTGTACTAAAGCAACTATGATAAAAATATTAGGCGTTACGCTAAATCGCTCGCTATCTTTTAACGACCATACTGATTAAAAAATGGTTTTCGGTACTATTCATAGGGGACCTAACTCAGGGGCTTCAAGGTAAGATAACGTTATTCGCTGACGACGCCAAACTATGCAATATAGTGAGAGATGGCAATTCACCCGATAGTATGACACAGGACCTACATTTGTTGGAGCTTTGATCCTCGACCTGGCAGCTGGGCTTCAACGCTAAGAAATGCAAGATCATGCACCTCGGCAGCAGAAATCCGTGCAGAACTTACACCTTGAATGGTGAGACCTTAGCTAGAACTTCAACAGAACGAGACTTGGGAGTGATCATCAGCGCAGACATGAAAACTGCTGATCATGTGGAGAAGGCTTCATCTAAGGCAAGACAGTTGTTAGGCTGCATCCGCAGGAGTTTCGTCAGCCGGAAGCCTGAAGTCATAATGCCATTATACAGAACCATGGTGAGGCCTCATTTGGAATACTGTGTGCAATTCTGGAGGCCACACTACCGAAAAGATGTGCTGAGAGTAGAGTCGGTGCAACGGATGGCCACCAGGATGGTCTCGGGGCTCAAGGATCTATCGTACGAGGAAAGGCTGAAAAATTTGTGGCTGTACTCACTCGAGGAACGTAGGGAGAGAGGAGACATGATCGAGACGTTTAAGTATATTACCAGCCGTATTGAGATGGAAGAAGAGATTCTCTTTCTCAAAGGACCCTCAGCCACAAGAGGGCATCCGCTCAAGCTCAGGGGCGGGAAATTTCATGGCGACACCAGGAAATAGTTCTTCACCGAGAGAGTGGTTGATCCATGGAACAAGCTCCCGGTGCAGGTGATCGAGGCAAACAGCGTGCAAGAATTTAAGAGCAAATGGGATCCCTTAGAGGGTTAAGCCAAGGGAACCTGTCACCAGGAGTGGGATCCCTAGGATAGTAGACTTGGGGGTGGGTCTGTAGAGTGGGCAGACCTGATGGGCTATGGCCCTTATCTGCCGTCACCTTCTATGTTTCTATGGAAGCTTCGTACTATTTTAGGTTACTGGTTTAGTCATCAATTTTGTCTATTCTGGATTACTGTAACATTGTTTATCTGGGATCTCATTTTAAAAAACTCTTAATAGACTCAGAATAATACAGAATTCAGCAGTCCGTTTGATTTTTGGCCTTAAAAAATATAGGCTTATCTAAAGCTCCACTGGTTGCCATTCAAGGCTAGAGTTTTGTTTCAATTCGGCTGTATTTGTTTTAAAGTTTTATCTGGATTGACTCCAACCTATCTCTCTTCCCACTTTGAATTTTATAATTCAAACAAGAATACACAAAAAACTTGTTGGTTTATGTTCCCATCAGTAAAAGCATGTCGCAGCAAGAGATTCTTGGGAAAAACTTTTGCATTTCAGGCTAGTGCGATGAATTCATGTTGGAATGCTCTCATTCCCCAAGCTGTCTTATTATCTATTTAGAAAAATTCTTAAAACTTGCCTGTTTGATAAATATGTGACTTAATTGCAATTTGTATTTGCTGAGAAACATTTGATGCTCATGTATGCAATTCACTGTTTGTGCAGCCTCTTCATGTTGTGAACCGTCTTGAACTGATGGTTTGGCGGTATATAAGAATAAAATTATTATTATTATTAAATTGTTATTATATGTCATAGCTCAAGTATTGTGACACCTTTACTGAAGCTTGTGCATTGTAACACCTATATAAAAGCTCATAAATCATAGCCCATGTGTTGTAACACCTTTACTGAAGCTCAGGTATTGAAGCATCATTATAGAAGCTCATAAACTGTACCTCAGGTATTGTAAGCTAATGCAAACCACTCAGAACTGACTACCCAGTCATTAGTAGCGGTATAAAAGCTTTTAATAAACAATCTAGCATAACTGGATTTAAAATGAGTTTGGACAAGCTCCTGAAGGAAAAGTCCATAAACAATTCATACCCAATTTAGTCTGTTTTAGATGTTTTTATGCATGCAACATCGATTAACCAGAAATTAAGGTATTTAGGGCTCCTTTTACGAAGCTGCATTAGTGGTTTAACACGCTAATTTGTCGGTCATGCTAGCCGCTACCGCCTCCTCTTGAGCAGGCGGTAGTTTTTCGGCTAGCGCAGGGGTTTACGTGCGCTAAAAAGTTGCGTGCGATAAAGCTGCTAACGCGGCTTCGTAAAAGGAGCCCTTAGTAAATTTAGTAAATGAAATTAAATCAGAAAGCTTATGGGTATTTGTTTATGCCCCCCTTTTATCGAGCATGTTAGGTTTTTGTTTTTTTTATCGCCGGTCGCCGTGGTGAAAAGCTCTGACGCTCGTGGTTCTGTCTTACTCTTTAACACAGTGACTCTCAAACTGTGTGCCACAGCATAGTGGTGTGCCCCAAAGAGATTCTGGGTGGGCCACGAAAGATTCCAGAATTTTACTTCCCATCCCCTCTTTTTTTTTTTTTTTTTACAAAACCGCAGAAGTGGTTTTTAGCACAGGCTGACGCGCTAAATGCTCTGCGCTGCTCTCGACGCTCATAGGAACTCTATGAGTGTCGGGAACAGCGCAGAGCATTCAGTATGCTGGCCTGCGCTAAAAAACGCTTTTGCGGTTTTGTAAAAGGGGGAGGGGGGATTATTTTTTAAAATTCCCTTCATAAGTATAGAATAATATATCACGTATACAAGAGTCTGTCAATGTTATGAGCATCTGTTTGCTAAGGATACAACTGCCCAGACAAGCATCATTCTTTGACGTGATTGGTCCTTGAATACTAACGGCAAGTAATTTTATTTTTATTTTTCATGCAGTGATTATTCTAACTTGAGCAACAAAGCAATCACGACATTGTTACCGTTTGGATCTTCTTATCTTTGCGAACTTGGATTTTCAGCTCGGACAGAAATTAAATTGAAAAAAGAGAACTGCAGATGGTGGATGATGAAATGCGTGTTTGTTTGTCAACTATCGAGCCACGTTTTGAGTTCATTTGCACTCAAAAACAAGCACATTGACTAGCAATTCTATTCTATCAACTTTAGTTTCACTGTTGTTACAAGTACCCATACACAGCTTTAACGCAAAAGCCTGGACAGATTTGAAAGTCTTATACTTTTCATCAGTTTTGACTTGCTAAATCCTCTTCTGTGCTCCTGGTAGCTATTTAAAATTATGTGATAAATGCACCGTGCAGTCCCTTAGGAAAATGAAATGGCCATGTAGAGAAGGACTGCAGATGTCTTGGTGGTAATTCATTAATAATGTCCTAGCTGCATATTTGTAACAGGCATGAAGGTATGGGGTGACTGAACAAGGGGCAATGTAGAAGGACGCTACAAATATGGAGTATGTGTCTATATGGCTAAACAAAACCTTGATTTGTAAAACCTTGGTTTGCGAGCATAATTCATAAGAACATAAGAAGTTGCCTCCGCTGAGTCAGACCAGAGGTCCATCTCACCCAGCAGTCCGCTCTCGCGACGGCCCATCAGGCCCACTGCCTGAACAGTGGTCTCTGTCTAATTTTACAAATTACCTCTAATCCTATCCCTCTAACCTTACCTCTACTCTTATCTGTACCCCTCAATCCCTTTGTCCTCCAGGTACCTGTCCAGACCCTCCTTGAAGCCCTGTAGCGTGCTTCTGCCTATCACATCCTCCGGTAGCGCGTTCTGGAAACATGCTTGTAATCCAAAGCACTCATATATCAAAGCGAATTTCCCCATAAGAAATAATGGAAACTCAGACGATTCGTTCCACAACCCAATTCCAGGCGGTTTCCACAAAAGAGAAAAACTGGACAATCAGTGAAATACAAAATAATAAGAAAAGGAATACAGCCTGTTATATTAAAAAGACATTAAAAATGTAAAATTAATGGAATAAAATTAATTATGTTAAGAAGAGAAGTACATTTAAAAGTCGCCACACTCCCGCGTCAGAGAGAGAAGAACCATCAGCTCAGTTGTGACGTGCTTTTACAGTGCGTACTTGTATTGCAAGACGTCGCAGCATCTTCGGCTCAGTTGTGATGACGTGCCGTGCATATACGTGCTCGTACTGCATGACATCGCTCGTTTATCAAGTTACAATTTAATAAAACGTTTTGCTCATCTTGCAAAAGACTCACACTCCAAGTTACTCACAATCCAAGGTTTTACTGTAATATTTAGCAGAGAAAAGTTACTTTACAGGCATTAAAGAGAATCTAACTAGGATTCTGAGGAATTCACAGTGTTACACCATAATATAGTACCGAGGAGTGGCAGAGACAGAAGTTCTGTGAACATGCCGTTAAAGATGCGACACAGGTAGGAAGAGACACCATGTTATATTAGGTTATGTTTACATTTATTGATCACTTTCTTTGAGCAAAGTTCAACCCAAAGCAGTTCGCAACAATTATACCAGGCTGAAGTAGGGAAGAGAGACATGAAAGCTGTGGAGAGAATCAAGCAGGAAATAGCACTTCTAGAAGGAGACTGACAATAACCCTATTGATTAGGAGACCCTTCCAGGGAGGACACTGCCCCAGGAATAGTACTGCGCAATCGCTGTGATAAAAGGCAAGCTGCAAGAGTGTATCAGGACCCCCAGGCTACTGGAGATTGTATAAGAGAGAGAGAGTACCGAAGAAACGAATTCGGTTCTATCTGACTCAGAAAGGAGGAAGAGTTGGAAGAGAAAAACAGGGCCCAGACCTGTGAAAAGTCAGTAATGGAAAGGAAAATCCCAAAGGGAACCATCACTCCAAAATATCACCTAAAATCCAAACACCAAGAACTCTAGCTTTTCTGTTTTGAGAAGAACTGTGAAGTAACAGAGGAACTGTACCTATGATTTTTGTTCACACAGTAAATTTCTGTTTTTAACTTACATCCTCTAAGATGTGGTTACTGAGAAGAAATGCTCAAAGGAGACAGCCCCTGTGAAAGAGACTGCTGTAATCCAGGGGTGACTCAAGGCATTTATTAGGATTTGCTTGGTAAACGAATTAAACAGAACACTGACCTAAATGCCAATACACTTCTCCTTCCGTATTTGCGGAGGTTAGGGGCGGAGCTGACCTTCCTGAATATGATGACATCGCAAATAAAGGAAGTGCTGGGCAAAAGCAAATTTCTCTCTGCAGGCTGAAACAAGTGCTGGGAAAAAAGCACCTAACTTTTTTAGCGGAACTCTAGGATGATGTCATTTGGGGGGGGAGGAGCCAGCAAGGTAAAAAACCGTGAACAATCGAAGTCTCGAGTACTAAAACTGTGAATACGGAGGGAGAAGTGTATAAGTACATAAGAATTGCCGCTGCTGGGTCAGACCAGTGGTCCATCGTGCCCAGCAGTCCACTCACGCGGCGGCCCTTAGGTCACAGACCAGTGCTCTAACTGAGATTAGCCTTATCTGCATATACAATTAAAATCAACCACTCCAAAATGCCAAAGAACCCTCAGCACTAAAACATCATCATCCCTTGTCCTATAAAGAATAAAAAGAGAAAAGAAAGTGTATTGATTAAGAAGATTCATAGAGCTGGGATTATAAATCTCAAATGATTTGTAGATCACTAAAAAGAATTCCTCAAACCCTAATGCCACCAGATCCTCCCAGAAATTAAAACTATCCTTCCCCTCGCTAAAAGTCATTTCCCACACAGGAAAGCTAGGGACCTCCCTCCACTTCAAAATCACTGAGCTCTGGAACAACCTTACCTCCCCTCTTCGGAACTTGAGCTCTCTCCAAGTTTTCCGCAAACATCTGAAAACCTGGCTTTTCTCAAAAAATGTAAGTCTCTCTCCAATTTAGGAATCAAGGAAACTCTTATATCTTGGCATCCCAAGTCCTCTAAATTTTCTTCACACTTCTACCTCTAACCCTCTGTTGTAGTTCCTTCCTATTTCTCCTACTGTAAACCGCATCGAGCTCTACAAACGTGGAGATGATGCGGTATACAAACCTAAGGATTAGATTAGATTAGATATAGAACATGACAGATAAGGACTATAAACCAGTGCAGCAATGGTCATTTGGGTCCCAGTGCAAGTTTTCATTTTAGGCCCCTATCCTAAACACCCTCCCCCCACCCCAGGGCAGAGTGAAGCAGGGACTTGGAGATTAGGAGGACCCTTAGGAGCAAATTCTATAAAGGACGCCTAAAAGTTTGGCGTCGTTTAGATGTCCGGCAGTACAATGCTCAGCGCGATTCTATTATGCCTAGACGCACAATAGAGAATCATGCTCAGCGGCGTCCAGCGAATTTAAGCGCATCTATATAGTCAGGCATCCTTTATAGAATCCGATGGGCGTCTATGAAATTCTGGACGCCTGTTCTGTGAATCGTGCGCAGCCTTTGGACATCTGACTTTCATTTATTGCTTGTTAAAGTCATTAATTAAGTGTAGACGCCTAAGTGGTTGGGCATCCACACTTGTAGAATTTGCCCCTTAGGGCAGCGCCTAAATCAGCAGCCGCCTACAAAAATGGTGTCGGCCGCATGTCAATCACATTTAGGCGCCTTTAAAGAATTGTAACTAACTGCACCTAGCACAGTTGTTGATTGAAAATCAATAAATAATTTAAAAAAAAAAAAAGAAAAATGAGTCTGTCAGCCCAGGTGCAGGTTCCGCTTCGCTTTCATCACCATCATCTTCAAGAGTGCTTGGGCGAACTTTCTTACGACTTTTACGCCAGTAAATGGTCGAGGGATTTATCCTGTGAAATCTCTGGCTCAGTCATTAAAAGAGGCCTTCATAAAACGGCATGCTTGACTCCACAAGTGACGCTCATTGAAATGAATTATAAGTTTTTGCTGCGACTTTATAGATCACCTTCCTATATGTATCGGGCGTCCTTGAGTGTCTCTGACTGCTGCTTAAAATGTCATCATTCCCCCGCTACGCTTGGACACCAATTTTGGTCTTGTGAGAGGGTGCAGCGGTTTTGGCAACATGTCCATCGCCACATTGCGGTAATGTGGAGCTATACCTATACCTTTTCTCCGATAATGCTGTTCACCTTGGAGTCCCTTCCCAGAGCCTCTCCAAAGGGATTCAGAAGTTTTTTGGATCGCGCAATCCTTTTGGGGAAGAAAAAAAAAGAAAAAGAAAAGAGAAAGGATAGTAAATAAGACTAGAAATGTTATAATGCCTCTGTATCGCTCCATGGTGTGACCTCACCTTGAGTACTGCGTTCAATTCTGGTTGCCGTATCTCAAAAAAGATATAGCAGAACTAGAAAAGGTTCAATGAAGAGCAACCAAGATGATAAAGGGTATAGAACTCCTCTCGTATGAGGAAAGAGGTTAGGGCTCTTCAGCTTGGAAAAGAGACGGCTGAGGAGAGATACGATTGAAGTCTACAAAATCCTGAGTGGTGTAAAATGGGTACACGTGGATCGATTCTTTACGCCGTCAAAAATGACAAAGACTAGGGGACATTCGATGAAGTTACAGGGAAATATTTTTAAACCAATAGGAGGAAATATTTTTTCACTCAGAGAATAGCTAAGCTCTGGAACGCATTGCCAGAGGATATGGTAAGGACAGTTAATGTAGTTGGTTTTAAAAAAGTTCCTGGAGGAATAGTCTGCTATTGAGACAGATAGAGGGGAAGCCGCTGTTTGCCCTGGATCGGTAGCATGGAATTTTGCTTTTGGGGAAACAAGACACCAAATGGGCTACATGGAACATTGGTCTGACCCAGTATGGCGAACTCACTCTGGCTTAATAGTCCTCATTAGAGTTGTCGGCCTGGGGGATACTGTTCAGAGGCCCTACAAATGGATTACAGTTCCTTGATACAAAGGTCTCTCCTATATCTGCGGATATTGAGTGAAATTGAGTATAATTGAGATACACTAAATTTTCATTCCTCACCTCCTTCTCCCTTGAGGTTATGGTGAGAGGTGTCCTCCTCTCCCCATATTGCAGGAGTGTCAAAGTCCCTTCTCGAGGGCTGCCATCCAGTCGAGTTTTCAGGATTTTCCCAATGAATATGCATGAGATCTAGTAGCATACAATAGATCTCATGCATATTCATTGAGGAAATCCTGAAAACCTGACTGGATTGCGACCCTCGAGGAGGGACTTTGACACCCCTGGCATATTGCCAGCCGATTTTGTTTTGGTTGTTATTTAAGATTTTCGGCAACTTTAGGTTTTTGTTTTTTGCCTATTCTTATATATGCCAGCACACATCAGTGCAAAAACCAGAATGTTGTTCTATGCATATTTCTTGCATTTAAAAATGTTCTGCCCATGGAAGCTGCTTACTGCACCAGCCCCTTAGAGCACTGTAGATTGCCACAGGCCGCTCTTTCACCTTTAATGGGTAGGTCCAAGGGGCGTTGCTGCTTTTGACGATGAGCTTTGCCTGAGAGAGAAAGGAACGCCCCTTTCCCCTCCAGGCCACTGCAATCCCAAGGGGGTGGGAGGGGCGTTAAGAGAGGAAATCTGCCCCCCTTTGAAAACTCATTTTATGCTACTTTTTTTTCCTTTTGCATACAGACAGTTGAATGTATGGATGTAAACTGTTAATTATTAACTTTAATATGCCGTCCTTTTTAGAAACCAAATCAGTTCTCAGTTGGGAACATGTCTTTTTGCTCCAATGTTTCTCATGCACTAGCTGCAGAATTCGCACCCAGAAGGGCAAAAGCACAAAACCACTGCAAGATCCAAGCCTCCCTGCTGCTTTCATTAAGCTTGAATGTAAATTGCTGCCTATGGGCTCTGTGCCCTACCTCACCCCTCACCCTTTCTGGCTTTGTTTAGGGGCTTTGAATCACAGTCCAGTTCTTAAAAAGTAGGGACTTGCTCCTCCTTGATCACTAGCCAACAAGAAATGGAAAGAGTTTAAAAAAAAAATGATTAAGAGCACGCTTTCTGTGTTAGTACCTCAATAACATAAGCATTGCAATTTTTGCTGCTGGGTGTTGCAGCCAAAGACGGTGGCTCAGGGGTTTTGAATTAACAGAGTAAGCGACACACACTCACTGTTCTAGCAAAAGGAAGACCCAATGGCCAAGCGTCATGAGCTCCATCTGCAGGGCTGAATGATGCTGCTTTATCACTTTGTTAAATGATCGGTTTTCCCAGGGCAAGTTGCTTGTGCTCTGATCTGCCACTTGGGTACAATGTCATTGTCATGTAGGCAGCATAAGGTGTAATGTTAGCTTGAGCAGCTAAGTGGAACTCAAATACATCCTGTTTAAGAGACACTTGCACACTGCAGAAAGCTCTGTTTGTATAGGCGGGACCTTACAACTGGAATAACTGCCTCTATGTTAACTCGCTGTAACTCAAGTACGTGACAGCCTCTGGGCAAGATTCTCAGAAAACCACATTAAAAAGCGACGGTCTGCTAACAAGACATTCTTCAAAAATCTCATATGCAAATGGGTGGACAGCTAAATTTGCATGCGTCGAGTCGCTGATGCCAGTGACTGGCACATGCGCAGAATATACAAGGAAAGAGGTGTGAATGTGCACATGTCCCTGGAAAGCAACGCAAAACCATAAGCAGTGTATCAATCATAGGCATACAAGAGCTATTGGATGGAAGGGAGGGGAGAAGCAACGTCGATTTTTATCAATCACGCATAAAACATGCCTTTATCTCCAAAAACTTCCTATAATTCAGTTAAATCTTGTAATTTGTTATTAATGTACAATGTAATCAAGATCCATAACCAGAAACACACAAGGCAAGGGTATCATACATGTGCTCAAGAAGAAACGTTGGCTTTTAACAACATGTCTGTCTCCAAAAAACTCAAAAGAAGCATGATTTTACTTCCCTCCACTTATAAAATATATAGAAACACTTTTTTAAAAAAAAATTAGTCACAGTCAAAACACAAGTGCTGGCACTATAAAGGCACCCCCAGACCAGTCGATACTTTTTGTCGCCAAAAGCCGACGCCGCTCTTCGAAAATGCCTCTGTGATTTGTAAGAATCAACCAGAGGGCTCATTTCAATGTTAAAGAGCACATTTGCATGCCATTGTCGGAGACTGCTAGAAACCTCGCTAAAGATAGAGATAATCCGTTTTGATAATCCGCCGCTAAAATGCGTGCAGGCTAAACTGCCAGAAAATAGCTTAGCGACCACGTTAAAGTTTTGAGAATCTGGCCCTCTGTCTCTCCTTTTCCTGTAATTTCACACTCCTGTAAAGTTTTAAGTTAAATAGGTGTAGAAAGTAGATTACAGGATAAAGGTAACAGCTAAACACATGTAACACCCCCTTCAGAGTGGCTCTGGGTCTGGGGCTCGACCTTGCTGGAGTCTCCCGAAAGCAGTCTCTGTTGGTCCCTCACTTGGTTAGCGCTCTGTGCCTCCACCTGAGGAAAAGAAGTGTTAGCAGGTGGGTTCACCCTCTTCCCCCTGCCCCCCCCCCCTGGAAAAATCCAATAAAGCTTCTGTGGAACAAGGTTATAGTGGTAGTGAGGAATCTGTACAGAGAGTCACAGATGAAGATATGGAAGGGGAATTACAAAAGAAAAACAGGACAGTAGGTCAAAGCAGAGTCAGACGGGGCCGAGGAGGGAGACCGCACACTCGATCTCCAATGAAGCGCGATCAGCTGTGGTGAATCTGGCTGATTATATTAACAGCAGCTGAAGAAGCTGTTTTGTTGAAAGGGTTGTCTTTGGTTCCTACTTCCTACGAGGAATCATGAACCATTCCAATTTCGTCCTGAGTTGGAGAAGTTTATTCGTTTAAACTACAATTGTCTTTCTGTTTTTCTGAAGGAGATTCTTTAAAGATGGACAGGTCAGTGGTAAGAGATCGCTCTACATGGCTCCCACCAGGGCCTTTGGATCCTGTTTTGGCAGCCTTTAGAATGTTAGTGTTGAAAGAAGTAGGAAACTGGAACAGTCCTCTCTTAAGTATGAATATAATTTGAGTAGGGATGAAAAGGAGGCTCTACTGTATATACTGTAGATTGAAGTCAGAAACATCAGCTGTGATCAGAAGAGTGGATAACGGTGGGGCTATTGTACTTTGGGCCAGAGAAAAATATCATGCCAGAGCTCAACTGTCTAGAGCTGACCATTATATTCTGTTTTCTGTGGATCCCTCTGAACAAGTTTACGAGCAGGTGTTAAATCTAGCGGTTAAAGGCAGAAAAGAGGGTTTTCTTACGGAAAAAGAGTTTAAGTTTTTTGACATATCAGTTTTATAAGATACCAGTGTTCTATTTGCTTCCTAAAATTCACAGGGATTTGGCGAATCCCTCTGGCCATCCTATAGTCTTGGACCAGAATTCCTTGTTGGAGAGGATGTGTAAATGTATTGACTGTCACCTTCAAGAGGGGCTATTGAAAGTAAAGTCCCTATTAAGGGACACTGCTCATTTTTTACAATTACTTCAGCAGTGGAAAAGTGCTGTTTCAGAAGTCCCCTATTAGTAGCCGCGGATGTTTCATCTCTACATTCTTCCCAGCATCTCCACTTGACCTGCTCAAAGGCGGACTTCAGAAACTCGTCTTGTTGTTGCTCAGAACAGAAGCAAAGTGGGTCAACCTATCTAAGAGTTCCTCAGAAATCCAAGGCATTGTACCCTCTTGTTGAATCCTAGCCAACTGTTCATTCCTATTCCTTTGTAGGGTCTTTCTCACCGCCCGAAATGTCCAGGCTGATTCCCCCATAAGACAATGTTGTTCAAATGGGAAAATATTTCCCAACAGAGATTCTTCTTCCTCCTTGCCACCCTTATTTCTTATAAACCAGGACCTGATATGGGACAACTGCTTGAAAATAACCCAGTCCTTTAAAGCCATCCCAATCCCTTACCAGAATTATATCACAGGGTAATCTATTTAGAGCACCTACTTTGACCCAATGAATATCTTTTCCATGGTTTAATTTAATCTGTCTCAGGGCTTATGCAGTGAATGTGCCATGTATACGTCTTGGGCCTGATTCTGTTTAGGACACCTGATCTCAGCAGCTGCCTAAGTGGCTTTTGAGAATCGCACATGGGCATCCTATAAAGAATTGCGTCTGCCCTAACGGAGAGACACCTAACCCCACCCAACCACCCTGAACAGGTTTCAGCGGAGATGTC
Source organism: Geotrypetes seraphini (assembly GCF_902459505.1). Classification (NCBI taxonomy): domain Eukaryota; kingdom Metazoa; phylum Chordata; class Amphibia; order Gymnophiona; family Dermophiidae; genus Geotrypetes; species Geotrypetes seraphini. The sequence continues at coordinate 160,572,009 of NC_047090.1, forward strand.
AGACTAACGATGTACCACCCATCTGGGCAGCAGCAGATGGGCGGAGGATCACATGTCCGGGTAAATCTGGACGTCTGGTAGCCCTATTCCAAGGAAACTTGACCTGTTTCACCAATTCCCAACTGAAATTCTATCATAGTGGATTTATCTGCTTTTGACTGTTAGCACCCCAAGTTAGGATTGCACCCTCAAATCATGATCTCTGATTTCTCCTAACTCTTCTCGCTTAACCCTTCCTTTTGTCTTATCCCTTTTTTGTCTCATTTTCTATTATTTCTTGTATTTCTTACCCTATTTGTCCTCGTTGTATTGTATGTCATGTACGTCACATGTATTGTTTCCCTGAACGTTGGAAAAAATTATTTTAACCATGTTCATCACTTAGAAATATGATTAAGCGATTAATCAAATTTTAAATCAAACTTGAAGCTTGAATTTGCTAGCAGATCTGCAGCTCAGTGGGAGTGAGATTGGGCCTCTTACTAGGGACTAGTTGTACAAAGGCTAAAAGCGTACCTGGGCTCTTAGGAAGAAGATCCAGACTTCCTGTGTTTCAACGTGTAGCTCAATATTTTGTTCAGCTTAAACAGAATGGCGTTAGATCTTCAGTCATTGCTGTGGAACAGAATGAAATTTAACATTTGCCTTGTTTTGGCAGCTATAAAAAGATGCTATGAGTGTCTTCAGGACTTTTGGCATTTCTATGGAGCTGGATGAAATTTAAACGGTTGCTTTGAAGCATGTTTGTATTATTTCGTTTTGTGAATGTTCTCTTGTTACCTGCATAGCTTGAATAGATATTGTGCGATATAAATTTGAAAAATACATAACATACTATTATATTTACAAATTTAAGTGGGAAGACAGTCTGTCAGTGTAACAGGGTTATTGCTTAGAAACTGTGGAGATTAAGAATGTATGGGGGGGAGGGTTCATAGACAACGGCGCGAAAGACAAAGGCGCGTGCCGACAACTGAGCGCAAGATGGAGGTGCGCGCCGAAGAAAATTACAGTTTCTAGGGGCTCCGACGGGGGCGTTTGATGGGGAACCCCCCCACTTTACTTAATAGACATCGCGCCTGTGTTATGGGGAGTTTGGGGGGGTTGTAACCCTCCACATTTTACTGTAAACTTAACTTTTTCCCTAAAAACAGGGAAAAAGTTGTTTTCAGTAAAATGTGGGGGGTTACAACCCCCCACACCCCCTACAACGCCCCCACAACGCGGCGCAATGTCTATTAAGTAAAGTGGGGGGGTTCCCCCCCACGCCCCCCCGTCGGAGCCGCGCTTTTGACCTGACACCGGGGGGGAGGGATGCTAAGGGTGGATCTCACTTTCCAGCAGGTGATCCAAAGTGCCCATAACAAGTAGGAGGAGGTAGGGGAGCAACAGGTTAGAACTCGCATTTCCAGCCTTTGCGGACAGGATCTTAGGAGAGGTCTACTGTTCATCGGTGACAGGCACATTTTTCAACTTGCAAGTGAATGGATCATCAGTCTGCACATTCAGAAACAATTTGACGTTTGGCTAGGAAGTTGGTTTTGTCAGGCCTCAGGTGAAATATGGTGTATCTGGCTTGTAAGAACATATTTGATGCTTTTTCATAATTCCACTGGTCTTGACTGGTCTGCATATGAGGCAAAGGAGCAAGTATTCTGGAGTGGCTACAGAGCAGGGGTGTCCAACCTGGGTTCTCGAGGACTGCAATCCAGTCGGTTTTTCAGGATTTCCCCAATGAGTATGCATGAAAGCTATTGGATCTGCATAGTCCCTGATTCATGACAGCCTTAACTTCCATAAAGTGTGCGCCAGGCAAGGTCACAATCCTTTAATCTCCCTCCCAACCCCCCAATACCCCCCCAATGGGCCTACTGAGGTACCTGGTGATCCAGCAAGAGTCATTGTGGCAGAAGCGTGACCCTCTCACTCCTACCTCCTCGCGGCTGCCTTCTAAAATAGCTGCCTCAACCTCTCACATCTGCTCGCAGCATTTCCTGTAGTACCGCAAGCTGCCACGAGAGGTCGCGACAGCCATTTTAGAAGACAGCCATGAGGAGGCAGGAGCAAGAGGGCTGTGCTCCTGTCACAAAGACTTCCGCTGGACCACCAGGTACCTCAGTAGGCTGGGGGGGAATCGTGGGGTTGGGAGGGAGATTAAAGGATCAGGGCCTGGAGAGGGGAGAGAACCTTGGCTATGGGTTGGGGGGAGGGGCCATGGAGGGAGGGATGAGAGGTGCAGAAACGTACAAGAGGTTGGAGGGGAGAGATGCTACACCTTGTGGTTCTTTGTAAATCTTGGATCAAACATTTTGGATAAATTGGCTCTTTGCTATAAAAAGGTTGATGACCCATGCCTTATTCTATAACATGCATGTCCTTCATGTTATCATTGTCTCCTTTTTTAAAGTTAAATGCTATTGTATTGGATTTTCCATAGGAGTGGCCTTAGGCCCCTCCCTGTCCATCCCAGGATGCACCGGGAATGAAAAGGCCAGCCATTTTACAGAGGCAGGCCTACCAGAAGAGGGAGTATTTATCCCTATTGCCAGATTTCTTCAATGATGCCTAGGACAAGGTATAGAGGGGGCTGGGGGCTGTCATTGAGCTGGAGAAGTTCTGACCTGACTCCCTCCAGACCACAAGGGCCTTCTTATGGGGACTTTGGTGGGATGGTGGAAGGGTCAGAAGGGAAGGCTTTCATGTTGGGAAGGAGTGTGGAGGGGGGCCTGGATGCACTAAAAATGTTGGGCTGCCAAGGCAGGAGGGAGTGGGCATCTCTCCTGCCAATTTATTTTTTAATTATGGAGGTCGGGGTGGGGAAAGGGAGGAGGATCATGGCATGAGGGTCAGAAGGGAGTCATGTCAGGGGGTGGGGGGCCCAGATACACAATGTTGTGTTGCTGAGGCAGGTGGGAGTGGGCGTCCCTCCTGTCTCTCTTTTTTGGGGGGCCATCGGGGAGGCAGCCATCATTGGGGGGGTGGCTCTCATTGGGGGGGTCCGTCACAATTTTATTTAATGGGGTCAGGTATTGTGTATATGTAACACATGCACAACATCTGTGCCCATTAAAAAAAAATTTAGAAAAATATGGCAGACTTGTCGGTAACAGTTACCGACAGGTCTGCATCTGTCATTTTAGTGTCATTTGAGGTAATTGCTACATTTAGTGCATGTGGAGCAATGTTAGGGCATCCATTGGTTGGCTAGTTTTAATATTGATTACCTTGTTTGCATGGCAGAGTCAGAGAATGTATGAACGCACGCAAAAGCATGCGGTAAGCCATTTTGCACATCGGGTCAGCAAATTAGGTCAGTCGCTAAACCAGTTAAATTGGTGTAGCATTGATCATTAGACAACTGGAAAGTTTAGTGCATCCAGGCCATGGTCTCCATTGGAACCTCGCTAACGGGATGCCATATCTTCCATGTTTTGGCGATATCTTTTAAAGATATCCTGTTCCGAACCACGTACTTTTGAGCAACTGTCGGCCTTTTCCTAGTTCCTAGTTTAAAAGCTGCTCTGTCTCCTTTTTTAAACGTTGATACCAGCAGCCTGGTTCTACCCTGGTTAAGCTGGAGCCCATCATGGCGGAATAAGCTTCCCCTTCCCCAGAATGTTGCCAAGTTGCTGACAAATCTAAAACCCTCCTCCCTGCACCATCGTCTCATCCACGGAGGCTCCAGAGCTCTGCCTGTCTCTTGGGTCCTGTGCGTGAAGAAATGGGGAACACTAAGCCAGTATTTTTTTAATGGTCATTAACACACACTGCACCCTTTACACAGTAGAATACTAGCTTAGCATGGATCATCCCAGTGCCTAACTTTAGACGCCATCTATTGATTTTCCCCTCACTGTACTTACCGTAGATGACCAAAGAACACAGCTTAAGACTGAAACTGTTAATGAACTCAATTTTTACTTGGACTTTAGGAAATGGGGAGTTGTGTAATCTGTATTTTTCTTGATGGTTGAATAGATTTTTTCTTCAAACTCTGTGTGACTTATTTCTATGCTTAAATTAGTGGGATAGGGGGGTGAATGGAGAAATATTGTGGGGATGGGGACTATTTTCATGACTGTGTCAGTTTCTGGCAGCCGTCCTGTACTATACAAAAGGATGTGAAGAGGATGGAGTCGATTCAGAAAATGGCCACTAGGATGGTCTCAGGACTTAAGGATCTCCCATATGAAGAACGTCTGGCTAGACTGCGCTTATATTTTCTTGAAGAGCGCAGAGATAGAGGGGACATGATAGAAACATTCAAATACGTCACAGGCCGCATTGAAGTGGAGGAAGAAATCTTTTTTCTTAAGGGTCCCACAGTGAAAAGAGGGCATCCGCTAAAACTTAAAGGGGGAAGATTTCATGGAGACACCAGGAAATACTACTTCACCGAAAGGGTGATTGATCGATGGAATGATCTACCACGCCAGGTAGTCGAGGCCAGCAGCGTGCTCGACTTCAAGAGACGATGGGACAAACAAGTGGTGTCGCTGCAGAGTTATGCTTGTAAGATAGATTCTCATGGGAATGGGGCCTCTTGAGTGAGCAGACTTGTTGAGGGAGGTCGGACTTGACGAGGGAGGGTTCTTGAGTGAGCAGACTTGTTGAGGGAGGTCGGACTTGACGAGGGAGGGTTCTTGAGTGGGCAGACTTGTTGGGCCGCTGTCCCTTTTCTGCCGTCGTACTCTGTGTTTCTATGTTATAGTATAGGGGCCCAGTTCATAGCTATTGTTGGTTGTGCGTCACTCATAGAATGCTTCACAGGCCATATGCACCTGAATTATCCATCTGAATGGGCCAGTTTAGGCTTTTCTGGAGTTTAAAGCCCTTGTAAATGATGAGCATGCAGTCACATAAAGAGCTTGTATTGGGATTCATGTATCGCCTCATGTGCACAGTATTTAAAAGCAGTTAAGCACCTGCATTTTATAGTTGCTTATTAAATTCAAATAAAGAATTTTGTTTGAATGCTTTAACAGAGTGCACATAAGGAGCATTTCCTCAGATGCCAGTTTTCATTTGTGCTGAAAAAATAAATCAATCTATCTCTAAGAGCAGGGCAGACTTCAATTGTGCATTCAGCTAACATTCAATTTCCCTTTATTATTTATAAAGGAAATAATCAGATGATACATCTTCCATGGAAATAATGAGCAATTAGCATTCAGTCCCAGCTCACTGAGTTGCTAATACACGACACCAGACAATCAAAGAATGCACAAACCCACAAAATGGCAACACCACCACCAGCATACCTATGAATACATATTTTCAACATCATAAACATTGCCATTACATATAGACCTCTCTGAATGGCATGTATCAAAATCAAATTGATTAGATTTGTATTGGTCGGTGACGGAAATCTGCAATTTTGATGGCATGAACAAACCAAGGGCAGATTGTGGAAGTGACCAGGAGCTTTTGACATTTAAAATCAAGGTAAAACTTCTTATGAAGATGATCGCTCGTGGCCTTCCAAATATGACACTGAGAATATTCCATAAGACTATTGGATAAAGCTAAATAATAGATTTGCTGCTCTTGATATAGATGATAGAGAACCTGAAGAGAATGGCCCAGTCACCAAAATGGTTCAGGCCTGTTGCTGCTCTTTGCATACTTTTTCTGCTGCACCCTGGTTGTAAAGCAATGTTCTTCGTTGCAACCTGGCATATCAGAGTCTCATATAATTAGTACGTTTTTGTTAGAATGGTAACACAAACTGATACACCTAAGTTAATTTCACATATGTGGTGATTCAGTATAGGATGGGCTGGGGAGGGCATCAATGGGAACTCCACTAACTTGGAATATAAGGACGTTACTGGCCAGACTTTACAGTAGATATCCTGCAAACAACGGGATGGTTGGATAGGCCGAAGTGAGCTTGGATGGCAACTTCAGCAGTTAGAACCTAGGACAATACCAAGTGGACTTTAGTCTATGTCCCAGACATATCAAAGAATAGGCAAGTTAATTCAATCATGTATTTTTAATGATAATAACTAATGGGCAGACTGGACGGACTGTTCAGGTCTTTATCTGCCGTCATTTACTATATTCCCGTGGTGGTACAATATACTGTAGCACCTGATTCCCACTGAAAACAAATTGACCACGCCATCAATAAAATAAAGATTAACAAACAAAGCCAAAAAAAAAAAAAAGGCATTACTTTTTTATTGAATTAATTTAAAACATTTCTTGACTAACCATTGGGGGGGTTATCATCCGCTTCCTCATGTCAGAAAAAAAATAAGCATAAGATGGCAGTACAAGAAAATAGTCCGGCCACTCACAGCTTGGTGCATGTGCACAGTGACCACAGAGCGAGAGAGAATATGTAATTGAAGATAAAAAATATTCAGTAACACTCTGAAGGTGAAAAGGAGTAGGCTGGTTGATGGTGACAGGCAATAGAATGTTATAACTTATAATGTGTTAGAAGCCCAGATTTTTATGTCCTCTCTTTCCAGCTCCCAGTGTCTAATCATTGCAACTTCAAAAAGTCTTTACCATTTTAAAATCTTCTATATCTTTATCATAAGCTCATTGATGCAGCGGGCTGGTGATACATAGAAGCCTTTCTTGGGCTTGTTAGAGATATGCTTGGCTATGAGGCAACCTGTGTGATAAATTAGCTGCTTAACGAGAGAGACACTTCTGTCTGCTCCTGAAGCCCTCGCTCGTTAATGTTAAATTTTTCCCCCATCTCTTTTAGTGGTGTATTGATTAACAAAAAAAATGTGTTATGCGGTTCCACATTGTTAAAATTTTGCTTTGCTCTATGGCAGGCCTATTAGCCAATTGGTTCTTTGCAATAATCAGAGAATAGTGCATTGCAAATGTGGATAATGAGGCAAAAATAATTAAAATAAAAGCAAGTGACAGCCAAAAGACAGAGCGACAGAAAGCACAAATATATACAAGACTGGAAAAGCAACTACCTTTCAGATTTTCATTTTGCCAGCCCTTTAAAAGTAAATATGGTAAACCTATGTCATCAATCCCTCTTAGAACACTTTCTAGAAAGAGGAAAGAAATGCTTCAGAAAGTCTGTATTCTCTTTTTTAACTCAGCCCAGACGGTGCTCAGAAATGTGTCCTGAGCTGCATTCAGAACCACCAAAGGAGTATAAGCACATTCGCTGTTTTCCAGTGTAACCATATGAGTAGGTTGTGCTTACCAGTCACCAGCACAGGAGTTGTCATGGTGACCGCCAGGCCTCCAAGTGTGTTAGAACCATTGTCTAGAAACAGTTTCAAGATGGAGCACAAGCGTCTAAGGGCCTGGCTCACAAAGGCTGTTCTGTCATTCTCTGCCTGGGCGAGGGGTGTTAGTGATTCAGGCCCTACAACACATTTGCATTCCAAGATTATTTGGAACTTAATCGAGGAAACAAAACTACAGCTGCAGGATGGGATAAAAAAGAAACTAAGATGTATCTGACAAGCATGGCTGGAAAACTGCTGACTAGTGAAGCCCCTGAGGAATCAGTGTTGAGGCAATTTGGTACAAGTTTAACCCGTGCATTATTTCTGAAATGTAGTCAAAGCATTGATTAAATCCTAGTTCTTATTTTCCTTTGTGAATATAAAAAATAAAATGCTTACTCATGCCACCTGGACATATTTAAGCATCTTACACTTCTGTGTGCAGTTTTCTGCCTCTTAAAGCAAAGAAAAGAAAACTAGAATTAGGAGTTTTACTGTGCTGGTTCTAGTATTTCCCTAAAGTCTGTAGCTATAAATGTGCCTCTTACTGAAGGTTTCCAGATTGCCATGGCAGGTGAATGCAAAACCCCCTAGTGGCATTGTGATGTAATTACATTACAATTTTTTTTAATTTATTTATTTATTTTTACAATTAAATGTATGTACCTATATTGTACAGGGTATTACATTATATATTGTATAACATTTTACACCTTTCCTTTCAGGCATTTACTCTTCTGCCTTTTTTTTGGTGCAGGCTGTGATCTGAGATACTTTCTTTCTGTCTTATTTATCTTCTTTTCTTCTATATATACCATTTACTTCTTAGGCACATTAGCTTAAGTTGTGATCCCTATTTGGGTCAGACAGGGAATTCTATGTACCTTAATACCACATACAAGTAGTTCTATTAATTTTCAATGTTAACATTTTTCTTCTTCCTTGTTGTATCTATTTTCTGTAACAGCACTGAACCGGAAAGCATATTGCGGTATATAAATAAATAATTATCCCCCTCTTTTACGAATGCATAGTGTGGGGTTTAGCGCCAGCAGCAGCGGTAATTGCTCAAATGCTCATAGGAATTCTATGAGCGTCGGAGCAGTTAACACCACTGCTGGTGCTAAAACCCACGCTAAGCATTCATAAAAGAGGGGGATAATTATTTATTTATATATGTTAAAGAATTACAGTATGTTATGTTATTATCACGGTCAGATGTTTCAATATGTTTCCCCATCAATTCATACCAACACAGAGGTTAAACATTTATATATTTGTACTAGCTGATGCCCCGGCGTTGCACGGGTATTTAATTATAGCAATAACTCTGTAAATGGATTCAAATAAAGATACTTTATAGTGGTGAATGAAATTATTTTTTTACAGCTTAATAAAAAGTATAATTTTCAAATTATAATGTGAAATATTTGACAAAATGAATACAATACAACTAACGCAAAACGTGATTATAAACAACAATTTTAGTTTCACCTCCTGGAGCAAGAACATATAAATTCTTAGTTGTGGGCCGCGAGACCCCCAGAACATATCACCCCAGGTAGTGAGGGATCTGCATACCAAGTTTCGTTCAAATCGGTCAAGCCGTTTTTGCGTGATCGCAGCACATACACACATACATACCTCCGATTTTATATATATAGATAGATTTATTTAATGCAACCAAAAAACAATAACAATTGAGGATGAAAGAAAACTAAATAGGTATGTTTAAACAAGGTGGATTAAATTTAAATATAAATGAATAGCAAAGCTAATTTACCATTTATCTGTGATCAAATTTACATTGATTACAACCTTATAGTTAGTGATAATATTCAGACCTCAAACAAACATGTCAAGCCTTTCGACTTAATACCAACTTTGTCCCAGGATATCCAGAACCACAGGTATTTGACTAGGTGACTCTTTCAAAACAAGAGTGTTTCTTAGTCCCAAAGTTCAATAAAATACAAAAAATGTATATATGTGTGTATGCAAATATAAAGTTGTTGTTGTTTTTTTAACTGTTTTCACTGGTTTTACCACTTTCTTGCATTGGGTACCACTAGGTTGTTATCCTGTCACATGTCTGGAACTAGCAGCTCCTCTGAAGATCCAGATGTTTTCTACTATCCCAGTGTTCTCCCCAGGGCCTTTCAGCCGGGCGCTCCGCCCAGCTAATTTAGATGAGCGCCCGGCTGTAATCTCGATGGCAATCCTGCTGCTGCTGCTGCCTTCTGCTCAACATTAAAAAACAAAACCTTCTCACCGGTTTGGAGATTTACCGGGCTGACTCGGCACAGCTTGACTCGCAGGAGCCTGACTTTTTTTCTTTTAGTTTTTAACGCCAGCAAGCGACTTGAACCCATGCTCCGGGGCTCTAACATGTGAATGCCGCTTCTCTCCGAAACCGGAAGTCACGTCACGAGGGGGGAAGAGAAGGGAAGTCGGCATGCACACGCCCCGGAGCATGGGTTCGCTATAGGAAACAGGTCAGCTTACAACTTGCTCTTGATTGCCTCGGGCTTTCTTCACTGCCGGGTCCTGCCCAGTGTTCCCTCTAAGGTGAGCGCATGAGCGATCGCTCACTATTTTCAGTGGCGTCGCTCATGCTTCTTCTGGTGTCGCTCACTCGAGCGGAGGTGAGAGGAAGCGGCGGCGGTGGCGGTCTGCCCTGCTCGCCTAAGATGCAGCAGCGGCGACTCCTTTCATGATCCCCGCAATCAGTGGCGTATTAAGTGGGAGGGGGGGGGCGATCCGCCCCTTGGTCTCATTGGTGTAACGCCGGCCCTGCAGCTCCGGACTTCCCCACACCTGCCCCCCCTTCGGATCGCTATTAGTTTAAATGTTATAGCGGCGGCACTGTATCCATCAGTGGAGACGTCTAACCTCGGCCTGCCCCGGAACTCTTACTGCAACAGTGACTTCCTGTTCCTGCCTAGACGGGCGGCTGCTGCAGTAAGAGTTCCGGGGCAGGCCGAGGTTAGACGTCTCCACTGATGGATACAGCTCCGCGGCTATAACATTTAAAATAATAGCGATCCGAAGGGGGGGGGGAGAAGGTGCGGGGAAGTCCGGAGCTGCAGGGCCGACATTAGAGGGAGTAAGAGTTGATGGTGCCGCAGGGTCCCGCGGGGGGGGGGGTGGGTGGAGGAAGGAAGGAAGAAGAGGAACCGAATGGCAATTGTGGGGAAGTCCAGAGCTGCAGGGAAGAGTGTTGCGGTACCCAGCTGGAGGGAGAAGGAAGATGAGGGAGGGAATGAAAGGAGATGCCAGGGCTTGGAGGGTAGGAGGAAGGTATGCCAGTCTAAGGGAAAAGGAAGGGGGAGATGTGAGAGCATGGAGGGGGAGCGAAAGATGGAAGAAAAGGAAAGGAGAGAGATGCCAGAGAATCAGGGAAGGGGAGATACCAGACTATGGGGTGCAAAGGAAAGAAAGGAGAAGAGAGAGATGCCAGAGCATAGGGGATGCGGTGGTGACAGAGAGAAAAAAATGGAGAGGTGGCAGAGCTGACTGGCTTTGGGGGTGGGCAAAATCTGGAAGGCAGTGGGGGGACATGGGAAGGAGGCACTGGGGGCACAAAGGACATGGGAAGGAGGCACTGGGGGCACTAAGGACATGGGAAGGAAGGAGGGAGGGAATAGAAAGGGACAATTTTTGGGCCTGAGTGCAGAAAGAAAGAAAGGATACACAGTCAATTAATAGATGTCCCCTTTTGATGAAAAAAATAAATGGTCACGTTACCACTGACTTACTTTCTCTTCAGCAGAGTCAGCATCCGCGCTAAGGTGCAGGAAGGTCCCGCGATGACTCGTCTGCTGGCTCTGCTCTGGAAGAAGTAAGTTACGTCGGAGGGGGTGGACCTGGCAGACGCAGTCATTGCGGGACTTTGCCGCAACTCCCTACGTCTGCCGGGTCCACCCCCTCCAACGTAACTTACTTCTTCCAGAGCAGAGCCAACAGACGAGTCATCGCGGGCCCTTCCAGCATGCGGCTGCTGAGTCCGCTCTAGAGCAAGTACATCAGAGTGGGGTGGATTGGCAGCAGGCAGCTACAATCATCGCGGGACCTTGCTGCATGAAGGGAGATAAAGGAGCAGGACTGCTGGAATGGAAGAGTGGTGGAGGGAAAGAAAGGGGGCAGGGTGGTATGGAAGGGTGGTGCTGATGGAATTGATCTACAGAGAAAGGGGAGAGACATAAGGGGGAAGGATATTGGAGGGAAAGAAAGGGGGAAGATGCTGATTGAAGAGGGGTGGATGGAGGGAGAAAGGGCAGCCATTGGATTGTAGTGGGGAGCCTATGCTGGATGGAAGTGCAGATGGGAGAGATAAGGGAGCAAATGCCAGAAGGAAATGGGAGGAGAGAAAGAGGGGAGCAGATGCTGGATGATAAGTGGACAGAGAGAGGAGAAGGTACTAGATGGAAGGGTTGGAGAAAGAGGGTACATGATGGAAGGAGGGGATAAATAAAAGGAGGACACATGATGGGGAGAAAAGGATTGAGTTAGGGAAACACTGGAGGGGTGAGGGAAAGAGGTGGCAAGCTTTAGGTAGACAGTAAAAAAGAACATTGATGAGAGGGTAGTAAGAACATAATCTAGACCAGTGTTTTTCAACCGCTGTTCCGCGGCACACTAGTGTGCCGCGAGATGTTGCCTGGTGTGCCGCAGGGCCGCCGGGCCCGGAGCTGACAGGGGGCCCGAGGCAGGGGCGCCAGTAGCTCGCCAAGGCAAAGTGAGTCGATCACCCAGGACTCACTTTGTCTTGGCGATCTAATCTATCGAGCCGATAAGTCTTCTTCTCCCCGACGTCAATTCTGCAGTCGGAGAGGAAGTTCGGGCCAGCCAATCGCTGCCTGGCTGGGCGGAACTTCCTCTCCGATTGTAGAATTGACGTCAGGGAGAGCATGCGTCGGCGTCGGCTTTGGGGCCTGTTATCCATTGGTGGGTCCTGTTCCCCGATGGCAGCGGCAGTGGCTTGGGGAACGGCAGGGAGAAAGAAAGAAAGGGGGCAGGCAGGGAAACAGAAGGAAAGAAGAGAAACAGAAAAAAAGAAAGAAAGGTCAGGGAGAGAGGAAGAAAAAGTTGGGGGAGGGAATGAGGTGTGGAGGAGAGAAAGCATACAGGCTGATAGAAGGGAAGAAAGATTGGATGCACAGTCAGAAGAAGAAAGTGCAACCAGAAATCACCAGACAAGGTAGGAAAAATTATTTTATTTTAAATTTAGCAAAGTGGAGGCAGTATTACCACAGTTTTCAAAGGAATTTGCCCAAATAACTTAATAGTTAACTGGGTAAATTCCCAGAGATGAAAACTTCCCTTCACTTACTATGCACAGTTCTGAATTTATATCTGCTGTCTATATTTTACAATATGGTCACCTTTTACTAAACCGCAATAGTGGTTTTTAGCGCAGGGAGCCTATGAGCATCAAGAGCAGCGCTGGACATTCAGCGCAGCTCCCTGCGCTAAAAACTGCTATTGTGGTTTAATAAAAAGGATGGAGGGTATATTTGTCTATTTTTGTATGCTATAAAAACCAAATACAGAGAGAGACTGAGAGCTGTTGACGAAGAGCTACGTGTGTGTCTTTCTTCGATTCCAGCCAGAATATCAGCTTTGTGTTCAGCCAAACAGGCCCAGGTTTCGCACTGAATAAAGTATTTTATAATTTTTATTTCATAATAAAGTAATTATAAAATACTTTCTTTGTGTTTATTTGATTCCTATTCAAGAGAATTACTTTATATATAGTCAATATAGGCAGAGAGTTAAATTTTTTAACATTTTCTAATGGTGGTGTGCCTCGTGATTTTTTTCATGAAACAAGTGTGCCTTTGCCCAAAAAAGGTTGAAAAACACTGATCTAGACAGATGCAGAAAATAAATTGAAAAGGGAAATGAGGGAAAAAGGGAAAGGGATTGCAGAGGAGAGGTGTGGGAGAGGGAAGGCGAGGAGAGAGATGCCAGACCAATGGGGGTGAAAGGAGAGATGGAAGGGGGAGGCATACAGTTTCTGGAAGGGGCATAGAAGGAGAGAAGATGCCATATAGGGGAAGAGAGACGGCAGACAGTGGATGGAAGGAAGAGAGTTACAAGAAGATGAGGAAAGCAGAAACCACAGAAGACAAAGGTAGAAAAAAATTTCTATTTATTTATTGCTTTAGGAGACATGTGTCACTGTTTCTGTGAAGCATTGTATGCAGAGTCCAGCTTCTTGCTGGTTCAATTTAACCTTTGTCTATGTATTTTTATTTTATCCCCCCTTTTACAAAACTGTGAAGCGTTTTTTAGCACCAGCCGTGGTGGTAGCAGCTCTGATGCTCAGAATTTTATGAGCATCAGAGCTGTTACCTCCGTAGCTAAAATCCACACTACAGTTTTGTAAAAGAGGGAGGGGTTAGTTTGTGATTACATATTCCATACTAGGCGAAGGTGTGTTCTGTGTTCTGTGTGTTCGAAAGACATAGTTTTCTGTTAGGATTGACGGTGTAGGATTGATCTGTGCTGGTCTGGCTTGTTTAGTTTTACAATGGGTGTATTGATGTACTGTTCACTGCAATATGTAAGATGCTGCCTTTTCCTAAGTACTCATGTGTGACGTGTGGCTTGTTACTAAAAATCACGTTTTTCGTACAGATGGGGGGGGGGCAAAAAATGATGGGCCCCGGGTGTTACATATGCTAGGTACACCACTGCATTATGTAAAGATACCAGAAAGCTGGTGAAGCAAAAACTTTAAGTAAATTGTTATTCTTCTAAGTTTTGAGTATTTAACCCTCCCACAATCTCATGGGCACTCGTTTCAAGTTTATTGAGATTTTGATTTAAATGCAATATCAAATATTTTCAATGTGTATAACAAAAATAAATTTTGGGAAATAAATAAAACCATTTGAACAATAAACATACAAACATATCCATAGATGATTAAAAATACATAAGGAGTACAAGGATAAACTACATTTGTTTAAAAATGCGTCCTCCGTGCCTGCTCATAAATTTGTGGAATATGTAACTTGTCGCTCATACATTTTTTTGCACACACCTCATCAATCCTTAGAGGGAACATTGGTCCTGCCTACTTTCTGTTTCCGTGAAGGCAGGACCCAGCAATGAGGAAGGCCCGAAGCAAGTGAGAGCAGCGAGTTGTAAGCTTCCCCCGTTGCTGACTTATGGAAGTTAGGTCAGCGATAGAAGGAAGCTTACAACTTGCCTTAGTCCAGCCCTGCACAACATGCGGCCCAAAACGGATCTCATTGCCGATATGGCTCTCACTCCGCTCTCCTTTGAAGATCAGCTCAGGAGGCAAGATTTAGCCCGAGATCAGATGAACATTAAAGGGCATCTGAGCAGATTGAGGAGAACATGTCCTGTTTTTCCATGCCTAAAAATACTACCTTGTCTAATGTAATCTCTGATCAGATCCTTAAGAGTGATGCAACTATGTATGCTGAACAGTCTCCTCCAGTAAACAGAGCTTTAAAGCCTGCAGCCATACAGAACCAGACGGTCAAAGGGCTCCGAAGTGCAGTATTGCCAAGGGATCTGTCTCACAAGTTTCTGCTGCTGGCAGATGTAAACACAGCACAAGAAATAGAGACTTGTGGCATTCTGTGTGTAAAGCTGATGCATAATGAATTTACTATTACCCATGTAATAGTGCCAAAGCAGTCTGCTGGACCAGACTACAGTACAGTGATATGGAGAATGTGGAAGAATTATTCAGTGTTCAAGATCAATATGATCTCCTCACAGAAGAAAGACGGAGAGAAAGAGAGAAGCCTGGACTAGAGAGCTGCACGGGAACGGGGATGACGGGAATCCCGCGGGACCCCCGGGGATCCCGCGGGTTCCCCCTTTGGGTCACGGGGATCCCGTGGGGACGCCCCCTAGGGTCGCGGGGATCCCGTGGGGACGCCTCCGAGGGTCGCGGGGTTCCTGCGGGGTTGGATCGCAGCGGGGTTGGTCGAGCCGCGAGGGTAGTCTCCTTCTCCTTACCTGCACTGTCGCAGCACACATCCGAACGGAAATCTTCCCGATGTCAGCGCTGACGTCGGAGGGAGGGCTTAAGCAAAGCCCTCCCTTCCTCCGACGTCAGCGCTGACATCAGGAAGACTTCCGGTCGGCTGTGTGCGGCAGGGCAGGTAGGAAGAAGGCAATGGCGTACGAAAGAGGGGGGAGGGGGCGGTCCGCCCCGGAGAATGTGCACAGCCGGTCAGGTCCCTCGATCGACCGACAACAGGCCCGGCCGACAAATCTCCCTGCCCTGTAGCCGCGAATCTAAATTACCTCTTACAGCAGCTTCACTACTCCAGCTGCTGTAAGAAGGTAATTTAGTTTCGCGGCTACAGGACAGGGAGATTTGTCCGACCGGGCCTGTTCTGTTGTCGGTCGGGTGCAAAAGCGCCACAAAGGTGGAGGCAGGGAGGGAGGAAAGGTGGAGTGGAGAAGAAAAGACGCTTAAGGGGGGAGAAGGCCGCTGAAAGCACTGGGGAAGACAAAGGGGTGGAAAAGAACGCTGAAAGGACATGGGGTAAACGGGAGGAAGGAGGGGGAAGGACCCTGAAAGCACTGGGGAAGACAAAGGGGTGGAGAATGCCGCTGAAAGGACATGGGGAAGGCAGAGAGGGGAGAAGGATGCTGCCTGACAGGACATGGGAAAGATGGTGGGGGAGAAGGACACTGAAAGGAAATGGGGAAGAGGGAATGGGAAGAAGACGCTGGCAGGGAAGAAGACAGAGGTGCCAGACTATGGGGGGAGCGGAGGGAAAAAGATGGGTGCCACACCAATTTGGGAGGGGGAAGAAAGGGAGAGGCACAGTAACAGAGCAAATGGAAGACACAGAGAGAAGAGAGGCAGTGGATGGAAGGAATTGAATGAGAACATGAAGAAAACAGAAACCAGGCAATAAAGGTAGGAAAAAAATTATTATTTTTTTTTTTTTTTGCTTAAGGATAAAGTAGTATATTAGTTGTGTTGATAAAAATTTATAAACATTAGAGGCTCTGGTAGAAACCCGTTTACAAAGTATGTATTCTTCCCAATTAATATTTCCAAATTAATAAAGTCTTTTTGCTTATTTTTAAATGGGTTTCTACCAGAGCCTTTAATTCAGTAGCATAATTAAATGAAATAACTATTTCTGTAGTTTATAGGGACAGGCGGGGACGTAGGGGATTCCTCGCGGGGACGGGTGGGGACGGAGGGGATTCCTCGCCGGGACGGGTGGGGACGGAGGGATTCCTCGCGGGGACGGGTGGGGATGGGTGGGAGTCCTCACGGGGACGGGTGGGGACGGGTGGGACTTTGGCGGGGACGGGTGGGGACGGGTGGGATTTCTGTCCCCGCGCAACTCTCTAGCCTGGACCAAAGGGGAAAGACAGGAGGCAGATACTGGAGAGGGGGGAGAGAAGGGAAGGAGATAGAGATGTCAGACCATGGGGTGGAGTGGGAAGGAAGTGACATGTATATACTGGACATCTGGAGGATTCAACTGGACACTACAGACCTATATTCAGACCTATATTTTCCCATAGCCAGGCCCAGCCTGTGTACCTTGCTACAGCTGCAGCCTTTGCAATGCCAGCAATGATGTTCTTGTTTTCATTCCCTGCTGGGAGTCTATCTCTTCAAGGCCATGCTGGACTCTTATCACTGCTGTATGACTTCATATGCCAAACACCCTAAAAAGCCATAAACCATTTATAATGAGCAAGGAGCTCTGCTCATGTGGGTGTAACAAGATGAAAGAACTTGGTACCAAACCATGGACTCTCTGTCTCTGAACCAAGCTATGGGAACTAGACAGCTGGATTGTTGAAAGGCCATCTCTTTGCCAACTTTTCATCTTACAAGGACACCAACTTGAATATGCAAAGAATTGTAAAACCTCTAATTAGTAGATTCAAGTCTCCGTGCTGAAAGATGAGAGTTCAGCAACAGTTCTCTGTTTCTGTAAGGCCCCCCTTTTACTGGGGGGGGGGGTGTGGAGGTGAGAGAGAGGCGTGGACGATAGGGAAGAGTTAGCTGTACATTATGTTATGTACCAATAGGGAAGTACATAAGTAGAATTCGGGGGTGGACTTTTTTGGAACAAAGGAAGAATTTCTCTGTATAAAAAACACGTGCATTCTAAGAAAAGCCAGAGAAAGATTCTCTTACTTATGCTACGGGGAACTGCTAGCCCCCTGCTAAGCATATGAGTGCAAATTCTTCTCTCCATTGTATATTCTGAACTGACAATACTTTATATATTTTTTTGTGCTATGCCTTGGCTGCTGTAATATTGTAACTTTTTATACTACCAATAAACAAATATTGTCTGTTTTGGAAGATACAATGCCGTCTTGTAGTTATTCCAATGAGGTCAGCAAAGCAGCCTTTTTATCTCAGAAGGAAGGAAGGAAAGGAAAAGAGAGAGATGCCAGAGCATAGGGGAAGGGTGGAGACAAAAAATGGAGAGGGGTTGAAGCTGAAATAAATCACGTACAAAGGAGAGAAAGGGCACAGGACATAGAGTTTATTGAAGGGACATAGAAAGAGGGAAGATACCATATGGAACAGAGAGAGGGCAGACACTGGATGGAAAAGGCAGAAAGGGTGGACAGTGGATGCAAGGGGCAGAGATAGGGTGGACAGTAGATGGAAGGGGTAGAGAGAGAGAGGGCAGAGGCAGGGTGGAAGAGGCAAAGAGAGAGGACAGATGTTGCATGGAAGGGAGCGAGGACAAATGCTAAATAGAAAGAAGAGAGTGAAGAGAAGATGACTAAAGCAGAAACGACAAAAGGTAGAAAAAAATATTTTTGTTGCTTTACATAGAATCAAGTAGTATTGTAACTGTATTGATTAAAATTTATCAATAGGAAATGGAAATAAGGCAATTTTGGGGGGGAATAAACCCCTTTCCTCAGGTCAGGACAGGATACCATAACAGCTGTATACTGTACTGTCTTGAAGAAAGATTTGGCCTCTGAAAGCTAATTGAAAAATTGCCAATGGTATTTTCATATTTCTCATTATTTTATTTCTATTTGTTAATTTGTAAAGTGGTGACTGTTATGTAGAAGTTTTTTTCAAATTTACATCTACTGTCTTTATATTTTGCACAGTATTAGGGGACATGTGTCACTGTTTCTATGGTGTTGCATTGTATGCAGAGTCTGGTTTCTTTGTTCAGTTTAACTTTTGTCTACATATTTCTATTTTTAGTTTGTGATTATTCCATATTGGGCGAGGGTGTATCTGTGTTCTGTGTGTATGAAAAGGACATGGTTTTCTGTTAGCATCGACTACGGGATCAATTGACTGTGTAGGATCTGGTTTGTTTAGTTTTACAATGCGTGTGTTGGTTCTATCGTGCTCACTGCAGTGTTTAAGATGCTGCCTTTTCCTAGATGCACCCTTATTGTGTGACTCATGGATTATTATTAAAAAATATCTTTTTTATATAGAGGAGGGTTTGTTAAAAAAATGATTAGCACTGGCTGTCATATATACTAGGTACACCACTGGATTTAATAACCCTATTCTAACTTTACTGTTGACATAGGTGTTGTCCCCCCAACACACAGACACACCCATTATAAAGAATTAAATTAAAGTTGTATTATCATCAAGCAGCTTTCAAATGACATTATAAGCAAATAAAAATAAAATATTTGTTATAAATTGCTAATTATTACCTGCATCTTTACCTATACTGTTTTGCCCTAGCTCTTACTTTGCAGTATAGCAAAATAAAAAAGAAGCAGATAAAGATCAATCACACAGGTGCCCTTCAAGGCTCAGTAATACCTCTGCATAAATTATGTGGAAGAGGTCTGGAAGTGGGGATAGCATCTATTTCATATCCTCAGTGAGACCTCAGGAAGGAACCTAGTGATCAAAACATTATTAGAGGTGTTGTACAGCCATTTCTTGTATGACTGGATGAGCTATATTTATCTTTTTTTTTTTAGTTGTTTAAATTCATGCAGAAATAAATGGTTAGATTGAACCTAATGACTTCATTAACGCATTTCCCTTTTCTAAACCTCTATACTATTTGAAAGAGGGTGAATATCTAATTATTCACTTCTAGAATTGGATACTTCTTAAATTTAGTAAAAGTGTCAAACCTTAAAAAAGGAAGTCATATCGAGCATTGGAAAATAATAATAATTAACTAATAAAAATAGTATACATTTAATTTTCCCCACTACCAAATTTCCCCACCCTGCCCACCCGGCTACTTTTTCATGCCACCCGGCTGGAAAAAATTTCTGGGGAGAACACTGTATCCTATCTGTAAACAAATGAAAAGAAGCAAAATCCTAACCTCCCTAGATGAATGCATGCTACAGTCAGTGTCTACTTAGGCTAAGGCCATGTATTTCTAACTAAATGAGCAAAAGAACAGATAATTCATTAATCCCTACACTGACCTCCAGGAAACCCCCCCCCCCCAAATGCTTCTGAAATGAAATCAGCTCACAGAGTTTCAACACACACATTCACACAATATCTGAGCAACCTCAGCTTTATCTGTATATTCAAATATCTTTAATTCAGAAATAATGAAACTCCTCAGTAATTATCTCACAGTCCCACAGAGCCTGCTAGTTTATACAGTATCAGGAATACAGAGTGAACAGGAATCAGGGCCTTAGGACAAGACTGGACAGGAATTAGTGCCTTAGACCCCTTCCCGGTGCATCCCAGGATGCACCAGGAAGTGGTCTAAGGCCCTGATTGGCCCATGTGCCTAAGGCCTCTCCTATGGGAGGGGCCTTAGGTACCTGGGCCAATCAGAGACTTAGTCCCCTTCCAGTGCCCCCCAGGAAGGGGAAGGCTCGCCATATTGAAGAGGTGGGCCTGCTGGCAGGAGGGAGTGGGCATCCTTCCTGCTGGATTGTCATCTAAGAGATATGGTATGTCGGGGATTTGGGATGGGTTGTCGGGATGGGATGTTGGAGGTTTGGGGGTGTCAGAGGCTCAGGGATTGTATGTTGTGGATTTGGGGGTTGTCATGGGTTCAGGGGCTTCCCTCCTGCCAATTTTTTTTTAAGTTTGGGGGTATGGGCCGTCATTGGGGGGAAGGGTCCCGGCATTACTTTTTTTTTAATGGGCACAGATATTGTGCATGTGTAACATACACATCTGTGCCCATTAAAAAAACAAACTACTCTTCCTTCCCCCCGAACAGTTGAGTGGCAGGAGGCTGCTTCAGGGCCTACCATCCTCTATATAGTACAGCATCTCCCCTTCTTACTGCTGCCCCCCTTCCCCCCTAACCTTCTTTCATGGATCCTTTCCTATATGCTCTGATGACAGCATTATAAAGAACAACAACGCAACACTGAAACCCATGGAAACAGGAAGTGTGCATCAGAAAGGGAAGACCAGGCAAAGACTTGAAGTGCACCTGTGGAGGCTCCCGATGGGTGTTTGTTGCAGAGTAGGGCATGGTGCTCAGGAGAGGGTTTGCACAGACACACAGACCACACTCTGGAGTATTCAGAAAAAAAACCTTTTTAAAATAAACAGCAGTACAGCGCCTGTTTCTTCTCAGGCTCCCTTAAGGTTTGGTTCTTCCAAGACACAGCTAGGCTTTTCAAAGTTTTCCCACCAAGCTCAAATTATAGTTTTAGTAGGACCTGACACGCCCCAAACACAGTCTTTTTCCAAGTCCAGGAAAAAGTTTAAGCAGCATTTGATCATAGCTCTTGTCAGGCAAAGAGCAACAACCTTTCTACTACACAGCTCGAATGTAGAATTTTAACTCTGGCAGACCCCAGCAGTAAAACAGGTCAGCCCTTCCATTTAGCCTCCCTGGCTCCTATGTTCTCTCTGGATTCTTTCTTCCTGACTCTGGCTTGGGCTTTTAAGTTTCTCAGAGTCACTTCTTGGTTTCCTGCTTTTCTCCCTTCCCTCTCCCTGAGGGAAACTTTCTCAGTGCTGCTTTGGTTTTGAGACAACTTGGCCAGGAGGGGGAGCACCGTGTTTTCTGTGGCAAGGTTTCGTACTAGAGAGTTGCGCGGGGACAGAAATCCCACCCATCCCCGCCAGGATCCTCTCCGTCCCCCACCCATCCCCGCAAGGAATTACCTCCATCCCTGCCCGTCCCCATAAAAAGAAGCAATTACTTCTGACAGGATCATCAATTCCACAGTTTCTTTTGTGTTTGCACTGCTGTTTTCTTTGTGGAATCTCTTTGGTGGAACCCTTTTTTTGTTTTCTGTTCAGGTAATTAACTTATAAACTCCCTCTTTTACTAAGGCTGATGTGTCCATTATATTATATGGACGAACCCTGCTTCCAAAGCCTTCCATCCCCGTGGGAGTCCCGTTGGCTAGAGGGGGATCCCCGTGGGAATCCCGTGTGCCAGAGAGGGGTCCCCGTGGGAGTCCCGTTGGTTAGGGGGGGATTTCCATGGGATTCCCACGATACCCATTCCCATGCAGACCTCTATTTCGTACCCTCTGCCACACTGTTCCTTTTTATGGCTGGTACCAGAGCGAATAGGAAAGAGTCACAAAGGCAAGGTTTGAGGGTGGGAGGAGAGGAAATTAAAGATGCTGGATCAGAAGAGGGAGGATAGAGTTGGTAAACTGGAAGGAGGGGGAATGAAGAGGTGGAATTGGCTCAACTAAAAGAGTAGAGTGAAGATGCTGGGCCACAGGAGAACAGGGTCACAGTTAGGGTTACCAGATTTTACTTTAGTAAAATCCGGTCCCCCTAGACCTGCCCCCCCAAGCCCGCCTACTTCCACCCATCCACACCCCGATACATCCTAGTCCCACCCCTAATCCTGCCCTAGTCCCACCCCACTCCCCCATTGTATGATCTCATCTGACGGGTTTTGAAAAGCCATCCGGACCCCCGGACATGTCCTTGAAAAGGAGGCCATGTCCAAGGAAATCTGGACATCTGGTAACCCTAGTCACAGGGGAGAGAGAGTTTCTGATCTGGGGCATGGGGAGAGAAGAAAATGAGCACATCAGGATGAGAACATAAGAACATAAGCAGTGCCTCCGCCGGGTCAGACCTGAGATCCATCGTGCCCAGCAGTCAGCTCACGCGGTGGCCCAACAGGTCCGGGACCTGTGCAGTAATCCTCTATCTATACCTCTCTATCCCATTTTCCAGCAGGAAATTGTCTAATCCTTTCTTAAACCCCCAGTACCGTACTCTGCCCTATTACGCTCTCTGGAAGCGCATTCCAGGTGTCCACCACACGTTGGGTAAAGAAGAACTTCCTAGCATTCGTTTTGAATCTGTCCCCTTTCAACTTTTCCGAATGCCCTCTTATTCTTTTAGTATTCAAAAGTTTGAAGAATCTGTCCCTCTTTACTCTCTCTATGCCCTTCATGATCTTGTAAGTCTCTATCATATCCCCTCTAAGTCTCCTCTTCTTCAGGGAAAAGAGACCCGGTTTCTCCAATATTTCTCTCTCTCTCTCTCTATTTCTGTGTCTCTCACTTTCTCTCTCTATTTCTCTATCTCCCTTTCTCTTTTTCTGTCCCTCTCTACTCTCTCTATGCCCTTCATGATCTTGTAAGTCTCTATCATGTCCCCTCTAAGCCTCCTCTTCTCCATGTAAAAGAGACTCAGTTTCTCCAATATTTCTCTATCTATCTCTATTTCTCTCTTTCTTTCTTTCTCTTTCTCTCTCTATCTCTCTCTATTTCTCTCTGTCTCCCTTTCTCTTTTTCTGTCCCTCTCTACTCTCTCTATGCCCTTCATGATCTTGTAAGTCTCTATCATATCCCCTCTAAGTCTCCTCTTCTCCAGGGAAAAGAGTCCCAGTTTCTCCAATCTCTCAGCGTATGAAAGGTTTTCCATCCCCTTTATCAGACGCGTCACTCTCTTCTGAACCCTCTCGAGTAACGCCATATCCTTCTTAAGGTACGGCGACCAATATTGGACACAGTATTCCAGATGCGGACGCACCATCGCCCGATACAACGGCAGGATAACTTCTTTCGTTCTGGTTGTAATACCCTTCTTGATTATACCTAGCATTCTATTCGCTCTCTTAGCGGCCGCTGCACACTGTGCCGTCGGCTTCATTGTCATGTCCACCATTACCCCCAAGTCCCTTTCTTGGGAGAGTGAAAAGGAGTAAGAGAGTACTCATAGGAGGAATAACACAGATGTGGGAATAAAATGCTGGAAGATGAGTAAGAAAACTTGAGAGAAAAGGAATGGGAAGCAGAGCATAAAGGATAAAGAAAGGGGAAAGCATCAAGAGAAAGGAATAGAAACATATATTTATTTCATTTAGTATTTATATACCACTTATAGCCTAAGCAGTTTACATTCAGGTATTTAAACATTTTCCCTATTTGTCCCTGGCACAGTGGAGGATTAAGGCCCGGATTCTTTAAACGGCGCCACCGGTAGGTGCCCAAGCTCAGTAAAAAAAACAACTCAGTTGAAACAACATTTTAACTGAGTTTCAAGGCGCCTAACGAGACCTAAAAAAATCGGCACCAGAATCACACCTCCATAGGCGCTTTAGGCCACTGTGGGCATGGCTAACGCTGGACGTGGCATTAGGCAGTCTAAAGCAGTGGTCTCAAACTCAAATTCTTTACAGGGCCACATTTGGGATTTGTAGGTACTTGGAGGGCCACAAAAAAATTAGTTAATGTCTTATTAAAGAAATGGTAATTTTGCATGAGGTAAAACTCTATAGTTTATAAATCTTTCCTTTTGGCTAAGTCTTAATAATAATATTGTCATTTATAGCTAAAGAGACATATGATCAAGAAACTGTTTTATTTAACTTTTGTGATTATGATAAACATACCGAGGGCCTCAAAATAATACCTGGCGGGCCGCATGTGGCCCCCCGGGCCACGAGTTTGAGACCACTGGTCTAAAGCATCCACAGAGGTATGATTCACTTCATAGATAAGTGCCAGAAATGTAGGCCAGGTAAACCCCAGCCTACATTTCCGGTGGCTACCTTTGCCTGAGTCGTGATTCTGTACCCAGTGCTGTCATGTGATTGACACGCGATCGGTGGCCACTAACAACAGCACCAATCACAGAATCTGGGCCTAGATAGAAAAACAGGAATAGATGAGACCAGAGAGTGAGAAAGAGAGAAAGAAAAAGATGCTGAACAATAAAACAGCCACACACCAAAGGTTGGATATTTTTATTGGCTGACAGATGACTCATCAGCGTAAAATGTCCTGGGACCAAATTCAGTTTCAGAACTTGAACATATGTCCCATATAATGTTACATGTTGAACAGCTGAATTTAGTCAGCTGATTTGGCTTTTTCATTGCATAATTAATTCTCTTTTGCATGGGACATATTACCCAGCCTAAGACTTTAGTACTGGACATTAAATATTTTGTGTTAAGCAACTTAAGAATGTGTTTTTACATTTCAAAATAATCAAATATTAATTTCTGGTAGCTTATCATTTTTATGATGGAAAATTGCCCTGGGGAGGCCCCATCTGATCTCACCTGGGTGTCCCAGATTTGTAAACCAAAACTCTGATAATCTTATCAAATAGGGTATGGTCCCTCTGGGATAATTAGCAAGTGTGGAGGAGGGAGAAAGGAAACCCTTGCCATCCCCCGCCCATAAACAATTGCACACAAATGGCCCTCAGCCCAATACTTCTGTCTATATCTTCCTTTTCACCCCTACCCCTGGGCTTGCCAGTGCTGTCTTTCTTCATCTGCCGGCTGCAGAAACAATAGCTGTACTTAATAAAACTACAGAAAGTTCAGGAAGAGTTGCAGGTTTTATAGAAGTCCCACCTCTTATATGAGTTTCCATGGCAACAGGAAATCTGTGCTATAGTCAGGCAGGACCATGCTGAACTTTCTATAGGTTTTTACCAGCTGCAGGGACAGGAGCTGTAACAGTGGCAGGCACGACGGCGTTGGCAGCTGGAGGCATGCCACTGACTTCCTGTTTCCTGCAGCAGCAAGAGAAGGATGGGGAGGGCTCGGCGGCAAATTACTTTGGCAACCCCACTCTGAGATAGTCATTTAATAGGGGCTGCAGGTTTGTTGGGGGCCTGAGTTCAAAGTCTTGGGGAGGCTATGCCACTGGTTTCAAATAACCTACAAATAAACCTGCAATGATACATGCATCTTTATTATTTATTTATTTTTAAAATTTCTATACCGTTTTTTCCTACACGGATAACAGAAAGTTAAATACATAAATATTATTTTTAAAAAAACAGAACAACATAGGAACAAAACCAGACAGATTCAATCTTTACATATGGTCAATTGCTCAAAGAATTGCATCTAGAAAACATTAGACCTGGGACACACAATGAGCTGCAAGGTTATAAACGCCTAAAAATAGAAGTGGTGCTTATGTATAGATTGCACATTTAGGTGCTTATTTTCCAGCTAATTAGAGGTTCTTCGAGAGGACAAAAATTCTGTGTTTTCACACTACAGGTGCGATTCCTGGGCACCTTTTGGGTGGAATCAGGAACGTAGATTTGTGCGGCCATGGAATCATCCATATAAAAAGAATGTCAAAAACCAGAAGAGGATCCACGGCAGGCATAGAGAAAGGTGATAGAATACTATAGATGTGGGATTTTTCCAGGTTTTTATCCCAGAAAGCCTCCACTTTTTCAAGATTTATTTATTTTGCTCTGGTAGTGTTTTAGCACTGTATATCAGAAGCCTTAATTGCACCAAAATCCTTCACTTTACAGCTACCATAGAATGGATGCTTCTGTCTGCATATACTTTTTTTTTTTAGTCAACATGAGCTTAAAAGTGTTTTTTTTTTCAGCAAGCATGTGCTTAAAAGACCCCCACTAGCTGGAAGAATAACAGGACTCTCCCTAACCTCTATATCCTCCCCCTATATAAACCCACACCTCCTCCAGGGGGACTCAAACCTGAAAGGAGTCCTGAAGGTAAGATTTCCTAGAACTGTGGCTAGCTAGCAAGGGGGGAGTGCCAGATAGCTTTACAAGTACTGCACCTAACAGCCACGTGATAATTTCAAGGACAATTATATATATATATATATATATATATACACACATGTATATATGTATATATATATATATATATATATATATATATATGTATATATATATACACACACATGTATATATGTATATATATATATATATATATATATATATATATACACATACATGTTCCATTTGTCCTTGAAATTATCACGTGGCTGTTAGGTGCAGTACTTGTATCTCACAAGGTCATTAAAGCAGCTCAGTAGCAATCCTGATACCACAGAAGGCATTAGTGATTAATGAAGGGAAGGATCCTTCTTAGTTTCCAGTCCCATCACTCACCAATCAGCTCTACTTGCCTCCTCCCTTCTGCAGAACATACAATTATCCCCCACTCCCCAAGTAATGAATGAGGTAGGGTTGGGGGGGGAGTACAGCCCTCTTCCTAGCCACCCCTTCACTTATAAGTGCTTTAGAATTTTATCTTAAAAATACTTTTTAGGAGGGATGTTTTTTCAACACAATTACAGAGTCCAACACAAACAAATGCTTTCGATTTATTTGTGTTCAATATTTTAATTGGTTTTTCAGAAGAAACAATATCAAGAAAAAGCTATACAAACAGTATTAGGTATGACAAATTTGCATATACATATCTAGATATAAGGACATATATACTCATGTACATCCAATACAAGAAGGTTGCAATTGCAGACAACAATCAAGTGAAGTAAACCATCCCCCTCTTTTACTAAGTGCAGCAGCCATTTCAGCACGTGCTAAATCCTAATAGGATATAATGGACGTGTTTCACACGCATTAGCCTTTAGCGCGCGCTAAAACGGCTACCGCATCTTAGTAAAAGGACCTGATGCTTGCTGCCAATCAACTCTGAATAAATGTATATAGTTAACGACAAAATTTCAACCACAGACTACAAAACCTTCAAGAAAGAAACTAAAACCCTACTCTTCAAAAAATACATAAAACCTATTTAACACGACCAGTTCCTACCCAAACCCCACCTACCCACTCTATACCCTTAATAGACTCTAATATGCTTCTAATTGCCCTCATTTATCACCTTAAGATCTCGACAATTCTTTGGTAATTTCTTATGTAACTCTTATGACATCTCTTATGCTATGTCACAATTCTTGTAACCTCTTGAAAACCTTTATGTAATCCGCCTTGAACCACAAGGTATTGGCGGAATAGAAATCACTAATGTAATGTACTTATTTGAATATAATTCTGCAAGAATAAGGAACAAAGAACTATATATAATGCCAGCCTGGAGGAAATAGCTGAGAGAGATGGGAAGGCAGTTGAGATTTACAAGGGTTAATTAAGGGATCCCATATTTTCAGGAATTTATGGAACCTATGTCATTTTTTTTTTTAGCTGTTATGCCTTCCTATTGCATTAGTGTGCATACCAGATTCCACCAAGCTGTGAGGGAAAGTTTATTAGGATGTTTCCAATTCATTTAAAATTTGCATTAGAGAGTGGAGGAGTAATTCTAATGGCTAGCACAGTGCAGTGGTGTAAGTAAAGGGGGGAGGAGCAGACTGCCCCGGGCACCGGCATCTCTCTTTCGCTCTGCCCCTTCCCACTCCTCCCCTGCCATGCACGCACCTTCACTTCCACGCCCCACCCCCAACCCTACCTCTAGCTCTCTGCTGGGGCTAACAGCAGCTCCAACCTGCTTCCTGCGCTCCGCTCTGATGTTAGCTTGCAGAATCCGTTTTTGAGGGGATGGGTTCCATTTTTTTGGGAATGCATATTTGTTTATAATTTATGGTATCTTATTCTTTAGGATGGTCTGTATCTTCCGCAGGGAACCATGGTGAGTTATTCTGTTAACATGCAGGTTCTATGTAGTAATCTGCAGCAATCAATTTTGTTCTCTTTCCCGCCTAATCAGGAACAACATAGGAACTTCTGGCAACAGGTGTGGAATTACATTCAAACACTATTACATATAAATCAGTGGTCTCAAACTCGCAGCCCGGGAGCCACATGCGGCCCGCCAGGTACTATTTTGCGGCCCGGGGTCTATACTAGTGCTGTCTGTACTAGTGCTGCTCGCTCTTTGCAGCATCCTCCGGCTTCCCCCCTGGCCTCCTGCTCTTACCTTCAGATAATTACCGCTGCCTGCAGAGAGGATTGCCGATGCTGTAGCGATCCTTGCAGGCTGCCGTCGTCCTCAGCAGCATGTTCCCTCTACTGAGATCCTGCCCTTGATGTCAGAGGAGGGGCAGGACTGCTGCAGAGGGAATGTGCTGCGAAGGTCAATGGCAGCCTGCAAGGAACGCTACAACACCAGCGATCCTCTCTGCAGGTTGCGGCAATTAGCTGAAACTAAGACCAGGAGGCCATGGTGGGGGGAAGCTGGAGGATGCTGCAAAGAAGGAGGGAACATGCAGGCCTTCGGGGGGGGGGGTTCTTAAAGAGTTTCACCTCATGCAAAATTGTCATTTCTTTAATAAGACATTAACTATTTTTTTCTGCGGCCCTCCAAGTACCTACAAATCCAAAATGTGGCCCTGCAAAGGGTTTGAGTTTGAGACCACTGGTTTAGGAGGTGAAAAACTTATGTGCACAGCTGAAGAGCAGGACCTGTGTGTGATTGCATGTGATGATCTTAAGGTGGCCAAATAGGTTGAAAGTTGACGGCGAAAGCTAGAAGGATGCTTGGGTGCATAGGGAGAGGTATGGCCAGTAGGAAAAAGGAGGTATTGATGCCCCTATATAAGACTGGTGAGACTTCATTTAGAATATTGTGTACAATTCTGGAGACTGTATCTTAAAAAAGATATAAAAAGGATGGAGTCAGCCAAGAGGA
Organism: Geotrypetes seraphini; assembly: GCF_902459505.1. NCBI lineage: Eukaryota > Metazoa > Chordata > Amphibia > Gymnophiona > Dermophiidae > Geotrypetes > Geotrypetes seraphini. The sequence goes on from NC_047090.1 coordinate 160,601,050, forward strand.
AGGCTGCTAAAATGGTGTGTGGTTTTCATCATAAGGCGTATGGGGACAATCTTAAAGATCTCAATATGTATACTTTAGAGCAGTGGTCTCAAACTCAAACCCTTTGCAGGGCCACATTTTGGATTTGTAGGTACTTGGAGGGCCTCAGAAAAAATAGTTAATGTCTTATTACAGAAATGACAATTTTGCATGAGGTAAAACTCTTTATAGTTTATAAATCTTTCCTTTTGGCTAAATCTTAATAATAATATTGTCATTTATAGCTAAAGAGACATAAGATCAAGAAACTGTTTTATTTTTTTTATTATTTATTTATAAATTTCAAATTTACAATTCAAGATAAATCTTGTACAGAAAGTGATTACATCAAATGAGCAAAGAAATAAACCTCATAAATTTACATAGAAAAAAAAAATTTTTTTGTATAATCTCTCAAGTCCACAATTATGATCCATGATGTATATTAAACAGAACTAAAAGAAACCTATTCATTAAACATAAGCTGTACATGGTATACTGATATTCAGGCGTCTAATTTATTGAAGCCCTCATTCTTACCCCTTCTCCAGGCGGGACAAGGAGAGGAAGGCCGTTAGCTGGTTTGGCTCAAAGAAAACTTATTTCTGAGAATTGTAATGAACTATACACTTGCAGGGATGACGAAGATAAAAAGTTCCCCCTAGAGCCAAAACACCAGGTTTTAATAATAGAAACTCATTTCTACGTCTTTGTGTATCTCTTGCCAAGTCTGGGAACATCTGTATTTTTAAATCAAGAAACTTTTTCTCTTTATTTTTAAAGAATAGTCTCAGAAGCCAATTCTTATCCATCGTAATAGCCAAGGTCACAATCAATGTAGCAGGTGTTGCAACTTCTTTATCAGATAATTCAAGCAAAGCTGATACATCAATTGGTCCCTTCATTTTTTCTTCTTGAAGATCTTGAGTTTTATTAGGTAGATAATAGACCTGGGTGAAAGGAGGCAATAAATCTTCCGATACTTCCAATATCTCCAACATATACCTTTTTAACATTTCTCTTGGAGTCACTGTCGAGATCCGTGGAAAATTAATCAGTCTTAAATTATTATTCCTAGAGAAATTTTCAAATGTCTCTATCTTTCTTCTTAAATTTATATTATCCTTAATTAAAGTGTCCTGAAGCAATTTGGAAGATTTAAGTTGATCTTTAATACTTTGAATATCTAATTTGGATTCTCCCAAGTCTTGTTTTATCTGAAAAACTTCTTTCTCTTTAATTTTTATTTTTCCCTCTATTTGAAGATGATTAGTATTTACTGTCTTAGTTAAATTAGCAATCAGATCCCACAAAGCCTCCAATGTAACTTCTTGGGGTTTCACTATATTGAATGTCTGCAAGTTTAATAGTGATAAGTTAGGCTCACCAGCTGAGGGACCTTCTCCTCTCCGTATCTCCTGTGTCGGGGTTGATTCTGAGATGGAAATCTCCTCGTGTACTCTCAGGCTCAACTGCGATCCCTGTGAGCCTGAGTCGATGTTCTTCTCGCCGTTCCCCACAGCCTCTGGGAGGGGGCCCAAGCCGACTTCCGGCTGCCTCCCCACTCCCGGGGAGCTAGCGCCTCGAGGGTTAGGAGGAGGGATTCGTGCGTCGGGGCTCAATGTGATCTCGTGAGCCCGAGGAGACACCTCCAGTCTGTCATCAGGAAGCGTCTCAGCCGGGGGCGATGCATCCGCTGCAGCAACTCCTCAATATTACCGGAGGAGGCTATTCCGGGACGCCGTGAGGCCGAAGAAGCTCCCTTTCCCCTTCTCTTCGGCATAACAAAAACTCTGCAGCACCAACGCCGTAGAAGTAAGTTTTAAGAAGTAAAGCTTGCCGACAGCATTCAGCAGACCACGACCGCGGCCATCTTGGATCAAGAAACTGTTTTATTTTACTTTGTGATTATGATAAATATACCGAGGGCCTCAAAATAGTACCTGGCGGGCCGCATGTGGCCCCCAGGCTGCGAGTTTGAGACCACTGTCCTAAACTGTACCGTTCCTTCAGGTTTTTGCAGCCCAAATGCATGACCTTACATTTCTTAGCATTAAATTTTAGTGCTAAATTTCAGACCATTCTTCAAACTTCGCTAGGTCTTTCTTCATGTTATTCACATCATCCAGGGTGTCTACTCTATTGCAGATTTTGGTATCATCCACAAAGAGGCAAATCTTACCTGATAGCCGTTCAGCAATATTGCTTATAAAAATGTTCAAAAGAACAGACCCAAGAACAGAACTTTGAGGCACACCACTGGTAACATCCCTTTCCACAGAGCGATCTCCTTGGACCACTACCCTCTGTTGTTTTCCACTCAACCAGTTTCTGACCCAGTCTGTCACTTTGGAGCCCATACCAAGGGAACTCAGTTTATTTATTAGACGTCTGTGTGGAACACTGTCAAAGGCTTTGCTAAAATCTAAATACACCACACCTAGTGCACTCCCTCTATCTAATTTTTTGGTCACCCAGTCAAAGAAATTGATCAGATTTGTCTGACAAGACCTACCTCTAGTGAATCCATGTTGCCTCCAGTTCTGTAATCCACCGGATTCCAGAAACATCACCATTCTCTGTTCGTTTCCATTAATTTGCTTACCACAGAAGTCAAACTTACTGGCTTGTAATTCCCTGCTTCTTCCTAACTTACTGTGTGGTGCAGTGGTTGGAGCTACAGCCTAAGCACCCTGGGGTTGTGGGTTCAAACCCAGTACTGCTCCTTGTGATCAGTCCTCCATAGCCCCAGGTACGTTAGATAGATTGTGAGCCCACCAAGACAGAAAGGGAAAATGCTTGAGTACCTGATTGTAAAACCGCTCAGATAACCTTGATAGGCGGTATATAAAAACCTAATAAACTTGAAATTTTGTGTAGAGGGAACATATTCACCCTTCTCCCGTCCTCCAGTACCACTTCCGACTCTAGAGAAGCATTGAAAAGGTCAGTCAGCGGAGCCACCAGAACTTCCCTAAGTTCCTTTAGCACCCTCAGATGTACACCATCCGGCCCCATCACTTTGTCTAACTTTAATTTAGCTAGCTCCTCACGAACACAACCTCTGAAAATCCCGTTGCTTCAGCTGTGAACACAAAACAGAAATATTTGTTAAGCAATTTCTTTATCAGCTTCTACATATTTCTCCCCTTTACCTTTTGAGTCTCACAATGCTACTTTTGCACTTCTTCCTATCGCTGATATATCTAAAAAATAAAAAGTCTTGTCTCCCCGTTTTACTGTCAGCTGTGTTTTTCTTCCATTTGTATCTTTGCTTTCCTGACTACTCGACCAGCCTCTCTTAACTTTCCAGATATTTTTGTCTGTCTTCCTATTTCTGCGATATTTTGTAGTTTATGAAAGCTAACCTCTTATTCCTTACCTTCTCTTTTGAGAACCAAAGCGGCCTTCATTTTCTCTTATTTTTACTTGCCTTACAAAAAGTTTTGTCGCCCTTACAATAACAGTTTTGCCCACTGCATTTCTACTCCTTCCCGACAATTCCTTTCTAAAGTCTAGAACCTTTACCTTTAAATGAGCCTTCTCTATATCTGTCTTAATATTAAACTGTACCATGCAGTTGATCACCCACAATAACATCAGAAACACTTTCCCCGTTTGTATGCACTAAGTTCAGTATGACCCCATCCTGTTTGGGTTCCATTACCAACTGCTGGAACAGTTCTCCTTGTAGAGAATCCAGAATTCCCCTACTTCTAGGATACTCCAGTCAACATCCGGCATGTCAAAATCACCTATTAGTAATATTAGTATCTCTTTTTAAGATATATTCTGAATATCTACTATTAAATCTCTATCTATGTCTTCCATGAAGGAGGCCCGTATATCACACCAATGTAAATATATTCACCATTTCCTCTTTCCAAATTGATCCATAGTGCTTCTTCCTTGCCCTGCAGATCCTGCAATTGTGTGGCTTTAATATGATCTTTAACATATAACTCTACTCCCCCTAAGACTCACAGCTGTGTGCCATTCAACTCCTGTGGGGGTCAGAGCATTTACCACTCCGGCCCACACTGTCAGGTTTAGTAAAGGGAGGTTAATTATTTATATGCAACAGGGTGGGACAGAATAAAGATTTTATATTTATTTGTTAGATAAACTTGCATTAGCCATCCTTGACTTAGGCAGGGTCACCACAGAAGAATTAAGGAAGACACCATCTATTTCTTGATTTATCTTTCATTAAAACAAATCCTTTGTTTTCCTAATATGAAACCTTTTAGGAAAGTCTCCCCCATACCCCACTCCCGAATTGTGTGAACTTTTACATCATAAAGTTCATTTTCTTGCTGACACAAAGTCTAATTCCACAGTGAGTATGAAGGACTGCTGATTTAAATGAGATTATCTACCCTCGCTGACTTTAATGTTTATTACTAATAATCTACTTGGGATACCTAAATGTTTGTTTAGGCCTCCGTCCATGCAGAAAAATCTGGCTACATCAGACATCAACAGGATCTAAGCTTCTCTGACTTTTGGACAAGGTCCAGGTGCAGGATTGAAGCAATAAGCTGAGGATGTAGCTGATAGAGAATCTGTACAATCTAGGGATGTGCATTTATTTGAAATGACACGAGAAATGTCAACATTTTATGTCATTTTTAGCCTGAAACAGGAAAAAAAATTTTAAGGTGATAAATAGTGCACATTATTTCCTAAAGGCGCACATTGCCCCCAAATGAAAAAAAAAAATTAAATCCCCTAAATGACACAGGAAACTAATCAAACTGAAATATTTGGTCTGCACACCCCTAGTACAATACAAATGAGGAAGTGATAGAAGCCATGGTTTCATACTGTTACCCAACTCCAGGGGAAATACAACTTGGATTTTAGATTTTATAATGTGCCATTATAATTAGGATTACCAGATTGTCTCTTAAAAAAAATAAATAAAAAGGACATGTGGACCCGCCCTGTTCCACCCCCAGCCCTGCTCCCACATGAACCTCATGCCTCCTTCACCAAGCTACAGTTCTGCGCATGCATGGATGTCAACATGATAATATACATTGTAATATTTATACATAAAAATACAATAACTGGAGAAGTCTAGTGGTTAGAGTAGCAGGCTAAGAATGAGGTAAGCCAATGTTAAATCCCACTGCTGCTCCTTATGACCTGGTGCAAATCATTTAAGCTTCCATTGCCTTAGCTATAGGCATATATTGCAAGCCCTCTGGGAACAGGGTAATACCTACAGCACTTGAATATAATGGGTGGAGGGAGGGGGAAAATGCAAGATCAGTTTCACTAACGACATGATTAGCTGTAAAGATTAATGTACTGCTGTTCACCTGTTTGTGAGGGTTGAGGTTAATCCTGCTCTGCCTACTATGTGGCATTTACATTGTATGCTAGAAAATGGTGGTCATTAAATTTTATTACTCACACAAAGTTTGTCTTTAGTGGCTGAAAAAGCAGCTTATAAGGAGAAAGAAAACTAACAAAGCGCGGTAGCGATGCTACTGCAAAAAAAATGCACCAAAGCCCATTCAATTCCTACCACAGCTTTGTAAAAGGGGCTCAAAGTGTTGTATGAATTTGCTTGTTTATTGTGATAATGATTCTTACCACTAGATGGCAGTACAGAAAAGGTTTTCAACTGCATATCCTGATCTGCTCCAGACTTGTGTATTTTGGAAATCTATGATCACATTAAAATGACTTTTCTCTATACGCAGCCTACTAAACATTTCTACAACAGTAGTAGCTTAAAATCTAAAACTTAGAAAAAAATGCTTAGATTTTTATGTCACTGAGATTGTCAAAATGCAGTACTCTCACAATTTATACCTCTTATATCCTAAGTGGTTTACATTTAGGTACTTTATCATATTTCCCTATCTGTCCCAGTGGGCTCAAACTCTATCTAATTTTTGAAATTAAAAGCTAGAGTTTTAGCTCTTCAGGCATCGTTTTATTTAAAATTTCCGTGTAAATGACCTGTTAAGTTACAAGAAGTAGAATTTGTATTTTGGGATCCTATACAACTGCAACAATTTCTAATTGCAAGAGAAAAGAAATGACTTAAATATTTATGAATGATGATTTTTGTTTCACCACTGAGAAAAAGAGGAGAAAATGAATAATCCCTAATTTATACCTCTTATATCCTAAGTGGTTTACATTTAGGTACTTTATCATATTTCCCTATCTGTCCCAGTGGGCTCAAACTCTATCTAGTGTACTTGGGGCAATGAGGGGATTATGTGACTTGCCCAGGGTCACAAGGAACAGCGAGGGATTTGAACCCATAGCCTCAGGGTGCGGAGGTGGTAGGTTAGGAATACATCAGGGTGGACCCTGAAGTTATTTCGTATCTTTACCTATAAATTCTGATTTGAAAATTTAGGGCTCCTTTTATCAAGCTGCGCTAGCGGGGTTAGCGTGGACATTTCATCACACGCTAACCCCCGCAGCCGGCTAAAAAAAATTAACGCCTGCTCAATGCAGGCGTTAGCGGCTAGCGCGACAGGTGGTTTAACGTGCGTTAAATCCCTACCGCAGCTTGATAAAAGGACCCCTTAGTATGTCTATCCATTTATGTGGGCTTGAAAAGGATTTATGTATGGAATTGATTATGGTAAAGTTTTTAAGTTAAGGAATGCATTTTTTTTCTTTTGTTATTACAACAAATGTAAATGATTGAAAAGTATAAATTAAAAAAAAAAAAAAGAAGAAACAGACCAAAGGCAAAGCTGATGTCACAATACAACACAAAGGATTTTATTGAAAGTTCATATGGGAAGTCCCAACTAGGATAGGATCCTGGTTTTGGCAGAACACTGCCTTCCTAAGGGGACATACCAAACTATGGTATCTCTATTTCAGGTAGTCTTGAAAAAGACCTTTGCTTTGCTAAAATCTAAATATACCACATCTACCGTAGAACACTCCCTCCATTGAATTCTCTGATTACCCAGTCAAAGAAATTGATTAGATTTGTCTGACAAGACCTGCCTCTAGTGAATCCATGTTGTCTCGGGTCCTATAATCCACTGGATTCCAGAAAAGCACAGTTACTTACCGTAACAGGTGTTATCCAGGGACAGCAGGCAGATAGTCTCACTGATGGGTGATGTCACCGACGGAGCTCCGGTACGGACCACTTTAAAAGTGCATTGTCATTTTAAGAACTTGGAAAGTTTGCGATAGTCCGAATTGCGCATGCGCGAGTGCCTTCCCACCTGATGAGGGTGCGCGGTCCTTCAGTTTCTTAGTTTCCGCAGCGCTAAGAAGTCACGTTTCAACGGCTGTTGAAAAATTTTCCTTTCGCTGCCTTCCCACTCTCATGGTTTTCTGACTTTAGTCAGTTTTTTATTTTCTTTCCTTTAGTTTAAAAAAAAAAAACAAAACCAAAAAAACAAAAGAAACATTTCTAGTTTCTTTATTTTTTTCTTTTACCGTCGTCGGTTAGGCTTCGTGGGGCCTTATGGGTCACCATACGGTTTTCTCCCCATCTTATGGCTGTTTTTCCATGTGGGGAAATTGTTTTCAGATATCCTTCGGGTCTTCGGCCTTGCCAATTTCTTCTTCCCCTGCTCTTCTCTTCATCAGCGCATTTTCATGTGGATTCTTCAGAAGTTTTCCGTTGATGCCGTCAGGAATCTGGCACCTGCCGATGTCAGTAATCCGGTGCCTAGCATACTTCCAACACTGCTCTTCCAGCTCGTGCCAACATTACCGGGCCCAATCCTCTATAGGTAAGTTGGCTCTCCACTTTCTCCTTTGGGCTTCAGGTCATTGTAGCAGTGAATCAAGTCCTGCCGACCTTGATCAGCCCCATCTCTGGCTCCACTTCGATATTGATGAGTGCCTTGATTCAGGCATACTCATCTTGGAAGTGTGCAGCAACACCGATGGTACCGGCTCATAGGCCAAAGGGTACCCGTGTTTTTTCTTTCCTGCTGAATCATTTTTCTCTGCTCATGTGTGCCTTGATATCGGCATTTTCATCTTTGGAGCATAGCACCACACCAATGGTACCAGCGATGCAGCCAGCGATACTGGTGTTTTCTTTTTTCAGCAGATTTCCTTCATGTTCACGACTTATGTCGACACCGACATGTTCAACTGTATTTTCAGTTGTTCATGCTGATGGCCATGACGACACCGTCTCCTCTGATGCTAATCCAGCTGAGTTCTTGACACCGTTAGCACTTTCACAGGAGTCTCCTATGATTTTACCATGATGCTGGTCTTTTTTGAAGTTGTTGGTGTCAATCCGGTATGGACAGCTTTACAGTTACATTAAGCTGTATTCAGCCTTCGACATTGACTCCCTGCTTTATAGTTTGAGATTGACTTTTTGAGAGGGGAATTTTTGAACAATACCCCATTTCTCTCTGAAGCGGTGGGTTTTTTCACCACATGCTTCTCTTTTCACTTCAGTTGGGTTCAGCATTTATTTTTTTACAGATTCCTTGGGGGACTGTATGTACCTTGTGTCATTCCCTTGGAAGTTGACTTTGTACTGTCCTTCCCTTGACTAAGGACTTTTATATTCCTTGCCTTATAGTTCTCTATACAGGGTTTGTTTGATATGCCTTTAGAAACAATAGGCTTGTTTCATAGAATCACTACTGGTGGAGTCCATTCTACAGGCTCGTGTGTAGACATGTCTTTCTGGGCAAATGCTTGAGTACCTGATTGTAAACCGCTTAGATAACTTTGATAGGCGGTATATAAATACTTAAAAATAGCAAAATAGAAAATGGACAGGGCTAGGGACGGTTGGCAAAATAGGCTTACTAGATTCCTATGTTGCCTACATAGTCCTTTGTCTATTTTATTTGGCAAACACTTGTGTCCATGTTCCACTTAATTTTCTCTGCTTACATGTACAGTATATGTTTTCAGCACCTTTTTTCTGTTCTTACAGATCTGGTCTGACTTTGAGTGTCTGTTTTTACCATCACTCACCAGGACAGGCTAACCAATTCGCCTTTGTTTGGGGGATGATTTTTTATGTACTTTCAGGGCCAAGCTGGGACATGCTTCCTCAGCAGTTGTCTGTTCAAGGGACCAGATGAGACTTTCTGGTCACTTCAAGTTGCAGTCTTCACTTTCACAATGGAGTTTTGTGATTCAATTTTTTCCTGTCTTCCTTAGTTGGAGACTGTTTTCAGTTCCTTATGCATCGCTAAGAGCCTTAGCTCTCTGGCTTTTCTTTAAAGGGCAGATTTTTAATACTCAATGTTTTCACCCTGCTCTCAACCCCTTTTTTTCCCAAGAAAGTCTATTTTGGATCTTGCACGGTCCTTCCTTGTTTTTTCTGCTGATTGCCCTCGAAGGATTTTCTTCAATTAGTGGAGTTAGGGATTCTATCCCTTTTCTATTTGACAAGTACACCGGAGGACTGCAATTTTTTCTAAGATCTCAGAGCTCTTATCCTTTTTCTGGTTGAGAGGTACTTCAGGTCTAGTTTCTCCTCATTCAGATCTCATGGCTCTGCTTCCTGGATTTCAAGGAAGCCTCCACATATTCCAATTCATACGGCTTCCAGTATATACTTTTCAGTTCAACTCAGCTGTTGCCATTACCAGTATAGGTCCTTCCTTTAGGTCTGGCTTTTTCTCCCAGATTCTTCATGAAGTGTCTGATTATGATGGCTGCATCTATTCGATCACACAGCCTTCAGGTCTTTTTTTTTTCTAAACATCTGTTTTTTTCCAGGCTGTTTCTTCTTAGGAAGTGTTCATGCAACATCTCAGACCTTCTCCTCTCTTCTGGTTCTAGGCTTTGAATTTAAATTCCCCGTATTCATGTCTATATTTCATTGGGGTACTCCTAGACACCACTCTCATGAGAGCATTTCTTCTTTCAGATCACTTTCAGACTCTCATCCGTCTGTGTCTGCAGTTGTTCCCTTTTCAACCCCTTTCTGCCAGACACATGGTGGTTCTTCTGAGCAACAGGGCTTTCCCTGTTCCTGTTATGCCATGGGTAGGACTACATTTTTGTACTCCTCAGTGGACTTTTGTTTTCCAGTGATCTCAGGTGACAGATCGTCTCTCAAAGAATGTATATCTCTGACATCGTCTCATCTGCACTTACTTCAATTATGACTGATCTCCTCTAGTCTTCCGGAGGTCTCCCTTTATTTGTCCCCTCCTTGCATGGCATCATGACTGATGCATCTTTTTCTGCATGGGGGGGTCCATATGGATGATCTGCACCCTCGGGGTCTTTCGACCGTCAAGGAATGGAATTTTCACTTCAATTTCCTAGGCTTCAGAGTGATGTTTTAGACCCTTGTGGTTTTTTCATCACCTACTCTGCCCTCAAGTCCTCCTCCTTTGCACAATCAATCCAGTAGTTATGTACTACATAAACAAGCAAGGAGGCTCAGGCTCTCTACTGTTGTGTCAGGAGGCCCTACACATATGGACTTGGGCTACTACTTGCCTTCTGCTCTTGCTGCATGTCTAGTGTGACCATGTGGCTCCAGAAAAAAGGGGACGGATTGAGACATCCGGGTTTTACTTCCATTGAAAACAACCAAGATGTCTCAATCTGTTCTCCTTACTTCCATTGCTTTCAATGGAAAGTAAAACCCGAATGTCTCAATCCGTCCCCTTTTTTCTGGAGCCATATGGTCACACTATGCATGTCTGTATTCATGGACAGCAGAATTCCATAGCAGACAATCTCGGCAGACTTCTTCAACAACTGGACTCTCAACTCTACAACTCTCCAGTCCATCATTGGGGCAACTTGTTTGCATCTTTTTACAATCATCAGTTGCCCCAGTTTTGTTCCAGACTTTCCCCCTTCTCCGTCTGACAGCAGCTGTTTTTCTCCTGGATTGTACAGGTATGTTTCTATATGCATTCCCTCTATTTCTTCTCTTGCTGAACGTTTTATTCAAGCTCAAGAGAGAAGTAGCCACCATATGTCTCTTTTCTCCATGGTGGCCCAGGTTACATGGGTTCTCTCTCTCTTTCAACTCAGCTTCAGGGAACTCGTACCTCTTCTGATATTCCATACTCGGTTCAATCCGACTCAGAGGTCTCTGGTTCATTCTAATCTGCACTGAATTCCATTGTCAGTTGCTTTTTCTCAGGCTGTGCCCTTCTCAACCTATTTGTTATCTTCTGGATGTTTCCAGGAAACTAGCCACTTAACAATGCTTCCATTAAGAGTGGTCTTGATTTTTCTTATTGGTGTCTTTTATCTTCATGTTCTACATTCCTACATAGTGGAATTGCTCATACATTCTTTCTACTTTTGTTGTTTTTAGTCTCGAGTCTATATCTTTCGGACTTCTTTCCAGTGCTATTGCATTTTTTTCCCTTTGTCAGTCTGTCAGAAGAGGTGGTGGAGACAGAGACTGTTTGCATTCAAGAGAGCCTGGGATAGGCATGTGGGATCTCTCAGAAAGAAAAAGAGATAATGGTTACTGTGGATGGGCAGACTAGATGAGTCATTTGACCGTTATCTGTCGTCATGTTTCTATGTTTATCCCAGGACAAGTAGGCAGCCTATTCTCACATGTGGGCGTAACATTCACCACCTTCCAGTCTTCTGGAATCTTTCCCGATTTGATTGACATATTGGCTATTAGTTGAAGCAGTTCAGCTATTGTCCCTTTCAGTTCCTTGATGACCCTCAGATGGATGCCATACGGTCTCGTGGATTTATCGCTCTTAAGCCTATCAATCTGCCTGCATACCTCTTCTAGACTGACCGTCAACCCTATCAGTTTCCCGTCTTCGTTTCCAGCATATAGCCTGATGGGTTCCGGTATGCTGTGTATATCCTCTTCGGTAAATACAGATGCAAAAAAAAAAAATGTGTTCAGTTTGTCGGCGATTGCTTTGTCCTCCTTTAGCACTCCCCATGGTCATCCAACGGTCCCAACTGCTTCCTTCGCTGGTCGTTTCCCCTTAATATATCGAAAGAACGACTTGAAGTTTTTTGCCTCCTTGGCTATATTTTCCTCATAGTTTCTTTTGGCCCCTTTACCGCCTTATGGCACCTGCATTGATGTTGTTTGTGCTTATTCCAGTTTTCGTCCATTCTTGACCTTTTTCATTCTTTAAATTAAGTTTTCTTGTCTCTGATCGCTTCCTTCACCTCTACAGTGAGCCACGCCGGTTCCTTGTTCTTTTTCCTCTTGGATCCCTTGTTGATACGTGGTATATTGTTGAAGATTTATGGAATTTACAGGTGTGACAGTTGTTACCGATGATATGAAAACTGAGATTGTGAATGAATCAAACTTAAGTGAATACATTAAAATATACAGTTATCTGCACATTGCATTGGAAACTCAGACATGAGGTCTTGTAATAAATAGATTGCAATAAATAGATTTAGCAAGCTCGCAGATTGGCATTCCCTGTCTAAATTGCTGATTCTACATTTCAACTAATGCTAGGAAGTTCAGAAGGTTGATTTGGTTGATTTTGTGACTCTTAGATTTATGTACTATTGTTTACATACATCTATGGGATAAGGTTCTCAAAGGAACAGGAAATTTGGGTGTTTTACAGAGAATCTGTTTCTTAGAGACAGAAAATACAATACTACTTTGAAGTTCATACAGAAGTCAAGATGTGTTTGTAGGAAGTAGGGCTTTGTAACTGACATGATTGATACTTGGAAAGGTCAAAGATCAAAACTGATTTAGGAAGCAAAGTGAAACACTGCCATCTGCTGGGTTTAAAAACTTAACAGAATGGACTTTTAATGTTAACACTGACGTAAGGCATTTTTGGAAAGGAAGTCATGTGATCAACTGTGCCATTGTATTCTAAAGCAAGATAATTATTACAAATGATGTCACTTAGGATATTACATTACATTACATTAGTGATTTTTATTCCGCTTGTACCTTGCGGTTCAAAGCGGATTACATAAGAAGAGAACTGGACATTTCCAGGAGGGTACATGACATTGGAGAATACAAGTTGAGGTTATAGACTTAATAACAGAATGAGTGTATAGACATAATAACATTGGAAGATAGATCAGGTTACATTACATTACATAGCAGATTGTCTGTTTCCATATGTTGGTAGGTAATCGGTTTCGGTAGGATGATTTAGGTTCCAGGTAGGTTTTTTTTTTTTTTTTTAATAAATCTGCTTGCCTTGTTTTCTCTCTTTGAAGAGCACTGAAATTCTGAGGGCCTGCTCTTCCCAGGCTATGGAAACTTTGTCAATAAACTATTTGTTTTTTACATGGCTTTTCCTCGTCTGTTATTTGAATTCACAGAACGGAGTCTCTAGCCCAATCATGTGGAAGAGAGAATCCATTCTGGCAATTATTTTATCCTCGATGTTCAAGTCTCCAGCCTACTTGAACAATATATAGATTTTGCGCCTCGGTGACTGTGTCCTTAAAGAAGGACCAAACTTGCTCTAGCATTTTTTACAGTGCTTATCCTCTTCTTAATCTTCTTCCCCACCATGAGTCTCATCCCTTCGTAATTCCCTTTTCGGAAATTCAGTGCCGTGGCCGTCGTTCTGGACTGATGTTTCGCCCCTGCGTCCAGGTCAAAGTGGATCATGTTGTGATCGCTGTTTCCCAGCGTCCCTTCTACTTCTACACCTTGTGCGGTCCTTGCAGTCCATTTAGAATTAAGTCCAGAATTGCATTTCCTCTTGTATTTTCCTTGACAAGTTGCTCCAGGAAGCAATTGCCTACAACATCCAGGAACTTGGTCTCCCTAGTGCAGCCGGAGGTGCCTAGGTTCCAGTCTATCCCCGGATAGTTGAAGTCACCCATGATAACTGTGTTGCCTCCCTTGCAGTTGCATTTAATCTCGTCCGTCATTTCTCCATCAATTTCTTCAGACTGCCCTGGGGGTTGGTAGTAGATACTGATCTTCGTTTCCAGTCCATTTGTTCCCAGAATTTTGACCCATAGAGACTCTAACTTATCTGTCTGTTGTGGCGTGTTCTCTCCAGTAGATTCAATTCCCTCTTTGACGTATATGGCAATGCCCCTACCTTTTTGAGCCATTCTGTCTCTGAGGTATAGTTTGCAGGAGTATGAGGAGATACGCTGCATAAATGTTATACATCCTTCTTTAGCGCTAACTTTTTTTTTTTTTAATTCTTTATTCATTTTAAATCTTAAACAAGTGTACAATAAAATATCCATTAAACTTTCAATATAACACTTGAAATTCTTAATCATATCATCTAGAACAAAAATATACATCCCCACATCCCACCCTTCTTTTTAACTTTTAACATTCAACTTTCTTCCATTTTTCTGCTTTCTTCTCAAAATCTATCTACTTTTCCATGTCTTCCCATCTATCCATATGTACCATTTCCTCCCTCTTTCTTCTTCCCTATTCACATCTATCCATTTCTTCTTATCTCTTCCCTGCCACACCCACTGCTGTACACCATCTCCTCCCTCTGTCTCCCCTTCCCCTCCATCCCTGTGCACCATCTCATACCACTCCCAAGGTCAGACAACTCTGTCTTCCCCCCTCATCTGGACTGGCTATTTAGGACAGATGCTTAGAAAGATGGAAGCCATGTCCACTTCAAAAATCGCTTAATACTGACAAACTGTATCAAAACACAAGTTACAGAGTCGCAAAATCAAGAGTAAAGGAAGACCTATAACGGGTATCAGACCACCCAACAAACAAACTATGCTTGTCGGAAAAATTCCTCATTTACCCAACGGTGCCTCCACCTCCTGTTTTGTTCATTTTTTTTTTTTCCGGTTTTTTATACAAGGATTTTGTCATTACTTGTTTCACTATTGAAATTATTATATATTGTACATATCTGATGTGAAAGAACTTTTACTTAGCTTTTTTGCATAACGTAGCAAAACAATCCCCAAACGCCAACGCGTTTCGATAATCTTTATCAAGACGACATGGGGAAGCTGAAATACCAAACACACACATAAACCATGTTAGGGACAGAGCTAAAAAACAATTCCCTTATCAATACAATATCACATTACTTACATTTATGCAGAACAAACGTCACATACCAACCACCGGCAAAGAGAGCACGCCGAGGTTCGCCAACTCTGAGAATTAAATACCCCACCCAAAATACATCACTTCCGGGGGATATCTCAGCTGACCCACAAAGAATTCTAAAAGGGGCCATAGCCTACAAACAAAACACCCGTTATCCATGGCCAAAGCCACCTAAAAATCCGCTTGAGCTAACCAGTCAGAGGTTTGATTTAACCCATTAGGGGCCATAGAATCTAATAGGAACATCCACCGGAGTTCACACCGATTAAGCCTCCGAACACTGCCCGGAGGCTTAATCGGTGTGAACTCCGGTGGATGTTCCTATTAGATTCTATGGCCCCTAATGGGTTAAATCAAACCTCTGACTGGTTAGCTCAAGCGGATTTTTAGGTGGCTTTGGCCATGGATAACGGGTGTTTTGTTTGTAGGCTATGGCCCCTTTTAGAATTCTTTGTGGGTCAGCTGAGATATCCCCCGGAAGTGACGTATTTTGGGTGGGGTATTTAATTCTCAGAGTCGGCGAACCTCGGCGTGCTCTCTTTGCCGGTGGTTGGTATGTGACGTTTGTTCTGCATAAATGTAAGTAATGTGATATTGTATTGATAAGGGAATTGTTTTTTAGCTCTGTCCCTAACATGGTTTATGTGTGTGTTTGGTATTTCAGCTTCCCCATGTCGTCTTGATAAAGATTATCGAAACGCGTTGGCGTTTGGGGATTGTTTTGCTACGTTATGCAAAAAAGCTAAGTAAAAGTTCTTTAACATCAGATATGTACAATATATAATAATTTCAATAGTGAAACAAGTAATGACAAAATCCTTGTATAAAAAACCGGAAAAAAAAAAATGAACAAAACAGGAGGTGGAGGCACCGTTGGGTAAATGAGGAATTTTTCCGACAAGCATAGTTTGTTTGTTGGGTGGTCTGATACCCGTTATAGGTCTTCCTTTACTCTTGATTTTGCGACTCTGTAACTTGTGTTTAGAAAGACGGAAGTCATTGGTCTTCTCTCTGTAATGGAGAAAGACTCTCCACATGTCCAGTTTCCGTAGGATCTTATCCTTCAGATCCAGCCCCCTGGGACAAAAGGCAGGCAAACTTCCTGATTGATACCACTTCTTGCTATAAGTTGCCATAGTAGAGGGCTTCTTGGCCATCAACAGAATGGCAATGACCATGTCAGTAACGCCTCTGCATCAAGGCCTGGTGCTCAAGAGCCATGCCATAAGACCAAAGTGCTGGGGATTCTCCATGGGAACTGGACCCTGAGTGAGGTTAAGATGAAGAGGGAGCTTGAGCTTCTTGTCCAAGATGGCTTCTGCTGTCAGTAAATTCATGCCAAAAACATATCGTGGAAATGAGTTAGAAAGATAAAAATTATTCAGGGCCCTCACAGTCTGCACTTAAAGTCAGGAGGTAAGCTTGCTCCCATTGGGAACAGATCCCAAGCCGAAAGGTGGCACACAGCAGGCTGGCTCCATAGGTCCACCCGAAGTTTGCCCTGTGAAGCTGCAGTCCAACTCAATGGAAACTGCTTCCTTTCTCAGGCACTGAAGCCACTGGAAAAAGAAACAGAGCAGATCAGAAGCACTTCTGCACAGTTTACCTGCAGAAATAATAATTAGGGGACTCTGTGCTCCTCAGCTAAGTGGGAAAAGCAGAGAAAAATTGTGTAGTTTTCTGTAAGACACAGTTCGCAGGTTGAGATAAATTACCTGTCGTACTGACTCTGGAGTGGATGTAACAGAATCAACAATTCTTAGTTTCTATAAATACAGCTTGCTCTTGAATACTACCTGACCCTGCAGCTGCCCAGTAGAGTTATAGAGAACTGGTCTAGCAAGGTATTCACTTAGAAAGCCATAAGCTGTTTAGCCAATAAAATACACCATGATACGATGCTTTAAGCTAGTGAGATAGATATTTCAAACATGCAGAACTTTTGTGCTAACTAGGAGGAATCTTCTGGACATGTGCGCAAAAGGTTTCATGGTAAGGGTGCCGCTCCGAAGCAAATGCCTTTGTTTTCTTTTTTCTTCAACCCAATCAGCAGCTGCAACTTTAAAAGACAGAACAGGAGGTAAGAGATCTGTGTGCATGTCCAACCAAAAATGAAAGTGCCAGCAGACATCTGCGTATGAACCAGAATGTTTTTCTGTGTATAAATGTTAGCCTTGTATTGACTCAAACCACACAAGCAAAAAATGAGAAAATATATAGTACTACCAAACTACACTCTCAAAAATGTTTTCAGCACAGCAAACATATAAACCATGCCACATGTACAGGGCCCCTCGGAAGCACAATCGCATGTTAATGAGGCTTCCTTCAAACAACCCAGGCACAGCACATTAATCGTTTTCCCTGAGAAAATCACTTCGAGGAAGGAAAAAGCCAAAGTCCCTCCACATGAAAAAGTGGAGGCTATCACAGGGTAAGATTAAATCATTGGCATAAAAAACTTCCTGATTTGATATTTCATTAGGAAAAAGCCTTGTGCAATTCAAACCTTTAAGGCAGGACTGCCCACACTTTTTGGGTTTGAGCTACTTTTAAAATGACCAAATCAAAATGATCTACCAACAATAAAAAATTTAAAACACACAAAGCACACTGTACGCAGAGAAAATGTTAATTATTTATATTCCAGGGCTTTTTCAAAGAGGTCAAGGCAGATGACTTTATGCAATGTCACCTCAGTAACTACTATACAAAAAGAGACAAATATACCCCCTCCTTTTTTACTAAACCACAATAGCGGTTTTTAGCACAGCGAGCTGCACTGAATGCCCTGCACTGTAGTGCTGCCAGATTCAGGAAAAAAAAAATTAGATTCGATTCAGACTATTGAATCAATTTTTCAATTCAATTCTCCTGCTCAATTGGGTGTTTTTTTCAAACATCCTGGTGGGTTTATTTTATGGCTTCTTTACCCCTTTTATAGCCTCTTCACCCTCTTTGCCTGCTCCTAACCACACCGGCGCTGTGGTGTAAACAAAATAAACAAACAAAAAAGACTTTTCCTCTCTCTCTTAAATCCTAGCCCATGTTTGCGGTCTGGCAGGATACACGTTTCAAATCTAACATATTGTAATCACAAAACAGAAAATAAAATTATTTTTTTTACCTTTTGTTGCCTGATCATTATTCAAATCTTGTTGGTCCCCAGCTCTGGTTGTCTTCTGATAACTTGCTTGCCAGGGACTCCTTTCTTCTTTCTCCGTGCTAACCATCCATCTTCTATTTTTGTCCTCCCCTTCCATTTCCCTTCCCTCCCCCGGAGGTCTGGCATCTTTCCTTTTTTTCGTCTCAATCCACAGATCCACCTTTTCTCAACTACCCTTTCATCCAGCATCTTTTCCTCCTTCCCCACCACCCCAGAGTTCATCATATCTCCCTTTCTTTTCTCAACTACCCTCCTATCCAGTATCTTTATCCCCCCCTTCACATCATCCCTTGTGTCCAACTTCTCTCCCTTTCTGTTCCTTCCCTCCCTAAATCCCATTGTCCACCATCTCTCTCCCTCTCCTCTGGTTTTAGACCCATTATTTCTTCCCCCCCCCAAAGTCCGGCATACGCACAAATCTTTGAACCCCCCCTCCCTCCCTTAGTGTACTTCTGCAACAGAGCACCCCCTCCCCTGAAGGTCTGTCCTCCCCTGACGGCCTGCACCCCCACCTGAAGCCCTGCATCCCACTCCTGAAGCCCTGCCTTTCCCCCCTGAAGGGCTGTACCCCCTCCCCGAAGGCCTGCCTGTCCCCCCTGAAGGTCTGCACCCCCCACCGAAGGACTGCGCACCCCCCCAGGAAGGCCTACATGTTCCCCCTGGCCTTCCGTGCACCATATACCTACTAGCAGCAGCCTGCAGAGAAGATCGCTGGGGCTAGCCATCTCTGCAAGCTGCTATAGGTCTTCGGAGCTATTTCCTCTGCTACAATCCTGCCTCTGACATCAGATGAGGGGCAGGACCGCAGCAGAGGAAACAGCTCAGAAGACATATAGCAGCTTGCAGAGATCACTAACCCCAGCGATCTTCTCTGCAGGCTGCTGCTAGTAGGTAAATGGTGCGCGGGAGGCCAGTGGAAAGCCGGACGCATGCGGGAGGCCAGGGGGGAAGCCGGACGCATGCGGGAGGCCAGGGGGGAAGCCGGACACCAGCACTTCCCGACTGACCCTCCTCCCTTGCCCTCTAAAGCAGGTGTGGCGCTGCTGCTCCTGCTTTAGGGGGCGAAGGGGGAGGGTCAGTTACCGAATTGGGAGGCCGATTTTTTTTGGTTTTAAATCAATTCAAATCGATTCACCCGAAGTGAATTGGTTAACCGATTTGAATCATGAATCGGGCAGCACTACTGCGCTGCTCTCGATGCTCATAGGCTCCCTGCACTAAAACCGCTGTTGCAGTTTAGTAAAAGGAGGCCATAGTGCAAAATATAGAAAGCAGATATAAATTCTCAAAACAGTCACATTTTGATCACTAAACTGAAAATAAAATCATTTTTCCTACCTTTGGTAATTTCATCAGTCTCTGCTTGCACTTTATTCTTCTGACTGTGCATCCAATATTTCTTCCCTTCTTTCAGCCTCCTGTAATGTAATGTAATGTAATGTAATTTATTTCTTATATACCGCTACATCCGTTAGGTTCTAAGCGGTTTGAAGAAAATATACATTAAGATTATAAATGAGAAGTAAGAAGGTACTTAAATAATTCCCTTACTGTATGCTTCCTTTCCTCCAGACCTCATTCCCTCCAACTTTTTCTTCCTGTCCCTTCTTTCTTTCTGTCTTTCTCTCTCCATACCCCCTTTCTTTCCCCTTCTTTGTTTCCCTTCTTTCTTTGTCTCCCTGCCCCCTCCTTTCTTTATGTCTCCCTACCTGCCCCCTTTCTTTCTCCCTGCCCTCCAAGCCAGCGCCACTGCCAGCGGGGAACACGCCCCCAAGCCACCATCACCAAGTTCTGCTCTCCCTGCTTCCCAATGCTGTAAAGAGGACGCAGGAGCGCCAGGTTGAACAGCCTTCCCCACCTGGTCAATTCTAACGTCAGAGAGGAAGTTCCGGGTCAGCCAGGCAGCGATTGGCTGGTCCAGAACTTCCTCTCCGATGTCAAAATTGACATCAGGTGGGGAAGGCTGCTCTGCCCAGCGCTTTTGCATCTTTACAGCGTCGGGAAGCAGGTAGAACGCGAGTCGATCATGGAGCCCGGGATGGGCTCCGCGATAGACTCGCATTGCCTTCACGATCTACTGGTCAATCGTGATCAACCTTTTGGGCACCCCTGCTTTAAGGTATCTGAAGAAAACCAGAATAGCAATGCTGTAAACCAGTGCTCTTATGACTCAAATAAAGGTACTTATCTGGAGATCAAAGTTGAAAGCACACCACACATCAACGGTGGCCAGCGTTTCGCTAATCAATAGCTGCCTCAGGATGTGGAAACGATGAATCTTTCACATAACTCTTCCACTGGAACTCCACATTACAGCATGGCGGCTCCTCAAACACCTACCTCAAAGTGATTTTCTCATGGAAAACGATTAATGTGCTGCACCTGGGTTGTTTGAAGGAAACCTCATTAACATGTGATTGTGCTTCCAAGGGGCCCTGTACGTGTGGCATGGTTTATATGTTTGTCCCTGGACATCGTGTACCTGGACTTTAGCAAAGCATTTGATAGCGTACCACACCGCAGGTTGCTGAGCAAGATGAGTTCTATAGGATTAGGCGACACATTGACGCAATGGATTGGGAACTGGCTTGGAGGTAGGCTTCAAAGGGTGGTGGTGAACGGCACCCCCTCCGAAATGACGGAGGTGATCAGTGGAGTGCCACAGGGCTCAGTCTTGGGCCCAATCCTATTCAACATCTTTATAAGAGACTTGGCAGAAGGGCTTTGAGGTAAAATAACATTATTCGCCAATGACGCCAAACTAAGTAATGTAGTGGGCAAATGCACAACAGACGAAGATTCAATGCCCGACAACATGATGCACGACCTACTCCTACTGGAGCGATGGTCTAGGACATGGCAACTCAACTTCAATGCCAAAAAATGCAAAGTTATGCACCTGGGCAGCCAAAATCCATGCAAGTCTTATACCCTTAATGGCGAGATCCTAGCAAAAACGGTAGCAGAACGAGACTTGGGGGTAATCGTCAGTGAAGACATGAAGTCTGCCAATCAAGTGGAACAGGCTTCGTCCAAGGCAAGACAAATCATGGGCTGCATACGAAGGGGTTTCGTCAGTTGTAAGGCGGAAGTCATTATGCCATTGTATAGATCCATGGTGAGGCCCCACCTGGAATACTGTGTGCAATTCTGGAGGCCGCATTATCGCAAGGATGTGCTGAGACTGGAGTCGGTGCAGAGAATGGCCACCCGGATGATCTCGGGACTCAAGGATCTTCCGTACGAAGAACGGCTTGACAAATTGCAGCTATACTCGCTCGAGGAGCGCAGAGAGAGGGGAGACATGATCGAGACGTTCAAGTATCTTACGGGCCGCATCAAGGCGGAGGAAGATATCTTCTTTTTCAAGGGTCCCACGACAACAAGAGGGCATCCGTGGAAAATCAGGGGCGGGAAACTGCGAGGTGACACCAGGAAATTCTTTTTCACTGAAAGAGTGGTTGATCGCTGGAATAGTCTTCCACTACAGGTGATGGAGGCCAGCAGCGTGCCTGATTTTAAGGCCAAATGGGATCGGCACGTGGGATCTATTCACAGGGCAAAGGTAGGGGAGGGACATTAGGGTGGGCAGACTGGATGGGCCATGGCCCTTATCTGCCGTCTATTTCTAGGTTTCTATGTTTCTATGAGCCTCAGAATGAGGATGCTGACTCGGCTGTCAGCGGTGCACGTGGAGGATCGCTCTGTCAGGGTAAATATTACTGCTTTTTTGGGCCTCCCACTTTGAGCTTAAGACTCCCTTAAAATGAACATCTCCCCTGCTGTAGCTAGTAGGGATCCCTAAGCCTTACTAACTGATGACCACCTCCTCCCCCTCCAACTTCCCAAGTTCTGCAGCTGGCAGCAATATTGCAGAACTGCTACCTTCCCTCCTCCCTGCCCCCCCCCCCCTTGGCTTTCATGCATTCATGAAAGCAATGGCAGCTTGAGGATATTAACAAAAACAAAAAAGGGAACAAAAAACAAAATGAAAATGCCTTTAAACCACCTGTACCTGCTGTAGCAAGTTGGCTTCCTAAACTCTTACAGCTAAGTTTTGCCTATTTTGAGGATCATAGTTTTCACTTAAGTATTGGACACTTCAAATGGACATTTAATAGAAAAAAGAAAAATAGTATAAAAAGACACTCACCAAAATTTAAATACCTTTCTACCGCTTGAGAATGGTGCTATGATAGACTCTTTGAAAGCCCTGGTTTGGCCACTTTCTTACCTTGCAATGGTTCTGGGCACCTTTGTGGTTTAAAGGCATTTTCATTGTTTTTTGTTTCTTTTTTGTTTTTGTTAGTTCATAGTCTTTTGGGAACTTTTTCTGTTTGAATTTAACCCAGTTGTTATATTGGGGAGCTTGAGGATATTGTCACTGGCTGCAAAGCTTGGAGATTTTGGGTTGCTAGACTGGAGAAAGATGTCTTCAGTTGGCAGGCTTGGAAATCCCCACTAGCTCAAGTATTTATAAAATGCGGTCAGGTGGGGAGAAACTTTGGTGCCCATCCACTAATTTTGGGCTCCAGTCCCTCCCCCCAAATCAGCTGTATATGACTATGCCATTGATAGCTCTCCCAAAGTCCAGAACTTTGAGAAGCTGTACTAGGCAGGGAGTGTGGATTTCTTCTAGTCGGCTGATATTCATTTTGCACAATATGCTTTACATCAGGGGTGTCCAACCTTTTGGCTTCCCTGGGCCGCATTGGATGAAAAAAAAATTTCTGGGGCCGCACAAACACCAACACTAACTGATGAGCAAAAAAAAGGTTGAACAGGTTCCAAATTTGCACTCACTAATATAGAAGATGTACATATCTAATAATAAACCTTCATAAAAAGCAGTAATACTTAACCTGATTGACTGATCCTCTATGTCCACCGCTGACAGTGGGAGCAGCTACAGGCTTCCACATCCACCCTCTGATGAGCAGGGATGCGCGCTCCTGGTTCTCCCATTCACTTCTATTACAGCTATGGTGAGCCTCTTCAGAGGTGAGCCTCATCAGAGCAGGGATGTTAAATCAGCTGTCAGCAGCGCATGTGAAGGATCGTTTAATCAGAATAAATATTACTGCTTTTTTGGCCTCCCACTTTCAGCTTAGGCTCCCTCAAAATGAACATCTTCCCTGCTGTAGCTAGTAGGGATCCCCAAGCCTCACCAACTGACGGCCACCTCCTCCCCCTCCAACTTCCCAAGTTCTGAAGCTGGCAGCAATATTGCAGAGCTGCTGCCTTCTCTCCCCCCCCCCTTGGCTTTCATGCATACATGAAAGCAGGGGCAGCTTGAGGATATTGCCATTGGCTGCAAAGCTTGGAGATTTTGAGTTACCAGACTGGAGGAAGATGTCTTCAGTTGGCAGGGCTTGGGAATCCCCACTAGCTCAAGTATTTTTAAATTGCACTCAGGTGGGGAGAAACTTTGGTGCCCATCCACTAATTTTGGGCTCCAGTCCCTCCCCAAAATCAGCTGTATATGACTAAGCCACTGAATACAAAAATAATTGTGATGCATATATCCCAAAGCTAACATATTCCAGTTAATAAATTCAAAATAAAACAATTTTTTCTACCTTGTTGGCTGGATGTTTTGTTTTTCCATCATCTTGGTCCCAGTTTCTCTTTTTGCTTTTTGTCTATCTGTAACTAATTCTCTTTCCAGTGTCTGCTGTCCATTTTTTTTCTCCTCTTCTCTCGTTCCAGTTCCTTCTTATGCCTGTCTCCAAAGTATTGATTTTTCCCTTTCAGCTTTCTTAACTTTTTCTTTTTTTGCCTCTGTCCACTCAAATCTTGCCTTCTCTCACCCTTCTTCTTTTTAAATGTTCAGCTACCTCTCAATTCTCCATCTTCCCTCAGTCCCTAGCTCTCCCATTTCCCATCTTACTCCTTTCCCAGCCTCCTATTTCCTTCTGTCTACTCCCCATTACCACATTTCTATCACTGTACTCACTGCGCTCTCACTCATCTTGTCATCTCCTTTTTGACCTCATCCACATGGCTTACCACTTTCAGAATCCCCTTCCCTCTTTCCACTGGTCAGGCTATAACTCCCTGTCCCTTTCTTTCCATCCCCTAGCATCTTCTTATCCCAGCTCTCTTCCCTCCTTCCCTTCCATGGGTTCATCTCTCCTCCTCTATCCTCTTGGTCCAACATTTTGCTCCCTCTCTTTTCTGTTTTTCTTCTTCCCTTCCCCCTTGATGCTAAACAATGAAATGGAGGGAGAGAAAAAAAAGAGATGCTGCATCTCTCTGCCTTCCATCCACAGGCCTAACATTTCTCTCTCCCTCCCACCCCCAGCTCCAACTTCTCTCCCTTTCTCTTCCCAACTGCCCCATCCCATCTCTCCCCCTGCCTGCCTGCCTGCCTGCATTTCCCAGGTCCACCATTTCTTCCTTTCTCTTCCCAACAGTTCTCCCTTCAAGTATCTGTTTCCCTCTTCCTCCACACCACCCCAGGTCCAACTTCTCTCCCTTCTGACCATTGCCCACCATGATCTCTCTCTCTCTCTCTCTGTTTCTGGCCCCATAAGCTCTCACCCCATGCTCAATCTGGCACTTCTTTTAATACCCTCCTCCTCTGTACTTTAAAAAAAAAAAAAGTCCAGTGCTTCCTCGGCCCAGCATGTTATCCCCCTTCTCTCCGCACCCATGCATCTCTACCTCACTCCTCTCCCACCACCATGTCCCAATAATTCTCTCTCTCCCTCCTCTTTCTTCATCGCCCCATGTGCACCATCTCTTTCCCTCTCTGACACCCAATTCTCCCTTTTTATTCTCTCCCTCACCTCAGCATCTTTCCCTCACTCCCTCCATTCTTCCATCTTATGGCTCATGCTCCCCTCCCTCTTTCCCTTCATTCTGTGTCCTAAGTACATGCCCCTCCCTTCTTCTTCCATCATTTGTCCTAAGTTTGTGCTCCCTCCTTCTCAAGTCCCAACACGCTCTTCTCCCTCCCTCCCTTCTGTGCCACGGGTGTTTTAACTTCTTGCCGGCTCACTCCTCCGTCTTGCTGCAGTGTTCGCTCAAAGCCGCGAGCAGCAGCTCCTATGCACCTCCCACAGCTGATCTGGAAGTCTTCTCTCTGACATCGTGACGTCAGAGGGAACGCTTCCGGGTCAGCCGCAGGAGGCACGTAGGAGCCGCTGCCCATGGCTTTGAGATAAACACTGCAGCAAGACGGAGGAGGGAGCTGGCAAGAAAGTAAATACCCGGGGGTGACAGAGGAAAACGCTACATGGCCCTCGAGCGGGGCCACGAGTTGGACACCCCTGTTGTAGACAGAGCCGAGATGAGTTTTTATGCTCAATTGTCTTTCCTTGGTTTCAACAAGTCTAAGAAAATACTGTAAAACAGTTTAATTAAATGAAATACCACATCAGCTAAGAGTTCAAAGTACTTTAATGTCTCATTTAATTCTCAAAACAGAACAGTAACTATAGGTTAACTTTGTCCAAAGTGCTTGCATCCCAGAATGTATTTATCTTTACAAATGGCACTGCTCTCTTGAAATATACTTCTAAAAATTAAGACATAACTTTTACAGGCTCACAAAACATTAAAGTTAAGAGAAACTTCCAAAAGAACATGTACATACTTTGATAAAATGAATGTAAATTGTATAAAAGGAATTCAGTACTTGCAGTTTTGTTTAAACAGCTCACCTGGAGCAGTGATAGTGTCAGCAAAGAAAGCTAACAACTTGACTTGCCCTGGTAATGTTATGAACATTTTTCAGCAGAACTACAAAAATACATATTTCTGGATTGGTAAGACAAAACAGCTCTTGCCTACAGAACAGCAGAACACTGGCTGTTGTGCAACGGTTTAGTTGCTAGGCAGCTGTCAGACCTTTTTCTAGCTTTGCAACATAAGACTTCACAAGAGAGTTCTGAAAACAGAAGTTTTGCATTTTTGTGCCCTTGGGAATGCTGAAACACCTGCTTAAGAGGTCTGGATTATGGGCCCCGATACGGCTATTGAATAACTTTCATTAGCCCAACTACAGACTGCTACTGGTGTAAAGTAACAGGTATATGCTACATCTAGTAGCACAGAAGGCAGCTGCTGCTCAAGGCCTTGCCACTCTTCATACACACTGTAAAACAAGTCAGCCTCTAGTGTTAGGTACCATAATTTTTGCTCCATAAGACGCACTTCTTCCACCCCTAAAAAGGGGGTGGAAATAAGGGTGCGTCTTAAGGAACGAATGTTAAAAAAAAAAAGTACTTTTTTTGCCATCCCAGTGGTCCAGCACGCTTTATGCGCTCCTGCCTCGGTTCCCCTGTTCTCTTCCGCCAGCACCACAGCGGTGCATGAGGCATGCGTGCGCTTCTTGCGTGCCTGCTTGGTCCTACACCGCACTTTGAATGGCTACCTGTCAGTTCTCATCCCGCAAGAACTGACAGGCAGCCATTTGGAGTGCAGTATGGAACCAAGCAGGCACACAAAAAGCATGCGCCTGCCTTGTGTGCCGCTGCTGGAAGAGAGCAGGGGAACCGAGGCAGGAGTGCGGAAAGCACATTGGACCACCGAGATGGCAAAAAAGGTACCGGGAAGGGGGGGGGGGCAATCTGCCTGCCTGTCTGCGGGCTGGCTGGCTTGGGTTGGCTAGTTGGCTGGCTGGCTTGGGGTGGGTTGGCTGGTTGGCACTGGCTGGCTGGCACTATACATGCCTACCATTATACGTGCCCACCACTAGACGCGCCCTGTACCCTGTCCCAGCCTACTACTAGACTACCAGAGGGGGTGAGGGACAGGGTATAGGGTACACCATTTGGTTCAGAATTCTTTTTCTTGGTTTTTCCTCCTCTACAGGTGAGTACGTCTTATGCTCAGATGCGTCTTATGGAGCGGAAAAATACGGTATTCCTTTGATGTGAAACAGATTATTGTAATGGTTGTTGATTAAACTTTGGTTTCTTCTTTTGCATTTGTCTTGTAATGATAAAAATGTCAATTAAAAAAAATTAAAAGCAAAGCTAAATATACTGTATTTTAAATGTTAACCTTTCTACTTCCCAAATGATTCTTTAAAATTGAGCAGGTTCAGAAAGGGTACAGGCATGAGGTCCACTAGCTTACATAAACTGCTGGGGATGGAGCACATTGATAAACTGTGCCATATGAGTTCTGTACATTCAGGCAATACTAAATTTGCTATAACAGGCAAAATATTTGTGACCTTAGATCCACCATGAAATAATATTTTAAATTCCAAAATAGTGTTTCTGCATATAAATGTTATACTTTTAAAACAGAGTCTGATAAAATATGTTTTCTAGCATCTAGAGAACTACCAGCTTACAAAGACAGGCTTTAAACAATGGCCCTGGTGCATTTCTCCACAATACAGGAGCAGCTGGGAAACGAGAACAGGAATTACATCTCCACTCCTCTAGCTTTTCCATTTCAAATTCAATGGTTTTAGGAATGATGGCAAAGGCAACTCATCCAGAGCTTCAGGAAAACGTGCTGGTGAAAGAGTCTGAATACATACCTGCATTGAAAGAATAAAGAGGGATGGTGGACTTGAACCTGACAGCCACAAAAATCGAGGCTCACCTAATAGGTTCTGCCAGAATGCCTGTTCCTCCAGGAGCCACCGGCGGCTCTGAAAGCACAGCTTCACAGGCAAGAAAAGTGAAAAAGAATCCAAGCATAGTAGTGCAGTGTGCATGTCCTTTTGGCTTTCGCTTATCCGCTGTAACAAAGTGTCCAAGGGAGTGTTTCCACTGTTGTCCACTAACAAGGGTGATGCACCATGCCCTAGTAACAAAACCAAACACTCAGGCCGGAGTAGCTCACATGCTAAGTGCAGTGGAGTCTTGCCACGCTCCACACCAACACAGCCCTGTCTATTCACATAGCTGGCTCGTTGGTCAGCCGGAAAGTTCTGAATGGTCTTCAGAATCCTAAGCAGAATACTTGTACGGTTGTAACGAACTGCCATGGCCAGATGAGGTGCAGAAGCTTGGCAGCATCCAAAGCTCTTGCTTGGTCTAGCCAACGCATCCTCAGGGAAGTGGCTTAATAGATATTGGGCATAGGACTGGTGGTTATGTACCAGAGCATAGAGCAAAGCTTCAGACGGAGAATAGGTACTCACTCTTCTACCCTCCTCCCAATGCAGCACCTCCATGAGCCGCATGTCCTCCAAAATCCATACTGGCAACAGGTCCCTCACTGCCTGGTAAAAGGCAAAAGAGGATTTTCGGCATTGTTTTTGCGACTGGTAACTATTGTTGTTGCAACTGTTCAGCCATTTCACATTACCAGGCATGCTGGGGGGTTCAGATTTTAAGGTGGATTTGCTTTTCTGTTACAGTGTATTCAGTCAGTTGATCTAGGCCTTATATGCTGAGAAAAGAAGAAAAAAAAAGAAAAGAAAATTAGTATAACTGAAGATATATCCCATTGCCAATGTCTATAGTGTATTTTTCACCTATATAGAAAGATTTCCTACAATTAAGAAACTCAGTTTAAGGAGGTGTTATGCTACTGTTGCAAATTTGTTTTCATCCTAAGGGATTCATAAGCCCACCTAAAAATTAGCAGGAAAATAGGGGTGTAGCTACAGGTGGGCCTCAGTCTGATCACCAATCAGATGCTTATATTATTAGGTACCTGCACAGCTACAGTAGCTCACATTAACTCAATCAATAGAATCACTCCTTGCAAGCACATTGCAATTTTTTTTTTTTAATCTTGTGCTCTAGCAAGCAAGAAGCAGCCCTCTTGCCTGGCTTGTTTATTGCCACTGAAGAGTTGAGTTTAAAAAGGGCCTCTGCTACACACTGTTATATCTGGGGGAATGTGAAGGGCAGGAGATATAGCAGACTACAGGGGCCATGACTGGGCTGATGCTATGGGAGTAGGGGTAGGGAGGGGCAGGGCTGATGCCATGCTACAGGGAGGAGGTTAGAGAAAGGCAGGACCTCATCCTTCAATGAATTTAGGAACATAGTAAATTATGGCAGCTTGTCCATGCCGTCAGATACTACAACCATGGGTCAGGTTTCCACTATCACACCATACATCAGTGAGCCCCCAGAACAAAGGATAATCACAGAAGGAAAAAATTTTGAAAGAGGTCATATGTTCTTATGACTATTTCTAAGATTTTTCCTTCTATGATTATCCTTTGTTTGTCTGCTCTACTGTAAGCAGAAAGAGGTGGAAGGAACGGTAGGGACTGCAATTGGTAAATGTCAGTATCAGAAGAGAGAAAATATAGAGCTAGAGAAAGAGAAAAGACAGTAAAGGTTTTTAGGAATAGCTTAATTAGGCACTTAGGTGTTTTGTAAAGCAAAGTATGAAGGATGAGTGTCAACTGGGGGAACCAGGTTTGATTTCCACTACAGCTCCTTGTGATTCTGGGCAAGTCACTTAACCCTCCATTGCTCCAGGTACAAAATAAGTACCTCTATATAATAACATAACGTAACATAACATGAATTCTTACATACCGCAGCTACAGTTCTGTGCGTTTCACAAGCCAGGGAATACTAATTAATCATAGTATGAACACAGCAAATTAATCAGAATATTTGCCAAATATGTTTTTAACATTTTTCTAAAGGTCAAATAAGAAGTAGAAAATGATATACAAGTACTAACTTCTTTTTCCCATATAGCTGCCTGATATGCTAAAATTTTATCAAAAAATCATCTATAGACACATTCCTTTACTGATGGAAAGTCAAAGACCGTACTTTGCGTAAATGTTTTCTATTTACAAATTTAATGTGGTCAAGAAGATAGATAGGTTCATTCAAAGCTTTAAAGCATATACAGGACAACCAAGCTTGAAAATTACTCTAGCTTCCACTGTCAGCCAGTGCAATCTGTGATAATACTGCAATATGTGATCGGTTCTTTTCAATTCGAAAATCAACCATACCACAGTATTTTGATTGTAACTACAGAAAGGTGGTATATCAAAAACCATTTCCCTTCCCTTTCTTATTTTATTGCCAGAATTATTTTGCAAGATAATATAGTGTGTGTTGAAATGTTTGCTGTTATAGTAGCTTTGGCCTCTTCTATCAACTGCACTAGCAGTTTTTAGCACAGAGAGCTGCACTGAATGGCCCACACTGCTCCTGATGCTCATAGGAACTCTATGAGCGTCAGGAACAACACGGCCATTCAGCGCGGCTCACCATGCTACAAACTGCTAGCGCATTTTGATAGAAGAGGCCCTTAGGGCTCCTTTTACCAAGGTGCGTTAGCGTTTTTAGCGCGCGCAAACCCCATGCTAAACATAAAATACTAACACAAGCTCTATGGAGATGTTAGTGTCTAGCATGCGCGGCATTGTAGCGCACGTGCTTAGCGCACCTTAGTAAAAGGAGCCCTTAGTCTTTTCAAGTTAGAATAGTGTCTCAAATCTTTTTAGTTCCGGCACACTAAACGGAACTAATGTTTTTTGTGGCACAATTGAAATTGTAAAATTAAATAAATAACTCAAATTTAATTTTTTGTTTAAGTTCTTTAAGCTACGTAAGGGTAATTGTAACAATAATGAAACTAAAGTAGATAGTAGTGCTGCCCGATTCAGGAAAAAAAATTTTGATTCAATTCAGCCCATTGAATCGATTTTTTGATTCGATTTTCCTGCCCAATTGGGTGTTTTTTTCAAACATCCTGGTGGGTTTATTTTACAGCCTCTTCACCCCCTTTGCCTTCTCCTAACCACACTGGCGCTGTGGTGTAAACAAAATAAACAAACAAAAAAGACTTTTCCTCTCTCTATTAAATCCTAGCTCATGTTTGCGGTCAAACACCACCTCTGACAAGATACACATTTCAAATCTGACATATTGTAATCACAAAACAGAAAATAAAATTAGTTTTTCTACCTTTTGCTGTCTGGTCATTATTCAAATCTTGTTGGTAACTTGCTTGCCAGGGTCTCCTTCTTTCTTCGTGCTAACCATCTATCTTCTATCTCTGTCCTCCCTTTCCGTTTCTCTTCCCTCTCCCAGAGGTCTGGCATCTTTCCTTTTTTTTCCGACTCCATCCCCAGATCCACCTTTTCTCAACTACCCTTTCATCCAGCATCTCACCCTCCTTCCCCACCACCCCAGGGTCCACCATCTCTCCCTTTCTCTTTCCAATTACCCTCCTATCCAGTATCTCTATCCCCCCTTCCACACCATTCCTTGTGTCCAACTTCTCTCCCTTTCTGTTCCTTCCCTCCCTAAATCCCGTTGTCCACCATCTCTCTCCCTCTCCTCTGGTTTTAGACCCATTATTTCTTCCCCCCAGTCCGGCATATGCATGTCTCTTTGAATCCCCCCTTCTCTCCCTCCCTCCCTGTACTTCTACACCAGCCCCCCACCCCCACCCCCCGCTCTTCCATTTACCTAATTCCAGCAGCGGAGCAGCCTCCAGAGAGGATCGCCGGTGCTAGCAATCTTTGCAGGCTGCCATCGGCCTCCAGAGCTGTCTTCCCTCTGCTGTAGTCCCGCCCCTCCTCTGACATCAGAGGCAGGATCGTGGCAGAGGAAACAGTTCCGAAGGCTCAGGGCAGCCTGCAAAGATCGCTAGCACTGGCAATCCTCTCTGCAGGCTGCTTGAATTAGGTAAATGGATGCGCAGGAGGCCGGGGGGAAGCCAGACACCGCAGCACTTCCCGACTGACCCTCCCCCTCTAACACGGGAGCGGCAGGCCATCATGAGGTAGTGCTGCCGCTCCTTCTTTAGGGGGGCGAGGGGGGGGAGTGTCAGTCACCGAATCAGGAGGCCGATTAGTTTGTTTTTAAATCGATTCGAATTGATTCTTCCAAAGTGAATCGGGCAGCACTAGAATTGCTAGTCAAAGTGATGGATATGCTTGTTTTTGAGTACAAATGAACTCAATGTGGTTTGATAGTTGACAAGCAAACATGCATTTCGGCATCCATAATCCACAGTCATTTTCATTTTTTTTTAATTTAATTTTTCAGAGCTGAAAATCCAAGTTCGCAAAGATAAGAAGATCCAAATGGTAACAAAGCTTTGATTGCTTTGTTGCTCAAATTAGGATAACTACTGCATACAAAATAAAAGTAAAATTACTTGCCGTTAGTTTTCAAGAACCAATCACATCCATGAATGGATGTTTATCTGTGCAGTTGAATCCTTATGCACAAAGATGCTCATAACATTGACAGACTGTTGCATACACAATACACCTGTCATCTATTCTTGTGCATATTTTATTAAAAAAATTTCTATACTGTTTAAAACTAAATGGTTTATAGAATTACATACTTATGAAGGGAATTTTTTAAAATAAACATAAGAACATAAGCAATGCCTCCACTGGGTCAGACTAAAACTTCTATGGCTAGGCCCAAAATTAGATTCCCTTCCCTCTACTGTGACCTTAGATTCAGGAGAATCTCTGAAAATTGAGTTCTCCTCGTTAATATCGGGTATCATCATCAATTCCTCACTTACATTTAAGGATCAATTAAATTCTCTTGTAAAAAAAAAATGCTTTTTCAGCCTCCGCATTTTGAGATGAGTGAGAGCGCTTTTTCATCAGCAACACTTTTCTGTCTTGGTTCAATCAATCATTCTGTCAAGGTTGGACTATTGCAATTCAACGTACTTGGGTCTTTCAAAAGACAGCTTGCAGAGACTCCAGCTGATACAGAATATTGCTGCTAAGATTATTTTCGGCAAGAGTAAACTTGACCATGTAACTCCATTGCTCAAAGAATTACATTGGCTTCCAGTGCATCTCAGAATTCATGTTAAATGCTTTGTATTGCATTTTAAGATCCTATTTGGCATTTTCATTACTCTGGTTCCTTTAGACTGGAATGTGCATAGATCTCATCTTCACAGAAGTTCTCAAAAATTAAAACTTTTATTTCCTTCTCTTAATGGTAAAAATAGATCTATCAGGAGATTCAGTTACTCTTTCGCTATCAAACTGACAAAGCTTTGAAATAATTTACCACTTGCATTAAGAAGTTTAGGACCCTTCTTCCTATTCTGGAAAGCTCTAAAGACTTTCTTGTTTGCTAAACATTTTGAAAATTAACCATTTCTTTTAATTTAGATTTCCTGCTTTCTGTTCTTCTGTATTATGTTACCATTTACTGTTATTAACTGAGTTGAGCTCCATTTGGTTGATGACCCGGCCTATAAAACTAAATTTTAGTTTTGTTTCATTTGTTGACTTGCACCACCAGCGAATCTACCTTTGACTGAACAAACAGCTGCTAGAAATCCGGAGCCATCAGCCAAAGCTTGGCCATAGTCTCATCCACTTGTAAGGACCCTTCTGGTGACTCCCAGTGGTCCGTAACTAGCTTTGTGATGTCCAAATGTGACAGAAAGAACACAGTTGGAACAACTGAGCCGCTCATAATTGAGCACTGTGACGAGGGGGCTGGAAGAACTTCCAGCTTCAATTCTTGCAGCAAGGTAGATACAATACCCGAGAGCGCAGAGGCTTTGAATAGCAAGAATTTGTGGGAGCCATTCAGGAATCTGCTCAGCATTGAGCAGGAGCACCAAAGCGCGCTCCTGCTCGGTATCGCTCAGCAGCTGAAGCTGGAACTCGTGGGTTTGTAGCAGGGCAGGAGCGTGGAAAGCTCACTCCTGCCCGTTATACCTCTGGACCACCAGGGATTCCAGCCGTAGATGAGTACGATGGATAGGGCAGGGAGGGGGGACAGGGTGCAGAGCCTGGTGGCCCGGCAGAGGCTTGCAATAAGTCTGGGAGGAGGCAGGTGGGCAATGGCCCAAATATAAACTGGAACCCCCCTTTTTTGGGCCAACCTTTTGGCCCCAAAATCCCGGTTTATATTTGAGCATATACAGTATTTACTGTGCCATGTTCCTATCTGCTTCAGCTCCAGAATGCAGCTAACATAAATGGAGAACTCTGCCTCACAGGTTCGCTAACTGAATTTGGTCTTCCAGACTGAGCCTCAACCCCCAGAAAACCTTGCACCACAAAGGGAGAGAGGACCACACAGCCGGCCCACTATTAATTCCAGCCAAGCCACGAAGGAGCCAAACAGCCTGTGCTCAAGCTCCTAATAATCGGGGATGTGAGCAATTATTTAGGGACGGGCCCCTGCTGATCATGCTAGCAGTAGACTTCTGCAAAGCGAGTCTGTGTCTTCTCTCAGACCGAAGTCCCAACAAGGGGGAACCTCTGGGCACCAAGCCTCCGACTAAACATTTAGAAAAAATACCTGAAAATAATAAAACTGCACAGCAGAGCAGAAACACTTCTAAGCAATTTGCTTGCAAGAAAAAAACTGCCCGAGCAGCAGCTCCTGGGAGGTAGGCGAGTTCAAAGTATGACTGACAGCATTTGGCAAGCAACTTGTGGGTTCAAATGCAAAATCCTAGTGTTCAGGACCACTGGATAAACTGCACTAGAATAAGTGATGGGATAATGTAATTTTATTTTTAAAAGTCAGGGTTTCCATTAAGTGTATATGTGGTATATGTTGATGCAGGACAGCTGTTGGGCAGATTATTTACTTAGAAATGCATCATCTGATCACGGAGGCGGAGCTTGACAAGCTTGTTCTGTAAATGTCTGAGGTCTTCGGAGAGACACCGTCACGGTTGATCTCAAAATTTTTCATCATTTACCTGATGGTAAAGAGGAAATTGAAGGTCCGGGTGCTCCCGGACGAAACTGTGCCGGAATCGGCCCGATGGACATCTTCGTTGAGTGCAGCTCGCGAACACCACAACCGGGAACTTCCTCGGCTGGAGAACGAGCGCAGGCTGAGGCACAAGAGTTTTCCTTCGAGGGTGCTACTCTGTCTCCAGATGAGCACAGTCCATTGACCCGCCCCGAGGCAGTGGGAGAGGCGTCAGCCCGGGACGTGCTCCTGCTGGTTATGCAGAGCGGGGGATCCGGCTACGATTTGAGGCAGGAGGAGCTGTTTGATTTGTCATTACAGCGATCGGTGGGGTAGTACAGCCGGCTCATTAAATTTCTATGGCAGCTACTATGGATACAGGTACTTTATTTGCAACAGGGCCTCCTAGAACTGAGTTTTTTTCCCCTACAGAGACCTGAGATAATCAATTTGGAATCAATATGGAATGCTATTGCTAACTTGCAAGTCTCACTGGGGAACCAAATACAGCAACTTTCTACTCAGTGTACTAAGGTACTTTCAGAAAATCTGGAACTTGAAAATAAATCTGATGATTTGGAAATTCGGATGAAAACTTTGGAAGCGCATGCTTTAACTTGGTTAAAGACAGTGCAAGTTACATTTCAAACAAGAAATGTTGGAAAATTCCATAAGGAGATGTAATCTGCAGATCATTAATTTCCCAAAAGTTTTCCCAATAACTACCTTAGTTATGTTTAAAAGATATGAATGAGATTCTGAAGGTGCCAGAAACCTCTTATCCACCTCTCTCTAAGATATATTATCTTCCAAAGAGAGTTAAGCGTCAAAATCCAAACCAGCAGAATTTATCTGCTGATAGTTTGGATTTAACTAATTTCCTTGAGAAGTCAGAAACTGAGGTTCAGGCTTCCGCTACATTGATGGTATAGTTTGCTATTGATTCTGATAGAGAATGGATGTTAAAGCTGTTTTTTAAATATAAAAATATTCCATTTTTGACTAATATTATCAAGATTGTTTCCTGATGTATCTCGCTTTACCCAGAAAAGACGAAAACAGTTTCTTATTTTGAGACCACAGGTTACTTAGCTGAGGGCAATTTTTGTTCTGCAAATGTGTATTGGTTTATAAGGAGGACAGGTACGTCTTCTATGAGCCACAGCAGTTATCTAAATTTATTGCCACTAAGAGTACCGTATTTTCACTCATATACCACACACCCGTGTAAAACGCACACACGGGTATAGCGCACGGGAAACTGTAATTTATGTAAATAAATTTTTATATACCGCGCACACTGCCCCGACTCTCCTTTCGCCCGCCCCGACTCTCCTCTGGCCACTCCGACTCTCCTTTCGCCTGCCCCGACTCTCCTCTCCCCCTTGAAGTCCTGTCCCCACCCTGAAAGCCTGATGCCCCCCCCCCCCCGACGTCCGATTCACCCCCCCGCAGGACCGCTCGCACGCACTCCCACCTGCACCCCGAAGGACCGCTCGCACGCACTCCCACCCGCTCCACCACCCTGAAGGACCGCTCGCACCCCCACAGCCTCCCGCCCCCCCCCCCCCATCATATAGAAGCTCCTACCGGTGTCCTGCTGCTTCCTCTTGGTGGTCCCGGCCCTTCTGTGAGCCCTGCGTCTGCGCTGCTTCCTCTTCCAGCGGTCCCGCCCTTTCTCTGATGTCAGAGAAAGAGCGGGACCTCCGAAAGAGGAAGCAGCGCAGACGCAGGGCTCACAGAAGGGCCGGGACCACCAAGAGGAAGCAGCAGGACACCGGTAGGAGCTTCTATATGATGGGGGGGGGGGGTCGGGAGGCTGTGGGGGTGCGAGCGGTCCTTCAGGGTGGTGGAGCGGGTGGGAGTGCGTGCGAACGGTCCTTCGGGGTGGGGGTGCGAGCGGTCCTGCGGGGGGTGAATCGGACGTCGGGGGGTGGGGAACTATGTAAAAAAAAAGTTGTAAAACGCGCTCACGCGTATAACGCACACGTTATATGCGTGAAAATAGTAATTCTTGATCAATTATGGGCATGGCTGGCTCTCAGAGCTCAGAAAGAATAGTTTAAGAGCAATTAGACCACATCTTGATTTTCCTTTCTTTGCTTATTTATTTCAGCCTATCATCAGCTCCGCTTACATTTAAATGGTATACTTTTGTAATATTTTGTTTAAATTCCTAAATCTTGATTCTATGTTTGAATGTGGTTACATTAAATTTTTTCTTTTAACAAAAATTTTAAAAAAAGAAATGCATCATCTAGTACACTCTAAGGCATTATTTAGCAGTATCCCAAGAAACTCTACTCATACATACATAGTGCCCATCTAAAATGCCTAGTCTGACTATGCCACTTAAAATTTCAGAGATCCTGAACATCCCTTTCCAATTTTTAGGAAACTCCCTCTTATTACTAACTACTGAACGTTTAAGATTGTAGTTCTGATAGTTTACAAGTCATGGTTCCCCAGGCAACACAAACAGGGCGACTCTTACATCAACCTACATTCCTCGATAAACTTCTTATACCTCAAAGTGCCACTCGCACATTAAGATCATCTGACCAAAAACTTCTCTATATTCCATCCCTTAAAGATTTCTATTATATTCGCAAAACAAACTTCGCTATAACAGCCCCTACCTTATGGAACTCACTGCCACAACATCTTCATGACGAACAACAACTAGTCAAATTCAAGATCAATCTAAAAACTTTCTTATTTCGAGATGCTTTTAATCAAACCTAAAAGCATCTTTTCTCTCTTCTTTCGACCAGCAAGCTTCCATTATTTTAATGTTCCCCTCCCTTTTGTTCAATCCTCCCCCCCACTCTCTCCTTCTCACCTATACAATGTAACTTTTTTCTCTTTCCACACTTACTGCCCCCACATTCCAGTACGTCAAGTCTTTGTCATTTATGTTTAACTTTAGACATCTTTTTGCACATACTATTACACTCAATTCTTTTTTTAAATTTTATTGTTAACCGGCCAGACAATTGCTTGATGGTCGGGATATTAAAAATCAATAAACTTGGAAACTTGGAAACTTAAGCTAAGCTTTGTTTCAGTGGCCTGGCAACCAGGGCAGTTACTCTTCTTGCCACCCTCCCCCTTTTCCTTTTAGCAATGCTCACTAGTGCTGCCCAATTCAGGAAAAAAAAATTTGAATGAATTCGATTCAGCCTATTGAATTGGTTTTTTCGACTCGATTTTCCTGCCCAATTGGGTGGTTTTTTGTTTTTTTTTTTCAAAAATCCTGGTGGGTTTATTTTATAGCCTCTTCACCCCCTTTGCCTTCTCCTAACCACACTGGCGCTGTGGTGTAAACAAAATAAACAAACAAAAAAGACTTTTCCTCTCTTAAATCCTAGCTCATGTTTGTGTCTAACACCAGCTCTGGCAGGATACACGTTTCAAATCTGACATATTGTAATCACAAAACAGAAAATAAAATTAGTTTTTTTACCTTTTGCTGTCTGGTCATTATTCAAATCTTGTTGGTCCCAGGCTCTGGTTGTCTTCTAATAACTTGCTTGCCAGGGTCTCCTTCTTTCTCCATGCTAACCATCCATCTGCCATCTCTATCCTCCCCTTCCGTTTCCCTTCCCTCCCCCGGAGGTCTGGCATCTTTCTTTTATTTTCATCTCCATCCACAGATCCACCTTTTCTTAACTACCCTTTCATCCAGCATCTCTCCCTCCTTCCCTACCACCCCAGGGTCCACCATCTCTCCCTTTCTTTTCCCAACTACCCTTCTATCCAGTATCTCTATCCCCCCTCCACACCATCCCTTGTGTCCAACTTCTCTCCCTTTCTGTTCCTTTCCTCCCTAAATCCCATTGTCCATCATCTCTCTCCTTCTCCTCTATTTTTAGACCAATTATTTCTTCCCCCCCAAAGTCCGGCATATGCATGTCTCTTTGAAACCCCCCTTCCCTCCCTCCCTCCATGTACTTCTACAACAGGGGAGGCCCACCCTCCCCTGAAGGTCTGTCCCCCCTGAAGGCTTGTCCCCCCCTTAAAGGCCTATGCCACCATCCCTGGCCTGTCCCCGCTTTGAAGGCCTGTCCCCACCTTGAAGGCTTGACCCCCCTCCCCCTTGAAGGCCTATGCCACCATCCCTGGCCTATGCCACCATCCCTGGCCTGTCCCTGCTTTGAAGGCCTGTCTCCCCCCTTAAAGGCCTATGCCACCATCCCTGGCCTGTCCCCGCTTTGAAGGCCTGTCTCCCCCCTTAAAGGCCTATGCCACCATCCCTGGCCTGTCCCCGCTTTGAAGGCCTGTCCCTCCCTTGAAGGCCTATGCCACCATCCCTGGCCTGTTCCCCCTCTTAAAGGCCTGTCCCTCCCCCTTAAAGGCCTATGCCACCATCCCTGTCCTGTCCCCCCCTTAAAGGCCTGCGCCACCATCCCTGGCCTGTCCCCGCTTTGAAGGCCTGTCTCCCCCTTGAAGGCCTATGCCACCAACCCTGGCCTGTCGTCCCCCTTGAAGGCCTGCCCCCCCTTAAAGGCCTGTCCTCCCCCCCTTGAAGTTCTGTTCTCCCCCATACTCCAAAGGACTGCGTAACCACCCCCCCCCCCGGGAAGGCTTCCGTGTTCCCCCTGGCCTCCCCACACCGTTTACCTTCTAGTTGTAGCCTGCACAGAAGATCGCGGTTATAGCGTCTTTGCAAACTGCTTTTAGCTGTTTCCTCTGCTGCAGTCCCGCCCCTCCTTTGACATCAGAGGCAGGATCGCGGCAGAGGAAACAGCTAAAAGCAGTTTGCAAAGACCGCAATCTTCTGTGCAGGCTGCAACTAGAAGGTAAACGGTGTGGGGAGGCCAGGGGGAAGCCGGACAGCTGCACAGCAGAACTTCCCAACTGACTCTCCCTGCTCACGCTCTAAAGCGGGTGCGGCAGCGGCCGGCCAGCAAGAGCAGTGCTGCCGCTCCTGCTTTAGGGGGCGAGGGTCCGAATTGGGAAGCCGATTTTTTTAAATCGATTCGAATCGATTCACCCGAAAATCGTGAATCGGGCAGCTCTACTGCTCACTTCTCATCAGCATCTGACAGCTTCCATCAAGCCCAGTAGCCCGTTCTCACGATGGCCAATCCAGGTCACTAGTACCTGGCCAAAACCCAAGGAGTAACAATATTCCATGCTACCGATCCAGGGCAAGCAGTGGCTTCCCCCGAGTCTTTCTCAATAAGAGACTATGGACTTTTACTCCAGGAAATTGTCCAACCCTTTCTTAAAACCAGCTACTTTAACTGCTCTTACCACAATGCATTCCAGGGCTTAACTGTTCTCTGAGTGAAAAAATATTTCCTCCTATTGGTTTTAAAAGTATTTCCCTGTAATTTCATGGAGTGTCCCCTAGTCTTCAAGGAGGCAACCTGGGGGCCAGGCAAGGAGGGAGCTCTTTCCTACTTGGGATCTAACTAGGTACTTGGGACCTGGTTTGGCCATTGCAAGAAACAGGATACTAGGGTTGATGGACCTTCAGTCTGTCCCAGAATGACAATTATTCGTATGTACTGTATGTTCTCCTTCCTTCATGGAGCCAAACCGCATGATCGTCGGTGGGTGGGGGGTCGGGGGAGAGCGCATGGAAAGGGATGTCAATCCGATCTAGTAAAAAGGAAGTCGGAAAGCAGACAAAAAAACAGGCTCCAAATAGGCTGTAACAGGAGCGCGCCGGTACTAGCTAAACCTGTTCAGAGCAGCAACGCCAGCTGCCATTCCTCCCTGCGCCGGAGCTTTGCTTCTCTCACCTAGCCCTCTGGGTCTCCGCCGGCTTTTCTCGGTCTTTCCCCCCACAGCAGCTTTCCGCACGGTTAGGGACATGGCGGAGGAACACAGCGCCCCAGCCTCCGATGGTTTCTCCCGCTAACGAATGGGTCGCCTTCCGTGAAAAAGCGTTCTCGCCGCCTGCTCACGGCGCCAGTGGCTCTCGCGGAAGTGTCTCCTCCTTCTCACGTGGGCCCCAGGGAACTCTCATTGCGGTGCCCGGGGCTCAGACGGCGATAATAGGTAACCGTTAAGGCGCGTCCCGCTGGTCTCTCCCGCCTGCCCCAGGACGCCGGTAATAGCAACAGCAAACAGGGCATGACCCATCCGAGACTTCTTATTGCCCACAGCCGTCAGGACCGCGGAACTGTCCGCCCCGCTCCCATTGGTCGGACGAGGAATTCCTCCACAGACCATTGGCCGCGAGCAGTGGAGCCGAGCTCGGCTATTATTGCGTCACCAAGGGAGACGGGGCCAGGAAAGTTGTGTTGGGTTTGAGCCGTTGCTCCGAAGCGCGTGAGGGTAACTGGGCGTCTGCTCGCGCCCCTCCCGATTCCTCTCCGTCACACACCGGCCGTTGTTCCTTCGCTCCCCTACTCTTATGCGGTCTCTCCTCACGCGTCACTGGCATGCTTGCTTGTCCGCCCTTTTACCCCCCTCAACTCGTAAACACCCGTGCTCTCCCACCCTTGACCTCTAGTGGGAGAGGATCCCGCGGATCTAAAAGCACACGGCCTTGAGAAGAAAGCGGTCGTTTTAACTCCCGCGGACCTCACGGATCCCGCTCACTCTACCGATCTTCGTTTTAACTCCCGCAGATTTCGCGGATCCTGCTCACTCCAAGATCGATCCTCTTTAATTCCTGCGACCTCTCGGACCCCACAGATCCCACTTCCCCCCATGGATCCTCGTCTAACCCCACCTCCTATGGATCCAGCAGATTGATAACTGATAAGGTGATGATCCATGGGGGTGAACAGGATCCATGAGGTCTATGGGGGTTAAAACCAGAAAGGTCCAGAGGAGCTAAAATGAGGATCACTGTGGACCCAGGCCACGGTTATTTTATTTCTAAGGCTGTGCACTAAAAAGTGACACTGGGACAAATTTGGCCTCTTCCCTATGGGATTTATCTCAATCCCTGTCCTGTCCCTGCCCCAGCCACACAAGCTGTGTCTGCACAAACCTCGAAAACTTATGATTTTAGTGTTTGAGGCTTGCGCAGATGAGGATAGAGTTTGCAGAGATGGGGCAGGAACAGAGAACTCGTTTTACCCTCTTGCACTTCTAGTTTCTCATGTTGGGAGGATGTCCCTAAGGGACCCAACAACCTCAAATCTCTCTGTTGCCTATGGGCACCCATAATTTAAATCTAGCTCTGCATGCAAAAATTATATATATGTATTATATATATGTATATATATTATATATCAGTAACCGTAACACAAACTTTCCACAACTTTTGAAAATTATTGGAAGTGCTTCAACAAAAAAAGAAAAGAAAAAGTAGGGCTGGTTATGAGTGTAAGTGGCCAGCCTCTATTTAAATCTCAAGGGAAAGGCAAGTAATGTGATGTTGAAGAAAATTAATTTGGGTAAACGGAAAGCTTGGGAAGTACTACATTTCCTGCCAAAATTGACAGAGGCAGGTGGCACTTTATAGATTAACCAATTTATTGAGGCACAAGCTTTTTAGGACGAGTCTATTTCATCAGATACAACATCTGATAAAGGGACTCTAGTCCTCAAAAGCTCATGCATCAGTAAATTAATTTAGAGTGCCACCTGCCTCTGTCAATTCTGGGCAGACTGGATCACACAGGTCTTTTATCTGCTGTCATTTACTATGTCTATCATTTTATGCAGCCCACCTAACCATGGGAAGTATACACAGAAAATGTCATTGACCAGATTTGAGGCAATTTTAAATACTGCATGTCACAAATATTTTCAGAATAGCCAATCTGTTCACTTGTTGCCATCATTTTTAGTTATTTAATTATCAAAAGGAGCACTGTACGTTTCTGGTTTTGACATTTATTGGGATTTGTGAACTGTTTCATGAAGAGATTCATTCACTCAAAGTAGTTTACAATTCGTTGAATAATAATCAGGTACTCTTAAGGATTTTTTCTTATCTGTCCCGACAGGCTCACAATCAAACTATGGTACCTGGGGCAGTGGAGGGTTAAGTGACTTGCCCAGAATTACAAGGAGCAGGCTGGGATTGAACTTGCAACCTCAGGGTGCTAAGGCAGCAGTTTTAACTACTAAGCCACTCCTCCACATGGGCTAGTACTGATGTGTGAATATATGTTAAGGTTGCCCACCCCTAGTTTATAAGGTGCTGCCTGTCTCTGTCAATACCCCAGACAAATACAACTACCCCTTTTAACATTCCTGCCCATCTCTTCTTCCTCTCACCTTCTAAGCAGGTCCATGTCTACTCTTGCTCTATCCCCCTTCAGCTCATCTATAGCACACCCTCTCCTTCATTCTCTCACATTTTCCCTAATTTTTTCTTCCTTCTCGCCCCTCCTTATCCCCTCTTTTTTAAAAAAAATTATCCCTTCCTAAACAGGCAAATTTTGACTTAGTTGTAGGGGCACGAGTTTTAATAGTTATCTGCTTGCTCCATTTCGACATCCTTGTGGCCTCGTCTCCTATTTGATCCAACCTTCTGCCCCG
Organism: Geotrypetes seraphini; assembly: GCF_902459505.1. Lineage (NCBI taxonomy): Eukaryota > Metazoa > Chordata > Amphibia > Gymnophiona > Dermophiidae > Geotrypetes > Geotrypetes seraphini. Next base: position 160,644,302 of record NC_047090.1, read on the forward strand.
CGCTCCCATCCCCGTCCTCCACAATTTCCAGTGCAGTTCTCCTAAACCAGTTCCCCTTCCATGTAGGTTTAGTCCACCCTTCCCCTTCACTGCTTCCCATTTTTCATTTTCCTCTGCAGCTTTCTTCCTTCCTTTCATTGGCAGATCAAACTCATCTCTCAAATTGTGACTCCTCATCTTCCACAGGGTTGGATTAATTTTGTGCTTTGCTCTCCTTGGCTCCAAGCTAGTATTCACATATTTACACATTTCAATAACCAGTCCCAAAGAGATTTGATGTGACACTGTAGGTGACATAGCAGAAAAAGATGCCAGGAGAGTATTCCTGGTATACTTTTTAAACAGTACAAAAGGAAGTAGGAACAGACAATGAACACTCCACTGAAGATCACTGATGTAAAACCAACTTGTTTATTTCATAAAAGGACACAAGCAAAGCTGTGGACCAGACACAGCACTGTGTTTCGGCGTCTGAGGAACGCCTGCATCAGGGGTCACTAAAAATGAAACCAAACATGTAGCGTATAAGTTCACAGATGGCAGGTCTGGGATAAAACAAAGCTCGGTCCAACTAACATGCCAGAGTAACCAAAATCACTAAAAAGCTTTCACAGACACAGAAATATAATCACTATTACATATATAATATTCTTGTCTTAGATGGTAGATGGTTCCAACGCGGCCCTGTTTCGTTGTCTGCTTTGAGAGACCTGGCACCGGGAGGAGAAAGGGCCGTGATTTTGAAGAGGCATCCCTCCTACCTGATTTTTGACAAAAGAAGTGCTGATATTTGAAAACTCTGACCACAATGATTTTTTGCTGGTGACTCATCCTCATCAGCGCAGTACTTTAGAAGCCCTTGAATCGGGTCTCCCGAAGCAGACAACGAAACGGGGGCTGTGTTGGGACTCTCTACCACAGGGGTGCCCAACACGTCGATCGCGATCGACCGGTAGCTCCGGAGCTTCTACAGCCTTCCTATCTCCCTCTCCCTTCTACCTGCTTCCGGCCACACACCCTGCTCCGCGGCTCTCTTCGGCAACTCAGCAGCAGCGATCGACACAAGCTTCTGACGTCGGGGCCTACCCTCTGCGAGTCCCGTTTGTTTGAACTTCCTTTTTCCACAAAGGCGGGACTCGTAGAGGGAAGGCCTCGATGTTGGCAGCTTGTCTTGATCACCGCTGCTGACGAGTTGCTTAAAAGAGCCGCGGAGCCAGGGGGGTTTTGCCAGGTGCAGGTAGAAGGGAGAGGGCCAGATGCAGGACTCGTGGGTGAGGGAGCAGAAGAGAGAGAGAAAGAGAGAGGGGAGGGAAACAAAAGGAAATATTTCATACTGGGCTGGGCCGGAGTGGAGGGAGGGTGGAAAGATTCTGGCTACAGAGTGCATTAACAAAGGAAAAGGGGGGAAAGCTGAAAATGGAGATAGTGACACAAAGAAGAGAAAGAGTAAGCAGGACCTATTGAATAAGGATAGAGATACAGAGGGGACATGAAGAGGAGGTGAAATAGAGACATAGAAGTAATGCTGAAAAAGTGTGTGTGGGGGGGGGGAGATAAAGACACTGAAAGGGTAAATGGTGAACATGGGGTAAAGACAAGGACAGAGACAAATGAAGATTCTGAAAAAGTGGTGAGATAGGGATATAGATGAGATGGACACAAAGAAGGGTGATGCTGGAAAATAGGTGGAATGGTAATTCTGACAGACACAGAAGGGAAATGCTGGATCAAGGAGAGATGGGGCTCAGGCTGGATGGAATGAGGAGAAATGCCTTGTTGGCCCGGAACTTCCTCTCCTACGTCAGAATTGATGTCAGGGAGCGGAATGCTGGTCAGCGCGACGCTTCTGCAGGGAAAGCTTGGGACGGCGGTGGCTTGGGGGCTGTTCCCCGATGGCGGTGGCAGCAAACCGAGTGGCTTGGGGGAGGGCACGGAGAAAGAAAGAAAGGGGGCAGACAGGGAGACAGAAAGAAAGGGGAACAGGGAGACAGAAAGAAAAAGTTGGGGGAGAAAATGAGGTCTGGAGGAGAGGAAACATACAGGAGGCTGAAAAAAAGGAAGAAAGATTGGATGCATAGTCAGAAGAAGAAAGTGCAACCAGAGACTCATGAAATCACCAAACAGCAAAGGTAGGAAAAATGATTTTATTTTCAATTTAGTGATCAAAATGTGTCGGTTTTGAGAATTTATATCTGCTGTCTATATTTTGCACTATGGCTCCCTTTTACTAAACCGCAATAGCGTTTTTTAGTGCAGGGAGCCTATGAGCATTGAGAGCAGCACGAGGCATTCAGCATAACTCCCTGTGCTAAAACCTACTATTGTGGTTTAGTAAAAAGGGAGGGGGTGTATTTGTCTATTTTTGTATTTTGTTACTGAGGTGACATTGCATAGAGTCATCTGCCGTGACCTCTTTGAAAAAACCCGGAATATGAATAATTAACATTTTCTCTGCCTTTCAGTGTGCTTTGTGTTTTTTTTTTTTTAATTTTTATTGTTGGTAGATCATTTTGACTTAGTCATTATAAAAGTAGCTCGCAAGCCCATAAAGTGTGGGCACCCCTGCTCTACCATCTAAGATAAGTTAGAGGAATGGTCTAATGCCTGGCAACTAAAATTCAATGCAAAGAAATGCAGAGTAATGCATTTGGGGATTAATAATAGGAAGGAACTGTATATGCTGGGAGGAGAGAAGCTGATATGCACGGACGGGGAGAGGGACTTTGGGGTGATAGTGTCCGAAGATCTAAAGGTGAAAAAACAGTGTGACAAGGCAGTGGCTGCTGCCAGAAGGATGCTGGGCTGTATAAAGAGAGGCGTAGTCAGTAGAAGGAAGAAGGTGTTGATGCCCCTGTACAGGTCATTGGTAAGGCCCCACTTGGAGTATTGTGTTCAATTTTGGAGACCGTATCTGGCGAAGGACGTAAGAAGACTTGAGGCGGTCCAGAGGAGGGCGACAAAAATGATAGGAGGCTTGCGCCAGAAGACGTATGAGGAAAGACTGGAAGCCCTGAATATGTATACCCTAGAGGAAAGGAGAGACAGGGGAGATATGATTCAGACGTTCAAATACTTGAAAGGTATTAACGTAGAACAAAATCTTTTTCAGAGAAAGGAAAATGGTAAAACCAGAGGACATAATTTGAGGTTGAGGGGTGGTAGATTCAAAGGCAATGTTAGGAAATTCTACTTTACGGAGAGGGTGGTGGATGCCTGGAATGCGCTCCCGAGAGAGGTGGTGGAGAGTAAAACTGTGACTGAGTTCAAAGAAGCGTGGGATGAACACAGAAGATTTAGAATCAGAAAATAAGATTAAATATTGAACTAAGGCCAGTACTGGGCAGACTTGCACAGTCTGTGTCTGTATATGGCCGTTTGGTGGAGGATGGGCTGGGGAGGGCTTCAATGGCTGGGAGGGTGTAGATGGGCTGGAGTAAGTCTTAACAGAGATTTCGGCAGTTGGAACCCAAGCACAGTTCTGGGTAAAGCTAAGAAGAAAAAATTAAAAAATTTAAATTGAATCAGGTTGGGCTGGATGGACCATTCGGGTCTTTATCTGCCGTCATCTACTATGTTACTATGTTATAAGTGATATCATCATCATCTCTTACCTAGTGGTCAGTTTAAAATAGCTGTGACAAGTTGGATTATTTTTGAATTATATAAATTTTTGATTCATGAAGTATGCACCTTGCACAGCTACTTATTGACAAGCTAACTCCATGCAATGATTCAAGAACAATTCTCAGACAAGGGGGCAAGCAAACCCCCTAATAGTGAGTCTGCACATCTCTGAGCATAAGGAAGCATTGTCAATTATTGATTGCCTTGTATATCATGGTCTAAAGTAGTAGAAGATACGCTGCATAAGTGTTATTTTTTTGTATACTATTTCTTATCTCCTTTGTTTCACATATTTACCCTGCGCTATTTTGCTGAAAGAAGGATGTGGCGGAAAGTGAAGGAGAGAAAAACAGTAAATGGATAAGGCAGCCCCGGATACATAGTTAAGAGCACAGACAAAAGGAAGTGCAGCCAGAGACTGGGAAAAGATGGTTTGAAAAACAAAATCACCAGAAAACAAAGGTAGGGGAAATGATTTTATTTTCAATTTAGTGATTGAATTGTCAGTGTTGAGAATTTATATCTGCTGTCTATATTTTGCACTGTTTCAAGTTTATTCATATTATTTGATTGAACGCTTTTCCAAATTACAAAGTGTTGTACAAAAGATAAAAATATGATTTTAAAGAAATCACTTATACATAATATATTAATCAGACCTACAAGGGTAATTGCTTTAAAACCACGGGAAACAATAGGAAAGAGGGGAGGAAATACAATTTTTGAAGAAAAAGTACATAAAAGGGAAGTACATTAGGAGGGTAGGAAGAAGAGGATTACTGGCAGAAGTGGGGTCGAATGAGAGAGCTATTAGAAATCTTGTTTTGGAGATGGTAGAAATGCATTTGTTTCTATTTCTCTGGGGTTGTACTGCATGCAGAGTTTTGCATCTTAGGGTTTCGTTTGTATATATTAGTATTTTTAGTTTGTGGTCCCGTATTTGCATAGTGGTTATCTGTGTTCTGGTAGGAATGAATGTTGAGAAGCATACTGTGTGCTTTGTGTAATTTAATTTTGTGGTTAAACTTTTATGTGTTGTTAATATTATATTGTGTGTATATATGAAAAATGAATGGAAAAAATGGTATTACAATTAGTACTATTATGGGTCGGGGTCTGGGGCAGAGCTTTCAGGGCCCCCAAACAAAAACAAGTTATGCTGCCTATGCCTAGAATGACTATTTGAATAAAGTTGGGATTAAGTATGGTATCATCTATGAGGTGAAAATAACCAGGTGAATCACTGGAATGGTGTCTCGTGGTGAGGAAGAATCTATACTTCTACTAAGTATCTTAATACAAAATTTGGTCCGCAACTTAGCCTGTGTTTTAGATTTCAGCCCCTTATATGATTGAGTTTGACACCTCTACTTTATGCATTCTGGAGGCAGGTTCTATTAGTGGAGACTGTCGAGAGGAGCATCGAGGAGATAAAGGGTGACATAGAAGTGAACTTCAACTAGTTTCTCAATGAATGTCAGGAGAGCTGAGAATGAGATGAACTATGCTCTCTCGAATATGCATGCCTCAGTATAGATGCTCGACATCTGGGCGCAATGACATGCATCTTTAATGTGCATTAGTCATTTACATCAATCATAGATGGTGATGCTTGAGGCTGCATGCTTAGAGATTGATGCCTTGAGTATCCAGGCAATGCTCAGACGGAGTTGAGATTGGCACTGTTTGAGCAGAATTTTGCATCATTTGCGATTGTAGCAACACAGCTAGCTCTTTCTGTAACAGCATAGAAGACTGTTCCTGCAGAGATGGTGCCATAACCGGTATGTGCACTGGAATCATAGGCACATTAATTGGTGACCCCAGTATCGAGGCATGCTTCAAAGGTGATGTATCATCTGTGCCTTGGTGCTTAGAGCATGTTGATAGTGAAGATGCCTGAGATGATGCTGAAGTGTTCTTGGAGGGGAAAGTGGGTTTATGCTTCTTAGCCTTTTTATGAAGTTCCCCCCATCCAGGCAGCACTGATGACATAGATGATGTTGATGCCATCGGTACTGGAGTTGTCAGATGCTGAGGATCAACATCAGAGATTCCTGCCATTTTCAACGTAGAAACTGATGACCCAAAAAGTTTTTTGAACTCAAATTTTCTGGCTTTTAGTGATCTTTTCTGTAAATTTAAACATAGCGGACAAGAAAAATCACGGTGATCATACCTAGGCATTGCTTAAACCCACTAGAAGCCTTGGAAATTGGAGGAAAAAATGCTGATGCAAGATTGAATAGATTATAAACCAATATAGTCTCGACAATCCTAAGGGCCCAAAATAAAAACACAAGAAAAATTGAAAAATAATGAGACTGGGATAACGGGATGGAAGTACTAATAGAGAACATAAGCACAAAAAGTACGTAGAAAAACTATGAAAAATAGAGAAATGTTTTGTTTGTGACTTCTATCATATATGTTTCAGTTGTTAATAACAGACTGTGACCTACCTTCTGAGTCAGAGATGATACATGGCATTAGCTCAGTATGATGGCTCTACTGGGTCCTATCATTTAACAGCATGAAAGCAAAGACCCAGAGAAACCAATCAAAATATGCTAGTGTTATTTCCAACATTGTATGAGTATCTGTTCTGAACCCCTGTACTTTGAGTATAATATATTTGGAGCTGCTAGCAGCATTAAATGGAAAGACATGTTATTTGAGTGATGAATTAATTATCAGGTAGCATATACCACTGTGTTAGTTAAACAGTAAGGTATTGCTTTCAGAGGAAGTTCAAGGGTGTTACTTCATTTCAAATATTCAAATTAGGCTGACTGAATCCTGCCGGAGATTCCATTCTCCAGTTAGGCAGCCCTGCAGCCACCACCCGACATTTGCCAAACGGGAGGGGAGATCCTCTCTCTTGGGATTTAGCAGCTGTGAGCCGCGGATAACAGAGGGCTGACTGAACCCTGCCGGAGCTTCCATTCTCCAGTCAGGCACCCCTGCAGCCACCACCCGGAATTTGCTGATTGGGAGGGGAGGTCCTCTCTCCTGGGATTTAACAGCTGTGAGCCGCAGAATGCGGCCCGTGGACGTGTGCCCGAGGCCGCGTGTCTGAAGGGGTGTGGCCAAAGGGGCAGGACATGCCCCTTTTGAGCCCCTTCGGAGCCAAGAGGAGCGGGAGGGAGAAAATTATTGGCAAACAGAAGGCTAAGACTGTTTCCTCTTCTACTATAACAGGACCGATGGATTGCTACCTTTTCCCAGTTTTTGGAACATCTTTTGAAGGTAAGATTGACTTGCAATCCCAATCTGCCTCTCTCTCATCCAGCGAAACCACACCTCCACCTCAACCTGTCTTAACTTTATTAGAGAAGGATGACTCCGTTTCCATATCAGGTTCAGACTCAACTTCTCTACAATTGATTGAGCTGGACCCCAAAAAACCCTTAATGGGAAAACAATCTATTTTTGTATCTCCTGTCTCAATGCCTACAGGACCTATTATTAAGCCCAAGATGAGCAACAAAATTGTTACGCTTCATGATGTCTGGACTGTAGTTAATAGAATTGAAAATTCATTACAGGGCACAGTAGTAAAGCTTTGGCAATTTTTGTCTGAAATAACAAGTAAGGTGGCTGAGCAAGAAACTCAACTGGCTGTAATGGGAAAAAAATGGATAATGTGGAAGCATCTGTTTCTGTAATGCAGTTTTGTGCTGCATCTAATGTGAAGGATAATACTTTATTACACCTACAGATGGAAAATGCTATGAGATCCAGGAACCTTAGATTCCTGAGTTTTCCTATATCTCACTATCTGCTTTGGAATTACAGTGGAACCTTGGTTTATGAACATAATTCCAAATTACTCAAAGCGAGTTTCCCCATAGGAAGTAAGGGAAACTCGCTTGATATGTTCCCACCCGGGAATCTCGGAGAGAGTGAGAACCAGAAGGCCTTGAGCATGCGCAGATGCTCAAGGCCCAGACAAGAGGAAGGAACTTCTTTCACCGGCACTGGCACCGGCACATCCTTTGGGCTGCGTGCCGGTGCCAGATAGGGTAAGGATGAATGCTGTTCGGGCGGGTGGGGGTGCTGGTTCGCGGGGGGGGGGTGATGCCATTTCTCGGGGGGGGGGGGGGGTGCTTGCAAATCTTGGTTTGTGAGACAAGATTTGCATGAATGTTTTGCTGACTTGCAAAACACTCACAAACCGCGTTACTCGCAAACCGAGGTTTGACTGTACTAAAAATGTATTTGAAGGATATACTTTGTTATACTCAGAAACTTTTTCTCCTGATAATCTTTACTATATACCTAGTGGTTCCAAAATGATTTCAGAAGAGGGGGGAAAAGATCAATTAGTGTCACCTGACATTTTATAGCCAAAAGAGCAACATTGTTGGTCACCTTCAGGACTGAAATAGAAAAACAAGCTATTCTCAAATTATATTTTGTTAATAAAAATGCTCTGTTTTGTGGGCAACAGATAAATATCTTTTCAGACGTCTCCAGACGCAGTACAGGAGGAAGCAGTTCCTGCAACTCAAGACTCGTGTCTTGGCTGTGGGAGCTTTATTTTTTCTTAAGTTCCCATGTAAGTGTTTAGTGACTTATTAGAACAGTAGGTATATTTTTGTTGATCCAGCTCATTTGGAAATTTTTCTTCAAGACAAACCTAAATTAGACACATTGCCTGTAACTAATGCAGAGGTTGAGAACGAGTGAAAATAGAATAATTATTTTTGCCTGACTTTGGAGGATTATGGTATATTTTTGGTTTTTTTCCTTTTAGTAATGTGACTCTTACAGGACAATCAGCCCTTATAATGTGGACCTAATAAAGATTTTCTTTTTGTTTGATGTATTCTTCTTTAAACTATGTTTATTGCCTGAAGTTGTTATATGTTGTAACTAATTAATAAATTTATGTATGAGTCCTTGGAGCCGGCATCTTTGATGGATCTAACAGTCAAGACAGCATTTCTAGTGGCGGACACATAAGCACACTGGGTTTGCAGGCCTTATCTTGTAGAGAAGACAGGGATTTATCTGAGAACAGTCCCCTCTATCTCACTAAAAGTAGTCTCCAGTTTCTACATCAACTAGGAAGTACTGTTGCTAGCCTTCATGCCCAAAGAAGAGTTACAAAACTCTGAAATTGCTGGATGTTCACAGAGTGGTGCTCTGCTATCTGGAAGTCACAAATGAGTTTCAGCTCTTTAATTTCTATGTGCTAGTGGGTACCAAGCTGCTGGGGCTGGCTGGCCTCAAAAGTGACCAGTTCTAGATTGATTCATATAGCCATTTCCTCAGCTTATATTTGCAGCAGAAAGCAATCACTACTAGGTCCATTCCACTAGGAGTGTAGCATCCTCCTGGGCAGAGTCCAGAGCAATTTTCCCTGAATAAATTTATAAAGCTGCTACATTGTTTTCCCTACATACTTTCACAAAGTTTTATATAGTGGATGTAGCAACCAAATTTGACACTGCGTTCTAATCTTCAGCATTCTCAGCAGGCTCATCTGTCCCACTCTGAAATCCTAGAGGACTGCTCTAATACATCCCAAGTGTTCCAGAATGACATGCCTATTGCACTAGAAGGAAAGATTAGGTACTTACCTTGATAATCTTTTTAGTAAACAGGCACATCATTCTGGAAGCCCACCCAGTCAGATATTAATTAGCATGCTTGCTGTCTCAGACATGTCTGTAATTCCAGATACCTTGTTTTTTTCCTCTGTCCAGTACAGTCAAGGATAGTGGGAAATACTACTATAGTGAAGAGACCATAGAGTTATTTTTCAGAACTCCAAGACTGTTAGTGCAGGTTGTGCTCAGATTGGTAGGCTGTTCCACCATATTATAGGGTTAAATATCTAGATATTTAGATCAGTTTCTTTGGGAGAATCCCTGTGCCACTCCCTGTTCTGTTTTCACCTCTAGGGCTGACCATCTGCTTTGATATGAACTGAGAAATTACAGGAGAGCCCAGAGGGATGGGAGGCGCAGCAGAAAAAATGCTCATGAGGTTCTCTACACAAGATCTTGCAACCAGGGATTCCAAGTCTTCCAGAGTGATGTACCTATTTACTAGAAAAAAGATTATCAACGTAAGTACCTAAACTTTCCTTTTATTGTACCTTCATGAATCCCCTCCCCCCCTCTTAGTGCTAGTGGCCTCTCACTTTCATAAACCAAATGCAACACTGGACTACAATTGTTTAAATGAAAAAGGTTAATTTATTGCACTTGTCTCAAAGCACAACAAGGACCAAAATGGAATTCAAAATAAATACAGTAGTACAAATACAGCAAAAATGACTTGGGGTATAAATGTATCATCTTTCAGTAACAAAAATTAAACTAAATAAAGATGGGCTTTTAACATTAAAATGAAACTATATACAATATTCAAATCACAACAAGCAAGTGTCAATGATTACTACCAACAAAAAAGGCAGAAGGCATCAGGAATAAGTAGCATTGTTGGAGCGCTATGTGGTCTTGGCAGAGTGCCGTGCCAAGATTTAATGGGTTCAGTTGGCAGGTCTTATACAGAAGATGTTTGTTAAGGGACTCTCAGAACACCAGGAATACATGTACAATCATCCTAAACTTGCTTTTCCTACAAGACTCTGCTTTTGATCTAATCTCCAGTTGATGGGCTTTAAAACAAATCTTCCACTGGGATCTATCCCTTTGTGGTACACAGATTTTATAAACATAACTGAGATGGACCATATATATGCCTATTTCACAATGTAAGGTGCATTTAAGTTATATTTCTATTACTACTTATCATGTCTATAGCACTGCTAGATGTACGCAGTGCTGTACATTAGCATGTAAGAGACAATCTCTGCTTAAAACTAGATCCACTCATGACAGAAATCTGCAGAAGTTTTTGAAAGTTAATACAGACTGTATTGCTAGGGCTTTTTCTCTCTGGGTTTTCCTCCTCCCCCTCATTCTGTGCTTAAAAGTTAAACTCATATACCAAAAAAGAAATGCCATAACCTTATTCTACATAAAATCATTAGACATGAGATTCACATTCCTTTAATCAATAAAAACGAGGTATATTTTGCCTAACCGTTTTAGGTTACCAATAAATGAAATAGCAACATAAACATTAAGGGGTCCTTTTATCAAGCTGTGGTAGGGGTTTAACGCGCGTTAAACCGCCTGACGCACTAGCCGCTAACGCCTGCATTGAGCAGGCGATAGTTGTTTAGCCGGCCACGGGGGTTAGCGCGTGATGAAATGTCCGACGCACTAACCCCGCTAGCGTGGCTTGATAAAAGGACTCCTAAGTTTCCGCCTGCATATTATATAGAATACTTGTACGTCAACTCAACTTGTACTCCACTAATCTTCTGCAAACCGCATAGAACTTAACGGTATTGCGGTATATAAACTGTTATTATTATTATTATTATTATTACTGGTGCACAATGTGCTGAGTAAAAGGTAGGGAAAATTTGTGACTGCTCACATAGTTAATTCTGTTCATTTTGACAATCCCTATAGTATTAAACTGCTCAAGAGCAAAACACCCAAAAACATTTAACTTGTGGTGAAAACCGTTGCTACTTTGAAGAACATTTAAGTCCTTGGTCTTCATCTGCAGTCCTCGAGAACTGCCAATAAGTCAGGTTTCAGGATACCTCTAATAAATATGAATGAGATAAATTTGCATGCAGTGGAGTTAGCAGGCATGCAAATCTCTGTCATGGACTGAGAGTGAAGACTTAAGGAATTAAGTGAATTAAAATGAACTGACAGACAACTTTAAAATTTACCATGTTTTTCTTCCTTGCAGAAATATGTAAACAGACAAAATATATTAGCTGAGAAAAAAATATTATGTTTACTTTGATAGCAGCATGCATGGCAATTACATACACACTATTTTCTTGACGGTGCATAATAAGCACAGGTACTAACCAAGATAATAACCTATAAATGCGCTTTGAAAAATACCATCATATATCTTAGCAATTCTGCTATGCCATGTCTATGTTAGTGTATTGGAATAGTTAATGGTTAGAAGAGACAACCAATCGAGGCACTAATTTTAAAGTAACATGCAGTCCAACATGAGCAACTTTGTCCCTCACTAGACTGCACCAACCAACAGTTCCTTACTCAGCTCTGCCTGCTTAAATCTTTTCAGTTCCTTCAGATGACTTCCCATTCATCTTCAAATTCACTGGTGTGAGTGGAGAGGGAACCGTCACTCTTTTTCTGAGAGCCCTGTAAATGGTTGAAGCTTTTGGTGAGACGCTGAAGAAAATGTCCAGAGCAACCAATGGCCCAGAGTTCATCCATAGATGTCACTGCAAAGAGAAAGCACTGGGTTCAGAAAGCCACTGGTTCTACCAGTTGCACTGTAACAAGCCCTTTGGGGCAGGAATCTGTAACACTGCTTATTCTAGTCAGGTTTTACTGCCACATATTCTAATTTTTTTTCACAACTCTATTAATATGGTAAATATGTGCTGTGTACATTTAATGCTGTTTATATAAAGCAATCATATGCTAGAGATCTATAAAATACTGAGTAGAATGGAATGGGTCAATATGAATCGCTTGTTTACTCTTTCCAAAAATACAAGGACTTAGGGTCATGCAGTGAAGGTAAGCATTCGGCCTGCAGGTTGCCCACTCCAAATCTAGGAGGAAGCTGCTCTGACAGAAGAAAGAAGTAACCTCTACCACACATATACCTTCCTCCTGATAATTCTGGCACAAGAATCACAAAGTCACAGGCTGACTAGGTTAATCTCATGATATAGATGGTTAGCACAGTTTTGAAAATGCTTGCAATATGCTAGGATATCAGACAGGTGAGATTTCCCTGTAGGTGACTAGATTTTGTCAAGGGGACATTTAATAAGAGTAGAATTCTGGCAAAGGATATCTCCACCCATGGAATGAGCACAATTTGAATCATGGGATCCTTCTCTACCAAGGTTGGAATTGTTCAAAGGAACCCTCCTCTCCGCCACCCCTATAGGACATGGCACACTAACATCTCTAAAGGCATTTATGTGTTCCTTAACACTCTGCCAAACGCTGGTTTACATTATCCACAGCAAACACCATTGACATTGTAGCATAATTTACTATACATTACTAATGTACCTGTCAAACAAATCATGCTTCCTGGAATTTTCTTCCAGTAGTCTCCTGCAGGGTTTTTATCTGTGATTCCATAGCGCCGAGCTATATCTCCATTCGGGCACCGTGCCCACACTGTCCTGATACTTAGGGCCAATTGGCATGCTTGTAGTCCTTCATGGAAAACATGAACACAATTGTGTCTTATGGGCTTATTTTCATAGAAATATAGAAGATGACAGTTAAAAATACATGAACATTCTAGGTGATTCAGTACTGAACAGCCTACCCAGTCCTGTTTTTACCATCACATCTAAGGCTCCTTTGCATTTACTGTGAGAAAGACAGCTAATAACCTCCATAAACATATCAATATACGCAGCACAAAAGTGGAGATCACAATAGAATTTACCTTAATTATCAAGTCAAATTTGAAAGTGATATAAAAAAACATTTAAACCATAATATAGGAAAAATGTGACCCACTTAGAAACATAGAAAGGTGACGGCAGAAAAGGGCTACAGCCCATCAAGTCTGCCCACTCTACTGACCCACCCCATTAAGTCTGAGTGCTGCTCGACCCACGTAGGGATCCCACGTGGATGTCCCATTTATTCTTAAAGTCGAGCACGCTTGTGGCCTTGATTACCTGCAAAATTGTACCATAAGTGGGATTAGAAATAACAAACAAAGGCTATAAAAGTTCATTTTTTATTTTTAGTATTTATGCACCGCTTATAGCCTAAGCGATTTACTTCGGGTACTCAAGTATTTCTCCCTCTCTGTCCCCGTGGGCTCACAATGTAACTAATGTACCTGGGGCAATAGAGTGTTAAGTTGTTTGACCAAGGTCACAACGAGCAGCGCGAGACTTGAACCTGTAATTTCAGGGTGCTGAGGTTACAGCCCTAACCACAAGGCTACTCCTCCACTCCCTTTTTAAAAGTTGTGTGTGCTATGGTGTCAGCAAATTAGGACTATGCCATTTTTCACAACTTTAATGGTTTTCATGTTCTACAGCCTAAAAACTGCAGCTACCTAAAGTGAGGTATGTGATTTCTGGGGCTACTTTTATTGATAAATGTTTCTCACTTTTTTGTTTTGTATAATAATCTTTATTAAGCAGATACAACAATCATTCAAAAAAGAACATTTGTCTGAACCAAGAGGGTATAACAATCCTGAAATAGATGTACAAACTTGAAAGATTCTACCCTCTAGATCAGGGGTGCCCAATACGTCGATTGCAATTGACCGGTAGATCGGGAAGGCAACGTGAGTCGATCACGGAGCCCATCCCGGACTCCGTGATAACTCGTGTTGCCGTTCCGATCTACCGAGCCAATAAGCCTTCCTCTCCATAACGTCCCCCACCACCCTTTCTGTAGAAGTGTCGCGCTGATCAGCATTCCGCTCCCCGTCAATTCTGACGTCGGAGAAGACGTTCTTGGCCAGCCAATCGCTGGAGAGAACGGGAACCCGAAGGCCTTGAGCATGCGCAGATGCTCAAGGCCCAGCGCAAAGAAGAAGGCTGATCTTCCGGCACCGGCATGTCCTGTGCGTTGGTGCCGGTGCCAAATGGGGGTAAGGAATGTGATCGGGTGGGTGGGTACCTGGGGAATGCCGGATCGCGGCGGGGGGGGGGGGGGTGCGACGCGAGCAGGGGGTGCCGGATCGCCGGGGGGGGGCGCTCATAAATCGAGGCACGCTCGGTTTCTGAGGTGCCGATTTTGCGAATGTTTTGCTCGTCTTGCAAAACACTTGCAAACCGGTGCATTCGTAAACCAAGGTACCACTGTAAATGATAATTAACATTTTCTCTGCGTACAGTGTGCTTTGTGGTTTTTTTTACAATTTTATTGTTGGTAGATCATTTTGACTTGGTCATTTTAAAAGTAGTTTGCAAGCCCAAAAAATGTGGGCACCCCTGCTCTAGATAGCCCAGTAAGGATATTTTATCAAAATGAACTCTCCTCACTCTCAGTCTGTTTCTTTTATACCTGGGAATGGAGAGATGGAAGTAAAGAAGGTCAACATCAAATAGCCTTACTAGATTAGTGTCTCTACTTTTTCCCCTTAACCCTCCCTCCCATGGCAGTTCACCTCTAAATACATTTAAGCATTAATGCCCAATAGTTGACCTTTTTCCTCCTCCAGTCCTTCTCCCCCTGTATTCCCAATGTACCATTTCCTTCATTCTCTCTTGCTACACTGTAAGCTGTGCAGATTTTTTACCCACCAGTGGCTTGTGAGTTGTAGAGCTCTAAGCAAAAGTTTTTGTTCTTGAGCAAGGTCAGTCTTATAGGATCCTTGAGTCACAAAAAAATCTTACACTGGAGCCTTGTGAGCTGTGCTGCTTGTTTGGCTATTTTGTGACTTTTATGTTTTTATATTTAAGACAGCCAAGGATCCGATAAGACCCCTGAGGAAGGCATTTCTATTTTGTCAAAACATGGCCCGTGTTGGGTCATTTTTATTTTATATATATGATTTTTATCCTGTGGATCACTTGTGACTGTATACACTCTTTGTAGATTGTTTTTGTTATTTGGATGCTTATTAAACTACAAACTGATACATCTGATCTTCTGTAATTTTTTGTTGTTTTGCGCCATCAAATTTTTGGACAGTTATACTGCTCCCAGATAGACGGATAGGTCGACATTCAGAACCCTTATGTATAATTTCTTTCTAACATTCCATTGGATTGGAAAGAAAAGTTAAAGATAAAAAGATAGAGAAACAAAGAAAACGTAAGAGAGTACAAATGTACTCTGTTACAAACAAGTTAATATTTTGAATAATAATGGGTAAACAGCTATCACAGTATGCTCTAGAATCTACAGCATAGATCTAGATGGTCTAGATCTTTTTCTAATAAATATTTATTTATTACACTTGACCTTCACATATGCATCAAAATAGTTAACATGTGAAAAAAAGTAGAATTTTACCTGGAACCTTTCTTATGCAGAAATAAAATTTCACCAGTGCCAGAAGAAAGTTTGAATTAGAAACTGAAGCATAATAAAAATGTAACAAAATAAAAATGGGGTGAAAAAGAAGGGTGGGTGCTTGAGCCCCCTCAGGACTTGGCAGTCTCCTTCAGTGTATCCAGTGAGACATAATTCAATTTATATTAGGTTAACCCCCACCCCCCTCAGTTATTTTAAAAAGTTGGCTCTTACACCAGAAGCAGTAAGATCCTGGTTTATGCTTGATTTCAGGAATTATGTGTTGTATTTTCTTTTAAAATATTACAAATTAATCACGATTAAGAACATAAGAATTGCTGCTTTTGGGTCAGACCAGTGGTCCATTGTACCCAGCAGTCCGCTCACACTGCAGCCCTTAGTCAAAGACCAATGACCTATTTGAGTATAGCCTTACCTAAGTACATTCTGGTTCAGCAGGAACTTTCTTGTAATCTTCCTGCAGTCCTATTTTATACATAATTTTTTACCTGGTACATGTTCCCAGTCAGTGCCAACAGGCATCTCTTCTGTTACTGCAACTCGCACATACACATTCCATCTGCTATCAATGGCCCACAGCATCCGATCATTGGGACTTGAATGAATGCCGATTAAGTTGACACCTACTGGCTGGAAATACACATTTCTTTTAATAGCTGTGGCAACTCTAAATTTAGAACAACTAATTATTTCATTACATTCTCATTTTAGACATAAAACCCTCCACTCTCCTCCTAAACTAATGATCTTGCTAACAATGTAACTTAGCAACTTGATCCAAATCTTATTGTAAACCACATAGATTCCTAGAAGAAAATTGCAGTTTATAAGACACGGTACTGTATTGTATAAAAGGCCCTATAAAATACAGTGTTCAGAAAGAACCAGAAAGAAAAGAAGGACTCAGATTTAATTTAACATCAATAGATTGAGAACACATTTATCAAAGCCATACCTTTTTACCAAAGGCTAGGGGTCCTATGTAGAGAAAATACAGACAACAATTTTAGAGAAATTTACTTGGGTACATTGGCATTATGGAATCTGCCCCTTACTTGCTTGGCTAAGGTACTAATGGACTTCCACAACGAACAATTCAAACTCTTGGTACAAGCGCTAATCCTAGGACTACTGTAACATCCTATACCTGTCATGCCCAACCCACATGCTAAAACAATTACAAACAGTCCAAAATACAGCTCTTAGACTGATTTACTCGCTGAAAAAATATGACCACATTACCACCACTTTTCGAGATTCACACTAGCTCCCAGTACAAGCACGCATACAATACAAATTCTACTGCACCCTATTCAAAGCCCTATATGGAAACTGACCAAGCTATCTGAGCAACCACCTAATCAGGAAAAATACATTAAGACCAAGGAGAAATCATGCACACTTTACCCACCCCCCAATCAAAGGTATACAAAGCAAAAAAATATACGATGGACTATTAGCCACCAGAGCAGCGAAACTAGACCACCACCTCTCCAATCTGCAAAACATTCAGGAAAGAACTTAAAACTTTTCTATTCAAGAAATTTGTCAAATGATCTAAATAAACCTGATCGACCCTCCACAGATCCTGACGCATACAACATCTATTAACCATGTATTCTCTCTGGAAATGCCCAGGCCAACTGTTGTTGTAAACCGCCTAGAACTGAAAGGTATTGGCGTGATAGAAGACACCAATGTAATGTAATGTAATAAAGAGGTTAGGTTCTTACCTTGCTAATATCTTTTCTATTAGATAGGTCATTCTGGACAGTAAAGCATTATCCCCATGCTCACGAGCCATGCAGAAGGAATCCATTCCAGGTTTTCAACTCCTCCTCCTTCTGCAGATAATGTTATAAGCTGACATCATTACTATATCAGGCAGCACAGGCAAAGCGTGATGGGGCTTTGCCCCTTGATGAGCCCCTTTGGAGTGTCAAATAGTGCAGGAGATGAGTGGAGATTTGCTGTTGGGAATTTCATTGTATTTGTTGGTGGGTGTGTTTTTGTTGTTTTATATTTAGCTACTAATGCGGTCTTGTTCACTCTGGTGGTGGGAAAGGTCCAGATAAGGATTTTAATTATTTTATTTGGATTTATTTGTATATCTATTTTGATGCTGTCTACAGCTTTGGGTTTCTCTTTCTGGGAGAGAAGGGTAAGTATATGAGTACCAATATAAAGAATGATGTAATATGGTACTGAATCAGAAAGTACAATGTCACATTCCTCTGTAGCAAAGCACTGGCTAACTAGAAGGACTGGTTTAGAACAAAGTCTGCCCATACAGTGACTCTCCTTCCCCCATCATTGAAGAAAGGTTAAGGCAAAGGTGTGGTACTAGTGTATAGGGAAATAGGTAAGAACAAATTCTCACTTAATAAAAACTATTTCCTTCTGTAATCAGGAGAGAAGTGGATCTTCTATAGATCTGCAAGGACCTTCTAACTTTTGTAGGGGGCAGATCTAGTATGTTAAACAACCAGCCTGAGAGAAAATGCTTCCTTCTCAGTGTTTCAAGTTTAATTCAAACTTAATATACTACTTTGGAGTAACACTATCAAAGTGGTTTACAACCAAAATTACAATGGATTTTAAAACTCTTCCAGGACTTTCTCACCAAGGACACAGTGCATTCACCATGTACTCTCAACTTTCCCAATAATTTGCTTTCAAAGGGGACTGGCAATGAGAGTAAGGTAAATACATTCCTCCCCTAGCACGTATACACACCTGAACCTACCACTAGGTTGCCCTCTTGCTCTCCTTCACTCTAAGTCCTCCTATCTTCTCTTCTCACTCAGCAGCAGTCATAAGGATTTTTCCATCCTTATGATAGAATGAGCAGATAATTTTTTCTAGCCCAAATGCTATCCATGCTACATACAGAGTTTTGGCAAGTCAACTAATACAACCCAGAAATTAACCATAGCACCCTTGGAATCTTTGACATCTGCAGAATAGGAAGGCTCTCTGATTATAGAAGGTAGTAACAGAAATGAGGGGGCTGCAGGGAGTATAAGCAATACACTACTAAGAACAATAACCATGCCCTAAAAACAAAAGAGGAAGACTCTGGATATTTTTCTTTAAAACAGGTATGAGGCATGAACTGCCAGAGTTCACCTTGCACTCCAACCGCAGTGAAGAAAAGGAAGCAAGTTCAGAAAGCTTCTGAGTCAATGATAAATAGTTCTGGTTTGGCAACCTCATAGAATCAACATAGAGCAGAACTAATGCTCAATACATGGACAGTTCAACACCAGTCAAACAATCCTCATAAGAAATAACATAAATTCTTAACGATCCTCAGAGGGTTTAGAATGTCCTATAGGTTCTAATGATAATAATCACCGAACCTAATCGTCATAGGATCAGTAATTTATGTATT
This sequence comes from Geotrypetes seraphini, assembly GCF_902459505.1. Lineage (NCBI taxonomy): Eukaryota > Metazoa > Chordata > Amphibia > Gymnophiona > Dermophiidae > Geotrypetes > Geotrypetes seraphini. Next base: position 160,663,388 of record NC_047090.1, read on the forward strand.
GTTTATATATATTGTTTATATTACATATTTTTTATATTTTTATCTTAAATTATTCATCAATCAAGTTTTACTTAGCTTTATAGTTACTTCACTCGAATTGGGTAGAGGCGCTCCCAATTCGAGTGAAGTAACTATAAAGCTAAGTAAAACTTGAGTGATGAATAATTTAAGATAAAAATATAAAAAATATGTAATATAAACAATACATAAATTACTGATCCTATGACGATTAGGTCCGGTGATTATTATCATTAGAACCTATGGGACATTCTAAACCCTCTGAGGATCGTTAAGAATTTATGTTATTTCTTATGAGGATTGTTTGACTGGTGTTGAATTTGAAATAAGTATGCTAGAGTCCAGTCTGGAATAGCCTACAATATAGATTTTGACAATACATGGACAGAGCACATTCCACAGTGCTACCATTATCGGTGCACCCCTCATTAGAAAAACATCATTAAAACATGAATGTTTTACCTGGATAGGTGGCTCAATTGTTATCCATGCTGGTAACATCATACTTGGGTTAAGAGGCTGAGTCCCCACCCGGAAGTATACAATACCATTAGTGTCACATGCCCAGACATGCTGGTTACCACATGTCAAACTGGAAAGTTTTACAGCTCCTAAGGAAAAACAAGAAACCATTAGTTCATACAGTCCTCTTCAGCAAATCCAGATTTGAATAGTTGGAGCTTTCTACCTTCAAAGAAACTGTTCTGAAAAAATGAAAACCCAAATATCAAACATTGTAATGAACATATATGCTTTATATCTAAAAAGGAAACATATACCAAAATATCTCATTTATATACTTAACTAGTCTTTAAGCCCGTTACATTAACGGGTGCTAGAATATATGTCTGTCTGTCTTTCTGTCTCTCTCCCTGCCCCTGTGTCTTTCTTCCTTTATTTCTGTCTCCCTTCCTCCCGCTGTCTGTCTTTCTTTCTGTCTCTCTCATTGGCCGCTGTATGTTTGTCTGGTTTTTTTTTTCTGTGCGTTTTTAGCTGCTGTCTGTCTGTCTCCTTGGCCGCTGTCTGTATTTCTTTATTTTGGTCTCTCTCCTTGGCCGCTGTCTGTGTCTGTCTTTATTTGGTGTTTGCCTCCTTGGCTTCTGTCTGTCTGTCTTTTTTACTGTATGTCTTTTTGGGCACTGTATGTCTGTTTTTGTTTTTTTACTATCTGTCTCCTTGTCTGCATTTCTTTATTTCGATCTCTCTCCTTGGCCGCTGTATGTATGTCTGTCTTTGTTTTGCTATGTTTCTCCTTGGCCACTGTATGTCTGTGAGTCTTTTTTTTCCGTCTGTCTCCTTGGCTGCTGTTTGGCTGTCTGTAAACCGACAAAGAGTAAATAGTATAAAGTAGTAAATCGGCAAAGTAGTAAATCGGCAGTGACTTGTGTAAGGTAAACCGCCACACGACACTCATTTGAAAGCGAATGTACGCGTTCCGAATGTGCGCACGCACCAGTTCAATGAGAGCCACAGCTGCCTTAAACACATCCTCCCCCCCCCCCTTCCTGCTATCTGGCCAACTCCCTTAGTCCATTGGCAGAATTATTTATAAGTTTAAAGTTGCTGCGGCAGCTCCTCTCACGATCCCCGCCTGCGTCGGACTTCTGACACAGGTGGGGATCGTGAGAGGAGCCGCCGCCGCGTTTTTGAACTTAAAAATACACTACGGCAAGGCACTAATGGAACATGGAACAGGCCAGACCGAACAACATCACCTTGAGGTCCGCGAGTGTGATTACACGGAAACAGAACCCTAAGCGCGCATGCACACTCCTACCTGCCAGGGACCTACTGATCACGGAAAACGGAACACGCAAGTAGGAGTGCGCATGCGCACTTAGGGTTTTATTATTATAGATACTAATATTTCTGGTAAGATTTGAAAGAAGAGCTCTATTTTTCATCTTTTGGAGTGTGCCTTCACTACCCTTTGGTATATCAAGGAAAGCTAAATTTAACCTAAAGCTAGAATTCACCAGTATAATTGATCAGAAAAATAACTAACCAAACCAAAAAAAAAAATGAGGAGAGGAGTAGAAAAGTGTTTTGGCATATAAACAGCAGCTTCACAAATTTCCACTGTTTGGTCCGGACAAATTATCTGAAGTTAACTTGGTGCATTCTGCTGATGGTCATGTTTTCAGGAATCTGCAGCCCTCGGTCTATAAATAGAAGCCCTACTGAAAGGTACTCTTCAAAGACTTCAGCAAACACAGCATGCTTGCCAAATCCAATGTGCAGTCAGGAGGCCACCAGTTTATCATAACCTACAAGGGGGCCTGCGCTATCACCAGAACTCTAATCATGGCTAGGACCTTGTTTACTAAGTTAAGGCTTGCAGTTATCATGAAGTAGTCAAAATTAGTGTGTGGTATCTGCAAACCCTCTGCATTTAAATGTTGGAGATACTGTATTCCCATTTTGCTGTGCAGTTAATGCAGAGAAAATTTTGTAAGCATTATCTGCCAAGTTAACATGTAACACCCTCCATATCAAATGAAAGGCGCAGTCCATGTTAGATGCTTAACATAAGAATTACAGTGCACTGATGCCCCCTGCGTGTCCTGGTCAAATTAACAAATGAATGCCGAATATGAAGCACTGATGTATTCTATAAATTTATTTCTTGAGATTTACAGTATTAACTGCCTTTTACAAAGAGATTTACCCAAAGCGATTTACAGTACATTGAATAGTAATCAGGTAATCGTAAGTATTTTCCCTATATATAACTAGCTACTTGCCCTGGCATAAGAACACAAGAATAGCCTTAATGGATTAGACCAATGGTCCATCAAGCCCAGTAGTCTGTTCTCACGGTGGCCAATCCAGGTCACTAGTACCTGGCCAAAACCCAAGGAGAAGCAACATTCCATTCAGAATCCTAAAGAATAGGAAGATTCTGGATTAACAAAAGAGTATCAGGATTCCGGGACCCCAAACAGTAGCAACATTCCAAAACCCCTAAGAGTATCAAGATTCCAGAATCCCAAAGAGTAGCAACATTCCATGCTACCGATCCAGGGCAAGCAGTGGCTTCCCTCATGTCTTTTTCAATAAAAGACTATGGACTTTTCTTCCAGGAATTTGTCCAAACCTTTCTTAAAACCAGCTACACTATCTGCTTTTACCACAACCTCTGGCAACACGTTCCAGAGTTTAACTATTCTCCGAGTGAAAAAATATTTCCCTGCAGTTTCATTGAGTGTCCCCTAGTCTTTGTAATTTTTGACAGGGTGAAAAATCCATCCACTTGTATCCGTTCTACTCCACTCAGGATTTTCTAGATTTCAATCAAATCTCCCCTCAACCTTCTCTTTTCTAAGCTAAAGAGCCCTAACCATTTTAGTCTTTCCTCATACGAGAGGAGTTCCATCCCTTTTATCATCCAGGTCACTATTAGAACCTTTTCTAATGCCACTATATCTTTCTTGAGATAAGGAAACCAGAATTGAACGCAATACTCCAGGTGAGATCTCACCATCGAGCGATACAGAGGCATTATAATATCTTTAGTCTTATTAACCATCCCTTTTTTAATAATTCCTAGCATCTTGTTTGATTTTTTGGCCGCCACTGCAGATTGGGCAGAAGATTTCATCATATTGTCTACAATGACACCAAGATCCCTTTCTTGGGCACTAACCCCCAAGGTGGACCCTAGCATCCGATAACTGTGATTTGGGTTATTCTTCCCAATATGCATCACTTTGCATTTGTCCACATTAAATTTCATCTGCCACTTGGATGCCCAGTCTTCCAATTTCCTAAGGTTCGCCTGCAATGTTTCACAATCCGCATGCGTTTTAACAACTTTGAACAGTTTAGTGTCATCTGCAAACTTAATCACCTCACTTGTCGTTCTAATTTCCAGATCCCTTTCCCTTTCATGTTTAATCACCAATATTTTGAAACTCCTACAGCTCAGCAGGCTTCACCATTACAGTATAAAAAAATACATCTAAAATATTTATTTATTTATTTGTACCCAAAAATGACCTTTTATATGCATAGGCATGACTGATTAAGTTTCCAGTAAAAGCTGGCATGGCTTCCAATGCCTGGTACTTTTACATAGACTTTTCACCTACAGTAGTTCTGAAAGGAATACCGTATTTTTCACTACATAAGACGCACCTGACCATAAAACGCACCCTCCTGTAGAGGAGGAAAAACCAAGAAAAAAAATTCTGAACCAAATGTGCCCTGTACCCTGTCCCCCCTCTGGTGGTCTAGTAGTAGGCTGGTACAGGGTACGTCTAGTGGTGGACATGTCTAATGGTAGGCATGTGTAGTGGCAGCCAGCCAGCTCCCAGCCAGTGCCAAGCCAGCCAGCCAGCCCCCAGCCAACCCCAAGCCAGTCAGCCAGCTCCTATCCCCTAGCTGGTGCCAAACCAGCCAGCCAGCCCCAAGGTAGCCAACCCACCCCCCAGCCAGCCCCCAGTCAACTCCGCCAGCCAGCCAGCCAAAAGGCAGACAGGCACACCCCCCCCCCCTTTTTTTGCCATCCCGGCAGTCCAGCGCACTTTCTGCGCTCCTGCCTCGGTTCTCCTGCTCTCTTCAGCAATGTCAGAACTGGCAGGCAGCCATTCAGAGTGCAGTGCGGGACCAAGCAAGCACGCAAAAAGCTGTGTTGTGCTGCTGCCAGAAGAGAACAGGGGAACCGCGGAAGGAGCGCGGAAAGCGCGCTAGAACACCAGGATGGCAAAAAAAGGTATGGGTTTTGTTTGTTTTTTAACATTCGCTCCTTAAGACGCACCCTTATTTACACCCCCTTTTTGGGGGTGGACAAAGTGCTTCTTATGGAGCAAAAAATACGGTAAATGGTTTTCCCTTTGAAAATTATCCAAGAGAAAAGGCACCTGAACAAATGTGGATTTATTTATTTTACACATTTATGCCACACTTAACACTAAGGCCTCCTTTTACAAAGCCGCGCTAGAGCCTTAGAATAGCGCATACTAAATTGCTGTGCGCACTAGCCGCTACCGCTTCCTTTTGACTAATCGGTAGATTTTCAGCTAGCGCGCACTATAGCACGCGCTAATCCGGTGCGTGCGTTAAAAACGCTAGCGCACCTTTGAAAAAGGAGCCCTAAGTGGCTTACAATAAAAATAATAACATAAAACCATCTACATAGCATCTACAAACTTAAAATTACTTGTCTTTTCCAAATCCAAGATCAAGGTTAGTTACAAACACTTATTTTTACCGTGGATACTTTTTCCAGTAAAAAGAACTCATTTAGGGGCCTATTTACTTCAGCATGGTAAAACTGTTGCGAAAATTAATCAGTGGTTAACTGCAAAGCCTCTGTGCCTAGCATTTTTTCCTATATAGTTAATGCAGAGCAAAAAACCCCAAAACATTTATTGTGTATGACTCATAACAGATCAATTAACACTGCCTACTGTTATGGTCACAACTCATGGTAAATTATGATTTGTTAATTTGCAATACATAATCCATACTCATTCCCCAACCATTTCCATGCTATGCACTTAACACAAATTAGCACACACGACGTTTTAAACCACTGTGGTAACTATTACTATAGTTCTGCACTTACAGTTAGTTAATGCATAAATTAGCATGCACTAATTAACGCACTTTAGTAAAAGGACTCCATAGTTTTGAAATTACAAAACTAAATTTGTCGCCGCCTTCCCTCTCCAAGTCTCACCAAACCCCAGCAAAAACCCAAGATAGCTAAGTCTCAAGAAAACCGATTATCTTGATTTCTGGTTAATCTCTCCTTTCAATAAGGGACATGACTAGAGGGACAGAAAACCTTTTACAAGTCTGATACTCAAGTCAGTCTGTTTCTGGTGGTATGAGTTTCAAACCTTTGCACGTTATATGCTCTTCTAAGTCATGGGGTGAGGGATGGTGTGTCAGCTGTTGAAATGTTTAATCCAAAAGACGTCAGTGCAGCATCACATGGAGTCTCATATCACCCATCAACGTTTCAGGATGTTCCTGCCTTTAAGGCACACTCTGATATGTCAAAACCAATGCCATGTGCCATTTTAAACCTTTATCTTTTCCCTTTTGCAAATACACCTGTGAAAAGTAGTTACCCAAGAAATGTCTTATGCACAAGATGTTAGAAAAGAAATCTGTAAATTAGATGCAGTGACATTCTTCACTGTCATACCAGAAAGGTCATTAGACTGTGTTTAGAAACCTTGATACTGATAGTGTAATTCTAATCAAAAACAACTTTGCCGATACAGCTGTTCAAGTACTCTGAGGAAGTGTATTACTAGGAAAAGGCTGAGCTAGCTTACATCATTCATGCTGCTGAATGTATGGCATTTACAGAAAGGTGAAAGATCTCAAACAGCTAAACAGTACTATGGACACTTATGACAGTGGAAACTATTTCAAAAACTGCTGTATGTTTACCAATTTAATGAAATGGTTGTAATGCATGAAGCCATAAGACTTGTTAAAACAGTGGCATAGCAGTTAACAGCAGAAAGAGACCAGTAGGCCTATCCAGTTTGCCCATTTATTCTTGCTAAAGGTATACCATATATCCCAGTAACAGAAGCTTGACAAATTGTAGGATATGGTTCTTTATTCAAGTCTGTTCTTTATCTTTTGCTTTTCTCCAACAAATTTATCTCAGTATTAAGTATATCCTGCCTTGAACTTTTCTGGATTGATACATTTTGAACATACAGAATTTTTTAGACAACTAAGAATCCTCAATTTCTATGGAAAAAAATGCCAAACCCTCCCAATTATGCGTATTCCCTCAGCTGAGAACTAGAGGCGGGGGGGGGGGAGGACTCTCTGCGTTGGGGCTCAATGAGCATTCCAGATGCAGATGTTGAACCAAAGCCTCATTTGCTAGCGGTTCATTGCCTGGAGATGCATTTATTTATTCAGTTTTCTATACCATTCACCCAAGGGAGCTCTGTTTACATGAATTTATTCAGGTACTCAAGCATTTTTCCCTGTCTGCTCTGGCGGGCTTACAATCTATCTAATTTACCTAGGGCCTTTCCAGGAGAAGCAGTTATTAAAAGACTGCTTAGCACCCAGGAGGCTTTGATGCTCATATGGGTAGCTCTTAACCTTTCCTCTGCACTTTGGGGCCATCTCCAAGTAAAAAGTCATTGAATAGTAATAAGGCAAAAATACAGAAGAATAAGCCCAAGCTGCTTACACATCACAACAGATGGCAGCCATCTTGGATCTCCCCTCCTGTGTTACAAGTTTTTTCTCTTGATGAAATATGTAGAACAGCACCTTGGGCTTCCTTGTATACTTTTTATAGGGATTATCATTTGGATGTTGTGGTGTGCACAAAGCTTCTTTTGAGGCTGTACGCAGCAGTGTCTAATGCTCACCCTGTGTAAGAACTGCTTTGCTACATCTCACAAGTCTCTGGATTCATCTGCTGATGATGCAAAGGAAGGAAAAATTATGTCTTATACAGTAATTTTCTTTCCTTTAGTCCTACCAGATGAATCCAGAATCCCACCCTGTCATCTTTAACATCGGTTCAGCTCTTGCTTTCAAGTGATTTCAGTTTGTGATACTTTGTTTGTTAGTGATTTAGAGTTCTGTGATAGGGTTCGATTTTCCAACTAAATTTTAAGGTGTGGAGGAGTGTATATTTTGTATGGTATTTTTCCTTTTGCTTTGTGAAGAGAAATGCTGATTGACCAAGGAGCATGCCATCCTACGGGAAAGAGCACATTTCAATGCTTTTTATCTCCACCTGCTGGTAGATGGGCACAATCCACAAGTCTCTGGATTCATCTGCTGCAACTAAAGATAAGAAAATTATCAGGTATTGATGGCATGTATGCTATTTGGGCATCTTACTGTTTTTGTACAGTTAAACAAATTTTAATTTTTTATGTCAGCCATACCTAAAGTGCATCACTTTGGGTGAATCTCTTCATAAAGGCAGCTAATAAATACCAATAAATACATAAAATCATCATCCATGTTATCTCATTTAAGCTAATGCAACAGAACACCAAATAGGTCTACACTGCTCTCTCACCATCCTTTCCCCAAACAACATCAGAAAATGACAGCTTTTCCGATTACAGCAGACTAGCTTTTGCTGACTCATTTATCTGTACTATCTGGTTTGACACACTCAGGTTGTGTCTAGCCTCTCTGGTGTTGTTGAAATTTTATGTCTACATGGTAAATTGCCAAGCTCCATAAAAATGTATGAAGCTGATAAAAAAATAAATAAAGCACCAGTGACTTAAGTATATTATTGCTACTGAAAGATACCAGACTGACATAAATGGAGACAGACGCCCTTTCTTTACCCACAGAAGAGTGCAAATTTTCCCCACACTGATCTGCCAGTGCATCTCAGCCTTATTCTAGAGACTGACAGGGGAATGGGGAGACATGCGTAACCGCAGTAAATATACAGTAACAGGAAGTCTGTTAGAGAATATACTGTGGATAAGGGAGTGGAAACATTTATTGCTCCAAAGGAATGGTATCAAATTGGTTCCTGCGGTAAAAAAAAGGAAAGGATTTAATGCTGATTTTGCCATGTAGCGTGTTCCTTCCATTTCTGCAGCTGCCCCATGTTTTCTTCAGGTCCTCCCAAAGCAAACTCTGAACTGCCTCCTATGCCTTTCTTCTACCACACCTTGCAGAGCTGCCACTACTCCCTGCCCTCCAACCATGAAGTCACCTTTGAAGGGTACTGTCATTGGACTGGTTTTGTTTATTTTGTCCCCTACTGCCGCATCACAGATAAATAATGTGCTTTGAAGGTGTGCCATTTTGTGGGCTTTGGTTTGATGGTAGTGGCAAGTGGTGATGGTGAGATGAGCAAGTAGCAGTGTTCACACTGTACTATGGTTGAACTTCAAGTTCTTTGGCTACAGTAAGCACTTTGAGGAACAAAGTAAGCGATACCCTTTCAATTTATTTTAGAGAGGGGAAGAAATATTGGACAAATGGGGAAACTTAAGCTTTGGGGATGGGGGGCATCACCGGGGAATGATGCCTTTCCCTGTCTGAGTCTGTAAGCATTGGATTGGCTATAATCACGTATAAATTACGCTGAAAATGTTACATGCCATAAACCCGGAAAAGCTGATTGCTGTCACGCCACAGTAAGTACTAAAGCTTTACGAGGGCTGTTCAAAAAGTATCAGACCTTTATTCATAAAAAATACTCGTATTCAGATACAACAATCTTATACTAATCTCTTTCAAAGTAGTCCCCTTGGGCTGCCACACACTTCTTCCAACAGTTCTGTCACTGTTGGAAGCAGCACTGGAATGCCTCTTTTGAGATTGCTCGCAACTGGTCCGTCGCATTCTGCATGATGTCTTCTCTTGACTGAAATCTGGTCCCTTTCAAGGGCATTTTCAGCTTGGGGAAAAGCCAGAAATCACACAAGCCATGTCGGAAAAGTAGGGAACCTGAGGAATCACAGAAAACTCCATATCAAATGTGAGGAATGGGCAGGTGCGTTATCGTGATGGAGTTGCCAATTGCCTGCTGCCCACAGGTCCAGCCGTTTGCATCTCACAGTGTTACAAAGGCAACGCAGAATCTCTTGGTAGTACCCCTTGGTGATAGTTGTGCCGTGTGGTGCGTACTCATGATGAACCATGCCTCACTTGGTCAATGACAATCTCATTTCTGGATGTTGAGGGCCTACCAGAACGTGCTTCACTCTCCACTGATGTGCGGCCATCTCTGAAGCGGTTGTACCACTCCTTTATCTGTGTGGTGCCCATTGCTTCAACCCCAAAGGTCTGTTGAATCTTGTGGATCGTTTCCACTTGGGAATCACCAAGCTTTACACAAAATTTAATGCAGTAGCATTGTTCAACTTTTTCTGTCATTTTGTCAAAATTGAAAATCCGACGGTGCTCACTTACACTTCCTCACTCATTGACTCACTCACCCAGCAACTGACAGCTTCTTAGGTGGGAAAAAATTCAAGAATGCGCATTAGGGTTGCCTAAATATGTGCACCAAACCACGCCTCTCTAACTTTATTTGTTTTTGCAAGAAAAATTAATGTGATATTTTTTGAACAGCCCTCGTATTCTTATTTTATATATTTGGTGTCAATCAGCATATTTAAACAGATAATATTGCTTTGTAGATTTGCAAGATAACTGGTGCAGCCTTTTGAGTCCTGAGGAAGCGGCAGAAGAGCCGTGAAATGTTGACTAGACTTACCGATATAATTTTAGCTGACTGACTGGATACTAGTTGTTTTATTAAAAATAAGATGACTCGATCCAAGATGGCCGCTGCATGTCTGCTGCAGTGAGGACGCCGTCGAAAGTTTCCTCTAACTATGCCGAAAAGACGGAGAAGGAACGTCAGAGGAGCCTCCCGGCGACCCTTAACTCCAGCGGTTACCATTGATGATTTTCTCCAACGCCTGCAACGGGAGCAAGAAGAGTCGGGTGCCAGCTCGCTGGGGACGCCGCCGGAGAGTAGCGCGGTGGTGAGATCCCCTGGGCTCGATGTCACTCTCAGCCCCGACATCAGGATGCCACCCCTTCAACCAACACCGCAAGCAGCTAGCTCTCCACGGGACCAGAATGCACCCGAGGAGGTAGCTTCTTCTTCGTTCCCAGAGGCTAGCATGGAGGGCTTGCCGAACACAACAACGCAGAGTGACATGCTCTCTCTGCAAGGACTTGCGACCGGGACAACAGAGGCTGGGGGAATACAAGACGCCACTGAGGTAAAGCTAACTTCAGAACATTTAGATACTACACCATTACAACTTTTTTCACCTACAAAACCCCCTAAAGTTACACTTGATGCATTATGGGACTTGGTAGTGAATTTGGGGAATTCTTTAAATCCTCAAATAAAAAGTTTGGACAAAGAATTAAAAGAACAAAAAGAAGAAATAAATGTCTTAAAGCAGGATATTTCTCAATTAAAGTAAGGAGCTAATGTCTTTGAAACAAAATCAAGATTTGCTGGTTAAAGATAATATAATACTCAGGAGGAAATTGGAAGCTCAGGAGAATAATGGTCGAATTAACAATTTGAGATTTATATTCAACTTCTCCTAGAGAAATGGTGAAAAGGTATTTTATGGAAATATTGGAAATTCCTGAAAGCTCCTTACCTCCTCTTACAAGAGTGTATTACCTTCCTGCCAAGCCCCAATCCAAAGAAGAAGGAAATATTGAGGAACCCCGGGAGAGATCATTGGACATTTCCGCAATACTGGAACAATCGGATAGAGAATTGGCTGTTCCAGCCACTCTCTTGTTGTCTGTCGCTTTGGCTCCAGACAAGGATTGGATATTAAAACTTTTCTTTAAAAATAGGTCCAAAGACTTCCTGGGACATCATATTCAGATTTTCCCCGATGTCTCTAGAGAGACTCAAAAAAGAAGGAAAGAATTTCTACTTCTAAAACCTGGAGTGACTCAAATAGGGGGTATTTTCTTTCTGAGATATCCATGTAAATGTGTGGTTAGATATTTATCATTGAAGTATATTTTTACAGAACTGTCTCAACTGATTAGTTTTCTCTCAGCGAAATGTCTTGAAAAAGGAATAACAGCGCCCATGGAAGGTTAGCTCCCCGCACTGTAGTAAGACATGGATTCTCTTTTAATTAATTTGATTTATATTTGTCCTACTCTTTAAATCTTGGATCCAATATATGGAGGACTAGTGTGTGATCAGCTAGATCATTATTACTTTATTTATCTATTTTTATTTCAAACTGAATTATGATTGTGGTATATCTTAATTTTGGAAATTTAGTTCAGTATGTTGTTTGATCTCACTTTACTGTACAAGATGTATATGCTTGGTAATATTGTAAAATTCTATAAATAAATAATTAAAAAAAAAAAATAAGATGACTCAAAGTTTATTCTTTAGATAAAAACCTTTTACCAGGCAAGGGACCCAACAAGTAAAACATTAGATAAAAACCTTTTACCAGGCAAGGGACCCAACAAGTAAAACATTAGATAAAAACCTTTTACCAGGCAAGGGACCCAACAAGTAAAACATTAGATAAAAACCTTTTACCAGGCAAGGGTCCCTTGCCTGGTAAAAGGTTTTTATCTAATGTTTTACTTGTTACAAATAAAGTCTGCCTGCATCGTGTACAAAGTCTGCAGTTTTTTGCTTTGTTTGCTCTCAAAGTTTATTCTTAACATTTATTCACATGTGTGCAGTGAAAAATCACAATTGAACTGCACTGACAATTGATTCGAGTAATTGGCATTGTGGTATACCATTGAATTAAAGTTTTTTATGCCGATGATGTGGTTGGAGGTTGGTAGGGCATACATTTCCTCACCACTATCCTGAAGCTTTTTCTTTCATTCTGAGTGGTTTATTTAGCATTTATTACAGGGTGTTTATTGTATTTGTATTGGTATTATATCCCCTGCTTCCTTGTTGTTCAAGACTTGATGGTACCAGTGGACTGAAAGCACATGCAACAACTTGAATCTTGTGTTGGTTCATGATCTGAAGCATGATGATGGCTCTGATTCTCCAGCTGCTGATGTAAGTGGCCTGGTGTATCTAGATTTTATCAAAGCCTTTGACAGTGTTCCACAAAGACTGAGTGCCCTTGGGATGTTTGAAGAATCTGTCCCTCTCTACTCTCTCTATGCCCTTCATGATCTTGTAAGTCTCTATCATATCCCCTCTAAGTCTCCTCTTCTCCAGGGAAAAGAGACCCAGTTTCTCCAATCTCTCAGCGTATGAAAGGTTTTCCATCCCCTTTATCAGACGTGATGCTGATGATAATGTTTTGACATTTTTGAAAAAAACAAGCAACAGAGCTGGCCTAAACTGGCAAAAGTTGCACGGAGAATCTTGTGCATTCCTGCTACCAGCACCGTTTCAGAAAGAACATTTTCTATTGCAGGAAGGACTGTAGAATAAAGGAGAGCTAGATTAAATCCAGAGACTAAGGATGACTTGTTCTTCATCCATGGATTAAAAATTCAGAACAGTTAAAAGTATAGGTTATGCTGGTACAGGCTGGGTGTTTCAAAGGGTATATTTCTTCCCTGCTAGGGCGTACAGAGCGGGTTGTATTTTGTCCTCCCTGAAAATTTTAACAGGGCGGATTACTGATAGATATGATATTTGCTGCAATGCATTTCACAGAATTCTGAGATATTAATGAGGTTGGAAAGGCAGAGGGAGGAAGTTAATTGCATCAATTGGGTTTCTGTGGCTGTGCTGGAAAGAGCTATAACTACAGCTCAGGCTCTTTTTGGCGTCCTTGTAAGTGGGGCAGGGAGGGAGTATGGGTGAGGGGAATGGGGGGTTTGTTGATCCTTGATCTGTATTATCGTTTTCTATTTGTGATTTATAAATGACAGCTATAAAGAAAATTGTTTCTTTTTGTACTTTAATAAAAAGACAAATATAAAATCATAACTGTTTGAGGTTTGTATGGATGGGGACAGAGTCCATGGGGATGGGAACAAATTTTTCCCCTTGTCATTCTCTATTCTGGTAGCCCATCTTCTGTGACCTCTACATTAATGGTGCTAGCAAAGGATCCCATTAATGCCAACTTATGAGAATGGCCTTAATGAGGTGAACTGTCAGCTCCGGGCCCCTGAATGCAGGACTGGTAGTACTGCCCTGATGGCGGCCCTGCGGCACACCAGGCAACATCTCACGGCACACTAGTGTGCCGCGGAACAGCGGTTGAAAAACACTGATGTAGTAAATGGAGTGGCAAATACCCGAGAGATTGAGGAGACAGGTTAAAAGAATTGTGCGAAAGAAAAATACATCCAAGTAAAAATACTGAGGAATGTCTCTCAAACACAGTAAATAACACTGGAGAATAAAAACAAATTCTATAATGTAAGGTGCAAGGATGATAAACAACAACAAAAAAAAACCTTGAGTTACATGATCAGTGGTGAAATTCTTACATACCATCTACAAACCAATATTTTTGTACAATTCACATCTAGACAAGCAGACCTCTTGATTTCATTTATCTTTATACAGTTTTGAGTATAGATACTTTGAGGTTTGCATCTGCTCCTCTCACTCTCTGCCCTCAGCAAAGGACAATTTCTGAGGTCAATTCCAATATTTACTATGTGACTAGCTGATCAACAGAAGAGGCATAACATAATATAAAAATCCATTTATATACCGCAATACCTTTCAGTTCTAAGTCGTTTACAAAAGAGGATTAAAAAAGATGTACATGGACAGCGAATTATAAGCTCATTTATAAAATTTGTCAAATAAATAAGTCTTCAACATCTTCCTAAAAACTTGATAAGAACTGGAACCTGATATCAACTTACTGAAACGCTTGGCCCAAGAACTCACCTGATAAGCTAAGATTCTATGGAAACATTGTTTGTAAATACAGCCTTTCACTATGGGAAATGTAAATATAGTAAGATTATGTAATGTCAGTTTTCTATCTGCAAATTTAAAATGATCTACAAGATAAGTTGGCACAAGGCCATGTAATAATGTCTTACAGAAAGTACAGCCCATTTTAAAAAGTATCCTTGCTTCAACTGGAAGCCAATATAACATCCGATAATATTTTGTCACGTGCTCAGATTTTTTTCAAGTTAAAAATAAATCGAACTGCTGTGTTCTGAATAAGCTGTAGTTTATTAAATATTCTTTTTATAAGAAGCCATCGCTTCTCCCTGCTTCTCCCTTCTGAAAGAAGACAAAAGAATAGCCCTAGTCAGAGCAGCAAAGATAGGGGATGAATCCTTATTGTACAGGACACCTGGCCATGCCCTGTTCTGCCCCCACACAAACCTCCCTGAGCTCAGGACCGTGTCTGGAGGGCATCTGCACCTGCCAACATGATGTCATGTGCATGCATACAATGTCACTGTGTCAATGTCCACGCATGCGCACATGTCCTCCAGACACGGCTCTGAGGTCAGGGACTTCCAAAACCCGGACAAACTACCAGATTTTGGTGTCCTCTAAAAAGAGGACTGATCCCGGATGTCTGGTAACCCTAGGTAGCAGTGTTTTACCTGTGTGGCCTTTGGTCCTCACACTCAAGTCACTTTAAGGACTCTGACTGGTTCATGCTTTTAGCAGAGCCAAGAAAATTCTATGTAGAGAATGACACAGGGTTAAATTTTCCCCCATCCCTGAAGGAACTCAATTTCCCTGTTCTGTCCCCGTGAGTTTTGTCGCTGTCCCTGTCCTATTCCTGTAAGCTCTGCCTTGACTGCACAAGCCTTGAACACTTGTGATTTTAACGTGTTTAAGGCTTGTACAGATGAGGACAGAGCTTGCAGGAATGGGGCAGGGAGAGGAAAAGAACTCGACGGGACAGGACGGGAAAATGAGTTCTCACAGGGACGGGGAAAAATTTGTTCCCATGTCATTCTCTAACTCTATGACCAGTGAGGCCTAGTAAGCAATTACATGGAACTCTAGTCTGTTACTGCACCAGTATGTGGCAGCCCACATCAAGCCATATCCAGTATATCTTTGTTTATTGCAGTATATATTCAATTTCCTGTCACTCCAGGAAGTAAACAATGAACAGACTTCTAAAATGAAGAAAGTCTTACCAAGCTGAGAAAGATCTAATCTTGTCCAATGCAACCCAGTTGGGCAAGTTTTAGAAAGCGTTCTGATGAAGACCCGTCCTAGACCATCCAAAGCCCAAACAGCATCCTGACAAGCAGCAAAATTCACCACCTCTGTGTCAGGAGGCAGCTGTACTGTAGAAGGACGGAATTGTGGATTCTGATCCCCGACACAAAAGAGGTCCTTGCTGCTCTGGCACAGCCACAGAAAACTACCTGCAAAAGGGATACGTAGGATGTCAGAACTTTTAAATAAGCATTTATTTTATGGTATTTATGTATTATAAGGTACTTATAAGACTGATGCATTTCTGATGCAAATTTCAGTTTCCTTAGAATGCATTTGCCCTTTCATGCTCAGAAAATGATGTCCACTAATTTTTTTTCTTATTTTGACTAATAAAATTATGATCCTCAAACATTAAGGAGTCCTTTAACAAAGCTGTGGTAGAAAGTGGCCTTAGCGCACACTTACGCAGGTCTTTCCTGTGCACTAAAAACTTTTTTTTCTTTTTTACTGCTGCTGGAAAATGGCCATGTGCTAAATGTTATTGAAAATGTGAAACGGATGTCACTTCCACATCCCTTTCTATAGACTCACGCTTATCAAAAAGTTTCTTCAATACTCAAAACATTTCACTGTATTAATGTTTAAAAATAACTTTAAAAACAATTCAACTAAGGCAGTTAGAAAAGTTGGACCCAGTGAAGATATAGTGCGTGAAGCCAGATACAGTGAAATGTTTTGAGTATCGTGGTGGCACTTCTGAGGGTTGGTGAATATTAAAGAAACTTTTTGATAAGTGTGAGTCTATAGAAAGGGATGTGGAAGTGACATCCATTTCACATTTTCAATATACAGAGTTTTGCTTGCACAAGAGCGATTATATAAAGATATAGTGCTAAACTTTAAATAAAATCATGTGCTAAATGTTGCCATTCTCACATGGCCACTAACAAAAATTAGTGCATGAACTGTCATCATCAATTATTTTGTAGGCAGTGAAGGTTAATTTGCTAATCTCATGCTAATGAGTTAGCATACAGCAATATAGATACGCTAACTAATTAGCACAGACATAACTCTTCCCAGAAATATTTTAAAATATTTTTAGTGTGCAGATTATGCACACACATTAAAAACTTTCCATGGGTCACCTAAGCACCTCCCATGGTAGAAACATAGAACATGACGGCAGATAAAGGCTAAATGGCCCATCTAGTCTGCCCATCCACAGTAATCATTATCTTTTTCTCTCTCTGAGAGATTCCACGTGCCTATCCCAGGCTTTCTTGAAATCATGCACAGTCTCTGTTTCCACCACCTCTTCCGGAAGACTGTTCCATGCATCTATCATCCTTTCCGTAAAAAAGTATTTCCACAGATTACTCCGAAGCTTATCACCTCTTAACTTCATCCTATGACCTCTCATTGCAGAGTTTCCTTTCAAATGAAAGACTCAACTCATGCACATTTATATTACATAGGTATTTAAACGTCTCTATCATATCTCTCCTCTCCCGCCTTTCCTCCAAAGTATACAGATTGAGATCTTTAAGTCTGTCCCCATATACCTTATCACGAAGACCACAACCATTTTAGTAGCCTTCTTCTGGACTGGCTCCATCCTTTTTATATCTTTTTGAAGGTGCGGCCTCCAGATTTGTACACAATATTCTAAATGAGGTCTCACCAGAGTCTTATACAGAGATATCAATACCTCCTTTTTCCTACTGGCCAAACCTCTCCCTATGCAAACTAGCATCCTTCTAGCTTTCGCCATCACCTTTTCAACCTGTCCAGACTTTCCTACAAGAACTCCAAGAATTGAGGAAATGAAGCACGAAGGGAAATCATTCCTCAAAGAGACGGCAAACTCCCACAGAAGCCCAAGAGGTGGAAAGTCCCCGGGAACCTAAGAGGCTGGAAATCACCTTATCTGAATAACCTTTCTTACTTAGGCATTCCCTTTCAAGATCCAAGCCTTAAAACAAAAGGGACCCGGATCTAATCTTGGAATGGGCCCCGAGTCAGAAAGTCGGATGAGAGGGGCAGCAGAAAAGGATCTGCCACGAGATGACGAACCAGATCCGCATACCATGGGTGCCTGGACCAATCTGAAGCCACCCAAATCACACAGCCAGCATGACAAGCAATGCGAAGAAGGACTCGGCCTACCATCAGCCTTGGGTGGAAGACATACAAGAGGCAGTCCGTCGACCAAGACTGCACCAGAGAATCCAGGTCCTCGGCCTGGTAACCTATGCATTGATAGAAGAACCATGGCATGTTGACATTGACACTCGTGACCATCAGACCCATGGCCGGCTGACCCCAGGTCTGCACAATCAACTCGAAGGTTGTGGGATCGAGACACAACTCGCTGGGATCCAGCACATGACGACTGATGAAGTCTGCCTGGACGTTCTTCATTCCCACTATGTTGGAAGTCAAGATGTCCAAAAGATGAGTCTCTGCCCAATCCATGAGCAGAAATGCCTCCTGTGCCACCAGATGACTCTTGGTTCCTCCCTGATGACTGACATAAGAGAGAACCCGAACCGATTTGCCCTTCAGCAATGACAAACATTATTAACGCAAACCAGATGGCTCTGATCTCCAAAACACTGATTGACCAGGACACCTCCATCTGAGACCAGCTGCCCTGAGCCGAGCAACCGAGACATTGAGCTCCCTAACCAAGGAGACTGGCGTCCATGAGAAGCACTGTCCACTTTCCACTGAGGCTGATCCAGATTCACTCCCTGCACCAGATTGGATGAGCACAGCCACCAGTGAAGGCTGCAACAAACTAACCCCCGAAGAGGAAGAGTCCAGATCAAGCATTTGAGACGACTACCGCTGAAGAAGAGCATACTGAAGTGGGTGCATATAAGCCCAAGCTCACTGAACCACGTCCAGGGAGGCTGCCATTGACCTCAAGGACTGAAGAAAATCCTGCACCCAAGGACACCGACAAGCCATCAGAGAGCAAATCTGCGACAGCAACTTGAACATTCAGGCCTCTAGAAGGAAGACTGTCCCCAAGCTGGTGTCGAAGAGCACTCCGAAGTACTCCTCTATAATCCAGAGTTGTAATCCGGGAGTTCTCCTGAAAGGACTTTGCTCGAATCAACCAGTCATCCAGATAGGGATAAACCAGAATGCTCTCCTTGCACAAGGCTGCCGCCACCACAACCATAATCTTGGTGAAGGTCCGCAGAAACGCCACCGTCCAATCGAAAGTCATCAGGAATTCCCCTGGCTGAACAACAAGAATTACGGCTCTCAGGGTCTCCAAGCGAAAAGACGGAACCCGGAGCACCCTGACGACTCCTTTCAGATCCAAAATGGGCTGAAAAGACCCCTCTTTCTTGGGCACCATGAAGTAAACGGAGTACCTGCTGGTGTGAAACTCCCGAGAAGACACTGAAACCACTGCTTTGAGGTCGAGCAACCTTTGCAGCATCTGGCGAAAAGCCCACTTCTTCCAAGCTGCCCGACAAGGAGATTTAGAAAACAATCTGGCAAGGGTAGGGAAAACTGCAAAGCATAGCTGTCCTGAATCACTTCCAGGACCCACTAATCCACTGTGATCTCGGCCCACCCCTGGTAAACTCCCACAAATGGGCACCCACCAGCACCAAGGGAAGGGCCCGCAAGGAGTCATTGGGCCGGGTGGGCGGCGGAGGGGCCTCCGGAGGAGTCACAACCCCCCTCCCCCCAGCGAGCACTGAAGTAAAAACCACTTAGTTTATCTCACTGGAGGGACTACAAGATGGCATTTTCCAAAACAGACAATATGTTTTATTGTTAGTATATAAAACTTACAAAATTATGGAAGCAAAGACATATCAGAAAGAATATTATATTGCCAGTTCAGAATATGCAATGGATAGTAGAACCTATACTAATTAGACCATGCAGGGGGCTAGCTGGTTCCTGCCGGTATACCTGGGTCTCTCTCTAATGCTTCCTATGCCTGCATGGAGTTTTATACAGAGAGCTTCTTTGTTCTAAGAGGCAGATCCCCTAACTCTGGTCTTGTACCACCCTATTCCCTATTGGTGCAAAAATGCTTACCTATCTACCCTACCCCCCAGTCCACGCTCCATCACCTCCCCTCTCCGGGGGTGGCCAGGATAGGAACATTGGGGCATTTCTTGAACTTTCTTTATCTTCACATGAGCCTCCATATCTGGAGTTCTTATTGCCTCTTGGATGCTGACTTGTGGGTTTTACAGCACTGTAAGGGATGGCGTCCTTGTAAACAGTCTTGTGCAAGAAATTGAAACAAAGATGCACGAGTGGCATTCCAACACACTGACCAGGCCTGGTTCCCATGGCTCACATCAAAGACAGCAAATGTCCAACCTGTGTTTTAAAAATTCTTTCTCGTCTTCACATGGGTATTCAGGCCCCCCATCTTCCACCCCCTCCTTCATTCTGGGGTTTTATGGATTTATGGCCTTCTGGATGCCTGGCATATGTTGAGCAGTTCTGCATGTGTCGTACAGCATTGATAATATCAAGGCTCAAACAAACAATGACTACAGGGCCTTGAAGAAGTGTCCTCTCAGCAGGGGATGGAGGCATGAGCTTTCGCAGAGGCCAGCAGGTTTAGCATTTCAAAAGGATACATGACTCTCGCAGATAGCAAGGCACATACTGCTACAGCCGGTGTGTGAAATAATTCTTCAGTCTAGCTTGTAAAAGAAAGGCTTTCCCGGTTGCTGAAAAATGTAGTTTAAAAATGTCCCATACAGGTTTTCTAAATCAGCACCCCGGAAGGACTGCATGCGCTGATAGAAACTGCCCCTGGGGAGAAAAGAAGCTGCCCCCCACTAACCAGGGTGGAACCTATAAAAATCACGTAAATGTCCCCAAGCGATGCCACCCCATGAAGGCGGGCCAGGACAGTTCTCAGGAAGATGGGGCACCTAAGAATCAGTCAAGGCCTGAACCAACTTATCCAACTCCTCACCAAACAGAAAAGAGCCTTGAAAAGGAAATTTACTAAGCTTAGCCTTAGATGCCTTTATCTATCGACCAACCCCAAAGCCACAAGGTACGGCAAGAAGCCACTCTGAGAGCCATAGACTTGGCTGAAGCCCGCAACAGATCATACATATGGCATCCGAATGATAAGAAGCGCCAAGCTCAATTTTAGCAACCTCCTGATCCACCAAGGACCAGTCAACAGACTCCCGATCAAGCACTCGGTCTGCCCACCGGAAACAAGCCCAGGTTACCAAGCCAACACAAATCGCTGCCTGGCCCACCAAGGCAGCTACAGTAATACTTTGCTGGAAAAGACACTCTAACTTACAAACCTGAGAGTCCCGTAAAGCCAAACCGCCTTCAACAGGTACCATATGCCTACGCGCGATAGCTGAAACCACATGAGACTTAAAAGTATCCCTATCAGGAATGGGAGAAAAATGAGCCATGGCCTGTGCCAAATGAAAAGGCGTGTCTGGTGACTTCCACTGCGCGTGCACTACATCCTGATGCATAGGAAAAGAATGGGAGGCTGACTAGATCCCCCAAAGCAGGGAGTCCACCACACACGGGGGCTCCTTTGCATCTGCCTCAAAATGCAAAATCGAAAAAACCAGGAGAATAAGCTGTTGTAGCTCTTACCAGTGAAAAATATGCACCATTGATGCATCTTTGCCAGCTGGCACCTCTGAAAAACCCATGTCCACATTCTCCGTTTCCCCCCCCCCCCCGCCCGAGAGGATCTTGGGAGCCAAACAAGGGGTCCTCATCAGGTGAAAAACACTTCTTCAAACAAAATCCTCGTCCCATGAAACCCGCGGCTGCTTGGACGAAGACGGGGGGGGGGGGGGGGACTGTACCAGAACTGGCGCTGAAGGGGGCTGAGCAGGGATAGATGAGGAAGGCAAAATCCCCCCGAAAAACTCAAGACCTCCAGGGAAGAAACAGGACTCCCAGCTGCTTGCTAAAACAAAATCTGGGGAAAATCTCCCAGATGGCAAAGCAGGACTCATTGCCAAGGAGGAAGACCCAGCAGAAACCTGTTCCTGTCTCTCTAAGACAGGAGAAAGTCACCTGAGGCCACAGGCAAGATGATGGAGCTTCCTGCCAAAACTGGCAAAAAAACCCAGCTGAAAAAACCTCCTCCAGGCCTGCAGTGACAAAGGGAATAGACTTAGTAGGTAAAGACGTGTTGTTCACCCTCTCCAAGGTAGAGAGAACGAAAGGGCACTCTCTAAAGTGAAAACGGGATAGATTCCGTACAAACATAAGGAAGTTCTTCTTCACCCAGAGAGTAGTAGAAAACTAGAACGCTCTTCCGGAGGCTGTTATAGGGGAAAACACCCTCCAGGGATTCAAGACAAAGTTAGACAAGTTCCTACTGAACCAGAACGTACGCAGGTAAGGCTAGACTCAGTTAGGACACTGGTCTTTGACCTAAGGGCCGCCGCAGGAGCAGACTGCTGGGCACAATGGACCACTGGTCTGACCCAGCAGCGGCAATTCTTATGTTCTTATGTTCCCAGCACTATCAACGGTAAGGGAAACCTTATTTCCCTTACCATCGACGGCTGCGGAAATCCCTGTGTGGGCAGTAGGGAAAACCCGGGCTTCCTCACTGCCTGCTGCTGACTTGTGGTGCACGCGCGAAGGGGAACCTTGCTCACTGGCACCCAATTGCTGGAGACTGAGAACTTACTGAGAACTTGGGACTGCACAGCCCACTTATACTACAGCCAAAAGTTTGTGTCTCAGTCTCCATCTGCTGGTCGAGGTGCATTATAACCCATCAGCTTCTGTGCCAGTCTGAAGGGATGATAAAGAATGTCCATTAACAAGTACCAGACAATCCCTGCTCAATAGAGCTTACAATCTAATTTAAACAGATAAACAGGACAAAGAAGTATTAGAGAATTTCTCACAGAGAGAATGATAAAACAGAACTTGCATGGGTAACAGTGTGCTAAGTGTAAAATTATGCACAATTATAAAACTAGGAGGTAAGGGGGCAATTTAAGAGACCTCAGCTAGGAAATCTACAGGTACCTAACAGCTAATATTCAATGAAAAATTACCCAGCTTGTTTTGCTGAGAAATTTGCAGCCACAAATTACACACCAAAAGTAATTTTATAATAGGCCATCTAGGTTAAAAAGGTTATTTATAAGGGTCCTAGATACCAACTTTTCTTTATAAGATACTAGTGTCATGAACAATTATCAGACTTAGGGGCAGGTGTGAATTCAACACAAACTTTACTATTTGGGCAGCTTTCAAATGCTGCCCCTTTAATGTCTATTTCAAAAGCAAACATGCAGCCACCTCTGAGATGATGGCCTGGCTACACATCTTTGTCTTACCAGCTTCAAAATGAGACAAGAAAGAAAGAACAAATATATCACCTTTTTTGGTTATCATTAATGTTATCCAAATATAGAGGGCTAAGTGAAGCACAAATATATAAAAATGCTGACAGGAGGCATCTATGGTTCTAACTTTTGCTTTTATGAATAATTTTTAAAATAAAATTTACTTTTAACATAAATGATTATAATAATTCCCTCTGTGCCAATAAAAGCATGGATTCTAGACTCTAGCACCCTTTTCTGTAACACCTACAGACCTGAGTTACAGAAATCAGCATTCATGGATATTTGCTGACTCTTCCTTTGTGTCAGATAATGCTGTTCCAGGGACACACAGCTGCAGTAAGTGACCTTTATGAAAGCTTTTGCTAATAGTACTGCAGTAAGCTATTTCTGGGAATGCTAAAGAAAAAAAGCTCACTTCATGTATTCCAGGCTAAGAGCATCATCTTCTGCCTAATGCAGCCTAAGCAAATCTGATCCACTGATGGATCTCAACCCAGCAACAATCAGCTGCCAATGTAAAAACAAGCAGACTGCAGTATTTATGTGGCCTACGGCAAATTCTCTTTCCACCCATCCCCCCAACTTTCTGTTCTAAGGCACATGAAAAGCTAATTATACTCATAGTACTAACTGGCAGTGTACTGTGGGAAGCTAGGTATCCATAGTACACCTATTTACATTACCTGCATGATTTTGAAGAAATCAATTAATTCTCCAACTTACTTATTTATTTTAAAAATTTATATACCGTTTAAGCCTAAATGGTTTATATAATTTTACAAGCAAACACAACGCAAGCCCCTTCAAACATTAGGAGGAGTGTGTGGCGCAGTGGTTGGAGCTACAGCCTCAGCACCCTGGGGTTGTGGGTTCAAACCCCGTGCTGCTCCTTGTGACCCTGGGCAAGTCACTCAGTCCTCCATAGCCCCAGGTACGTTAGATAGATTGTGAGCCCACCGGGACAGAGAGGGAAAAATACTCAAGTACCTGATTGTAAAACCGCTTAGACAACCTTGATAGGCGGTATATAAAAAACCTAAAAAAAAAAAAAAAATTTTTCTATAACTTTGTGTCTTGTAGGATTGACTGTGACTTCACATCCTGAGGCAGCTCATAATTAGCGAAACGCTGGCCACCGTCGATCTGCGGTGTCTCTCTGTGCACTCAATAGAATTTGGCTTTTCATTTTTTTTTAAAACAACAGCTTTTATTGAAATACACCTCAAGCATTACATTAACCAATAACATACAGCAACAAGAAAATAAAGTGCAATCAACTACACTCCCAATAACACCCGAAGTGTAATCAAGAACAATACAAATAACAGCTCCCCAATCCAAGAATAACCAACCACAAAACCCGCCAAATCACTGTCAAATCCTCCCTCCCACCCACCCCCCCGGGACAAGACCCAGTTCCCACAACACCCAATAAGGTCGAGAAGCAGCCAATACCAGAAAAATGAAAACAGAAAAACAAAAAAAATTTGGAACAGGGATATAAATAAAGGTGTCCCCCAATCTCCACCTAGTCCAGGCTCATAGTCAACTCAATGTCCCAGTCCCCCCCTGCCACTAATCCCCACAGAGGCCCGAAATCTACGCCAGATATGAGCATAGCCATGGAGTTTGCCATGGCGTAAGGCTGTGAGATGATAAAGAAGTTGTCAAGTAAGCCAACGACGCTCCACCATGGCCCACGTGGGAGGGAGCACTTGGTTCCAAAGGGAGGCAATAGCTAATCTGGCAGCAGTGAAGGCCAACTTACAGAACATAGAATCCCCCCAAGCTAGATCTAATTGATGCCAAAACAACAAGGCATGTCGCCAATCCACTGGAATTTGGACATCCAGGATCCGAGACACCCGAGAGAAAATCCCAGTCCAGAACCCAGACACCCGCCCACACTGCCACCACATATGGAAATAGGTACCCACCTCCCCACAACCCCTCCAACAAAGAGCACTAGCACCTCCCTGCCAACGAGCCACCGCCTGAGGGGTATAATACCAGCGAAAAAGAACCTTATATCCATTCTCGATCAACAAGGCAGCTATGCCCGCCGAAGAGATCTCTGACCAGACCTCCCCCCAGGTGTCCCAGGAAATATCAGAACCCCAATCACCCTCCCAGGCCCTCATATAAGAATGTGGGGTCCCCCGACAATTGAGGCACCTGTATATCGCAGAGAGAGCTCCCTTCCTGAGCACCGGTCCTAACAACAGCTCAAATGGAGTCTTACCCCCCCTCAGATCCCTCAGAATACCCGAGGTCCCGATATAGTGAACCACTTGCCGGTAAGGAAACAGATCTCTGACCCCAAGGCCAAACCTGTCCCGGAGCTCTGGAAAGGGTCGAATACGACCCAAAACCGGATCCCACAACTGACCCACACACACTAAGCCCCTAGTCTCCCAATCAGCAAATACTCCCCCACCCCTTCCCGGTAGAAAATCTGGATTATGTCTGAACGGTGTATACCAAGAGTGGCGCCTACCCAGCAGTAAACTACCCCGGGTCTGATTCCAAACCCTCAAAGAAGTACCCACCGAGGACAAGCCACCCTCCGGCCGCACCCTGCCAGGTAACCAAGGCCGATGTAACAAAGGCACCCCATCACTTAAACTTTGCTCTATCTCCACCCACCGTTTCGGCGTCTGCGTCTGCCACTCTAACAGGGCGCGCAGCTGAGCAGCCTGATAATATTTTACCACATTGGGAACCCCCAACCCCCCGTCACCCCTACCCATACATAAGACCTTCCTGCTCACCCTAGGTCTCCTTCCCGCCCAAATAAAGTGAGAGATATGCCGTTGAACTCCCTCCAATGTGTTCCTACCCACCCAGAGCGGCAGTACTTGAAACACAAACAAAAGACGAGGTAAGATCATCATTTTCACAACTGCCACCCTACCCAACCAAGAAAAGTACTGATCTTTCCAACTAAGCAAATCTTGTCGAATGCGACGAAAAAGCGGGGGAAAATTAAAATCATAAAGATCCACTCCCGGAGATCCAAAATATACCCCAAGGTAACGGAGAGAATGCTGAACCCACCGGAACGAAAACCGATCTCGGAGGTAAGCCACTCGGTCATCAGCCAAATTGATGTTGAGGAGCTCAGACTTCCCAACATTGACACGAAATCCCGACATCCTACCATAAGCATCCAACTCCCGTAAGATAGCCTGCAAGGAACCCTCAGGATCCTCCACCGTAAACAAGAGATCATCCGCAAACAGAGCTAACTTATAATCCCCACCCGGCACCGTAACCCCCTTGATATCCCGATTCAGCCTCACCCTCTGCGCCAGGGGTTCTATCGTTAAAGCGAAGAGAAGAGGCGAAAGAGGACACCCCTGACGCGTTCCCCGTGCGAGTGAAAAAGTCTCCGAGTAGCCCCCATTTACCTTAATACATCCTATAGGGCAAGTATAAAGGATCTGAATCCAATCCCGCATGCGCTGACCCAAACCCACAGATTCCAAGACCCTGAACAAGAATGGCCAGGAGACTCTATCGAACGCCTTCTCAGCGTCGATCAATAGAAACACCGTTTCCCTCATTCCCCCCCCTCACCCTTTCAAACAAATTATAAACCTGACGAGTGTTGTCGCCCACCTGTCTACCCGATACAAAACCCGACTGATCCGGATGGATCAGCCGAGGGATCCAACTCATTAATCTGTCAGCCAAGATCCGCGTAAAAATCTTGGTGTCAACCCCCAACAACGAGATCGGCCTATAAGAAGCACATTGCAGGGGATCCTTCCCTTCCTTGGCCAACACCGTCACACCCGCTAATCTCATAAAGTAGGGAAGGACACTATTCTCTTGCAAGGAGTTAAGAAAGCGCAAGAGAGGAGGCAGTAGAAGATCCTGAAAGCGTTTATAATAACGAACAGTAAAACCATCCAGCCCTGGCGACTTACCAAGGGGCATGGAACGCAATGCTCCACGAGCCTCAACCAATGTGAGAGGACGATCCAACCGTACCACATCATCAGGCGCAATCCGGGGCAACTCCGCCGCAGCCAAATAAGCGTCCAGGTCCGGTAAGGACCCAGGAGTGTCCGGTGCGTATAGGTGGGAATAATACTCCACAAAACGGGTCCGAATAGCATCCTCTTTCTGCAACAACTCACCAGAGGCCGCCCGCAGCGAGAGAATCTGATTGCGTGTCTGCCTCACTTTCAGACGATGAGCAACCAGACGACTAGCCTTATTAGAAAATTCAAAATAACGCTGTTTGAGAAGCTGCAAATTATGGTGCAAACGCTCCATGTCTAAAGCCTGAAGATCTCGGCGTGCTTGAAACAAGCGTTCACGTAATGCAACATCCCAAGGGCTACGCTTGTGCAATCCCTCCAACCGACCAATCAAAGCCAACAAAGCCGCCGCCTCTGCCCGTCGTTTACGTTGCCGGGCCGAGGCCAGGGCTATCACTCTGCCCCTAAGGGTAGCCTTTAATCCCTCCCAAACCGCTTCCAATGAAGCATCACACTCTACATTCACATCCAAATAATCCTGTATCCACCCTTCAATCTGCACCCCCACCTCCGGATCATCCAGGAGGCTATCATTAAAACGCCAGAATTTGCGTCCCGAGCCACCACCCTCTCCCCGAAGCCGCAACCACACCGGGGCATGATCCGACCAGGTTAGGGACTCAATCCCCGCTGATTCTACCCTCCGAAGCAGTCCCCGCTCCACAAAAACATAATCGATTCTAGAATAAGATGAATGGATACCCGAAAAATAAGTATAATCTCTAGCCGATGGATTGAGCCACTGCCAACAATCCACCACATTCAGAGTAGCCAAGGCCTCCCTCAACAATTTACGGTCTCGCCTCCCATATTGATCTGCCCTCCCCGAATTATCCAAATGAGGAGTCACTGTAAGATTAAAATCCCCCCCAAGACCAGGGCACCTCCCTTAAACCGGAGAATTCTAGGCACCAGCTCTCGAAGGAAGACCCCCTGACCCTCATTGGGAGCATAAACATTGACCAGGGAGTACAAGACCCCCTCAATCAAAGCCTCCAACATAATATACCTACCCTGAGGATCCCTCATCACTCTCTGCATCTCACAGCGAATCCCCTTACGGACAAGAATACCCACCCCACCTCTCTTAGAAGTGCCCACCCTGGAAGCCCAGAAGGCCTGAGGAAATCGAGAATCCCTAACCAGTGATTCATGGGACTGGAGGAGATGTGTCTCCTGGACAAAACAAACATCAGCCCGCAAGCGCTGCAGTTCCCTATAAAAAGCTTGTCTCTTATTGGGGGAATTGAGACCCCTGATATTATAAGAGACTAACCGGAATCCCTCCATAATCCAATAGAAAGAATGGCAATGCAAACCCAACCCCCACCAACTTGTCCCCACATTCTCCCACTACCCTCCCCTAACCCTCCCCCCCCCACCCCCCCTCCCCCAAAGTGAGAGTCCACAGATCTCCCACCAACATTCAAGGAAGTGATCCATCTCCTTGGCCCCTTACACAAACCCCACAACAACACACTAACTGTCAAATACAAGTCCCACAACAATCCCCAGGATTCAATCCGCCCACCCCCAAACCCTCCCGCACCACACTGCACACTCCCCCCTCCCCACACAGTTCAACATACCATCACAGAATACCAATACATCACTCCATCTTCCCCCTTCCCACTCCCCCTAGAGCCAGTCCACGGACTACCCCCGCTCACAACCAGTCCACTACTCATGTCCAGACACCCAGCTCCAAGGAGGGGTTCACACACCCAAACACCGTCTGGTATCCCTCAGGGGGGGGCACTGGATGTAGAGGCAGAAACTGGAAGGGGGGGCGGGTGGGGTCCACCTCCTCGGCCGCCTCTCCCGCCCTGAGATCCCCTCTCCACTCGTTGCCATCGGGAGGGGGTGGGAGGCGCCGCCCTGGGAGATACCGCTCCCCCAGCAGGAGCAACCTCCTCCGGAATTTCAATACCCACTTGTTGCAGCAGACCACAAGCCTCCCGTACTGTAGTAACTTTTGTATGGACTCCATTTATGGTGATCACCACCCCAAAAGGGTAAGTCCAGCGGTAGCGCAAATTACTACGTTGCAATGCTTTAGTCACTTCTCTGAACGCCCTACGTTTCTGGAGTGTGCCCGCTGCCAAGTCCTGATAAAACTCCAACCTATGGCCTTCCCAGGTGACTGTGCCCATCTCCCGGGCTCTGCGGAAGATCTGTTCTTTAAGGGTGAAGCTCAGGAGGCAAAGGACGATATCCTTAGGTTGATCAGAGGTCCTAGGACCCAGGGCTCGATGTGCCCGCTCCAGTCCCAGCTCCAGGGTATCATCTTGTAAAAGCCACCTGAGCAGCTTAATGGTGGTAGCACGCACGTCTTTAAACTCTGGCAAGTCCGGTAGGCCCCGCACCCTCAAATTATTACGCTGGGTGCGGTTCTCCAGATCCTCAACTTTGTCCAGGAGGATTTGATAGTCAGCAGAGGCAGTTTCCAAGGATCTTTGCACCCCAGTCACTTTCTCCTCGCAGCCGTCCAGCCGCATCTCCACCACCTCGACCCTGGTGCCCACCTCTACCAAATCAGTGCGCAGCTCTTGCACCGCTTCCCGGACCTGCACCGCCACAGCTGAAATTTCTGATTTTACCTCCGTTATCCAGCGCTGCATATCCGCTTTAGTAAGCGGTTCCGGCGGGACCTCCACCTGCACGGGCTCAACCAGCATGTCGGCGACCGCCGCGATAGCGCCACTCAAGTGCGACGCTTCCCCACTGCTGGTTTCCAGGCCCCGCTCCGCCACGTGCCACCCGACCCAGCGCCTGTTCCAGCGTACACTGGCCGGGTTTGTCGCCGGGAATTTTCTTGCGCGTTGCCATGGGGTTCCCTGAGTCTTCCCCCACCTCACCACCACCCGGGATGCCAGAAAATGCGCCGTTTGCACTGCTTTTAAAAGTTAGATCGCCGGGCCCGAACGGAGCCTACTGATTAAGCTTCCATCCGCGGCGATGACGTCACTTCCTCTTGAATTTGGCTTTTCAAATCATTTTCAGATCATAGGGTTCCCGATACAAGGCAAAGTATTTCCTACTTGCATTGCACAAGGCTTTTCTTTATTGAAATATTATTGAGGAGATTTTTTATGCCAGTGACTTTATCATACCCTGTAAAACTCCACCTGTTTTCAACCTGAGTTTCTCGGTTTGGTGGAGGGGGGGATCTGAGGCTTTTTCCTCCTTTTCATAATTTTCATAGAAGAAGCTTTGTTGATGTGCATATTTTAGGTTTTTCTGCCTTGTTCTGGAACTCTATACCTGTGGAATATCTAGTACTTCTCTTTGTGGACTCTGTTGATCTTTCATGAGTAGTTGTGCTGTGCTGTAAACCAGGTCGAAAGTGTAGTGAGAATAAATTACATAATTTTACATACATAATTCTATAAAATAAGTAAAATCAAACAAACATTAACAAATTATCTTCAGAAAATCAGCTCTAAGAAATGAAAACAAAATGGCTTTTACAAAGAATCATAAAAAATTCTTCAACAAGCACTGTACAATGATCTTTATCCAAGTTAACAATCATAGTAACATAGTAGATGACAGTAGTTAAAGATCCACATGGTCCATCTGATCTACCCAATAAGGCGGCTAGAGCCACACTCCATGCACTGAGGATTCCGTTATGTGTCTTATTGATAACTGTTATGTAACCCGTTCTGGGATCCTTGGGGAGGACGGAATATAAATTGAATTAAATAAATAAATGCATAAATTGCAGAGAAATAAAAGTAATTGACAGCAATCACATCTGGTCAAAGATAAGTATAATCAGACTAGATGGATTCTGTAGTCCTTACGTGTTTTCATTGTAAATATGTTCTACCTCTTCCTATTATTTCCAGATCAGGGAACAGCCACACTAATCAGTTGCATGGTCAAGTCTACACTAGAGCTTTCTGTGTATAAAGCCACTGTCCCATACAATAGTTAGATTGTGAACCCGCCAAGAAAAATAGGGAAAATACTTAAAAAGAGTACCTGGGATAGGTAGCATGGAATGTTGCTACTATTTGGGTTTCTGCCAGGTACTTGTTTTGTTTTTTGTTGTTTTTTTTTAAATCTTTATTGATTTTCCTATATATCAACAGAGCAATACATAAGTATATAAACATATAATAAATCAAGAAAAGCACATTCATCTTACAGACATACATGAGCATTTAAACCCACCCATCCATCCAATAACTAGTCAAGAAAAACATAAATACATAGATTCTTTCAATAACCTTTCCCTATTTAAAGTAGTACACTTCCCCCTCCCCATTCGCTGTTTCCCTACTCGCAATTTCACACAATTGTGATTTTTTTTTTTTGGGGGGGGGAGGAGGAGGAACCCTCCCCCCCATATTTTTGTCTTCCCCCCGGCATCCCGGCCTTACCTGGCTGTGTCGTGCAGGATAGCTGGGTGAGTCATTTGGGCTTTGTGTTCCATTTTGTGCAGGCCTCGTTGTTCGGGATAGTCGCTCCGCTGTAGACACAGAGGCATCGGCGGCACGGAGTACGAGGGAGCAATTGTTTTCTGGCCGTTTGAGTTCGGCATCGGGCGTGCGCCTGTAAGTGGTAGTGCGCAGGAGCTGAATTCCGGCCTGCAGGATAGTGCGCATTGCCGGTTGGAAGTGCTGGTTTTCGGCGCTGGAGCAATCTTCCTACGCTCCTGCCCCGTGCAGACAGCCATTAGGAAATGGCTGTGGGGAGTTCCCGTAATCTCTCAAGAGACTAAGGGAACTCGCCAAAGCCATTTCCTAATGGCTATCTGCACAGGGCAGGAGTGTAGGAAGATCGCTCCTGCCCCGAAAACCAGCTAGACCACCAGGTAAGGCTGGGATGCTGGGGGAAGGCAGAAGGGAGGTGGGGGTGGATCAGAGCCGGATATTCGCGTTTTTTTGCCATTCGCGGTCCGGCTCTGCCCGTATCGCCCGCGAATAAGGAGGGAGAAGTGTAACGTAATCCCACTCTCCTCCCACCCACCTGGATGTATGTACTCAAAGGGCTAAAATTAAGATAAAAGTATCCCTCCACCCACCCTCCTCCTTCTCTGGATTGGCCACTGTGGAAACAGGATACTGGGCTGAACCAGTTCTTGTGTACTTACTATTCAATGTATTGTAAACCACTTTGGGTTAATCTCTTCATGAAAAGGCAGTTAATAAATCCCAATAAGTAAATAAATTACAATCCATCAAGATCAAATACTGGCACCACAAATAGAGATTCACATAGTCATGGAAGAGTGCTTTTATTATTTTGGTTGCAGCATAGTCACATTCATTGCCAATACTTGATTAAACCAACAATCTAAATGCTGCAAACTCACATAATTTTACTCGTTATCAACCTTTATATGACTCCTCTTCCCCCTTGGAGATACACTCCTAGCATGTAATATGAAAGTGATACAAAATATGCTGCTCTCAGATCATAAACTATAGAAGTATACTTGGTACTGATCCTACTTCCCAACTAATGTCAAAACCCACTCCAGCCCATCCAAATCTGTCTTTCCATAATACTATACTGTACAGGTCTTTTTCAACAAGGATTCAATGTGGCTAACAAAAGAAAGACTTTGTACAGCATTTACAGTAGGAACAATGCATGAGACATGAGAAATTAGTAGAGACATCTATACTGGCTAGAGTTATCTTATAAGGAAAACAGATATGTCTTAAGTGTTTTCCAGAGGCAAAAGTATGTGAAGATCTGTCGTAGAGAAGATGGGAGTTTATTTCAAATGTATGTAGCTTGAAATTCGAAAGTTGACTCAAACATCTTTTTTCAGTGAACTTGTTGAGGGGAGAGGAAAGGGATCTTGAACCGTTATGTCGATCTTGAGTTGAGGAAGGAGGGTGCGACCTTGATGTTGGTGGTGAGCCCATAGAAGTTTTCACCGTATATGACTTTGTGGATCATACAGCTCATCTTGAACTGTATTGAAGCTCACATTCCAACTTTGTTTCCCTCCCAGTTAGAGGTTGCAAACTGAAAAAACACCATGAACACCTTCTCTCACATCAAGCAGCAATATGGGGTAAAGATCTAGAACAATTGCTATCATCCACTACTTATGAGGAATTTAGGAAGCGTCTAAAAACACACCTGTTCCTAAAGTATCTAAACAACTGACCCTCTCACCCCTTTCTCCTCAACAATGATTCCCTGACCTATTAATCACTTTCTCCTCAACAATGGTTTTCTTGTCCTACTAATCACTTTCTTCCGCCTCTCTCAAGCTCAATCAATTTGTACCTTCGCTTAATCTTTGTTAAACCGCATAGAACTTCACGGTATTGCGGTATATAAACGGTTATTATTATTATTATTATTGCTGGCTCTGAGTCTGGCTGCTGTATTCTGGAGTGTCTGTAATATTTTAAGCTCTTTTTCTCTGATTCCACTGTATAGAGAGTTATAGTAGTCCAGGTATGACAGTAGTATTGCTTGACTGATCGCCCCAAAGTTGTTTTGAGTTATGACTGGCCTAATATTCCTCAGTTGGCTTAAGTCTGAAAAATAATTTTCTTGCTACTGCATTGATTTGGTCTTTATAGGTTAGGAAAGAGTCAATAATGATGCCCAGTACTTTGGAAGTTCTCTCTATTTTTAACTTCTCTCCTGAAGTTAGCTCTATTTCTGTGCACAGTAAAGAGAATGTGGCACAGTGGTTAAAGCTAAAGCCTCAGCACCCTCAGGTTGTGGGTTCAAACCCACACTGCTCCTTGTGACCCTGGGCAAATCACTTAATCTCCCCCATTGCCCTAGGTACATTAGACAGATTGTGAGCCGGCAGGGACAGACAGGGAAAATTGCTTGACTACCTGAATAAATTCATGTAAACCGTTCTGAGCCCCTCTGGGAGAACGGTATAGAAAATTGAATAAATAAATAAATGAGCTGAAGTCACTGAACCAGAGAATCTTGGTCTTGGACTTGTTGAGTTTGAGGTAGTTTTTTGTATCCAGTCAGTTAGGTATTCTTTTGTATTTTTACGTGTTGCAATTTATTTCTGGCTTCGCAAAGGAGAAAGGTGTCTGCATAGGAGAGGATGGGGACTTGTGGAAGGGTGAAACTTTCGCCTAGAATGCATATGTATAGATTGAATAAAAAGGGAGAGAGCAGAGATCCTTCTGGAACCCCACTAGTGGCTTTCCAGCTTTGTGATTTTTTTCCGTCCTTCCATACCTTGCAAAATCTATTTTTCAGGAACCGGGAGAACCATTGTAATCCTTTTCCTTGAACTCCCCACTTCATTGAGTCTCATTAATAGTAGTGAGTGGTCTACTGTTGAATTGGAGTAGAATAGATTAAGTTTTACCTTAGAGGTGAGTTCCAATAACAGTGATTCTGTGCTGTGCATGGCCCTGAAGCCATGTTGTAAACTGTGAAAGCCATTCATTTTATCCAGGTTTTGGAATAGCTATGTGTTAACGCAGAATTCTAATAGCTTTGCAGGTCACGGGGCACCTGCTACTGGTCTAAAGTTCTCTACTTTAGTTAGGTCTAGTTTGGGTACTTTGGGTATTGGGGTTAGGGAGATGTTGGATCTTGTTCTTGTGTATTTGCCTTGGTTCAGGCATCTACTATAATAAAACGCTAAGCATGCATGAGCACTCTTACCTGCGTGATCCGTGATCCCTGATCCATAGGTCTGTGGCCGGCAGGAGTGCGCATGCGCGCACACAACAGTCCCTCTCTCGCAGACCTCAAGGTGATGTGCAGTCTTGCCGGCTCCCTTACACTTCACACCCAGACGAAGTTTATTTTTAAGTTAAAAGCCGCCGCGGCGGCTCCCCCCTCACTCACTGTAAGGCAGTTCGTCATCGTCGCCCCCCTGGCGCACCCAAACCACCGTTGACCCTCCCACCGTGAGATGACCACAAATCTCCCTACTCCAGCAGCATCCGCAGTACTCTAAACACGCTGCTTCGCGGCCTTCTACTGTCCTGATTTCCTCTGCCGCGTCCCTGATGACATCAGGAGAGAGAAAGACAAAGAAAAAAACCCCAGGTAGACAGACATCTACTCTAGCACCCGTTAATTTAATGGGCTTAAACACTAGTGTATTTATAAGTGCTGTCAACCATTGCAAGAACACTGGTGTGGCCCGTTCCAGCAGGTGAGCTGGGCAGATGTCTAAGTGACAGTGTTGTTTTGGAAAGTCTTTTCTAATCTAATCCAATCTTCGATCTCCCAATGGAGCTCGACGCGGTTCACAAGTAATTAAAGGCCAGAGTACATAAGAAGAACATAGGAAGAAATAAATGTTGCAGTGATATCAATTTGACGGTTCTATAGGTAAACCATTTAGGTATTGTGTAAACAGCAAAGTTTTTAGGATTTTACAAAATTGTTGTAGCTGGCCTATCAATCTAACAGTCAGGAAGTCTGTTCCAAATTTCTACCAGCTTGAAAGCAAAGGATTGACTAAGCTTCCCGGCAGATTTGATTCCCCTATAGGAGGGGAACGATAGCTTATATTGTATATTCCTCGAGCAGCAAAATCTGAAGGTATTCCAATATAAGGGGACCAAAGGGTCAAATATTCCATAGAGAAGCATAAAGATAACACATGCACATTTAAACTGGATCCTAAAACGGACTGGGAGCCAGTGTAGATTTCTCAACAGAGGAGAAACATGGTCATACTTTCTTTTCCCAAAAATAAGTTTAGCGGCTGTGTTTTTCTATCCATTGAAGTCATTTTAGACTGCCCTGCTTGATGCCCAGGTTTCAGTTTCTCTTATGGAGATTGGTGAGAATTCTGACCAGTTTCTGTCTGCTGGAATACTCTTTGTTTCATTAGCGCTTATATCCACGCTGTCTTCAAGGAGTGGGTGAATGTTTTTCTTATCATTCTAATTTTCTCTTGCTAGTTCTGTTTCATTTGGTTGCTGTTTGTTGGGGTCATCGGTTATATCTTTGGTATCTATGAATGAGTTAAATATTTTGAAAAGAATTATAATAATTTTATTAAAATTTGGGAGCCATTAACTTCTTATTGTAATAAGTAGATACCATTTTCTAATGAAATATATACTGTCTAATGTTAGGAAGGGGAAGGTTTATATATTAGTATTCATATTGGGAAAATAATAGAGGGAATCATGGGAGAGGAGGGTGGTAATTTTATGTATTATAAGATAAAATAGAAAGATTGTCAAGTGATGTGTTAATTTTATTGTTTTGATGTTTGTACACTTGATGTAAGATTGAAAATGAATAAAGATTTACAAAAAAAAAAAAGACTTTTTGAAATGTTTTTGGATTTCTCTATTTGATCTTCAAAGTATTGCTTTTTTGCCTCATCTGTCGCTTCTTTATACTGTTTTACTTGCTTCCTCCAACTGATGTAGTGTTCTTGGCTTTTCCTCCAAGCTCTTCCCATTCACCACACTATTTTCTTTAGTATTAGTAATGAGTTTGAGTGCCAGGGATTGATTCTTGGCTTTAGTTGGAGTGTTCTGAGTGGGTCGATGTCTTCTAGGATGGATATGGTGAGGTTTTGCCAGGAGTCAATGGTTGTGTCAATGTTTGTGTCCACTGGATGAAGTTGAGTTGTGATCGCATTCCAGAATTTTTCTGCTGGTATTTTACCACATTTTGTTGTTTTTAGTAACTCTTTGGTTGCTCGTAGGCTTGTCTTGGGTAGCTCGAGGAAGAAATTTATTAGGCAATGGACTGACTGTGCAATTGGTTTCCAATTCATATGTTCCACTAGGGAAGTGTCCCACAAACTTTGTTGAGCTGCGGCATACTAAACATTGTGGCCACGGCTTGAGGCATCCAGAAGTGCACGGACGTCACCGTGATATCATGTGCATGCATGACATCATCACGTCGACATCCGCGTATGCGTGAAGGCCCTACAGATGGTCCCTGAGCCACCAGTGTGGGGTACCAGCAGGGAAGAGGAGGAGAGGCGCTGGCTGACTGCCTACAGGACATGCCTCTCACTACGAGAAGCACGTCCTGTAGACAGTCAGCTGGCGCCAGCGTCTTTCCTCTTCCCCAGGGTGTCACGGCACACCTAAAATCTCAGGAGGCACACTAGTGTGCTGCGGCACACAGTTTGCAATAACACTGCACTAGGAGAAATAGGAGGCCATTGGATATATACATTATTAGGTCTAGGCTGTGTCTGTTTTTCTGGGTAGGAACATGTGGTAAGGTATTGGGACAGAGGCTATAAAAGTGTGCCCTTATTTGGGACACAGACCACAGAAGTCCACCTAGTACTTTTACTTCCCTTCTGCTGGAATTATCATCTAAGCACCAACAAGTTTTACTTTGATTCCATACTTTTGGCATTTAGGATCTTTTGTGTTTGGTGCATGAGTTTTTGAATTCCATCAGCATTTTTACCTCCACCACCTGCCCTTGGAGGACACTCCAGGCATTCACCACCTTCTCTGTGAAAAAGTACTTCCTGACAATACCCCTAAGTCTGACATC
Source organism: Geotrypetes seraphini (assembly GCF_902459505.1). Lineage (NCBI taxonomy): Eukaryota > Metazoa > Chordata > Amphibia > Gymnophiona > Dermophiidae > Geotrypetes > Geotrypetes seraphini. Next base: position 160,700,866 of record NC_047090.1, read on the forward strand.
CTGTAATCTCAATCTATGACCTTTAGCTCTACTTCTTCACCATCAAAGTTTGTGCCCGAGATAACAGGAGATAAAAGTAACCTGTCCAAAGTCAGAGTGTCAGAAGCAGGAAAGAGGGATTTGAATTTTGATGCCCTGGTTCTCAGCCCACTAAGTCAACTATTATCTTGTGCTCACAACTACAATGACAAGCACAATACTTTACGACTGGGATACTGCAGGCTTATGAACTGCACAGTGTTATATACATTACAAAAATAACAAGCAAGCTGTTCATAACATCTAACCTTCTGTAGTGGGAGCTGCAGAAGCCAATACAAAAGCCCACTTCGTAGCTGAAGCTGTATCACGAGGCACAACATTATTCCAAAATGTACCTGAAAGATCAAAGAACAATTGAAATAAAATTATTACACTGTGAGCTATTATGTAGACAAGTTGAAAAAATATCTATTAGTACTCTTTATCCCCCCCCCTCCAAAAGTCATCTAGGCATGTACAGAACTAGCAGCTATTTCCACAATTGGTTAATCCCCAGTTAGTTAATTCAGGGCATGCAAATAAGCTCATTAATATTAAAATGATATATTAACTAGTAGAGTGACTGATGCTCTAACATGGCTTCCCGATGCACTAAAAAAAAAAGTGATCGCTTTTAACAATCCAAAAAAGCAACTGATCTGTCTAACCTTTTTTTTTTTTTAATGGGCACAGATGCTGTACATGTTACACATGCATAATATCTGCCCCATTAGAAAAATAAGAAAAAAGCACACACACCCCTTTGACAATCCAACATCGGGAACTGGACCCCCTCCCCCACATGCCAGCAAAAACGGCAGGAGTACCCACTTCCTCCTGCCATGTCGGCACCACCTCACCTGCTCAAGAATAAAATGGCAGAAGGGATGCCCACTCCCTCCTGATTTGGCGACTCCCGCCAACAGCGAAACTGCAGGAGAGATGCCCACTTTCTCCAGCCACTGAAGGCCCACTCCTGTGCCAGACGCACCCCTCCCTGAAACATTCCCTATCCTGCCCCTTCCCCCCTGAAAAAAGGCCCCATCCCCCAAACCTTTTCAGAGAAATTGGAGCAGGAGGGAAGCTCAGTCTGTCCTGCTCATAGACCCACTAGTCCAAAATGGCGGGCCTTTCCCTCACTGGTGCATCACGTGATGAGCAGTGAGGGACCTAAGGCCCTGACTGGCTCAGACCCCTAAAGCTGCTCCCCTTGGGAGGGGCCTTAGGCTTATGAGCCAATCAGGGCCTTAGGCTCCTCCCTCTGTAGCCTAGCATACAAGGGGGAGGAGTCTAAGGCCTTGATTAGCTTGACTGAGCCAATCAGGGCCTTAGGCTGCTCCCTCTATATGCCAGGATACAAAGGGGAGGAATCTAAGGCCCTGATTGGCTCAGTCAAGGATAGTGATAGGAGTTTACTACTGACTGCCTGACCAGAATGAACAGATATTGAAATGTTAACAAAAATTAAGGACGCTAACAAACTGTGTTAACATGGAAGGCGACAGAGGGTAGTGATCATTAGGAAAGGGGTGTTACCAATGGTGTGCCTCAAGGTTCTGTTCTTGGGCCTGTTCTTTTTAACATTTTTATAAACGATATTACTGAAGGACTGTCAGGTAAAATTTGCCTCTTTGTGGATGATACCAAAACCAACAATAGAGTAGACACCTAGGATGGTGTGAATAACCTGAAGAAAGCCCTGGCGAAACTTGGAGAATGGTCTGAAATTTGGCAGCTAAAATTTAATGCTAATAAATGCAAGGCCATACATTTGGGCTGCAAAACCCCAAAGGAACAGTACAGTTTAGGAGGTGAAGAACATTATATGCATGATAGAAGAACGGGACTTCGGTGTGATTGTATGTGATGATATTAAGGTGGCCAAATAGGTTGAAAAGGTGACGGCGAAAGCTAGAAGGATGCTAGGGAGGGGTATGGCCAGTAGGAAAATGGAGATATTGATGCCTCTGTATAAGATTTTGGTGAGACCTCATTTAGAATTTTGTGTATAATTCTGGAGGCCGTACCTTCAAAAAGATATAAAAAGGATGGAGTCAGTCCAGAGGAAGGCTACTAAAATGGTGTGTGGTCTTCGTCATAAGGCATATGGGGACAGACTTAAAGATCTCAAGCTGTATGCTTTGGAGGAAAGGTGGGAGAGGGGAGATAAGGTAGAGACGTTTAAATATCTATGTGGCATAAATGCGCATGAGTTGAGTCTCTTTCATTTGAAAGGAAGTTCTGGAATGAGAGGGCATAGGATGAAGTTAAGAGGTGATAAGCTCAGGAGTAATCTAAGGAAATACTTTTTTACAGAAAGGGTGGTAGATGAATGGAACAGTCTCCCGGAAGAGGTGGTGGAGACAGAGACTGCCTGGATTCAAGTAAGTCTGGGATACGCACGTAGGTTCTCTTAGAGGAAGAGATAATGGCTACTGCGGATGGGCAGACTTGATGGGCCATTTGGCCTTTATCTGCCATCACGTTTCAATGTTTCTTCTGTGTTTCATTCTGACATATCTGTTATAGTTGTTATATATGATGGGAACCTCTCTAAGAGCAAAGTACTTTGGAGAAAATAGGAAAGGAGTCCAAGTTGAACAGACTTATGGAAGCCATGTGTTCATTCTTCCATGTTAGAATTATGTTTATTCAAGAACTTTCTATACTATCCTTCACCAACAGATCCAAATTAACAAGTATCATTTATCTTTTATTTGACCTATTGTTAAAAATATTATTCCCCTTAAGCATTTTTTGTTCTGTATAAAAGTTTACTACCATTACCATTTGCAAATCAAGTGTGAGAAATCCACAAACCTATTAGAGTTCCTCTGGCCACATGAAGTTCATTTTTGCCAGATGTAATCCAAACTCCACTGCTGTTAACCCCAAGGAGACTGGCCTGACACTGAGCCTCTTGGGACCAGAATGTCATTCGGAGTTTGTCTGCTACTTTCTCCACAGGAGCCTGAGCCACTGTTGCTACCGTTTGTGTTGCCTGGATTATTGTTTGAAAAAGGCTGCACTGGTCAAAGACGACATAATCTGTGATGCTCACCTAGAAGGCAATATATTAGCTCATCAGTCGGTTAGTATTTTGGGTCAACCATCCCCCCCCTTTTTGGGGGGGGAAGGTTACCTCAGTTTATATTCAGGTCGGTTTATATTCGAGTATATACGGTATACAGTACAAGAGTCTTCTGAATGGCTTCTAACTGTGCATAGTTATTCAATTCAAATTTGGGTAAGCACCCTTTACAGCAAAGGGCTGCAAAGTTTACTATAGCATGTGAAAAATATACGTGTTTGATACCTGTGAGACATAGACAGTTGGCTATACACACACACACAAAACTACTACTACTCCTCCTCTTCGAATATAAGCCGAGATTTTGGGGTGAAAAAAAAAAAGGCCCAAAAATAGGGGTCTTAGTTTATATTTGGGCAAGTGCTCACCCACCGCCCTCCCAGACTTGTAGGCCTCCACCAGACTGCCTGGCTCTGCACCCTGTTCCCCCCTCCCTGCCCATTCTACCTCCTCTCTGCCGCTATCCTGCCTGCTGCCTTGCCTTCCATATGACCCATGTACCTGGAATCCCTGGTGGTCCAGAGGTGTAGCAGGCAGGAGCAAGCTTTCCGCGCTTCTGCCCTGCTTCTGAGCCGGTCGCTATTGCGAGTTCTGGCAGTTCAGCTATATGCTGCTGCCTGGCTCTGAGTGGCTTCCTGAATGGCTGCCCTGAGTTCTCGTGAGTCTCGCAAGAACTCTCGGCAGCCCATTTAGGAAGCCACTCAGCATTGGGCAGCAGTTTGATTCTCTGGAGGGTGCTCTGAAAATTGCTAGAGCTATGTCACACTGGTATTCTCTGGCACAAGTGTGTCAGCAACGTTTTGATCAGTCCAGGGTGGATTTTTTTGGTGGTGCAGGTGGCTAACTGCACTTCTTCCTAGTGTGGGTGGTGTCTTGTTAGAAGATATGAGGGACCATCGTGTGGATGTGGTCCTCAGGAAACTCTTTGACGCAGCTGCTTTAGGTGCTAAAGCTGCTTAGGTGATGTTTTTTGGTGCAGGTGCCTGTCTCTCTCAAATGCACACACTGGAGAGTGAGACAGTGGTTCCTCTTCCTCAATTTTTTTTTGGGCAGCGACAGATTATATGGCGATGCATTGTATAATCTTATGCAAGATTGGCAAAGGTGTTGGCGTCCTCCTTCTCTAATCGCAGAATGCTTTGGTTCAGACAGTGGGCTGGTGATTCCACTTCCAAGGCTTCTTTGGCTAGACTGCCTTTTCAGGAGCAGTTATTGTTTGACAAAGGTCTGGACAACCTTATGGCTTCTGAGATGGTCCGTTGCCCTGAGACTTTGCCTGATAGCAGGCCCACCTGCTATCAGGCAGCTGAACCTGCTATCGGTACAGCTGAACCACCAGAACTTGCAGTAGCAACCAGCTCAGCAGCAGGGTAGAAGCATGGAAAGCTCGCTCCTGCCCCCTACACCTCTGGACCACTAGGGATTCCAGATACGTGGGTCATACGGAAGGCGCGGCAGCATGCAGAATATCGGCAGAGAGGAGATATAAGGTACAGGGCAGGGAGAGGGGACAGTGTGCAGAGCCTGGGAGGGCGGTGAGTGAGGGGGGACAGGATGGAGAGCCTGGCAGGGAGTGAGGAGGGCTGGGTGCAGTGCCTGGCAGGGGAGGGAGGGAGGTGGCACTGAGTGCAGATCCTGGCAGGGCAGGGCACTTGAATATTAAGTTCCCCCCCCCATCTTATATTCAAGTCAACCATTTTTCCTCCTTTTTGGGGGGAAAAATGGGGGTCTTGGCTTATATTTGGATCGGCTTATATTCAAGTATAAACATGATTTATTTCTATAGTGCTACCAGATGCACGCAGCGCTGTATATTAAACACTCAAGAGACAGTCACTGCTCGAAAGAGCTTAAAATCTAACTGACAGACAAACAGGGGAAGAGTGAATCTATACACGCTGCTCAGTTATATATACACATACAAGGTCAGACTAATGATCCATCTAGCCCAGTATCCTGTTTCCAACAGTGGTCAATGTAGATCACAAGCACCTAGCAGAAACTCAAACAGTAGCAACATTCCATGCTAGAACATAGACTACCTGAAAGACAACATGACATATAGCCAAACAAAACAAAAAAAAAAGAAAAAATGCATCACAAAAAGCCCAACTAGGAACGGGGAAAGAATTTTAATTCCATGATGTAGGAGAATATATTCTGACTATTCTCTCTTTGTCTTGTGCTTGCATCGTAATGAGTGGGAAATATGGCAAATGGCATAGGATAGGCTGCCAAGCAAAGTTGGACCTGCTGTTGCCTCTGGACAAGAGCTTTACTTCATTGGACAATTAGGGCCTGATTCTATATAGGTTGCCTACAAAAAAAAAATAATAATAATAAGTTAGGCACACTGTATACAATCATGCTTGACGTCGCTAGGCATTCTAACTTTAGGCATACCGTATTTTTGTTTTCACCTAAATTCCTGTGCCTAAGTTAGGTGCCTAATGGTACCTAATTCAAAAACATGCCCACTTTTTAGGCAGGCATTTTAGACTAAGGGCTCCTTTTACATAGGTGTGTTACAGCCTTAACGCGCGGAATAGCACACGCTAGCCGCTACCGCCTCCTCTTGAGCAGGCGGAAATTTTTCGGGTAGCACGCACTAATCCGGTGTGTGCACTAAAAACGCTAAAGGAGCTAGCATCTGGGTTCTTTTTTAATAGAATCCCATTTCTTCAGTTAGGCACCTAACGTTCAATTAGCTCTCATTAATGACAGTTATGAGGTGTTGACTGACAATTTTCAGCGCCAATTAAGCCTATTAACTAATTCAATTGCATTAGCCTTGTTAGGTGCCTAATTTTAGGCAGACTATATAGAATTTGCCAGTTAATGAACAGTGTCGTAATAAGTGGCTCCGGGGAAAAATGTCTAAATCGTGCTTATAGGAGTAAAGTAGCAACCTAATGGTTAGAGCTGAAAACCAGGGAAGCCCAGTTCAAAATCCACTGCAGATCTTTGTGATCCTGGGCAAGTCATTTAGCCTTCTATTGCTTCAGGTACAAATGACGGGGTTGATATTAAGCATAGGTTAAGCAATCAGGAGAAGCTCCAACCCATGGCCCATGCCACTTAGGCAGAATTCACAACCAGTTAGTTGAGATATTCATCCTCTGATCAGTAAAGAAAAAGTTAGGATATCAAGAAAAGCACCAGTCTGAATATCAGTTGATGCCCGGTTAATTTCTGGGTGACTACAATGGCCCGGATATTCCATACTGGAATCCAGACATGGCCCAGCTTTGACTATCTGGACTTAATTCAGCCCACAGATGTCAATGGCTTAAAAAAACACTGGCTGACATGGGCTGTATATCGGGTCCTTAGACTTTTAAGCCCTCCAGGGACAGGAAAATACCTAACTGTACCGGTATGTCACTCACTCTTCAGCTACAACTGAAAAACACATGTAAGCTAAATCCAAATTCCTTCCCTTCCTTTATAGCTGCAACAGGTTTACTATAAAGAAGTACTGATACAAAATTACAGAATTTGTCACCACCTTACTGCTAACTAGATTTAAAAGTCTGAACAGTCAATACCGCTGTGCTTTAGAGGAGTGCACTAGCCATAAGATTGTCAAGGCTCAGGAAAAACCAGTCACAATGTTCACAGTTCCTGGGGAGGCAGGGCTGTCCTTATATATACTAGCAAGGCTCAGCATATAAGTATATCAGGTTATCCCAGGACAAGCAGGCAGCATATTCTTGACTGATGGGTGACGGCACCGACGAAGCCCCGGTACGGACAATTTTAGAGTGATTGCACTCTAAGAACTTGGAAAGTTCTAGCAGGCCGCACCGCGCACGCGCGAGTGCCTTCCCGCCCGACAGAGGCGCGCGGTCCCCAGTTTCTTAGTTTCCGCGGAGCTAAGAAGTCACTTTTTTCAACGGCTGTTGAAATTTTTTCCTTAACGCCTTCCCGCTCGCGAAACCTTTTGTGGAGTTTTTTCCCTTCTTTCTTTTCTTTTTTCTAAAAAAAAACAAAAAAAACCCGAACGTTTACTTTTTATTTTTCTCGTCATTTCGGTTTTGCCCCGGTGGGGCCTTCTGCCACCATCGAGGCCTCGGCCTTCGATTTGGCAGAAGCCGTTTTTACTTTCATGCCCCCCCAGCCAGGGTTCAAGAAGTGCCAGCGGTGTACACGGCCTATATCCCTCACGGAACCGCACAACTGGTGCTTACAGTGCCTAGGTCCTGAACATCAGGCTTCCACCTGCACCCGCTGTGCCACGTTAAAAAAACGTACCTTAAAAAAATCGCCAGATACAACAGCGATTACTTTTAGGTGCCGAAATGTCCGATCCTGCGGCATCGACACCGGCTTCGGCCCCATTGCAGTCGGCACCCACTTCGTCGACACCGCGCCGGCATCGCAACACCCAGGTAAGCCGGCTAAGAAGCCTTCCCCGCTGGAGCGTCCTCCGGTCTCGATTGCAGCGAGCCCAGTCCTGCCGACCGTTAGGCGCCCGTGGAAGCGCTCCGCCCCTATCGAGGTGAGTCCCTCAACCTCGGGCTCCTCATCTTCGGGGCGTCGAGCGGCACCGCAGGTACCTCAAAAGAAAAAGGCGGTACCGGTGCCTTCTTTGGATGAGCGCATTGCAGCCGTCCTACAAGTGCAGCTCAAGGAGCAGTTACAACAACTCCTTCCTGCCCTCTTGGCACCGAACCTTCCGGTCCAGGTCCGGTCTGAGCCGCCGGTACCGGCAGTGGAGCAGCCCCTACTGTCAGCGTCCACTGTTTCGGTACCGGTTCACTCGGCATCATCGGTATCGATGCCAGTCCTTGCACCGGAGCCGAGAGCCCAGCATCAGTCGGTGCAGACTTTGGCACCGTTGCAGTCGGTAACATCTCCCGGTACCGTATCTATGAGGTCGGGTAAGTCGGCACGCAAATCCCGACACCTAGAACCCTCTACTCCGGAGTCTCGGGACCGCGGCTCCCATATTAGGGACCCTGATCTGTGGGGTGACTCCGAAGAGCCTTTTCTTTCTGAGGGTGAGTGTTCTTCGGATGAGGATGATCCTGCTATTCCTGATCCATCCTCCAAACATGATTCCACGTCTTTCACTTCTTTCTTGAAGGATATGTGCAAATCTCTCTCCATTCCTTTGGAGGCTGAGTCTAAAAAATCCAAGGCCTTTCTTGATGCCCTTGACTTCGACCAGCCTCCAAAGGAATTTTTGAAACTCCCTCTTCATGACATCTTGAGGGAAACTTTCTATAAAAACCTAGAGACTCCTTTAACTATCCCAGGAGCTCCCCGCAAATTGGATTCATTATACAAAGTAATCCCTATTCCTGGGTTTGATAAGCCACAGCTTCCCCATGAATCTCTGCTTGTGGAATCTACGCTTAAAAAGTCTGCGGGGACTAGTGTATATGCTTCTGTCCCTCCTGGCAGAGAAGGTAAAGCCATGGACAAATTCGGTAAGCGGTTATACCAGAATGCTATGCTCGCTAACAGATCTGGTAATTATGCTTTTCATTTTTCTTTTTATCTCAAGCATCTCCTTACCACCATGGCTTCCTTTGAAAAGTACATTCCTGAGCGGAAACGACAGGCTTTTCACCACTGTTCGTCTTCTCTTTTCCAGCTCCGTAAATTTATGGTAAGATCCATTTCCGATACCTTCGAACTTACCTCCAGAGCGACGGCCATGTCTGTGGCCATGCGCCGCCTTGCCTGGCTGAGAGTATTCGAGCTTGATGTCAACCATCAAGATCGGTTGGCTAATGCACCATGCCTGGGGGATGAGCTCTTTGGGGAATCCATGGACTCGACCACCCAGAAGCTCTCCGCCCATGAGACACGCTGGGATACTCTCCTCAAAACAAAAAAGAAGACTCCACCGGCACGGCCTTTCAGACAGCAGTCGGCCTACCAACGCCGTTATGTGGCTCGTCCATTGCCATCAGCTCCCCAGCAACCTAGGCGTCAACATCAACAACGACAGACTCCTAGACCACCACAGCAACAACCTGTGAAGCCGCCTCCACAGCAGAAATCTACGCAGCCCTTTTGACTTAATTCTTCAGGGCATAGCCAGCGTCACCACATCTACCCACCTACCTCAACCTATAGGTGGCCGTCTCTCTTTTTTCTTCAGCCGGTGGGAAGTTATCACTTCGGACCAATGGGTCCTCAACATCATCCGCCACGGCTACTCTCTCAACTTTCAGACCCTTCCGGCCCAAAGTCTGCCAAGAGAATCTGCTTTGAACACTCCTCAGTCTTCCCTCCTTCTTCAAGAGGTTCAATCCCTCCTCCTTTTGAACGCCATAGAGGAAGTTCCTCTAGATCAAAAGGGACAGGGATTCTACTCCCGTTACTTTCTAGTTCCCCAAAAAACAGGAGATCTCAGGCCAATTCTAGATCTTCGCGATCTCAACAAATGCTTAGTCAAAGAAAAATTCAAGATGCTTTCTTTAGCCACTCTTTACCCTCTTCTCAATCAAGACGACTGGCTATGCTCCCTCGATCTCAAAGAGGCATACACTCACATACCGGTCAATCTGACCTCCAGACAGTACCTCCGTTTCATGATCAATCACTGTCATTACCAATACAAGGTGCTGCCCTTCGGCCTTGCCTCCTCTCCAAGAGTATTCACCGAATGTCTGATTGTGGTGGCTGCCTTTCTACGCTCTCACCACCTTCAGGTCTTCCCTTACCTGGACGATTGGTTAATCAAGGCCAATTCATCTCAGACAGTACTCCTGGCCACCAACCAAACCATCCTGTTTCTACAACTTCTGGGGTTCGAGATCAATCTACCCAAATCTCATCTCATCCCCACTCAGAGACTTCAATTCATTGGAGCGGTGCTAGACACAGTACTCATGAGAGCGTTCCTGCCGTCCAACCGTCTTCAAACGCTTCAATCTCTATGTCAGCACGTACTCCCACAAAGTTCCATCTCTGCCAAGCAAATGATGATACTCTTGGGTCACATGGCCTCCACAGTTCATGTCACACCCTTCGCACGTCTTCACCTCCGCACTCCTCAATGGACCCTAGCTACCCAGTGGTCCCAAGCGACGGATCCTTGCTCACGACACATATCTGTGACATCATCTCTTCGTCAGTCTCTACAATGGTGGTTGATATCCTCAAATCTCTCCAGAGGTCTTCTGTTCCATCTACCACCTCATCAACTTGTCATCACCACCGACGCCTCCCCTTATGCCTGGGGAGCTCATTTGAACGAATTCCAAACTCAAGGTCTTTGGACAGCCCAGGAAATGAAGCATCACATCAATTTCCTGGAACTCAGAGCGATGTTTTATGCCCTCAAGGCCTTCCAACATCTTCTCTTTCCTCAAGTCCTCCTGCTGTGCACAATCAAGTTGCGATGTACTACATCAACAAACAGGGTGGGACAGGATCTCGCCTCTTGTGCCAGGAAGCCCAGAAGATTTGGGCTTGGGCCACAGATCACCAACTATTCCTGAAAGCTATCTACATTCAGGGGGAACAGAATTCCTTAGCGGACAAGCTCAGCAGAATTCTCCAGCCTCACGAGTGGACACTCGATCCTTTAACGCTACAGTCCATCTTCGCTCAGTGGGGCACTCCTCAGATAGACCTCTTTGCAGCTCCTCACAATCACCACCTGCCCCTATTCTGCTCCAGACTCTACTCTCCTCACCGTCTGGCAGCGGATGCATTTCTCCTCGATTGGTCCAATCTGTTCCTCTACGCTTTCCCTCCTCTACCTCTCATGTTAAGAACCTTATTCAAGCTCAAGAGGGAACGAGCCACCAAGATTCTGATTGCTCCACGGTGGCCCAGGCTACATTGGTTCTCCCTTCTACTTCAACTCAGTTCCAGGGAGCCTTTTCTTCTTCCACTGTTTCCTTCTCTGCTTACACAACATCAGGAGACCCTTCTGCATCCCAGCCTTCAGTCTCTGCACCTGACAGCTTGGTTTCTCTCGGGCTGACTTCTCATGATACTCTTTTGTCTCAGCCCGTTCGCTCCATTCTGGATGCCTCCAGGAAACCGGCCACTCTGCAATGTTACCATCAGAAGTGGACACGGTTTTCTTCCTGGTGTCTTCTTCATCATCATGATCCCACTTCCCTTGCAGTGGAGACCTTGTTGGATTATCTTCTTTCTTTGTCTGACTCTGGCCTCAAGTCTACTTCCATCAGAGTCCACCTCAGCGCTATTGCTGCTTTTCATGAGCCAGTTCATGGAAAACTTCTCTCGGCTCATCCCTTGGTGTCCAGATTCATGCGGGGTCTTTTCAATGTGAAACCACCTCTCAAAGCCCCTCCTGTAATCTGGGATCTCAATGTGGTTCTTTCCGCCTTAATGAAGCCTCCATTTAAACCTTTCTCACTTGGAAGGTACTTTTCCTTATTGCTCTTACCTCTGCCAGGAGGGTCAGTGAGCTCCATGCACTAGTTGCGGATCCACCTTTTACAGTCTTTCATCATGACAAGGTGGTTCTGCGTACACATCCAAAGTTTCTCCCTAAGGTTGTCTCGGAATTCCATCTCAACCAATCCATTGTTCTGCCTGTCTTCTTTCCGAAACCTCACTCTCATTCTGGAGAACAGGCTCTGCATACTTTGGACTGTAAGCGGGCTTTGGCTTACTATTTAGACCGTACTAAGCCCCACAGATCATCTCCCCAACTCTTTCTGTCCTTTGATCCGAATAAATTAGGACGTCCTGTTACTAAACGTACGTTGTCAATTTGGCTTGCAGCGTGCATTTCATTTTGTTATGCTCAGTCCGGACTGACACTGCAAGGTTCTGTCACGGCCCATAGAGTTAGAGCTATGGCAGCATCTGTGGCTTTCCTCCGTTCCACGCCTATTGAGGAAATCTGCAAAGCTGCTACATGGTCCTCAGTTCACACTTTTACATCTCACTATTGTCTGGATGCATTCTCCAGACGGGATGGACACTTCGGCCAATCTGTTTTGCAAAATTTGTTTTCCTAATGGCCAACCTTCCCTCCATCCCTCTTTTTGTTAGCTTGGAGGTCACCAATCAGTCAAAAATATGCTGCCTGCTTGTCCTGGGATAAAGCACAGTTACTTACCATAACAGGTGTTATCCAGGGACAGCAGGCAGATATTCTTGCGTCCCACCCACCTCCCCGGGTTGGCTTCTTAGCTGGCTTATCCTAACTGGGGACCGCGTGCCTCTGTCGGGCGGGAAGGCACTCGCGCGTGCGCGGTGCGGCCTGCTAGAACTTTCCAAGTTCTTAGAGTGTAATCACTCTAAAATTGTCCGTACCGGGGCTCCGTCGGTGCCGTCACCCATCAGTCAAGAATATCTGCCTGCTGTCCCTGGATAACACCTGTTACTGTAAGTAACTGTGCTTTCTAGAGCAGGAGTTCTTAACCAATGGTGCTTGTACTCCCCTAAGGGTTATAGGAAGAAGTCAAATGGAGTGCAGAGAAGTATCTAGAAATCTAAAGCAATTTATTGAAACTTTCTATCCAGAGTGAAGACAGCTACTGTGTTTCCTGGAAAATAAGTGTCATATTAATTTTGGGCCAAAAAATGCACTTATTTTCGGGGTTTGTGCATGATCATCTCTTCCTTTCTCTCCTTCACCCCAATTCTTCCTCTTTCCTTTCTCTCCCCCACATGTGCAGCATCTTTCCTCCCCTCCCTCCCATCCCCGTGCAGCAAAACCCTTGCCCAGCTTCTATCCTTCCCTCCCTCCCATCCCTTGTGCAGCAGAACCCTTGAGCACCCCCTCCCCCCACCGCACAGCCAAACCCCCGCTGACCCTCCTTCCTTCCCTCCCATCCAAACCCCGCCGATAGGCTTCTTCGGCCTTGTCTGCCGGTGAATTCCTTCTGCCGTGTTACTGATGACATCAACAGTGATGCAGCAAAGGAAATTCATGGGCGGACAAAGCCGAAGCAGCCTGTTTAGAGTGCTGCTGACCTGATGCTGCTTTGGAGAGAATTATGTAGGGCTTGCTCGCGGGTTGGCAGGGTTCGAATGGGAGGGAAGGATGGAGGGTCAGCGGGGGTTCGGCTGCACGGCGGAGGTGGGATGGGGGGAATCGCTGCTGTCGGCGAATCCCGGGACTAGGACTTATTTTGGGGGTAGGGCTTATATTAAGGCCTTCCCTGAAAATCATGCTAGGGTTTATTTTTGGGGAAACATGATATTAGGACAGTTACTAATTGTATAACTATGTAATTTAGCAACATTTTAGCAGTTAATACTGTTAGCAGCTAATAGTTAGTGACGTATGTAGCTCTTAGTAATCACTAGTGAACCCATGGTTTAGGAAGGGGGTGTTAAAGGGATGCATGAACCAAAAAAGGTTAAGAACTCCTGTTCAAGAGGATGCCTGCCAGGATGCTTTCTTTACAGTAGGTATCCTGCAAACAATGGGATGGTTGGATAGGCTGGAATGAGCTTGGACGGCAACTTCATTTGGAACCTGGGACAGTACCGGGTGGACTTTACAATCTATAGCCCAGAAATATCAAAGAAAAGAGACAAGTTAACTTAATCATATATTTTTAATGAGTATAGCTAATGGGCAGACTGGATGGACCATTCAGGACTTTTATCTGTTGTCATTTACTATGTTATGTTACATCCCAGGCTGTTTCAAGGAACAGAAGCCAGGCATAAGAATCAAACCTGGGACCTCCAGTATGAAAGCACACAGCACTAATAATGAGCCTTCTGGCCAACCCTTCCATTCTGAACTTTTTCTATCTTGATTAAACATATTTTTATTCCATTTTTAAATATATAATGAAGCATACAGAAAACACTAAAACAAAGGAGTCATTACTACAGATGTATTTTCTACATTCCAATTCAAGATAGCATGAGCCTCTAAATTTAATTTTCAGTTAAACAAACTTTTTCAGCTTGGGGGCAACTCTGAAAACCAAGTTAAATATGCCTACTTGCCACCAATGTTCATCTTCTCCTTGAGGTTTCTTGGAGGTTACACCAGTCCTGAACCACAGATTCCCATTGATGTCCAGTGCCCATAGAGTCTGCTGGTTTCCAAGAGTGATACAGACTGGCTCTAATGCCTGTCTTTCACTGAAAATAGAAAATAGTGCTCTCAGAACCAGCCACCAAACTCTATAGGGAATTCTAGCAATAAAACTCAACTAGGATAGTTACTCAGCTGTGCTAAAATGCTTTAAGTGGAATTATGAGTTACAACCTGCATTATCTTTGTACCATAGTTTAGTAACTTATGCAGTAAGTTTAAATTTGTGTTGCTGCAATCAAAAACATATCATGTTCCAGGCTGCAGCATTGTAATGATAGAGGGCTCCAAGTAAGGCCAACTATCTTGTAAATGTCCATGCCTGTGCTTGAAACAATAGACTTTCCACCTAATCCCCTTTGAAAACCTCCCACTATACAATCCCCTTTAGCAAAACCCTGGTTTTAAGAAAGGTTTGGACAAATTCCTGGAGGAAAAGTCCATAGTCTGTAATTAAGACATGGGGGAAGCCTCTGTTTGCCCTTGATCGGTAGCATGGAATGTTGCTAGTCTGGGTTTTCGCCAGGTACTAGTGACCCGGATTGGTCACTGTGAGAACGGGCTACTGGTCTGACCCAGTAAGGCTATTCTTATGTTCTCACCATGCACTTGCCAGGGATCTCTCTGGTGGGTAGTGAGAGGCCCAAGAGCAATTCTCACATTTTTGTTCTGACTTGCACAATCTGTCCCCTGTATATGGCGATTAGGATGGGCTTGGGAGGGCTTCAGCCGGAGCCACAGCAATCTGGTATATAAGGACAGTGCTAGGCAGACTATCACAGTCTGAATCCCACAAACAAGATGGTTTGGATAGGCTGGAGTGAGCTTTGACGGTAGCTCCAGTAGTTAGAACTTAAGGACAATACCAGGTGGACTTCTAAAGGTCTATGGCCCAGAAATAAGACATTTTAATTGAATCATGAAATTGTAATGCATGTAATTATAGGGCAGACTGGATGGACCATTCAGGTCTTTATTTGCTGTCATTTACTATGCTACTATGACATACTGAAGGGCATAGGTATTGGTCTGCACATGCAACGAGAGTAGACATTTTACAAATATATATCTTGGAAAAATAACAGGGAGGGCACCAGTATAGTGAAATGAAAGTCCAGATAAGAAATTTCAAGATTTATAGCTAAACATAAGTTGGTTAACAACACAGAAAAATAAAAGGATCAACGAGGAAGTATGGTAAATTTAGCTATGGTTGAAGATCTGACGTAATTTTAAGAAAGATCCAGGTGGAAAAAAAAAAAAAGAATGGCATGAACCTGACAGTCTCCATGTGGAAATGATGCCCCTTTCACTTAGAAGCAGCAATTTTGCAGCTTCCATGCATAAGCTGATTTCAAGTATAGCTGTCCCATTTTACAAACCTAGATATGGAAGCACTGTCAACAAATAGCAACACCATGATTTTGATTCTTAACTTGATAATCTTCTTTCCTGTAGATGTGTCTAGTGGCCCTGAACGCTAGGGTTATGCATCGGAACCCACAAATTGCTTACATAATGCTGTCAATCATCTTTTGAACTATGCCTCCTTCCCAGGGAGCTGCTCTTGCTCTTTTAGTTTGTACAAAAGCAATCAAGAACCTCTGTAATGAAAAATAACCGGAAGGAGGGAAACAGGGAAAAAATCCTTGACAATACAATTCTGTTCTGCTCTGTAACAAACATTATCAATTAACATTCTAACATTCAAGTACTCAAGTTAGATACAAAAACATGTGTAAGCGGCATTAATCTAATATAGAGCTCGTAGCTACTTGCATATGTTCTTGAGAGTTTTTTCCTTTTTTTTTAATATCCTCTCAATCAGAGGGAAGACTTCTGGGTCAGTCACAGGCCGCGGCTTTGTGAAGAGAAGTGCAGCTGGGAGGAGGGAGCCAGCCAGAGGAGGTTAACACCCGCGGGAGGGAGGCACGAACTTGGGAAACAGAACAGAGGGAGGGAAGGACAACGAGGGGCATGATGGGACATGAAAGGGAGGAGGAGGGTCATGTTGGGAAACACAAGGAAGGGAGAGAGCACAAACGTCAAACAAAAGATGGAAGGAAGGAAGGAGGGAGAGATGCATGAACCTCGGACATAGGATAGAAGAATGGAGGGAGGGAGGGAAAGATGCTGAGGTGGAGGAAGGAATAGAAAGGAATAATTGTTGGGCAGGGTGTCTGAGTGAGAGAAAGAGAGATGGTGCACATGGGGAAATGAAGAAAGAATTATTGGGTATAGGGAGGGAGAGAGAAATATTGGACATGGTGGCAAGAGAAGAGTGAGGTACAAATGGGGAAGAGAGAGATAAGAGGGAGAAATGTTGGATGTGGTGGTGAAGAGGGAACAGTATTTTTAGGACTGTTTCTTTAAATGTTTAATGTTTTTACATACTGTGTACTGTACAGAACAACATAAATACATACATGATGTGATTTACATACAAATTCAACTTAAGAATGATTTAAAAAACGAACTCATTCTTAACCCAGGGACTGGTTGTAGTTCTGTGCCTCTTGCTCTCCTTTACATCTTGTGCCTTGTTGGATCTGTTAAGGTATGACGTTTCCTTGCCACCTCTGGCCAACCTCTATTCCTATTGGATTCATCAGCAACCTCCCTCTGCCATGTGGGTGCTCTTTAAAAATCTTGTGTTCAAAGTCAGTCTTTCTCCTTTCTCCATCAACAGCACATGGCTGGTCTCCCTGAATAGAGGACTGCCTTTTTCACCTTGAGCTATCCATCAAACACCTGTATGATCCTTCATCTAGCACCTGGAATCATTTCATCTTACTAAACTATTCTTCAAAGTCCACTGCAAACTTCTGGCTTTTCTATCTCCTACCTTACCTACTTCTGCAACCTACTGAAACAACAAAGCCTGTGCCCAGGGACAACAAACCCCTGAGAAAATCTACTAAATGTGAGTACATCTACTTATTGTCCAATAAAGCATATTTCATAAAATTTATGCGTGTGCATTGGGACCAAGATTTAGTTACTTGTTAATGTAGTCATGTTTGCCAAGACAGTTTAACTGAGGTTACTGCTACAGAGAACAGAATTAGTGGCGATACTGAAAACCATGGGAGGAGATCAGTGCACCAAGGGAGTGGGTATATATGGAAAAAAGGAGAGGTCCCAAGACAGAACCCTCAGCTATACCAATTGACAGTGGGAAACCAGTAGAGGATCCCCCACTGCATTCACTGAAAATGCAATGGGAGAGAGAGGATGAAAACCAGGAGAGAACAGAACCCTGGAATCCCAGATGACAGTATATCAAGGAGTATGTGCTGATCAACAGTATCGAAGGCAGCAGATAGATTGAGATGGATGAGGGTAGAGTAGAGGTCATTGGATCTGTCCAAGGTGGTCATTAGAGACTTTATTTAGCAAGGGCAGTTTCCATGGAATAGAGTGGGCAAAAGCTAATTGAAGCAGGTCAAGAATAGCTTGAGATGAAAGGAAGTTCAGGCAACGGTGGTGAACAACATGTTCTAGTAGCTTGGATATGAAGGGAAGGAGGGAGATGGGGCACTAATTGGAGGGGCATGGGGGGCCTAGTGAGGGATTTTTGAGGAAAAGTGTAACCACAGTATGTTTGAAGACATTAGGAACAGTTGCAGTGGGGAGTGATAGGTTGAGGATGTGAAAGATAGGAGGGATTATAGTAGGAGAGAGAGCAGAGTAGGTGGGTAGGTATCGGCATATATAATCTTGCTCAGAACTGTAGACTCTGCCCTGTTTGAATTTGCCTATAAGTTGGCGTTTCCCATCCTCTATGAGTTCTTTATTTCTTCTCTAAGCAGTTTGGAAGTCTAGTCTGCTATGCTAGGCAATGTGCAACACCTAAGAAAGATGTAAAATATATACAGTGGAACCTTGGTTTACGAGCATAATTCATTCCAGAAGCATGCTCGTAAACCAAATTGCTCGTATATCAAAGCGAGTTTCCCCATAGAAAGTAAGGGATACTCGCTTGATTCGTTCCCACCCACCCCTCCCCACCTCCTGAGGCCAGCAGAACTGCTCTATCCCCTCCGAGAACCGGCATTGCTCCCCCCGCTCAAGAAGGCCCCCCCCCCCTGTGTGATCCGGAATCCCCCCGCCACGATCCGGCATCCCCCACGCGATCCAGAACCCCCCACCCACCTGAACACTTCACTTACCCTCCATCTGGCACCCGGCACCAGCACCAACGCACAGGATATGCCGGTGCCCGAAGATCTGCAGTCCTTTTTGAGTTCCCAGTCTCTCCGAGATTCTCGGAGATCCAAGAATCTTGGAGAGAGCGGGAACTTGAAGGCTTTGAGCATGCGCAGATGCTCAAGGCCCAGCAAAAAGGACTGCAGATCTTTGGGCACCGGCACTGGCATGTCGTGTGCGTTGGTGCCGGTGCCGGGTGCCAGATGGAGGGTAAGCGAAGTGTTCGGGTGGGTGGGGAGGCCAGATCATGGGAGAGGGGGGGGCTGGATCGCGGGGGGATGCTAGATCGCAGGGGGAGGCGCTCGTACATCGAGGCAAGCTCGGTTTGCGAGGCACCAATTTTGCGAATGTTTTGCTCGTCTTGCAAAACACTCGCAAACCAGTGCACTCGTAAGCCGAGGTACCACTGTATATATTTCTTGTGAAAGATGTTCATAAGAAACTGAGAAAGGTTCTAGATTGTACTTTCAGATATCATAATAGTTCAACCCTAAAATGAAAGCTAGGATACAGCTCTAGATGACTAATCAACAGCAGCAGCTGGCACTGTACCATATTTTTTTAATAGCAGTGCCTCTGGAGAGGCACTGCCATTCAAAAACCCAAGAACATTTACTAATAACAGCCCCAGAGGGAACACAAAGAAATTTCATGCACAATTTTGACCAATTTTTTTTTTTTTACAGATTCATTGGAAGCCGGTTAAGGAAATGGATCTCCAGATTGCTTAGGTAGGAAATAAGCAGTAAAAGGTATCCTGTTTTGCGAAACTGCAATGTAAACTGCCCCAAGAAGCATGCTTTACTGATAGAGGAGAAAGCTCTCAAACTTAATGACAGTAATTAAGAGCCCAAGAGAACTTAATGACCAAACTGCGGGAGTATTCAGAACATTAATGCACAAATTCTTCAAGAATAACATCCCCACCAATCTCTTTCATTTCTCCAAGTTAGATGCAGAATAAGCTCTAGGAAACTCCAAGAAATAGAACAAATGCTCAACCCTTGGTAATAGGTACATTCTTGAACATAAGAATAGCCTTACTGTGTCAGACCAATGATTCATCAAGCCCAGTAGCCCGTTCTCACGGTGGCCAATCCAGGTCACTAGTACCTGGCCAAAACCAAGGTGTAGCAATATTCCATGCTACCGATACAGACTATGGACTTTTCCTCCAGGAACTTGTCCAAACCTTTCTTAAAACCAGCTACGCTATCTGCTCTTACCACATCCTCTGGCAACGCGTTCCAGAGCTTAACAATTCTCTGAGTGAAAAAATTTTCCTCCTATTGGTTTTATGTGCAAAACTGTTTATTGGTCAAAAGCACAATCGAAAACCACAATAATAACTATAAAAATCACCCCCTTCCCCACCCACACAAAAAAAGGCATGGAGCAGCAGGAGAGCAAATGTCACAGACAGTACAGAAAGTGACAACTACACAGTCAAATATTCAGTACATGGTTACGAGCATACCCGGTCAAAGAGGCCCAAAAAGGCTCCCACGTAAATTGTAAGTGCTGGCCTCCTATTGGTTTTAAAAGTTTTTCCCTGTAATTTCATCGAGTGTCCCCTAGACTTTATAATTTTTGACAGAGTGAAAAATCGATCCACTTGTACCCGTTCTACTCCACTCAGGATGTTGTAGACTTCAATCATATCTCCCCTCAGCTATCTCTTTTCCAAGCTGAAGAGCCCTAACGGTTTTAGTCTTTCCTCATACGAGAGGAGTTCCATCCCCTTTATCATCTTGGTCGCACTTCTTTGAACCTTTTCTAGCGCCACTATATCTTTCTTGAGATAAGGAGACCAGAACTGAACGCAATACTCAAAATGAGGTCACACCATGGAGCGATACAGGGGCATTATGACATTCTTAGTTTTGTTAACCATCCCTTTTTTAATCATTCCCAGCATCTTGTTTTCTTTTTTGGCCACCGCCACACAATGGGCAGAAGGTTTCATCGTACTGTCTACAATGACACCCAGATCCTTTTCTCGGGCGCTAACCCCCAAGGTGGACTCTAGCATCTGATAACTGTGATTCAGGTTATTCTTCCCAATGTACATCACTTTGCATATGTCCACATTAAATTTCATCTGCCACTTGGACACCCAGTCTTCCAATTTCCTACGGTCCGCCTGCAATTTTTCACAATCTGCATGCGTTTTAACAAATTTGAACAGTTTAGTGTCATCTGCAAATTTAATCACCTCACTTGTCGTTCTAATTTCCAGGTCCCTTTCCCTTTAATGCTTAATTACCAATATTTTGAGACTCCTACAGCTCAGCAGGTTTTGCCATGCCAGTATAAAAAATAAGTCTAAATATTTATTTAAGTTTATTTGTACCCAAAAATGTCCTTTTGCATGCATAGGCATAACTGATTAAGTTTCCAGTAAAAGCTGGCATGGCTGCCAATGCCAGGTACTTTTACATAGACTTTTCACCTACACTAGTTTTAATGATTTTGAATAGTTTAGTGTCATCTGCAAATTTAATCACCTCACTCGTCGTTCCAATTTCCAGATCATTTATAAATAAGTTAAATAGCACCGGTCCCAGCACAGACCCTTGTGGCACTTCACTGTTTACTCTCCTCCATTGAGAAAAATGACCATTTAACCCTACCCTCTATTTTCTATCCAATAACCAATTCCTAATCCACCTATCACATGACTAATTTTCTCAGGAGCCTCTCGTGAGGAACTTTATCAAAAGCTTTCTGAAAATCTAGATACACTGTATCAACCGGCTCACCTTTATCCACATGTTTATTCACACCTTCAAAGAAGCCAAGCAAATTTGTGAGGCAAGATCTCCCTCGGCTGAACCCATCCTGACTCCATCTCATTAAATCATGTGTGTCTGCATGTTCCACAATTTTATTTTTTATAATCATTTCTACCATTTTGCCCGGCACCGAAGTGAGGCATACCGGTCTGTAATTTCCCGGATCTCTCCTGGAGCCCTTTTTAAAAATCGGCGTAACATTGGTTCCCCTCCAATCTTCAGGTACTACAGATGATTTTTGTGACAGGTTATAGATCACTAACAGCAGGTCAGCAATTTCATGTTTGAGTTCTTTTAGTACCCTGGGATGTATACCATCCAGTCCTGGCAATTTATCACTTTTTAACTTATTGATAAGGCTCAGTACATCTTCCTGATTCACCGAGATTTCTTTCAGTTCCTCCGCATCATCATCCTTGAAAACCATTTTCAGTTCAGGTAGATCTCTTACATCTTCTTCTGTAAAGACCGAAGCAAAGAATTCATTCAGTCTTTCCGCTATGGCCTTATCCTCCCTGAGCACCTCTATCGTTCCTTGGTCATCCAATGGTCCCACAGATTCCCTCACAGGTTTTCTGCTTCTGATGTACCTAAAAAAAATTGTTATGATTAAGTACAAGGATGCCTTCGGGCTTCCAGCCTTCCTAAAAAACAGCTGTTGCTTCAAGGATGAATTTAATCATTTGACACTTAAAGATACATCCAAGTTCTGGGCGCCGGTTAAAGAATCATGGCTTTGGTGAGTCCCTGCCGTTCATCTGATGGGGGAGGGGGAATTTCCCTGCCGCAATCGTCTGGGAGTGGCCGCGGCAGGGAACCCCCGAACCCTACCACAAATCAGCCGGCAGGAGAAATGCCCATGCCCTCCTGCCGGCAAACCCTCTTCCTGCTAACACCCCCAGCAGAATGGATGCCCAATCCCTCCTGCTGGCAGCCCCCCTAATATCCCTAGCGTGAAGGATGCCCAATCCGTCCTGCCGGCACCTCCCCTGAACATCCCCAGCAGGAGGGTTCCCAATCTTTCCTGCCACCAACCCCCACTAACATCCCCTGCCAACTCCCTCCCACTAACAACCCCACCCCCCAAAACTCACCCAACATCCTCCACTGTACCTTTTTGTAGAAGGCTGGCCAGAGGGATGCTCACTCCCTCTGGCTGGCAGGCCTGCCTCTTCTGAATGGCAGGCCTTCCCCTTCCCAGTGCATTCTGGGATGTTCCAGGGAGGGGCCTAAGGCTTTCTGATCGATGCTCATACTGGTCCCAAACAATCTTTCCTGTTGAAGTTTCCGGCTGATTATCAAAACTTTCTGCAGGGTAGTACACCAGGCACAAGTTCCTCCGGGTGTTCTGGGCAAAGGAACTTGAAGCACCAACTGTCAGGAAGAGAGGTTGGCCTTGGGCACATGCAACACTTTTTTTTAGCCCATTAATGCCCTGAAAAATGATTGGAAAGACCGCCAAATCGATGGCTGAGGAAAAATGAAGGTCTTGGTGGCCAAAGCCCCCCGAGGAAAAAATGTTCCTCTTTTTCTTTTAAAAGAAGTAAACTTAGAAATAAATTAAGAAAAAAACGCATGAGCGGGAAGGCAAATGGCAAAAAAAATGAACAACATTCAGAGACATGACTTCTTAGCTCAGCGGAAAACTAAGAACTGAGGAGCCATGAGCCTGTGTCAGGTGGGAAGGCACTCGCACATGCGCGGTGCGGGCAGTTCGTGAACTTTCTTAAGTTCTTAAAGTGGTGATGCACTTTTAAAGCTGTCTGTACCGGGGCTCTGTGGATGACATCACCCACATGTGAGAATATGCTGCCTGCTTGTCCTGAGATAACTGCAAAAGTCATCTAGTTCAGTTATTGAGACAACATTCCTCAGCTGAGGTTCCATGCACTACAGCTCCTTCTGAAATTGTGCAACCAAGAATCCTAAATCTGTTCATCACTTGTACTCCCTTCCCTATGGAAGCCATGAATGCTGCCTCCACAGCATCCCCAGCATACCTGAAAGTGGAAGACACAAGCTAGGAAATAAATTCAGGCTTTCCACATGAAAGTACATAGCATTTTTATGGAGTGTGACCCCCAGCAATATGTTGAAGAGATTGGAGTGTGGGAGAAACCACATCTCTTAAGAAAGAGAAATATATTATGCTTATTGTTTATTTAAAGCTTCTATACCACTCACTAATGATTATGAAGTCAATTCAGAGCAGTTTACATAAGAACCTTTGATAAAAATATGAACACTGACTTCAGTTATGATGGTACAATACATGAGCTATAGTAACACTGTTGGAGTTATGATAAAATGAATGTAGCAGTGTTGTAATTGTGTCTGTTACCTGATGAGATCACTTTTCCATTGTTCTCCTTCAGGACAGAAGCTGCTCACTCCCTCCCGGTACAGAAGCCCTCGCTGCTCAGTCATTGCCCACACCACATTAGTTCTGGCTGTAATCTGCGTCAGTGGATATGGGCAGTCAACTTTCACTGCCCGGGCACAAGGCCGATCTACGCTGAGACCTTAGGCAGAAAAGGAAAGACCTGCTTCATACTGAGTTATGTGACAAAGCAAACTGTGTAAGAAAGAAAATAGGATTTTGCACAATTTCTCTATACAGTTTCATTTGCATTCAGACTACAATGTAAGAAAGGTAATTTATCATTAGGAGAAGGAAAATAACTTGTTTTAAACAAACTGTTTCATCTGGAGCTTTGTAGACAGCTCTGTACCCAAAACACTTCAATGGAAGTTGAGGGCAACTGAAATTCAGGTGGAGGAAAGTCAGAATGATATGGTACCACAAAACAAAGAAAAAAAAAGTTATTTTTACCTCCACATTGGGTGCACTATATACCTCCACAATGTAGCACTATATACCCTCAGAGAAACACTTCAAGCCAGCAGATGTGCCAAAACTGCCTGGCAAGATTATGACCTTAACAAAACCTTTGAAGGCAAATGGAAATGGCCAAATCAGATTTCATTTGGTAGTAACTGATAAAACTTTTTCCATAAGGAAAACATACTGTACAGGGTTATACACCCAGAAAATAATTCACAAAAGATTGTAACGGAGGCATAGTTTGCACAGAGTTACAATGTGTTTATTTTTTTTTTTTATAAAGTCTGTGTATGTACTCAAGAGCCCACACACACATACAGATTTATAACGTTCTTGGAGCAGGGTGCTCTAATTTGTTCACCAATAGGGGTAATTTTAGAAGCCTTTATAAAACAGGCATTTATCTGCAGCTTTTATACAGGCACCCTGTTTAAAGTTAGTAATCATAAGGGCTCAATCCATCAAAATTCGTAAAATCCAAAAATGAAATTGCTAGAAAATATATATAACAAGGATTATGTTTATGCCAGTTGCTCCATTGGACTTACTGACAATTTCTACTAGTTTTCAAATAAAATTGTTTTCTAGTTTAAATGATATAGTTTTCTGAAGTGGGCTATGAAGGCCAAATTCTACATTTATATGTACTTTCAAATAATAAAAATCAATCGGCAGGTCAAGCACCTCATTATCTACAATGTGCACAAGCAGAATAGATGAAATGTGTTAAGTGAAATACCTGTCTGCAAGTACAGATCGCCATTCGTTCGGATAATCCAGGCTGTATCGTCACTTAAGGCTACATACACTGTCTGCGGGAGAGCCTCATACCAGTGCCGTTTCCCCTTTATAGTTACTTTCCCACAGGCAAAAGCTTTGTTTGATTTCTGTTCAATCTTCCACAGAAGAGCCCCTGAAGATTTTCAGGATAAAAGAAAGATTATGAGCCAATCGGAGAGCCTCCAATATCTTCTAATAAGAATACCATTACAAAAATCCTAGAGAGTAAGCAAATCACAGAATTTGGTAATTTAGCAAGGACCATTGTTTCTGCTATCTCAGGGAGACAGAGACGGTCATGCTTTACAGAAAGGGTGGTAGATGCATGGAACAGTTTCCCAGAAGAGGTGATGGAGACAGAGACTGTGTTTGAATTCAAGAAAGCCTGGGATAGGCACATGGGATCTCTTAGAGGGGGGAAGAGATAATGGTTATTGCAGATGGGCAGACTGAATGGCTTTTATCTGCCTTCATGTTTCTGTGTTTATAGAAGTTTCTTGGTAGATAAATATAATAGGGATAAGCAGACCTGAAGGTGAGACTGCCACCTGCTGGACGGTATCTTCAAACTTCTGCCACCGGAAGCCTGCACTAGGCAAAGAGCTGCAATACAGGGTCCCCTTGTAATCCAGGCACCAAATATACTTTTCAGAGACAACAAGACTGAGAATTCCATAACCGGGACCAGAGTAACCCATCCAGCTCTCTGCAAGCTAAACAGAAAAAAGTATCAAGCATTTGGACTTACTGAGATACTGTCACAATGTCACAGTACAAGATACATTTAAGTTATCTTATTGGCATACTGTGCAAACCTTCTATTCTGTCCCATCGTCCTCCCTGCGCAGGTCTGGCCTCTCTCCCTTCCTCCAACTGACTGCCCCCACCCCCACTCCTAAGGAAGCAGCAGAGGCAGCAGCTGGCTGGCAGAGGCAGTGCTGTGAATGGGCTGGTTGTGGCTAGCCCCGCCAAGGCCTTTCCTTTGTGCATCACTTCCTCTAGATAGATGACGCAGCAAAGGGAAGGCCCTGTATGGGCCGTCCATAAGTAGCCTGTTCACTGTGCTGCCTCTGCCTGCCAGGTACTGCTGCTACTCTGGGAGACCCGTAGGTGTTTAATCAGTTGGAAAGAGGCCAGACCAGTGCAGGAAAGATAGTGGATGGGGACATGGATGCTGGACCACAATTTGAGGGGAAGGAGAGGCGGGAACATGGATGCTAAGCCCATGAGGAGGGTGGGGTGAGAGGGGAGACATTGAAAATGCTTGTCTACATCCCTAATCCTATCTCAACTAGACTACTGTAATACAACACTAGTTCTAGCTCTAAAATATTGCTGTCGCATTTACAACTAGTTCAAAATGCAGCAGTAAGACTCATATATAGACTATGGAAATCGGAACAGCCCTACAATTTGAAACTATGTTGGCTGCCCATAACCGCAAGAATCAAGTTTAATTACGCATCACTGCCTTAAGATCCTGACAGGAAATGCCTCCGACTACCTAACAGAGTTGGCCGTCCTACTCCAAGGTGTCTCCAACAGATATTCCACCAGAAATCTTTTCCACTTAAAATTCCCAGCATGCAACAATATAAAGTCTACCAGGCAAATTACCTTACTCATCCAATATCAATTAGCAAAATCCTGGCACCAAATACCACTTACACTACAATCTTGTGACCACTATCTCAGGTTTAGAAACTTTTAAAAGCATTTCTGTACAAGACAGGTTTCAAGTTTTTATTAAAATTTGATACTGTCACTTATCCAACTTCTAAGCGAGATACAGATAAAATACAATGGGGAAAACAAAATTAAAAATAAAAACTCCAATGACAATACAATTAAAAAGGAGCATAAAACAACTTAAGCAAATGGCGTGACTAATATTAAATAAATTAGACTAGACTAACACGAAACAAAAGGAAGATGGGGAGGAAATACAATTAATATAGGATAGAAAACAGTTAAGGAGAGAACATAAGGAAGAGGAGCGCTGTATTTTGCTTCTTTTGAAAGCTTGACTGAAGGGAAGTTAGAGGAGGACTTAAATGTTAAAGGCATCTTTAAATAATTGGCTCTTGAATAGGCCTTTGAAGCAGTTAGATTTTCCTCTCTTACTGGAGCTGGAAGAGTATTCCAAAGTTGAGGGGCAACTACTGAGAAAATGTCTTGTCATTTTAGTGCCAATTATATTTAAATTCTTTATTCATTTTTAAAACTTATAATAAGTGTATCAGGCAAATTAAAACATTTTTAACTGAGATACAACACTTAATATTCTGCAATAATCCAGTTTAGAATTTATCTCCCTCCCCTCCCCCCTAATCAATAACAATCTTTGAACACAGAAAAACATATAATAGTCCCTATCCCCATATTCCTTATTTATGTTTAAATTATTTTTATTATTCCAGCAGTAAGAAGCAAATACAAACAGTAATACCATTCAGGAAATAACATTTTCAACAATATAATCAGTTCCCCTCACCTCCCCACCCCCCCTCCCCAAGAATCCATGGCCAGTCCAACAGCTGAGAGTGGAATAAAATCTTAAAGATTCAAAAGTCTACTGCGAGCACGCGGTGTGAGGTCCTGCCAGAAGTGCTCCCACACCTGACAAAATTTGCGACCCGGGCCAAGAGTCAAGTTTCCCACCATGTATCTCTCCAGTGTTGCGTGCACTATCATTAGGGATCTCCATTGTGCATATGACGGGGGATCATGGGAGAGCCAGTTGGTGAGGATGGCTTTTTTTCCCATCAAAAGGGCTCTGGAGATAAATGCTGACATTCCCCTGGGTTTGGGCGAGGCTATATTATAAAATCCAAATAACGCCCTCGGTTGCGGAAGCCATCGCCTTCCCCAAAGTGATGTGGTATATAGGCCAAGATGTCTCCAAAACTGTTGGATTGCGGGGCAGACCCAAAACATGTGACTCAAAGATGCGTGAACCTGATTGCATTTCGGGCAAGAATGCAACGCAGTAATCCCCATCCGGGCTGCACGTTCCGGTTGAATGTAAAGTCTAAGAACAATTTTCAATTGCATTTCCCAGTGAGTAATATTGGGTGACACCTTCTGAATGTTCTTCAGGACCCGTTGTAACTGTTGAGCAGTCAACTGGCAATGCAAGTCCTCAGCCCACGCTGTCGCTAATATATCCAGATTTGTACTTGGTTGGAAATCCCGGATCCCCACAATATGAAATCGTAGAGGAATCCTCTGTTGGGCTGAAAGGCTGAAGAGTTCCGAAAGCGCCTTCCTGCAGACTTCAGTAAGGGCAGCCACTGGGAGGGACTGAACATAGTGACGGATCTGGTAATAGGCGAAGAGATCATTAGCCTGTAGGTCAAAAGTTCGTTGCAGCTCGGCAAATGTGACCAGGCTCTCCTCCTCCGAAAACAGGTGAAAAAGATATTGTAGACCTTGTGCTTGCCACCTAAAAAAGGTGGCATTTTGCATGCCCGGCTGGAAAGCTCCATTGCCCAGTATAGGCAAATATAAAGACACCCTAGAAGACAATTTGGCTGTTTTACAGACCCATCTCCATGTCCTTCTGGCCGGCGTAAAAATGGGGTAATGAGACACCAAATGACGCATCCTCGGATCCGCCATATGTAGAAAATAGCTCACATGGAACGGAGCCAGCAAAGATAACTCCAGTGGTGTAGCAGAAAAATCAGATGTTCCTCTAAACCAATCATTAATATGTCTCATCTGACAAGCCATAGCATACCAACGTACATTTAGTAAACCATAGCCCCCCCTATCCCTGGGCAGACACATCCGTAGCAAGGGCATACGTGGTCGCTTACCACCCCATAGAAAACGCTCTTTCGTTAAACGAATGTTATGGGCATGGGACAGCAGCAGAGGTAAAACCTGAAAGCGATATAACCATTTGGGAAAGAGCACCATATTAAAAAGGGCTACCCGGCCCACCACCGATAAGGGAAAAGTGGACCAATTCTGTAGATGTTGTAAGGTGTCTTGAAACAATGGGGTGATATTGCTGGTGTACAGAGTCGTAAGGTCTCGGGGGATCTGTACCCCCAAATAGCGAATTGAAGTCTGAGCCCCCGTAAATGGGAAGTGACCGCTCCATGTCTGTTGTAGTGTCATGGGGCTAGCTAGGGCCATAGATTTCTGGTAGTTCAACGTAAATCCCGAATAAAATTTGAATTTGTCAAGCGCTTGCAATAAATATCGAACAGAGTGAGCGGGGTCAGTTAGCAAAAATAATAGGTCATCTGCAAAGGCCAACACTTTGAGTGAATGAGTCCCTGAAGTTCACACCCACTATGTCGGGGCCCTGAGACACTGTGCGAAGAAAGGGTTCGAGGTACAATAGAAATAAGAGGGGTGACAGGGGACAGCCCTGTCGAGTTCCCCTCTCAATAGGTATTGGGTCAGTAATAATGTCATTGACAAGTAGTCTTGCTGTTGGAGTGGAATATAAAGTGCGTAATGCCAAGGCGAACCAGCCAGATATCCCCATACAATTTAGCACTTCAAAGAGGTACGTCCAATTGACCTAGTCGAACGCCTGTGCCACATCCAAACTGAGTAGAAGCATAGGAGTGTGATGGAATTGCGTGTGTGCTAAGGCTATCAATGCTTTACGTACGTTGTGTACTGCTTGTCTACTCTGTACAAAGCCGACTTGTGTGGATGCAATCACATCGGGGAGAAGGGTCGCTAATCTATCAGCTAAGATTTTGGACAGAATTTTGATATCTACATTCAGCAAAGAAATTGGGCGATAGGACTCGGGAGCAGAACTGTCTTTGCCAGGCTTCAATATCAACGTGATTAAAGCCTCATTCACTTTCCTGGGAAATGTTCATCCAGGATTACCTGGGAGTAATAGTCCCTTAAAAAAGGACTAAGCTGCCCTGAGAGCAGTTTATAAAATTCTGCCGTAAAGCCATCTGGCCCTGGAGCTGAAAAATTTCATTGATTGTGGATAGCTTTATGTAGTTCTTTAGGGGTGATGGGTGCATTAAGAAACCTAACATCCGAGTCAGAGAGCGGCTGTAAACCGGAATCCGTGAAATAGTCCTTAATAAGGGGTTCAGCTCCCGAGTCCCGGCACCCATATATCTTCCCGAAGTGGGACTGAAAAATTTGTGCAATGTGTTCAGTAGTGTGTTGAAATTGGTCCGTACTATCCCTCAATCCCAAAACATAACGGTGACCCCGCACCTGGGAAGTCAAGCGGGCTAATAACTTCCCTGCCCGATTTCCATAGCGATGGTAGCGAAATTTTTGAGACAAGAGCATTTTCACCGTGCGCTCATGTATATAGGAGTTGAGGGTCGTTTCCACGGAAGCTAAATGTTCCCTAGCGTGGCGGGTCGGGAACAGGGTATACTGACGCTTAGCGCTTGCTAGTTCTTTTTCCAACCGCAGTATTCCCCGGGACAAACGGCGATTACGTGCTATTACATAAGCTATACAATCTCCTCTGAGCACCACCTTAGCCATGCTCCAAAACAGTGTCGGATCATTGCTATGCTGACCATTAAAGTCTAGGAATTCACCCTATTTAGTCGTTAGGTATGTTTTGAAATGGTCATCAGAAAATAGATAACTAGGGAAGCGCCAACGTACAGGTCCGCGTAAACCGAAGCCCACATTCACATCTAGCCAGATCATCGCGTGATCTGAAATCACCGCCGGGCCTATTACCGCTGCATCCACATTTAGAAATGCTCTGCGCGTGGTAAGGATGTAATCTATCCTAGATTGTGTGTTATGTGCTCTGGAGCGGTGTGTGTAATCCCGTTCAGTGGTATGGAGAATTCTCCACGGGTCCACCAGATCTAAAGTGGCGCAAAGATAGGGCAGGCCTCTGGTATGAGATATACTCGTACCAGGTCCCGGCTGAGAACGATCACAAGTCGGGTTAAACACCTGATTGAAATCCCCTGCAATGTATACCGGATCAGTAACCCGCCCAAGAAGCATGGCAGTTAGACCCTCAAAGAAGGAATGGTCATAGGTATTAGGTGCATATACATTCATCAAGTAAAAGGAATATGTGCCTACTGACAACTGCAGCAAGAGGTAGCGGCCCTGTGGGTCCGAGGCTACTACTTTCGCAGTGTAAGGCAATGTCTTACTAATCAGTATCGCCACCTCGCCCGCTTATGAGTTGAAGATGCTGCATGTACTGCGGCTACCCAGGACCTCCTGAATTTCTGATGTTCCAAGTCTGTAAGTCGGGTTTCTTGCAGACAGGCTATGTCGACCTTATGTCGTTTGAGCTGTGTTAAAATTTTTGTTCGTTTTATGGGAGAGGTAATGCCCGAAACATTCCAGGATACTATTCTCAAAGTGTTAGCCAGCAGGTATAAAAGGGGCTAGTACAAACATATAAAATGCTAAGTGCGGAAAAAATCCACCCCGGGTTCCCAGCCATACCCAGGGCAGCCACATGACGCTCAGGACCTGCCCGAGCAGCACCAGTACCATGGTAAATGTCAGGTGCCGGAGTCTCGCAGCAGGGTCTGATCCCACCCTTCCCAATAATCGAAAGAATACCAGCAGCAACCACGTAGGCCAAGGACTCCCTCCCCCTGGAACCCCAACCCCCCTCCCTTCCCAACCTTCTCCCCAATTGCATGGTTGTGATCACAGCCTCAGGTTCGCCCTAGGAGGTCCCAAAGGTGTGAAAGATCACAAAACAATGCCACTCCGGGCCCCGAGTTCCCATACAGTAAATACAATAGTCATAAGAGCAGTCTGCAGAGCAAATGAACGTTAGGATGAGCTCAAATATACAGTATATCAATTTCTGAACTAGAACAGGAAAAAACACAAAATTGTAAACAAACTTAAACCAGAATAGCAAGTAACAGCCATATTATCTGAGATCCAGGCTTCCCCCAAACCAGGAGATCCCGGTGCATCCACAATGCCACAGGCACACAGGAGCATGTGACAAACAAGGAAGCACACCATGTGCTCTTTCATGTAAGGTCCAACTGGGGCAACACCTGAGTGTTCACATAAAGGGCCGCCTCAGCCGCGGACTCAAATACCTGCCAGTGTCCATGTTGGTAAATTTTCAAAGTGGCTGGATATGAAAAGAGAAAGCGTATTTTTTTTTCAGCCAAAGAGGAGCAAAGTGGGTAGAATTGCTTCCTGCGCTCCGTTAGGGCCACAGGGTAGTCCTGGAAAATGCGCACCTCAGACTCCTCAAATGCTAAAGTCTCCCGAAGTTGTTTATATTTGCGCAAGATTTCCACTTTATGGTTATAGTTTAAAAGTTTGGCTATTACCATGCGAGGCCTCGCCTCTCTTGCTTGTTCTCGGCCTAGCCGGTGTGCTCTCTCCAGTCGAATAGGCCCCAGGCCCTCCTTCAAGGGAAAGGAACTGGTCAGCCAGGCCTCCAGCACCTGCAGGAGCTTAGGACCGGGTACTGTTTCCGGAATCCCCAAAAAACCTAAGTTAGATCTTCTGGATCTATTTTCAAGATCATCAAGTCTTTCTGCTTGTTTTTGAGTCAGAGCCTGCAGTTCCTGTAACTTGGTGTCATGTGCCTGCTGTGTATCCTCGACGCTGGAAACCCGAATCTCCAGCGCTGTGGTGTGGCTAGTAGTCTCCATAAGTAGATTTTCAAGCTTTTGGAGCTGTTCAGAAAGTTTTTCTATGCTGGGCTGCATTGCCACTGTTACTGCTTGAGTAAGGGCCGTCAGCACCTCCGGTGCTATTTGCTGAATCGTGGCTGTGGAGGTGACCGGCGCCATTTTGTCAGCGCCGTGCTGCGGGCGGTCCCGATCCTTTTTTTGAGTGCGGGTGGACATCGGCGACGCAGGAGAGGACAAAAATCTGTCCATATATTGTGCACAGCAAGCACTGCAAAGTGCTGTCTCCCGGCTCACCTCCAAAGGCTAGTAACAGGGCGCTTCAAGACTCGGGGCTCGGGAGCTCAGGCAGCCTGCTTCTGCCTTGGCTCAGTGCATCACGTGATCTCCATATTCCTTACTTATATACAAAGACCAAAATCTACCCCCCTTCCCCAATGAATTAATTATTTAGTGCAAATTATACGCAGAGAGGGAACTGTGAGTAATCTATGGTCAGATGATCTAAGGAGAAGGGACGACTCATAAGGAATCAGGTATTTGTCAATGAATTGGGGTGATTTAACCAGCCCTGAAGTAATTGAAATGGTAATTGTAAAAGCCCATTTCTAAACTGTCTAATGCAACGCCTGGAACATAACGATAGCCCAAAGATGACCTATTTAAACTTGTAACTACGACCTAACTGTATTAATAACTGTACTGATCTACCTGCACTAACAGCTCTATTAAATGTCCGTGTCAAACTTTCCATTGTAATTTCCAGGATAACTGATCCAACCTCTTGTAATGTAATCTGACCTTGAACTGAATAGGTAAAGGTTGAATACAAAACCTGATTAACATATTATAACATAACATATAAGATTGTTCTAGGCAGAGATGTGGTGGAAGAGCATTCCATATAGACAGACTATTACACTGAAAATTTTAATTCTAATGAAGTCTTAGCAAATGTGCTAGGAAGGGAAACCAAAATATTCAATCATGAGGAGCAAGTAGTGAATTAATAGATGATACAAATATGGACAACAGTCTGAAAGGCGTACCTTGTGTACAACAGTTAGAATCTTAAAGATAATACAGTACATGTAAGAAGAGGGGGTAATAGTCAATTTTTTTCTGAACTTGCAAGTAATCTGATTGCAGAATTTTTAGTTAATTGTAGTCGTTTTAATTCAGGCTTTAAATCTTTGCAATAAGATAATTTCAAACTTAAACTATTATAATGTCAGAGAATGAACTTAGATTTAAAGGTCTGATTTTGTGAATAGATGTATTAATATAACAGTTTCAATTTATAAAAGCAGTGACGTATGATTTGAGAAATGTGAGATTGGAAAAAGAATCAAATCAAATCAGATTCCCAGGATTTTGACTGTGGTGCAAAGGATAACAGGGAAGCCTGAAATGGTGATGGAGACTGTACGTGCATAAGACTGGTATATGGGAGGGACAGAGCGTTTTTGAAAAGTTTTGATCCTGAAGAAAGGACTTGTCTTGTTAAAATGAAAACTTTGAGGTTCTGTTAGGGAAGGGCTACCTGGAGGACTGACATGGCAATATATATGTTTATAATCACCTTTTTATATTTGACTCTGTATCTGTGAATCATAGAATTGCAGTTCTGTTATGTTAGCCTGACTGTGCTCATTGTAAAACAATCTCGGAGTACTGATAAATATTGAATTTAAAAAAAATAAGAATAAAATCTTGTGCATGCACTGTATAAGAGAAGAGGGTTCCTGTGCAGATTCTGGTCCTTAAGAATCTCTGCACAGAATGTTTTGTGGGTTACTACTGGATGTACCACTATGAACTGATCAGGGCTTCCACCAGGTGGAACTGGAGTCTTGTCTGTGCACCAACTGCAAAATAAATTCTTATGCTTACATGACGGCATCAAAATATTTTCTAATTTCTTGAACTTTGGGGTGACACCATACTTACAGTTAAAAACGCCATTTTAGAAATTTCACCTCTCTCGAGTATGGGACATACCACCAAAGATCTCTCTGTTTTTCAGCTTTTTCTCCAGTTATCACAATGTCCTTTCATGAAGACACTGCATGAGGTAAGATCAAGGGAAGAGTACCTGCTGGATTGCGCAAAGAACTAACCTCTGCACTGAATTTTTTTCCTTCATTTTTAAGAGCCTCTCTTCAGTTTCATAATAGTCCTACAGCTGGTTTAAGCTATTCCTCTATTTATTTGATTTGTTTTCTACCCAGTCCTCCCCAAAGAGCTCAGGACGGGTTACAGGTTAACATACCCAATATACAGTTAACAGGTTACAATTTGCCATAGTTGCACTACAAGTTTGTTTGTTTTTTCTGGTACAAGGTTTTATCCTGACTCAACAAAAACTAGGGATCTAAACCCAATATACATAATATACAGTTCACACAGGTTAAATTTGTCATAGTTATGGTGCAAGATTTTTCAATACAAGTTTTTGTCCTAACGCAATTCTGATAAATCTATCTTGTTAGTAGAAATTTGGTTCTTGTACAATTCCACTCACTCTCATTACAGTCCTCCTGGTAATGTGCTGAACCCAAACAAATAATACCGAGCTTGTGTGTCATTTGTCATAATTGGGAGCATGCCAAAGCCCTAGAAACCCCTCTCCGTAGGAAAAAAAAGGGAATTCCTGAGCACACCTTTCAGCTCGCTTGCAGAAGGAAAAACTGAAGCGGAAGCTATTCACCACTGGGTAAAGGGAAGGAGTTGAAAGATATGAGTGACATTCTTCTGCAAAGTTTGCGAAAAGGAGGACAACAGCTTCAGGACAGAATCCTATGTCTTTGCAACGGAATTAAGTATTACCTAATTCCAACTCCTTCTCTTGCTAGGGATAATGGAAAAAAACCCTTATCACCTCTATTCTTGCCCCAATGAACATTCAAAGTCAGCCATCCAAATGATCACAAAAAACTGGAAAAATTTTGATAGACTGAATTTTAGTTTTTGATGGCAATCATTATGTATGTGTTATAGGATGGAAAAGATGAATAATGATTGCAGGGGAAATACTAAGGTATTTCGTTTAATATGGAGCCTGTTGGCTAATTTCATTAATAATAATTGATTGTATTAATAAGGTATTAATTGATTAGTCTGTTAATTCATGCATCCATCCATGTACTTTTGATAATAAATTACACATCCAAAGGGTAGGGGGAGGGTTAGGGTTCCTGGGACCTTTGCAGATGTAAATTTGAGTAAGATAATGGAAGAAGTACCGTATTTTCGCGGATATAACGCGCACCTGTGTAAAACGCGCACAGGGGTATAGCGCGCAGAAATCACGATGATATGTACCAAAACTTTTCTATACCGCGCTCAGGCATATAACGCGCATGATGCCCGACGCTCCTTTCGCCCGCCCTGACTTTCCGTGCGCTGTCCCGACTCTCCGTTCACCCCCCCTGACTTCCGTGCACTGCCCTGACTTTCCGTGCGCTGTCCCGACTCTCCGTTCACCCCCCTGACTTTCCGTGCACTGTCCCCCCTTGAAGTCCTGTCCCCCCTTGAAGGTCTGTCCCCATCCTGAAAGCCTGATGCCCCCCCCCCGACGTCCGATACACCCCCCCCCCCCGGCAGGACCACTCGCACCCTCACCCCGAAGGACCGCCGACTCCCCAACAATATCGGGCCAGGAGGGAGCCCAAACCCTCCTGGCCACGGCGACCCCCTAACCCCACCCCGCACTACATTACGGGCAGGAGGGATCCCAGGCCCTCCTGCCCTCGACGCAAACCCCCTCCCCCCAACGACCGCCCCCCCCCAAGAACCTCCGCCCGTCCCCCAGCCGACCCGCGACCCCCCTGGCCGACCCCCACGACACCCCCACCCGCCTTCCCCGTACCTTTGTGTAGTTGGGCCAGAAGGGAGCCCAAACCCTCCTGGCCACGGCGACCCCCTAACCCCACCCCGCACTACATTACGGGCAGGAGGGATCCCAGGCCCTCCTGCCCTCGACGCAAACCCCCCTCCCCCCCCAACGACCGCCCCCCCCCAAGAACCTCCGCCCGTCCCCCAGCCGACCCGCGACCCCCCTGGCCGACCCCCACGACCCCCCCACCCCCCTTCCCCGTACCTTTGGAAGTTGGCCGGACAGACGGGAGCCAAACCCGCCTGTCCGGCAGGCAGCCAACGAAGGAATGAGGCCGGATTGGCCCATCCGTCCTAAAGCTCCGCCTACTGGTGGGGCCTAAGGCGCGTGGGCCAATCAGAATAGGCCCTGGAGCCTTAGGTCCCACCTGGGGGCGCGGCCTGAGGCACATGGGCCAAACCCGACCATGTGTCTCAGGCCGCGCCCCCAGGTGGGACCTAAGGCTCCAGGGCCTATTCTGATTGGCCCACGCGCCTTAGGCCCCACCAGTAGGCGGAGCTTTAGGACGGATGGGCCAATCCGGCCTCATTCCTTCGTTGGCTGCCTGCCGGACAGGCGGGTTTGGCTCCCGTCTGTCCGGCCAACTTCCAAAGGTACGGGGAAGGGGGGTGGGGGGGTCGTGGGGGTCGGCCAGGGGGGTCGCGGGTCGGCTGGGGGGGCGGTCGGAGGTTCTTGGGGGGGGGGCGGTCGTTGGAGGGAGGGGGGTTTGCGTCGAGGGCAGGAGGGCCTGGGATCCCTCCTGCCCGTAATGTAGTGCGGGGTGGGGTTAGGGGGTCGCCGTGGCCAGGAGGGTTTGGGCTCCCTTCTGGCCCAACTACACAAAGGTACGGGGAAGGCGGGTGGGGGTGTCGTGGGGGTCGGCCAGGGGGGTCGCGGGTCGGCTGGGGGACGGGCGGAGGTTCTTGGGGGGGGCGGTCGTTGGAGGGAGGGGGGTTTGCGTCGAGGGCAGGAGGGCCTGGAATCCCTCCTGCCCGTAATGTAGTGCGGGGTGGGGGTAGGGGGTCGCCGTGGCCAGGAGGGTTTGGGCTCCCTCCTGGCCCGATATTGTCGGGAAGTCGGCGGTCCTTCGGGGTGGGGGTGCGAGTGGTCCTGCCGGGGGGGGATGTATCGGACGTCGGGGAGTCGGCCGGGCAAGAGGGCTTGGGCTCCCTCTTGCTCCGATCGTGGATGCGGGTGCGGGTGGGAGCGCGTGCGAGCGGTCGTTCGGGGTGGGGGTGCGAGCGGTCCTGCTGGGGGGGTGAATCGGGCGTCGGGCGGGGTGGGAACTATGTTTAAAAACTTTTCTATACCGCGCTCAGGCATATAACGCGCGAGGGGTATGCGCGGTACGTAAAATCACGTATAACGCGCGCGTTATATCCGCGAAAATACGGTATATATATTTATGATTTGGGGGAGGGGATAAAAAGATTGTTTATGGATTATTGTAAGAATTATGTGTTTTTCTTTTATTTCTCTTTATACATCTAATTTTTGTTGCACTGTTGAAAGTCTGGAAAATCAATAAAGTTAAAAAAAAACCCAAGAACAAAGCCAGACCTGGCCAAAGGAGGGACTCGACAGCAAGACTGCTAAGTTAAGAAAGTCCAGGGACATCCAAATAAAATCTGAGTTACTTTGGACCTCTAGAGGAGGTAAGGTCCTTACATTTGCCTCTATTTTAACACTACTTTAAGCTCTGAACAAGTTGTTCACAATGTGTGAGTCTAATTAGACTCAAAGCTATATACCAAATGCAAAGTACCGGTTGTCACTTGCTCTTTACCTCTTTACCTTTGAACGCTTAAGATTGTATCACATGATTGTAAGTAAAGGGACTGACCTATTTTCCTCTCACAAGAGCCCAAGACTGCCACAGCATCTGCTCCTGTACTACAGCATACCTGATCAGATTTGAAAAAGAGTGCTTCTTCCTGGCTTCCTCTGGCTGGGTCCTGGGCTGTGACAATGCCGGCCATCTCTGCCACACTTGTTTCTGATGATGAGTAAGGCAGGCCATGGCCATAAATATCTTCCTCATCGCTTGAGGTGAAGAACTGTTCTCGTGAATCTTCCTGCAGAAGTGCTGCCTGGGCATTCCTCTCCCTGAGAGGATAGCTTTTTGTATTTATAGTCTTTTCTAAGCTTCTCCTAGAAATTGTACACATTTCTTGACCATGCTCATCCTTAACAGGACCTGGGTGAGCGTCTGGAAAGAATGTGTGCAACGTCTCAGTTAACTGAGAATTCTGCTCTTCACTACAAGTATCATCACACTGTAATGATTTATCCACAGATAGTCTTTGAAAACACAAATTTGGATTTTCCTTGTCCACAAAGTCACTATTTGAAACAATATAACTAGTATCTGCAAGTTCTCTCTGATCTAAACTATTCTTCAATTTATAGACTTCTTTCAAATCATGTCTGTCCTGTTTGTATTTATTTTTTTCAGAATCCAACTCTGATTTGAATTCCATGTTGCCATCACCTCTGAGGGTCAGTGGCAATTTAGGAATGAGCCCCTCTGCAGATGCCAATGCAATGAGTCCACTCTGGCTGCTAACTTTCTGTACTGAGTCACTTTTTTTACCACAAGATGTGATGATTTCATCATCCAGCAGGGCGGCAGTGATCTCAGGAGACTGTAACACATGAAAGGCATCTGAAGTCATCATCTCCTGCAACCCACTGTGTGAATCCCCACTGAGCACACTGTCAATGTCAGGAGAATCTGTACTTAAAAGGTCCATACTGCTGCTCTGCAGGCTTGCAGTGCCAGAAAAGAAGTCCGTTGTTAAAGATTGAGGGCTGTC
The DNA here is from genome assembly GCF_902459505.1 of Geotrypetes seraphini. Lineage (NCBI taxonomy): Eukaryota > Metazoa > Chordata > Amphibia > Gymnophiona > Dermophiidae > Geotrypetes > Geotrypetes seraphini. The sequence goes on from NC_047090.1 coordinate 160,739,906, forward strand.
ACATGAAAGCTGTAGTTCAGAACTTGGTGTACTCACAAGAGAGCCAGGCTGTCCCCTGGGTCCACTTTCTGGTCTCATTAAAAAAAAAGAAAAGGAAAAAGCAAAAAACAATCAAGTACTGATCTACAGTGAATATACTTTGACACATAAATCATTATCTTTCTCCCATTTGCTATTTGAACCTTTCACTAATCATGGCTAAAACATAATGAATTCAGTAAAATCCTTGAGGTATTTGTTACGATTTGTATTTCATTTTTCCAGTTAATGTGATGCCCATAGCAGGTACGGAATTTAAAGTGATGAAAGCAAAGCCCCTCCATAAAGAGAGAAATTTAGTCCGTAACTTTGTGTCATATCTTTGTAAACTTTGTGCATGTTGCCGAATCTACCAACAAATTTTGAGCTCCTCTTACTAAGCTGTGGTAAAAAATAGCCTTACGATGCCCTTACACTGATTTTTCCCACATGCTAAGGCCATTTTTACCGCAGTCACAAAATGGCCATGGTCATTTGAAAGAAAAGAAAAAAAAAAAAAAGTTACCACATGAACACTTGTCTCCCATTTTGTGGGTTGCAAGGGCTCAAGTGGTTTTCCTGCACCAACCAGTCAGCACACACTAATACAGATGCAATGTTTAGCTCAGAATGTCCACTCTCTGCAACTCCCCCAATATGTCCCCTCAAAAAACATAAGCACATAGTTAGCAGGCACACATTTGGCAGTTACCAAAGGATACCTGAGCATATCTCACAGTATGTCATTTTAAGCTGCATAAGGCACACATGAGGCCTTATGCAGTTCAGTAAAAGGACCCCCCTTTGACATTTTATTTTAGTGATGCATACCTCTCTCTTGGAAATGGACAGAAACAATCATTTCCTATCAATCATCAAACAGTTTAGAGATAATGCCTTTGGTATTACCTAGCTAAACTGGATTTCAACCAGTGACCAAGAGGAGAGATGCTTTATTATTTGGCCAACTGAGCCATAGAATCTGCTGACAGACGATGCTATCAAGGTGACTAACAATGTTCAATAATACTGTACATTAGACAGGTAAATTTGGGAAAGCCACTACTTCTCTTGAAATAAAAAAAGTACCGTAGATCCAATTTCAGTATCTACCAGATACTCTTGCCCCAGACTGACCACTGTAGGAAACAGATTGCTGGGCTCAATGACCTTGGTCTGACACAGCATAATCTGGACTCCTACTAAGTTTTGCTTAATAAGAAGACACTAAAAATTCTGGAAGCTCATGCTATGTACCGTATTGCCCCATAAATAGGCCACCCCCTTGTATAGGCCGCAAGAAATGCCGATTTAAGTTTTAAAATTCTTAGATAAGCCGCCCCATGTTACTAGCTGCAACTTATCTAACAGTTTTAAAACCTAAATCGGCCTATACCGGTACATCATCCCCCTCCCCCCCCCTTAAATACCTCCTTCAAACACACTGGCTGCCTCCTCCAAACACGCTGTGCAGGGCAGGAGCGATGTTTGCAATCTCAAGCCTCATCCCGCGCCCTTCCCGATTGGCTGCCATGAGTTCTCGCGACAACAGCCAATCAGGAAAGGCGCATGGCGAGTCTTGAGATCACAAACATCGTTCCTGCCGTGCACAGCATGTTTGGAGGAGGCAGGCGCGGCAGTCCAGGAGGTATTTACCAGCAAAGGAGCTATTTAAGGGGGGAGGGAGGATGATGTATTGCTCCATGTATAGGCTGCCCCTTTTAAGCAAGCCACACCCACTAGGCCGGTTTGCAAAATCTTTGTATAAGCCGCGGCCTATATATGGGGAAATATGATAGTCACTCTTATCAACCTAAGTTAAATTTGGAACAATGTGGTAACTCTCATTACACCCTCATGTAGACATATTCCTAATATAGGTAAAACTAACAGACAACTGGGAGTAGATGCAGGAAAATATGAGTGTTTTGCATTTTAACAAGAAAAGAAATGCAGAGCAAGTCAAATGAGTGTCTTTTTCCTAGTTAAAAAAAGACAAACCATAATTGTAAAATATGTTGGTTTAAGCTTGGTCCCACTGGCACCTCTAAGCACAACCATCTATAGTCTGTGTTGTTTTTGATTCAGTTTGTTAATTCATTTTATTATATGTGTTTTTTAATTGTACCTCACACAGAATTGTTGGATGTCTGTGAATAATTCATTTTTAAATAAACAAAGAGGAAAGGGATCTTATTTGTGGCTTTTCAGGGCTCTTTATTCATGGTGGCCCTGCCACTAATATCTAACATCACTTCCAATTCCTTGAGAGAGTTGGTGGGGTAAAAGCTACAGCTGCCCGTGTGTGGAGACATCTATGCCAACAAGCCAGATAATACAGTACAGTATCCCCTTCTCTTGCTCTTCAGTCCTAGAACCCTTTCCATCAATTCTGATATCAGCCCTGCTCTAAGAAAACAGTCCTAGTTCAGAACAAAAGTCAAAGATTATGTAAGAATTATTTGTGAGCAAGTTGTTCTTCATCTTAATATTTATGAATTACAATTTTATGAGATAGTTTAGGAGGAAACTCAATCATGTTGCGTGAATTGAAAAACTGGAATCTGGTTTATTAGTGCTTTTAAGGGTTTTTTTCATGTTTTCTAAATTTGGGGGCTAAATCTATAGGTTTTATATGAAAATGCTATTTTGATTTCTAGCTCTTATACAGAAACGCTTAACCTGCTGTATGTTAGTTAGCACTAACACCAGACCCGAGGGTCTAAATCACAGGTGTCAAAGTCGGTCCTCGAGGGCCGGAATCCAGTCGGGTTTTCAGGATTTCCCCAATGAATATGCATGAGATCTATGTGCATGCACTGCTTTCAATGCATATTCATTGGGGAAATCCTGAAAACCCGACTGGATTACGGCCCTCGAGGAGGGACTTTGACACCCCTGGTCTAAATAAACCATGCCCTGTACACCATAATACCCTTATGTTTGTAAAAGCATTTAATAAGTGATCAATAAATAAATATAAAATGCAAACGTGCATCCAGTGTGGGAAAAGGGAAAAAGGAAAAATGATGTGTTTAAAACCCCCCCAAAAAAATTTTTTTGAAGCCTATTCGGTAAACAGTTATTAAGAAATACATCACAGAGGTTTTTTTCTCCTCAAAGAATAACAGGCATTAAGACATGAGCAATCCCTCCCTTCTCCACACTTCCAACACAAGAAGAATGTTCAGCCTGGGAAGCTCCAAGGTTCAAGGGATAAGGGAGGAAGCTGTTACTACTGCACCAGCCCCTGTTAGCTAGTGAGCAGCTCTTTGGTCAAGTTTCTTCTTCAGGACTCAGGCCAGTGCAAGTTCACAAAAAAGTAGCAGCCTAATAGTTAGTGCAATAGGCTGAGAATTGGGGAAACCAAGTTCAATTCAAACTGCAGCTCCCTCTAACTCTGGACAAGTCATTTAACCCTCCATTGCCTCTGATACATTAGATCGGGGGTGTTGAACTTAATCGCATAGGGGGCAAAAATCTAAAACACAGGCAATTTACAGTTTCTGACAAAGTCGTCTAACAGTGGTTGACAATAACAATCATCACCAGGATGCTGCTACATATCAACCACATGCACAGTACAAATGAGCCCCAGTACAAGCTTGCCCTTCTTTTCCAACTCACCTCTCCCTATCCTTCATCCTGCCCAGAAAACGCTGCTTGACTTATCTTTAAATGCAATCTCTGGCCCATCATGCCAGCGGCAGCCCTATAGAAGGGCTGTCTGCAGCCTGCACTGGGTCTTTCCCTCTGACCCGGAGCCACTTCTAACACAACTTCCTACTTTCTGAAGAGGTCAGAGGGAAAGGCCTGGTGCAAGCCACAAACAGCTTTTCTGTAGGGCTGCCGCTGGCTTGCAGAGCTAAAGACTGCTTTTAAAGGTATGCTGAGAAGAATAGGGTCTGGGGAGGGGCCAAAAGGGAAGGCAGCCCATTGGGTCTGGGGGGGAGAGGAAAGGACAGGTAGCTGTGTTTGGACCGGGTGGGGGGGGAAGAGGGGGAGGAAGAGTTAGACATAGGGGCTGGAGAGAGAGACAGAGAGATACAGCCCTACACAAAAAATCTGGTAGAATGCATTTAGGTTTAAAATATTCAGCAGTGACACACCTGCTCTTTTCTTTTTCTTCTTTTTGACTTTAATAGATTTCACAATAAGTTCCTGGTTGAATTCTTCACTGCTAATTATGCTGAACCTCTGAGAGGAGGGCTGCCACTCTTTTAGTACCTCTGGAGGTGACGAATCACATCCTGTAGGAACACTAGAGCCACTGTCCAGAGAATTGATTGAACCACTCCTGCTTTTTGTCTCATCGGCTTCGGAATCTCCTTTTTTCACCCCACTGCTCAGTTCCCCCGTACTGTTATCTGTATTTCCAAGCATTTCCTGCTGAATTTTCTTGGATAGGATCTTCTCTAGCTCACAGTTTGCTACCAAAGGCGAGTCTTTTCTACATATGCCCAGTGTGGTATGTAATACTACATCAGCTGTTCCTTTCTGGCAGTCGGTTTCTATAGAAGGTGCAGGTGTTAATGGAGAATTTAACACCCGGGGACTGTGCAATTTTAAATTCACATCTAATCCTGAAAAAATAATCATAAAGAAAAGAGGAGAGGTTAGTCAAAGGGGAGTGCATTCTTTTCAGAAAAGTCCTTTGGTCAGACTCATCAATTATTTCACATACAGACCATGCAGTTTGGTTATATAGCAGTGTTCTCCCAAGGGCCTTTCAGCCGGGCGCTCCGCCCAGCTAATTTAGATGAGCGCCCGGCTGTAATCTCGATCGCAATCCTGCTGCTGCTGCCGCCTTCTGCTCAACATTTTTTTAAAAAACCCTTCTCACCGGCTTGGAGATTTACCGGGCTGACTCGGCACAGCCTGAATCGCAGGAGCCTGACTTTTTTTTTTAGTTTTTAATGCCAGCAAGCGACTTGAACCCATGCTCCAGGGCTCTAACATGTGCATGCCGCTTCTCTCCGAAACCGGAAGTCACGTCCTGAGGGAGGAAGAGAAGGGAAGTCGGCATGCACACGCAGGACCCGGCAACGAGGAAGGCCCGAAGCAAGCAAAAGCAGCGAGTTGTAAGCTTCCTTCCGTTGCTGACTTATGGAAGATAGGTCAGCGATGGAAGGAAGCTTACAACTTGCCTTAGTCCAGCCCTGCACAACATGCGGCCCAAAACGGATCTCACTGCCGATATGGCTCTCACTCCGCTCTCCTTTGAAGATCAGCTCAGGAGGCAAGATTTAGCCCGAGATCAGACGAATATTAAAGGGCATTTGAAGGCATCTGAGCAGATTGAGGAGAACATGTCCTGTTTTTCCATGCCTAAAAATACCACCTTGTCTAATGTAATCTCTGATCAGATCCTTAAGAGTGATGCAGCTATGTATGCTGGACAGTCTCCTCCAGTAAACAGAGCTTTAAAGCCTGCAACCATACAGAACCAGATGGTCAAAGGGCTCCGAAGTGTAGTATTGCCAAGGGATCTGTCTCACAAGTTTCTGACGCTGGCAGATGTAAGCACAGCACATGAAATAGAGACTTGTGGCATTCTGTGTAGAAAGCTGATGCATAATGAATTTACTATTACCCATGTAATAGTGCCAAAGCAGTCTGCTGGACCAGACTACAGTACAGTGATATGGAGAATGTGGAAGAATTATTCAGTGTTCAAGATCAACATGATCTCCTCACAGAAGAAAGACAGAGAGAAAGAGAGAGGCCTAGACCAAAGGGGAAAGACAGGAGGCAGATACTGGAGAGGGGGGAGAGAAGGGAAGGAGATAGAGATGTCAGACCATGGGGTGGAGTGGGAAGGAAGGAAAGGAGAAGAGAGAGAAGCAAGAGCATAGGGGTGGAGACAAAAAATGGAGAGGGGCTGAAGCTGAAATAAATCATGTACAAAGGAGAGAAAGGGCACAGGATATAGAGTTTATTAAAGGAACATAGAAAGAGGGAAGATACCATATGCAGTGTTCTCCCCAGAAATTTTTTCCAGCCGGGTGGCATGAAAAAGTAGCCGGGAGGGGCGGGACAGGGAAATTTGGTGGTGGGGAAAATTAAGGACTCCTTTTACTAAGCTGCAATAGCATTTTTAGCGCGTGCAGAATTGCCACGCTACATGGCTAGAACTAACGCCAGCTCAATGTTGGTGTCTAGCATGTGCGGCAATTCTGCGCGAGCTAAGCGCGCGGTAAAACCGCTATCGCAGCTTAGTAAAAGGAGCCCTAAATGTGTACTATTTGTATTAGTTAATTATTATTAGTTATTTTCCAATGCTCAATATGACTGCCTTCCTTAAGGTTTGACACTTGTTCCATAATATATATATTAAATTTAAGAAGTATCCAATTCTAAAATAATTAGATATTTGCCCTCTTTCAAATGGTATAGAGCAGCGTCTCTCAAACTTTTTTAACTCCGGCACACCAAACGGAGCAAATGTTTTTTGTGGCACACTAAATGCAGCAAATGTTTTTTCATGGCTGGAAAAAATTTCTGGGGAGAACACTGATGCCCTAATTTTCAAGGTCCAATCACATCAAAGAATGATGCTTATCTGGGCAGTTGTATAATAAAAAGAATGGATAAGATAACATGAGAAGTGAAATTGTCATGAATCAGAGGGATACATACCCTGTAGGTCCTAAAAGCAGGCTTGTGGATTAGGTATAAACTATGAAGGCAGTGGTGTACCTAGCATAAGTGACAACCGAGGCCCATCATTTTTTTTTTTTTTTTTTTTTGATAAATTTGTTTATTGATAAAGTTTTCAAATATACATAACAAAAACACAGAGGTTTAGCAAACAGATATCTACAATGACACATTCTTTCCAACCCCTTTCCCCCAAATTAGTGAAAAGATAAAGTTGTACTATAATCTTCAGTACAATGCAAAAAAAAGAATCACATAGGTCAAAATAAACCCCCCCCCCCTAACCCACCCCAAAATCAACTTTCACATAGGGTTACAAAAATATAGCTAAACACTCAGATCATGAAGGACATTCACACCACCTAATATATGGATTCCACACCTTGAAGAAGGGTGTAAGACGAGATTTTGTCAATGCCGTCAATTTAGACATACGAAAAATAAAATCTATTTTTCGTAATAAATGAAGTCGACCTGGGGGAAAGGCCTGTTTCCAATATGCCGCTAATAAGAGACGAGCAGCAGTAAAGATATAACAAGCCAATTTGTGTGTATTAGAAGACAATGGAACCAAAGGTAGATGTAAAAGAGCACTACCCATAGCTCGAGAAATCGTGGTATGTAAAATATCAGACAACAGTTCAAAAACCATATCCCAATATGGGATTACCTTCGGACAATCCCACCAGATGTGAAGAAAGGTACCCAAATAACCACAGCGTCTCCAACACAAATTAGATACTTGAGGATACATGAGATGAAGACGCTGGGGTGTAAGGTACCATTGATAAAGCATCTTATATCCATTTTCCACCAAAGAGCTGGCTATAGAAACTCGAAGCAGGCGACTAAACACCCGCTCCCATTTAATAATCGGCGGCACTGGTCGTAAAAGTCCCTCCCAAAGAGATAGATATTTTACCAGGGAAGCCTGTTGTTGAATAAGAGCTTTATAGAATCTAGTAATACACCCCTTACCACTACTACCCATAATCGCCCACTCCAGGGTGGTTTCCTCCAAACAAATATCATCAAAAGCCCTGCGACTAATAAAATCTATTGCTTGAAGATAGCGAAAATGATCAGTCGGCGGCAAATCATAAGCTTCCCTCAATTCCAAAAATGATAATAATCGTCCATCTTCCACAAAATCTCCCAAATCCATAAGACCCATTTGAGCCCAAACCCGAAAACGACAATCAAATCTTCCTGGTGCAAAACCCCACGCAACCCACAACGGGGTACTACGAAAATACAATCGAGAAGGGAAAAACCTGTTTCGCAGCCGAATCCACATCACAAACGTATGATGCAAAAAAGGGTTAGCCCCCTTAAACATTTGTCGAGCCTCTTCCACTTTTAACCAAGGGATCACCCGACAAAGCTCTTCCGATCCCAAAATTTTTTCCCCTCGAACCCAGCTTTTTGATCTATCCTTACACCAACTCAAAAAAGACTTCAATTGAGCTGCCTCATAATAACGCCGCAAACAGGGTACAGCCATACCCCCCTGAGAACGAAGTTGGTACAACACATTCCTAGGTACCCGTGGGGGTCGACTCTTCCAAATGTATTTAAAAATTTTTCTTGCCACCCCACAAAAGAAAGCAGCAGACAAAGGAATTGGCAAAGCCTGAAAAAGATAAAGTAGCTTCGGCAATACCATCATCTTTACACTTTGTATGCGACCAAACCAAGATAAGGAAACATTCTCCCATCTATCCAAATCAACCCAAAGAGATTGCAAAATCGCTGGATAATTAACTTCAAACAAAGAGCAAAGCCGCGCTGGCACATTGACCCCTAAATAACGTATAAATTTAGATGCCCATTTAAAAGAATAAGTAGCCTTCAAAAAAGCACAATCCCCTGGATGTACTGACAAATTTAATATCTCAGACTTATCCATGTTGGTCCGAAATCCGGATACAGCGCCATAGGCAGACAATTCACCAATAATACCCGGGAGAGTAACACAAGGATCAGTTACAGTAAAAATAACATCATCAGCAAACATCAACAACTTTGTGGAAAGTCCATTACAAACCATGCCATGAATAGACTGCTGGGCTCGAACATGAGAAGCGAAAGGCTCCATCACCAGCGCAAAAAGTAGTGGCGAAAGTGCACAGCCTTGTCTTGTTCCTCTGGCTAACTGAAATGAATCTGTATACCCCCCATTAATCCGGAGAGCTGCTAAAGGCTTAGTATATAGAATCTGAATCCACATAAAAAACTGTCCTCTAATTCCCATAGCTGATAGAGTGCTCAACAAAAATGGCCACGACACCCTATCAAAGGCCTTTTCAGCGTCAACACTCAGCAACAATGCTGGCATCTTTTCACGTTGTACAAACCAAATCAAATGAAGCAATCTACGAATATTATCAAATGTTTGTCTCCCCGCAATAAAACCCGCTTGGTCATCCTGTACTAAATAAGTCATATAACTTTGCAACCTACGAGCCAGAATTTTTGTGAAGATTTTATAATCAGTGTCTAACAACGAAATTGGACGATATGATCCACAAAGCATAGAATTTTTTCCCGGTTTCAAAATAAGTGTTATACCCGCCAATCTCCATGAATAAGGCAACTCCATACCCATTGCTAGACTATTAAAGGCCCGTGTAAGAGGGCCTACAAGCAAATGTCTAAAACATTTATAGAATCTATTCGTAAAGCCATCTAACCCAGGTGCTTTCCCATAAGCCAAAGTGGAAATTGCCCACTGAGTTTCAACTTCCGAAATAGGGGCTGACAAACACTCTGCTTCTTCAGATGTCAATTCAGGAAGCTGTGTCTGAGCCAAATAATTATCAATATGAACTTGAGACACATCTTGTTCAGGAGTATAAAGATGTTGATAAAATGAAAGAAAAGCACCTGCAATAGATTCCGGCGTATAACAGGCTGAACCATCAGAGGCTGTCACCTTAGTAATCACATTCCTCAATTTTTGAGCCTTCAACTTATAAGCCAACTGACGGCTCGCCCGATTACCATATTCAAAATGTTTTTGTTGAACCGACTGTAATTGGTCTGATAATTCATCCAATTGCATCATCTGTAGATCTTTTCGCACCTTATCTAGACGCGTCAGCAAAGTAGGAGAAAGATCCCGCTTATGCTTTTGTTCTAAATAATGCAATTGTTGGCGTAAAGCTTCCTGTTTTCGCCCACGTTCTCGCCGTCGATGTACTCCAATAGAAATAATATGACCACGTAAAACTGCCTTCATACCTTCCCAAAATATCAAGGGAGAAATCTCATCACTAGTATTAAACTGAATATAATCCTTCAAATTCTGCTCTATTCGGGACACTATTATAGGATCCGCCAATAGGCTATCACAAAATCGCCAGAACCGCCGCCCAAAGGAAGCCATATGAGGATGTAAAACAAAGTGTACCGCAGCATGATCTGACCACACACGCTGAGCAATTCCAACATCTGACACCTGGGAAAGTAAAGCCTTATCAATGCCCCAAAAATCAATACGAGAATATGAATCATGTACTGTTGAAAAATAAGTATAATCTTTGGTAGTAGGATATAGATGTCTCCAAGGATCAATCAAATCCCAGGACATAAAGAAAGAGTGCAATTGCTTTCTATCAGATTTTCCATAATGAATCGACTGTGACGAATTATCCAATCCCACATCATAGGTCAAATTAAAATCCCCCCCTACTAATAAAGCACCCTCTACAACCCCTCGCAACACCTGGTCTAAAGATACCAAAAAATCTTTTTGCTCAGAATTAGGAGCATAAATATTACAAAAAGTATATAGCACCTGCTGCAATTCAACTTTCAATATCAAATAACGACCCATCGGGTCTCGTACCACCTGTTTAATCTGAGGATCAAGGTGCTTAGCAAAGAGAATCCCTACTCCATGTTTTTTAGACCCCTCCTCATTTGAAGCAAAATATATATGGGGATAACGAGGATGTTTCAAAAGCGATTCATATTGAGGCTTAAGATGAGTCTCCTGAAAGAAACCCACCCCAGCCTTCAATCTATCAGCCTCTTTAAAAAGCAATTGCCTCTTTCGAGGTATATTCAGACCCCGTACATTTAAAGTAAAGAAACTAATACCTTCAGGAGCCATTCATTCCAACATACCCACACGCAACCATACTCCCGCAAGCAACCCTTCACAACCCAGAATAACAAACCCCACATTAAAAACCAGCAGCAGAAAAGAAAAAACCCCTTCCCCATTCCCCCCTCCCACCTCCCTCCCCTCCCATCCCCAACCTAACCAAAGGCCCTCCTTATGGTGGGCTAAAAGAGAAAGTGACATCCCAACATACCCCAAATCACACCAATCATATGATAAATAGTACGAGAAGAGATCATATATTCTAATAATAAACAAGAGCTAGCAAAAATCGCACATCATTCAACCAAGAACAAAACAAAGCAGCTTAAAAATTCAGATAAGCCCAGAGGCCGAAGTCTGCTCCAGGCCAGATCTCCGCTGCAGTCGCTTGCTACTAGTAGGGACCCGTTTCCAGCGCTGCGATGAAGTACCAGTTCCAGATGACGTAGCCGGCTCTTCCAAGGGTGCATAAAGTTGAGCTTCACGTAATATAGCTGCAGCTTCCTCCACTAAAGTAACTTTATGCTGTTGAGAAGCCACTTGAAAGGAAAGTCCAAAAGGAAAAAGCCATCGATAACTGATAGCATGGGATTGTAAGCAGCGAGTAATCTCCCGGAAATCTCGACGCTTTCGTAAAGTAATTGCGGACAAATCCGCAAATAATTCCACTTTAGAATTTTCCCATGCTATATGTCCCACTTTTCGAGTGGCTTGAAGAACTTGATTTTTAACTGGATAGCGCGTAAAACAGGCTACCACATCCCGGGGCCGATCACCTACCCGGGGACCCAGAGCCCGATGCACTCTTTCAAACTCGATCACAGGTATAGGAGCCTCTGGGTCAGCTGCCTGAAGAAAGCGCTTGCAGATTTCCAACAAATGAGCCTGTAACTCCGATGCAGCCAATGATTCAGGAACCCCTCTAGCTCGCACATTACTTCGTCGGCTGCGATTCTCACCATCTTCTAAGCGAAGTTGAAAATCTTCCTGTCTGCGTTCCAAATGAGCGCACCGCGTTTGCAGGGCCACTAGATCCGTATCGTGGTCAATAACGCGTTCTTCAAACTCCTGCAGCCGAGCCCCCATATCTTGCACTGACTGCCCAATCTTAGCCACCTCCGATTGCAAAGTGCTTTGGATAGAAAGCATTGTAGATTTTAAATCTGCCATCCATGCACGCATTTCCCCACAGGTGGCCGATCGAGCATCAGACTCGGTACTCAGCTGGGCAACGCCCTTACCGCGTTGTGGTTCATTGGTCTCACAGGCCTCAGAGTTATCCGATGGCTGGTAAGCATAAGATTTCAAATCAGCTCGCCCTTTTTTTGTAGCCATCTGCAGCCCGCTAGTTTTCCACTCCAAATTATGCAGAAAGTGAAAAATACTAGCCTCGTACCGCTAACTTAAGGCTAAAAGTTTAGCGTGATTCGGAGGAGCTACGATTTTAAGCCACCATCGCTCCCGATGACGTCACTTCCTCTCTCGGCCCATCATTTTTTTGACACCCCCCCCCCATCTGTATGAAAAACATGATTTTTAGTAACAATCCACACATCACACAAGAGTGTACCTAGGAAAAGGCAGCATCTTACATATTGCAGTGAGTAGTACATCAATACATCCATTGTAAAACTAAACAAGCCAGACTAGTACAGATCAATCCTGCACAGTCAATCCTAACTGAAAACCATGTCTTTCGAACACACCTTCGCCTAGTATGGAATATGTAATCACAAACTAACCCCTCTCCCTTTTACAAATCTGTAATGTGGTTTTTAGCCATGGTGGTAACAGTTCAGACTCTCATAGAATTCTGAGAAATTACCATCATGGCCAGTGCTAAAAAAAAAAAGCTCTACAGTTTTGTAAAAGGGAGGATAAAATAGAAAAACGTAGACAAAGGTTAAATTGAACTACCAAGAAGCTGGACTCTGCATACAATGCAACACCACAGAAACAGCGATGCATCTCCCCTAAAGCAAAAAAATAAATAAATATAATTTTTTTCTACATTGTCTTCTCTGGTTTCTGCTTTCCTCATAGTCTTGACACTCTCTTCCTTTCATCCACTGTCTACCCTCTCTCTGCCCCTTCTATATGGCATCTTCTCTCCTTGTATTCCCCTTCCATCACCCCTATTATTCTGGCATCCATCTTCTTCCCTTCTCTCCTTCAGTGGTCTGGCATCTCTCTCCTCTTCTTCCCTTCCCTCTCCCACACCCCCATGGTCTGGCATTTCAATCTCCTCTCCCTTCCCCCCACTTCCATCAGCATCTGCCCCCTTTCCCTCCAACCCAATTCCATCTAGTATCCTTCCCCCTTATGTCTCTCTCTCCTTTCTGTGCACACCAATTCCATCAGCATCTGACCTCTTTCTCTCCCTCCACCACCTTTCCATACCACCCTGACCTCCTTTTTCTCCCTCCACTACCCTTCTATACTCCTCTCTCCCTCCAAACCAGCAAGGTCCCATGATGACTGCTTCTGTTGCCTCTGCCTCTGTAAGATGTAAGTGACATTGGAGGGGGTGGGCCGGCAGACACAGGGAATTGCAGCAAGGTTCCGCAATGACTGCAGCTGCCGGTCCTCCCCTTCCGACGTCACTTACATCTTCCGGAGGCAGAGGCAGCAAATGCAGTCATCGTGGGACCTTCCTGCACTTCAGTGCGGCTGCCGATTCTGCTTCAGAATAAGTACGGAAGCCGTGCTGAGGTGCAGGTGCCATTTAGAGCAGCTTGGAAGGTTCTGGATCCAGCCGGCTGTGTACCCCCCTAGGGCTGGCACCCGGGGCGGTCTGCCACTGTATGAGGGGACAAAAAATAATAGAAAGAATGGATAACTTGACCGATTTTAGACATGTCATACAATTATAACCACAAAAATACGTCATAAAATGTAATTCTAAACTCAAAAGACTCCAGACGAAAAGCATACTATAGAAAGGAAACCAGAAAAGACCAAACCCATAGTACTAAGATCCAAATGCTAAAATCGGACATGTCCATTACGAAGAGACATGTGGATCACCACTAATTATAACGAGTGAGTCTTTAAAATATGAGATGGTAACGGATAGCCAATCCTGGTGAATGGAAGTGACAAATACTGCAGCCAAAACCAGAGCACCGTGATGAAACTTGAATATGGATACCTTGCATTTCTTGGCGTTGAAGCCCAGCTGCCAGGTAGATGACCAACGTTCCAACAAAAACAGGTCCTGCGTCATACTATCGTGTAAATCGGAGCCACTCACTATGTTACATAGTTTGGCGTTGTCGGCGAATAGTGTTATTTTACCTTGAAGCCCCTGAATCAGGTCCCCTATGAATAAGTTGAAAAGGAGCGGGCCCAAGACTGAGCCCTGCGGTACTCCACTTGTCACTTCTGACGTTTTAGAGAGGGTACCGTTAACCACCACCCTCTGAAGTCTACCATTGGCTATTTTTTGGGCTTGCGAGCTACTTTTAAAATGATTAAGTCAAAATGATCTACCAATAATAAAATTTTTTTTAAAAACCACAAAGCACACTGTACGCAGAGAAAATGTTAATAATCATTCCTATTCCGGGGTTTTCTCAAAGAGGTCAAAGCAGATGACTCTATGCACTGTCACCTCACTAACACCATACAAAAATAGACAAATATACCCCCTCCTTTTTACTAAACCACGATAGCATTTTTTAGCGCAGGGAGCTGCGCTGAATGCCCAGCGCTGCTTTTGACGCTCATAGGCTCCCTGCGCTAAAAACCACTATTGCGGTTTAGTAAAAGGGGACCATAGTGTAAAATATAGACAGCAGATATAAATTCAGACACATTTTGATCAGTAAATTTAAAATAAAATCATTTTTCCTACCTTATTGTCTGGTGATTTCATGAGTCTCTGGTTGCACTTTCTTCTTCTGACTGTGCATCCAATCTTTCTTCCTCCTCTTTCAGCCTGTATGCCTCCTGACCTCATTCCCCTCCCCCCCCCAACTTTTTCTTCCTCTCTTCCTGCCCTTTCTTTCTTTCTCTCTTCATGCCCCCTTTCTTTTTTTCTGTTTCTCTTCCTGCCCTCTTACTTTCTTTCTTCTTGCCCTCCTCTAAGCCACTGCCAATGTCACTGCCATCGGGGAACAGGCCCCAAAGCCGCTGGCCGCCGCCCCCCCCCCCTCCCTACTTCGGGCCGACCAGCATTCTTCTCCCCGATGTCAATTCTGCCAACGGAGAAGAAGGCTGATCGGCCCAAGATCACAATCGATTGGGGGAAATGCTGCCGGGTCCTGCCTTCGCGGAAACTGAAAGTAGGCAGGACCCGGCAGCAAGAAGAGCAAATGGAAAGCTTCACTGACCTGTGGGAGGCCTTAGCCCTTAGCGAATTTATGCTTCGGGGATCTAACATGTGCGTGCCGGCTTCCCTTCTCTTTCCTCCCCCCTGGAGATAACTTCCGGTTTCGGAGGGAAGAGAAGGGAAGCCGGCACACACATGTTAAAACCCGGAGCATAAGTTCGCTACGGGTTAAGGTGAAATCATCAAGCCGGCTTTTTTTTTTTTTATGTTGAGCAGCAGCGGAGGCAGCAGAATTTAGCTGGGCGGTCATCTAAATTACCCGGGCGGACCGCCCATCTGAAAGGCCCTAGGGAGAACACTGCATATGGAACAGAGAGAGGGCAGACACTGGATGGAAAAGGCAGAAAGAGTGGACAGTGGATGCAAGGGGCAGAGATAGGGTGGACAGTAGATGGAAGGGGTAGAGAGAGGGTAGAGGCTGGGTGGAAGGGGCAAAGAGAGAGGACAGATGTTGCATGGAAGGGAGCGAGGACAAATGCTGAATAGAAAGAAGAGAGTGAAGAGAAGATGACTAAAGCAAAAACGACAAAAGGTAGAAAAAAATATTTTTGTTGCTTTACGTAGAATCAAGTAGTATTATAACTGTATTGATTAAAATTTATCAATAGGAAATGGAAATAAGGCAATTTTGGGAGGGAATAAACCCCTTTCCTCAGGTCAGGACAGGATGCCATAACAGCTGTATACTGTACTGTCTTGAAGAAAGATTTGGCCACTGAAAGCTAATTGAAAAATGGATTAGTCCAATAAAATGGTATTTTCATATTTCTCATTATTTTATTTCTATTTGTTAATTTGTAAAGTGGTGACTTATGTAGAAGCTTTTTTCAAATTTACACTGTCTTTATATTTTGCACAGTATTAGGGGACATGTGTCACTGTTTCTGTGGTGTTGCATTGTATGCAGAGTCTAGTTTCTTGGTTCAGTTTAACTTTTGTCTACATATTTCTATTTTTAGTTTGTGATTATTCCATATTGGGCGAGGGTGTATCTGTGTTCTGTGTGTATGAAAAGGACATGGCTTTCTGTTAGCATCGACTACAGGATCAATTGACTGTGTAGGATCTGGTTTGTTTAGTTTTACAATGCATGTGTTGGTGTTCTAGTGCTCACTGCAGTGTTTAAGATGCTGCCTTTTCCTAGATGCACCCTTATTGTGTGATTCATGGATTATTACTAAAAATATCTTTTTTTATATAGAGGAGGGGGTTGTTAAAAAAATGATTAGCACTGGCTGTCATATATACTAGGTACACCACTGGATTTAATGACTCTATTCTAACTTTACTGTTGACGTAGGTGTTGTCCCCCCCAACACACAGACACACATTATAAAGAATTAAATTAAAGTTGTATTATCATCAAGTAGCTTTCAAATGACATTATAAGCAAATAAAAATAAAATATTTTTAATACATTGCTAATTATTACCTGCATCTTTACCTATACTGTTTTGCCCTAGCTCTTACTTTGCACTATAGCAAAATAAAAAAGAAGCAGATAAAGATCAATCACACAGGAGATTCTATTCAACTTATTTATAAGAGATATGACGCAAGGACTTAGAGGAAGGGTATCACTGTTCGCTGACGACGCCAAACTTTGCAACATAGTAGGCAGATGCTTATTACCTGATGATATGACACACGACCTACTGCTACTGGAACAATGGTCAAACACTTGGCAGCTAGGCTTCAATGCTAAAAAATGCAAGATAATGCACCTGGGCAAGAGAAACCCGTGTAGAACTTATGTACTAAATGGTGAGACCTTGGTTAGGACCACGATTTAGGGGTGATCATTAGCGAAGACATGAAGATTGCCAATCAGGTGGAGAAGGCTTCCTCCAGGGCAAGACAAATGATGGGGTGTATCCGCAGGGGGTTCATTAGCAGGAGACCTGAAGTTGTGATGCCGTTGTACAGAGCCATATTGAGGCCCCACTTAGAGTACTGTGTTCAGTTTTGGAGACCACACTACCGAAAGGACGTGCTGAGGATCGGGTCGGTTCAGCGAACGGCCACCAGGATGGTCATGGGGCTCAAGGATCTCACGTATGAAGAAAGACTAAAAAAATTGCGGCTGTACTCACTTGAGGAAAGAAGAGAACGGGGAGATATGATTGAAACGTACAAGTACATCACGGGACGCATCGAGTCAGAAGATGGTATCTTCGAGCTCATGGGACCCTCGACCACCAGAGGGCATCCGCTGAAAATCAGGGGAGGGAAGTTTCATGGCGACTCCAGGAAGTACTTCTTCACCGAAAGAGTGGTGGATCATTGGAACAAACTCCCACTCCAGGTGATAAAGGCCAGCAGCGTGACGGATTTTAAGAATAAATGGGATACTCACGTGGGATCTTTAAGGGAGTAAATCCAGGCGGGAGGGGATACTTGGAATGGGCAGACTTGGTGGGCTATAGCCCTTTTCTGCCGCTTTTTTCTATGTTTCTATGTTTCAAGGCTCAGTAACACCTCCATAAATTATGTGGAAGAGGTCTGGAAGTGGGGATAGCATCTATTTCATATCCTCAGTGAGACCTCAGGAAGGAACCTAGTGATCAAAACATTATTAGAGGTGTTGTACAGCCATTTCTTGTATGACTGGATGAGCTATATTTATCTTTTTTTTTTTAGTTGTTTAAATTCATGCAGAAATAAATGGTTAGATTGAACCTAATGACTTCATTAACGCATTTCCCTTTTTTAAACCTCTATACTATTTGAAAGAGGGTGAAAATCTAATTATTCACTTCTAGAATTGGATACTTCTTAAATTTAGTAAAAATATTCTGGCACAAGTGTCAAACCTTAAAAAAGGAAGTCATATCGAGCATTGGAAAATAATAATAATTAACTAATAAAAATAGTATACATTTAATTTTCCCCACTACCAAATTTCCGCGCCCACCCGGCTACTTTTTCATGCCACCCGGCTGGAAAAAATTTCTGGGGAGAACACTGTACAGTATTTCTGAATCAGAGCAGAAAAACAAAAAAAATTAGCTATTTAACTCTTAGCGTGTTAATACACGTTATACATACCTGCAAATCTTAATCCCTCTGGTCTATTTGAAATTCTTATGATGTCTCGATCTCCTTTTAAGAGAAAAATCTCATCATCCGTACAAGACACAGATACAACGTCCCCTGAACCTTCCAAACCACCAATTACTGCCTGTGAATGGGGGAAAAAAAACACAACAGTTAACGATGTGACTTAAAACTTAGTGAAGCCTTTCATTAAAAAACCAAAATGTCAAAATAGCTTGACTCCAATACTATTAGTATTGGGGTAGATAAGGTTCCTCTTCACAAGAGCAGTATACTGCATATATTCAGTCCCATACCTGTAAACAATAATAAACCCAGCATAGACTCACTACTTGAACCTACCCTTCAAAGATCCCCCCCCCTACTCCCATTTACTTCAAACAGGAGCAAGGAATGAATATGGATACCAACGTGGTCTAAAAATCATAAACAACAACCAGACCATCTTCAGTCAGGCCTCAAAGACTCCAACTTATCCAAGACTAAGTCCCAAGTCCCCTTGGAGAGTTGGAAATATCCCCTTCAATTAGCTACCATCTCTTCCATATGACCCATTAAATGAAGTTTCAATTTCCAGTCCTTCAAACCAGGTGCAACCAGACATTTCCAATCACTAGCGATCAAGCATTTGACTGCCGCCAGACCCCATCTCAAGAGTGTAGCCTGCCACTTTGCACAAGTCGAAGCTCTACCCACCTCCCCATAAATCCTATCCCAGTCTTTGGAAGAGAAACTCCAACCCAGATCCCTTTCCCGCTGAGTCCAAAATAAAAAAGCAGGTATCTCACTGCTCCTCAAATATTTATATAAAATAGAAATGGGCCGAGCCACAGTCTGTAAGGTTAATCAGAAATTTTCCAAATATTCCCTCCCCCTCAAAGGAGACATACGATCCCAACCTTTAGAGCACATAAAATGTCTCATCTGATAATATGCAAGATAATCACCCTCGGAAATCCCAGAAGAATGTTGCAAAGAAGAAAACATTCTAATACCACCTGCACCCAACAAATCCCTGAACTGTATTAACCTCACTTGTTCCCATCTCTCAAAAACCGGATTAGTCCTACCCAACCTAAACTGGGGCTCCCCCCAATGGACGCCAAAGAAAATACCAGCAAATTCCCATCTATCTCCATCCTAGTCTTATCCCATAATTTAACCAAATGAAGCAGAAAAGGATTAGACTTCTGCTTCTGCCAGCAACGCTCAACTAACGAGACCACAAAGAATGTCGGATCAGTGTATCGCCTCCCATACTCTGCTCCATCTGCACCCCATATTTGTAAATACCTAAATCCCAATCCAATAACATACGCAACTGCGCTGCTTGATAATACCAATACAAGTTAGGAACCCCTCTACCTCCCTCTGCTCTATCAGACCACATCACCTTCTGAGAAATGCGCAGCGGTCCTGGTATCAGTATAGGCAATGTTTTGGGGTTTTTTTTAACTTTATTAATTTTCAAACCTTCAATAGTGCAATACAACAAATGTAACTTATAATTATACAATAAAGGCACATTCAACTTACACATGTTCATAATCAACTATTTTCCCCCCATCCACCCACCCAATGATTATTCAATAAAAACAAAAACATATATTACAGCAAAAACCTTACCCCATTCAAATATTGATATATTCCCATCCACCCCAAGTGTAAATATTTATAAATCAATTTATAGCAGAAATAACCCCCCCACCACCCTTCCCTGGATATGTACCAAAATAACAAAAATTGACATTCAATAATAAATTATAATGGAGGTAACATATGATGTCAATGGGCCCCATATCAATTTAGATATATTACCATGCCTCAAATTCTCATCGTTCATCCTTTCAGATCTATAACTAGAGCAAAGACTTGCCCACCAGAACGAAAAATTTAAACGATCACAGTTCTTCCAGTTTTGGGTGATCATCTGGATGGCTATCCCAGTCATTATAAGGAAAAGATGGCCTCTATCAGAGGGCTTAATATGTACCACAAATGACAGCCTCATACGTTAGAGGAATTGATGATTCCAAAATGTTATTAGTTCTACCCCATATTGACCTCCAAAAGCTAAGTATCAAAGGACAATAGAACAACAGATGATCCAGTGTCCCAATGTCTAAATGACAGTGCACGTTTGAAAAAGAAACAGGAGCCCTGGCAGCCAATCAGGAAGGGGCGCAGGACTTGAGATCGCAAACATCGCTCTTGCCCTGCACAGCGTGATTGGAAGAAGGCAGCCGTCCACGAGGTATTACCAGCAAGGGAGATGATGTCTAGACCGCCCCATTTAAGCAAGCTGCACCCACTAGGCCAGTTTGCAAAACCCATGTATAGGCCACGGCCTATATATGGGGAAATATGGTAATGAAAGACATAACTGGAAAGAGGGAAAAAGTTCTGATACTACAATTCTGGTCTGCTCTGTAACAAACATATCAATGAACAATATAACATTCAAGTAACTGATTAAAACAGATACCAAAATTATGTAAAACCCGCACAAAAAGAGATTATGTACTTACCCTGGTAAGCTCTTTTCCAGTAGATAGGTAAGACATTCTAGACCAGTGTTTCTCAACTCAGTCCTGGAGTACCCCCTTGCCAGTCAGGTTTTCAGGATATCCACACTGAATATGCATGAAAGAAATTTCATATAATGGAGGCAGTGTTTGCAAATTAAGTTTATGTATAGTCATTGTGGATATTCTGAAAACCTGACTGGCAAGGGGGTACTCCAGGACCGAATTGATAAACACTGTTCTAGACCAGGGATCTCAAAGTCCCTCCTTGAGGGCCGCAATCCAGTCGGGTTTTCAGGATTTGTGCATGCACATAGATCTCATGCATATTCATTGGGGAAATCCTGAAAACCTGACTGGATTGCAGCCCTCAAGGAGGGACTTTGAGACTCCTCTTCTATACAGATAAGTTATATTCCTATAGCTGCGTGCATCTGCAGAAGGAATCCACTCCGGATTTTTCCTTTTGCTCCATAGCTCCACCTGCAGTTAGTAGCCATGCACAGAGAGCCAATCAATGCACGTGAAGTAGAGGCGCCTGTAGCAACAGGCTTAGAAACAAACTGTTCTGAACAAGAAGTAAATCAAACAGCAAAGGCAACTACCATCAAAGGCTTCAAAGGAGCTCAGAACTACTCCCATATAAAACGGAAACACATATACAAAATTCATTCCATCCCTCAAGGGCTGACAGATATCCAAGAATCAGCTTGGAGAAGCATAAACAGATTGAAACAGTAGCCAGGAACAGGACAGACTGGGTGGGAGTCTATCTACTGGAAGACTATCTACTGGAAAAGAGCTTACTAGTGTAAGTACATAATCTCTTTTTCCAGTGCAATAGGTGAGACATTATAGACCGATGGGATGTACAAAAGCAGTCCCCAAAAGCTAGGGCAGGCTTGCTGCTCTGACCCTTAAAACTGAGGACCCAAAGGCAGAGTCCTGTCTTGCCGCCACATCCACTCTCAAACTTGGCAAACGTGTGAACAAAAGACCATGCTGCCACCCTGTAAATCTCCTTAGGAGAGACAGTTCTAGTTTTGGTCCACAAAGAAGCTACACTCCTGGTAGAATGCACCTTGACAGAAACAGGAGACTGTTTCCCAGAAAGAATGCAGGCTGATGAAATAGCTCTATGGATCTATCTGGAAATCGTGGCCTTGGAAATGGAAGCGCTCCACCTAACCAAATGAGTCAGCATAAACAGATGATCAGATAGATGAAAGTTGTTAGTAACCTCCAGATAATGCAGAAGCACTCTGCGCACATCCAGTTTCTTCAACAGGCAATCTTGTGTCATGGAACCAGTAGATTGAAAGGCAGGCAAACACACTTCCTGAGTAACATAGAAAGCCAAAACCACCTTCAGGAGCAAGGAAGGAACTGTCCGTAGGGAAACCCCAGTCTCCGAAATACAGAGAAATGGTTCTCTGCAAGAAAGAGCCTGTAGTTCTGACACATGTCGCATCGAAGTAATGGCAACCAGATAAATGGCCTTGAGTGTCAAGTCCAAAGGGAAGCATCTCAAAGGGGCTCAAAAGGAGCCTTGGTAAGGCTAGACCAGTGTTTCTCAACTTCTTCAAGCCAAGTATCTCCTAATCCTAACAAATACCAACTGAGTACCCCTGCCCCAGATCCGCCCAAACTCCACTGTTGACCTCACCCCCATAACAATAGTACTAATTGTAACGCAATTTCTTTCATCCATTTTTCATATACACACAATAATCTTATTAATACATAATGGTAACCACAAAATTAAAAAACCACAAAGCACATTGGTACACAGAGAAAATGTTAATTATCATTTATATTCGGGGGGGGGGTTCAAAGAGGTCAAGGCAGATGACTTTAAAATATGCAATCAGTAACAACTATAAAAAAATAGACAAATATAGAGCAAAATATAGACAGCAGATATAAATTCACAAAACTGACAAATTTTGATCACTAAATTGAAAATAAAATTATTTTTCCTACCTTTGTTGTCTGGTGATTTCATGAGTCTCTCTTTGCATTTCCTTCTGACTGTGCATCTAATATTTCTTTCTTTCTGCCTCCTGCACGCATCCTGTCCTCAGGAGCCCATTCCCTTCCCCAACCAACATCTCTCTCTCTGTCCCTCTATGAACATAAGAATTGCCGCTGCTGGGTCCATTGTGCCCAGCAGTCTGCTCCCACGGTAGCCCTTAGTCCAGTGCCCTAACTGAGTCTCCCTCTCTCCTCCACCCCTATTGGCAATGTATCTCCCTCTCTCTCTCTCTCACTGTCCATCTGTCTTGAGAGATCCAGGCATCTCTCCCACCACCTCTACTAACACATCCAACGTTTCTCCCTCTCTCATCCCCTGAATTATGTGCAGCATTTTCACCACTGCCCACCAGCCCCATGCCCATTTCTCCTTCTATCACCCCTCTCCAGCACAATGCCACATTTCTCCCTCCATCACTATGTCCAACATTCCTCCCCCTTGAATCCCCTTCAATCTGCCCGCTCCACCATCATATCCAACATTTTTCCCTCTCATCCTTCTATTCCCCATGCATCTCTACCTCACTCCTCTCTCTAGTGACCTAGATTGGCCACCGTGAGAACGGGCTACTGGGCTTGATGGACCATTGATCTGACCCAGTAAAGCTATTCTTATGTTCTTATATTCTATGCCTAATTTTCTTTTCTTCCTTTCCCCATGTGCATCATCTTTCACTCACCCACTCATGTCCATCAATTCTCCATTTCTATTCCCTCCCTTCTGTATCCCATGTTCATGCCCCTTCCATTCCTTCTATCGAGTTCGTGCCCCCTCCCCACCTTCCAGCTTTGTCCCAAAATTAAGTTGCACACCGGGGATCCCTGCCTGCCCTGTCCACCCGCACCCCACTCCCCCCAAAGCCAACTCGTCCACAGAAGCTGCAGGCGACGCCATGGATCCCTGCCTGCTGAAGCCGCTGCCAGGGATCCCTCCCTACCTGTCTGTCTGCCGCACCACATCCCCCTCCCGAAACCTACCCTGTTACTTTGTTGGAGCTGGATTCGCTCCATCCTCCCCCAGCAGCAACTCTGTGCAGGGACAGCGTGTGCAGCGATTCACACGCTGCACATGGCTAGCTCATAAGTCTTCCCTCTGACATCAATTCTGATGTCAGAGAGAAGGTTCCGGATCAGCTAAGCAGCATGTGAGTCACTGCTTAGAATGCTGCAGGGGGTGGAGTGAGCCAGTCCAGCTCCAACAAAGTAACAGGGTCAGTTTCGGGGGTAGGGGGGTGGAGTGGACGGGCAGACAGGCAGGCAGGGAGGGATCCCCAGCAGCGGCAGCAGCAGCAGCCAGGCCACTGGCAACTTCTCTGCTGGCATCGTACAACGCATCTCCCTATATACTCCTTCTTTGGTTGCTATTGCTTTCACTTTAGGTACCTTTAAATAGAAGGTTAGGAGATGATGATCACACCAGATAACTGGTTTCCAACTGGTGTGGTCCATTAAGAGAATGTTTAGTCCTTCGGATATTGTAGAAATGAAGACTAAATTGTGCCCACCCTTGTGAGCTAGGTCTGGTGGGAAGTTATCAAAATTTAGTTGAATCAGTATATTTTTGAGTGCACGGACTTTAGGGTTGTCGTCCTCCTCTAGGTGCAGGTTCAGGTCACCAAGAATTACCAGCTCAGAGATGACCATGGTGCAGTTAGAGATCAGGTTAAATATTTTATCTTCCACTATGTTCCACTTGTCAAGTGGTCTGTAGATCAGGACTATACTTCTTTTCCATCTTCAGGATTGCTCAAACTGCAGACCATATATTTTAGTCCTAAATCATTATCTATCAGTTTCATGGAGAGAAATGATGTATATAATAAGAGTAGACCTCCGCCTCTCTTCAACTTCCTAGGGCTGTGAATCAGTTGGTGGGCAGAGGTCAACTAAGATTGGGGAGTCATCATTTTGGATCCAGGATTCTGTTATGCCAACTAGACCAACCTCGTGACTATTGATCAGGTCCTTTAAGATCAGAGCCTTATTACTGACTGAACGAACATTAAAATAAATACATTCTATTGGTATATATTCTTCTGATTATGATATTTCTACTTTACATATTATCTGCTTCAAGTTTTCCCTGCCACCTTTCCATTTGTTATTATGAGGCACCTGGGATTTTGGTTGTCCATAATTCATAATCACTGCTGGTATTTTGTGCAGAGTGGGTCCCAAGATCAGACATGTGCACATGACGTCCTCTAAAATCAATGTCCCAAACCTTGAAGGCCTCGCTGGGAGAGCTCCTGATAGGAGGGAAAGCCCCCTCCCCCCCAGGTAGGACCATGTGTTCCAATAAAGAAATCCCCAAGGCCCCCCCCAGGCTATAAAAGCAGGGTTCTCCATTCCCAAGGGAAACTCCAAATTGGCAAGAGGTCAGAAACTTATGGGTTCCCACCCAAGCACAAAACTACCTTTCGCCACACATCTCTCAAGGGCCGCACCACCCAGCTGGAGCGAAGGTGAGCAGGAAGAAGATGCAACAGGGCTTGCAACAATGAAGCAAAATGATAAGGTTCCAAAAGTCCATTCATATTGTAAATGCCCATAGTCTTGGCTCTCCTGCAACCAGTCACAAAGATGACGCAAAAGGCAAGCATCGTTATATATACGCAGATTCAACAGCCCCAAATCCCCCATCGTCCAATTACCAAAGAGGGTAGACAAAGGCAGTTTGTCATTTTTGCCCACCCAGCAGAATTTGCGAAGTGACTTATGAAGTAAACTAATATCTTTCTCCCGTACCCATAGAGGACGCATCTGAAGAAGAAACAGCCACTTGGGAAAGAGAGACATTTTATAAAGGCTGATACGGCCACCAACAAAAGAAGGAGAGGCTGCCAAACCTCCAATTATCTCTAAGTGGCCTCCAAAAGGCAAGCGATATTAATGGCATAAAGATCCGCGATCTTATGAGGGAGTTCAATGCCTAAATATCTAAGGAAGCGCTTGCCCATATAAGAGGAAAGGTGGGGCCCCACTCTCTACACAAGCTATCCATAGGAGACATGGCCTCAGATTTTTCTAGATTTAGCTTAAACCCCAAGAAGTCCCCATATTCCTGAATAAATTCTAGTAATATTGACAAAAATCACTGGGGCTCCATCAAGTGTACCAGCAGGTCATCCGCAAAGGCAGCCACTTTAAATTCATGCCCATCGAGGCGCACTCCCACTATTTCTGGATTGACATGGTGGTGGTTAATGGAAGTCGCTCGAAGGAAGGAAAGGTGAGTAGTGGAGTCTCTCAGGGATCAGTGCTGGGGCCATCCTGTTCAATATGTTTGTGAGTGACATTGCTGAAGGGATAGAAGGAAAAGTGTGCCTCTTTGCAGATGATACCAAGATTTGTAACAAAGTAGACACCGAAGAGGGAGTGGAAAAGATGAAAAAGGATCTGCAAAAGTTAGAGGAATGGTCTAATGCCTGGCAACTAAAATTCAATGCAAAGAAATGCAGAGTAATGCATTTGGGGATTAATAATAGGAAGGAACTGTATATGCTGGGAGGAGAGAAGCTGATATGCACGGACGGGGAGAGGGACCTGGGGTGATAGTGTCCGAAGATCTAAAGGTGAAAAAACAATGTGACAAGGCAGTGGCTGCTGCCAGAAGGATGCTGGGCTGAATAAAGAGAGGCTTAGTCAGTAGAAGGAAGAAGGTGTTGATGCCCCTGTACAGGTCATTGGTAAGGCCCCACTTGGAGTATTGTGTTCAATTTTGGAGACCGTATCTGGCGAAGGACGTAAGAAGACTTGAGGCGGTCCAGAGGAGGGCGACGAAAATGATAGGAGGCTTGCGCCAGAAGACGTATGAGGAGAGACTGGAAGCCCTGAATATGTATACCCTAGAGGAAAGGAGAGACAGGGGAGATATGATTCAGACGTTCAAATACTTGAAGGGTATTAACGTAGAACAAAATCTTTTTCAGAGAAAGGAAAATGGTAAAACCAGAGGACATAATTTGAGGTTGAGGGGTGGTAGATTCAAGAGCAATGTTAGGAAATTCTACTTTACGGAGAGGGTGGTGGATGCCTGGAATGCGCTCCCGAGAGAGGTGGTGGAGAGTAAAACTGTGACTGAGTTCAAAGAAGCGTGGGATGAACACAAAGGGTCTAGAATCAGAAAATAAGATTAAATACTGAACTAAGGCCAGTACTGGGCAGACTTGCACGGTTTGTGTCTGTATATGGCCGTTTGGTGGAAGATGGGCTGGGGAGGGCTTCAATGGTTGGGAGGGTGTAGATGGGCTGGAGTAAGTCTTAACAGAGATTTCGGCAGTTGGAACCCAAGAAATAGCTAAGAAAAAAATTAAAAAAATTAAATTGAATCAGGTTGGGCAGACTGGATGGACCATTCGGGTCTTTATCTGCCGTCATCTACTATGTTACTATGACATGAATATCTCTAAGAAGGGGGTCCAGCATGGAATAAATAGTAGCAGCAAAAGGGGGCAACTCTGCCGAGTTCCCTGACATATAGGGAAGGAATCCGACAAGCAGCCATTAATCCAAAGGTGGGAACTTAGGTCCTGATAAAGAATACAGATGCCCTGCACAAAAGTACCCTGAAAGCCATATGCCTGGAGAACTGCATAGAGAAAGTCTCAGCAGACTACTCTCTCTCAGCCTTATTACTGCCATCAAATAGTGAACCTGAGACAAGGATAGCTGTAATTACCACCTAGGCATGCTCACATCTCCCTATACCATATAGTCTGTCCAGTAAGGTAGCTAGCATTGACCTACCACTCCATGCACCTGCTCCTCCATATAGGTTTGAACACACTATTCCATTTTTGAAGTGTGAAGTCAAGAAAGTCTAATTTTGTATTTAACCTGGTTTAATTACTAGATGATATCTTAAGCCTTTTATAGTTTTGTTTTCTGATCCACTTAAGAATTCACAAAAAAAGCATGGATTGCTACCTTATGAAACTAGTTTTTGCCATCTCACTTTCCATGAGAAGCAAGCTTTAAAGTTTAAGTAATTGATGCAAAGTAATTTTTTATTTTCTAAAACCTGTAAATTTTAACAAACTTTACTTAAATTGAACAGTTCTGAATAACAATTTAGTTTATACAAGTACAGAGCTAGAAAATGTATTAGTAATTTATAAACTCACCAGATATATATCTGCTGCAGTAACTTTACCTACCTGATTTACAGTGTCTATTAACAAAATGTTATATTCATCCCAGCTCAGCACCCATCCTTCTTGAAAGAAGCAGGATACAAGCCCAAGATTTTTCTCAGATGGGCTGAATGTCATCACATTTGGGGGCTCCAAACGAGGATACAATTCAAAAGCTTTTACTCCCTCAGTCAATAAGTTCTTTAATAGAAAGGTGTTCTGCACAGTCCCATTGACATCTGCTCTCCAGAGATGCAACCCTGGTCTCGCTGCATATATTGTGAGATTGCTTTGCTTGCAGAGGCTTGGCATAAAACACGCTCCATACTTTCCATTGCTGAAATTAAAATAATGACAGATTAGGTTCTTACCTCTGGGTTCTGTTAGGTTACACAGGAGTCTGTACTGTAGCTATTGATTCCCATTTCCCGCGAACTGCAGAAGGGTATCAATAAGAATTTGAAACTCTTCCCCTTCCCTTTCTGTGGTGGAGCACAGCATCCTCCTCAGTTAGTACCAAAGCACTTGAACTGCACTGAAACATAAGAAAAGAGAAGGAGAGGCACGGGGAACTCCCCCGGCAATAAATATATTCTACTCTGCTCTGAAACTTAGAAAACAGAACAATTAATAACCAATAAACAATTATCACCTACACTATTCAATATATACATAACCTCCCTCAGCTACTACCTAGATAATCATGGCATAATTTCATACAGTTATGCAGATGACATCACTACTCCCCTACCCTTCGACCAACCAGAACTCATCATGACAAGCACAATAGACAAAACCCTCAAATCAGTTGCAATTTGGATGACAGAGCACAAATTAAAACTTAACCCTGACAAAACAAATTTCATCCTACTAGAAAACAACAAAACTCCAACATTAACTAATCTTGTAATAAACTCGATCTCATACAACCTACACTAAAATTGCTAGGAGTCACAATTGACAGAGACTGCACCATGCAATCCCAAATTAACAAAATAATAAAGGCATCGTTCATGACCATGAGAAATCTAAGAAAAATCCGAACATTCTTCGAAAAAAAGCAATTCCTACTATTGGTACAATCTCTTATCCTTGGGATGATAGACTACTGCAACATACTATATCTACCATGTCCCGCGACCATGATGAAGCAATTACAGACAATACAGAATACAGCCCTGAGACTTGTCTATTCACTAAAATATATGACCATATCACAGAGGCATACCATGACTCACACTGGCTTCCAATAGAAGCGAGAGTGCACTTCAAATTCTACTGCTTACTTTACAAGGCTATCAACAGAGAAAGCCCAACCTACTGGAATAACCGACTAAATCAATCCTCCTCAACCAGACACAGAAGAACCCACTCACTATTCACTCACTCATCATCCAAAAATGTCAAACGAAAAAAACTTTATGACAACCTAATAGCCTCCAAAGCAGCTAAACTGGACAGACAAATCACCACTGTTATCTTCGACTACATACTACAAAATCTTCAAGAGAGACATTAAAACCATACTCTTCAAAAAACACATAAAACCTATCCAGCACGACCAATCCCAATGCAACATCCAACACTCTATTTACCCTTAGAACTCTCTAATACTTTTTTATCTACCAAACTTTATCTAAAACCCCATAATTCACCCTATTCTTATCTCCTAAAGACCTCCACTTCCCTTTGGTAACTCTTTACCCAACGTTTTATTACCTTAAAAATTTTATGTCATCGCTTATTCTATTCCTTCAAATTTTGAATATAATTCTTGTTTTAGTTTGGATGTAATACGCCTTGAACTGCAAGGTAATGGCGGAATAGAAATCACTAATGTAATGTAATGTAATTAGTGAACAATAAATCACATACACGAGTAACTAAGAGCCAATCTGCTAAGGGTAACAAGTAGGGGTTATAGGACCCTCCCAAGAGGAAAGAGAAAGGTAAACCCCCCCTGTACCCGAAACACATCTTGTCTTAATCTTAGGTACAGTAGAAGAGGTCTCGAGATGGACACCGGCAATGCACGAAGCAGAAATCAGGTGAATAACAAATCCGCACAGGGAGGGTAGTACAGATTCCTAGGCATCCTAAGAGAATCCAGATTATCGAGGAAAGAACCTAATCTGTCATTTTGTTGCAGAAACAGAGGAGTCCATACAGTAGCTGACATAACAAAGCAGTGCCATACATCAATGGTCATTTTTAATAACTAAATTTCTAGTTCCGTTTCAACAAATTATGGTATTCTTCAGGGCTCAATATTATCACCCTTACTTTTTAACATCTTTATGGCCCCTTTACTGACACGGATGACCTACAACTCTTATATCCACTAGATTCAAATTCATTAGAAGAATTATCAATTATCAACATGAAACTATCCATAATTTCAAACTGGCTAAACGATAATAAATTAGCACTGAATGTCACCAAAACAAAAATTATGCTCTTCCCCTGGAAGAGTATATCAATAATGTTATACTATAAGAGGTCACTAAGATCAAAGTATTGGGGGTTATTGGACCATAAACTGAACTACCATGATCAAATTAGCTCAGTAGTTAGAAGTTGCTTCCATAGATTACGTATGATCACATCACTAGCTTCATTTCTTGACACAGCTTCCCTGAATATTCTTATCCATTCATTGATTATATTAAAGCTAGACTACTGCAACTCACTGTATAAGGGAATCACATTGAAATAATTACCCTTGTACCCTGCAAATTTCAACAGGTATTCTACGCAACTTACAATAAGATATCAGAAGTTTACATTTCAGTTTTGGTTAGGAAATGAAGTAGGATATGAGATTGTTTTGGGTGTCATTGGCCAGAACAGATTATCCCTATGTTGTTACATATTTTTAAATCTAAAATTATATGTCTAAATATATGATTGTGTACTGGAAATACAGTTGTTATACAAACAGCTTACATCATTCTCTTGTATTGCCAAGGAAAAGCAAGGACACTTATGGAAATATTTCTAGGTCAAAGTTCCAGTGTTTTGAAATCCCATATGATTTTGGCTCCTTATAGCTGCATTCTTCAAACATATAGTTTCTTAAATTACTTTTGTAGAACTAGAAATGGAGAAAGTAATTTAGTTCAGTTGATCAGACCACTGTCCTTTGAGAATTTATACACAGAAGGTACACTGTAGAGACTGTCTCCATCTGTACTAAAATCATTGTCATCCTCAAGGTCAGTCAACATTTTATTCAGTGAATTCCTGCCCCTGCTGAATTCTTTCTTTGCAACATTAAGCTGGCTCTGTAATTGTTCACTTCTAAATCCCTGTGAATTTTTTTTTGGCTCTTGGCCAGAAGTGTAGAAAGATCACTTCTACCCCAGTTCACCAATGGACCATCAGGGCTTTCAAGGTAGGCTTTCTACAAGCCTGGGAACCAAGGTGTTTCAGAGTTGGCCAGGACAGGAGGCGGGAGGGATCGCTCCTGTCTCAGCTCACTGCTAGACTACCAGGGCTTGCAGCAGGCCCAAGGGAGGCTTGCAATAGGTCATGGGGGTAGGGCGTGTGAACACGGACTCGAATTTAAACTGAGACACCCGTTTTTGGGCCTTTTTTTATTACCCAAATATCTCAGTTTATATTCAAGTATATATAGCAATTAGATATTTAGAAAAACTCACAAATCAAAAATTCCTTTTTCCCCCCAGCTCAATGGCTTTTAGACAAATATGAATCATTGAGAATTCAGATTAAAGGAACACAACTTTTTATTTGGAAGACTGCCCTAAATGGGAGGAAAATCATCATGTGTGTATGGGTTAAAGCAACACCTCTCTCTTTTTGGGGTTGGAGAAATTGCCTGCATGCTATGCTGTTGATGAAAAAACGATTGTTGGCGAGTTCTCTAAAAAAAGAAAAATCTTTTTTAGCTATATGGGACAAGTACATACGTTCTTTAACATCAAGAGCTCAGAGTTTAGTTCTTTTTTATGTTTAAATCTTTTTGACTGAGCACATATGCAACAAACAAAAACACTGCAATGAAAAACTGTAATACAAAGAATCATAGCAATGATACTAGAAGCCAAAACAGATGCTCAAACATTTCAATTATAAGAACAACCCCCCAACCCAACCCACCTCTATGGAAGAAGAAAGAGAGAAAAAAAATTGGAGAATGCAGAAAACGAAAAAGTACTGAGAAAAGGACAATTATAACCATAAACCAGTATCTTCAAAAGTTCAAAATACAACTCCTCACATAATAAGTGTGTTACAGATGATAGCTGTTTTGCCCACTTTTGTTGTTAGAGGAGTAGGGTGGAAATATGAAGAGATTGATCAAACCTAAGGGATCATGAGTCCAGATTCTTCAGAGCTAATTATATTTGAACATCTTTTTCAGTGTTGGGATAGGAGAGGGGTTTTTAGGTGGATACAGCAATAGGGAGGGAAGGCTATGGGATGAGAGGGTTGGGTTTGAAATTTTCATTCAATGTTTATGTCCTCAGTTCTTAATCTTGTTGTAAGCTGCATTGAATCATAGCTGAAATTTGTAGTATAGAAGAAAAATGTATGGTATGGTATTACACAGCACATAAATAAGCATGGATTAATGAGACAAAGGCAACATTGATTTAATCAAGGGAAATCTTGTCTCACCAATCTACTATATTTCTTTGAAGGGGTGAATAAACATGTGGATAAAGGTGAGTTGGTCAATATTGTGTATCTGGATTTTCAGAAGACATTTGACCAAAGTACCTCATGAAAGACTCCTGAAGAAATTAGAAAGTCATGAGAAGGTAATGTCCTGTTAAGGACTAAGAACTTGTTAAAAGACAGAAAGAGTAAGGCTAAATGGTCAATACTGTCCAGTGTTCTCCCTAGGGCCTCTTAGCCGGGCGCTCCGCCCGGCTAATTTAGATGACCGCCCGGCTGCCATCCATCGCAAATTCTGCATCTCACCGGCTTGGAGATTTGCCGCCTTAGCCCATAGTGAACTCATGCTTCGGAGCTCTAAGGTGTGTGTGCCGGCTTCCCTTCTCTTCCCTCCGAAACGTTGAAACCCTCTGTTCAGTGTGTGGCGGCAACTAAGAAAGCAATAGGAATTATCAGGAAAGGAATGGAAAACAATGATGAAAATGTTATAATGCCTTTGTATCTCTCCATGGTGCAGTCAGACCTAGAATTCTGCATCTCAAAAAAGATATAGCGGAATTAGAAAAGAGACAGAGAAGCACGACGAAAATGATCAATGGAATGAGACAACTTCCCTATGAAAAAAGGCTAAAGCAGCTAGGGCTCTTCAGTTTGGAGAAGAGATAGCTCAGGGGAGCCTGTGCCCTGAAAATGGCAAGGCAAATCAAGGTCAAATGTGCATATGTGAACCGCCAGAAGAACTAACAAATAGATTCTGGAAGAGATCAAACCAGCTATGTCACTTGAAGCCCAAATGATGAAGTTACGACTGTCTTATTTTGGTCACACCATCAGAAGTGAGAAATCACTGGAGAAGGACATCATGTTTGGGAAGATCAAAGGAACCAGGCGAAGAGGGCGATCTGCAATCAGATGGCTGGACACATTGAAAACAACCATGGGGATGATACTGGAGGAACTTTCTGGACTAGCACAAAAATAATTTCTTTTTAGATCCGCAATTTATCAAGTCACTAGGACTCGAGCACGAGTCGATGGCACCTAACAACAACAGTATCACATCATTCCTTATGCTATGAATTTATCTTGTTGGACAGACTGGATGGACAAGAGGTCTTTATCTGCCATCATCTATTATGTTATTATGACAAGCATAGAATTCTGAAACAGTCTTTTCCCAAGATTCCCAATATTTTGAATTTTCTTCCCAGAGGGAACCAAGAAGTAAGTTTTGGAGATTTTGTCCCTTTTGTCTCCAATTTTTTCAATGTATTTTTGAAGTCTTTTATCAGTGATATTTAGAAAACTGGATCTTGTATATTTCATATATAATGCAGATTGTTATTCCATTTACTGCTTCTTGGGTTTATACTTATGACCTTGTGCAAAAAATGTTTTCTTCTGGCTGACAAGAGGATGAAATTACATCTTCTTGAGATTAATTTGGAGAAGACTTCTTTGTTATGGGTGGGAGATTTAAGTAGAGTGCCCTACATGGTGGTTTCTATAGGTAGTTTGTTGATTACCTCAAATCCTGACCATATAATTTGAAGTCAATTGAGTAGTGCAGACTTTTATCAAACTGTATTTAGTGCATTAAATTCATCCTTTTTAATCAGAAAAATATTTTCTGGTATTTACTAACTCCTGGCTATTTGTCCTGTTGCATATTGATTACTGTACTGTAATTTAATATACTTTGGGCTTCCAAATAAGTTAATGTCACAATTTCAGATGCTACAAAATTACAGGATTACCTTTTTCTTGGCTTGGTTCCAATTTGCTTAACAGACTTTTCTTCCATATAAAACAGCAGACTTCTTTTCAGAGTAGAAACGAGAAGCACTTTCTGGTTATAATCCAGCTGTACAATTGCAGATGTCTCTTCTAAAACCAAACTGGGATTGCAGGAACCCTGAATAAAACAAAGTGTTCCTTCATGGATTTCTGAGAACATCAAACAAAAGGTTTCCTACTTGCTCTGGGAAAAGAGAGAGGAAATAACTAGAACAGTGTTCTAAATAAATGTTTGTTGCTATACAGTACTCCCCTGAAATTCGCTTTGCCTGTCAAAAGGCAGGGGAGGCAGGAGAGGGTAGCTGGAGCGCCGGCGGGTGAAGAAAATCACTCGCGGTCTGCTCCGACCGCCTCTTCTTGTAAAGTCGGGCTACACCAATCAGGAGCTGCTTTGATATAAAGCTCCTGATTGGTGTAGCCCAACTTTACTACAGGAAGAGGCGGTTGGAGCAGACCGCGAATGAGTGAGTCCGTGTACTGCAAATTCATGGGGGAACACTGTACTTGCATTTGCTTCTCACCTCATTACTATTGTACATAGTCTGAATAACTTAGCAAGCTTAGCTATCAGAAAGATTTTGCTTGCAAACTTGAAACAAAAACCCAGCACCATATACAGGTTAATTTTTAGCCTTTGTATAACTCTAGATCAGGGGTAGGGAACTCCGGTCCTCGAGAGCCGTATTCCAGTCGGGTTTTCAGGATTTTCCCAATGAATATGCATGAGATCTATTTACATGCACTGTTTTCAATGCATATTCATTGGGGAAATCCTGAAAACCCGACTGGAATACGGCTCTCGAGGACCGGAGTTCCCTACCCCTGCTCTAGATCATCAGGTAAATAACTAAGGGTTTGCTGTAGGCCTAAGCACTGTACTATACTACACAACACTGTAATGCTGGTCCAGGGCGTGGCTGCAAGGAACTCTAGTCTCATGGGTTCAGTGAGGCCAGGTAATATCTATGTCCTGCAGGCATGCCACTACTGTAGAAACCCACACTTGCTGAATGGTGGCTATTTAGTATCAGAATACTCAATAAGTACAAGAATCACTACAACAACAATGTAGCAGTATAGCCATATAGCAAGTTTAAGTTTCACGTTTAATAAGTAAGAACATAAGAATTGTCGCTGCTGGGTCAGACCAGTGGTCCATCATGCCCAACAGTCCGCTCATGCGGCAGACCTCTGGTTAAAGACCAGTGCCCTAACTGAGACTAGCCCTATCAGCGTACTTCCTTGTTCAGCAAGAACTTGTCTAACTTTGTCTTGAATCCCTGGAGGGTGTCTTCCCCTATGACAGACTCCGGAAGAGCGTTCCAGCTTTCTACCACTCTCTGGGTAAAGTAGAACTTCCTTATGTTCATACGGAATCTATCCCCTTTCAACTTTAGAGAGTGCCCTCTCGTTATCCTTGACCTTATCCACTAAGTCTATCCCCTTCAGTACCTTGAATGTTTCGATCATGTCTCCTCTCAATCTCCTCTGTTCGAGGGAAAAGAGGCCCAGTTTCTCTAATCTTTCGCTGTACAACAGCTCCTCCAATCCCTTAACCATCTTAGTCGCTCTTCTTGGACCCTTTCTAGTAGTACGTGTCCTTCTTCATGTACGGACACCAGTGCTGGACGCAGTACTCCAGGTGAGGGCGCACCATGGCCCAGTACACGGCATGATAACCTTCTCCCTTTCTTTATCATTCCTCGCATTCTGTTCGCCCTTTTCACCGCTGCCACACATTGCGTGGACGGCTTCATCAATTTGTCGATCAGAACTCTCAAGTACCTTTCCTGGGAGGTCTCTCCAAGTACCGCCCCAGACATCCTGTATTCGTGCATGAGATTTTTGTTACCGACATGCATCACTTTACACTTGTCTACATTGAACCTCATCTGCCATGTCGATGCCCATTCCTCGAGCCTGATTATGTCACGTTGCAGATCTTCGCAGTCCCTTTGCGTCTTCACTACTCTGAATAACTTCGTATCATATTTGATTAATGCTAAGCGATTTACAATAAAATGGTAATACAGGTTAAAAAAAACTTACAAAGACGGACTAACAAAAACGAGAGGAAAAAGGGTTGAACTACAATAAAATCAAGAGAAAAGAACGAATAGGAGAATATGTTTTTTAAGGGTCTTCAGACTGCCAATTGTGTAATCTAACATAATTGGATTGCAATTCTCATTGGACCCATTGCTATACTATCTGATTATTCATATTCTATTTAAATTTTTTTTTTTTTGCCATTCCAGCGGCATTACAGCATAGAGTGTTAAGCTCGTTAATTTAAGTTAGCGCAGTACGCTATTTGTTACATCTCATTTCTCTGATGAAGTAGTGAAACGGGGCTCGTCGGAAGAGGTGGCGCTGTAACTAAAGATACGTTTTTCACTTTTTTGCCAAATAAGAATGATTTATACAAAAGAAAGAAAACGTCAATTTAAGTAGAATATGAATAATCAGATAGTATAGCAACGGGTCCAATGAGGATTGCAGTCCAATCCTGTTAGATTACACGACTGGCAGTCTGAAGACCCTTAAAAACTGCTCTATGGTTATACTTCTACACTACTGTAGAAGACAGAAGAGGCAGAAGGGTTCAGCTGGTAGGCAGTAGGGTACCTCAAGGCTCACTTACTCTAACTGCCACACATTAGGGAAATGTTGGGACAACCTATATGTCACAAAAAATTACCATATCTAGATCCAATGCAGAATAGACAATTTTCCCTTTGTTGTCTCCTGAAAACAATTTCATTCCATTTGGACTCCAAGCCAAAGCTGTGATGCTGCTTCTGTGAATACCATGTACATTAAATTTCTGCAGCTGTGAATAAAAAAAAAAAAAACCATAACACAGATGAACATATCAAAATGCTGCTCATCACCTCAAGATACTTCCATTCATCTTTGAAAGCAGTGAAGTGCAATGGAGGTCAATACACTGTAGGTTCTATTTTAATTTGTATTTACTAAGTAATTTTTATTGAAGCGATTTACTTATTTTTAGAAGCTCATTATTATTGGTAGAAGACTTTTATGATGATATTTTGTGAATTGTAAGTTTTTGATTAAATTTATTTGTAAGATGCCTATATCTGTGGATGGACAAGGTATAAGAGATTTTAAATTTTTTTTTTTTTTAAAAGTTTGATTCCCTTCATTGCTTAGAACAGCTTTGGCTACATAAGAGATTGCAGCAGCAGCTGAATTAGCCCTTCCTGTCCTCAAATCAAACTGCAAAAACTCTTAGGGCTCCTTTTATGAAGGTGCACTAGGGTTTTTAGCGCACAAACAAAATTATCGCATGCTATAGCGCGCGGCAGCTGAAAATCTACCGCCTCCTAAAAAGGAGGCGGTAATGGCTAGCGCGCTCGGGAATTTAACACTTGCTATTGCGCGTGTTAAGGCCCTAGCACACCTTTGTAAAAGGAGCCCTTAAAGGACATTTGAGCAAAGCACGAGTCACATTTTACGTATATACTTTATAAAACACATATGGAAGGATTAGGTTCTTACCTTGATAATCCTCTTTCTTGTAGAATAGTATACGATTCCTTACAGATGAGTTGTGTATCCCAATTCATGAACTCTGGATCACAGAAGGCATCAATCATTTTTCTCAGCTTCACCTCCTTATCTTCCCAGGCAGTGCCCTCTCTCTTCAGTCCATACCAAAGCAAGTGATAACCTCTAAAAGAGGAAATGATAACAAAGTACTCCCTTTGTTTTCAGAGATAAAGTGTTGGAGTGGAGAAGGGAGGGTTAATGTTATCCGA
The DNA here is from genome assembly GCF_902459505.1 of Geotrypetes seraphini. Taxonomy (NCBI): domain Eukaryota; kingdom Metazoa; phylum Chordata; class Amphibia; order Gymnophiona; family Dermophiidae; genus Geotrypetes; species Geotrypetes seraphini. Next base: position 160,778,005 of record NC_047090.1, read on the forward strand.
CTCTTGCTCCACATTTCTTACAGGATGGATGTTCAACATTTTGACACTATTGCAAACAGAGCCAAAAAATAGCACCCCAGTGCTCCAAAATAATTACATACAAATAATATGCCCAGTGGAACTGCTAAGAAAATGCATACGTACGTCTTTCAGGGCACTTTCAGGTCTGTAGGTTATTTCCAGTATGTCCACGACTAAAGCAAGCATGCCCCCTTATTGTAATATTCCATGTCCTTTTTCTTGTTATTTAAAATATACAATTGCATGTTTTAATTGGTGGATTCATGCAAGCATATACTAATGAGGTTCTAATTCTAAACTTTAAAATTCTACACTTTTCTTTGGTCATTAAAACCAAGAAGAATCACAAGTCCCAAATGGAATGGATCGAGAGTTCTCTCTATCGGAACACCTCCATGACCACGCATTAAATTTCTCAGCATAGAAGTCCATCCACTCCCTTCTGCACATTCATTTTTTTCTAAACATTGAGAAGGAATACCAAATGACCTTATTTACATGCTTTTGACTTTATTTTAATGCTATATGCACAGATCTTGGATGTACTTGCTACTTCCCACACAAGTCTTTTGAACGTTGCATGCAGTTTTTTGGACAGCACTAGTCTGGCATTTTGCTAATTGGCTCTAGCACCAACATTAGGTTTTGAACATCGGCCTGTGACAAGCCTGACTTTGATGAATTGAAGCCAATGAAGACACATCAATGATGTTGTCATTTATTTATTTTTTAGTATGTATACACCATTTATAGCCTAAGCTGTTTACATTCAGATATTTCTCCCTAAGCTGTTTACATTCAGATATTTCTCCCTATCTGTCCCAGTGGGCTCACAATCTGACTAACATACGTCCCTGTACCTGTCAGTTCAAGAGACCAAGCATACAATCTGCCAGACAGATTTAGTATCTACATCACTGTTACAATAAGATTACTAACTTTTTCTCTCATGATGGAAATATGAGAGGCTCGACTCTCTCAAGAGAGAATGATTCTGGAGCATTTGTGAAGGGGTGGCGAGGGGTTCAGGGGGTAGGATGGCAGGGTATTTTGTTCACCGAGAATTCTGCAAATTACAGTTTCTGTTTTCACATTCCTGCAATGGGGAGGAGTTCTATGATAAGGGGACGGGTGGAGGGAAGATTTGGGAGGGTAGAGGTACTTTGAAGGAACATTGTTGTGCAACATTTATTTAGATCATTTCTTCTTGTTTCTCTGTTGTATTTTATTGAAGCTCAATAAAAATTGTTTCAACATTAAAAAGATTACTAACTTTTTATAAAAATATTTAGGGCTAGATTTAAAAAAGGGTTCATTTTATGCAAAGAAACCTACTTCACCCATAATGCGTGTTAACAGGGCTAGCACACTAACACAATAGAGCACTTCAATAAATCTAGCCTTTAATGGGAAACAAGATGCTTAATATGACAAACTCTTAAATGAAAAGGGAACAATGATTACTTTATCGGTTGGATACTGTGAAACCACCAGGTTTGAATATGGAGGTGGAATGGGCTTCACTGATAGGATAAAGACTTCATCCAATGGGAAGCAGGGGATACCAGCTGTTTTTGAAGGGAGCGTTTTAATAGGGACGTTAGGATGCCACCGCCATCTTACTCTTTGAGCAGTATAAGAGTCGCATGACAATAGCGGCTGTGGTGAGTTTTATTTTAAAGTTTGATGTTACTAAATTTATACTAGGAAAAGCAGATTCTTTTGACTGTGTTTTCCTTTTTTTGTAGGAGGACCCTTGATAAAGCACACTGGTGTGAAACATGTCAGGTCATTCCCTCCTGGGTTGTATATACTAAGCTAAATCTTTTGAATACTAAATCTTATTATTAACTTATTACTAACTTACCGAACTTATCACAGAATTTAAATTATGTGTAAGGCTTAAGGTGCTAGGCCGATGATGAAGAGCCATGTAATTCTCTCCACTAAAAGTTTTTGCTAAACAGTGGAATGGTGGGTCTAAGGCCAATAAACAGAAGCTTAACATCCAGTTCTCTTTAAGATTTATAGTATGCTAGCATTCTGGATATAGTGTTTTAATTTAATCATCATTATTTTTGAGCTATGATATGAAAAGGCAACATCTTACCTGTTTATTCCTCCCAGGCAATGAAGAAACAAGTTGAAAAACCACAACCCGGCCTGAAGCTGTACCAACAGCAACCAAATCATCAAAGCAACTCAAGAGTTTTACTACAGTAAGAGAATCAGTCTTCCCCTGGAAAAGCAAACACAAAACCTACAAGTCAAACACAAACGTCTACATCTCTGTTCAGTATTCCATTACCAATCCAAAAAGTAGAATGGGGGGAAATTCATCAAAGGGTGCAAAGCACATTTGCATGTGCTAACTGCTAAAAATGCCCACATGAATAATGCTTAGCACCCTTTGATGAATTTTATTGTAACAGTGAAAAGAATTCTGATGCAAGACTGGAAAAATTTCAAGAGCCTAGTCATCTGGGTGCCTAAAATTTGGCACCTGGCACTTAAAAGTCAGAAAAACAAAAATAAAGCAAAAAGGAAAGGAAAAGAAATGCACAAAACTAAACTTTAAAAAAAAAAAAAAGGAATAAAGTCAAGTACAACAACTAGATGACAAAATATAATTGTGAGAAAAAGAACAGAAAAAAAAGAAAGATTTTCACTGACATCTAAAATTTTTTGACTGGTAAAGGGAATGGGACTTGATAAACCGCTTTTTCTGTGTGGTTACAATTTAAACGGTTTACATATTCTAGGTCCTCTTTTATGAAGCCACGCTAGTGAGTGCCATGTGGCAGAAGTCGCAAAGCCATTTAAATCCCTACGGGCTTCGGGACATTTACTACGGTGGCCTATGCTAATCAGCTTCATAAAAAAAGGCCCTTAGACAGGTACTTATCTTGTACTTGTGGCAATGATAACCATACAAATTAGAAACATTTATGGAGTTCAAAACATTCCCCAATGTGCTATAGCAATACATTATTCTTCAAACCCTTGAGGACTGACTGACATCAAAACCTTGGCTTTGAAGAACTATCTAATTGAAAGAGTAGGCAGGCGGAGAAATAACAGACAAGGCAAGGCTCCAGAATTGACACACCTATCTACTATCATGGATGCCTTTCAAGGGGCTCTGCTCAGACAAATAGTGGCAGAACCCACAAGGAAAAAAGCGATACTGTATCTGGTGCTCACAAATGATGAAAGTATCTCTAATGTCCGAGTGGGGGCCCACCTGAGAAGTAGCAATCATCATATGGTTTGATTTGATATAACAGTCAAAGTGAAGGACAGCCATACAAAACTCAGCCCTGGATTTCAAACATGTGGACTTAAGTAGCATGGAGGAGAACCTGAAGAAATAGCTGACTGGATGTGAGGACATAAATGAAGTGGAAAACCAGTGGTACAAGTTGAAAGGAGCAATAAAAAGGGCTACTGACCTTTATGTAAGGAAAATAAAGAAAAAGAAACCGATATGGTTTTGAAACAAATGGTGGAAAAAAATAAAAGCAAAAGAGTTGGCTTATTGCAGGTTTCTGGGTCTCACTGAACTTTGTCAAGTAGAAACTGAAGTTTCAGCCATCATGCAGTGGCTTTCTTTAAAGTATGCTGTGAGGTCTGCAGTTTGTCTTTGTAAATAGTGGGTCCACTGACCTGATTGAGAACAGAGTAGTCTGTTGGTCATCAATTTATATTTTGGTGGGAAAGTCAGTTCTTCTCTCCCCCCCCCCCCCCCACACACACACACAGAATGGAAGACCACAGCTTACTTCATCCCTCACAATCTGGGTTCAGGACCATCTGCAGGACAGAGACACTACTAGGGACTCTCCAGGACACATTCCAACAGCACCTAAGCAAAGGCAAGAAGATGCTAGTCATACAACTTGATCTCTCCGCATCATTTGACCTGGTAGATCATGCCGTCCTACTAAAATACTGGAAGCTATACGAAACACAGGCAGGATACACATATGGTTCCAAGGATTCCTGCAATCTAGGACCTAAAGAGTCAAGACAGAGAAAAATCAAAATCCTAGTCCAACCCCTGTGTCATACCCCAAGGGTCACCACTATCTCCAATGCTTTTCAACCTCTATGTCGCCTCACTCGAAACTAGCCTGGACAAACTAGGTATAACATCATAGAGTTACGCAGACGACATCACCATACTCCTTCCTTTTGACCGACCAACTCACACCACAAAAGGAAAACTGCATAAGACATTAGAAACAGTTGAAAAATGGATGAAAGACCACAAACTAAAGCTGAACACGGATAAAACAAAATTCCTACTGATCAAAAAGGACAAAACTCCAAACATAACAGACTTAGAAATAAACTATCATAAACTCTATCATGCAAACTTCTTGGGGTGATAAGACAGATACTGCACCATGTATATCAATAAAACCTTCCAGAAATCCTTCACAGTCATGCATAACTTACGACAAATTTGAAAATTCTTTGAGCGAGAGCAATTCTGACTTCTGGTCCAGTCCCAAGTCCTGGGACTTCTAGACTACTGCAACGTCCTTTACATGCCATGCCCCGCAGGAATGATAAAACAATTACAGTCTGTACAAAACACGGCCCTCAGATTGATCTATTCACTAAGCAAATATGATCACATCACCACTGCATACCAATGCAAGCACAATTATTATTAAAATTTTATTGTCTACTATTCAAAGCCCTGAATGACGCTGCCCCTACCTACCTAAACGATCGCCTTATCCAGAACAACTCAACCAGGCCAAGGAGAACTCAGTCTCCATTTACTCACCTCCCACCCCCCCAAATCAAAGGCACACCACAAAAAAAGATGTATGATGGTCTATTCGCAACTCAGGCAGTGAAATTAGATCACCAACTTTTTTTTTTTTAATTTATTTATAATTTCAAATGAAATACACAAGAATCCACTTGTTACAGCAAACGGAGTATCATTTAGACAGCAGGGAAACAATTAGTATAACTAAAAAATATCAAAAGAAAAAACTATGTATGGAAAAACTGAAGAAGGGAGAACCCTTATTCAATATTAGAATAATTTTAAATCTCCTTCTTAGACCTCAATTAACAATAGTGAAAAACAAAGAAATAAATGAGACAAGGAGGTCTCCATTAATTAAACAAATCACACAAAGGCAAAGGCTTAACAGCCCAATTTTCTGCAGCATTTTATATCAATTAATGAATAACTTTCTTTGTGTCCAAGAAGTGTCGAAGCTGTTCTGGTGCAAAAAAGACATACTTGGTCCCAGCATATCTTAAAAGGCATTTGCAGGGGTAACTAAGTAGAAATGTAGCTCCCATTTTTAATACTTCTTCTCGTATAGCTAAGAACAATTTCCTACGGTCTTGGGTAGTCTTTGTTACATCTGGGCATATCCAAATTTTTTGACCCATGAAAAAATTCTGAGATAATTGAAAATAAGCTTTCATGATTACATTCAAATCCTGTTCAAACACTAAGGAAATTATCAAAGTTCAGCGGTATTCAATTTTTTCCTGGGAGTTTTCTAGTATACCTGTTATATTATTTAAATCCATTGATTGGGGAATATCCATTTGATTAAGAAGCAACTTTTCCAAATTCCTAGGCAAGTAATATATTTTATTCACTTGTGGCAAAAGTTCAGGTGAGAAAATTTCAAATTCTCTCTCAAGTATTTTTTAAAAGTTTTAATTGGTGTAACAAAAGCAAGTTTAGGAAAATTCAACATATGCAAATTAAGACGCCTATTATAATTCTCCAATTGTTCAATTTTCCTTTGTAGAAAAAGTCTTTTTACCACAGTTGATGAAACATTTTGTAATGAGGAAATCTCTTTTTCAATTTTTTCAAATTTTGTATCAGTTTCTATTTTAATATTTTGAATTGAAATAGTCAAATCATAAAATTTACTCGCAACATTCAAGATATCTCCTGCGGATTTTGTAGAAGCAGCTTCTAACTTCTGGAGCACTCTCCATATATTTTGAAATGTTGCCGTCTGTGAGGAGTTAGCAGCTTCTGCTCCTCGATAGGTGGTTGATTCGGCATCCTGGATTGCCTGGTGCCCTCCCTCGTGTGAATTAGTCGAGCTCATTGGCTCCTCGGGGCTCACACCAGCCACGCCTTCCATTGTCAGATTCGGCGGCGATCGAGCTGCTGGGGGAGGGAGGGCGATCGAGCTGCTGGGGGGGGGGAGAGCGATATCTCAAATCCCATGGCTCCAGCATCTCCTTCCATCCGAGCTACAGCAGGGGCTCCCCCTCCTGATACGACTGGGGAACTCATCAGAAAGCGTTCCATCTGCGTTTGTCCGGCTGTGGAAAGGTCCAGCCGGATTACGCCCTTATGTTTGCTGTGAGGCATCGGTCCCGAAGCAAAAACAGAATCGGGACCCGGGGAAAAAGCATTGAAGCAAAAGATAGGACGGAGTGCTTGTACTGAGAGCTAATATGCCGCCATCTGTTTTTTCACTCCCTCCTTAGATCACCAACTTACTGATAACAATGCCCGATCACAAAACCCTCTGAAGGGAAATAAAAATCCTGCCATTCAGGAAATTTGTCAAGACAAACTAATTGCCATATCTTAACTATCCCTAATCTTATAAATTTCTGAATAAGTCACAGTCTTGTAATTAGTACCTGATCCTGTAATTCTCATGGAAATGTCCAATTTACCTCTTTTGTAATCCACCTAGAACTGCAAGGTTAAGGCAGAATAAAAGTCACTAATGTAATGTAATGTTCTCCCTGTGAAGCTGGGTTATATGTCCTCTCGGGGTTTCCACAGCTGGCATTGTGCTTATTGCAGGTTTCCGGGTCTCGCTGCATCTTGTCAGGTAGAAACCAATGTTTCAGCCATCATGCTGTGGCTTTCTTCAGGTCATGCTGTGAGGTCTGATTGAGAACAGGGCAGTCCGTTGGTCACCAAACTGGGGAGCGCTGGTGAACCAACAGCCGCAAAAAACATGAAAACTATAAAAATAACGAAGTATACAGAGCAGATCTGAAAGACACCTTCCGGCTCACATTCAGAAGGAAAAACTGAAGGGACAGCACAGCCCTCGGTAAAAGGAGGAGTTGAAAACCTGGAGTGGATATCTTCTGCATGGCTCGCGAGCATAGGGAGAATACCCTACTGTCCAGAATGGCACACCTATTGCACTAGAACAGTATTCTTCAACCACCGGTCCATGGACCAGTGCCAGTCCATAGAAATTTCCTGCCAGTCCACAGGGCCAGCACGTGCATCAGGCCCAAAATAGTGTTCTTCAACCGCTGGTCCATGGTGCAATCAATGCGACGTTATCTTCGTGTCAGCTCCCTCTTCCTAACTGATTCAGTGCACAAAGCCACGGGCAGTGGCTCCTACGGGCATCCTGCGCCTGAACCGGAAGCCTACTCTCTGACGTTGCAACATCAGAGGGAAGGCTTCCAGATGAGGCACGGGACGTGCAAGGTGCAATTAGTACTATTATGGGGGCGGGGTCTGGGGTGGAGATTGAGTAGAGATGGGCGGGGTCTGGCCAACGATTTAGCCCAGTGTTCTTCAACCGCCGGTCCACGGACCGATGCTGGTCTACAGAATAATTATTTTATTTCTGCCGGTCCATAGGTGTAAAAAGGTTGAAAAACACTGCACTAGAACACAGTTTAGTAAAAGAATCTCAAAATTAGGTAGCCAAGGAGACCTTCTACTAGAGAATGGCACAGGAACTCAGGAACTCAATTTCCCCATCCCGTCCCCGTGAGTTTTGTTGCTATCTCTGTCCCATTCCTGTAAGCTCTGCCTTAACCGCACAAGCCTTAGAACACTTATGATTTTAAAGTGTTTGAGGCTTGTGCAGATGAGGATGGAGCTTGCAGAAAAAATGGGAAAGGGACAGGAAAAGAACTCGCCGGGAAGGGAAAATGAGTTCCCATGATTACGGGGTAAATTTTGCCCCCATGTCATTCTCTACCTTCTACTAAAACTTAATACACGCTAAGAGACATTAGCATGCGCTGCATCTGTCTGCAAATTATGCAGATAGAAGAGATAGGGATACAAAATAAGTGGACAGCACTGATATTCAGTGCTATCCACTTATCTCTATCCTTTTAATTGGGGCTGCATAAATGTATACTTGTTTGTTTGAGATATTCAGCAGTTTCACTAACATCTAATCCAACCTTTGTACCCTCCCTCTTTTTTATTTTTTATCATTGTAAACCGACCAGATACTAGTGATGGTGAGTATATCAAAATATTAATAAACTTTATTAATTTAGGAACCTAGTGAAATTAGAACACTAGTACATTTTCAAAGGAGCCAATTTAGGCTCCTAAAGTTAAACACCTAAAACATTTGAAAAGCAGCCTAACAACGAATAAGACAGCACCAGCCAGGCTCACCTCTAGGTTGTATTTTTTCATCTGGTTTAAACGCCTGCAATAGAGATATAGCATTCCAATGCTGCTGCCCACAGCTATGTAGTCCTCATTGACATCAAGCGCGGTGAGATACACCAGAACTGAGCGAAATCCCTTCTGTACCTTTGCAGGGATAGCATCAAGAAGGGAATACATAGGGCAAAACTCTTTAAAGGTACCAAGTCCAGATACAGATGCCATGACAAACACCGGTGGCACAAAGCATCAGGCCAGGATTTACAACTGACTTACATAACGGCAGAGGAGGACTTGCTAAGGTATTTCTTACGACTCAAGAGCAGAAACATAATGAGGTTCCAAGAGGCAACAGACACTGGGGGGGGGAGGGGACGAGAAAAGTGGAACGGTGTTACTCAGGCCCCCCCAACACAGCGCAGCTCACTGGCGGTAACTCCTGGAGAGGAAACGCAGTCGCTCAAAGAAAACCCGGCGGCAGACAGGCAAAGGACGCAAGGCCTCGGCATTTCCATCTAATTAAATCTAAAGCGCACTTCATCAAAAAACAAGCGGCGCTCCTTCTGATGTCACTTCCGGTATTCTGCGCCGGAAGTGAAGATAGGAAAAGAAGCGACTCCAGGAGTGTGATTTGGATCATGTTTGGTAAGAAAAAAACGTTAGCGATTTGCGTCGGTGCTCCTGTCACAGTGGAGAGGGGGAGATGCGTGACTGGTGAGGGAAGGACTGAGACAGCTGGGTTTGACTTCCGTTGAAAGTAATGGAAATAAACCCGGATGTCTCGATCTGGCCTCCTTTTTCAGGGGGTAGGAGAAGAGCGGCAATGGCAGAACAAGAAAGGAGACGAGAGACATGGGATTGTTGGGACACAGGGATGGGTACCCGCGGGGAGGGGGGACAGAGCCTGAGCCCGTGGGTAAACTTTGTCATTCTCTACAAACCTGAGACTAGTATCAATATGTGAAAACGCATCTTAGACAATTGGCAACGGTATTCAGTGATTTAAAAAGAACTGTAGAAGTTGCTTTTGGATTTCAATGAACTACTGTTAAGTGACATCATTTGTGTCTCGTCTACCATCTGCAACATCCTTCCATCATGTGCCCAGCTGCTTAAGCATCCTACTGTTACTGCAACAGATTCATCAAGGACCATTTCTAATATTTAATAGACACTTAATTTCCTGTTCATTCACTACACAGTTTAGGTTCTCTTCTATACCCATGTCTGAAAGACAATCCAATTACCTTTCCAGATGTTGTAAAAAAACATAGGTAACTGAATCTTTGGGAAGGTTGTACCAAAACCATATAGAAATGGAAGGCTCTATTTGTGATTTATAAACATTGGTACAGAATATTGTCCTGTTTTATACTTTAATAAAAAGACTTAAATATAAAATCATAAGTGTTAAAGGCTTGTGCAAATGAGGACAGTCTGCAGGGATGGGGTGGGTACGGAGATGGAGCCTGTAGGGGCAGAGCTTATAGGGACAGGGACAAATGTTGTCCTTGTGTCATTCTCTAGTTGGGAGGGGAGAGGGAAAGGGAAGACGGGAAATGTTAGACCCTTGGGGAGAGGGGAGCAGGAAGACTCTTGACCAGTGGGGGTTTGCTTAAGGTGACCATATGTCCTGTTTTGAATGGGATTGTCCCATTTTTAGATCCCCTGTCCTGTTGACCCGCACACAGCTTCTGGATGCCGAAATGTTCTGTTTTTAGGGACAGCGTCCCGAAGCTTTGCGCAAGGCCAACGGGACAGGCGATCACTTCCCCTCCATCCCTGCTGCGCCAAAGCCAGCCTCCCTCCTTCCCTCCAGCGCCCAATACAAACCTCTCCCCCTTCCGGGTCCGCAGCTGCTTGCCAGCCTCTTTTACCTCCATTCTTGGGCCAAGTATAATACTGTCTGCTGCCATTTCATAGGTGTAGTGCTGTTACTAAAGGCTCTGAATGAGGCAGGGTTTTACATTGCGAAGTCATATGTCAAGTAGTTGGTACTAGAGGGGAAGTCGTGTAGAAATGTAGTCCACGTGTGTGAAGGATTTTAGACTTCAAGTTATTTTTGGAACAAAAATGAAGCTTATTATGAAAGTCTCTGTTAGAATCCATGGCAGGGGTGGGAGGCCTCAAAGTAATCATTTACATAGGGCAGCAAAAAAGGTAGCATCAGTCCTGGCAAAAGTATTGGCAAGTGCTTGAAATAGAGTTGTCCATATTTAAAGGATAAAGGGGATGGGACTTGATAAACCACTTTTTCTGTGTAGTTACAATCAAAGCAGGTATTTTAAACAGGTACATATTTCATAACGGGGGCAATGGACATGTTAAGGGATTTGCCCAGAGTCACAAGGAGCTTCTCTCTAACCACTAGGTCACTCCTTCACTCCTCAAGGGCCTAATTTTCAGGATATCCTTAGTGATTATGCATAAAAGAGATTTGCATACAGTGGACATATTAGGATATGCAATATTCATATTCATTCAATATTCTCATGCATATTCATTAGGGAGATCCTGAAAGGTAACCTGTTTGCAGCCCTCAAGTATTGAACATGGACAAGCCTGTTTTAAATTGTCACCTATGAGATATGTCTGTTGCAGACTACATAGAAATCCATTGTCAAGTGTATGTGAGGGCATTATTTGTGGTAGCATGCCTAGTACAGCCACCCCACTCCCCTACCTCCCGGATTAACCTTCAACCACCCCTCAAAATTCCGTTCTTGCTATGCAATGGCAACACATATATGAAAACATATTAATGGACAATGAAGGAGCCATGCAGAGTGATAAGGGGGGGAGAGAGTGAGAGTCCTATACAGGTGTACAGGTGAAGAAGTTTAAGTCCTCTATGAAACTAGAGGTGAAGACCCCCTGAAAATCCCCCAAAATAATGGGCCAATAAACACTACTAAAGGCCTAAGATGGCTGAGAATGCTCTGACTAAAACTGTCAGCCTTTGCACAATCTATGCTTTGCTGAAATCAGCAAGCCAAGCGAAACTTATGCTAAAATGAGCAAGTGAAACGAAACTTATTCTTTTACATGGCAACTGGTGTCACATCTGCCGTATTGCCATAAGAACAGGGAAGTGAACCTAAGAAGGATGAGGACATGTCTTGACCAAGAATACAAAAATATATAATTTGCGAGATATATCCTGGAATAGGCAGAGCCTTACTGGACCCAAGAGCTCAAAGTTGATGACCTGATATTGAAATGACATTTGACGGGAATAGATAGTTATTTTAGTAAACAGGACATGCATATGGTATGACACAGATATTATGAACCAATTAATAAACTGAGAAGTGTAATGACGTTTGTAAGTGACCAATAAAAACTAACAATATGATATGTGCCAACGTGGCCTCAGGCTGTCAAGAATTGTATGAGACAGCCTTTGTGATTATGAAAGGAGGACAGACATCCAGGTATACTCAAGCGCTTGAGGCATACTATCTGTCAGATCCATATGCTATGATGGCTAAGGTGCTGGCGAATCGCTTTGCCCGGGTGCTGCCCTCCCTGGTGTCGGAACAGCAGGTAGGTTTTGTGAATGACCAGCCGGTGTCTAAGAACCTTCGCCATATTCTGTTGGCCTTGGAGAGGGCTGGTATGGATGGTACCCCCGCTTTACTTGTTAGTTTCAATGCTGAAAAGGCTTTTGACCGGGTTCAGTGGGGGTTCCTTTTTGCTGTTTTGCTTGCGTATGGGATGGGTCCCTTTTTCTTCAATGCTATCCAGGCCTTGTATAGTGACCCTGCAGTGCGGTTATCGGTGAATGGTGACCTTTCGACTCCCTTTCCGATTCATTGAGGCACTCGTCAGGGCTGCCCTCTCTCGCCTTTGTTGTTTGTGCTTTATTTGGATCCTTTGATTCGGGAGTTGCAATCTAATGTGGACATCAGCGGCCTTCAGCTGGGCGCTACTCACTTTAAGATTGTGGCCTTTGCTGATGACCTACTGGTATTTTTGACTGACCCGCATCGCTCTTTGTCTGCTCTCTTAGAGAGTGTTCGGGAGTATGGGGACTTTTCTGGATTTGCTTTGAACCTGGAGAAGTCGGAGGCACTGGCCTCCACTGAGCATCTTCGGCAGTCTTGGGGGGGGGACCTTTCCGCTAAAGTGGGCCGACTCATCTTTTCGCTACTTGGGAATCCAGCTATCTATGGACATTCGGGAGCTTTACCGGCTGAATGTAGCTCGCTTGCTCTCCACTACTGGCTCTGTCCTGGCTGCTTGGCGTGATCTGCCGCTTTCCCTGATGGGGCGAATACAGCTCTTTCGGATGGTCTTGTTTCCGAAGTGGCTTTATGTTTTGCAAACACTGCCTCTGTATCTTTTGGTTAAGGACATTCGGGCCTTTTACTCTTTGTTGTCAAAGTTTTGTTGGGGAGGCCAGAAGCCTAAGTTGCGGTGACAGTTGCTGGTGGGTTCTTGGAACCGAGGTGGATTCGGAGTGCCTGATATTGCTCTTTATAATCAGGCGTGTCTTTTATGGCATGTCTGGTATTGGGTCTTGGGTACAGCCCTCTATACTGATACCTCCTTGGAACGTGATTATTTTTATCCTGCCCATCTCCTGTCTCTTCTTCATGCCCGGTTGGCAGAGGTGCCGGCTCCCAGTAAACGTAGTGTTTTATTTCGCCCACTTTGGGAGGTGTGGCAGCGTTTGCTTCCACTTTGGCAACAGGATCCTCATGTCACTGTTTTGCTGCTGTTGACGGGTAACCTTTCCTTTTTGCCGGGGTTGCTCCCCTCGGTCTTTGGGTGCTGGCGAGCTGGGGGCGTTGAATTTATCTACCAGGTTCTGAAAGATGACAGGAAGCTCCTGTACTGTGATGAGTTGTTGCAGCGTGATCTCTCCTCTCCAGGTCTTGCTTTTGCTGCTTGTCAATTGTGGCATTATGTGCAGTCTCTCCCTGGGGATTCCCTTTCCTTGGCTTTTGGGCTTCGTTTTCGTGCCTTCTTGGAGGGGGAGGAGGACTCTGAGCCTCAGATCTCAGTCTCTTATTTTCATGCACAGCTTGGTGCCCTTGGGCCCCCTCGGGATTTTTCCTTTGTGTTATCGGCTTAGCAGGGGGATTTGGGGAAGGAGCTTGGGGCAGATTTCTTGCTCCGCGCTCTTCAGCGTATCCCAGTTTTGGTGCATAATGCTGAGCTCCGAGAGTGCCACTTCCGGACCTTGTTGAGAGCGTATGCCTCCAAGAGTCGGGCCTACCATAATGGGTTGTGTTGCCACCCAATACTGTCTTACCTTTACCACAGAGGTGAACTCTTACTATCATGGCCTTTGGAGTTGTGAAAGTATTCAGAGCTTTTGTGGGGCTTTGGCTTCCTTTCTGCAGGGTCTGTTGCGAGTTCCTGTCCCTATCTCTGTATTTCATATGTTGTTTGCTCATTTCTCTGCATTTTCTGTTTATACCTCTGCGGAGAAATTGTTCTTAAGTAAGTGTTATATTCTGGGGGAAAAATATATATTAAATCACTGGTTGGCTGATGTTCCTCCCTCTTTTTGGTATTGGAAGAATAAATTACATGAACTTTTGGGGTGGGAGGTAGCCATGGCTTACTCCTCTCGCCGCGGAAGCTGAGACTTTGTCCGTGTTTGGTCTCCTTATTTGAACATTTTACCTCCCTGGAGTCGTAGTCACATTTTGAATAGATTGCAGTTGTATCCTACCCCACTTATCTGACCTTGTTGTTTTTTTTTGGGGGGGAGTTGTATCCTACCCCACTTGTCTGACCTTGTTGTTTTTTTTTGGGGGGGGTTGTTGTTGTTGGGGGGTTTTTTGGACAGGGGGGTGGGGGGTATGGGGGTCTGTTTGGGGGGGAGGGGGTTGGGAGTTGGGATGCAATGTACCCTGAGAGGACATCAGAGCCCAGGCCTCTTGGGGGGGTTCCCTGTGCTGTATCATTTCCATTCTTGTCTGCTGTGTTATATTCATTATAGTGTGATTTTTTTTGTTAATAAAAAACAGATTTAAACATAAATTGCACTGAGCCATTACCTATAACTGCTCTGTCACCTGTCCCAATCCCATTCTTGTAGTAGTCTTTGTTGGTAAGGTAGTATGCAGGAAATGAAGTACTGTCTCTGATAGGGGTAGCCCTTTCTTCCCTGTGTGTCAAAACACCTCTTATGTATATTTGATGCTCCAGTACATCTTTAAACAAATCTAACTCCTGATAAACTTTGGAACTTCATGACTGTAATATAGTTTTATTTTGAATGAGGGATGGTGGACTGTTTAAAAAGTGGCTATAACATTTTTTTTATTTATATGAGCAGATGCACATATTTAAGTGAGTTCAGATTCAGTTAGAAGAATCCAGCAACATAAAGAAAAACATGAAATTCTTGAAATATCATAATGGAAGGTAAGTGTTGTATGTTAGCAGCATATTATGCAAAGATCATTTTGGGCTTAATTTACTAAGCATTTTCTTTAGTGTCCCTCCAGACCTGCACAGACGGATGGGTTTACGCTCCTCTGCCAGCAGGTGGAGACTGAGAACACACTGAATTCTAACAGTAGTACTAGTGGGTTGTGCAGTCCCTCTTAGGATCAGTCTATTCTCAGTATCTAAAAGATGGAGGTGCTAAGCCTGTGCAGTCCTGTTAGGCCTTTAGGTAGAGACTGTTAGAGGGGATAAGTGGTGGCCTTTTCTGTCCTTTTATCTTGTCTGGACGGAGGTTGGGTCCTGCAGGGGTCCCTTTTTCTTCAGGGGGTGTTGCATTCAGGTGGGCGAGTCCCTCCCTCCATTCCCCCTTCTTGGTAATGGTGTCTCAGATGTACACCCTGCCTGAAGGCACTGACTACAGCTTTGAGAGCCAGAGCCAGTGGGATCTGCTCCTTTAAATTTTTTTTTTTTTTTAAAACACAGAGCCAATCAAAGTCTTAGTGTCGGTCTGAAGGAAGTTTTTTCATTGATAATTTTCTTTCCCTAGCTGCTGGTTTTTGTGAATTGGGCCTGCCACACAAATCACAATGAATGCTTCTTGGCTGAGGAAGAGCTTAGTGTGCTTCCGCCAAGGTTTCAACGAAACCAGTGTTTGTGTTTTCTGCTTGTGGCTGTGCAAGGGGGAATCCTCTTCAGGGCCAGCTTTGCATGCCAGCAAGAAGGATTCCCTAAAAGCCGCAAGGGCAGAGCTGATCATGGGTGGCAGGGAAGCCCAGGGTTCCTTACCGCCGAAGGCTCTGAGGATTCCCCAGCCATCATGTCAGTTGGTGGTACAGAGGCCTGGGGTTCCCTTACCACCACAGGCAATGGGGATTTCCTTGCCATCACGTAGGGATTTTCTGGGGATTTCATTGCCATGGCTTTATAATTTCAGGCCTCTTCAGTGTTCTCAATATCAGGTGAACCTTTTTCAGCAGGTGTTTCTTCTGTGGCAGGAAACTCCACCATTTTGGCAGTCTTCTGCTGAGCTCCCGCCTAGATTAGAAAGATAAGAACAGGTCTTGCAGGTCTATTCCCTGGCAGTGGAGCATGATTCCCTTCCAGCCGTGGGGTTTTCTGTGGATTTTGTGCTTGCAATATACAATGATTACTGCATACACTCAGCTGGTACCCTGGTGCACACTCTGGTGGTCTCAGCCACATCCAGGGGGGTCTGCTCCTTCTGTGTTGGTACTTCCTTCGCCCCTCCCTGCCCCCACTTAATTGGCAGCATCTCTCTTGGGAGGATGAGGTTTTCTTGGCAGATGATCTTTCTCCAGATGAGGACCTGGGTCTCTTGTTTGACCTTCAGGACTCTCGGGGGGGGGGGGGGATAATGCAGACGGCTGGGTGGCAGAGCTGCCTGCAGGGGAGGACACTTCAGTGGTGTACATTTTTCACCAAGAAGAGCTGCAGGAGCTCACTCTCCAGGAGTCCTCTGTTTTATGCTTTGAGGATGATGCCAAAGAGACCCCTTGTGTGGTGGATCCTCTTCTTCAGAGGATTCAGGTAGCCTCACGTTCCTTTCCCATGCATCAGAATATTGTGCAAACACAGTGGAAGGTTCCGGACATCCCTTTTCAGCTGGCACGATCCATGTCCTGTTTCTATCCTATTCCTGGTGCTGATAGGGTCTCCTTATTCCCACCAGTGGTAGATGCAGTGGTTTTGGCCATTGCTAAGGGGCACGCTGTTCCAGTGGAAGGGTGTTCTGCGCTGAGAGACCCCCAGGACCGGAGGATGGAGGCTCACAGTAAACATACATAATATAGAAGGACATAACATGTCTCCAATAATATAAATCACAATAAAATAGAACAGGAATTAAGAAGGGAGAGTTCCATCTCACAGAATAGATATAACCGTCTCACATCAATGAAAGACATGAGCAAAGAAATGGGTTTTCAGTAATTTTCTAAACTTCAACAAATTTCCACTAGATCACTATGAAGGATTATGGATGGGATATGGGATGGGATATCATTTTTATCTATTAGTTTCATAAATGATAGAATTTCAATGATGTATTTATTGATGAATGTTTAACATATATGTATTTGTTGTAAGATGAAAAATGAATAAAGAATTTAAAAAAACCAAAAACAAACCTTCACAAAATCTCAAAATTCCTGACAATGTATTCCATTTTGAATTATATATGAAAGCGAATTGTAAGCCAATGAAGCTTCTGCAAAATAGGAGAAATTTGTTCATAACGAGATGTACCCATCAAAATCCTAGCTGCTGAGTTCTGAACAGTCTGTAATGCTTTTATATGGACTGAAAGCATGCCCAAGTAAATGCCTTGGTGGTCCAGGCGGTGATTTGTGGTGGTCTGGTGGCCAGGGTATGCGTCAGATGGCTGAGCATGTGTTAAATAGGGAGTCCTGGTGGACCAGGAAGTGGCGAAGATTGAGTTGGGATCTTCATATCTTTCGGATGCCATGTATGATTTGTTGCGAGCTTCTGCTAAGTCTGTGGCTTTAGGGGTGGCTACTAGACATACCTTGTGGCTCCGTGGTTGGTCGGCGGAGAGGAATTGGATAAGTTGGTTCAGAGTTTAGGTGACCCCCCAAAGTGACTCGGTTGCCAGAGGACATGCAGTCATAGGGAGGTTGGAGCCGAGGTCAGCTATGAGAGTTCCGCTGATACCGTTCTGGAAGAGTTTCTGCTGCAGCTTCTTCCTCCAGAGGTCGTTTCTTTCAGCAGATGCAGTCTTTTTGGGGTGCCTGATGGGGAAGTCATGACTCTTCTGGTCTCTCCTCCTCTTCTCAACTTGCACAATGATGGTGTTCGGGTCCTTCCCCCGGTTCCTGTAGAAGCTAGGATGAGGGAGTTTTTCTGGGTGGTGGACCAAGATCACATCAGATCAATGGGTCCTGGAAGTGATCTGCAACAGGTATGCTCTCAAGTTCGATTGGCTCATGCCAGATCTTTTTCTCTCCTCCCCTTGTTGGTCCCTTTGGAAGAAACAAACATTTTGTCAAACACTACAGAGGTTACTCAATCTCAAGGCAGTGATTCCGGTTCCCCCTCTAGAGATCCACACCAAATGGTACTCTATTTACTTTGTAGTTCCCAAGAAAGAGTGATCTTTTTACCCCATTTTGTATCTCAAGGGGGATGAACAGTGTTCTGCGAGGGCGGTGGTTTCCCTTCGTGCATCTGTGCCTCGCATCCTGGATTTTTTGCAGGATGGGCTTGAGAGGGTTAGGGTTAGGGTTGCCTGGTCCTCTTTACAGGTTCAAGTTGCAGCTTTGTCATCCTTTAGAGGTCTGTTATGCAGATGGTAGTTGTCTTCTCATCCTGATGTGATCTGCTTCTTGAGGGCAGCAAAGTTGCTGCGTTCTTCAATACCAGCCTGGGATCTCAATCTGGTCCTGTCGGTGCTGGTTCATCCTCCCTTTGAGCCTCTGGGATCTAATATGTTGAAAGTTCTTACCTTGAAGATGGTGTTCCTTGTGGTCAGTTGGAGTTGCAAGCCTTTTCTTGTCGGGATCCCTTCTTGGAGTTTTCTAGGCCACGTGTAGTTCTCTGGCCTGTTCCATCTTTTCTCCCTAAGGTCATTTCCCCTTTTCATGTGAATCAGACAGTTTCCCTTCCAGTCTTGGGTAATCGGAAAGGTTCTCTTGAGCAGCAGCAGCAGTTGTACAAGTTGAATGTCTGCAGAGTTCTCTGCACCTACCTGAAAAAAAACTCAAAAGAGTTTCAGAAGTCGGAACATCTTTTTGTCTTTCTAGTGGGCAGACATAAGGGAGAAGGTGCTTCTAAAGCTTCCATTGCACGCTGGATCAAGGAAACTATTGCCTCTGTGTATCTTCTTCAGAAGAAGTCAGTTCCTGATTTTCTTAAGGCTCATTCTACCAGTGTCAGGAGGCATCCTGGATAGAGGATTCTCTTGTACCCCCGGTGGAGATCTGTAAGGTCTGGTCTTCTCTGCATTCCTTTGTGCATCACTGCCGGGTTGATGTCCATGCACATTGGGATGCTGTATTTGGCGAGCGGGTTCTTGTTGCAGCTCTTCAGGGGTCCCACCCATGATGGGCACTGCTTTGGTATGTCCTATCCGTCTGTGCCGGTCTGGAGGGTTGCTAAAGAAGGAAAAATTAGATCTTATGTGCTAATATTCTTTCTTTTAGTCCCTCCAGACCGGCACAAAACCAACCCAGTGTTTTTTCTTGATGATGCGAAGATGGTTTTTTCTTGGGAATGCTAAATGTCAATTTGGGGGGGTTTTGCTTTTCTTTTTATTGGGGAGAGTAAGTAGTTCATCTGGTTTAGCTGGCAAACTCGGGGAACAGTGTTGGTTGTCCTTTTTCAACAGTTGTGTTATGTTAAAAAAAAAAAAATTGGAGTTCCAGTTGATGTGCTAGTATAGTTCCTGCTTGGCTATTTGTCAGACTGATCCTAAGGGAGACTGCACAGCCCACTAGTACTACTGCTAGAATTCAGTGTGTTCTCAGTCTCCACCTGCTGGCAGAGGAGCATAAACCCATCTGCCTGTGCCAGTCTTAAAGAAAATTAGCAGATAAGATCTAATTTCTCCTTTTCCCTGGAAAGAGAATGAGAAGATAACCTTAGTAAACCATATTCTTTGTGAATGCACTGGGAATCTGCTGTACAGTTAGTCATGCTGGTCACAGTTTTGAAGGATGCAGTTTTATAGAAGGATTTTAACAGAAATGGTAACCTTTTTTTTAAAGGTAGAAACCTACAGCATTTAGCTCACTAGAACAATATTTTTAGAGTCATGTTCTTATGAAACTACCAGACTCTGAAATCTAAATACATTTTTTTTGTATGTGAGGAGGAGAGTGTGGTACAGTTGTTAAAGCTACAATCTCTCAGCACCCTGGTGTTGTGGGTTCAAACACACGTTGCTTCTCGTGACCTTGTGCAAGTCACTTAATCCCCCCATTGCCCCAGGTACATTAGCTCGTCGGGACAGACTGGGAAAAATGCTTGAGTACCTGAATAAATTCTTGTAAACCATTCTGAGCTCTCCTGTGAGAACGGTATAGAAAAATTAATAAATAAAGAATAAATTTATACCCCTTTTACAAAACTGTGCAAGAGGTTTTTAGCATGGGTTTTGTTAAAGGGGGGGTTATTTACCAAATATTTTGGATGCCTGACTAATATTGTAGGTTAAGGGGGAAATTCATCAAGGGGCAATAACTGATTTAGCACGTGCTAAATGCTAAAATACCCATAGAAATATAATGGGCATCTTAGCATGTGCTAAATCGGTTTGTGTCTCTCAATGAATTTCCCCCCTAAGTCGTATATTTTATAAATGTTAAGACCATTTTAAAGTTGCTTTATATTTAGTAGGTTTTAATTCCTTAGTCAGACTGTTGTTTTTCTATCATTTATAAGGTATCTGTATCATGTTTAATAAGATAAAGCAAGGCTGTTATTTTTAAAATACATACTTGCTTGGTTGGTAAAGAGAAAATAACATCACTTGTAGAATGTGCATTTTGTAGCCTTTAATGTGGATATCGTTGAATGGCTTTGCAGTAAGTGTTGTAATATGGTAGGTACAAATAAATAGATTAAAATACATGCTTAGTAAAAATATTTCCTTTTTTTTTTTTTTCAATAGTTAAAAGCCCTGAATTTATTACCCTCAAACGACCAGCCTTATCAGTCAGTGCAAGAAAAATTAAAGACAATGCAGCAGATTGGCATAATCTGATTCAGAAATGGGATAGCTTGAATGATAGTGGATTTAATATTGCAAACAAAATTGTGAACATAAAAATGAATGCCCAGTAAGTATATTCAGATCTCCATGATATTATTGTTTCCATTGTTGGTCTAATCCAGTGGTTCCCAAACCTGTCCTGGGGGACCCTCAGCCGGTCAGGTTTTTAGGATATCCCTAATGAATATGCATGAGAGAGATTTGCATATAATGGAAGTGACAGGTATGCAAATCTCTCTCATGCATATTCATTAGGGATATCCTAAAAACCTGACCGGCTAAGGGTCTCCCAGGACAGGTTTGGGAACCACTGGTCTAATCAGTGCAGATATTTCAGCATCCAGCATACATAGTGAAATAATATGGTGGTTGCCATATTAGTTCGAAATTTTTTTTTTTTTAACTGCCCATTATCCTGTTTTCAACAATGGCCAATCCAGGTCACAAGTACCTAACAGGAATAGATCTCAAAAAGTAGATAGATTCTAAGCTGCTTAGCTGCTTACCCCATAGAGCAGGGGTAGGGAACTCCGGTCCTCGAGAGCCGTATTCCAGTCGGGTTTTCAGGATTTCCCCAATGAATATGCATGAGATCTATTTGCATGCACTGCTTTCAATGCATATTCATTGGGGAAATCCTGAAAACCCCGACTGGAATACGGCTCTCGAGGACCGCAGTTCCCTACCCCTGCCATAGAGAAACAATGGCTATTCACAAATTTAGGGACTTTTCCTCTAGTAACTTGCCCAACCCTTTTTAAACACAGCTTTGCTAACTGCTTTTACTATATTTCCAGCAACAAATTCCAGTATATTAGAATAGGAAGTAGAATAAATTTTTCTCCCATTGGTTTTAAATATGCAATGTAGGAACTTCATGAAATGTCCCCTAAGAGTTAACAATAGTGTGTTTCCTTGTTCTACTCCTCTCATAATTTTATTGACCAAATATCATATATCATCCTTAGCTGTATGTTCTCTAAACTGGAAACCTCTAATCTCTTAGCCTCTTCTTCTCGTGATGACATTTTACGTTTTTTGGAGACTTATTTTAGCATCTTCCGGTCTGCTCTGCAAACTTGCTTGAACAGCCAGACCTGGACATGCTGGCAGTTGTTTGGAAAGAGTTCCACTTGTACACTATTTTCCAGAGCGTTGAATGGCTGTCAAATTCTTTCGAGATCTTTTTAAATCCCTTACCAGACTTATAAGCTGCTACAGTCTTCTTTCTGAAGGCCTCAGACAGCTCTTTTGATTTCACCATGGTGTTCACTCACCACAGCAGTCATGAGCACACCAAACTAAATGTCTGAAGTTTAAGTAGGGAAAACCTCAAAATGCTGAGTAACAATGTTCTAATCATGTGCACCTGATGTGATATACCTGTGTGTGATTTGAACCACTTTAAATAGGAGAATATGTGGGGGTGTCCTAATTTATTCCTGTTAGAATACACACTTTTGTGGATATCTTTTTTTCATGAGTAAATCAAGGAAAATATTTGTTGTTTACCTGTTTACATCACTTTGTTTTCCAGAGATAAATAAAAAAAAATATTTGACATTGATATATGAACATTTCTTAAGAAAGAACTGAATATTTCATGGGGTGTCCTAACTTTTTCACATGACTGTATATACAGTATATGAAAGTAGGCTCACTGGCCAACCAGTATTCTCTATCTGCTGCAGACAGGAGCAGCAGCCCTGGGGAAGGTTTTATCATCTGATCTGCTGTTTTTTTTCTCTCTCTAATACCAGAATGTGGAAGCTTGCTCCCCCTTGTTAGTGACATCAAGCTCTGCTCTACTTAGAGGCAGCCCTGTGGAAGGTTTTATCATCTGAACTATTGTTTCTCTCTCCAGTATCTCTCTCCAGTAGTGAGGTGTGAGAGCTTGCTCCACTCTGCTTTACTTAGAGACAACCCTGGGGGAAGGTTTTAACACCTGAACTGCTGATTCTATGATACCAGTAGTATCAGCATAGTAAAACATAGTAGATGACGGCAAATAAAGACCCGAATGGTCCATTCAGTCTGCCCAACCTGATTCAATTTAAATTTTTTTTATTTATTTATTTTTTCTTAGCTATTTCTGGGCAAGAATCCAAAGCTTTACCCGGTATTGTGCTTGGGTTCCAACTGCCGAAATCTCTGTTAAGACTTACTACAGCCCATCTACACCCTCCCAGCCATTGAAGCCCTCCCCAGCCCATCCTCCCCCAAACGCCCAGACACAGACACAGACCGTGCAAGTCTGCCCAGTACTGGCCTAGTTCAATATTTAATATTATTTTCTGATTCTAAATCTTCTGTGTTCATCCCACGCTTCTTTGAACTCAGTCACAGTTTTACTCTCCACCACCTCTCTCGGGAGCGCATTCCAGCAGTGATTACAGGTAAGAGAAGAACAAGTTCATCCTCATTCTCATTTAATACATCAGAGGACGGGAGAGCAAGAACTTAAAACAGATAGAATGTAATGCAGAGATAGCCAGAAATGAGGAATATATGCCAGTTGAATGTCTATACCTGAATGCGTGCAATAAGACTAATTCTGAGAGATTTGTTAAGTAGCCACCATAACAGAATTATGGATTCCAGATGTTAATTCTCTTATCTTAAAGGATCTCTGACTGTCAGGTTATAAATTGATTCACTGTCCTAGACAATCGAAGAGAGGAGGAGGAATATTCTTACTATACAGATCATTCTTTTCCTTGAAGCTACTAGATAGCCATACTGATCAAGGCTTTGAATACATGATTTGTTGTATGCAAAATCTGGCCAGGAACAGGTCATTAGAGACTTTAGCAAGGGCAATTTCCGTAGAGTGGAGAAGGTGAAAGCCCGTTTGAAGTGGGTCAAGAATATCATGAGAAGAAAGGAAGTCCAGGCAACGGCGTTCAAGTAGTTTGGATAGGAAGGGAAGGAGAGAAATGGGGCGATAGTTGGAAGAAGATGTGGGGTCTAGTGAGGATTTTTTGAGGAGAAGTGTAATTAAAAGGCATGATCATCAGCTACCGAGCCAAGGACGGCAGCATTTCAAAAACAGTGGAGTTTGTGAACTGTTCACAGGCTGCTGTGGTTAAAGTGTATGGTGAGCGGACGAATGGAACCTTTTTGATGAACAGATGTGGTAACAGTTGGGCAGCATGAGTTAGCGATGCGAAAAGTGAACGTCAGCTACAGGTTGGTGTGGGCTGATTGGCACACTACTGTGGAGCAGCTCACCATCCAAATCGATCGACATGTTCAACAACTGGGTCCACCACCAAGCAGTTGTCAGACACATTGCAGTCTGCATAGCTCCAGATACCTCTAGCAACCACCCAGCATCTTATTGAGTCACTCCAGGGTATCTGGCTGCCATTCAGGCTGCCAGAAGCGGTTATTCTGGATATTAGCGGGTGGTTGTAATAATGTGATTTGACTGTGTACAACCTTCCCAAATGCTCAAACTCGCAAGGCTGAACATTGCTAAGATTTTATCTCTTTTATATCCAAAAGCTCAAAATTCCCCTTGATAGATCAAGTCCAATGGGAACCAGTTATCTGGTCCGACCATTATCGTCTAAATTTCTATTTAAAACTGCCCAAAACATTTGCTTAAAATCTCAAGAAGTAACATATATGACAAGATACCTGCAGAGATATTCTGGCAATTGACTATGGAGCAACTAGAGTATTAAGAACAAATGTACAGAAGCTGGAAAGGGCTTGGAGGAAACACCAGTATCAGGAATGTTTTATAAAATGGAGGAGAGAAGTCAAACAATATATGTTAGCAGTAACAGAAACAAAAAAACCTTTTTTCTTTGGCAGCAGCCATTTTCATTCCCCATGGGCCTCTGGGTGTCATGTTTGATCCTTCGCCCCTAGTTTGGGAGTGTTGCAGGAAGGCTTCTGGTAGCAGTTCTTGCACCCATGTATAAAGAAATAAATAATAATAATGGGGGCCTGTCCAGGGTGGATTCCCTCTAGTGCTAATTGCTTTGATTTTGGTGTTGGAGTTTTTTTTAGGTCCCAGAGCAGTGTTTTTTCTGGGCAGTTGCAGGGGAAGGGCCTTGCAGAAAGGCTTCACAGCAGAGAGTTTAGTGCAGGACTGAAGCTCAGCAACGCAGTGTGGCCTCAGTCTATTCCAGACTAGATCAACAGATATTGGACCATTGTAGCCGGCAGTGGGGCTGCTTTGGCTTCACCTCGGGCTGTGGAGGACAATTTCATTGCTAGGAATGGAGCATAGCTCCTCCAGTTTCAGAGTATGACTCCATCTCTGGGTGAGAGATTGGAGAAACTGGGTCTCTTTTCCCTGGAGAAGAGGAGACTTAGAGGGGATATGATAGAGACTTATAAGATCATGAGGGGCATAGAGAGAGTAGAGAGGGACAGATTCTTCAAACTTTCAAAAAATATAAGAACAAGAGGGCATTCGGAAAAACTGAAAGGGGACAGATTCAAAACAAATGTTAGGAAGTTCTTCTTTACCCAGCGTGTGGTGGACACCTGGAATGCGCTTCCAGAGGACGTAATAGGGCAGAGTACGGTATTGGGGGTTAAGAAAGGATTGGACAATTTCCTGCTGGAAAGGGGGATAGAAGGGTATAAATAGAGGATCACTGCACAGGTCCTGGACCTGTTGGGGCCACCGCGTGAGCGGGCTGCTGGGCACGATGGACCTCAGGTCTGACCCAGCAGAGGCAGTGCTTATGTTCTTATGTGTGAAGAAGAACAGACCAGGTGTCCCTCTGGATTCAGAACACAGGCTCTTAGCTGGAATTTAAGCATGGCATCATAAGTTCCACCTTTGGAAGTACAAAGCTGTAAAACCTTATTAGGCCACAGTTCGATCCCAAGATGCAGAGCCTAATAGAAGACAGCTCCATCTCAGAGTGTAAAGCTTAACAGAATGCAGCTCCATCTCAGGCTGCAGAGGCTGATAGAAGGCAATTCTGTATTAGGATGTGGAGCCTAACATAGTGCAACTCTATCTTAGGATGTAGAGCCTGACATAATGCAGCTCCATCTCCCGATGTACAACCTACCAGACCACAGTTCCATCTCCAGATGGAAAGACCAACAAAGCGCAGCTCCATCTTAGGATGGAGACCCCCCAACAGTGCGCAGCTCCATCTCAGGATGGAGACTCCAACAGTGCACAGCTCCATCTCAGCTTGGAGAGTCTATCAGAGCGCAGATCCATTTCTGGAAGTTGTGCCTCATAGTCCACAGATCCATATCTGCAGTTAGCACCTAATAGAGCGCAGCTCCATCTCCACAGGTAGCACCCAGCAGTGCGCAGGTTCATCTCAAAATATAGAGCCTAACAGAGCGTCTCCAGACACAAGGTCTAGCAGATCACAGCTCCATCTCAGGATGTTGAGACTAATGGTGCCCAGTTCCATCTACAGCTGTCGATCTTAACTGACCTACATTCTATCTTTAGTTGCTGACCCTGGCAGCACTCGCCTCCATCTCTTGCTGTAGAACCGACAGACTTAGGCTCCATCTCTCCTGGTAGAGCCCAAGGGAACTCAGCTCTTTTTCAGGAGATGCACCATACCTTCAGCTTCAGTTAATGAGCACAAATCTGGCTCTGGCTGGAGGGGAAATGCAGTCTCAACGCCAAATGGATGG
The DNA here is from genome assembly GCF_902459505.1 of Geotrypetes seraphini. Lineage (NCBI taxonomy): Eukaryota > Metazoa > Chordata > Amphibia > Gymnophiona > Dermophiidae > Geotrypetes > Geotrypetes seraphini. Next base: position 160,804,218 of record NC_047090.1, read on the forward strand.
TACAGAGGTGGTCCAGGTATTGTACTCCTCTCACTATACGGGGCACATCTCTGACTACGGATACAGAGTACAGCTTCAGCTCTGGTTGTAGAGCATTGCTCGGATGGGGGAACCAAGTTTAAGCTCTGAAAGTCAATCATGGCTCTATCCTTGCATGCTGAGCCTTGCAGATATACTCTGCAATTCCATGGCTTCTGTGCATCTTTACCTTCGTAGTTTGTCTAGAGCAGTGGTTCCCAACCCTGTCCTGGAGGACCACCAGGCCAATCGGGTTTTCAGGCTAGCCCTAATGAATATGCATGAGAGAGATTTGCATATAATGGAAGCGAGAGGCATGCAAATCTGCTCCATGATATTCATTAGGGCTAGCCTGAAAACCCGATTGGCCTGATGGTCCTCCAGGACAGGGTTGGGAACCACTGGTCTAGAGGGTGACTTCTCTGTGAAATGGGGGACATGAGACTCTTACCCATACATATACCTTCCTCAACTCCATTCCTGTTTTGCTGGAGATTCCAGTTCTTGTTGCATCCTGGTTCCCTAATTGAGTGAGAGGGAGCTCCTCTCCATTCTATCTTGTGGGTTCCTTTCTGTTGGATAACACCATTTTACTTCTGTAGGGCTCCTTCCTACATCTGTCTATCGAATCAGTCTGGTCTGGCACATCTCAGTGCATTGTCAGATCGAGTGGAAGCAGGCCTCTCCATATAGAAGGTTCCTCCTTCTGGCTAGCCACCATTTTCAGTCCCTGGTGCTTGATTTCTGACTGAGTCAGGCGACTCCACCTGGCCATGCAGGGTGGTTATGTCTTTGGGTTGGAGTGCTGCTTCTTTTTGACCTTGCTCTCTACCATTAGGTTAGATGCAGCTACATCTCTAGCTATCAAGTGCATTTTCACCTTTGTATACTACACGTCACCCTCTGCAAGGCTGGAAACAACAGCTTCATCAAAGAGGCACAATTATATCTCAGTATGGTCCGCCAGGATCCACTACTTACATTATGGGCTCATCTCCACTGGTTAAGCACACCTTTGTGCTTTTTGGCATCCTAAGTGCCTCTTTGGCCTAAGACGTACAATTTTGGCTCGGTCTGCAGACCTTATCAGTGTATGGTTCTTTGGTATACCATCTTCTTTAGGACAGGGGCATGCCTCCTTTAGCTCATTTGTTTGCCCTTGTTTCTCTCTGTCTCAGGGGAGGAGACTGTTCTCTCCCTACTGGGATTCCTTAGGGTTCCACAGCCAGTGGACTCAGTGTTGGTTGTGGGGCATTTATTCCCCATATTTGCTTGGGTTTCCTGCCCTTTGTTTGGGACTTACTGCTTTGCTACATCCCACTCATTCTGGATTCATCTGCTGCTGGTGACAGGGAAGGAACAATTATGTATCATACCTGATAATTGGCTTTCCTGTAGTGATAGCAAATGAATCCAGGATCTCATCCTTTATGTTCCTTGCCTTTGCTCCATAGGGATTGGCCCTATAAGAGTGCTGGCTCCGGTTTCAACAACTGTGAGTAGGAAGTTCTTTGCCGACTGGCTTTTCATGTGGATCCTGCTGCTTTGTTACAAGGAATACTGGCTGACCAGTGAGCCTTCCTTCCTATATATATGGGATAGAGCTCAATTTTGGAGCTCTCTATCTTTGCCTGCTGGTGGATGGTCATAACCCACTTGTTATGGATTCATCTGCTGTGACTAAATGAAAGACATTTATCAGGTGTGATAATAATTGTTCCTTACATTACGTTACCAATTATTTCTATTCTGCCTATACCAAATCCTGGTTTGAGGAGGATTACATAATACAAAACCAGCAACATAGTCTTAAAGTTATGATTAATTAGTAATAACATATTTTCTCATGACAAAATATGCTTCCTTTCGTAAATTACCTGATCAGGTAAAGTATTCCAAAACTTAGCTGCTTGGTATGAAAATAATATAGAACAAAAAAATCTGTTAGATTTTAAACCCTTGCAAGATGAAAAAACTAACTTTAGAAAAATTCCAATTTTTATATTTAGAATATAGAACTATTATTAGTGAAAATATATAAGGCCTTTTTTACAAAGCTGTGCTAGCAGCTGCCGCAAGGCAACAGCCCCGAAGCTCTTTAAATCTCTATGGGCTTCGGGGCCGTTAGCGCAGTGCAGCCGCTAGCACAGCTTTGTAAAAGAGGCCGTTAGAGTGGAGCCATTCCATGAATAATTGATACATCCAGGTCAAAATGTGTACAAATCCAATAATATATATTTTTTTTCAGTTCAATCTGTTTATTAAGTGTTTTACAGATAGAAGAACAGCAAAACTATCAATGGTCCACCAATAGTATTTTAACAAGATAGAGCCTTTTCTAAAATCTGCAGGAGTGCATGTGTTTGCTTGCATTTGCAGTGGGAACAGCTGTTTCACAAAGATATATGATGAAATATTGAATGAAGTTAATTAATCATGGACATAATGGCTCAGATTCTATAAACAGCACCGTTTTGGCGGCTACCTAAAAGCGGCCGTTGATCGGATAGAGAGAGAAACATGAAGCTGGGAGAGACTTGATAACGTTTACGGTTCAGTTGAAATCAGTACTCCATCTGACCCTTTAATTCTCAACTAGAGATTGGATGGGTGGGGGGAAATTGGTTGTGGTTATAGAGGTGAATAACACTTTGTGTAAGCTACTTCATGATGTTTAACATTTGTATTATAACTGTTATTTTTACTTGCATAGTTTATCATGAATAGGATTTTAAGATAGTTGTAATGCTTAGAGTTTACTTGCACTGTTGATATGAATAAATAATTTTTTTTAAATAATTTTTCCTTGTGTGCATCACTTTGCACTGGTCCATATAGCTGCCCAGTTCTCCTAGTCTCATAAGATCTTCTGTTATTCCTGACAATCCTCTGCTCTTTTAACAACTTTGAATAGCTTTTATGTCAACTACAAATTTGATCACTTCACATGTTGCTGCTTTTCAAAGAAGATTCAACCTGGATTTAAGTTAATTTGGACATTATGTTCTGTTTTATTAATTTAGGCTTAGAATGCAAATGACATGACAGTTTTGGAGTAAATAATAAGTAAAATGCACATGGCTGGATGCTCTTGAGCTATTGTATTGTGCTTATTTGTATTGCTCAATACAAATAAGCACAAAGTGAGAACCTTTCCACTTTAAATATTCCGCTAGAAAGTTATGGGGAGATTGTGTTCATCTGTGTGTTATTTCCTATCTCGGGAGAGGGAGGATGGGAGAGATTGTGCTTTAGTGTGGTGTGCTGTTTACTACAGTCGAATTTCATGGTGGTTGGTTTGGTAACACAGGAGTTACAAGGAGTTTGTACTTATTTAACAGAGTTCCATGTTCACTACACCTGGAAAATGCCATAGAAAGATAGATATTGAATCTAACAGATAAAGTTAAAAAAAAACATTTTTTTAAAGGATTTCTGGATTTTAACTTTGGTGTTTTTTATTTAGGTTTAGAGAAAGTAAGCTGGAGATACATTGTGACAACAATACTGCTCAGTCTGAGAATATATGTTCAAACAATGAAGAACTTCAAGGGTACTGCACAGAGCTGCTCCATACTTTAGAAAAAATGGTAACACCTCTATTAGCAAAATGCACTCAAAATGAGCAGGTGAAACACTGCCAGCTCCTCTGTGGTCCTTCTGCCATCTTAGACTACTAGTTCGAATTAAACCTAAAGTCTTGCTTTTTACAGCAGAACTGGAATCAAAGTATTGTAGACTCTCAGCTATCTAGCACCCATGAGGATTGGTGGATACTGGATAACTATTTTTTGGTTACTTGAAAGTTACTGTAAAGAAATACTGTATCAGCAGGCAGTCATTTCTGGCAAAACCTCTCCCTCCGTCTGGCCCCCCTAAGTAGCAGAGCTGGTCCTGACAATACCCCTCCCTCCCTCCAAATGGCCCCCAAAGCTAGGGTTATCGGATTTCCTCTTTAAAAAAAAAAAAAGAGTAGACTTGGCCCTGCCCCGCCCCCACACTAACCTCATATTTTCTTCCCTGAGCTCACAAATTGCCGATAAATATCTTCCTTCTTGGGGCCATGACACCCATAACGCTTCATGACATTCATTCCTACCAGAACACCTGAACTTGGTCAAATGTGCAGAACAAAGAAAGACCCGATGCAAGTACAGGAATATACACAAACGAAACCCTAAGGTGGCAGGCTCTGCATGCAGCACAACACCAGAGAAATAGAAAGAAATATGTTTCTTCCTGACAGCAGATGTAAATTCTGAAAACTGACACATCTTTTCCCAGTCTCTGGTTGCATTTCCTTCTGTCTATGATCTTAATTTTGATTCCAGTGTCTTATCCATTTGCTGTTTTTCTTTCCTTCTTCATTCTCTGCCCTATATCCATCTTTGGCATTAACTTTTAAGATTCAACTTTCTTCCGTTTTTTTTTCTCCTCAAATGTCTTCCCTTCCCATCTATCCATGTGTACCATCCTCTCCCTCTTTCTTCTCCCCTATATTCATAAACAGCATTTCTTCCATTTTCTTACCTTCCCCACTCCTCCCATCCCTATGCACCATCTCTTCCCTTTCTCTCCCCTTCTCCAACCCTCCCATCCCTGTGCACTATGTCCTTCCTCTCTCTCCCCTTCCCCTCCATCCATGTCTACCATCTCCTCCCTCTCTTATGGTCTGACATCTGTCTTCCCCCTTTCCCCCTCCTATGGTCTGGGATCTTTCTCATCTCCTTCCCACAGTCTAGCATCTCTCTCCCCTCCTTCCTTTCCCTTCTCCCCCCCTTTGTGGTCTGGCATTTCTGTCTTTCCCTTCCCCTCCCCCTGCCTTAGTCAGGAATCCCTCCCTCCCTCCCTCCTTCCCTTTCCTGGTCTGACATCTTCCCTTCCCCTCTTCCCATAATCTGACCCTTTCTTTCCCCTTCTTCCCCTGCAGGTCTAAGGTATCTTTCCTTCCCTTTTCTCCCCATCCCTGCAGTCCAACATCTTTCTTACTACCACTAACCCCCCCTCCCCGGGATCCGGTGCTTGCTTATTCGGCACTGCTGTAAACTCTTCGTACCGTCAGCAGCCTGAGTGAATTAAACACACTGCCTTCAGTGATCCAGAAGCTTTTCATCTGCAGAGAAAGCTTCTGGTCGCCAAAGGCAGCTCTGTTTAGTTCACTCATGCTGCCAATGCCACAAAGAGTTACAGCAGCACTGGGTGAGCAAGCATAGGATCCCATGGGGGGAGGGGAAGAGAGGACTCTGGTTAGGTATGCAGGGGTGGGGGGGAGAGGGAGGTGGACTCTGGATAGGTGCGTGAGTGTAGGGTTACTAGATGTCTGGTTTCCCCAGACAAAAGTTCTAAAATTTAAAAACAGCCCGGATGCCTGACAGAGTCCTCAAAGGACACGTCCAGGGAAATATGGACTTCTGGTATCCCTACCCGAAGCTGAAGAGCCGGTCCTGACAAATCCCCTTCCAGGCCTGAGGCAGCAGCAGCAGCTGCTGATCCTGACAACCCCCCCCCCCCCCCCTGGCACTGAAGCAGCAGCATTAGCTGATCATGACAACCCTCCTTCCTCCCTTACCGAGGCAGCCAATGAACAGAAGAAGCGCCATAAACATAATGATAATAATAATTTATTCTTATATACCGCCAGACCACAAATGGTTCTAGGCGGTTCACAGCAGATAAGGCTGAACATCCAGCGAATATACAATTCAAAAAGATACATCAATTTCTAGAATGTCCACAATACATGTTATATTTAAAAAGCAATTAGGTAGCTTAGGTTACAAATTTGTCAAATAATTGTGTCTAATAGTTTTCTAAAAAAAATAATAAGATGAGAGACTCCTGGCATGATTTTGCCAAACCAGGCGTTCTCGAGAAATCTCTTCAAACAACACGCTTTGACAGTAGGATATGTGAATAACTGGACTCTACTTGTGGGCTTATTGGAGTGATTTAAAGAGAAAGGGAAAACAAGGTAACCTGGGGACATAGCGAAGATTGATTTGAAGCAAATACATGCGAATTTGAATAAAACTCTAGCCTCAATCAGTAGCCAGCATAATTTTTGGTAATAAGAGTAACATGTTCCCATTTTTTCAGACCGAAAATCAGTTGGACAGCAGAGTGAACCCAGCCTGGGTAGAAATGCCTCTCTCCTGTGAGTCCTGCCCCTGTGACTCAACACTGAGCTCAGTAGCCCAGTGCATGCTGTGACCAGTAGTTCCGCATTTGATTAGCATCTCCTGCTACCCAGAGGTATAATATTAGCATGGGGGAGGGAAAGCAATTCTGTTACAATTACATAACAGAAATATACCCTAAAATTCCATCAGCTATGAAAGGATTGAGAAGCCACAGTCAGTACTCAGATATAAACAGTGATGCTTAATCTTGAGTTAGTGACTCCAAATGATGAGGGTCAAGAAACACATTCTCTCTTTAACCTGATATTTAACCAAATATTACAGTATTTAGGATATTCTAGGACAGTGGTTCCTAAACCTGTCCTGGGGGACCCCCAGCCAGTCAGGTTTTCAAGATATCCCTAATGAATATGCATGAGAGAGATTTGCATATAATGGAAGTGACAGGTATGCAAATCTCTCTCATGCATATTCATTAGGGATATCTTGAAAACCTGACTGGCTGAGGGTCCCCCAGGACAGGTTTGGGAACCACTGTTCTAGGAAAAAGGCAAGTTTAAGGTTTGAAGCTGATACCAAAGGAACGTTCCCTGAAGCTTAGGAGAAAGATCTGGAAATACATGTACCTTATGGGGGATAATTCAAGCGAGTGCACGCAAATGGAAATTCTACTGTGGCAATTAAGTGTGTAATTGTCATTATAGTATACTAGCATAAGTCCTCAGTTACACATATAACTTTAAGCATGAGCACTTATGCTAACTCTCTAGGAAACATAAATGCTGCAGTTGTGGACATAATTACAGTATTCTAAAAGCGAGTCAGTGCTTGGCACAGCCCTGTCCTCCTCACATTCAGGCACTATAGTGCCTAGGTACAATTACAAATGTAACTGCAAATTATGTTCAGTTAGTGCCAGGAATCACCAATTATTGGTTGTTAGATGCAAATTGATAGTAATTGTGCAATTTATGTGCATAACTGGCCCTATTTGTAACTTAGCATTTTTTTTTCTCCTTCAGCTTTGTCTGCGGTGTTCTTGCTCACATGTTTAAAGACAATAGACTGTTTTCAGTCCAATTCTTTATATGTGAGGTTGCAAACCATTGACTCCTGAGGAAGGCGTGTTTTGCCGAAACAAGGACCGTGTAGGGTCCGGTTGGATTTTTAACCACTGTATTTTTTATCATTGTACTTTTTTAATTGAATTTTCATGGTTTTATATGTCAGTGGTTTAATAAATTATCTCCAGAACATCTGTATCCATAGTTTTTGTTTATATCGTGGATTGTTTTCACTGTGGGATCATTGGGTCTCCCCATTTTTCTTTGTTGTGCCGCCTATTTTGTAACTTCCATGCACAATTTTGCATGCTAAGCACAAAAAAATGTGTGCACAAGATTACAGAATGAGGGGGTATGTGAATGAATATTGATAAAAGTATTTTAAAACTAATCTCTATCGAGAGAATTCTAAAGGAGGCAACCACTATGCCCTGGTTAAATGACTCCTGATTAAGGGCTAAATTCACTAACCTCAGATCCATGTCCGTTTGCATGCAGGCCGACGAATTCACTAAAGGCCTGTAATGCAAATGGAAACGATCGTTGGCATGCCCCCCAGCCAACTGCAGGAGAAACAGCCTCCTGTCACTGCTGTCAGGGCTTCTGCCGGCTTTTTAAATTTTTTTTTTTTTTTTTTAAATCGGTCAAGATACAGATACCCCGTTTCTAGATGGTGAGGTTGGTGATTGCATCAGTGGCACGGGATCTCCCCGGATTTGATGGAGGTCTATCTGCACATTCCTATTTTTCCAGAGCACAGGAATTTTTTGCATTTCTGTGTTCTGGAACATTTTGGCCTTGCCCTTTGGACTGGCCATGACACCACGAACCTTCACTAAAGTAATGGTGGTTGTTGCAGCACACAAGTACATCCATATCTGGATGATTGGTTAATAAGAGCCCAATCCAAAGACAAACTAGCAGTTCAAAGAGTGATTCAACTGCTGCAGAGGCTGGGCTGGGTAGTCAACTTTTGAAAAAGCTGCTTCGAGCCAACGCAGATCTTAGAGCAGGGATGGCCCACACTTTTTTGGCTCGCGAGCTACTTTAAAATGACCAAGTCAAAATGATCTACCAACAATAAATTTTTTAAAAACACAAAGCACACTGTACCCAGAGAAAATGTTATCATTTGTATTCGGGGGTTTTTTTTCAAGGCAGATGACTTTAAAATATGCAATGTCACCTCAGTAACAACTATACAAAAATAAGACAAATATACCCCCTCCCCTTTTACTAAACTGTGATATCAGTGTTTAGCGCAGGGAGCTGCGCTGAATGCCCCTCACAGCTCCCGATGCTAAAAACCACTATCGTGGTATAGTATAAGGGGGCCATAGTGCAAAATATAGACAGCACTAAATTGAAAATAAAATCATTTTTACTACCTTTTTGTCTGGTGATTTCATGAATCTTTAGTTGCACTTCCTTCTTCTGTAAATCCAATATTTCTTTCTTTCTGCCTCCCCCCAAAGCCATCGCGCTGATTTCTCTACTTCTCTGATTATTTTTCTCTCTCCCTCTGCCCCACCTCCCCCCCCCCAAGCCACCACGCCAATTCCTCCCTGTCCACAAGCCTTCACCTCCAATGTCAATTCAGTTATCAGAGAAGAAGTTCCAGGCCAGCTAGGCAGCGATTGCTTGGCACAGAACTTCCTCTCCGATGTCAGAGGTGAAGTCTTGTGGGTCCGGCACTTTTACACGCCTGGCCTGGCTCGGGAATGAAGGAAGAACAAGAGCGCAAAAGCAATACGATCAACTCGCGTTGCCTTTGCAATCGACCATTTGAGCAGAGTATCTTGGAGTCTGGTTTGACACAAGGGAAAACAAATCTGCATCAAATACGGGAGTTTTTAGAGTTAGACTGCTCAGACGATCTGGCATTATTTACAAGTGCTAGGATCAATAATTGCGACCATGGACGTAGTCCCCTGGGCAATGGTGCACTTGCATCCACTCCAGGATGTGCTCCTCTTGATGGTGCCCGCAGAGGGATGTGCTCCAGCAGCAGCTGCCTTAGATAGCAGAAGCTCGTTGCAGTCTAGATATAGCGAAACGTGACATAACACAACATAAAATCAGATTTCTTTTTGTTTTATATCATTCATTTTCTAATTAGAGATTCCCTGTGTTCATCCCATGCTTTTTTGAATTCTATCACCGTTTTCATCACCACCTCCCTCAAGAGAGCATTCCAGGCATCCACCACTCTCTGTGAAAAAGTATTTCCTTACATAACTCCTAAGTCTTCCACCCCACAACCTCATTCGTGCCCTCTAGTTTTACCATTTTCCTTTCTCTGGAAAATATTCATTTCTATATTAATATCTTTTGAGTATTTAAATGTCTGTATCATATCTCCTCTGTCCCTCCTCTCGAGTATACATATTCAGGTCTTCCAGTCTCTTCTTGTACCTCTTTTGGCACAAGCCCCATGCCATTTTTGTTGCTTTTCTCTGGATTGCTTCAAGTCTTTTTGCATCCTTAGCCAGATATGGCCTCCAAAACTGAACACAGTATTCCAGGTGGGGCCTCACCAGTGACCTGTAAAGGGGCATCAACACCTCCTTTCTTCTTATGGTTATGCCTCCTTCTGGCTACAACCACTGCCTTGTCACACAATTTTGTCACCGTCAGATCCTCAGACACTATCATTCCAAGGACCTTTCCGTGCATATCAGCCCCTCACCTCCTAGTGCATACGGTTCTCTGCTATATCATGGTAATAACAGAGATAAATTTGTTCAGATGTTATTTACATTTTCACCCCCTTATCCCTCCCCAACTCCTCTCTCAACCAATCAGGTTCTGTAATCTTTTTATATATTTACTTCAGATCTCAGCTTTCAATTAACTTATTAATGAAATTTATTAATAGCTTTGTATCCTTGTTAATTGAATGAGATGTTTTCATTAGCCCTAATATATCTGAATATCTCAATTCTCTGCGTTTAAGGGAAAAATACAGATGAAAATGATAAAGCTGTCATCAACATTTAAAGGAATCTGTGATCTGCAAACATATCAGCATGGAGATACTCAGAGAGCACCTCTCTTTCATACATGGCCAACTACGTATTTTTGTAAGTGGACTGAATGCTGCTTAGTTAATTTGAATGTTTCACAGCAGGGTAGAAATAACTGTTTTAATTTGTTCCAGGTCTTAAAATTTATTTATTTATTTTTTTTCTCTATTAGCATTTCAATTTTTACATGATCACAACAATCATTCCAAATAAACAAACTATTTAAAATAATATGAGGAAAGAAATAATAAAAAGGAAAATTATTTATTTTGGTCTATTAGTTAGTCCACTATATGTGGGGGAGAGAGTTTAAACAAGTCGGACTAAATCAAAATCAAACCATCATTAGGAAAAAAGAATGATACCCTTACATTAACCCTGTTTCTAGACTTAAGAGCCATCCTCTTGTACGTTAGCAGGGGTACTTGCAGAAATCACATTTTTACTCATTATAAATCTTGACAATTGTGAACATAAGCAATGCCTCTGCTGGGTCAGACCTGAGGTCCATCGCGCCCAGCAGTCCGCTCACGCGGCGGCCCAACAGGTCCAGGACCTGTATAGTAAACCTCTATCTATACCCTTCTATCCCCTTTTCCAGCAGGAAATTGTCCAATCCTTTCTTAAACCCAAAAACTGTTCTCTGCCCTATAACGTCCTCTGGAAGCGCGTTCCAGGTGTCGACCACACGTTGGGTAAAGAAGAATTTCCTAGCATTCGTTTTGAATCTGTCCCCTTTCAACTTTTCCGAATGCCCTCTTGTTTTTTTATTTTCTGAAAGTTTGAAGAATCTGTCCCTCTCTACGCCTTTCATGATCTTGTAAGTCTCTATCATATCCCCTCTAAGTCTCCTCTTCTCCAGGGAAAAGAGACCCAGGTTCTCCAATCTCTCAGCGTATGAAAGGTTTTCCATCCCCTTAATCAGTCGTGTCGCTCTCCTCTGAACTCTCTCGAGTAACGCCATATCCTTCTTAAGGTACGGCGACCAATACTGGACGCAGTACTCAAGATGCGGATGCACCATTGCCCGGTACAGCGGCAGGATAACTTCTTTCGTTCTGGTTGTAATACCCTTCTTGATTATACCTAGCATTCTATTCGCTCTCTTAGCAGCCGCTGCACACTGTGCCATCAGCTTCATTGTCATGTCCACCATTACCCCCAAGTCCCTTTCCTGGGTACTCTCAGTCAATAACATCCCTCCCATCGTATAATTGTGCCTCGGGTTTCTGTTTCCCACATGCAATACTTTACACTTCTCAACATTGAACTTCATCTGCCATCTCTCAGCCCAATCCCCTAGTTTGTCCAAGTCCCTTTGCAATTCTTCGCATTCCTCCATCGTCCGAGCTCCATTAAATAGTTTGGTGTCGATAGATACGACTTAGGGATCCAAGATGGCGACGGTATAGGGACGCTGTGCGGCAGCTCCTGAGAGTTTTCTCAATTGGATATTTTTTTCGAATAATATTGATTTCCTACCTTCGACATGCCTAAGCGGAGAGGGAAAAGCGCCGCTGGGGCCTCGCGGCGCTCAGAGACCTCCGTGTTCGGCAACATTGATGAAATCATCAGGCGCATGCAGGGAACGTCGGCAGGATCAGGGCTATCCCCGCTGGAGACACTGCAGGAGAACGGCGTGCAGCAGTCCTCCTTGGGGCTGGAAACCACCTTTAGCCCTGACAACCGAGCACCTCCCCCGCATCCACGAACGGCTAGTTCCCCGAGGGAGGGGGAACTTCCGGGAATCGGAGTGTTTCCTACTCTAGAGGCAGCAGAGATCAGTCCGGGGGACAGAGAATCGGTTCTCCAGATTTCTCTGGGAAACCTGAATAAGGAATTCGAGGACAGGACATCTACGGGGGAAGGAATAGCCCAGTCCGGACAGATATTGGAAGACTTGCCAGTGGGTGAGCATAAGACTTTACATTTTCAATTTCCTCAGATAACTAAACCCCAGGAGGTTACATTGGACGCTCTGTGGGACCTGGTAGTTACTATTCCTAAAACTATAGCATCCCAATTAAATCAAGTGGAGGAACGGTTTAAAGTGTATGATAAAGATATCCTGGAAATACGGAAAACAACCACTGAAAATAAATTACAGATTGAAAATCAACAACAGAATATTAATTCCCAAAAAGTTATACAGGAGGCTTTAATTAAAGATAACACCAATTTAAGAAGGAAATTAGAGTCACTTGAAAATTCCACAAGAAGTAATAATCTTAGATTAATTAATTTTCCTAAGATTATAACAGTGACTCCTAGAGAAATGATTACTCGTTACTTGACGGAAATATTGGGAATTTCTGAATCTTCTATACCACCTCTAACTCAGGTGTACTACCTTCCTGTTAAGGATGTTAAAGAATTTAATCAAGAGCCCTTGGATGTTACAGCTTTATTGGAATCCTCAGATAGGGAAGTAGCTACGCCGGCAACATTGCTTCTTTCAGTAGCTCTCACAATGGACAAGATATGGTTATTGAAATTATACTTCAAAAATAAATATAAAGAATTTTTGGGTCTAAAAGTTCAAATGTTTCCTGATTTGGCCAGAGACACACAGAAGCGGAGAAAAGAATTTCTTCTGATGAGACCAGCAGTAATAGCCCTGGGAGCTACTTTTTTTCTTCGTTATCCTTGTAAATGTATAGTCCATTATAAATTGCATAAATTTGTTTTCTTTGAACCATCTCAACTGACAACATTCCTATCACTGTCAAGACTGGAGAAAGAGCCAGCTCAGGATGGATAAGAAGATAGACGACTGTTAGCACAGTAATTACCTATAACTGTTTTTCTTCTTTAATTGATTACTTAAATTCCGTTTATTTTGAATCTTAGATCCTAAATAGAGGACTTGAGTGAGATTTAAGATACAATTATTTCTTGTTTTGTATTATGTTGTATTTTTTGCTTCTTCAATTTTGCTTTTCTGTACAAGTTTATACTTGATTGTTATATTGAAAATTTATAAATAAATAAAAAATAAAAAAAAATAAAAGTTTGGTGTCGTCTGAAATTTTATTATCTCACACTTCGCTCCTGTTTCTAGATCATTTATGAATATATTAAAAAGCAGCGGCCCGAGCACCGAGCCCTGCGGAACACCACTCGTGACCTTCCTCCAGTCCGAGTAGTGGCCCTTCACTCCTACCCTCTGTTTCCTTCCCTCTAACCAGTTTCTGATCCATCTATGCACGTCTCCGTCCACCCCATGGTTCTTCAGTTTCCGGAGTAGACGTTCATGAGGCACCTTGTCAAAGGCTTTCTGGAAATCTAGGTATATGATGTCTATGGGGTCTCCTCTGTCCATCTGTTTGTTAATTCCCTCGAAAAAGTGCAATAAGTTAGTCAGGCACGATCTTCCCCTGCAGAAACCATGATGGCTGGATATCAGAAGTTCGTTTTTTTTCAAAATGTTCATCGATGTTTTCTTTTATCAGTGCTTCCGCCATTTTCCCCGGAACCGAGGTCAGACTCACCGGTCTATAGTTCCCAGGTCACCTCTTGATCCCTTTTTAAAGATGGGCGTAACGTTGGCTATCTTCCAATCCTCCGGGATCACACCTGTTTTCAGAGATAGGTTGCAAATTTGCTGTAGTAGCTCCGCTATTTCCTCCTTAGTTCCTTCAGAACCCTTGGATGGATTCCATCCGGACCTGGGATTTGTCAGTTTTTAGTTTTTCTATCTGCCTGTACACATCATCGAGGCTCACTTCCATGGATGTTAACTTTTGTGCTTGATTTCCATTGAAGATTTGTTCGGGTTCCGGTATGTTGGTTGTGTCTTCGCTTGTAAATACAGACGAAAAGAACATGTTAAGTCTTTCCGCGACCTCTTTCTCTTCCTTCACCGCTCCCTTCCGGTCTCCGTCGTCCAGCGGTCCCACCTCCTCCCTAGCCGGCTGTTTGCCTTTAACATATCTAAAGAATGGTTTGAAATTTCGTGCTTCCCTGGCTAGTCTCTCTTCATACTCTCTTTTGGCTTTTCGAACCACATGGTGACATTCTTCTTGATACTTCCTGTGCTCTTTCAAGTTTCCCTCAGATTTGTCCTTTTTCCATTTTCTGAATGAATTTTTCTTATTGCCTATCGCTTCCTTCACTATTTTAGTTATCCACGCCGGGTCTTTTGTTCGACTCTTGTTGCACCCTTTTCTGAATCTGGGGATATACAGATTTTGTGCCTCGTTCACCGTGTCCTTGAAAAAGGACCAGGCATGTTCCACCGTCTGCCATTTTTTGGAAGTGTTCCTAAGTTTCTTCTTTACCATTCCCCTCATTGCTTCGTAGTTTCCCTTCCTGAAGTTAAAAGTTGTCGCTATGGTTCTCTTTCCTTTCAGTATTCCTAGTTCCACCTTGAACTTGACCATATTATGATTGCTGTTTCCCAACGGTCCCACTACTTCCACCTCCTTTGCAGGTCCCCTCAGTCCATTTAGGATTAGGTCCAGAGTGGCAATTCCTCTCGTTGGTTCTCTAAAAGCTGCTCCAAGAAGCAATCTTGTACAGCCTCCAGAAATTCTGTCTCCCTAGTGCAGCTTGAGCTTCCAAGACTCCAGTCTATCCCAGGGTAGTTGAAGTCTCCCATAATAACCGTATTACCGCTTTTGCATTCTCGCGGAATAGAAATCTGTAATGTAATGTAATGCTTCATCTCAACTTCCATTTCTTCATCGATCTCTCCGGTTTATCCGGGAGGACGATAGTATAGGCCTATCTTTATTTCAGGCCCTTTCCTTCCCGGTATTTTAACCCATAGTGATTCTAGCTTGTTGGCCGTCTCTGCTATGTCCATTCTTGTCGATTGTATGCTTTCTTTTATGTATAGTGCTATTCCACCACCTTTCTGTCCTGACCTGTCCTGGCGATAGAGCTTGTACTCCGGCAGTGCTGTATCCCATTTGCTTTCCTCATTCCTCCATGTTTCAGAGATTCCAATGATGTCTATGTCTTCTGCAATGGCCATGGCTTCTAATTCCCCCATTTTGTTTCTTAGGCTCCTTGCATTAGTATATATGCAATTTAGCTCCTGGAATTTTGTTGCCTTCATTTCCTTTCCCTGTGCTTCGGTCTTTAGAGTCTTCTTTTTGGCTACAATCTTTCTACCTTCTTCTTCTTGGTTAGTCGACTCCTGTAAATTGTCCCTTGTTTCTTCCAAGCCTTTTTTCCCCTCAGTATCTTCATTGGATACCTTCTTCCGAATCATCGACGCTTGGTCGACTGTCGGCTTTCCCCTTCTTCTTAGTTTAAAGCCTGTTCTATTCCTCTTTTGACGTTGTTTGCTAGAAGTCTAGTTCCTGCCACGCTCAGATGCAATCCGTCTCTCCTGTAGAGCTTGCTCTTGCCCCAGAACATCGTCCAGTTCCTCACGAAGTGGAATCCTTCTTCCTCACACCATCTCCTCATCCACGCATTTATTGATTGTAGTTCCTCTTGCCTTTTCACATCTGCCCTCGGTACCGGTAGGATCTCTGAGAACGCTATCTTCTGGGTCCTCGTCTTCAGCTTCATTCCCAAGATCTTGAACTGTTCTATCAGCGTGCTTCTTCTGTAGTCCCTCCTGCTGACCTATGGTCCCTATGTGGATCATTACTGTGGTCTCTTCCGTCTCAGCTCCATCCAGGATCTTTCCAATTTTGTCCACGATGTCCTTGGTTCTCGCTCCCGGGAGGCAGGTCACCAGTCGATCCTCTCTCCCTCCTGCTATGTGGCTGTCCACATGCCTCAGGATCGAGTCCCCCACTAGGATCGCTGACTTTCCCTTCTTCAATGTTCGCTTGGGTCTCAGGTCAGTGTCCTCGGTGTGCTCCACTCTTTCTTCCTCCGGGCATCGACTGGCCAATTTCTCTCCCTCGTGTGTTTTTCCTCTATGGGTGTCTTCTTTGAGGTCTTCTGCTTCTTGTTCTCCCTTCGATGTTGGTGTAACTTCTTCTTTCTTCTGTAGTTCGTTCTCTTCCACCCTCCTCTTGTATGCTTCCTCAATGAATTCCTCGAGTTCCCTGACTTCCTTCTCGATGTGTCTCTCGCTCATGAAGTCTTCAGCTGTCCTGAATGGGTCTTCCGTGGTGTAAGATCCTTCTAGCTCCTGTATCTTGAAGGATCTTACACCATGGAAGACCCATTCAGGACAGCTGAAGACTTCATGAGCAAGAGACACATCGAGAAGGAAGTCAGTGAAGACTCAAAGAAAATGCATCTAACTCCCTGAAAATTAACACATTTACAAGGAAACCTTAATACAAAAGTGGCTCCCAGTTTCAAGACCTGAGATCTTAAAATAAATTGTTTCCTCTTTCTCTTACTCTAGAGACATCTGGGTACATTCTTATTTTCTGATTCAAGAAGAACTTATCTTTATATTTGAAGAAAATCTTTAAAAGTCAGTCTCTATCAAACTCCAATGCCAATTGAACAAAGAGAGTAGCTACTTCCATCTGTTCAGAATTTGAGGTTTCAGAACAATTTTGTCATAGCTTTGGTAACCCTTGGAGTGCTCTCTGGCGCATTCCAGTGCTCCATCAGCATCATGGTGATCTCTGGATTTAAAGGAAAAAATGTGAGCTGAGCTTAACAGCTGGGGAAGTCTGCAAGAGTTCCAAATTTAATTCCAGGAAAGATACTGTAATTCACTATCCTTTTCTTCATCAATGCGTCCATTATTTTTCCAATAACCAAAATGGTTTACCAGCCTCTAGGTTCCCACTTCAGCTCTGCGACCAGTTTTGTGAAGAGGGACTACATCCACTCTTCTCCCACAGAATCACTCCTATCTCCAAAGATTTATTGAACAAATCTTTAAGAGGACTGCCGCTCACCAATTTAAACATGAGAGACATGATTGGTGCACATCTACCAATCATGGAGACAGAGCTGAAGCTTGATGGCCAACCAGGGGCACTGCCATGCATATCCACCCAGCTCCCCATCCATTTTCCAGTAGTGAGCTCAGCTGTGACCTCTCCTCAAGAATCCCCTGTCCCCACTGCAACGTGCCTTGACTTTGCCAAGTTTGCCTCTACGAGAATAGCTGAACCCAGGTAAAATACAGCCGCACATCGAATACTGTGTGTAATTCTGGTCACCATATCTCAAAAAATATATAGCAGAGTAAGAAAAGATACAGAAAAGGGCAACAAAAATTATAAAAAGGGATGACTTTCCTTTGAGGAAAGGCTAAAGTGGGTAGTGTGGCAAACAGATGGCTCAGGGGTGATATGATAGAGGTCTATAAAATACCAAGATAATCCGCTTCTATGCTGTCTGCTCTTGGTACATGCACCACTGAAAGAGGCAGAAGATGCCTCGCCACCCACTGAAAGAGCATTTGAGCATCCTGCTGCAGATTCATGCTCCGGGTGCCCCCCTTGTCAATTGGCACAAGCTACCACTGTGGCATTGTCCAAGAAGATTCAAACCGCCTTGTTCTGGAGCGCACTCTCAAAGCACAGGCGAACCATCTGGATCACTCAAAGCTCCAGATGATTGATCGACCACTTTCTCTTAGAAGGTAACCAATGGTACTGTACTAGACTGTCCGTGCAAAGGGCCCCCAAGCTGTAAAGACTGGCATCTGTCATCAAGATCACCCAGATGGTGATTGTGGACAGAGAGAGGGGGTTCAACCACTAGGCTAGGCTGCACCAAGCTTCCTACAAGAGATCTCATGAGATGGGATCAACTACCCCAAATTTCTGCTGATGAGATAGATATAATGAGAAAGACAATGAATTTAATTTTGTTAAGAACATAAGAATTGCCATACTGGGACAGACCAAAGGTCCATCAAACCCAGTATCTTGTTTCCAACAGTGGCCAAACAGGGCCCAAGTACCTATCTAGATCCCAAGTAGTAAAACAGATCTGGATTTGGACAACACAGGTCCAATTATATCTGGTGGAAAGAAAATATAGCAATAGTCATACGTGATGGTGGTATAGGGATGCTTTGCTTCTTCAGGACATGGAAAATTTGCCATTATTGAAGGAACCATGAATTCTGCAGTGTACTAGGAAATTGTTAAGAAGAATATCTTTAAGATGAAGCATGATTGGGTTATGTAGCAAGATAATGATCCAAAACACAAAAGCAAGTCTATATCTAGCTTAGGAAAACAAAATTAGTTTTGGATTGGCCTAATCAAAAATACTGACTTGAACCCATGAATGATGTGTTAGGTGCTGTCACAACAGTCTGAATTAAAACAGGTCTGCAAAGAGAGCTAAATTCCTCAACAGCAATGTGAAAGACTGGTATCAAATTATAGGAAGCATTTGTTTGCAATTATTGCTGCTAAAAAGTGGTGGAAACAGTTATTAATGAGGGTGATATAGACATTTGGATAATTTAGTTTTTTACAGCAATGCTTTATGGCTCATATTCTATGAATGGTGCCTAAGTGAAAAATAACATTTTTAAATTATTTTTAAGGTGTCTACTGGCACCTAAAAAAACATTATGGTGCCTAATGCTACTAGGCATGGCTAACGTCAGAAGTGGCATTAGGTGCTAAGTGTCATGATTTATGCCAAAGGTAGGCACTGGAAATGTAGGCTTTGAAAACCACAGCCTACATTTCCATCATATACCTTTGCTGGAGGCGTGATTCTCTAACAATACACGTGATTGACACGTGATCGGTGGCCAATGTGTTTACTCGGGTTCCCTTTATCTAATATTTCATTTTTGGAAAAGATCAAAATCATTCAGTACAGTGTGACACTTATGTACAGTATTTTTAAAATATTTTTTCAGTTCAATAGAAATAATTTAACTTTAAAATATAATTTGACATAATTTTCAAAATTTGCTTGTTTTTGTACCCTTCTACCACCACCACATGCCAGACCAGCCCAAACCAACTGCTGCTCAGAACCAGGGCTGTGGAGTCAGAGTCAATTTTGGGTACCTGGAGTCATGGGTACCAGAAACTAAGGCGTCGAAGGCTTTATCTTCTGACTCCACAGCCCTGCTCAGAACACATCATGACTTGCATATCTGCTTCCCTGGCTTAGAGAGAGCATTGGTGTATATATATACACATACAGTATAATACAGTGTGTGTGTATATATATATATATATATATATATATATACACACACAGTATATAATTTTATTTATTTTTACTTTAGATGAAATTTCTCTTAAGATGTCTGAAATGTACAGACAAGAACAGCTTCTGAAAGAGACCATTGTGCATGAACTAGCACACAACACTGACCAGGATCTGATGATGGTTTATCTGTCTGCATGGCTGCATCAGCCATATCTGGAGAATAATATCAGAGTTTTACTAGAGAGCATGCTGCTGGAAACTGGCCACCGAACACTGTAACTGGATTCTTGAATCTAATCATGTTTGTGCTTGATAGAGACATAACATATAATTGTTTATAATGCAATATTGACTTGTGAAAGGATATGTAAATACTATAGCTTTGTCTTTCTTGATAATACTTTCTACTCCTTTTATTTATTTTAAAGTAATCTTATCAATTTACTGCCAGCTCGTTTTCTTTGTTAGCTTTTGTAATATGACCACGTAATGTTTTGTCGTCCTCACATTTTCAGGAAATAGCACAGCCAGTGAATATATTTTTTCCAGAGTCATGGATTTGCCTTTAATACAATGAGGAACTTCTAGCTTAATTTAGACCAATAGCTTCACTATTACTCAGTAGTGGGCCTTAATCATAACAAAATGTTTTATTTTTAAAGATGCATTTGAATTCTAATAACATTTCTCCCATCCTTAAGTATTGACTTCCTTTTGACAGTGCCAAACTTTTTATTTTTTTATTATATTTTTTTATCTTTTCATTTTATTATGGTTTTGCCCCCTCCTCATTTTACCCTTTCATGTTTCTCTCCTCTACAAATTGTAGTTCTCCCTTTTTCCTATTTGTCCAATTAATTGAAGTATCTGTATTTTGTCATGTCTTGCATGATTACTTGTATTCCTATTTTAATTGTAAATCGCTTAGAATTTTATGTAAAGCAATTCATCAGATTTTAATAAACTTGAAACTTGATGATGAATCTAACAGTGGAGTTCGATTGCTTTGATACCAGTAAAGCGAGAGCTGTTTTCTGTTGCAGAAGGAGATTTGCAAGTAATAGGGTTCTGTACTGTTGCTTCCCATGTCTTCTAACAAAAAGTAATTAGCAAGGTAAGAACCTAATCTTTCATTTTCTCTATACCATAGGCTCACATCTATATCAGTACAAATTTTGTTGGCTAACCAATCTCTGAAAGCCCTTGGACCATTCCAAACAAATCTCAATTCCAGGAAATTTATCTGATGACATCCTCCTGGAGGCCCTGAATCCCAAGAATAAAAAAAACTCACCTACCTGGACTCCCCAGCTCAATTTGGACGCTTACTGTAGGGATTGTTTGATATTATAGAATATGTGTCCAGAGAGGTTTTGTGACAGATATGATGTCTCACAAACCAAATAGTCTATGCCTGGTGCATGCACAAGAACCATTATGCCTGTCATACTGAGACACATCAGGGGTGTTACATGCACTTTGGCCTAATATTCTTAATATGTTCTGTGCTAATTGCTGACTCCTTTGAATGGCTACCACTATGGGCACTAGATTAATGATGCCTGTGTTGTCATAGAAAGGCTTTTGCCGTAGTTAGTTGTAGCAGAACGTGCATATCCTAATTGTGGTGTTTCTGATTCTTTTGAAAGTGGTCTCTTTACTAGGCAATCTCCCATGTGGGAGAACATGTGTACTCAGTCTCCATTGGTATGCTACTATGACTGAAAACCAGGAGCTGATGTGAGACCAAAAGACAGTAGTAGTAGTGATGTTTTCCTAAGATGAATTTGAGATACAGCTCAGAGGCATTTGTGGCTGGGATACCTCTATTAAAGGTGGGTGTAAATGTCCTCTTAAGAGGACTTGATCAGTCTCCCTCTTGGAGAAAGGGAATTCTTATTCCCATGGGGCTGTAAAAAGCTAAAGTCTAGCTCCTATAGTTTAAAAAAAAAAAAAAGTTTGA
The DNA here is from genome assembly GCF_902459505.1 of Geotrypetes seraphini. Lineage (NCBI taxonomy): Eukaryota > Metazoa > Chordata > Amphibia > Gymnophiona > Dermophiidae > Geotrypetes > Geotrypetes seraphini. The sequence goes on from NC_047090.1 coordinate 160,825,495, forward strand.
TTATCACTCCCATAAGACCAGCAACTCTAGTGTCTTCCTGCCCCACCAGCCACAGTATTTATCTTCACTAAATGCCCACAGGCCTCCCTCTTGGACTTTTCTCTGCCAGGACCCTCCTTGTAATGCAAATTCTATTTTCATGAATACAGGAAATTGCACCAGGAGGCAGAACCTGACAGTGGGAAGGCCTGCAGGGATCACTGGCCACTTTTTAAGGTATATAGCATGGGGGGTGGGGTGGCGATGAAGGAAGAGGGAGTGAAGAGAAACACTGGTGAGGAAGAAGGGAGAAACTTGACACAGGGAGATATATAGAAACAGATGAGAAATGATAGGCATGGAAAGGAGCATAAGCACAGGGATATGCAGCATGGGGATGTTATATGGACATGAGTAATGCCAGAAATGGAAGCAGGTACACAGAGGGAAAATGCTGGACTTGTGTGGGGGGGGGAGCATAGGGACACAAGAGGGAGAGATTAGGTGATAATGAAAGGAGATGAGACACAGGGGAGTTGCTGGTCAGGGAAGTATAAGGACATAGAGAAGGGAAAAATTGGAGAGCGAGAAGATGGATGAGCACAGAGAAAGAAGAAATGTCAAATGAGCAGGAGACCCTGGAGAATGAAGAGAAGTCAGAAGGAAACAAACCAGAGCCTGGGTGATTTGAGAAATAAAATGACCAAACAAAAGATAGAAAAAATAATTTTATTTTCTATTTTGTGATTAGAAATGTGTCATTTGAAATATGTATCCTGCCAGAGCAACTGACATGGCTGGGGCTATAGTGATTCCCTGACCATAACCAGTACAGCCAGAAGACAATAACCAAAGAGGAACCAGATGTGGTTGTGGCTTACTAATTAACCAGATGCACCTGATAGGAGCATGTGGGCTATGTGGAAACCAGTAGATACAGGTGAATGCTGTGCCAGCATGATTACTGCACGAGATTACCATTCAACCCACCAGAAACAAGATCATCATGCAGACTATGTGCAACCTGGGGTGGGGAAGCAGGACATGGGCATGAGAAGGAAACCAGGAACTTGTCAGTAACAGCTTATATTTTTCTTTCTCTTTGTGGTTCTACTTTCCATCTGTTATGTATGACAAAGTAACCACTGTCCTACTTTCCTCTACTATGCCTCCATGTTTTGATATGACAGAGTAACATGTATATAAGCTAGCAAACTTGTAAGAGACGGGAGTCACCACTTCCTGACCTGCTGTTTTGTTATCAGTCTCTCTCCCCCAGATTATACTAATAAAGGTTATCTATTGCATGCTCTGGTATTTCTGTACACTATCTGACTAGAGCACAGATTGCCCTCCTCCAGGAGCCCCTAACCTTGTCCCAGAGAGGTGAGGACCCCAAGGATATGTTGGGACCCTGTGGAGGAGTGCATGCCTCCAATAAGGTATTAGTATATTATCCCAGGACAAGCAGGCAGCATATTCTTGACTGATGGGTGACGGCACCGACGGAGCCCCGGTACGGACAATTTTAGAGTGATTGCACTCTAAGAACTTAGAAAGTTCTAGTTAGGCCTCACCGCGCGTGCGCAATTGCCTTCCGCCCAACGGAGGCGCGCAGTCCCCAGTTTCTTAGTTTCCGTGGAGCTAAGAAGACGCGTTTTTTTTTTTTTTTTCAACAGCCGTTGAAAACCTCTTTTCACCTTCCCGCTCGTGCGCTTTTTGTCTTGGAAGACTTTCTTCCTCATTTTCTTTCTTTTCTTTAGTTTTTCATTTAAAAAAAAAAAAACAAACTTTTCTTTTTTTGGTTCGCCCCGGCGGGGCCTGTTGCCATCATCGAAGCCTCGGCTTTCGATTTGGCCGAGGCCGTATTTACTTTCATGCCCCCTCAAAGTGCCAACGGTGTGCACGGCCCATTTCTTTGACCGACCCGCACAATTGGTGTTTACAGTGCCTGGGTCCGGATCATAGGGCTTCCACCTGCACCCATTGTGCTACTTTAAAAAAGCGCACGTTAAAAAACAGGCAGCTTCAACAAAAATTGCTTTTCGGTGCCGCGATGGCTGATCCCTTGGCATCGACACCGGCATTGACAGCCTCGCAACCCGCGCCCACTTCATCGACGCCACGTGATACCGCTCCGGCGTCACACCCGTCAGGTAAGCCGGCTAAGAAGCCTTCCTCGCTAGAATGCCTTCCGGTCGCTGTGGCAGAGAGTCCAATCTTGCCGACCACAAGGCGTCCTCGCAAGCGCTCCGCCCCCATCGAGGTGAGTGCATCTTCATCTGCCTCCTCATCCTCTGGGCATCGAGCAGCACCACAGGTACCGCAGAAAAAGTAAGCGGTACCGGTGCCCTCTTTGGACGAGCGAATTGCTACCGTCCTTCAGGTGCAGCTTAAAGAGCAGTTGCAGCAGCTCCTCCCTGCTCTCTTGGCACCTACCCTTCCAGGTCCGGTCTGAGCCGCCGGTACCAGCCGTCGAACAGCCTTTATTGTCGGCTGCTGCTCTGTCGGTACCGGCATATTCCTCTGCTTCAGTTTCCATGCCAGAATTGACTGCCAAATCCAGAGGTCTTCATCAGGCGGTTCAAACATCTGACCCCACACCGGTCTCTGATCCCCTCGGCAACCGCCAACCTCTAACTTCCCCGGGTACCGCTTCTCAGCATTCCGGGAAGTCGGTGCATAAATCCCGACATCTTGAGCCTTCGACACTGGAATCTCGAAGTCGGGCTTCTCAAGTCAGGGATCCTGACCTGTGGGATGACTCTGAGGAGCCTCTTTTATCTGAGGAGGAAGCGTCCTCTCCTGAAGAGGATCCTACTGGCCGTGATCCTTCACATAAACAGGATTCATCTTCCTTTACCTCTTTCCTAAAAGAGATGTGTGAGTCACTGTCTATTCCTTTGGAGGCTGAGTCCAAAAAGTCAAAGGCTTTTCTTGAAGCTTTGGACTTTGATCAGCCTCCCAAGGAATTTCTCAAACTGCCTCTGCACGATATTTTGAGGGAAACCTTCTATAAAAACTTGGAGACACCCTTAACCATACCCGGTGCTCCTCGGAAGTTGGACACATTATATAAAGTTATTCCCATTCCGGGATTTGACAAACCTCAACTCCCCCATGAATCTTTGCTAGTAGAATCCACCTTAAAGAAATCTACTGGCGCTAGTGTCTATGCATCTGTCCCTCCTGGCAGAGAGGGCAAAGCGATGGATAAGTTTGGCAAACGCCTTTACCAAAATGCCATGCTTGCCAACCGTTCCTTTCCTTTTTCTTTTTACCTGAAACAACTTATCCATCAGCTTTCCTCCTTCGAGAAATATCTCCCAGATAGGAAGCTTTCCTCTTTCCGTCACTGCACATCTAGTTTGTTGCAACTGTGTAAATTCATGGTGTGTTTCCATCTACAACACCTTTGAGCTTACCTCCAGGGCTACAGGAATGGCGGTTGCCATGCGACGTCTCACTTGGCTTCGAGTTTCCGAACTCGATGTCAATCACCAAGACCGCCTTGCCAACGCTCCCTGCTTAGGTGATGAATTGTTTGGTGAGTCCATGGATTCCACAACTCAAAAACTTTCTGCCCATGAGACTCGTTGGGACACTCTTCTTAAGAATAAGAAGAAACCTCCACCTGCCCTACCTTTCCGCCAGCAGTCGGCTTACCAGCGCCGTTATTCTGCTCGCCCCTTACCATCAGCTTCCCAACAACCTAGATGCCCACGTCAACAACGTCAGCCACCTCGTGCACAACAGCAGCAACAGGTGAAACCTCCTCCTCCACTGAAGTCCACTCAACCCTTTTGACTCCATTCTCCAGAGCATGGCCAGTCTTCTTCCGTCAGACCAGCAGTCTCAACCTATCGGAGGACGTCTCTCGTTTTTTCTCAGCCGTTGGGAGACCATCACCTCAGACCAATGGGTTCTCAACATCATCCGCCACGGCTATTGTCTCAACTTTCAGACTCTTCCCATCCAAAGTCCTCCAAAAGAGTCTGCTTTGAACACCCCTCAGTCCTCCCCTCCTTCTTCAAGAGGTACAATCCCTTCTTCTTCTGAACGCCATAGAGGAAGTTCCTCTAGATCAGAAGGGGCAGGGATTCTACTCCCGATATTTTCTGGTTCCCAAAAAAACCGGAGACCTCAGACCCATACTAGATCTCCGAGATCTCAACAAGTGCTTGATCAAAGAAAAGTTCAAAATGCTTTCTCTGGCCACACTTTATCCTCTTCTCACTCAAGGCGACTGGCTTTGCTCGATCTCAAGGAAGCCTACACTCACATTCCGGTCAACTTAGCCTCCAGACAGTATCTCCGCTTCATGATCAATCGCTACCATTACCAGTACAAGGTGTTACCCTTCGGTCTGGCCTCCTCCCCCAAGGTATTCACCAAGTGTCTCATAGTGGTAGCCGCCTTCCTGCGCTCTCACCATCTTCAGGTCTTCCCTTACCTGGACGATTGGTTAATCAAGGCTCCTTTATCTCAGGAAGTGCTTTGCGCCACCAACCAAACCATCCAATTTCTTCAACTGCTGGGGTTTGAGATCAATCTACCCAAGTCATCTTATTCCCACTCAGCAACTTCAGTTCATCGGAGCAATCTTGGACACTGTCCTACTGAGGGCGTTTCTTCCATCCAACCGCCTTCAGACTCTTATTCATCTCTGCCAGCAAGTGATTCCACAGCCTACCATCTCTGCAAAGCAAATGATGATACTCTTGGGTCACATGGCCTCGACAGTTCATGTCACCCCCTTCGCTCGTCTTCACCTGCGCACTCCTCAATGGACCCTAGCTACCCAATGGTCCCAGGCGACGGATCCTTGCTCACGACACATATCTGTGACATCATCTCTTCGTCAATCTCTACAATGGTGGTTGAAATCTTCCAATCTCTCCAGAGGTCTCCTCTTCCATCTGCCTCCTCATCATCTGGTTATCACCACCGACGCCTCCCCCTATGCCTGGGGAGCTCATTTGAACGAATTCCAAACTCAGGGTCTTTGGACTGCCCAGGAAAAGAAACATCACATCAATTTTCTGGCACTCCGTGCGATGTTTTATGCCCTCAAGGCTTTCTAACATCTCCTCTTTCCTCAAGTTCTGCTACTTTGCACAGACAATCAAGTTGCAATGTACTACATCAACAAATAGGGTGGAACGGGCTCTCGCCTGTTATGTCAGGAGACCCAAAAGATTTGGTCTTGGGCGACAGCTCACCATTTATTCCTGAAGGCGGTCTACATTCAGGGAGAGCAGAATTCCTTAGCAGACAATCTCAGCAGAATTCTCCAACCCCACGAATGGACTCTCGATCCCATGACTCTTCAGTCCATTTTCGCTCAATGGGGCACTCCTCAGGTGGACCTTTTTGCAGCTCCCCACAATCATCAGCTGCCCCACTTTTGCTCCAGACTCTACTCCCCTCACCGTCTGGCACCAGATGCGTTTCTCCTGGATTGGACCAATCTCTTCCTTTACGCATTTCCTCCTCTGCTTCTCATGTTGCGAACCTTATTCAAACTGAAGAGAGAACAAGCCACCATGATTCTTATCGCTCCATGGTGGCCCAGGCAACATTGGTTCTCCCTTCTACTTCAACTCAGTTCCAGGGAGCCCATTCTTCTTCCACCGTTTCCTTCTCTGCTTACTCAACATCAGCAGTCCCTCCTACATCCCAACCTACAGTCTCTGCACCTGACAGCTTGGTATCTCTCATGCTGACCTCGGCTCATTCATTTCTTTCACAGCCTGTCCATTCTATTCTTGATGCTTCCAGGAAGCCGGCCACTCTTCAATGCTATCAACAAAAGTGGACCCGGTTTTCTTCCTGGTGCCTTCTGCATCATCATGATCCAACTTCACTAGCAGTAGAACTGGTGTTGGATTATCTCCTTTCTTTGTCTAACTCTGGTCTCAAGTCTACCTCTATCAGAGTCCACCTTAGTGCTATCACTGCGTTTCATGAGCCAGTTCAGGGAAAACCTCTTACTGCTCATCCTTTGGTTTCCAGATTCATGCAGGGCCTTTTTAATGTGAAACCACCTCTCAAGCCCCCTCCTGTGGTCTGGGATCTTAATCTGGTTCTTTCTGCCTTAATGAAGCCTCCTTTTGAACCTTGGCCACTACTCACCTCAAATTTCTCACTTGGAAAGTGGTATTCCTTATTGCTCTCACCTCTGCCAGGAGGGTCAGTGAGCTCCATGCACTAGCTGCCGATCCACCTTTCACTATTTTTCATCATGACAAGGTGGTTCTGCGTACACATCCAAAGTTTCTCCCTAAGGTTGTGTCTGACTTCCACATTAACCAGTCCATTGTCCTACCTGTTTTCTTCCCGAAACCTCATTCTCATTCGGGGGAACAGGCTTTGCATACTTTTGACTGTAAATGTGCTCTGGCTTACTATTTAGAACGCACTAAGCCTCACAGATCATCTCCCCAACTCTTTCTGTCCTTTGATCCTAATAGGTTGGGACATCCTGTTTCTAAACGCACGTTATCCAATTGGCTTGCTGCTTGCACCTCATTCTGTTATGCTCAGACCGGACTGCCACTGGAAGGTTCCGTCACGGCCCATAAGGTTAGAGCTATGGCAGCGTCTGTAGCTTTCCTCAGATCAACTGGGATCCGGAAGGTTCGCCCCCCACATTTCGCCCCCAGCAATTCGCCCCTCACATTTCGCCCCCCACATTTCGCCCCAGACACATTTCGCCCCCACACATTTCGCCCCCGCACATTTCGCCCCCGCACATTTCGCCCCCCGGATGTTTCGCCCCCCGGATGTTTCGCCCCCGCACATTTCGCCCCTGAGTGTCAGACTATTCCTCTCGCAGGCGATTTCTTTGCCGACACGACGGCGCTCTCGATGAGGGAGAGGACGGTGGGGGCGGCCCGCCCGGAACTTGCGATTAATGCGCTGACGGACACTTGACGGTCTCTGGCAGGAAAGAACCCAACTAGGACCTGTGGAGCATCCGCATTGCTTCGTGCCAAGTTGACAAGAGGGTCAGCAAACGGGCTTCTTCTCTACGTCTGCAACGAAACCGGAGAGAAGAACGTTTCCCCATGCACGGGGGGGGGGGGGGAATCAACATCCATTCCTTACGTGCCCAGCAGCCTCCCCGGCGCCGGAGGCGAAAGCTCGAGACAGCCGAGACATGACCGGCCCCCCCCAATAAAGAACTTCACGCCGCTAAGGATAATCCAGCCATGGGAGGCAGCGCCGGCTCACTTCCCTCTCGCTCTGCAAAGTTGGAGGGAAGCAACAGGGATTGGGCGCGAAAAGGAAAGAGCTCCCCGCGAGACTGGCGTCGGAAGTCTTCAAACAGGCAGAGACTGCGGGGGGGGGGGGGGGGCAAAGCCGAGAGAGGGCTGAAAGTTGCAGACCGGAGAGGCTGGTGCTTCCTGTGTAAATATATATTTTTTTTGGGGGGGGGGGATGCGAACGTGTGCGCGAGGGGGGAGGAGTGCGACAGTCAGTGTGTTTGTGGTGTGCGCACGCGAGAGAGCGGGAAGGAGCCTCGGCGTGACTGTGAGAATCGCACCGTGTGTGTCGGTCTGCGGCGCGAGCGCTGCTGCCGCAGGCTGGGAACCTGCTTGATTAGTATTCCAGCCAGCGCAGTCTCTCCCTCTCGCACTACATCTGCCCCCCTCCCCTTCTCTCTCTTTCTCGTACCCCCACCCCCCACTGCAGGGATAGTGCCCCCCCCCCCACTCCATCCTCGGGCACTGCGCGTTCCATCCCCACCTATTGCATTAAACATGCTTTTCCAAGACTTCCTACTGACCAGTATATACCAAACCCTCAGCTTTCATTGTTCTTGCGGAACATCGGCTCTGATCTCTCAATCTCTCTCGTTGCAACGAGCGAAAGGCTCCTTCAATGGCTCCCTCTAGTGCTCTTCTCGCGCCGCTGCCACTAGTACCGCGGCAGGGCTTGTGTTCCACTCGCCTTTTAGAGACAGCCCAAAGGAAAAAAAAAAATGTATTCATCGATTCTTCGCTTGATTTCTGCTCGGGTTAGATCTTTTTTTTTCTTCCTGCTTTATCGAGCAAACGGCTTCGAAATTCTACACACACACACCCCCATCAGCATACTCCCTGACTCCTTAAAAAAAAAAACCGCTACAAATTCAAAGTGCACAGCTGGCGGCCCTGCAGCTCCGGACTTCCCCACACCTGCTCTCTCCCCCCCCCCCCCGATCACTATTATTTTAAATGTTATGGCAGCCACGGCGCTGTATCCATCGGAGGAGACTTCTAACCTCGGCCTGCCCCGGAACTCTTCCTGCAACAGCAACTTCATGGCCGAGGTTAGAAGTCTCCTCCGATGGATACAGCGCCGTGGCTGCCATAACATTTAAAATAATAGTGATCGGGGGGGGGGGGGAGAGAGCAGGTGTGGGGAAGTCCGGAGCTGCAGGGCCGACATTAGAGGCAGTGAGAACAGCCAGCTGTGCACTTTGAATTTGTAGCCTGCCGTCGTGTCGGCAAAGAAATCGCCTGCGAGAGGAATAGTCTGACACTCAGGGGCGAAATGTGCGGGGGCGAAATGTGTGGGGGCGAAACATCCGGGGGGCGAAATGTGCGGGGGCGAAATGTGTGGGGGCGAAATGTGCGGGGGCGAAATGTGAGGGGCGAATTGCTGGGGGCGAAATGTGGGGGGCGAAACTTCCGTGAACCGATCAACTCCTATTGAGGAAATCTGCAAGGCTGCTACTTGGTCCTCAGTTCATACTTTCACATCTCATTATTGTCTGGATGCATTCTCCAGACAGGATGGACACTTCGGCCAATCTGTTTTACAAAATTTGTTTTCCTAATGGCCAACCTTCCCTCCATCCCTCTTTTTGTTAGCTTGGAGGTCACCCTTCAGTCAAGAATATGCTGCCTGCTTGTCCTGGGATAAAGCACAGTTACTTACCGTAACAGATGTTATCCAGGGACAGCAGGCAGATATTCTTGCGTCCCACCCACCTCCCCAGGTTGGCTTCTTAGCTGGCTTATCCTAACTGGGGACCGCGCGCCTCCGTCGGGCAGGAAGGCGCACGCGCGGTGCGGCCTAACTAGAACTTTCTAAGTTCTTAGAGTGCAATCACTCTAAAATTGTCCGTACTGGGGCTCCGTCGGTGCCGTCACCCATCAGTCAAGAATATCTGCCTGCTGTCCCTGGATAACACCTGTTACGGTAAGTAACTGTGCTTTAGCCATCCCGTTCTCAGGGTTTCTCGCTCTCTTTGCTTTCTAGGGGCATGGTAGCAGGCTGAATGTTATATTCAGAGCATCCAATGAAGATGTTTTTCCCTCTGAGTAAGGGAAAAATTTAGAGGTTATCCTCTAAGTAAGGGAAGACCAAGGGTAGGATTTGCAACCCCCAAGCAGGAGGGATTCAGTGAATAAAGATACATAGTCCTGTTTGCACATATTCATTGTTTCTTGTTGGGTTAGAGAGTTTTCTATATATGAAACTTTTGTATTCTTGTTGGGTTAGAGAGTTTTCTATATATGAAACTTTTGTATAATGGTATGTTTTTATTGATAAACGATTAAAGAGATAGTCTATAGAGCAGGGGTGTCCAACCTTTTGGCTTCCCTGGGCCGCATTGGCCGAAAAAATGTTTCTGGGGCCGCGCAAATGCTGCAGCAAGACAAAGGAGGGAGCCGGTAAGATGGTAAACACCTGGGGGCACACAAAATACTTTATTGGGCCACATGCAGCCCTTGGGCCACAGGTTGGACACCCCTGCTATAGAGGAAAATGCTTTATTTACTCTGCAGTTTTGATACAGCAACTAAGCTTATGCGGCTTCATTTTATACACACCCTTCTTTTATGCTGTTGAAATCCTTCTTCTACTATTGTTTCATGGTTTAATGTTTTTGAGAGGCTTTTGTGTCTTAAAATGAATGCATGCTGTGATAAAGCTAAAGGCCCAGAGATTTTGGAACAGTGGAACAAAGTTACAAAAAAAAAAAGGTTGTAAGAGGCCAGGATCTCTTATTGGGCCAAATTAGTATTACAGAACTTCCATAGCAATACCCTAACAAATGATTCCAGAAAATGTCACCTCTTTTTAGTACTCTGCTTTTTCTCACTTAACAGCCCTTCATCTGGAGAATCTCACATACTAAAAATGTAGAAGGCAGAAAAATTAAGAGTAAAACACCAAACCCATGTCAGTGTCCCACAGAAAAGGACATGAAATTGTGTTGTATTTTCAACATATATGCATAAATTAGCTTTCCATAGGTAATGAAACATACTCAGCTCTTGTGGCTGATTGGTCAAACAGAAAATCTACCCCCTCTTTTCTTGATTGTACACTACAATAAACTACTACAGTAACATTTTTACATTTCTTTGATCTTTACTTATCCATTTACAATGGGTCTTCAACATATAGCAAACCCACACTGTCAAAAAGTCAGCGCAGCAAATATAGATTTTGTTAGAAATAGTGCAACAGAATTACAGAATCACCTATTTAGGTGCTTACAATGTTGCCAAGTCATAGTTTATGCAAATTTTTGGTTGAACGCTGATGTTAGCATAAGACTTAAAAAAAGGTAGATATATATTAATCATAGAAAGGAACTTCTTTTTACAAATAAGTTAAAAAGTCTATTTAAATTTTCATTAGAAAAATATACATTACTCAAAAAAGCCATTCTTGTCCAGAAAGCAATTTGTATACGAGATGTTCCTGTATTTACTGCTGTATAGCACTTTGAGAAACTGGTATACTTTCACTTTGACCCTCAGCCTCCATTGTCAGGAGTGCCTCCACAGTTTCTAAAGGAACACCTTCATGTGAACGAATATGCATCGTTGTCCCATCAGAGTTTGTCATTATGAGAATGCCTTCCGTCTGAGAAACAGAAGTACTGGGATGAGTCAAAATGAGCCCATCTGAAGTGTGAATAAAGATTTGTTCATGTCCCTGAGTCAACAATTGATGGTTTTCATCAGTGATTTGAAATGCAACAGTTCCATCTACCGTAACAGTACTTTCCAGTTCATCCTGCCCATGTGGTTGGTCCTCAATCCCATAAGTTAATTCAGTCAGGTTATCCATTTCTGTTTCAAGGCTCACCTGAGTAGATAGTGAGGGATCATGTAGAGGGAGCTGTGACCCAGCTTGAGTCCTGCACAGATGATCTGTTGACACATCTGTGGAAAACACTCTTTCAAGCTCTTGCATTTGGTCAGCAATATCAGAGTCATTAAGTTCAGCATGGTCATGATGAATAAGAGAATCCTGAAGATCTGCATCATGCTGGGGTACCTGAGTGCTAGTAGTAATATGATCTGTCTCCCCGTTTATTAAACCACTGCTTTGACCTTCTCCCTCTATGGACAAAGGGTTAGGAAATTCACATTTTTTCACTTTACTTTCCAACTTCTCGTTTGTAAAATGCTCAGCATATTTTTCTGAAGAATTATCTGTTCCTGTTAAAAATTGTGCTTCATGGTGGGATATACTGGATACTTTATCTTGACTTTGTATGCTTACGGAAGCTACTTGAGAACAGTCCATGATTTCTCCAGCTGGCTCATGGAGGAGGATGTCTGACTCGGAGGAATCAGTTCTACCTTGTGGCTTAGTAAACTCTTGATATGCTTGTGGTAGTTTATCATTAATGCATTCCAGCCCAATGTCCGGGGTCATGCTCAATATGCAAGTTTCTCCAGATGATACTGCAGCAGGATCATTAGGATGATGATTTAAACCTACATGTTTTAGGAAAAACTCAGTTAAAAACTTTTGTAACTGAACAAGTCTAATTGAAGAAGCGAGTTCAAATACCTATATATAAAAAAAAGCTGTTTTCTGAATAAATTACAGTTTTTATGATTGGTTGATTGATTAATTTACTTGCTTACATGTCTTATATACTGTTCCTATTTGAAGTTTACATTTAAGTATTTCTCCCTATCTATTCTAGCAGGCTCACAATCTAACTACGACAGTATTTCTCAACTTGCTCCTGGAGTATTATCCCCTTGTCAGTCAGGTTTTCAGGATTTCCATAATGAATATGCATATACTTGAATTCCATACATTGCCTCCATTATATGCAAATTTTCTTTCATGTATATTCAATGTGGATATTCTGAAAACCTAACTGGCAAGGGGATACTCCAGGACCAAATTGAGAAACACTGAAATACAGTACCTAGGGCAATGGAGAGTTAAGTAACTTGCACAGGGTCACAAGGAGCAGCATGGGGATTGAACCCACAACCTTAGGGTTCTAACTAGAGAATGACACGGTGACTGTTAGCCGCTGGTAGCCTACCAAAACGGGGACAAAAAAAACCTAGATGCCGCAGATACGGGGATAAGGCCATTCACCATCCCGTGATGTGATGAATGGCCTTGTCCCCACAGTTAATTGAGGGAACGCATGCAAAATCTCCGATCACGCAGTCCAGCAGCCCCCTCCCTCTTTCCTCCCAATCGCGGTCCGGGCATCTCCCTCCCCTTACCTTCGCTACCAATTTTTATTTTTCTCTCAACAAGCAGCCGGAGCCTTGAAGTCGCATGCGGCAGCCGGAAAGGTATCCTTCGACGCAACTGGAAACAGAGCATCAGAAGAGACGTTTCCGGCAGCCACACACAACTTCAAGGCTCTGGCTGCTTGTTGAGAAAAAAATAAAAATTGCCAGGGAAGGGAGGGAGGGAGATGCTCAGTCTGCAGTGAGCGAGACGAGAGAGTGGGGAGAAGACACCGAAGGAAAGTGGGTAGGAGAAAGTGGAACAGGAATGAAGGAGGGGATAAAGAAAAAAAGGCACATGCTGGATTGAGGAGACAGATACCAGATCTGAGGGCAGGAAAGGAGGAGAGAGATGCTAAAACCCACTTGTGGAAGGGAAGGAAAGATGGAAGGGAAGAAGACAGAAATGCCAGACTATGGGGGGGAGCGAAGGGAAGAAGATGGGTGCCAGACTAGTGGAGGGAGAGATGGAAGGGAGAGGCACAGTAATAGAGCTTATGGAAGAGGCAGAGAGAAGGCAGATGGTGGATGGAAGGAATTGAATGGGGAGAGATGAGGAAAGCAGAAACCAGACAGGTCTGACCCAGCAGCGGCAATTCTTATGTTCTTATGTTATGAATAATTACACCGACAGGACGGGACATCAGGATCGTTACCAGAAAGATCATCAACGAGGTAAGAACTTAATCTTCCTTTCTGGTGCAAAGGGCATGAGTCCTGACAAGTGGAACATATCAAAACAATCCTTTGAATCTAGGGCGGGACAGATGAGCCTCTCCTCAACAGCAAGGAGGACACAAAAGCGTCATCGTTTTGCATTGCTACATCCACTCTATAAAACTTTGTAAAGATATGAAGTGTGGGCCATGTAGCTGCTCTACAATCTCCTCAGGTGGGATTGCCCGGGACTCTGCCCATGAAGCAACTACATTTCTCATGGAATGTGCTCTCAAAGATATTGGCAGCTGTTTACCACAGCTAATTAGGTTAAAAAAATGATCAGATAGCCAAAAGTCATTAGTTATTTCTAGATAACTGGAGAACTCTCCACACATCCAGCAACTTCAACTTGTCTTGTTTCTTCAAACCTGTGGACTAGAACACGGGAAGTCAGACCTTTTGATTAATGTGAAAAGCCAAAACTATCTTCAACAAAAAAGAAGGAACTTTGTGCAGAAAGACCCCAGCTTCTGTAACCTTGAGGAATGGCTCTCTGCACGAAAGTGCCTGCAACTCAAACTCATTTTGCCAAGGCAATAGCCACCAGAAAGACTGTCTTAAGCATAAGCTCCAGCCACGACGCCTCCTGCAAAGGCTCATACAGAGCCTGAGTTCCTGTAAAAACACTGTTAAGGTTCAAGTTTTCAAGTTTCATTAATTCAAAGCAATTTACAATTAAAACAGGGTCTTAATTATTAACTAAAACCAACACAGACGGACATGACATACCAATACATAAGGGAAGTAGGGAGCACTTCAATAAGTATAGTAAAGGATACATAAAAGGAAAAACATTTTAAAAGTATTGATAAAAATATAATAGAAAAAACGGAAAAGGTTGTCTTGTAGGGTGCAACCAGAGGGGCCCCCTTCAAGAACCTGACTACATCTGGATGGGCTAGACTGTTCTGAGTCCCACTTGCAGAAATGCTAGGACTACTGAAATCAGGGCCCTTAAGGGCTCCAAATTGTCTTCAGCACACCAGTGCTGGACCCTCTTCCATGCCTTAGTCTGTGACCATCGCTGGCTTTTTAGCTCTCAGGAGGAATTGTTGATAACCACCTTTGAGTAAGTGCTCAAGAGCCATGCCATAAGACCAAAGGTGTTCCAGATTCTCCATGGGAACTTGACCCTATAACAGTAGATCCAGATGAACTAGCAATTAGAGAATGACATGGGGGAAAAAATTTGTCCCCATCCCCACGACCACTGTCCCTGTCACCGCCCTGTCCCCGCAGCATCCATATAAACCTCAGAACTGCAATATTTAGCTTATTCCTTCCTTATAAATCAAAGTTCTGGCTGCTGAACTAGAGAAAGATGTTCAGCTGGCAGGGCTTTGTTTCTAAATTTTTATCAACACAACTAATATACTACTTTATCCTAAACTAAACTAAACCTTAAGTTTATATACCGTATCATCTCCACGGATGTGGAGCTCGGCACGGTTTACAAGAATTTAAAATATAGGAAGAGAAGGAAAAAAAAGGTTTACATGAACTTATATATAGAAGAGAAGAGTAAGGGGGGATAGAATTACATTTTAGTGAAAAGCCAGGTTTTCAGTTGCTTGCGGAATAATTGGAGGGAGCCCAGGTTCCACAGTGGGGTAGTAAGGTCATTCCAAAGATCTGTGATTCTGAAGAGAAGGAATTTTCCCAGTTTGCCTGCATAGCGAATACCGTGTAGAGAGAGGAAGGATAGTTTATACCTTTGGGCGGGTCTGGTAGAGTCAGGACTCGAGGAGTTATAAGATAGTAGGATTAAGGGAGGAAGGATGCCATGAATGATCTTAAAAGCCAGGCAGGAGCATTTGAAATGGATTCTGGAAATCACTGGTAGCCAGTGAAGTTTGGCTAGGAGTGGGGAGACATGGTCAGACTTGCGTTTGCAAAGATCAACTTGGCTGCAGTATTTTGGATTAGCTGGAGTCATTGAAGACTTTTTTTTATAGGCTTAAGTAGATGGCATTACAGTAGTCTAGTTTGAAGAGGATGATGGATTAGACAAGGACGGCGAAATGTTGTTGGCAAAAATAGGATCTTACTTTCCTCAGCATGTGGAGGCTGAAAAAGCATGATTTAGCCAAGGAGTTGAGGTGGTCATTGAGGGAGAGAGAAGAATCGATAATGATGCCAAGGACCTTGCTTGAGAACTCAAGCTGCAGTGCAGCGCTTGAGGGTAGTGCGAAGAGGGTGGGCAAAAAAAAAAAAAAAGGAAAATATAATTTTTTTTTTCTACCTTTGTTGTTTGTTTTCTGCTTTCCTCATCTTCTCATTCAATTCCTTCCATCCACTGTCTGTCTTCTCTCAGCGTCTTCCATTTGCTCTATTACTGTGCCTCTCCCTTCACCCCCCCCCCCAATTGGTCTGGCACCAATCTTCTTCCCTCCTCTGCCCCCATAGTCTGGAATCTTTGTCTTCTTCCCTTCCAGCGTCTTCTCCCCACTCTATCTAAACCCACTCCCCATTTCCTTTCAGCGTCTTCTCCCCACTCTGCCTTCCCCATTTTTTCCCTTCAGCGTCTTCTCCCCACCACCACCCTCCCCACCTCCCCACCCTTCAGCACCCCTCGCGCAGCCCAAGAATCTCCCTCCCTTCCCCTTACCTTCGCGGCGTGTTAGTAAAGTAACTTGGTGAAGCCGGCCGAGCCTGCCTGCAGTCGCGTGTGTGGGCGGAAGCTTCTCCTCTGATGCAATTTCCTCGTCCCATCCCCACAACTTTTGTCGTTGTCCCATTCTTGTAAACTCTGCCTTAACCGCACAAGCCTCAAGCACTTAGGATTTTATAGTATTTGAGGCTTGTGCAGATGAGGACAGAGCATTCAGGAATGGGACAGGGACAGAAAAAGAACGCGCCAGGATGGGATAGAAAAATGAGTTCCAATGGGGAGAAATTTGTTCCTAGGTCATTCTCTAGTCAGGGCATCCTCGTCAACCACAGCAACCTCCATCGGTGATTTTGAAGAATGGTGACTTGTTGACTACTGAATTCTCATCAAGGATACTGGGTTTCATGTTGAATTCTTCACTTTCGTTTCAAAGTCAGGTTAATAATCTTTCAAGAAAATGTTTTCCAAGTTTTCGAATGTTAAGGAAAGTCCGTAATTTGTTTCATCAACAGTATTTTGCTATTTTTGGCCCAGTCTATTGTACTGGCACAACTGGATTATTTCAACTCTCTTTATGCTTTCCTAACTAGGGGCAGCTTGAAGAGGTTGCAGTTGATCCAAAATACAGCAGCCAAGTTGATTTATAGGAAAAAGTACAATCATGTGCCCCTTTGTTGAGGGCTCTAAATTGGTTGCCAGTTCATCTTAGAATTCAGTTCAAGTGTGTTACCATAATGTTCAAAATTTTGAATGGAATATTTTTGTCTTTGGATCCTATTTCTCTTAATTCTTTACAAATTATAAGACCAAGGGCCTCTCAACTGTATATACTTTCTTTCCCTTCAATTAAAGGAATAAAGGCATTAGGTTATATCTCTCGCTCCTTTTATACATCTTTACTTCTGTTTGGATCACCAGTTGAGATTAGATCTACTTTTTCTCTTTATGTCTTCAGAAAATATCTGAAGACTTTTCTCTTTCAAAAAATTGTTACGTAAGTAATTATATTAGAACCTCTTATTGTGTAAACTGAGTCGAACCTCTGTTGTCTGGAAGATGATCCAGTATATAAACCAAAAGAATGGATTGGACTAGCTTTAGCCACCACAGGAGAGCCAGGCACAATCCCCACATCCTGGGAAGGAGGGGTCCCCCAGCAGGCAAGGAGGCCTGCAGAGGGGCAACCGGTATCAATTTCTTTGCTAAATAAGCAGATTCATCATATCAATAAATTTGTGGGAAAACCTGTCATCCGTGGCAGGAGCCGCCTCCTACAGACCCTTCTTAGCACACTTGGAGGACTTATGAGGTTTGGCTGACGAATCATGGCTGCATTTGGCGGGAACGGAAAATGCGCTGCCCTCGGGGCCCACAGTTGACTTTTGCAGGTTCCCCCAGCTAGAATCAGAAGCAAGACCTCCTTCAGAGGTTGAAGGTACTTGGGCTGCCAAAATCTCACCCCCATCTTGCGCCGCAGTAAATATGGAACACGGTCGCCTTTCGGATAGCCATCCACCACAAATAAGGCATGAATTCACAGAATCCAGCCTTGGGGAGTCCATTTGAGTGGTTTTCTTGTGAAAACCAAGCTTGTAGAAGATAAAAATAATTTTAAATCAAAATCGGGAAATCCCAGATGGCCACTGCAGGTGCTATTTTTAGAATAAAAAAGCCCGGGAAAAGCACAGGGACCCCTAAAACTCAGCAATTTTTTGTATTTTAGGGGTGGGGGGATCAAGGCACACTCCCAAACCTTCTAAAAATCCCTTTTGGAGACCCCCCCCAAAAAAAAAAAAAAAATCACCAATTCAGACTGTCAACCCCATACTCATTGTGCCATGAGGTGCTGTGTATTGTTGCAATGGAAGCTGAAACAGCTCAATGGAAGATCCTCTGCCTCTACAAGTATGCCAAATGGACTGTGGATCTTCTGACTACACATCACCTCCCCCCCTCTCCCCAAAACACCAACAGCCAGGGGCCTCCACACAACAAGCACGTGACCTGGCAGAGGAACGCAGTTAGTCCCAATCCCAGAAATACTTCCACGGAGCCATGCAGCCAACGCTCAAACCCACTAGCAAAAGAACCTGGGGTGAACAAGCTCCCATGGGAACAGTCCCTGAGCCCCAAACCGAAATGCAGGCTGACCAGAGAGGGCATCAACAGGCTGCCAACCCCATGGAAACAGACTTTACACAAAGTTTGCAATCTACCGCATCCAGAGCTGTCCTCACAGGAAATCATAGTAACATAGTACATGACGTCAGATAAAGACCCATGTGGCCCATCCAGTCTGCCCAACCATACATGCTCCATAAATTAATTTAGTTTAAATGGTCCTTTTTCTTAGATGTTACTGGGCCAGAAACCCAGAACCCTGCCCAGTAGTGTGCTTAGGTTCCATCTACTGGAGTCTCCATCAAAGCTCACTCCAGCCCATCTTAACAATCGAAACCCTCTCTAGCCCGTCCTCAACCAAATGTCTATAGACAGGACACAGGCCGTACAAGCCTCCCCAATACTGGCCTTAGTTCCTTCAATGTATACCCATTATTTTCTAATTAGAGATCTTCTGTGTTCATCCCATGCTCGTTTGAACTCTGTCACCGTTTTCTTCTCCACCGCCTCCCTCGGGAGCGCACAATCTCTGTAGCACAAGGGTGGAATTCGCAAACAAAAAATACTGGGTTTAAAGAAAAATAAATAAAAGCAGAAAATACAAGCTCCTACAGTCTGGCTTGTAGGAAAGAAACTGTAGAGCAGTCCTGAAGTAAGAGGGGAGGGACTCAAGTCTCTGTATAACGAGACTCCCTACAAGCTGTCTGACAACCTTAGGAAAATAACCTACTAGTCCAGAAATAGAGTGGGATTGTACAAGAATATTGAATTATCATAGCCTACTAATGTTCTCATATTTTACTTTATGGTTCAATAATAACTGTCTTGAATCATAATGTTCTTTGGGGTGTGGGGATAGGGTTGGGAAGGGGGTAAGTTAGGAGTAGTTTTTTTGGGGGGGTTAAGTACATTATGCAGAAAAAAAGACATTGTACTGTTTGACTGAATATTTGACTTTTTCAATAACAAAAAGATTTAATATAAAAGGAAAAAAGGAAACATTACAGCTGCCCAAATAAAATGCTGGCAGCTCCAGATAGAGCAGCTAAGGAACCAACTTTGGCTCTGTTGAGGATCAATCACTGCAGCATTATGCAGACCTAATACACTAACACCTGAAGCAAAAACAGGCAATCAGCACAGTACAAGAGATGCTCTCAAAACATACTTGTTTTGCACTTCAAGTAATACACATCTCCAGTTTGTTAAATATTTACTCTGTAGACATGAAATAGATTTTAAATGGGAGATCACTATTTTTTTTTTGGGGGGGGGGTTGCCACCTTAATTATTTAAAGATTTTATAGTAAATGCTGTAGCTTTAACAAAGCATGGTGTCAGGTAAATCAAAGAGCATAAAGATTATCAACTTACTTTCTTTGGTAGGTAGCGTGCCTGAGGACAATCTCTCTCCCTCCATTCCACTATCATCAGAATATATAAGGCTTATGTTTTCTGCAATATCCTCTCGTCGGATTCTTTTCATGGGTGGTATCAATTCTTCATTTATACTCTAACAATAAGAAAGAATTTAATATTTTTCTGGAATCACTAATCTCTGCTTTTAACTTTGAGAATAATTTAAGATAAGTTTTATACAATCTACTATCAAACTGAAAAAAATATTGGCTGCTCACTAATAAGAAAATCAAGCAAAATTATTTAGATAAGCTGCTGTCTGTTTGTTTTAATAACTACTCTTCCAAAGAAGGGAAGGAGGAAGAAAAATTGCCTGGTGATTTGAATGCTACACTATCCATAGAGAAAAGTAACAGAAGAAAAGAAATGCAATCTATAGCTCTGGAACACTATGTATGGTCATTTTGCAAAGTTAATACATTAAGCAAGCCTCTGACAATCATTCTACAACACATTTTTCACCAGTAAATGACGCTTCAGTCCTCAAATTTATTAGTTATTACTGAACACATTACCTCTTTTGTGCATTTTTGTTCTGTCTCTGAAAATAGCTGATTATCGATTAAATAATTTGGTGAAAAATCTTCATGAAGCTTTTGTTTCCTGATAAATTTTTCTGTGATCCCTAATGTCTCTGCAACCTAAAAAAAAAACAACAAAAAACATCACATATTAAATACTTGTAAAAACCAAACACATCCCACCTCCAGTGAATGCCTCAATATATAATAGGAAATGTTCTAACAGATCTTATTACTATAAAACTTTAAAGGGACATTTTCAAAGCCTAAAACTAGGCATATAAATAGTAAATCAACAGTGTAAGTGATATATAAGAATTTTCCAGGCTCTTAAAGTAAATACATTAAATACATCCAGCAAATCTGCTATGTCTGGATCTACTTGAAATTGTCTAGTCAGGATTTATCAAGAACAGGTTTAAGGCGATTTACAAGATAAGAGGCCCAAGCAGCATCATGGGAAAATGGTTACATTACACTGCAATTTATCTAATTAGCTAGAGGACAAGATTTTGATGGAGGGAGGGATTGAGAGAGAGAGAAAACAGGTCTGGCTAACAAATTTAAATCAATAATAATAAAAGGCTAAGCGCGCATGCGCTTTTCAAAGATCGTGATTCCTGGTGGCGTGAGGTGTGCTTCTGTGTCACACATCACGGCGCCTGCGCTAGCTGAAGGCACGTGTTCCAGGGACTCCTCCCTCCCGCTGCCGCTGCTCTTCAAAGCGGCCTGCTGAGGGAGAGAGGGCGGGTCAGAGGGCGGAGTAACTCAGGGCAACGCCCCCTATTTCCCGGTGCCCGGGCTCCTGCTACTGGTGCTTCAGTCTCCCCGGTAACCGTCTCCAGAGGCAGTAAGCAGAGCGAGAGAAAGATCCCGGAGCGCTGCTGCTCAGGTACCGGGGAGGGGGCCGAGAGGGGGGAGTCGCAATAATCACCGAAGCCTGGGATCGGCTGAACCGGGCAGCTGCAGGGTGCGGTCGGGGCTCGGTCTGTCTCGCTAGCGGAGCTTCAGACCCTTCCCGATGCAATGTAAAAAAACAAAAAAACAAGCAAATCCAGGTAGGCAAAGGCAGGACGGAGGCTGCGATCGGCAGTGGCTGCTGCTACTCCTCCAGCCGCCTAGCTCCTCTCCTCCAGCCCCGGCCGGCAGCCCCCTCCACCCCATCCTCTCTGCTCCGGTGGCCTGCACAGGAGAAGGAGCGGATGAAGCATGATCACAAGGGAGACCGTGCAAAGGGAAATGCAAGGGGGGTTGAAAAAGCGAAAGGTTGGACGGGAAGGGAAAAGGGAGGGGGGAGGAAGCCTAAAATGAAAAAAAAAACCAAAAAAAAACAACACTTTATACAGGAAGAGGAGTCTCTAGCACCCGTTAATGTAACGGGCTTAAAGACTAGTTCATAATAAAACAGCAAGGTGAGAAGGGAATAAGACTCAAATACAGTCAAACCTCGGTTTGCGAGTAACCCGGTTTGCGAGTGTTTTGCAAGACGAGCAAAACATTCTCGCAAAACGTGTCTCGCAAACCAAGTGTTGACTCGATTTACGAGCACCCCCCGATATCCGGCATCGCTCCCCCCGCTCGCAAAGGGCCCCCCCTCCGCGAGAACAGGAACCCCCCGCCCGACTAACTTTAACTCACCCCCCCCTTTGGCACTAGCACGCAGCCCACAAGAGCTGGAGCCGCTTGAAGATCTTCTTCCTTGTCTCTGCCGGCTTTGAGCATGCATCTGACGTCAGAGAAAGGGCGGGACCGCCGGAAGAGGAAGCAGCGCAGGCGCAGGGCTCACAAAGGGCCGGGACCGCCAAGAGGAAGCAGCAGGACACCGGTAGGAGCGTCTACATGATGGGGGGGGGGTCGGGAGGCTGTGGGGATGCGAGCGGTCCTTCAGGGTGGGGGTGCGGGTGGGAGTGCGTGCGAGCGGTCCTTTGGGGGGGGGGTGCGATGGGAGTGCGTGCGAGCGGTCCTTTGGGGTGGGGGTGCGATGGGAGTGCGTGCGAGCGGTCCTGCAGGGGGGGTGAATTCGGACGTCCGGGGGGGGGGACTATGTAAAAAAAAATTGGTACAACGCGCAAGGTTATGCACGGTTTGTAAAATCGTGTATAACGCGCGCATTATATGTGTGAAAATACGGTAAAGATGGTGCTGCAGAAACAAATTTTTATTTAGATATTTTAATAAGGGTGCTTAAAAATCTGGGATCAAGTTAGCTTTAAAATTTTAAGGTTTGACAATTTTTACTGGTAACCACAGATTTGCAGTACACAATATATGCAGTTAATATAATTGGTCATTCATTTTTATAACATAATACAGTAAAACTTTGGTTTACAAGCATAATTCGTTCCAGAAGCATGCTTGTAATCCAAAGCACTTATATCAAAGCGAATTTCCCCATAGGAAATAATGGAAACTCAGGCAATTTGTTCCATAACCCAAAAACTTTAATACGAAATATTATATGTACTTGTATTGCAAGACCTCAGTCATTTAGAACAGTCACTACACTCTTGCAGTGTCAGAGAGAAAATCATCGACTTAGTTGTGATGTGTGTATACTGTATGTACTTGTAGTACAAGACATTGCTTATATATCAAGTTAAAATTTAATAAAATGGTTTGCTTGTCTTGCAAAACACTTGCAAACCAAGTTACTTGCAATCCAAGGTTTTACTGTAGAATGTCCTTAATGCCCTCCTAAACTTTGTAGCAACAATATTCCAAACTAATATATTCTGGAATCTCATTAATACAATAAACTAAACAATGAATTGCATTAACTTGAATCCTGTCGTTATTTCTGTCATTACAGTATAAAGTTTCATTTGCATGTATGGATAACTCTCCTATTACATGTTCAAATTAATTTCCCTCCCTACCTCTAGAGATCTCAAAAGAGGTGTGTTGTCAAGAGTAATGAATGGCATCAGACCCAGATAATCATCACCCTTTGGTGACAGCATGACGTTAGACATAACCGAAGTGTTTCGACCCTTAGAGCTCCCCAGAAAAAGGAACAGGCAAGCACACATTACTCTGGTCTTCAAAAACCATATTAAAATCCCTGCCCACCTCTACAGATATGTTGGATAAAGGCTATACATATTTTATGATATCTTTAAAGAAGGACTTGTCATAGGTATTATGACCGTAAATGTTTACCAAGACCAGCTCCTGTCTACTTAGTGTGATTGTAACCCATTCTGAGCTCTCCTGGGAGGATGGGATATAAAACCAAATAAAGTGCAATAATATAATATATCTGCCCCCTGCATCTGTTTTTTCCACAATCATCCCTTTTCTAAATATGACAATTACTCCGGCCCTTTCTTGTTTCGAAAAGGGCTATCAACAAAATCCCCTACCCATCATCTACATAATTTTTGGTGTTCTGAGGCATCCAAATGAGTTTCTTGGAGAAATGCTATTTGTGCCTGTTTAGTGATGTTAGTTTTCAATTTTAAATGTTACAGAGAACTGACATATTTTTCTAAAACCTCTCCATCACCCTCAACCACACTAAAGAAGAAAAACAGCACTTAGAAGAATAGTTAAGATTTTGCTTGTTAGGTTATGGAAACATTGTTTATTTCCTCTACAAAAAGGAAACACTAACCAAGCACCAAATGGCTCACCTTTAGATTTTTTATTTCCAATGCCTGTTGAGAACTCAGTAATGCAGGACTGTTAAAATACTCTTGAGCCATACTTTTTACAAGGCTATGAAGCTCTTCAAATTCTTTGTATACGTCTGGGAAAAAAGCCTTAGCTGGGTGACCTTTTTCCACCTTAGAAAAAAAAAAAAAAAATCACAAACAATTTTAGATTGTAAACCACTCTGCTGTGCTCTTGCTAAGAGCAGTACATCAGGTTACATAAACCATTTAATTTAAAACCTTAAATTGCCTCCATACTTACCACCACCCCCCCTGCCCAATCCATTTCTTGTAAAACTTTCTTCTGCCAGAGCAACATGACTAGAAAACCTGACTCCCTTCACCGAGGATATCTGTAAATGGCCATAATTTAAAATGATGGATCAAAACCAAACAAAAAAACATGAATGAAATGTTAAAGACCATGGTTAAGAGGATGGCTCTGTCGACTGACCTTAGCCCCCTTGATGCAGGACACCTGAGTTTCGTTTTGGAGTTGGCAGAGCTCAAGTGCATCAGGGAAGTGATGGGCTCATGCTTAATGAAGGGGGCTCATGTAAATGGTGATCCCTGCTAAGACGCACTGTTAGACATGCATAGAGTAATTCTGAACAGGTTGCCTAAAATTAGGCATCTAATCTGGGATTTATGAGTCACACTATGCCTACAAAGGATCAAGGCGACTTACAGAAAAGTTTATTGAGAACAGATTAATACAGAGCAAGGATGCTTAGAGACACAATTGCAGCATAAGGATGTTATAGAGACACATTACTTTTGGGATTCTTAGAGGTAGAGACTGTCATTTTGTCCATTTATTTATTTTTAACTCATATTTTATTGATGCAAAACCAACCCAAAGCTTACAAATAACAACCAGGTACACTGTGGGTTCTGCAGCGCACCTGAAATCACATTCCAAATAGAATACGATCATCACACTGTCCATTTAAAGAGGTAATTTAGTATCGCTCAGAGGATTTGCGGGAAGTACAGTAAATGAGCATCATTCACTATGCTTAAGTTCTATAATTGTTATACTGTAGAATGCTTGTTTACATCTGAATTTATATACTTAACTTTAGGCATGCCCACTTATCACACCAAAGGCTGATGTAAATATTCACATGTAACTGACAGTATCTTATAACCTTAATGCATACCCCCACCCCTGTCCACAAAACCCTAGCCGTTACACACTAAAGAATTTAAACACCAAGGTTATAGAATTACAACTAATGCCCATATTCACTAAGCAAACCGATCGTGTACCGATCGGTTTGCGAGCCCTTTGCGACCAAATTTCCCTCCAACCCTATTCACTAAAGTCTGTAGCGATCCTCCC
The DNA here is from genome assembly GCF_902459505.1 of Geotrypetes seraphini. Classification (NCBI taxonomy): domain Eukaryota; kingdom Metazoa; phylum Chordata; class Amphibia; order Gymnophiona; family Dermophiidae; genus Geotrypetes; species Geotrypetes seraphini. The sequence continues at coordinate 160,850,367 of NC_047090.1, forward strand.
ATGCAAATTATCAAAATCCCATGTAAAATAGCCAAGCGATTGATTCACTAACAATTGCTTGGCTATTGTGATTGGGTATTACTATTAGCAAACCCGACTGAGTTACCATCAGATCTGCAGGTTTTTTAACAGGCCTGTCTTTTTTATTCATTTTTTTTCCATGGCACAGATATTTTGTGGCAAAATATCTGCCCTATTAAAAAAAAATTTAATAAAAGACAGGCAGGCCTGTCAAAAAAATGTACCGCCACACACACAAACGTGCCCCTTCCCAAAGAAAATGCACCCCTCAAGCAGGAGGAATGCCAACTCCCTCCTGCCATAAGCACTAACCCCCCCCAAAAAAAAACCACATTGCCGATGTTGCTGCAGCATGGCTGCCGCCCACCCCCAACCAGCACGGCCCTCGCCCTCCCCTCCCCAAGACCGGCATGGCCCTCACTCCCCTACCAGCATGGCCCTCCCGGCACGGCCCTCCCACCCCCAGAACCAAAAAGTTGGGAGCAGGAGGGGTGCTCAGTCCCTCCTGCTACTAGGCCTCCCACCCCTGGTCGGTCCAGGCGGTCGGGCCCAGCTCACCCACCCCACTTACCTTTAAAATAGTTGGGAGCAGGAGGGGTGCTCGGTCCCTCCTGCTCCTTGAGACAAGGCTTCCTCCATCTTCGGGAGCAGGAAGATTGGCCTAGGAGCAGGAGGGTCCAGGACCCCTCTTCTGCTCCCGAAGATGGAGGGAGCCTTGTCCCAAGGAGCAGGAGGGACCAGGCACCCCTCCTACTCCCAACTATTTTAAAGGTACCAGGGTGGGGGGCCGGGCCTGACCACCTGGGCCGACCAGAGGTGGGAGGCCTAGGAGCAGGAGGGACTGAGCACCCCTCCTGCTCCCAACTTTTTGGTGCCGAGATCGGCAAGAGATATTGGGGCAGAGCAGTGCAGGCAGGAGATCGAGGCCTGGGGGGGGTGTCGGGCCAATGGGTGGGGCTAGTGTAGGCTCTCCTGCCTGCCCTGCTCTGCCCAGGTCTCTCTTGCCTGCTCGCCAGATTCTCCTGCTCTCTGCCGCCATTCCCCACAGTACAAGTCTGCTTTAAAACCATGGGTTTGCATTGCGGGTAACAGCGGCAGAGAGGAGAGTCCGGTGAGCACGCAAGAGAGATGGGGGGCAGAGCAGGGCAGGCAGGAGAGATCGGGGCTGAGCCCTGACAGCAGTGACAGGAGGCTGCTTCTCCTGTCACTACTGACAGGGTGTGCGTGCATGAGCGGGGATAGCTCTCTAGTGATCCTGGCCGTAGGTAGGGGGGGCGTGTTAACCATCGTCCCCATTTGCATGCAGGCCTTTAGTGAATTTGTCGGCCTGCATGCAAATGGAAACGGATCGCACACGGTTTGGAGGGTTAGTGAATCTATCCCCAAGTGCATTATGTAATTGCAACTTAGTGCCATATAGAACTAACTATAGCCAATTAGCATCTTTAATTTATCAATTAACTTATGCACTTTGCTGATACTATTCTATAACTTGTACAGGGTTTGCGAGCATAAAAATGTGTGAACAAGATTATAGAACGAGAGGGGCAATGTATATGGAAATTTGCTAACAGACGTGCAAGCACAGAAGGGAGAGCAGGAGAGGGTGCAAAGGAGAGGAGTAAAGAGCAGGAAGGAGAAGGCAGGAGGAAGGAGAGAGAGCAAGGGGCAAGAGATAGCTCTGCCCACCTCCTGATGTTATCCACTGGAGCTCCCCCTTAAAAGGGGAGGGGCCAGCGGCCCTCAGCCGTTTGGCACGCAAAAGCGAGCATTAAAGACGCTTGCCTTAGCGAGACCACCTTTGTGAAGGGCCTTAAGAAGGGACGAGTCACTGCAAAGAAGAGCAGAGGGCAACCACAGCAGACACTGAGGGGACACAAGCAACAAGCAAGCAAGGGCAACCACAGCAGACACCAGGGAGACACAAGCAGCAAGCAAGCAAAAAGAGCAGAGGGCAACCACAGCAGACACTAGGAGGACACAAGCAAGCAAGAAGAGCAGAGGGCAACCACAGCAGACACACAGAGGGGACACAAGCAACAAGCAAGGGTAGCAGGTTTAAAAACAGGTGAGGGACTTCACAGTAACACCAAAGATGCTACATAAGGAAACAGGGAGAAGCCACTTCAGACAGCAAACAGGCAAGTGGACAGCAATGGAAGCAGCAGACAGAAGCAGGATGTTGAGCTACCTAGTTTTCTGCACTGTTTGCCATATGTATGACTACCTCCCCTCTGGGAGGCGGTCTTATGTATGCACTCGATGCGAGGAACTGGAGGGCCTGAAGAAACAAGTCAGACTCTTGGAAGGCAGAATACTGGAACTAGAAGCACTTCGAGCAGTGGAGGAGGAGGGCAGAGAGGCAGAAAACTTCAAGACAGAGGAAATCATTGAGGAAGAAGTCCGGGAGTTATAGAAGTTCATCAAGGAGGCATACAGGGAGGCCGTTGAAAATCACCAGCATCAGTGGAACTGCCAAAATACACCTACAGTGACTGAGGACCACCTGGAAGACAACCGCAAGGAAGAAATGGGTGACACAGCAGTGAAACCTGGAAACAGCAGAGGGAACCCACAGGAAGACGAGTCTGGTGCAAGCCTACACCAGGATGAGGGAAGATGGAAGTGCAAAGAGGACATGGCTGGAGAGATGGACATACACTGGGGACAAGGACCTGCAGCTGGAGAAAGAGAGAAGATAGAAAGGACAGCAGTCATCGTGCGGGACTCCATCATCAGACAAGTCAACAGCCACATAGCGGGAGGAAGACAGGATCGGCTGGTGACCTACCTACCGGGAGCCAAGATAGAACATATAGTGAACCACATCGACAGGATCGACGACAGCGTGGAAGAGGAAGATTTACGGCGGTGGTGATCCATGTGGGGACAAACAACAGGAACTACAGCATGAAAGTACTGAAGAACCAGTTCCAGATGCTAGGAAGGAAGGTGAAGACCAGAACACCAAGGGTAGTGTTCTCAGAGATCCTGTCGGTACCCAGGGCCAATGAGAAGAGGCAGATGGAGCTGCAAACAGTCAACGTGTGGATGAGGCGCTGTTGTGAGGAAGAAGGATTCCACTTTGTGCGCAACTGGACGACATTCTTGGGGAAGAGTAAGCTATACAGGAAGAATGGACTCCACCTCAGTGGAGACGGAACGAGGCTACTTGCAAGCAACATCAAGCGAGAAATTGAGAAGTTTTTAAACTAGGAAGAAGGGGAAAGCCGACAGTCGACCAAGAGCTGATGGTTCAGGAAATGGTATATCCAGAGGATACCGTGCAGAAAGATTGCGGGGAAGACTCACCGGATCATAGACAAGGCAGAAATCCTGACGGATCTAAAGGGACACAACAGGGAAGGAAATGCAAGAAAGTAACAGGCCGCAAATTCAAATGTATGTATATGAACGCCTAAAGAATAAGATGGGTGAATTGGAAGGTATGGCAAAAAAATAACCTCGAAATCATCGGCATCACGGAAACATGATGGACTGAAGAAAACATCTGGGACACTGTGCTACCGGGATACAAGCTATACCGCAGAGACAGAGTAGGACAAAAAGGTGGAGGTATTGCCCTATACATCAAAGTGGGAATTGAGTCTGCCGGAGAGAACACGCCAGAAATGAAAAATAAGGTAGAGTCTCTATGGGCCAAGATTCCGGGAACAAATGGAAAGGAAACGAAGATCGGCATCTACTACCGACCCCCAGGGCAGTCCGAAGAAACTGATAGAGAAATGACGGATGAGATTAAATGCAACTGCAAGGAAGGCAACGCAGTTATCATGGGCGACTTCAATTATGCAGGGATAGATTGGAACCTAGGCACCTCCGGCTGCGGTAGGGAGACCAAGTTTCTGGATGCTGTAGGCAATTGCTTCCTGGAACAACTTGTCAAGAAAAATACGAAAGGAAATGCAATTCTGGACTTAATTCTAAATGGACTACGAGGACTGGCGCAAAGTGTAGAAGTAGAAGAGACACTGGGAAGCAACGATAACAATATGATCCACTTCAACCTAGATACAGGGGCAAAACATCGATCCAGAACGATGGCCACGGCACTGAACTTCCGAAAAGCGAATTACGAAGGGATGAGACTCATGATGGGGAAGAAGATTAAGAAGAGGATAAGCACTGTAAAAACGCTAGAGCAAGCATGGTTCCTTTTTAAGGACACAGTCATCAAGACGCAAAATCTATATATACCGTGTATCAACAAGGGATCCAAAAGGAAAAAGAACAAGGAACCGGCATGGCTCACTGTAGCGGTGAAAAAGCGATCAGAGACAAGAAGACTTCGTTTAAAGAATGTAAAACATAGAAATATAGAAATAGACGGCAGATAAGGGCCACGGCCCATCAAGTCTGCCCACTCTAATGACCCACCCTATTTATCTTTGCGGATAGATCCCACATGTCTATCCCATCTGGCCTTAAAATCTGGCACGCTGCTGGCCTCAATAACCTGGAGTGGAAGACTATTCCAGCGATCAACCACCCTTTCAGTGAAGAAGAACTTCCTAGTGTCACCGTGCAGTTTCCCGCCCCTGATTTTTCACGGATGCCCCCTTGTTGCCGCGGGACCCTTAAAAAAGAAGATATCTTCCTCCACCTCGATGCGGCCCGTGAGATACTTGAATGTCTCGATCATATCTTCCCTCTCTCTAAGTTCCTCAAGTGAGTAGAGCTGCAACTTCCCTAACCGCTCCTCGTATGGGAGCTCCTTGAGTCCCGAGACCATCCTGGTGGCCATTCTCTGGACCGATTCCAGTCTCAGCACATCCTTGCGGTAATGCGGCCTCCAGAATTGCACACAGTACTCCAGGTGCAGTCTCACCATGGATCTATACAGTGGCATAATGACTTCCGGTTTACGGCTGACGAAACTCCTGCGTATGCAACCTATGATTTGCCTTGCTTTGGATGAAGCTTGCTCCACTTGGTTTGCAGATTTCATGTCTTCCCTGACAATCACCCCTAAGTCTCTTTCTGCTTCAGTTCTTGTCAGGATCTCGCCATTTAGGGTGTAAACCTTGCATGGATTTCGGCTCCCAAGGTGCATGACTTTGCATTTTTTGGCATTGAAACTGAGTTGCCAGGACCTAGACCAGCGCTCCAGTAGAAGTAGGTCATGCATCATATCGTCCGCCATTGAATTTTTGTCTGTTGTGCTTTTGCTCACTACATTGCTTAGTTTGGCATCATCAGCGAATAATGTTATTTTACCTCGGAGCCCTTCTGTCAAGGTCAAAAACGGACGAAAACTGGAAAAAGCACAAACATCAGGCGGTAAGGGGGGGCCAAAAGAGACTACAAGGAAAAAATAGCCAAGGAGGCAAAAAAACTTCAAGCCGTTCTTTCGATATATTAAGGGGAAACAACCCGCGAAAGAAGCGGAGGGGCCGTTGGATGACCATGGAATAAAGGGAGTGCTAAATGAGGACAAAGCCATTGCCGACAAACTGGTAAATACAGATGCAAAAAATTTGGTCAAAGAAGATATATACAACATACCGGAAGCCGACAGGCTATACACAGGAAACAAAGACGGGAAACTGACTGGGATAACGTTCAGTCTAGAAGAGGTATGCACGCAGATTGGTAGGCTTAAAAATGATAAATCCCCTGGACCGGATGGCATCCATCTGAGGGTAATTAAGGAACTGAAAGGGGTTATAGCTTAACTGCTTCAACTAATAACCAATCTGTCGATCAAATCAGGAAGGATTCTGGAAGACTGGAAAGTGGCAAATGGCAAATGGCAAATGGCAAAGGTTGAGGGGAGATCCAGGAACTACAGACCGGTGAGTCTGACCTCGGTACCAGGAAAGATGGTAGAGGCACTGAAAACGGACCGCATCATTGACCACCTTGACGGACACGATCTGATGAGGACCAGCCAGCATGGCTTCAGCAAAGGAAGATCTTGCTTGATGAACTTGCTACACTTCTTTGAGGGAGTAAACAGGCGGCTAGACAAGGGTGACCCGGTCGACATTGTATATCTGGATTTTCAGAAGGCGTTTGGCAAGGTCCTGCATGAACAACTACTTCGAAAAACTGCAAGCCATGAAATCGAGGATGAATAATCACGTGGATTAAAAACTGGTTGGCAGATAGGAAACAGAGAGTGGGGGTAATTGGACAATACTCAGACTGGAAAAGTGTCACGAGTGGAGTGCCGCAGGGTTCAGTGCTTGGACCTGTGCTCATCAACATATTTATAAACGATCTGGAATTGGTACAAGTGATAAAATCTGCAGACGATACAAAGTTATTCAGAGTAGTGAAGACACAGAAGGATTGCGAGGATCTGCAACATGACAAACATGCTCGGGAAATGGGCTGCGACATGGCAAATGAGGTTTAACGTGGATAAATGTAAGGTGATGCATGTCGGTAACAAAAATCTTATACACAAATACAGGATGTCCGGAGCAATACTCGGAGAACCCCCCCCCCCCCCAGGAAAGGACTTAGGAGAACCAGTTGACAAGTTGATGAAGCCGTTTGTGCAATGTGCGGCGGCAGCAAAAAGGGCAAACAGAATGCTAGGAATGATTAAGAAGCGGATCACAAACAGATCGGAGAAGGTTATCATGCCGCTGTATCGGCCATGGTACCCCCCCTACCTGGAACACTGTGTCCAGCACTGGTCCCTGAAGAAGGACACAGTACTACTGGAAAGGGTCCAGAGAAGAGCGACAAAAATGGTTAAGGGGCTGGAAGAGTTGCCGTACAGTGAGAGATTAGAGAAACTGGGCCTTTTCTCCCTTGAAAAGAGGAGACCGAGAGGGGACATAATCGAAACATTCAAGATAATGAAGGGCATAGACTTAGTAGACAAAGACAGGTTGTTCACCCTCTCCAAGGATGAGAGAACGAGAGGGCACTCTCTAAAGTTAAAAGGGGATAGATTCCGTACAAACGTAAGGAAGTTCTTCACCCACAGTGCTGAAAAACTGGAACGCTCTTCCGGAGGCTGTTATAGAGGAAAACACCCTCCAGGGATTCAAGAAAAAGTGAGACAAGTTCCTGCTGAACCAGAACGTACGCAGTTAGGGCACTGGTCTTTGACCTAAGGGCTGCCGCGGGAGCTGACTGCTAGGCACGATGGACCACTGGTCTGACCCAGCAGCAGCAATTCTTATGTTCTTACAAGGGAAAAAAAAAAACCCAAACCTAAACTAAAATTCACATGGCTGCTGCTACTACTACCACCGTGTTTCCCCAAAAATAAGACCTATCCCGAAAATAACCCTAGCATGATTTTTAAAGATACTCCTAATATAAGCCCTACCCCAAAAATAAGCCCTAGTTAAGATCAACCCCCTGAAGTCCTGTCTCCCCCCGCCCCCCGAATGTCCCCGAAACGCCCCAGTTCCATCCCTAACACTAGTGCTACTTGATGCACATTGGAAAGAATAACCTGAATCAGTTACCGGATGCTAGGGTCCACCTTTGGATTTAGTGCCCAAGAAAAGGATCTGGGTATCATTGTAGACAATACGATGAAACCTTCCGCCCAATGTGTGGCCATGGCCAAAAATGCAAACAGGATGCTAGGAATTATTTAAAAAAGGGATGGTTAATAAGACTAAGAATGTTATAATACCCTTTTATCGCTCTATGGTGTGACCTCACCTGGAGTACTGCGTTCAAAGAAGAGCAACCAAGATGGTAAAGGGGATGTAACTCCATTCATACGAGGAAAGACTAAAATGGTTAGGGCTCTTCAGTTCGGTAAAGAGATGGCTGAGAGAAGATATGATTGAAGTCTACAAAATCCTGAGTGGAGTAGAATGGGTACAAGTGAATCGATTTTTCTTTCCATCAAAAATTACAAAGACTAGGGGACACTTGATTAAGTTACAGGGAATTTCTTTTAAAACCAATTAGAGGAAATTTATTTTCACTCAGAATAGTTAAGCTCTGGAACGCGTTGTCAGAGGATGTGGTAAGAGCGGATAGCGTAGCTGGTTTTAAGAAAGGTTTGGACAAGTTCCTGAAGGAAAAGTCCATAGTCTGTTATTGAGAAAGACATGGGGGAAGCCACTGCTTGCCCTGAATCGGTAGCATGGGATATTGCTACTCCTTGGGTTTTGGCCAGGTATTAGTGACCTGCATTGGCCACCGTGACAATGGGCTACTGGGCTTGATGGACCATTGGTCTGACCCAGTAAGGATATTCTTATGTTCATCAATTCAGGGACCCCCACCCCGGTAAAACCTGACATACCTCCGCTCCAAGGCCTCTTAAAGCAGCAGCAGCGCTTTGAACGGGCTGCTTCGCAGCCTTCCCCCTGCCACATAACTCATGACATCAGTGATTCGGCAGAGGGAAGGCCCCGGTGGGGAAGGCAATGAAGAAGCCCAGAGTGCTGTCGTCGCTGCTGTTATTGGAGGCCTCGGAGGTAAGGTACGTCAGCCTCACATTTGGAGGGTAGGTAGGGTTCTGCTGCACAAGGGGATGGGAAAGAGAAATAGAAAGATGCTGCATAAGGGGATGGATGAGAGGAGAGCAAAGATGCTGCACTCGGGGGGGACGGAAAGAGGAAGAATTGGAATGGAGAGGCAGGGAAAGATGATTGTTGTACATGAAAAAAAAAAAAAAAGACATCCCCTGAAAATAAGCCCAATGCGTTTTTTTGGACCCAAAATTAATATAAGACACTGTCTTATTTTCAAGGAAACACGGTACTACTAATCATGTCTATAATTATTAGACATACACAGCACTGTACACAGTATATGCAGGTACTTTCTCTGTCAATAGCAGGCATACAATCTAATGTGTTTTTTTTGTACCTGGGGCAATAGAGGATTAAGTGACTTGCCCGGTGTCACATGAAGCTGCAGCAGGAATCAAACCCAATTGCCCAGATGTCAGACTGCCACTCTTCCACTCCTATATCTTTATAAACTTGTATTACTTAATGTGAATCTTCAGCACAATACCTATCTAGAAATGTTTGCATTAAGAAATAATAAAAAGTAAGCAGGCCGGTTATAGAATTAACCTCCCCCTCTCCCCAAGTTCAAAAAAGTTTCTTTTAGCAAATACTCAAGCAGTCATATTGTGTGCTTTCTTTCCCATTTTCATACTCACCTTCATCAGCAAAAATTCATAAACAGTAACAATCTTTGTAAGATATGGGACAGCCACTTCCATAACATCTTCACTGCTACACTGATAGAGTAACTGTTGAACAACATTCCAGCAGCGAAAGCAAACACAAGGCAAAAGAACAAAATATTAGTCTCCACAAGAGATAAAACTGATTTTATACTAATTAGTTATGCCCCATGAACACTAAAGCATTTTCAAGACTTGGCATTAGACCCCTTTTTAGGGCTAATTACAAGCTTCTAAGGACATCCTCTCCCAAGTGCTTGAAGGGTGCTTTCTCAGCTGGGTTGGTGATTTTTATAAATCTTTATTCATTTTTAAATCAAATCAACAAGTGCACAAAAATATATCATAAAGTAATTACAATATAGCACTGTAATATCTAACACATAAAAACTAATAGTATATAATAGTAAATAATATTTTTCTGACCCCAGATTACTATCTTGACACAGATTACTATCCTGCACATCTTAAATGAAAGATGCATGCACCAAAATCCTTACACAGTATGTAAATTCTGGCATCCCTTAATGTTATATTTTAAAACAAATCTGAGACTGAACATATTCAGCTTCCACTGACAAACATACATGAAAATCAAATCTGAGTACTACTAAATGAAGCTTCAACCACTGTCAAACTTACAAAACATTACAAAAACAACTTTGAAAAATCAGGGGGTTCATAATATACCTCTTTTAGCCTTCCCTTCCTTCGCACTCTGTGGTGTTCTGCTGATATTGTGCTGAGGGATTTGGGGGGTCTCCCAGGTCTGCCATGCCTTCGTCTTCCAGGGACTACTGATTGCCCGCATTGAGGTCCCTGGAGCTGCTCAGGTTGCTGCAGCTTTTCAAAGCTCCAATCTGAGGTTTCAGTTTGTTGCATCGGCTCCAGCAATTTTGTATCTTCTGTCAATCTGCTAGTCTAAAATGTTTTACACTAAGCATGAGACATTTCATTTATCTTTGGAAATAAAAGAGCAAACAAAAGAATTCAAGATAAAATACCATTTTACTGGAGCAGCTTTCAGGTCTTAAAATGCCCTTTGCCCTTCAAGTGCAAACAAAATGGGCAAGTCTTTCAGTTTTGCTTTCTTTTCAGCGAGTTTGGATATTCTTCTTTTTAACAGCCATATTCAGTATCTTCCATCTTAGAGAAAGTAGTACAGTTGCCATGTTAGTCCTCCTGAATGCATGGAAATGAAAGTCAGACAAAAAAAATAAGATGATACCACTTTTACTAGAGTAATGTATTACATTTTTGAGTAGCATTTTAATCTAATAGATGTGAAGAAAGGAAGGAAAGGAATCTGGTCAGGCATATATTTGAACAATCCAATAAAATGGTATCACCTTTTTTTTGTTGGCTTTGTTTCCATTCATGAGAATTGACTAACCCAGCATGCACATTTGTTGATACTGAGAATGCTCATGTTTATGACAAGTTTTGAAAATGCAACATTATCCTCTACTGAGATGGTAGGCACTGCTAAGAGCTGGTAAGGCACTATTAAACCCTTCTGAAGTTGAGAAAACTAAAGAAATGAATGGTAATATTGAAAAGGATGATCAAAATTCTCTCTTCTTTGGGCAGTAACTTGTAAGTAGAAACACTGTTAAAATCTGCATACAATAAAATGCACGCATCAGCACCAAATGGAAAATTGGTTTTCCAAACTAACCCCTACCCTCCCTTTTACAAAGCTGCATTAGGCTTTTTTTTTTTTTTTTTTTTTAAATCGCCAGCCACAGCGGTATTAGCTTCAACACTAATAGAATTCCTATGAGCGTTGAAGCTAATATTGCCATGGCTATGATAAAAAAGCCCAATGTGGCTTCATTAAGGGGGTGGGGAGATGTAAATCATCTGTCCTTAATTCATCTTTTTCTTTAAAGAAAGATTGTGAAGGGGAATAGGGAACACAGGTATGACTTTTCCCAAAATTGCTTTGTCCCAGTTCTCACGAGCCGTTTGTTTATAAAGCTCCAGAAGCAAAAAGGCAAGTGAGAACTAGAAAAAAGACTCAAAGAAAAAAAAAAAAAAACCAATAATCCAGAGATTTAGTCCTACAGGAAATACTGTAGTGCTCAACATTTCTATACTGCTTTAAGTGAATGCTATACTGCATAATCTGAGCCACCCAAGACAAATGTCTAGTGATCACTCAACTATAAACATGTTTAACGAGAGAAGGCTACAAAGTGTAAGCATCATTGGTTTTTGGACTTTAAAAGGCCATGCAAGAAATATAGCTTGAGAATGACACTGGAACAAATTTGTCCCCGTCCCCGCAGCAACTCAATTTCCCCATCCCGTCCCCGCGAGTTTTGTCGCTATCCGCCTTGAACCGCAAGGTAATGGCGGAATAGAAATCACTAATGTAATGTAATGTCTGTCCCATTCCTGTAAGCTCTGCCTTAACTGCACAAGCCTCGAACACTTATGGTCATTCTCTACATACAGAAATCAACAAAAACAAAAGTATAGAGCCTGCAGTTCTGAGTGGAGGAGAAAGGCACATTAACTGGCTCTTAATGAATGCAGATCACAGAGGGAATAGGGGGAAATAAGAAAAGTAGTACTTTTCTCTTGTCGATGCCCCTCTCCTCTACTGCTAACTTCGTCCCTTCTGCCTTGCTACGCCTTATGCCTGAACATCCTGCTTGACTCAGTGCGTCTGACTCATTCTCTCATGGGGGTTCAAACCCAAGCTAAAAAAAAACCTACTTTTTTGAAACTGTGTTTATGCCCTACCCTCCAAACTCGTAAAGCACCCATATCTGTTGCCATTCCCTCTTTACTAGTCCTTATATTTCCTCATCTAAGAAACATAAATAATGCACACTATTTTTTTCATTTACATGTTTTATATTTTTTTCAAGTATTTCTTTACAATCCTTCAACACAGTCTCCCTGCTTTGCAATGACCGAGTCCCAATGTCCGAGAAGCTTCATTATTCCATCCAAGAAACCGTTTTTGTTCAATTGCCGAATGGCTTGGGTACCGGTGGAAAAAAGCTCTTCCAGAGATGCAAAATGGTGTCCACGCATAGGTTGTTTCAACTTTGGAAAAAGGTCAAACTCTGGTGGACTCATGTCTGGACTGTAGGGAGCATGAGCTAACACCTCCCAGCCATATTTGTGTAGTTTTTCAATGATGAGTGGAGAGCTCCATCTTCCCTACGGCCAAAAAATTTTCAACGAGCTCAATCAAAAGTCAAACAAATGATGATTTTTGCTTATGATCATGAAGGCATCATCATTACAGACAAAGTTCCATGTGGAAGAAGTGTCACAGCAGTGTATTATCATGATTTTTTTGTGAAAAATGCACTAAACCCGACCTCAGTTGCTCTTGGCTGGGCCACTCATTCTTCACAACAACACTCACCTGCACATACGGAATGTCGTCATTGAAAAACTACGCAAATACAGCTGGGAGTCCACCAGACTTCGATCTTTTTCCAAAGTTGAAATAACCTATGCGTGGACATCATTTTGCATCTCTAGAAGAGCTTTTTTCTACTGGTACCCGAGCCATTCGGCAACTGAACAAAAATGGTGTCTTGGATGGAATAATGAAGCTTCCCGGACATTGAGACTCAGTCATTGCAAAGCAGGGAGACTATATTGAAGGATTGTAAAGAAATACTTGAAAAAAATAACATGTACATTTTTAAAAAAGTAGTGTGCATTATTTATGAAATGACCCTCGTATATAAGTCTTTGTCCTATGTCCAAATTAATTAGATTGTAAGCTCTTTCAAGCACAGAATGTCTTTTGCGTGTTTGTTGTACAGCACTGCATGCATCTGGTAGCACTTTATAGATAACTAGTCTTTAAGCTTTTTACATTAATGGGTGCTAGAACAGGTGTGTGTGTGTGTGTGTGTGTCTGTCTGTCTGTCTCTGTCTCTCTGTGGCCACTGTCTGCCTGTCTTTCTTTTTGTCTCGCTCTTTCCTCGGCTCTCCATCACCAACCCTTGCCTGCTCCCTCTGTCCAGCAGTAGCTCTTCTCCCTTCCTTTGACCTCCCCCGTGTCTAGCAATTTTATTATAGAGGATAAATAGCAGTAGTAATAGTACTAAGGAGCTTCAGAGCAAATGTACTTAATAATGGTTCCATATCAGCCCTTGATATGGACATAATATTTATGTTCATCAGGACCCCTGAGGAAGGCATGTTGTCCAAAACACGGACCGTGTTGGGTCCCTTGGTCGGAAGGTTGTATGTTTCATTTATGTTATAATAAATAGTGCCTGCATCTTGTACATAGCCTGCAGTATTTGTTTTGGTTTTTGCTTGCTGCTTGTTTTACTGCAGTTTGTGTTGGATTTTTCTTTTGTTCCGTCCATTTGTGCCGTTTAATCAACGCTCTTTATTTTAAAAAAGCTACAAATGGATGGAGCTAATATAGAGCCATTATTAAACAAGAAGTTTTGTTTAAACTGCCCTTTCCAGAGACCCCTGTGTTGTCTTTTAAAAAAATGGAAAACAAAGAGAAAGATACTTTAAATTAAAACATTTTCCCCAGTTATATATGTGTCTGCACAATTCTTATTGTGACATCTGATAACTAGATGCCCTGCAGGGGATAGCAGCTGTACCCTGCTCACTCTACAATGCCAATCATGTTTTGTTTTTGTAAACTACAAACACCACCATATGGAAACAGTGAACAACGCAGAGAATACTACACACTATACATGATTCTCCTCTTGGATTCAGCCCTGCTTTGGCTCTCTAACTTAATCACTTACCCCCCACTTCTATTAAACTGTGCTAGCAGTTTGTAGCGCAGAGGCCCATGCTGCTCCCAATGCTCATAGGAACTCTATGAGCGTCGGGAGCAGCGCGGGCCATTCAGCGTGGCTCACCGCACTAAAAACTGCTAGCGCAGTTTAATAGAAGAGGCCCTTAATTTCTTTCTACTTCTTTTTATGATCACTGCTTACAGAAGGGTCCCATCCAATTATTATAACCTTGGTTTTCTCTCTTTCCTATAGAACAATTATTTCTACCCCTCTTCCCTAGTGAATCTGTTTGTCAGTTTGTCATATTGTCCATGTCCCCCCTGATTTTACTTTTTAATGTATATTTACTTGTACTCCACTTAGAAATTCAATAAGCGGAATATCAAATTTTAATATAAAACTTGGAACTACTCTAGCCCATTCAAAGCTCTCAAATATAAAGCATAATTATGTAAAGTCATTTCCTACGGGAAAATTATTTCTTGGTTAGAATATTGTACTTTAAGTAATATTTTACTGGCCTAATATACAGTGTCCAAAAAAAAAGTTTAATTTCTGTCCTTACCTCCATCACCTGTTCTGGCTTGAACCTACAGTGTGCAGCTTACAACCTTAGCCATCCCTCGGTCTCACTATCCTATTCTGGATGTGCAGTCTTTTCCTGCTCCTGGAATTTTATGGATTTTATTGTAAACCACCATTTTTTTTTATTTTTTTTTTGAAAGGTGATATATTAAGCCATAATATATATGTCTAGTTTTATGAAACTAGTGCCCAAATCATGCTAAGCAACATGTTGTTCATCCTTTTCATGGACTACAAGGAAGTGCTGAATGTTCTCAGCCTAACCAAGAAGAGAATTACAGGGATATAGTTCAATCAATGATCTGAAAATGTCAAAATGCAGAACTTCATTTCTGCAAATTGGCACTTAACAAAATAACACTTTTCAGCTACAGTAGCAAAATAACACTAAGAATTTAGGAAGTTGGTTGGTCGGACTGAGAACCTTTTAGCACCCCTTTGTACTATACTGCTCCCAGTGGCAAAGTACTCTTCAGTGTGCTAGTCACAGTAACTGAATGACACGGTGACAGAATTCGTCACCGACCCTGTCCCCATGTTGTTCTTTAAGGAGAGACGGAAGAATCAGAGTATGAGTGGGCACAACCACTGACCCTTAAGCTTTGCATTGAAGAATGCAGGCATAGAAGGACTGAGGTTGAGATAAGACATTAAAGAATGACACAGGATGGTCAATTCTGTCACCGTGTCATTCTCTACGATCCCTACAGGGGCTAAAGGAGGCTTTGGTACCTAGGCAGAAAGTTACGACTTTCCATAGAAGCCAAAATCATTATAGTAATATGTTTCTATTTTACACTGCATATAACTAGCTTTGAGCCTAGAAACATTATAGTACCTCTTGGCCATTCTGGGAACTCACTGTGGCTTCCAGCGTTAGTGGTGATGATACAATTTCATTTTTTAAGTCCGCCATTACTGACAACTCAGGAAGTGTTAGCCTGACACCATCATCTGCATCACCTACATCTCCTAAGAAGACCAGTCCATTTAGTTTGTTGCCAAGCATTGGCTTTTGTTGTGAAAAGTCCACTTTTCCATGTCCAGGGTTAAGTTTATAATGCCGTGCTAATCCTCCTCTTCCTATATATGACTTTTCACAAGCCTCACATTTAAATGTTTTAGGCTTCAAATTATAACTTAAGGGACTGAATAAGGCATCTTCTTGCTTTCCTTCATCCTCCTCCTCTATACTTAGTTCAGAATAGTCATCAGAATCTGAAAGACGACCATCGACTAAATCCTCTGTTTTGATGAACTTGTAGTCTCTAGCTTTATATTTTGGAGGACGTGAAATTCTCCCAGAGCGGGTTTTTATTTTCAAAGACTTTTTTGCCTTTAGTTTGTCCCTTTGATTGTGCTCAGGACCAGTGGTCAAAGGATTGCTTGGCATGGCAGTTATATTTTCAGAGATGGTAGCTGATAGCATGGAGTACGTTTTCTCTCCATTCAATCTCTTACCTATGGCTGTCTTCTTAGACACAGGTCCAACAGGGGGTAGAGGTCTCTGCACAAGAAGCTGAATTGAAGGATCTGAGGAACTATGTAAAAAAAACTGTTGCTGCTCACTTCCTGCGACAGGTTGTATCCGAATAATCTGAGGACCAAGAATATTCAGTCTTGAGGCAGTAGAATTTCCATTGAGTGGCTGATTTATTTTTACAGTTGGAGGCTGAATTGCTGCTAGAGGCAGCATGGGTTTTTCTTTGTTTTCTTTTGGCTGCACTTGAATCCGAATAGCTTGTAATTGCTTTAAAAAAATGTTATAAGAAAAAAAAAGTTAAGTCAATTTCCTTTATTGTTTGTTAAGATTCTATGATTCTATAGCACTTCACCACCACCAGCTCCACAGGCCAATGTACAACAGTATGATGCCATATGCTCATCTTATTTTTGGATATGTCTGGCAGTTTCTTCCTGTCCCTTTGGAAATTCAGCCCAGCAAAGGCTAAAAGGCTAAGGCACCGTACACCTTTGTTTACAACTACAGACTCAGAGTTCTGCTCCCCCCTCACTCCTTTACTTTTCTTTTAAAGAATCTATCTACCATCTAGCCTTGCCATGGAAGCAAGACATTGGCCAGGATCAGAACCTATATATGCAAAGAGGTTTTCCAAACAATAAGCATCATTGTTGTACAATGGCTGAAATGTCCTACTTCTGCTAAGCTGTTGACACTTCTTCTAAGCATCTCCCGCTGCTGCCTGCTAAGAGAGAGAAAGTCAACAACATTATTCCTAGAATGGAATACAGAATCTACAAGACATATGAACACCATTTGAACTCCTCCAATCAGACTTGAAGAGGTTTTAATATGCATACTCTACTTTTTATTGACTTCCATTTTTGAATGGTGATCTGTATCCTACTACTGAATGATCTTTCACTCATGGCCCCACTTTTCAGCTTTTACCGATATATGCAAATGAAGCCCTGCAATGAATCTCTGCACAGATCCCACACCCTCTCTATCCCCCACAGGCCACCCCTGACACATATAACTACTAAGTAACACTGTAATCTGTTTGTTTTTCTTTTTTTAATGCATACAAAGGGTTTTAAAAATATAAAATCTCTACTATAAAATCCTGCCAAGAGTTCCCAACTAAGCTGGTAAGTCAAAAGCAACATCCAATCTTTGATTTGTTTAACCCATGCACATTTCTGAAGGTATACTTATCAGATTTTAACTCAATTTTTCAATACAGATAATTCACCAATGAGATTACATAGATTGGACATGAATAATGGCATCAACTGAAAATAAGAGTGAACTAATAACTCGGTGGTTTGGTTCAGAATGGAAATACTTTTTCTTCACAGCATCCTCGTAAATTCTGGGTAGAAAAATGACCAAGACCTGACAAAAAGCAGCCCCACCTCCTAACCACAAGCACACCCTCCCACTGCCCTTAGGCCCTCCTCAGGACTATATTTAAAGCCCTGGTAGTCTAGTGGTCATCAGGGCAGAAGCAATCCCCAGTCATACTGCTTATTCTGGCTCTGCAATCAAAAATGGCAATTCCTAATTGCTCCTGCCCATGACATCTCCAGTGTCAAAATGGCTGCCACATCCTCCCACAACAGTCTCATGAGACTGCCACAAGAGGATGCAGCAGCGATTCTGCATGTGGAGCTCTGATAGTCTAATGACCAGGTTTTAAAGTAGACCAAGGGAGGGTGGCGCACTTTGGGGTGAGTGGAAAACAAAAATAATACTATGGACCTGAGATCCAAAAATGGCCAGGAAAGATCTGTTTTGAGGCCTAGAGGTTTTCATTATAGCAAAGTAATTGAGGATTTCCCCCCATCCTGCACCGAAAGTAACAGCCTTGAAGTTTCAAGTTTAATAATAATTTGATGAATCGCTTAATCTAAATTCTAAGCGATGTACATGTTAATAAAATTACAATGTAAGGGGGATAATACAATAAATAAGACTTATTGACAAATTTTATAAGACTAGAAACATAAGGGAAGAGATGGGTAAGAATTACAATTTATATAAAAGTTAAAGAAACAAATAAGGAGGACACATAAGGAAAGGGAAAAAGGAAAAAATAAAATAGAATAGAATTTTAAAAAAAAAATTTTTTTAAATGATTACTTCAATAAAAAGTTTAGAAAGAAAAAATGATATTGGTTCAAAGACTAAATGATTAATTTATAAGATAATTTATGATAGTGTACCCTGGCTAGAGAGAGGGTTAACTTCAGTGCTGTGATAACATGGTAATTAATGATGGGACCCGTCACCTTTGAATATTTGCAGACATTTTCACCAACTTAGGAATACCAAGCTAAGATAAAAGCCAAATCAACTATTTAACCAGAGAGAAAAAGGAACTAGGTCTGTTTAAGTCTGTGAATTGCTCTACTTCCTCAGATTTTCTTTTAAAAAGAATTTATGTATTATTTATCCTGAATTCTAAAGTACTCATGTATACCTAACCAAGGAAAAAAGGACAACATAAAAAATTAGTGAAATTCTGAGTTTTTCTACATTGTTGATAGTGAGAAGCACTTTATTTTAATGACCATTTGCAGCAAAGCTGAATATGGCCAAATATTAATTTCAGGCTA
This sequence comes from Geotrypetes seraphini, assembly GCF_902459505.1. Lineage (NCBI taxonomy): Eukaryota > Metazoa > Chordata > Amphibia > Gymnophiona > Dermophiidae > Geotrypetes > Geotrypetes seraphini. The sequence goes on from NC_047090.1 coordinate 160,868,955, forward strand.
ATTTCAGCATCAAAGCCAAAATTCTGTCAACCTCTAATCCTGGATAATATATATGGTTTTGTTTTGTTTTTTTTAAATTAATATTGTTTCCCCAAAAATAAAACACTGTCTTATATTCATCTTGGGCCCAAAAAAGGCACTAACTGCCTCTTTTACAAAGCTGCACAGCAACAGCACTAAAGCCCTTTAAATCTCTATGGGCTTCGGGGCCGTTAGCGCAGGGCAGCCGCTAATGCGGCTTTGTAAAAGAGGCCATAAGTCTTATTTTCGGGGTAGTTCTTTTTTCACGTACTGTACAATGATAATCTCTTCCTTCCTCTCCCCCACTTCAATTCTTCCTATTTCTTTCTCTTCCCCACATGTGTAGCATCTTTCCTCCCCTCTCACCCATCCCCTTGTGCATTAGAACCTTTGCAGTTTGTATCCCTCCCTCCCATCCCTTGTGCAGCAGGACCCTTGCAGCTTGTATCCCTCCCTCCCTCCCATCCCCTTGTGCAGCAGAATCCTTGCCGCTTGTATCCCTCCCTCCCATCCCTTGTGCAGAAGAACCCTTGCTGCTTGTATCCCTCCCTCCCATCCCTTGTGAAGCAGAACCCTTGCAGCTTGTATCCCTCCCTCCCATCCCTTGTGCAGCAGAATCCTTGCAGCTTGTATCCCTCCCTCCCATCCCTTGTGCAGCAGAATCCTTGCTGCTTGTATCCCTCCATCCCATCCCTTGCAGCTTGTATCCCTCCCTCCCCCCATGCATCCCCCGCTGACCTTCCATCTCTCCCGCTGACCGTGAAACCAAAATACTGTACCTTGTAACAAACAGCAGTATCACAGCAATGTAGACAGGCTGCTTCGCAGTCTTCTCCTGCCCGGGCACATATGCCGTGTTACTGATGACATCAGCAGTGATGCAGTAGAACGACGCCCGGACAGGAAAAGGCCTTGAAGTAGCCTGTCCACATTGCTGAGACCTGCTGTTTGTTACAAGTTACATATTTCGGTCTCACAATCGGCAGGAGAGATGGAAGAGTCAGCAGGGGGTCAGCGGAGCGACTACGGCTTATTTTCAGGGGTAAGGCTTATATTAAGACCACCCCAAAAATCATGCTAGGGCTTATTTTCGGGGTAGGTCCTATTTTCAGGGAAACACGGTAGCTTTTATTTGTTGCCAAGGAATATTATACAAAACAACGCATCCATAAAATCAATAACCAAAAGAACCATAGAACTGACATACACAAACATCATACACAAGATGTCCATTATGGTACAGAAAGCAGCCAGCAACATTAACTGCACCCCACCCCCTCCCCAAACACAAGATTCCCCATACATCACCCTCTTGGTACTGTGTTCCTCCACTCTTCATAGCATTGCCATTTCCTAATGAAACTCCCCATCCTATGATGCTTCAAGGCTGTCAGCCTAATTAGAGTATATCAATCATCCAATTTAGTCAGCAATAATTGCATGTCTGGAGCAATAGACTGTTTCCAACTGGCTGCCAACACAAGTGAGACACCATCAAGAACAGTTTGATGAAGTATAGATGACAGGGCTTGGAACACCGAGATCCAGTACCCCCGCGCCATTCCACAATCCCACCACATATGTGGCTAAAAGAATAAGGGTGTAATACCAGTGCAGCAGTGTTTTGTACCTATTTTCCACCATTACAGTGGCTAAGCCCAGCGTGCCAGTATGCTTCCAAGTCATGTTCCATTCCTCTGGAGTTATTTCCCTGCCTAAATCTGCTTCCCACGATAACATGTTTTTCAGGGGGACTTCAGATCTGCAATTTAAGAAGGTATATATTGCAGAAATCGTCCCCTTTTTGAACTACGGGACCAGCAATTGTTCAAATTCAGTTGCTGCCGCCCCCCAAGGAGCTCACCCAGAACCCCAGCCTGCTGAATATAGTCCTTCACTTGGAGATCTGGGAAAAAATCTCTAGATTCCAAACCATACCTTCCTAGAGGTCTCCAAATGATTGCACCATCCTTCCCTCTACATCAGGGATCTCAAAGTCCCTCCTTGAGGGCTGCAATCCAGTCGGGTTTTCAGGATTTCCCCAATGAATATGCATGAGATCTATGTGCATGCACTGCTTTCAATGCATATTCATTGGGGAAATCCTGAAAACCCGACTGAATTGCGGCCCTCAAAGAGGGACTTTGAGATTCCTGCTCTAGATCAATGAATTGCCCCACACAAACCAACCCTCAAAGTTCCCACCGTTGAAAGACCCCCCGCTCTATCTCCGGGAGCAATTTCAGGGTTAAACCGGAGTGGAGTGTACCAAGAATGTCGCAGACCCCGCAGGGCCAGACAGTCCCCCAAGTGACAGACCCTTATGGCAGTCTCCACAGCTTCCAGACCCCCATACACTTCCTACCATGTCAGATGGTGGAAGGCAGTGATCTCAAACTCAAACCCTTCGCAAGGCCATATTTTGGATTTGGAGAGCCACAGAAAAAAATATTTGCATGAGGTAAAACTCTTTATAGTTTTTATAAATCTCCCCTCCCCCCCGAAGGCCTGCATGTTCCCCCCTTTGCAGCAGTCCTCCAACTTTTCCCCCTTGGCCTCCCGATCTTAGAATCAGCTAATTACCACAGCCTGCAGAGAGGATCGCCAATGCTGTAGCTTTCCTTGCAGGCTGCCATCGGCCTCTGCAGCATGATCCCTCTGACATGGTCCCGCCCCTCCTCTGACATTAGGGGCAGGATCGAGGAAGAGGGAACATGCTAATGAGGACAATGGCAGCCTGCAAGGAACGCTACAGCACCGGCAATCCTCTCTGCAGGCTGCAGTAATTATCTGAAGGTAAGAGCAGGAGGCCAGGGGGGGAAGCTGAAGGATTCTGCAATGAGCGTACAGCACTAGTACAAGACCTGGTGGGCCGCATGTGGCCCCTGGGCTGCAAGTTTGAGACCACTGCTTTAGAGGGAGCGAGTGTGATTCCACCCTCCCCCCTTTTTCCTGGAAAATGCCTCTACATTCAAAGCAGTCAGTGGTGGGGTACTATGGCTAGAGGAGACCTATGAGAGGGGCTGGAGGTTCCCTTTCCCAGGAGGGAGTGGGAAGAATGTGGCACAGTGGTTAAAGCTACAGTCTCAGCACCCTGAGGTTGTGGGTTCAAACCTACGCTGCTCATTGTGACCCTGGGTAGTCACTTACTCCCCCCACTGCTCCAGATACACTAGATAGATTGTGAGCTCGCCAGGACAGACAGGGAAAAATGCTTGAGTACCTGAATAAATTCATATAAACCATTCTGAGCTCCCCCGGGAGAATGGTGAAGAAAATTTAATAAATAAAAGAGGGAGGGAGGGAGTGTAAACTAGGCTTTTTGATTGTTCCACTCTCCCGCCAAAGCCTGAGACACAATCCCAGAGATTTGGGAGGGAACCAACAAGAAATTGTAAATAGTTCAGACTAAAGGGAACTGGAAGCAACAGGGGAAAATCTGCTGATGGAACCAGTGTCATACCTAGCATATGTGCTACCCGGGGCCCATCATTTTTTGGCACCCCCCATCCCCATCCGTATGAAAAACATGATTTTTAGTAACAATCCACACATCACACAAGAGTGTACCTAGGAAAAGGCAGCATCTTACATACTGTAGTGAGCAGTACATTAATACACCCAATTGTAAAACTAACAAGCCAGACTAGTGCAGATCAATCCTACACAGTCAATCCTAACAGAAAACCATGTCTTTTCGAACACACACAGAACACAGAAAACACCTTCGCCTAGTATGGAATATGTAATCACAAACTAACCCCTCCCCCTTTTACAAAACTGTATTGTGGTTTTTAGCCACGGTGATAACAGCTCAGTTGCTCATAGAATTCTGAGCATCAGAGCTGTTACCACCACAGCCAATGCTAAAAAACGCTCTACAGTTTTGTAAAAGGGGGAATAAAATAGAAATACATAGACAAAGGTTAAACTGAAGCACAAGTTGGACTCTGCATACAATGCAACACCGCAAAAACAGTGTTGCATCTCCCTTAAAGAAAAATAAATAAATATAATTTTTTTCTATCTTGTCGTTTCTGGTTTCCTCATCTTCTTGTCACTCTCTTCCTTTCATCCACTGTCTACCCTCTCTCTGCCCCTTCTATATAGCATCTTCTCTCCTTCTATTCCCCTTCCAGAAACTTTATGCCTCCTCCTTCCATCTCCCATTGGTCTGGCATCCATCTTCTTCCCTTCCCTCCTCCAATGATCTGGCATCTCTCTCCTCTCTTCTTCCCTCTCCCACATCCCCATGGTCTAGCATTTCACACTCCTCTCTCCCTTCCCCCCACTTCCTTCAGCATCTGCCCCCTTTCTTTCCCTCCAACCCAATTCCATGCAGTATCCTTCCCACTTATGCCTCTTTCCCCTTTCCCTGCACACCAATTCCATCAGCATCTGCCCCCTTTCTCTCCCTCCACCACCCTTCCATATCACCCTGAACCCCATTCTCACCTTCCACACCCTTCCATACCACCCTAACCCCCTTTCTCTCCCTTCACCATCCTGACTCCCCTTTCTTACCCTTCACCATGCTTCCATACCACCCTGACCCCCCTTTCTCACCCTTCACCACCCTGACTCCCCTTTCTTACCCTTCACCATGCTTCCATACCACCCTGTACCACCCTGACCCCCCTTCTCTTCCTTCACCACCCTTCCATACTACTCTGACCCCCTTTCTCTCCCTTCACCACCCTGCTATGCTTTCTCTCTCCATCCAAATCAGCAAGGTCCCATAACTGCTTCTGCCGCCTCTTCTCCAGAAAAGGTGACGTCGTAGGGGTGGGCTGGCAGACACAGGGAGTTGCGGCAGGTTCCCGTGATGACTGCAGCTGCCGGTCCACCCCCATCTGACATCACTTACCTCTTCCGGAGCAGAGGCGGTAGATGCAGTCATCGCGGGACCTTCCTGCACTTCAGCGCAGCTGCTGACTCTGCTCCGGAATAAGCAGTGGCGTACCAAGGGGGGGGAGGGCGGTCCGCCCCGGGTGCAGCCTTAGGTGGGGTGCACAGCCGGCCAGGTCCAGAAAATGGTCGATCGCCAAGGCAAAGTGAGTCGATTACGGAGCCCATCCCGGGCTCCATGATAGACTCACTTTGCCTTGGCGATCGACCATTTTCTGGACCTGGCCGGCTGTGCACCCCCCCTAAGGCTGCCGTCAGAGAGGAAGTTCGGGTCAATCGCTGCCTGGCTGGGCGGAACTTCCTCTCCGACGGCAGAATTGATGTCAGGGAGAGGAATGCTGGTCGGCCCGAGGCAAGGAAGCAGAGAGAGCTTGGGGCAGCCACGGCAGCGGCTTTGGGGCCTGTTCCCCAATGGTGGCAGCAGTGGCTTGGTGGAGGGCAGGGAGAAAGAAAGAAAGGGGCAGGCAAGGAGACAGAAGGGAAACAGAAAAAAAGAAAGGGCAGGAAGAGAGGAAGAAAAAGTTGGGGGAGGGAATGAGGTCTGGAGGAGAAGAAGCATACAGGCTGAAAGAAGGGAAGAAAGATTGGATGCACAGTCAGAAGAAGTAAGTGCAACCAGAGACTCATGAAATCCCCAGACAAGGTAGGAAAAATGATTTTATTTTCAATTTGGTGATCAAAATGTGTCTGAATTTATATCTGCTGTCTATATTTTGCACTATGGCCCCCTTTTACTAAACCGCAATAGCGGTTTTTAGTGCAGGGAGCCTATGAGCGTCAAGAGCAGCCCTGGGCATTCAGCACAGCTCCCTGCGCTAAAAACTGCTATTGTGGTTTAGTAAAAAGGAGGGGGTATATTTGTCTATTTTTGTATGGTTGTTACTGAGGTGACAGTGCATAGTCATCTGCCTTGACCTCTTTGAAAAAAACCCAGAATAGGAATGATAATTAACATTTTCTCAGCGTACAGTGTGCTTTGTGTTTTTTTTTAATTTTATTGTTGGTAGATCATTTTGACTTGGTCATTTTAAAAGTAGCTCGCAAACCCAAAAAGTGTGGACACCCCTGAGCTAGAGCGTTGAAGCTGCATGTGGCAGCCATAAAGGTCATCTCTGACACAACCGGAAGTTACATCAGAGACAACCTTTACGGCAACCATATGCAACTACAACGCTCCGGCTGCTGTAAGAAGGCAGTTTAGACATCGCCGGCCACAGGGCAGGGAGGTTTGTCGGACAGGGCCTGTTGTTCCAGGGGGGGGGGGGGGGCGTTGCAGGTCTTGTTGCCAAAATCGGAAAGGTGAGGAAGGGAGAAAGATTGGCCTGTGGTGGATGGAGAGATTGAGAGAAGGGAGCAGATGATGGAAGTGGGTAGAAAGGGGAGAGAGAAGAGGTCAGATGATGGAAGTGGGGAGAAGGGAGAGCAAATGCTGAATGGAAGTGGAGATAGAGAACACATACTGGATGGAAAGAGGGATAAAGAAAAAGGACATATGCTGGATGGGGGAAGAAGATAGAGTTAGTGAGATAGTGGAGGGGTGAAGGAAAGGGGTGGCATGCTGTGGGTAGACATAGTAAAAAGAGGAAAACTGAGGACTGCATAGTAAGAAAGAATCTAATTTAAACGGAGGAAGAAAATAAAGAAGGAAGACCAGAGAACGAAATGGAAGAGAGAGAAGCCAGAGAACAGGGAAGGAGACAGAGATATCAGATCTGAGCGGAGGAAATGAGAAGAGAGAGATGCTAAAAACCACAGGGGGGAGGGAAAGAGAGATGAAAGGAGAAAGATGCCAGACCATGAATGAGGGAACAGAGGGAAGATGATGGATGCCAGACCAAAGGCGGGGTCTCGAGGAGAGATGGAAGGGGGAGGCATACAGTTTCTGGAAGGGGCATAGAAGGAGAGAAGATGTCATATAGGGAGGGGCAGACAGTGGATGGAAGGAAGACAGTAACAAGAAGAAGAGGAAAGCAGAAACCAGAGAAGACAAAGGTAGAACAAACATTTTCTATTTATTTATTGCTTTAGGAGACATATGACACTGTTTCTCATGGTGTTGCATTTTATGCAGAGTCCAGCTTCTTGCTGGTTCAATTTAACCTTTGTCTATGTATTTCTATTTTATCCCCCCTTTTACAAAACTGTGGAGCATTTTTTAGCACCAGCCATGGTGGTAGCAGCTCTGATGCTCAGAATTCTATGAGTGTCAGAGCTGTTACCACCATGGCTAAAATCCACACTACAGTTTTGTAAAAGGGGGAGGGGTTAGTTTGTGATGACATATTCCAGACTAGGCGAAGGTGTTTTCTGTGTGTTCAAAGATATGGTTTTCTGTTATGATTGACGGTGTAGGATTGATCTGTACTGGTCTGGCTTGTTTAGTTTTACAATGGGTGTATTGATGCACTGCTCACTGCAATATGTAAGATGCTGCCTTTTCCTAGGTACTCATGTGTGACTTGTTACTAAAAATCAGATGGGGGAGTGCCCAAAAATGATGTGCCCCGGGTGTCACATATGCTAGGTACGCCACTGGGAATAAGTACAGCAGCCCTGCTGAGGTGCCATTTAGAGCAGCAAGGGAGGTGCCAGACCCAGCCGGCTGTACATCCCCTGTTTTCAAGTTGGTCAATACATTATTCCTAGATGTAGAAATAGCATAAATCAGGAACAATGGTACCCACAGGTTTGGTTGTAGCTAGGTAGCTTTATGTGACAGTATTACAGCAAGAGTAAAAGCGTTAACTCTACTACGGTAGCTCCTAGAGTCCTAGATATATATGCCCTAACAAAGCATTTCCCCCAACAACATGCACCAGGCGTCCAGTTTCCAGAAGCACAAACCAGAAGAAACTTTCCGTCCATTTGGACTTGGAGCACGGTCTATCCCGAATTACCTTGTGCTGTAGAAGCCCGGTCTGTTCTAGGGCCACTTGCTGAGCCACGTTCTGCAGCTGCTGGGCCGCGTTCTGCACCACCCTCACGGGCTGCTGCAGCGGCGCGGCGGCCGCAGCCGAGCGGGGCACGGTGCCCTGGCCCGTACTCTCCGTCAGAGCCGAGCACTCGGCTCGCTTCTCGCGGTTCCGTTGCTGCTCCTGCGATTTTGTCACTTGCTGGATCACCTGCTGCAGCTCCTCAGGCGCCAGGGCAGCGTGCTGGATAAAGCGAGGCGACTCCTTCGGCCCTTCCACCAGCTGCTCCACGAGTCCGTACTCCTCTTCCGCCCCCAGGCCGCTGCCGCCTTCCACCAAGGTGCCGTCGGGCTGCAAGTAAATGATGGTGTTGGCCGGGGCGCCGTGAATCTCGGCCACGCTCTGCACCTGGCTCTCGGCGCCTGCCGCCCTTAGTCTTTCCAAGGCGGTGGGATCCTCAAAGCCCCCGACCAGCAGTCCTTCCCCGGCGGCCAGAGTACCGAGCACGTGAGCGCTCTTCAGTACCGTCTCCTCTCCGGTCGCAGGCACGTCATGCATCTTGAACTGTTTGGCCACGAGATCCAACGTGGAGCTGCCACAAGCCTGCCAAGTGTAGTGCTCGACGCCGCACACCGCCTGCACGCCCACCGCCATGCTCCTACCGCTGCCCTTCCCCCCAGCGTCCGCCATATTGCAGGTCGGCGGCCCTTGTGACCGTGACTAAAATTCTAAAATCTTCCCGCGATTTTTTTTTCGGTCGCAACGAGCGCCAAAGAGAGTCAGGCCGCGGGCGACATCCTAGGAGCGCTTCGGCGACGGAAAATAATCTGCGGCCCCGGAGCGTCGCACGGCGCCCAGCCAGACGTCACTAACCGTAACTGCACTTGCGTGCATGCGGGCCTGTACGCGGGGAGAACGTGCTACGGGTGCCCGGGAGCATCAATTCTTTCCTGCTAGAATTGCCAATAGAAAAACGCTTGTTTTTCTCAGCAGATTCAAGAGGCAGCATATACTGTATTCAATAAAGGTACCTGGCTGATTTTTGTTATTTTTTAGAAACGCTTTAAAATCAAGTTTTAAATTAAAAAAATAAACAAACAAGTGCTGACTTGTCACATGTGCTATATGCAAGTTAATAGAAAACCTACACCTTGCATTAAACTGGGATTATCTGAATTTTGGATTGTTACTGTAGTAGCTTAAAGTTATAAAACCAGTTTCCCCCACCCCTTTTATCAAGCTGGGCTCGAGATTTTTAGTGCGGGTGACAAGATAAGTGCTCCACACTCATAGGAATTCTATGAGCCGTTACAGTAGGGTTACCTATTTGAGAACTCAAATAGTCCTGCCCCTAGCCTCACCCCTCCCCTGTTGTGTGCAGTTAGGGCCATATAACATAGGGCCTCTTCTATTAAACTGCGCTAACAGTTTTTAGTGCAGAGAGCCACGCTGAATGGCCGACGCTGCTCCTGACGCTCATAGGACGCAGCTCCTGTGCTAGAAACTGCTAGCGCAGTTTAATAGAAGAGGCCCTATTTTATAGAAAAGGAGAACATAAAAGGTTAGCATATTTAGGTGAGGTTTGGAGTAGCCAAGAAAACATAAGAATTATCACTGCTGGGTCAGCCCAGTGGTCCATCCTATCCAGCAGTCCACTCACGTAGTGGCCCCCAGGTCAAAGACCAGTGCTCTAAATGAGTCCAGCCTCACCTGCATACGTCCCAGTTTAGCAGGAACTTGTCCAGCTTAGTCCTGAAACCCCGGAGGGTGTTTTCCCCTACAACAGACTTCGGAAGAGCATTCCAGCTCTCCATCACTCTGGGTGAAGAAGAACTTCCTCACATTTGTACAGAATCTATCCCTTTTCAACTTTAGAGAGTGCCCTCTTGTTCTCCCTACCTTGGAGAGTGTGAACAGTCTGTCTTTATCTACTAAGTCTATTCCCTTCAGTATTTTGAATGTTTCGATCATGTCTCCTCTCAGTCTCCTCTTTTCAAGGGAGAAGAAACATAGAAACATAGAAAAAAGCAGCAGAAAAGGGCTATAGCCCACCAAGTCTGCCCATTCCAAGTATCCCCTCCCCTGAATTTAAGCCCTTAAAGATCCCACGTGAGTATCCCATTTTCTCTTAAAATCCGTCACGCTGCTGGCCTTTATCACCTGGAGTGGGAGTCTGTTCCAATGATCCACTACTCTTTCGGTGAAGAAGTACTTCCTGGAGTCGCCATGAAACTTCCTTCCCCTGATTTTCAGCGGATGCCCTCTGGTGGTCGAGGGTCCCATGAGCCAGAAGATATCATCTTCTGACTCATGTGTCCCGTGATGTACTTATATGTTTCAATCATATCTCCCCGTTCTCTTCTTTCCTCAAGTGAGTACAGCCACAATTTTTTAAATCTTTCTTCATACGTGAGATCCTTGAGCCCCAAGACCATCCTGGTGGCCGTTCGCTGAACCAACTCGATCCTCAGCACGTCCTTTCGGTAGTGTGGTCTCCAAAACTGAACACAGTACTCCAAGTGAGGCCTCACCATGGCTCTGTACAACGGCATCATAACTTCAGATCTCCTGCTGACGAAACCTCTGCGGATACACCCCATCATTTGTCTTGCCCTGGAGGAAGCCCTCTCCACTTGATTGGCAACCTTCATGTCCTCACTAATGATCACCCCTAGGTCGCGTTCCGCTGTGGTCCTAACCAAGGTCTCACCATTTAGTACATAAGTTCTACGCGGGTTTCTCTTACCCAGGTGCATTATCTTGCATTTTTTAGCATTGAAGCCTAGCTGCCAAGTAGTTGACCATTGTTCCAGCAACAGTAGGTCGTATGTCATATTATCAGGTAATAAGCTTTTGCCTACTATGTTGCAAAGTTTGGCGTCGTCAGCGAACAGTGATACCCTTCCTCTAAGTCTTTGCGTCATATCTCTTATGAATAAGTTAAATAGAATCGGGCCTAGGACCGAGCCCTGCGGCACTCCACTGACCACGTCCGATGCTTCGGATGGGGTACCGTTCACCACCACCTTCTGAAGTCTACCGCTCAGCCAATCCCCAACCCATGTAGTTAGAGTGTCTCCTAATCCTATCGATTTCAGCTTGTTCAGTAATCTTCGATGAGGGACGCTATCAAATGCTTTACTGAAGTCCAAATATACCACGTCCAGTGACTCTCCGGCGTCCAGTTGTCTAGTAACCCAATCAAAAAAGCTAATCAGATAAGATTGGCAGGATCTACCCTGGGTGAACCCGTGTTGGTGTGGATCACGCCCAGTTTCTCCAATCTCTCACTGTACGGCAACTACTCCAGCCCCTTAACCATTTTAGTCGCTCTTCTCTGGACTCTTTCGAGTAGTACCGTGTCCTTCTTCATGTACGGCGACCAGTGCTGGACGCAGTACTCCAGGTGAGGGTGCACCATGGCCCGGTTCAGCAGCATTATAACCTTCTCCTATCTGTTTGTGATCCCCTTCTTTATCATTCCTAGCATTCTGTTTGCCCTTTTTGCCACCGGAGCACATTGTGCAGATGGCTTCATTGACTTGTCGATCAGAACTCCCAAGTCTCTTTCCTGGGAGGTTTCTCCAAGTACCACCCTGGACATCCTGTATTTGTGCATGAGATTTTTGCTGCTGACATGCTACTGACTTTGCACTTATCCACATTGAACCTTGCAGGGGATTATAAGATTAAGAGTGAGCAAAACAAGAATTTATTTGCCCGTATCTGAGGAAATTACCTTTCAAAGGCGTCCCTATAAAGGAAACTTTCTTAAACCTATCTAATACTGTTTCTTCTCTAAGATAGACTAGTAAGGAATTCCAGAGTTGGGGAGCTGTAATTGAGAAGATGTCATTTTAAGGTTACTATTTTAGGGTCTATTTTATCAAGCCAAATAGCATGGGCTGATGCAGTAAATGCACCAAAGCCCATAGGGATTGAATGGGTTCAGTACATATGCTGCACGGCACTCACTACCATGGGTTTATAAAGAGGCCCTAAATGGCATTTTAAACAGATTAAAAAAAAAAAAAACCAGACTGGGTATCCAGTGACATTTTAGGGAGTGAAGGAGATAGGGTGGTGTCACCAGAGCTTAGGGACTCTCATATAGTATATAGGAAAAAAAGATAAAGGTCAAGTAATCAGGGCCTGAAATAGAATTTTCCTGGTCAGGTTGAGTTAAACAGAGTTGGGTAGTAACAAAGTACAGTTACTTTGTTACAATTTTCAGTAGTTTCAGGAGTAATGAGTTACATTTGTTTTGCTTTACTTTTTACTTCTAAATGGTTACTTTAAAGCTGAACTTTGTAATAAAGGGTTTGTTTGTTTGTTTGTTTTTTGGAAAGCTATTTTTAAACCAAAGTATTCAATCTAAATGTAAGTGAAAATGTTGCAGCTCCCAGCAGTGGTGAGTCGCCAAGTAATGGTTGGATGGAGCCAGGACCGATGATAACAGCACTGTTGTGTCCCTTGCCCCTTGGCATAAGTATTTCTCTCCAGAATAGCCAATCTTCTCCAGCCACGAACACACACCCCTCCTCTGACCTTATAAGCACAGGCACTCTGTTTTATGCTCCACTCGAATCACACAAAGCCCTGAATTAAATTTGCCACAAGGACAACAGTGCTGGCAGAGGATATCCAGGGCACACCATTCCCGCTTAATCTATCCCAGCAACACTCAACATAGTTAAGCATATCCTGATGAATGAAAGGCATGCCACCGCCTCTTCTTTCCAAAGTTTGTTGCTATGATGTATTATCCCCTATCTCTCTCCCTGGGTCCATCCAGTGTCTCACTTGCTCTCCCTCTCCTCACCTTTACTTCCAGGGTCTAGTGTCTCTCTCAGTCTCTACTTCTTGTCTTGATCACTGACAACAGTAGCCTGCTCTGGCCAACATCAGGGCCTTCTCTGTCCCCAGGCAGAAGCAGGAAGTTACTTCACAGGAGGCAGGGACACTACAGAGCTAAAACCCCAATGCCCTCCAGGGAGGCGATGAGGAAAGAGGGACTGAGAAAGATGCAGTAGTTGAGAAGTAGATGAAGAGAAAGATGTTTAAGCCATCGGGGGGGGGGGGGGGAGAGGAGAGGGCATTGCGCTTGATTGGGGGAGGATGACTAGAGGGAGATGGAGATGGAAATATGCTGGACTGGGGGGGTGAATGGAGGGGGGAAAATGTGCTGGACCTGGGTGGGGGTAAATTGTGGGAGATATAACTGTGGATATCTTTTATTCATTTGGATGTTTATGTGTTGTGCCTTTTGATTTTAGAGTTTATAGCCTCCTGATATTGGCAATATTGCAGGATATTAATAAGTTTTAATTATTTCAGCCTAAAATTAGTAAAATAAAATGCTATTTGATGGAAAGTCTGATGTGCCTAGCATTTCGCCATGGCCTCACAGATATGATGTTTAAAATGTGTTAGCTATAATGTTTACAAGTATAAGTTTCTTTGCTTATTGTGTGCACCAAAAGAAGTGTCAGCCTATATGAATTCACTATTTAATCTGAGGAAATATGTAGAACAAATTAACCCAACTCAAATGAAACAATATGATAAACTGATTGCATCAAACAAGAGAATGAATTTGAAGTCTCCAGTGCCACATAAATGCAGTGTATGCTGGACAATCCATCATTTACAAATTCAAGCACTCATACTATAGTGCAAGCTGCTCTGGACAATCGTCAGCCTGCTGTAGATTAGGCAGTGGAACTTCGGGCGCTTTCAAATTGAACGGGAAGTGACAGGAGGGTGAGGAGCCCTCACAGGGCCATGAAACCAGTGGCGAGGAAACCGAAAAAAAAAACAAAAAAAAACATAGCAGCAGAGCTCTGGTTTCAGCTGAGCCATTGGTCATCAGGCACTGTTCCCCTGCAACTGGAGTCCATGTGGCCTGGGGCCACCAGCAGTGGACTAGTAATATATCTTGCCTTCTCTCCTCCCTCCTCGGCCTCCAGTGTGCAGCATACAGATAGGAACCCAGCTGAGAGCTGCTGGTGGAAGTTTACAAGCATTGGGCAACCAATTTGGATGAGACTGTGGAGACTGAATGGGATTTTATTTGCTTGACTATACCTTTCTTTTGTGGGATGGTCTAATTTTGATCTTTCTTTTGTTTGCTGCTTCTTAGTTGTACCTTGATGTAGTTTCTTTGTCTTTATCTACAGTACACTTCTTTTTTTCTTCTTCTCTCTTTGGAAATCAATTTTTCTTAGATATTTAATGTAACAAATGATATTAAACATAACATAAACATAGCAATATGAACAAATTCCATGCGTTTGGTTCAAGAAAAAAAAAAAATCCCTGTATTAACAACATATCTTTCTTATTTAATAATTTGTTGTCTCAGGTACTTTAGCTAGATTGTGAGCCTTCGGGACAGTTAGGGAATTTCCAAATACCTAATCTTTACTTTTTATTTTTACTTTTATTTTATTGTAACCCGTTCTGGGCTCTTGGGAGGACGGGCTATAAAAATGAACAAATAAATAAATAATCCTTGACTTCATTATTTGAGATATGCAGCCTCTCAGTACAGGCAGTCCCCAGGTTAAGAATGAGTTCCGTGTTTTAAACCATTCTTAAGTTTAATTTGTATGTAACTTGGATCCTGTACAGTACACAGACTATAAAAATATTAAACATTAAATAAACAGTCTTCAAAATTAGGTACTGTAGTTTAAATAGAAAGAAAAGATAGGAGGTTTACACTTACTTTTGTTCTTCATCTGTTCCTTCATTTGTCCACCATCACATCCAACATTTATCCTTCTCATCTCTCTCTTCCCCATGCATCTGTACCTCATGCCTCTACTACCACCACCATATCCAATATTTCTCTCTCCCTCCCTATGCCTAACAATTGTCCTCTTTATTTCTCCATGTGCCCCATCTTTCTTTTCCTCTCACTCAGACACCCATGTCCAACAATTCTCCCTTTCTGTTCCCTCTCCCACCTCAGCATCTCTTTCCCACTCCCTCCATTCTTCCAACCTATGTCTCAAGTTCATGCTCCTCTCCCTCCCTCCATTCTATGTCCCAAGTTCATGCTCCTTCCTTCCTTCCTTTGTCTAAAGTTTGTGCTCCCTCCTTTCCTTCTGTATCTCAAAGTGACCCTGCTTCTCCCTTCCTTTGCCAACGTACCCCTCTTCCTCCCTTCCGAATACCAACATGCCCCTCACTGTCATTCCCTCCCTTTGTGCTGTGTCCCAAATTCATGCCTCCCTCCCTCCTGCAGATGTTTACTCCTCCCAGCCACTCTTCTCTTCACAAAGCTGTGGCCGTGGTTCCTGTCAGAGGGAAGGCTTCTGGGTCAGCCATGGGCAATGTGCAGGAGCCGCTATTTGTAGATTTGTGAAGAGAAGTGCAGCTGAGAGAGGGAGATAGCCAGAAGAGGTAAATACCTGTGGAAGTGAGGGAAACACAAATTTGGGACACATCACAGAGGGAGGGAAGGATGATGAGGGGCGTGTTGGGACATGGAAGGGAGAAGCAGACCCAGGTTTGTAAGTATAAGTACATAAGTCAGATGTTCTTAACCTGGGGACTGCCTCTACTACAGAATCACCAGCATTTCAAGACTTGATTATGGCCATTGTTCCAAAATTATGATCAGAAAAATTGCTGTGCAATGGATTAAAGAATATTTTCAAGAAATTAAGAAGAACTTGATTCAGCAACTAGAAAGTCAACAGTTTGTTGCTGCTTCTGCAGACTGTTGGTCCTCCTTTGGGGTGACAGTCCACTGGAAGATCAGAAGATGATACAAAAATATCACCAAAACAACTATTGACAATAGCTCCAATTTCTGCAAAGCTGTTCAACAATTTTCTAAATCTCTACAATATGCTAATCAAATTACATCAAATGAGGACTTCCAGTTTGGAGCGCATGGCAAGCAGACATGGATAGAGAGAGCTCCATGTCTTCCCCTCATGTAGAGACTTAAAAGTTGTTTTTTTGCCCACTTCAATTTTCTTGATCGGTTACAAGAGCACGATCCTGAAGTTACTAAAAGGGAAAGCTCCTAAAAATATAAAATAAATGTACATGCTGAAGACCACACAGAAGGAGAGAGCAGGCCGTGGAGCATAGAGATCCCAATGGTGATGGTGAGGACAGCGAGACAGGATCAGAGGGAGAGGGTGGTTTTGGCCTTGTACTCCAGGATCTCAAAGAGACTAAAGAGGAAATTTTCCAAACAGTCCTGAGCAAATTTGATGAGCGCTTTGAAAGTTTGGTGTTCCGAGTTGGAGAGACAGAGCAGAGAGTGTCAACTCTGGAGGACTGGCTGGAGATGGAAAGTACCTCTATCTCTAATCTCTACATTCTCAAGTAAGATTTCTTTGGGACCAATTGGAGGATCAGGAGAACTGGAGCCGACATTTGAATATTCAAATTTTCAGCATACCTGAAAAGGTTGAGGATGTGAATCCTTACCAGTATGTTCAAGAGTTGTTGTATGCCTGTTTCCCAGGCTCTGTGGTGGTCCCCCAGTAAAAGGTGAAGAAGGCTCATAGAGAACTTCGGGCCATTCCCAGGAATGGCTCCACGAGCCTTTATTGTTGAACTTCAAGGAGGTGGAGCACGTATTAACAATGGTGCGATGCCAACACGGTGGTGGATTATAATGGAGTGGCTGTCCGAGTTTTTCTGCCTTTGCACAGGCTACAATGAAAAAAACACGAGCTGCTGCACTGGAAAGATACAGTGCAAAAGTTGGGGTATAAAGAAGGAATCTGGTATCCTGCTAAATTAATGATTCTACACAAATGGTGTAAATACATTTTTTTCCTACTCTGGAATTGGCGAAGAAATTTGTCACAACTTTATTGAATAATCAGGAGTAGCAGGATGCCAGAGAATTGCAGAAGAAGGTTTGCTCAGCAGATTCTTCTGAGGCTGCTTCTGAGAATGCTGGAGGCTTTCTCTCAAGGACGTGAGATGGAAGATTGTAGGAGATACCCCAATCATGGGGGGAGGGGGTTACAGCTATTTACTACGCCCGAAAATGGTGACTCTGTTCAGTATTTTCCTGAGTCCTTTGTATAATTTTGTGACTGGCTGTTGTCAGCTCAATCTGTTTGATCTGTTGCTTGATTGGGTTGAGGTCGCCTGGTGGTAACTTATTTGTTGATGGGGTATCGGGGGGCTGTCAGAGACCATATTTGTTGAAGGGTTTTCTGTGTTTGGGGTGGCTGTGAGAGGTGTGTTGAAGTGTAGATGTGGTGTGTGCATATGTGGGGAGTGGAGGGGTGTGGGGTGAGTTTTTGGTTGGTGGGGTTTTTTGTCAAGGGGAGACTTTTTTTATCTCTGTGATGAAGGTGGCTCTCTCTGGTAGACACGATGGGGAGGGAGAGGGGTTAGTGGTGTGTAGGGGAAGGAGGGCTAGGGAGTTTGGGGGGGGTTATAGTTTGCAGATGGCTGGATGGGGAAGAGGTTTTGGGTGGGCTGAATGGGCCAGAGAAGAGAAAGCGGGTGTTGAGTTATTTGAAAAAGCTGAAAGCAGACATAATACCACTGCAGAAGACCAAACTTACATATATAGAGCATTCAAAGCTGCAAAGGGGAAGTTATGGAGAGATTATTGCATCTTCTTTCAACAGTAAGAAACACGGGTGGTGGCCATCCTTTTTAGGAAATCTGTGCCCTTTGTTAAATATGAAGAGGGGAGAGATAGGAAGGGAAGAGTAATCTAGGTTACGGGGAGTTGGTGGAAAAAGAAGTGAGCTTTCTGAATGTATATGTACCCAATGAAGACAAAATGATCCTTTTTTGGACATGGTGTACTTCATTTGAGAAAGTGGCTAAGGGGGTGAAAATTATAGGCGGGATTTCAATTGTGTCTTAGGAGAATCGGATAGATCGGGCAAATTGGGGAGAGGGTAGAGGAGGGAGGGGAAGGCCTTGAAAGATGCCATAGATATGTATGCATTAGTGGTTGTTTGGTGGAGACGCTCACCGGGGGTCCGGGAATACACCTGCTTTTCCCAGCAGTACACCTCCTTTTCTAGTATTTACTTTTTTTTTGTGATGGAAGAAGGTAGTCTCAGTAAGGTTATATCAGGGTCATGGAACCTATGGGGCTCATAATCGAAAGAGAAAAACATCCAAAAACCAGCCTAAGTCAGCACTTGGATGAACATTTCTCAAAAATGTCCAAGTGCAGATACTAAAAATGGGTTTTGGACATATTTCTAAACGACCTAGGCCTTCATAGTGCCACCCAATGTCCAAAGCTAAACGGGGCATTTCAGGAGGAGTGTCGAGGGTGGGAATTGGGTGGGACATGGGCCGGCTTAGACTTAGTCGTACAGCATGTATAACCAAAAGTTATACAGCCAACGATAGACAGAACTTGGACGTTGTGCCTTAGACCATGTAAAACATGGTCTGTCACAAAAACCCACCTAAACTCACCAGATAAGCACTGCAAACACATAAAACAGACCCCCATACACTACCCCAGTGATCACCGACCCACCCCACCCCCATAAAAATATTAATCACACCTTTAAAATTCAGCCTCCATTCCATCATCACCTGGC
Source organism: Geotrypetes seraphini (assembly GCF_902459505.1). Lineage (NCBI taxonomy): Eukaryota > Metazoa > Chordata > Amphibia > Gymnophiona > Dermophiidae > Geotrypetes > Geotrypetes seraphini. Next base: position 160,887,358 of record NC_047090.1, read on the forward strand.
CACCTGACATAGGAAAGCCTAGTCGTACAGCACAGAGGCAGTTTAAGTCATCTTGGGGGTGGGTTAGGGACTCATGGAGAGGAGGACCTATGCCCATAAGCCCCTGTAATCACTGCATTGATACTTAAACATGTGCACTCCCCTATACACCCCCAAAACCCTTTTTTACTGGCATATAAGTGGCTCCTGCAGCCATAAGGGCTATTGGGGTGGTAGATAAGTGTGTCTAGGGGATTATGGAGGTGGTTTGGGAGGCTCACCGTAACCTATAAGGGAGCTGTAGGGAGGAGAAGACATGGCACCCTTTTTTTGTGAAGTTCACAGCAGTGCCCTGTAAGGTACCCCACTATTTAGGTGGCATGTCTGGGTGTGCAGTCCATCACTTTGCAGACCCCCTCCCACATCCAACAAGGCTTGTTCTAGGTGTTTTGGACTTGGACAAAAAGTTGGACAAAGATGTGGTATAAAGATGGACGATTTAGCGGCTTTGATGATCAGATCGGCAGGACGCATAATTAGACGATTTTCAAAACAAAAATTTTGGACGTATTTTTTGAAAATGTGTCTTAGGCTGTTTTTTTACTTTGGACGACTTGCGAGTTGGACGTAAACGGACTTAGACGTCCCTTTTGATTATGCCCCTCCACTTGTCTCTCTGATCACGCTGCTATGGTAATGAATTTGGAGGGCAAGGAAGAGGGGAAGCATGGGCCATGGAGATTGAATGTTGGGCTATTGGGGAAAAATGGTGTTCATGAGAATTTTCAGGTTGCTTGGTTGGAATTTTTATCTTTCAATGACATGGCGGATGTTTCTGTCCATATTCTGTGGCGAGGAGAGCGACATGAATGATTAAGGGCATGGAAAACCTTTCATACACTGAAAGATTGGAGAGACTGGGGCTCTTCTCCCTGGAAAAGCGGAGACTCAGAGGAGACATGATAGAGACCTACAAGATGGACAAGGTGGACAAAGCCATGGGACCGGACAATCTGCACCCCAGAGTGCTCAGGGAGTTAGGTGATGTCCTGGCAGAACCGTTAGCCGTGCTCTTCAATCTCTCACTGAATACAGGGACAGTCCCCTTGGACTGGAAAACAGCTAACGTCGTTCCTCTACACAAAAAGGGTTGCAGGACAGAGGCTGCAAATTACAGACCGGTGAGTCTGACATCGATAGTATGCAAACTCATGGAAACACTGATCAAACGCCAATTGGACACGGTCTTGGACGAAGGGAATCTACGGGACCCCAATCAGCATGGATTCACCAAGGGTAGGTCCTGCCAATCAAACCTCATCAGCTTCTTTGACTGGGTAACAAAAAGACTGGACGAAGGAGATTCACTGGACATAGTGTACCTAGACTTCAGTAAAGCTTTTGACAGCGTCCCACACCGCAGACTATTAAACAAGATGAAATCGATGGGGTTAGGAGAGACTCTGACGGCATGGGTCATTGATTGGCTGAGTGGCAGACTTCAGAGGGTGATGGTTAACGGTACTTTCTCTGAGACATCGGAGGTGACCAGCGGGGTGCCGCAGGGCTCGGTCTTGGGTCCGCTCCTCTTCAACATATTCATAGGAGATCTGACTCAAGGGCTTCAAGGTAAAGTAACATTATTCTCCGACGACGCCAAACTATGTAATATGGTAAGCGAGGGCAATTTACAAGATAGTATGGCGCAGGACCTGCGTACATTGGAATGCTGGTCCTCAACCTGGCAGCTGGGCTTCAATGCTGGAAAGTGTAAGGTCATGCACCTAGGTAGCAGAAACCCGTGTAGAACTTATACCTTGAATGGGGAGACCTTGACCAGGACTTCAGCGGAACGAGATTTAGGAGTAATCATTAGTGCAGACATGAAATCTGCCAATCAGGTGGAGAAGGCTTCCTCAAGGGCAAGGCAGATGCTGGGTTGCATCCGTAGAAGTTTCGTCAGCAGAAAGCCTGCTGTCATAATGCCATTGTACAGGACCATGGTGAGACCTCATCTGGAATACTGCGTGCAATTCTGGAAGCCACATTACCGCAAAGACGTGCAGAGGGTCGAGTCGGTCCAAAGGATGGCCACCAGAATGGTCTCAGGGCTTAAAGGTCTCTCGTACGAAGCAAGACTAAACAATTTGCAGCTCTACACTCTCGAGGAACGCAGGGAGAGGGGAGACATGATTGAGACGTTTAAATACGTCACTGGACGTATAGAAGTGGAAGATAACATTTTCCTTCTCAGAGGCCCCTCAACCACAAGGGGGCACCTGCTCAAACTCAAGGGCAGAAAATTTCACGGCGACACCAGGAAGTATTTCTTCACGGAGCGAGTGATTGATCAATGGAACAAGCTTCCAGTACAGGTAATCGAGGCCAGCAGCGTGCCAGATTTTAAGAATAAATGGGACGCCCATGTGGGATCCCTACGTGGGTCAGGGTAAAACATTGGCTAATCTTAAGGGGAGGGTCTATAGAGTGGGCAGACTTGATGGGCCATGGCCCTTTTTCTGCCGTCAACTTTCTATGTTTCTATGTTTCTAAGATCATGAAGGGCATAGAGAGAGTAGAGAGGGACAGATTCTTCAAACTTTCAAAACATAAAAGAACAAGAGGGCATTCGGAAAAGTTGGAAGGAGACAGATTCAGAACGAATGCTAGGAAGTTTTTCTTTACCCAGCGTGTGGTGGACACCTGGAATGCGCTTCCAGAAGACGTAATAGGACAGAGTACGGTACTGGAGTTCAAGAAAGGATTGGACAATTTCCTGCTGGAAAAAGGGATAGAGGGGTATAGATAGAGGGCTACTGCACAAGTCCTGGACCTGTTGGGCCGCCGCGTGAGCGGACTGCTGGGCGCGATGGACCTCGGGTCTGACCCAGTAGAGGCACTGCTTATGTTCTTATGTTCTTAACACCAGGAAAGCCTTTATGAGAGGTCATCTCTTGAGACTTGTGGCTATTCATAAGAAAGCCCGGAAAGTAGAATTGGGGACTTGTTAACTTCAGAAAGATCATGCTCACACAGGCAATAAGGCTCTTTATAAGGAATTAATGGCTATGAAACAGAAAATTGTTGCTTTAGAAATAGAAAAGAATTAATTTCTTACTAGATTGACTATAAGAACTTATTTTGAGCACAGTAATAGAGCCGGGAAGCTGCTCACCTGGCAACTGCACAAGAAGCAAGTGAATAAGCTGCTGAAAGAGATAGTGGGGGAAGATGGGACATCCCATAAGACTAATGCTGCCATTGCAGATGAATTTAAGAAATGCTATAAACATCTATATAGGTCTGAAGGGGAGAATGATGCCTTTGCTCTTAAACATTATATTTATTCCTGGAATCTTTCACAGTGGTTGAGGAGAATCATCTTAAGCTTAATAAACCTATTGAGGCAGCAGAAATACAATGAGTGATTAAGAGTTTGGCCAGATGGAAGGCATGTGGTAGTGATGACTTACCAGTTGAGTATTATCAGCTGATGAAGGAGGAGGTAGTGATTTGCCGGTCAAGGTTATGAATGAGGCTTTGGGGGAGGGGGGGAATCAGTGTTTTCCCTCATCCATGTATCAAGCTAATGTGGTGGTTTTGCATTAAGAGGGGAAACCCCCAGAGCCCTGTGCAAGCTATAGCAGGGGTCTCAAAGTCCCTCCTTGAGGGCCGCAATCCAGTCGGGTTTTCAGGATTTCCCCAATGAATATGCATTGAAAGTAGCACATGCACATAGATCTCATGCATATTAATTGGGGAAATCCTGAAAACCTGACTGGATTGCGGCCCTCAAGGAGGGACTTTGAGACCCCTGCTATAGACCAATTGGACTATTGAATTGTGATGTATAAATTAATGCAAAGGTTCTGGTGTTTCGATTAGAGAACATCTTACCTAAAATAATGCATCCTGACCAAACTGGTTTTATCAAAGGACTGCTGATCTCTGACAATGTACAGAGAGTGGTTAATATTTTCCATTGGTTGCACTTTCAGGAGCTAGATGCAGAAAAGGCCTTCGATAGAGTGGGAGTTTTTGTTCACCCTATTGCATACAGTGGGTATGGGTGCTAATTTCACAGATTGGATCAAAGTTCTGTATTTGCAACCCCGGTCTAGTATAGTGGTCAATAGGATCTGTTCCCTCTGTTTAAGGGAATCCGTAAGGGTTGCCAACTATCGCCCATGCTTTTTGCATTGGCAATCAAACCCCTAGCTGCTTGTGTTCTGTTGAATACTGAGTTTGTGCAGATTGTTCTTCAGGCACATAAAGTGATGTTATATGCAGATGACGCCCTTGTAGTGATGAGTGGAAAAGTCTCTGCCTTTCCTTTTACAGGAATGGAACATTATTCTGCCTTTTCCGATTATAAGTTAAATGTTGGGAAGACTGAAGCCTTGGCGGTTGACTTTTCTCCATCTGATTGGATAAGTCCTTTTCTCTTCTGTTGGGTCCCTCATCACTTCCGCTTTCTCAGGGTGCAATTGTCCACGAACCCAGCTGATCTGTATCACTTGAACTTCCCACCTCTGCTTAAGAAGATGGGGGAGGAAATGGTGGAATGGAGGAAGTTAACACTGAGTTGGTGGGGAAGAATAGCTGCTTAAATTTGATGATTCTTCCCAAGTTCAATTTTATGTTCGCCCAGCTCCCTTTGGTGATTCAGTCTGCAAACACTTAAATGTTTCAGAGTTTTGTCATTTAGAAATCTTGTTTACCACTGACTATGTAACTATAATGAAACCCTCGACTCAAGCTTTGTATATTCTTGAATATAAAACTAAAATATTCTTGGTCTACCTTGTGCCCGCTCCGATTTTGCTGATTATGAAACTACAAGCTTTTAAGCAGAATAAAAAAAACCCAACCCACTTCAGACTTGTCAGTTATTAGTAAGAGGATTGCTTTGAACGAGGAACTTACAGCAGCTGCAGTATTATATCAAAAGTAGAAGATTGCATGGATCAAGGACTCTAGGCAGAAATAGCTAAGAATGGATTTGTTTTTGAAAAAAACCACAAGTCAAGAGTGCAGTCAGGCCTGCTCAAAATCAGTTGGATATACATGATTTCTTCACTTTCAACAGAACCAAAGGAAAAGGGAGGTCCAACCTTGTCTGCAGTGAAAAAACCAACCAGGAACAAACAAACAAACAAAAACTGCAGATATGTACAACGATGTAGGCAAAATTTATTGTGACAACCAAAGTATATCTAAAAACCTTTTTACCAAACAGGGGACCCAACACGGTCCGTGTTTCGGACAACCTTCATCAGGGGTCCATGATAGAAAAGGAAAGAAAAAAGTGTCACAAAAAAATTGCAGTAGAAAAAATTGCAGTAGAAAAAAACGGATTGTATAAGAACATAAGAACATAAGAACATAAGAACTGCCATCTCCGGATCAGACCTTCGGTCCATCAAGTCCGGCGATCCGCACACGCGGAGGCCCTGCCAGGTGTACACCTGGCGTAATTTATAGTCCACCATATCTTTATATGCCTCTATTAAGGAGATATGCATCTAGTTTGCTCTTGAAGCCTAGGACGGTCGATTCCTCAATAATCTCCTCTGGGAGGGCATTCCAGGCGTCAACCACCCTCTGAGTGAAGCAGAACTTCCTGATATTAGTCCTGAACTTGCCCCCCCTTAGCTTCATTACATGTCCTCTAGTCCGTGTCAAATTGGACAGTGTAAATAATCTTCTCTGCTCTATTTTGTCGATTCCTTTCAGTATTTTGAAGGTCTCGATCATATCCCCACGCAGTCTCCTTTTCTCAAGGGAGAACAATCCTAGTGTTATAAGTCTATCCTCATATTCCAGTCTCTCCATACCCTTCACCAGTTTTGTCGCTCGTCTCTGCACCCTCTCCAGCAGTTTTATATCCTTCTTTAGGTAGGGAGACCAATGTTGGACGCAGTATTCCAAGTGTGGTCTGACCATTGCCCTATAAAGCGGCATTATAACTTTCTCCGATCTACTCGAGATTCCTTTCTTTATCATGCCCAACATTCTATTTGCCTTCTTTGCCGCTGCCGCGCATTGTGCCGACGGCTTCAGGGTCCTATCTATCAGTACACCCAGGTCCTTTTCTTGTTCACTCTTCCCCAGAGTTGCACCTGACATTGTATACTCGTATTCCTTATTCTTATTTCCTAAATGCATTACCTTGCATTTCTCCACATTGAACTTCATCTGCCATTTCTCCGCCCATGTTTCTAACCGACACAAGTCGCTCTGGAGTTTCTCTCTATCCTCCTGCGATCTGATCGCCCGGCATAGTTTTGTATCGTCTGCAAACTTGATGATCTCACTGGATGTTCCTTCCTCCAGGTCATTGATATAAATATTAAAAAGGATCGGCCCAAGTACCGAGCCCTGGGGTACTCCACTAGTCACTTTCTCCCAGTCGGAGAACTTCCCATTTATGCCCACTCTCTGCTTTCGGTTTTCCAGCCATTTGCCTATCCATCTTTGTATATCTCCCTCTATGCCATGGCTTTGTAGTTTCCTGAGAAGTCTTTCGTGTGGAACTTTGTCGAACGCTTTCTGGAAGTCCAAGTATATTATGTCCACAGGCTTCCCACTATCAATTTGCTCGTTCACGGTCTCAAAAAATTGGAGTAAATTCGTCAAACACGATTTCCCTTTCCTGAATCCATGTTGACTGGGTTTCATCAAGTCGTGTGCGTCCAAGTGCCGGACTATGCTATCCTTGATCAGTGCTTCAACCATCTTGCCGGGGACCGACGTAAGACTCACAGGCCTATAGTTGCCCGGTTCCCCTCTCGATCCTTTTTTGAAAATTGGCGTGACGTTCGCTATCCTCCAGTCGTCCGGTATCTGTCCAGTTCTGATTGTCAGGTTTGCAAGTTTTTGCAATAACTCTCCGATTTCAACCTTCAATTCCTTTAAGACTCTCGGGTGAATTCCATCCGGTCCAGGGGATTTGTCACTTTTAAGTTTGTCGATCTGATAGTATATCTGGTCTAAGTCCACTTCAACTGTGGTGAGGCTGTCTTCTATTTCTCCTGGAAACACTTTCTCTGCTTCAGGTATTGTTGAGGTGTCTTCCTTTGTAAAGACAGACGCAAAGAAGGAATTTAGTTTGTCTGCGATTTGTTTATCTTCCTTGATGTACCCTTTTCTTCCCTGGTCGTCCAGGGGTCCCACTGCCTCTTTTGCAGGTTTTTTCCCTTTCACGTATCTAAAGAAGGGCTTGAAGTTTTTGGCCTCCTGGGCTATTTTTTCCTCATAATCCTGTTTGGCATCCCTCACCGCCTTGTGACATTTCTTCTGATCATCTTTATGTTTGTTCCAGGCTTCGGTTGTCTTTATGCATTTCCATTTTTTGAAAGAGTCCTTCTTTTCTTTTATGGCTTCCTTCACCTGTATGGTAAGCCATGCCGGTTCTCTTTTGCTGTTTGTTCTCTGATCTTTGGAAATCCTCGGAATGTAGAGATCTTGTGCTTCTGTGATAGTATTTTTCAGTAGGGACCATGCCTGATCTACCGTTTCAAGTTTGTCCACCATCTTCTCTAGTCGTTTTTCTACCATGGCCCTCATGCGATCGTATTTACCCTTTTTAAAGTTTAAGGTGGTGGTTAAGGTTTTGGCATGTTTCCCTTTCCCGATGTCAAGTTTAAAGTTGATTACATTGTGATCACTCGTTCCCAGTGGAACCACGACTTCCACTTCTGTTATCGGTCCCGTGAGGCCATTAAGGACCAAGTCCAAGGTGGCGTTGCCTCTTGTCGGCTCTTTTACCATTTGTTCCAGGAAGCAATCCCCTAGCACCTCCAGGAACTTGGCCTCCTTGCCGCAGTTGGAGGTTGCTAGTTTCCAGTCTATCCCTGGGAAATTGAAGTCTCCCAATATAATTACATTGCCCGTCTTGCATTCTTGTTTGATTTCCTCCATCATTTCTGAGTCAGTTTCCTCCGCCTGTCCTGGAGGACGATAGTAAAGGCCAATTTTCGTATCTGCGCCATATTGACCAGGAATTTTGATCCAGAGTGACTCAAGCTTCTCTTTCATTTCTGTTGTAACCATTTCAACAGAATCTATTCCCTCCTTAACATATAGAGCAATACCTCCACCTTTCTGCCCTACTCGATCTCTTCTATACAGTTTGTATCCCTGAAGTACTGTGTCCCATTTGTTTTCTTCATTCCACCATGTTTCTGTTATGCAAATGATATCCAATATGTCATATCTCGCTATTGTCTCTAGTTCCCCCATTTTGTTACCTAGGCTTCTAGCATTCGTATACATACATCTAAGTTCCCTTCGTGTTACCTTTTTGGACCTTCTACTCTTGGCCGTCCCTATAGTTTCAATTACGGTATCCTTTACTGCTCCTGTGTTATCACCCTTGTTTGCTGTGTGTTCGTCCTCTCCTGTGTCTGAGTTGTCCATTCCTGCTTTTTCTCCCTTATTGGCTGTGAGGTCGTCTTCTCTTGTGTAGGAGTAGTAGTCCTTGGCTTCTTCGCCAGGGCATCCTGCTATCCGTGCCATCGACCGGTGGTCGACTGTCGGCTTTCCCCTATCTTTCAGTTTAAAGCCTTCTCGATTGCCTTCTTCATGTTGCCTGCCAAAACTCGTGCTCCTTCCTTGTTGAGGTGTAGTCCATCCCTTCTGTAGTACTTGCTTTTTCCCCAGAACGCCGTCCAGTTGCGCACGAAGTCGAAGCCTTCTTCTTCGCACCATCGTCTCATCCAGGCGTTGATTACTTGCAATTCCCCTTGTCTCTTTCCATCCGCTCTTGGTACTGGGAGGATCTCAGAGAAGGCCACCTTCACCTCCCTGATCTTCAGTTGTCTTCCGAGTGAGCGGAGCTGGCCCTTCAGCTCTTCCCTGTCATACTTCCGCCCGCTCACATCATTTGTTCCCACGTGGATAAGCACAGCGGTGTCCTCTCCCCCTGCGCCATCTATGATCCTGGAGATCCTGTTGGTCACATCCTTCACTCTTGCTCCAGGCAGACAGGTGACGACTCTGTCCTCTCTTCCTCCTGCGGTGTGGCTGTCCACATGTCGTATAATGGAGTCGCCTACGATGATCCCCATCTTCTTTATTCGGGAGTTCCTTGGGGGGCGTAGGTCCACGTCCTTGGAGTAGGGCCAGTCTTCTTCCTCCAATGATACTCTTGAAATTGTTTCCTGTTCTTTGGGTGGGGCGATGTCTTCCTGTGCTCTCACTATTCCTCCTGGTGTGCGGTTGTCTCCTACCTCGTCTTCGGTTTCTTCTGGGTTTGCATGGGTGTCTTCTCTCCTCACATGGGTTTCCTGAGTACAGTTTTCCAGCCCTGGGATCTCTACGTGGTGCTGATGAGCTTCCTCTATGAACATTTCTAGTTTCTTGACCTCGTCGTTTGGGCTGTACTCCACTAGAATCTTCTCCTGTGCTCGGATTCTGTCTTCGAGTTCCATCACTGTTCCTTCCAATAGTCTTACCTGACATATGTATCGCCGAGGGTCACCGATTATTGTGAAATCTCGCTAAAGTACTTTCACAATAATCGGTGACCCTCGGCAATACATACAATCCGTTTTTTTCTACTGCAATTTTTTGTGACACATTTTTCTTTCCTTTTCTACCATGGACCCCTGATGAAGGTTGTCCGAAACACGGACCGTGTTGGGTCCCCTGTTTGGTAAAAAGGTTTTTAGATATACTTTGGTTGTCACAATCAATTTTGCCTACATCGTTGTACATATCTGCAGTTTTGGTTTGTTTGTTTCTTCACTTTCAACACATGCAGACACCAGCACCACAAGTAGCAAAGCTATTTTGTCTTCCTAATGGACAGTGTAAATTCTATGGCAAACATTGTTGAATATCCTGTTCTCCAAGGATATATTTTCTGAAACCCCTCCCCCCTCTCCTCACCTTCAAACTGCTAAAGAAATCCTGTAGGATATGAGTCTGCCAAGCATTTGGACACTGCCAGCACAGATTTCTCTACAGATGGTTTACACAAGCAAATCCTGTTCCTGCTTAGACCTCATTAGTGCAGTCTGCATGGTAAATGTATTACTCTCTGTTATTTTCTAGATAAATAGTTTTGATTTCTGTCTCAATTATATTGTTTGTCTGTCCTACATTAATCTTTTCCTTAGATAACCAGGGATCACAATGAAATAGGAAGTCAGAAAAATAGCTCAATATATACGAATAGCCTGACTCCAAATATAAAATACTGAAAAGCCACCTTTGTAACAAGAGTTCACCTTCCAGTCATTACAATGTTTGTAGCAGATCACTCTCTGAGACTAGATGGAAACTTTGTATCTAATAGTCCAATAAATAATTTCAAATGTTTCAATAGGCTTTGCTTTTGAAATTCTTCAATTGATTTAAACATTCATAGTGTGCATGGATACATTGTCAAAATTAGGTGAATGTAATAAAAGCATTTAACTTGTAGATCAAATAAGGGGGTCCCAATGCGGCCCCGTTTCGGTATCTGCTTCAGGATACCCAACAGAGTATTTAAAAAATGCTTCACTGGATGGTACTTCATATGTTTGGTAAGTGTCCGTGCTAACCATGCTGTCTTAATCACTGCTGAACTAACTCTAAAGCTTGTAACTGTATATTTGGAGTCAGGCTATTCGTATATATTGAGCTACATTAATCTTTAGCATTAACTTTTAACATTCAACTTCCTTCCATTTTTCTGCTTCCTCCTCAAATCTATATAATTTTCTCTGTCTTCTCTCCCCATCTATCCATGTGCACTATCTCCTCTGTCTCTCTGTCATTCCCCACCATTCATGTGTGCCATCTTTCTTCTCCTCCATTCCCATCTATCCATAAACAGCATTTCTTCCGTCTCTCTTCCCTTCCCTTCCCCACCCCTCCCTTTCTTTTCCTCTCCTATGGTCTGACATTTGTCTTCCCCCTTTCTCCCTCTATGGCAGTGTCTCAAACTGTGTGCCTCCTGAGATTTCAGGTGTGCAGCGCACAGAGGAGGATGTCACGCATGCTTGTGATGTCATCAAGGTGATATCCACGCACTTCAAGGTGCCTTGAGCCAGGGCCACTACCTTTAGTGTGCCATGGCTCAAGAAAGTTTGTGGGACACTGCTCTGTGTTCTGGAATTTTTTTCTTCTCCTTTTCCCAGTCTGGCATCTCTCTCCCCTCCTTCCTTTCCTTCCTCCCCCCCCTTTCCCTCATCTCTCTGTCTTTCCCTTCCCCTCCCCCTGTCTTGGGGCTAGATTCATTAACCTGCCCGATCATGCCCAATCCATGTGCGATCCTTAGCAGGCCGACCAATTCACTAGGGGTCCATATTCAAATGGGGGCGATCAGAGGAATGCTCCCCACCGACCGCACGGATCTCTGCTGGGTGATCCCAACGCATGTGCAGACCATCTTCTTTGCCTGTAGATGATCTGTGCGTGCACTCTGTGCTCCTTTGAGTTTTGCTCTCCACGCAAGTAAGAAACTTTTGCAAGCCCATGGTTAATGCAAATTGCCAGTTATGCAGAGACCAAAGCAAGAAGACCGAAATGACCATGCCACCCCGACTCTCCTGCTCTCTCCCATCCTTCCCCGCAGTGCAGCCCCTTGCCTATAAGAAAAACGCGACTGAAATGAGAAGTCCGAGCCGTCCCAACTCTCATAAGAACATACGAATTGCCACTGCTGGGTCAGACCAGTGGTCCATTGTGCCCAGCAGTCCACTCCTGCGGAAGCCCTTAGGTCAAAGATCAGTGGGCCTTACCTGCATATGTTCTGGTTCAGCAGGAACTTGTCTAACTTTATCTTGAATCCCTGGAGGGTGTTTTCCCCTATAACAGACTCCGGAAGAGCATTTCAATTTTCCACCACTCTCTGGGTGAAGAAGAACTTCCTTACATTTGTACGGAATCTATCCCCTTTTAACTTTACAAAGTGCCCTCTTGTTCTCTCCACCTTGGAGAGGGTGAACAACCTGTCTTTATCTACTAAGTCTATTCCCTTCATTATCTTGAATGTTTTGATCATGTCCCCTCTCAGTCTCCTCTTTTCAAGGGAGAATAGGCCCAGTTTCTCTAATCTCTCACTGTATGGCAACTCCTCCAGCCCCTTAACCATTTTAGTCGCTCTTCTCTGGACCCTTTCGAGTAGTACTGTGTCCTTCTTCATGTAACGGCGACCAGTGCTGGACGCAGTATTCCCTGCAGTGCAGCCCCTTGCCTAAAAGAAGAACGCAACCGAAATGAGAAGTCCGTGCCGCCCCAACTCTCCTGCCCTTCCCCGCAGTGCAGCCCCGCTTTAAAACCACAGGCTCGCACTGCGGGAAAGGGCAGCAGAGAGCAGGAGAGATGCCTCAGCTGATTGAAATTCAGGGGACCCATATGAAAGAATGCTCAGGAGAGTTGCTCAGGAGGACATGAGCTTTGCTTCTTTTTTGATCAGCCAGCCCTAGTCGGTGTTACTTAATTTTTTTTGTGAATCGCTGCCTTCCTACTTTTGGATGCCCTTCCCCTCATTTGCATGTGCGGATCTGAATAGGATTGGGAGGAAGGTTAGTGAATTGGGTCGGGGGTCACTAAGTGGTCGGGACTTGATTGGTGGGCTTAGTGAATTTAGCCCTTAGTCTGGAATCCCTCCCTCCTGCTTCCTTTCCCTGGTCTGACATCTCTCTCTTCTCCTCCCCTTTCCCTTCCAGTGGTCTGACATCTTTCTCCAAATTTCATGTTGGTTTGAGTGCCAAATCTGAAACTGAACCAAAAATTCAGTTAACCTCTTGCAGTAATAGGATTAATCATATTAATAGATTGCTGTTGAATTTACACAAGATTTAAAACCAGATAATTCAGTTATCAGGTTAGAATCAAAAAATAAATCAAGGAAGATCAGAAGGCAATTTAAAAGTAATATAAATAGATTATGTATGTATCTATTAAATACATATATGTAAATCAATATTTTTTAAATAGAATATTTTATTGAATTCCTAAGAATGTTCAAGCTAGCAAAACGAATCGATTGGCCCGTACGGGGATCGAACCCGCGACCTTGGCGTTATTAGCACCACGCTCTAACCAACTGAGCTAACCGGCCAGCTGAAAAGTTGGGTTTCTAGTACTTCATATATCGGTTACAATCAGTAGTATCCCTCCGGTTTCATTGATATTCGTAATTGTTCTACATAAAACAATGGAAAGATTTTTATATGCTCCCATTGTCTGTGGTCAGTGAAAAAACTCTAATTATTAAATGAGATAGTATGAATGCAAACCCAGCAATTTGTCTGCCATTTCAAATTTGTTGATATATTATTCCTTGCAATTAGATTAATCATACGAAACGAGCACTCATGGTATGCTCCTTGGTATCAAAATTTTGCATCTCATTCAAATTTCAGTGAGCTGAGTAATAAGAAATGGCTCAAGGCAAAAATGTTGTATTGCTATTGTAATAAATGTTCAGTTGGACTACTAAATGTGAGATGAAGGAAAATTAATCTTTCAGAATAATAAACTTGTAAAGGGAATAGGCAGAGCGCTGTACGGGTTGAGCCGAACGCTGTTAAAGGAAACGAGGTAAAACCAGGATTTCCAGGATCCTCATTAAATAATATTGGGATACTGGTAAAAAAAAAAAAAAAAAAAAGCAGGATCCTAGACTACCTTAACAGCAAATTTACCCTTAAAGGTTCTCGCACAGTTGATTTTTTTAATTTCCTAAAGGCTCTAAGTGGTTGGTTTTTTTTTTTCCTAGGTGTTTAATTTACACTTCTGTAACATCGTGTATAGTGGGTGTCATGCTTTGATGTATCTGTTATCACCGACTTCGATTATGTACTCGCCAAGGGCTCTCTCTAATGCCTAAGCCCTCACCAAGCACTGGTGCAATGTATCTAGGTCCTAGGGCCTCCATTTTTTTTTTCTTAACTTGACTCAGTACCACGGATCCTTTCCGTCTAATCGCAAAAGAGCCAGGAAGAGGCTATCTGAAATGTTCGTTTTATTTTATAAAGCTGTGGCGAGATAATTGTCCACAGTAGAAACCTTTTCTGTATCTCTGTAAAAAATCCAGCCTTAGTTTCTATTTCGAAATAGAAACATCTGAACTGCACAGTTATAAATAAAAGAAAAAGGTCACTCTTGGTATGGCGCCCGGCTAGCTCAGTCGGTAGAGCATGGGACTCTTAATCCCAGGGTCGTGGGTTCGAGCCCCACGTTGGGCGCGTAGGACTTTTTTTTTTCCTTCTTCTTTTTTTTTTTTTTTTAAATACTTAAATGTTAATTATATATATATTTTATTTACTTTTATTTTCATTAACATATATAATAGTTTAATACATTTAGGGGGGCATAACATTTTTTACTCAAATCATAATTTATAATTGGACTTCCTACTGAAAGTCATTACTGGCTTTGCCCAGAGTTCATAGGAGTTACAAATAAATTATTTGATTACCTAGAAGAGATGAGCTAAATCTGTACAAATAAATACATTAGGTTCCTTATAAGGCATGACACACTTTTGTTAGAAAAAAAAATAGAAAGTAGGAGTGCACTAAAAGTAAAAAAAAAAGATTAATGGCATTACAGAGAACAATTTATTAATACAACAGGCTGCACTATCTGAACTGCCACAGTTTAAGAGGAATGCAAACACACAAATATAAGAAAAAATAGCTGGAGAAAAAAAAACCAGTGAAAAATTAAAAACGGAGACAGCCTGTTGAAAGGTGTGCAGAGGGGCCTGTACCACATGCCCTGCTGATATGGATATTCACTGACTAGTGTTGCATCCATCCCACAGTAGTTTTGTAGAGAGGTAGTCTGTGGAATGCTGCGAGACCTGAGGAAATTCATTGGGGGGGGGGGGCTAATTTGTATAGCATAAGGCAGGGGTAGGGAACTCCAGTCCTCGAGAGCCATATTCCAGTCGGGTTTTCAGGATTTCCTCAATGAATATGCATGAGATCTATTTGCATGCACTGCTTTCAATGCATATTCATTGGGGAAATCCTGAAAACCCGACTGGAATACGGCTCTCGAGCACCGGAGTTCCCTACCCTTGGCAGCCATAAGGGCTTATACAAGGACATATGGCCCTGGTTCAGTGCATCTTGTGGCCCATTTAAAATGCTACTATTTCCATTTACCAAGTACACTGGCAAGAGATGCAATAGTTCTGCTTCAGGTGGCTCCCAGCCTGTTCTGTGGCACAGAGGGCCAGTGAAACAAACAAACATGATGGAACCAGATCAACTGGAGTTATTTACAATGGGGATCTCTCTAGGTCAGGGGTAGGCAATTCCGGTCCTCGAGAGCAGGAGCCAGGTCAGGTTTTCAGGATAGCCACAATAAATATGCATGAGATAGATTTGCTTCTCAAGGAGGCAGTGCATGCAAATCCATCTCATACATATTTATTGTGGATATCCTGAAAACCTGACCTGGCTCCGGCTCTCACGGATCGGAATTGCCTACCCCTGCCCCTAGGTGAGTTGAGGGCTGTTCTGGAAGCCCTACAGAGACACTTATAAAAGGGTACCTGTGGCTTTAACACACACACACACAAAAAAAAAAACAGAGGCAAAGGAATACAAAGAGCTAATTACTGTAATATGAAACATCTTTATCAAGTTTCAAGTTTATTTAAAATTTCTTGTACCGCTCAATCAGACTTCTGAGCAGTGTACAATAAAAATACAGCTTTGGTCATATAAAATAGGGGTAAACATTTGACAAATAAAATCTACATAATAAATTCAAACAAAGACAAACAGAAACAAGCTAGAAAAAGGGAAGAACTACAATATTAAAAAAAAGAACAATTAAGGGAAAAACAACAGGAAGGGGAAGAAAATTACTATCTGCAGTCAGCATATGTTTAGCCTTTACTAGGGCAATTAGGTATCGAATGCGTCTTGAAACAGAAATATTTTTAACTTTGTTTTAAAGTGAAGCAGAGATATTTCTTCAAAGATGTAGTTAGGAATAGAATTCCAAAGCGATGGTGCAGTTACTGCAAAATTATTTTATCTTAGCGTATTAATTTGCTTTAAAGATGGAACCGCAAGAAGGTTTTTTGTCATAGAACGGAGTGTTTTAGATGGACAGTGGGGAATTACTAAACATAAAAAAACAAAACAAAATAATAACTAGTCAAAATATGATATCAGCTGGTTTTCAAAAACTTATTACATCAAAAGCCCTCTGGTTTCCCTCAGAATGTGACTCCGGCTCATCTGTGGAAGACATGTAAAAAAGTTGATAAAGACCTGTTGGAGAAACAAACCCCAAAATGACCAATCAGCAAATTCTCCTAACCATCCAAAAAATTAAACAGAGAGAGTGTGGCACAGTGAAAAATGCTCAAGTATCTGAATAAATTAATGTAAACTGTTCTGATCTCCAAGTCACAAGTACCTAGGAAAAGCCCAAATAGTAGCAGCATTCCATGCCACCAATCCAGGGCAAGCAGTGGTTTCCCCCAGAAGAATATGGGCTTTTTCACCAGGAACTTGTCCAAATCTTTTTTAAAACCAGCTATATTAACTGCTCTTACCACATCCTCTAGCAATGCATTCCAGAGCTTAACTATTCTCTCAGTGAAAAAATACGTCCGCCTATTGGTTTTAAAAGTATTACTCTGTAACTTCATCGAGTGTCCCCTAGTCTTTGTAAATCTTGATGCAGAAAAAAAAAATAATGGATCAACTTGTTCCCATTCTACATCACTCAGGATTTTGTAGACTTCACTCATATCTCCTCTTAGCCATCTCTTTTCCAAGCTGAAGAGCCTTAACTTCTTTAGTCTTTCCTCATATGAGAGGAGTTCCATCTCCTTTATCATTTTGGTCGCTCTTCTTTGAACCTTTTCTAGTGCCGCTATATCTTTTTTGAGATAAGGAGACCAGAACTGACGAAATGCACACATAATTCTTAAACATAGCCCTAAGTAGGAACAAATTTATCAACTTTTGGCACATACCATCATTAGGCACCTATTTATGTTTTTGAAATGCATCGAATTTGTGCCATTGAATGTATGAAAAATAAAATAAAATATAAGCCTCCTTGCTTATCCAGCAGCTGTGCAGGGGTCACAGAAAATACTTGTTTAGTTTTGGGCCTTGGGCTGCTGGGATCAACTTTGCACTGGCAGGCTGCAGGAAACACACTCCACCCAGTCTCTTACTCCTCCAGGGAAAGGCAGATCACACCAAAGGTTTTAAATTCCAAACCAAACTTTTACTTTTTCAACATAGAAAGGGCATTTGTTTGAACAAACTTCAGTCTCTTGGACAAAATCCAACTATATACAGTCTCTCCTTTTAGCTGGCAGCTCAGATGTTAAAAAAAATCACAAAGATCCTCCTTGTTGGATGGACCCTGGTTATTCAGAAAAAGGAGATCTCCCATAAAGACAAATCTCCTGTCCAAGGACAGATCTAAAGCAATGCTCCCTCTAAGAACCAAGTTCATTTGAGCAAAATTTTATTTATTTATGTATTATTTTGTGAGCAATAGACTGAGTTGATGAGAGCAAAAATTTTCCATTATATTACCCGTAGTATTATACACACTGTACATTACAAATCAAGAATTACAACTATAACCCCCCTTTTATTAAGCTACAGTAGAGGTTTCTACTGCAGCCCGGCACACTACATGCTCCGACACTCATGTGGCTTAGTAAAAGAGGGGTAAATTACAAAATGGATAATAAGATGATATTTTAGTGCAAGGACTTTAAAACATTTTTAATTTTGCTGATCAGAGGGCAACACCTCCTTCACCAGGTCAAGACAGTAAGCTGTCTATTACTAATGCTGTTACTATCAGATGTACACTGCTATACTCTGTAAATCGCTGCCTGCGCAGATTCTCTTTATTGTGAACCGCCTAGAAGTCGCAAGATTGTTGGCGGTATATAAGAATAAAGTTATTATAACCTGAGAAAGAAGGTTTTGGTCTCTTGACAGTTGGTCAAAAATGTATTAAAATTAGTCCAATTAAATTATATCATCTTAATTCTATTTTGTATTTATTAATCTCTATAAACATGGGTACTACATTACTTTATCCTGAATTAAAAAGAAAATTACTTTTTTTCTCTCTTTGTGTTCTGACCATTCTCTGGCTTCTGCTTTCCTCCATCTTAAGTCTCTTGCTAGGATTTTTCTCTCCTTCTTTTCCTTTTGACTTTCTTTAATTTATGTGTCTATTTCTATGTCCACATTTAACTACTTCTTACTATCTAGTCTTTAAGTTCCCTCTTTTTTTATGGTCCATCTGCAGCTTTCAGTTCTTTCCCTCACTCTGGCTCTCCTTTTTTACTTCCCCTTATTCTCAGGCTTTCACCAAATTTGCCCACTTTATCTCCCCTTCTATACAGCGTTTGCCCCCTATATCTCCCCTTTCTTTCCTAGTCCATCATCATCTCCCTCTTTTCTATGTCTACTCCCCAAACATCTGCTCCTTTTATCTCCCCTTGACCACCCAACATCTACCCCTTCTATACAGCATCTGCTTCCTCTCTCCCCCCTTTCCATCCATTGCCTCCACTTTCTCTTTCTACCCTTCTATCAGTATATCCTTTTTCTATCTCTCCCCCCTCCACTTCCATACAGAGTCTGCCCCATCTCTCCTTTCTATACATCTCCCCTCTTCCATCATATCCTTCCTGTCTCTCCCCTCTTCCATTCAGGCCTCTGTCTCTAAAGGTCCCCCAGCCGTTTTTTCTTCTAAGAGTTATGGGGGGGGGGGGAAGTGTCAGGGTCGACTTAGGGGTGCAGGGTGGGGGTCTGCAGGTTTGGAGGGGTTCTATTCTGAATCTGTCTTCCCCACTTCTATATAGCATCTGCCCACACTCTCTCTCCCTCCCCTTCCATCAGTATCTTCCTCCTCTCTATCTGTCTCCCCGACCAACTAGCACTGGCCATTTCTTTGTCTCTCCTCCTATTTCCATATAGCATTTGGCCCCCTCTCCTTTCCATCCAGCGTCTCCCCTTTCAGTTTCTTCCTTCCACCATCTCCTGCTTCTCTCTTCCCCACACCATCCAGTGTTCTCTTCCCTCTTCCATCCAGTACCTGCCCTTTGTCTCCCCTTCTATAAAGCATCTGCCCCCCTTTCCATCATTATCTCCTTGTGCCTCTCTCCCCTCCTTCCAAACAGCATCAGTCCCTCTCTCTTTCTATCCAGCATCTTCCTTTCTCTCTCCTCCTCCCCCCTTTCCTCACATCTCCCGCCTGTCTTCTTCTCACCACTTGTCACCCTGACCACATTGCCTTTACATTATCAGTTGTGGCCTGATTTTGCAGCACCCGATAAATGAAATCACCCATATTTTCGAAGTTAGTGCCCCTAAAGTTGAGGATCTTTGTGGATGTGTTGGATCTAGTGAATCCTTTCCTGAGGTGAAACCACACCATGTTGTGGTCACTGGAGGTCAACTTATCGTCTACCGAGACCTCTGTGACACTTTCCCTGTTGGTGAGTACCAGGTCCAGTATCGCCTGATCCCTAGTGATATATTTAAACTGTCTGAGGATACAAGCTGATCTGTTCCCTCTTCTTCTGATATAATCTTAGAGCTTCTCGGGACATAATACAAATTATCAGGGAGAAAACCTTCTGCCTGGTTATAATTAAGAATATATTTTAAATACATCCTGAGGAGCTCAATTGGGGACAAATAATGAGAACAAGGAAAGTTAAAAAAGCGAAGATTCCTGGATCTCATAGCATTTTCCATGTATATTGCCTTTTTGTAGTTTTACAACCACACTCAAAGTGGTACAGGTACTTCAAGCATTTTCCCTATCTGTCTGGTTGGGATCACAGTCTATCTAATGTACCTGCGGCAGTGGAAGATTAAGTGATTTGTCCAGAGTCACAGGAAGCAGCACAGGGTTTGAATCCACAACTGCAGGGTGCTGAGACTATAGTTCTAACCACCAGTGGCGTAGTGGGGATGAGAAGTGTCCGGGGTGGTGGCGCCCCTTTCCAATCCCACCTGCCACATGTGCCCCCCTGCTCCTATCCTGATTCAGCCTGCCGTGCGCCCCCTACCCTTCCCTTCCCCCGTACCTGTAGTTGAAGTTGTCGCTTGCAGCAGTCAACAACTTCTCGCGACCCCGTCGGCTCTCCCTCTGATGTCACTTGCTATGTGTGGCACCTGGAAGTGACATCAGCGGGAGAGCCAACGGGGATCGCGAAAAGCACATTGTTGACCACCGTGAACAACTTATTAACTAGAGGCATGGGGAAGGAAAGGGGGGCGCATACATGGAGGGGGGAATAGGAAGAGGCGGGGGCAGAGAGGAGGAGGGGTGTCGGCACCTGGGGTGGACTGCTCCCCTCACCCCTCCCCCATACTATGCCACACTCTCCTCTGGGAGTTTAGGGCCAAACTCCCAACATGGCCCAGGTGATTGACGTGATGGAAATATATAACATACATAGGAATCTGTAGCAGTCCAGCCTATTCTAGTTTCCCGGTAGTAGATGTATTGGTGCTCTAGAGCAGTGGTTCCCAACCCTGTCCCGGAGGACCACCAGGCCATTCGGGTTTTGGGGATAGCCCTAATGAATATGCATGGAGCAGATTTGCATGCCTGCCACCTCCATTATATGCAAATCTCTCTTATGCATATTCATTAGGGTTATCCCCAAAACCCAACTGGCCTAGTGGTCCTCCAGGATAGGGTTGGGAACCACTGCTCTAGAGCAGAGGTAGGGAACTCTGGTCCTTGAGAGCCGTATTCCAGTTGGGTTTTCAGGATTTCCCCAATGAATATGCATTGAAAGCAGTGCATGCAAATAGATCTCATACATATTCATTGGGGGAAATCCTGAAAATCCAACTGGAATACGGCTCTCGAGGACTGGAGTTCCCTACCCTTGCTCTAAAGGTTGGTGTAATATTTACTGCATTGTCCTACATCCTAAGGCAGGGAAGTGACTAATAAAGAAGCTAAACTGACCCCCCCCACTCCTTTTACAAAACTGCGCTAGCAGTTTTTAGTTTAGGCTGGCACGCTGAATGCTTAGTACTGCTCCCAATGCTCATAGGAACTCTATGAGAGTCAAGAACAGTGCAGGTCATTCAGCACGCTGGCCTGTGCTATAAACCGTTATTGCGGTTTTGTAAAGGGGGGGGTGGTAAGTTACATGAAGAGTTGTGAGAGGAGATGATAGGAAGAATTGGACAAATATCTGTCATTCTCATGTATTCCTATTGTTACTAATGTAAAACGGGGCTGAAGGTAGTGGGTAGGACGTGGAGTAGGAAGAAGAGTGGGCAGGGCTGGGTCAAGAGCTAAATTCTCCATCTCAAAGGGGCCAATGAAAAAGCTACCATGCTCAGAAGCAAAAAGACAAGTGTTCTGCATGATACAGAAAGGGAATCATCACTGCAGTAAATCTGCATGGTAGACATGGCTGCACGTGCACACTATATTAAAATGAATGGTAATGAAGCAGATAGATATTCCTACACAATGCACAGAAGTGCACAGGGATTTTTAACACAAGCACAGCAAGAGAAAAGTTAATCTAGGTCCAGATACTGTAGAACAGGGATCTCAAAGTCCCTCCTTGAGGGCTGCAATCTAGTTGGGTTTTCAGGATTTCTCCAATGAATATGCATTGAAAGCAGTGCATGCACATAGATCTCATGCATATTCATTGGGGAAATCCTGAAAACCTGACTGGATTGCGGCCCTCAAGTGTAGAATGATTGGTTGACAAAAGTTAATATAGAAAAAAAGCACATAGGACCTAGTCTTCATTGATCCAACATGAACCATTTTTTAAAATTAAATTTATATGCCTTCTTGTTCTTGTATCTAGATCAGCACCTGCAACTTTAAAAAGACAGAACAGGAGGAACTTCAGTGTGTGTGTCTTGCACAAGAAATTGTTACAAGGCTAATATTTATGCACAGAACGCATTCTGGTTCATGCGCAGATGTGCGTTAGCACCTCCTTTTTGTTTGGATATACAATATGCACAATAAAGTTGCCCCCTTCTTTTCGGCAGAGCTGTAATGCACTCGTGTCTGGCTGACTTTCGTGCGCAAGTTTTGTGTATGTTGGAAGTCATCTTTCATTAGCTTACAGCAATATTTTTACATCGTCCCCCCCAAAAAAAATTACTCCACATTGGGCATCTGTCGATTAAACCAGAGGTTTTCAACCCTGTCCTGGAGGACCACCAGGCCAGTTGGGTTTTCAGGATATCCTTAATGAATATGCATGGAGTAAATTTGCATCCTTGGAGGGGAAGGGGTAAAACGCGGACCTGATGGACCTCGCGGATCTAAAACCGCACGTCCTTAAAAATCTGAGATCCGTGCCACTTGTAGTTAGTCTCTGGCTCTGATAGACCTCGATAACAATTTAGCGCTGACGGATCCATCTCAGCATAGGGAGGGAAAAGCATTAGGATCCGTCAGCACTAAAATGTCACTGAGCCAGAGCCAGAGAGTACAACCATTCCCTTAATGAGCTTTTGCAGAAAATCTCTCCTGCAAAAGATACCAGTGGTGGGGACCCGGCCCAATCGTCTGGGCTCTATAAACATTCAATTATTGCCAGCAAAGTAGCCGCACCACTTTTAGTCTCTGGCTCTGACAGACCTCGGTGACATTTTAGTGCTGACGGATCCTAATGCTTTTCCCTCCCTATGCTGAGACGGATCCGTCAGTGCTAAATTGTCATCGAGGTCTGTCAGAGCCAGAGACTAATTACAAGTGGCACGGACTTCAGATTTTTAAGGACATGTGGTTTTAGATCCGCGAGGTCCATCAGGTCCGCGTTTTACCCCTTCCCTCCTTGGAGCCTCCATTATATGCAGATCTCTCTCATGCATTTTCATTAGGGCTATCCTGAAAACCCGACTGGCCTGGTGGTCCTTCAGGACAGGGTTGGGAACTACTGGACTAAACCATATGTGGGTGAGCAGCTAAGCAACTCAATTATTAACCTCCATCCTAGGAAGGATGTTGCTCCCTGACAAAACCTTCGCCTTCCAGGCTGCCAAGCTAAACCCAGGGCTAGCCCAAATGGTCCTCAGGGCCCCCAAATACCTCGGGCTTTAGAAAATTACTAAAAAATCACCTCTTTCACGACCAGGACCCTTGATGCCCCTCCTTAATTAACCAAAACCTCTCCCCCCTCTACTGTACTACCTCAACCCCCCCCCCTTGACCTACTCTTTCCTACTCCTTCCAACCTCAACTACTTCGTTGTCCGCAACTTTGATCAATTGGTATTGTACCGCTTGTAACTCTGATTAATTGATGTGAACCGCCTAGAACTCCCTGGGTATGGCGGTATACAAAGTTATTGTTATTATTGAACTGCAATCTACCTCTTCAATCCTTCAAATGTACAGCATTATAGAAATGATAAATAGTAGTGGTATTTTAAAGTGGATAACGCAGTCTGAAAGGGAGGGCTTTGTTTAGTGATGGGAATTAAAAAGAGCTTATCCCTGCGCATGCTGGAAATTTGCATCCGGGGAGAAGTCCACCCCTCTCGCACTATCTCCACCCAGCCCAAAGCGTCCAACACCTCCCTTTCTCCCTCTGCCAGCGTCAGGCGGCGTCGCTGCCGCACGGCCTCCGGGATCATAGTCGGCGCAGGCGCGGTTTCCAAGGGAACCGGAAATACAACATGGCGCTCTGACGGGTCTTCCCCCTCCAGTCGGGTGCTGAGCACTGGAGGCGCCCAATTGGAATCATGTCGGTCAGGTCCAAGCTCGGGCGATAGCTAGAGCTTGGGCTCATCTCTTTGGAAGGGCCCCGACGTAACCCAGGATGAACAGTAAGCTGTCTTCCCTCGAAATGAGACGGTCGGAGGACAAGCGCCTCGGGCGGGCTGGCTGCATAATTGTAGGCTTCCGTTTTCGGCATAAACCCTGGCTCAAGGCGAAACGTTTCCCTCTGGGTGGTGCTGGTGTAATGCTTCTATTTGCTGTACATTCCGTGCCATGGTTTTCAGGTCCTGCGATTCATTCATAGAAGCCAAGCAGAGAGAATAGTGGCGTATTGCTGAAGGAAGATAGTGTAAACAGAATAAATGTAGAACGAGGCCTGGAGTAAGAACATAAGAACATAAGAAGTTGCCTCCGCTGGGGCAGACCAGAGGTCCATCCTGCCCAGTGGTCCGCTCTTGCGGCGGCCCATCAGGCCTAATTGCCTGAACAGTGTCCCTGACTAATTTTGTAACTGCCTCTAATCCTATCCCTATTACCTACCTCTACTCCTATCTGTACCCTTCAATCCCTTTGTCCTCCAGGTACCTGTCCAGACCCTCTTAGAAACCCTGTAGCGTGCTCCTGCTTATCACATCCTCCGATAGCGCGTTCCATGTATCCACCACCCTCTGAGTGAAGAAGAACTTCCTGGTGTTTGCTCTAAACCTTTCCCCTTTCAATTTCTCTGAGTGCCCCCTTGTACTTGTGGTTCCCCGTAATTTGAAAAATCTGTCCCTGTCTACTCTTTCTATGCCCTTCATGATCTTGAAGGTTTCTATCATGTCTCCTCTAAGTCTCCGCTTTTCCAGGGAGAAAAGCCCCAGCTTCTTCAGTCTGTCATTATATGAGAGGTCTTCCATACCCTTTATTAGCTTAGTTGCTCTTCTCTGGACTCTCTCAAGTACCGCCATGTCCTTCTTGAGGTACGGCGACCAGTACTGGACACAGTACTCCAGGTGCGGGCGCACCATTGCACGATACAGTGGCAGGATGACTTCCTTCGAACTGGTCGTGATACCCTTCTTAATGATGCCCAACATTCTGTTTGCCTTCCTTGAAGCTGTGGCGCACTGCGCCGACGCCTTCAATGATGTGTCTACCATCACTCCCAGGTCTCTTTCAAGGTTACTCACCCCTAGCGGTGATCCCCCCATTTTGTAAGTGAACATCGGGTTCTTTTTCCCTACATGCATGACCTTGCATTTCCCTATGTTGAAGCTCATTTGCCACTTTTTGGCCCACTCTTCCAGCACTGTCAGATCTTTTTGGAGATTTTTGCAGTCCTCCTTGCTTTCAACCCTGCTGTATAATTTGGTGTCATCCGCAAATTTAATAACCTCACATTTTGTTCCTGCTTCCAGGTCGTTAATGAATATATTGAACAGGAGCGGTCCCAGCACCGACCCCTGCAGAACTCTGCTCATGTCCCATTGCCAGTCTGAGTAATGACCCTTTATTCCAACCCTCTGTTTCCTGTCCGCCAGCCAGTTTTTGATCCATCGGTGGACCTCCCCTTGCACCCCGTGGTTCCATAGCTTCCTTAGTAGTCTTTCATGTGGTACCTTGTCGAAGGCTTTTTGGAAGTCAAGGTAAATGATGTCTATAGATTCCCCTTTATCCACCTGGCTGTTTACCCCCTCAAAGAAGTATAATAAGTTAGTGAGGCATGACCTGCCCTTGCAGAAGCCATGCTGGCTCGGCTTTAGCTGCCCAGTGTTTTCGATGTGCTCCCAGATGCAGTCTTTAATCAGCGCTTCCATCATCTTTCCCGGGACCGAGGTCAAACTCACTGGCCTGTAGTTTCCTGGGTCTCCCCTTGAGCCTTTCTTGAAGATGGGCGTGACATTTGCTATTTTCCAGTCTTCCGGAATCTCTCCAGTTTTTAAGGATAGGTTGCATATTTGTCTAAGTGGCTCAGCTATTTCATTCCTTAGTTCCTTGGGTGAATGCCGTCCGGACCTGGCGATTTGTTGCTCTTTAGCCTGTCTATCTGCCTGAGGACATCCACTTTGCTTACCTCTAGTTGGACCAGATTTTCATCCTGATCTCCTTTCGCTCAATAAAAGAGCCAGTGTTCAGTCAAGTCATGGAACGACAAAACCTTTAGGCTTAGTCCAGGATGTTATTAGTTTACTTCCAGAATACACTGGTTATGTAAGTTTACTACCGTAATTATAAAGGGTAAACAGTATTTTTCTTGTTAAAGTGGATATTGTATTTGCTGTTTTTGTTGTCGTTTTCATAATATTGTGTTGAAGTAACTTACTTGACATCTGGGAAAGCAAAAACCAGGAATGGAGTCAGGCCTAATTTACTAAGGGCTGGATTCTCCAAGCTAACTGTGCCCTTAATGATGGTTGCTAAACTGATTCCAGCTGATAAAGGCCCTGATTCACTAAACTCCATTGTTGTTGGTCGAGAGCAATCAATACACAACCGAGTTTACATACAAATGATCTGATCGGATGCATGCCCTGCAAATTCACCAATCCTATAACGATTGTCGCTAAATTGGTTTGACTGGTTTTGTGATCGTTCGTGTTCCCCAATCTGATTCACAAAACCTTGCAATCCGATGTGCTTTTCCGAGCACTCGTCCAATCTCTTATTCGATGGATCACTGTAAGAGTGATCGAAATGCATGTGCAGAGTTATCCTTGTTGGTTCTTGACGCAATGTACGCATGTGCTTGTTCTTCTCGCTTTACTACGTAGTTAGTCGGCGGTGAGGTGGTACTTTCTGGGGTTCTCTCCAGTTACCCCTCTATGATTCTGAGCATAAAAATTTTTGTAGACCTAGTTATACCATCTCCATTGCATAATTTGTAAGCATTATCTAGAGTGGTATATTTTTGTGTAGACCAGTGGTCTCAAACACGCGGCCCGGGGGCCACATGCGGCCCGCCAGGTACTATTTTGAGGCCCTCGGCATGTTTATCATAATCACAAAAGTAAAATAAAAAACAGTTTCTTGATCATGTGTCTCTTTAGCTATAAATGACAATATTATTATTAAGACTTAGCCAAAAGGAAAGATTTATAAACTATAAAGAGTTTTACCTCATGCAAATCGTCATTTCTTCAATAAGACATGAACTATTTTTTCTGAGGCCCTCCAAATACCTACAA
Organism: Geotrypetes seraphini; assembly: GCF_902459505.1. NCBI lineage: Eukaryota > Metazoa > Chordata > Amphibia > Gymnophiona > Dermophiidae > Geotrypetes > Geotrypetes seraphini. The sequence continues at coordinate 160,914,191 of NC_047090.1, forward strand.
ATCCAAAATGTGGCCCTGCAAAGGATTTGAGTTGGAGACCACTGGTGTAGACAGACTACGGCCATAGAACTTCAACACGCTTTAAACCCATGCTTGAAAAACACGTGTTCGCAATGCGCATGATACAGAATATAATTCGCAAATGAGTTCTTGTGCATATCTAAAGTTATTTTATAGTTATTTTTAATAGTTGTTTTATGCGGGATTGTAACCTCGATACTGATATTTCAGGGCAGAAGAGCCGGCAAGAATAGTGAGCGACTGGTCCTCATCAGTTGCTTTTTTTTTTTTTTGGATCGGCAAACCCGATCGGTATTTCTTCTTCTGCTTTGTGATTCGATCACGGCCTACTTTTGCATGACATTCTCCTCATTAGCATGCTCGGATCTGAAAAGCACATTGGACTGCAGTTTTGTGAATTGGGTTGGGGAACACGAGCGATTGCAAAACCAGTCAAACCGATTTAGCAACAATCATTGCAGGATCGGTGAGTTTAGTGAATCGGGGCCATAGTGTACTGGTATTTTACCTGCTGATTATCAGAACTGCTTACCATGTTCTTTTCCGAGCTTCCTAGGAGTTGTTGACTCTGCCATGCAAATGTAGTACAACAAGGTCATTAATATTAAAATGGTAGTAGTAAAATGGGGGGAATGGACTGGGTGGTCTGGCAGGGGTTTGAAGGGGGGGTTGTCTGGCAGGAAGGACTGGGCATCCCTCTTGCTGGTGAAGTTGGGATTGCACAGGGAGTGTGTGTGTGTGTGGGGGGGGGGATTTGTCCAGCAGGAAGGATTAGGCATCCCCCCTGCTGGTGAAGAGTGCGATCATTCTAGGGGTTTAGGGTGGGCGGGGATGTCCAATAGGAGGGAATGGATATCCCTCTTGCCAGTGAAGAGCACGATCGTCGGGGGGTTTGGGAGGGGGTTGTCCGGTAGGAAGGATTGGGCATCCCTCTTGCTGGTGAAGTTGGGATTGCGTGGGGAGTTTGGGGGTGGGGTGCGGGGGTTGTCCAGCAGGAAGGATTAGGCATCCTTCCTGCTGGTGAAGAGCGCGATCGTTCCGGGGGTGGGAGGGGGTGTGGGGGTGGATTGTCCGGTAGGAGGGATTGGGCATCCCTCCTGCAGGTGAAGTTGCGATTGCGCGGGAAATTTCGGGGGGGGGGGGGGGGGTTGGCAGCAGGAGAGATTGGGCATCTCTCTTGCCACAATAGTTGTGGGTGTAGAGGGGTGGGTTGCCCAGGCCGCTGACCTGATTACGGCAGCTGCAATCAGCTCAGCGCCCCGATTCGGAACTTATACCTGTTTTGACTTTGTCTAAGTCAAAACGTATAAGTTCTGTCTGGCAACCTGTCAAAGTTTTTTGCTTATGGCTGCCGGACGACTAAGTCTAGGTCGGCCCACATCCTGTCTACCTCCTGCCCTATCCACTCCTCCAAAAATGCCTCTTTTCACTCTGGGTGTACAGCAGCACTAAAAAGTTCTAAGCTGATTTTAGATATGTCTAAACCAGTTTTGGTTATTGGTACTTGGATGAACCTGTCATTTTGATCTAAATACCGACGTAGGCCAGTTTTTGGAGTTTTAAAATTTTTATTATGAGCCCCTTTGTGTTTAGAGTTGCTGCTGATTTCGCTGTTTCTAGTGTGAGGTTTCTGTAAAAAATTTATGAGTTACTGTGGAATGCTCTAATTAATGATCATGCAAATTACTGCCTCGTTAAAAATTGCAATATATTAGAGGGAAGGGAGATCATATGTTCTTAATCAAGATACTGTATGAGATTGTTTCAGCTTTGCCTTTATTATGTGTGCTGTGTGAATAAAAATTTATTAAACATAAAATTGCAGTAGCAATCCATAGTTTATAGAAACATGATGGCAGATAAAGGCCCAATGGCCCATTCAGTCTGCTCGTAGCATCCACTATTGTCTCTCCCTAGGAGATCCCACCTGTCTGTCCTGTGCTTTCTTGAATTCAGACAGTCTGTCTCAACCACCTCTATCAGGAAACTATTCCACGCATCTACCATGTTTTCTGGAAAAAAAAATATATTTTCTTACTCCTGAGCCTGTCATCTCTTAACTTCATCCTATGTCCTCTCACTCTGGAGTTTTCTGTCAACTGAGAGAGACTTGCCTCATGTGCATTTATGTCACATCTACCCCTATCCTGCCTTTCCTTCAAAATATACATATTTGAGATTTTTAAATCTGTACCCATAATCCATTCGTTAATTTTTGCAAAACTCGACTACTGTAATTCCCTATTCATAGGCATCTCAAAAAAAGTGACTTCAAATCATCCAAAATACAGCGATCAAACTCATTCACAATGCACACAAATATGACCATGTAACGCCTTTATTAATCAAATCTCACTGACTCCCAGTTACTCATCGAGTCACTTTAAAAACTTTACTGTCGTCATTCAACACTCTGGCTTTGAAAGAATCGCAATTCATAGATAAATTACTCACCCTGCACAATATTCCACGTTCCCTTTGGTCGATGGACCAAAAATTGTTAACAGTCCCTTCTTTGAAAATTATTGGGACCCGATTGCAAGATATTTTTTTGGTTTTGGTGCCTCAGCTCTGGAATGGTATGCCAAAACATTTACAAGAGGAAAATAATCTGTCACGCTTTAAAAACAACCTGAAGAGCTTCCTATTTAAAGATGCCTAGTCTTTAATCTTTCTTGGAAGGGATCACCCTGTAATTCTCGCTTTATATATATATATTTTTTTTTTCTTTCTACAACTTTTCTCCCTTCTTTCTCTTTTCATATTTCTCTCCATCTCTTCTTTTTTTATTCAACTCTTTCCCCTCCCTTATCGTACTTCCCATATATGTTATCTCTTTAGTCTTTAAAAATAAACCAAATTGCAGTTCTACCTCTTCTACCCTTTTGTATCAGTTTTATTGACATGTCTATCCAGTATATTGTATTTTATATAGTGCTTGTTATAAATTTTAATTGTATGTTTTTGTTTTTTTCTTTTTTCTTATTGTATATCGCTTAGAAAATTGTGTTAAGTGTTTAATCAAATTTTATTAAAACTTGATACGCCTTATGATGAAGACTCCATCCTATTTATATCTTTTTGAAGGTGTGGTCTCTGGAATTGTACACAGTATTCTAAATAAGGTCTCACTAGTCTTAAAATGGGGCATAAGTACCTCCTTTTTCCTACTGGCCATACCTCTCCCTATGTACCCAAGCATCCTTCTAGCTTTCGAAATTAGCTTTTCAAACTGTTTGGCCGTCTTAAGATCATCACATACTATCACACCCATGTCCAACTCTTCTTCCATGCACAAAATTTCTTCACCTCCTAAACTTTACCGTTCCTTGGGTTTTGTAGCCTAAATGCAAAATGTCACTCTATCTATCAAGGTGCAAGTAGTGATCAGCTTATACACTGACAATTAGGTTAATATTTAAAAAAAAAAGTCATGGGTCTGCATCAGAAACTTCCCCACCCCTGACTTGACCATTGACACCCCTCACCCTCAACATAAAATATTAGAGTATTCCTGGTGGTCTAGTGCAATAATTCTCAACTGGCTGGTGGTCCAGGTTAGGTTTTGGTTTTCAGGATATCTCTCTAAAGAACATTAGAACATAAGAATTGCCGCTGCTGGGTCAGACCAGTGGTCCATCGTGCCAAGCAGTCCGCTCACGAGGCAGCCCCCAGGTCAAAGACCAGTGCTCTAAAAGAATCCAGCCTCACCTGCGTACGTTCCAGTTTAGCAGGAACTTGTCTAACTTTGTCTTGAATCCCTGGAGGGTGTTTTCCCCTATAACAGACTCCGGAAGAGCATTCCAGTTTTCTACCACTCTCTGGGTGAAGAAGAACTTCCTTACGTTTGTACGGAATCTATCTCCTTTCAACTTTAGAGAGTGCCCTCTCGTTCTCCCTACCTTGGAGAGGGTGAACAATCTGTCTTTATCTACTAAGTTAATTCCCTTCAGTATTTTGAATGTTTGGATCAGGTCCCCTCTCAGTCTCCTCTTTTCAAGAGAGAAGAGGCCCAGTTTCTCCAATCTCTCACTGTACGGCAACTCCTCCAGCCCCTTAATCATTTTAGTTGCTCTTCTCTGAACCCTTTCGAGTGTCCTTCTTCATGTTAGCTCAAGACAGATTTGTCTATAGAGGGCATGCGAATCTCTCATGTATAATCATTCAGGATATCCTGAAAACCCAACTGGCTAGTGTTTGAGAACCACTGGTCTAGGATACTCCCCTAGACCCATTCCATATTTCTCTTTCAAGACTGGGAAGCAGAAGTGATTTTGGGAACCTTTGGTTTATGGAACAAATTCAGGAACATAAAAATTGCCTAACTGGAACAGACTGAAGGTCCATCAGCCCAGTATCCTGTTTCCAACAGTGGCCAATCCAGGTCGCAAGTACCTGGCAAGATCCCAAAGTAAAAAAAAATAAAAATATTTTATTATGCTTGTCCTAGGAATAAGATGGCTTGGGGAAATGCACTGCTTAATAATAGCTTATGGACTTCTCTTTTAGGAAATTATCCAAACCTTTTTTTTAAACCCTGCTAAACTAAACTGCTTTCACCACATTCTCTGGTAACAAACTCCAGAGTTTAATTATTCATTGAGTGAAGAAATATTTTATCCAGTTTGTTTTAAATCTAGCACTTAGTAGCTTTATTACATGCCTCTTAGAACTAGTTTTTTATTTTTGGAAGAGTATACAAGTTATTCACATCTACTTGTTCCACTCCACTCAGTATTTTATAGACCTCTATCATTATCTCCCCTGAACCCTCTTTTCTTCATGCTGAAGAGCCCTAGCCACTTTAGCCTTTCCTCATAGGGAAGTCGTTCCATCCCTTTTATAATTTTTGTCATCCTTCTCTGTAACTTTTCTAATTCCGGTATATCTTTTTTGAGCTGTGGTGACCAGAATTGCACACCATAGAGAAATACAAAGGAAATTGCCTAGGGTGCAATATTTATACCAGTCAGTTTTCCCTCCAAGTTGAGGTCACCTCATAGCATTATGTTACTAGTAAGGAGAACTCTACCATTCCTGGATTCTATTATGTCCCTTCCGGATTCTATACGCCAGGTGTTCAACCTGGGAGTTGCAGAAATCCAAACACTTTTCTGAGCACATGCTCCACCTCCTTACCCTGAGAGCTTGAAAACATATCCAGTTACAATTTCTGCAAGCAACCAGTGCAGAAGTCTTTTGCAGCTGCTCTGCTTCTTTTTCTTGGTTTTTTTCGCTTAAAGTTCACAATTCATTGCTGTTGCCGGCTTCAGGTCTTCCTCTCTGGCGGGTCCTGTCTTCATGAAAACAGGAAGTAGGCAGACCCATCAGAGAGGAAGGCCTGAAGCCGGCAACAGCAGCGAATTGTAAATGCTGCTGCTGTCCGAAGAAGCCAGGCCTTAACAACAAAGCTCCCTCCAGCGTTGGCAGCCGCAAGAGCCATCTAGCGAGGGAGGGAAACTGCTGGACCACCAGGCTTTTTTTTTTTTTTAAATTACCAACGATGGCAGCAGTGCTGGGGGGTGGAGGGTTTGAAAAGGTACAGCGGCGGTGGTGCTGGGGGAGTTTGAAAAGCTGTCGGCCGTGAAGTATGCTGCTTGCATCAACTTAAAAAACTTACCGATGGCGGCATTGCTGGGGGGGAGGGTTTGAAAAGGTGCAGCGGCGGCGGTGCTGGGGGCTTTGAAAAGCTGCTCGATGTCAACTTCGGCTGTGATGCATCGAACTTTGTAAGCGCGCATGCGCACTCTTGCCGGCCACAGCCCGACAGATCAGGGAAGCATGCGGTAAGAGTGCGCATGCGCGCTTAGAATTTTATTATATAGATAGTCTAAAGTTGATAATACAATAGATTGAACCAGTAACCAAAAAGATTCGCTGTCAAAAAACTTTTTAATGGTTTTTAATTTCCATAAAAGTGCATACTTTTTTAAATTAATAAATCTGTATGTTTCCTAAAAGTTAATGTGCTATCCAAAGTAACCCCCAGAATTTTCAAATTAGACGCTATATTGAAATTTTGGCCCTTCAGTTGGATACTTTTTTCTTGAATTGTCTCATTAGGGCTTGCCAAAAAAAAACCTTGTTTTTTTCAGGATTAAGCTTCAACCTAACCTCTAGCATCCATAATTCTACCTTTTCTAAGATTATAAAAATTTGAGTAATCAATTCATTTGAGATGTTCTTACAAGGTAGCAATATAGAGAGTCGTCTGCATAAATGTAAAACATTACTTCTACACTTTGGAATAAATGCGCCAGGGACACTAAATAGACATTAAACAACTTTGGGGATAAAGGAGAGCCCTGCGGTACTCCGTATGAGTTCCTCCAAGAGGGAGAATATTTCTCATCAGAAAACACTTTATATGTTCTTTGTTCTAAGAACCCTCTGAACCAATTTTGTACCTTACCACTGATCCCGATTGAGTCCAAGCAGTTTAACAGTAGATTATGATCCACTAAATCGAAAGTGCTGCTTAGATCCAATTGCAGGATCAGGGCACTTGTACCAGTACTGAACAGAATGGTGAGTTGATTTAATAGTGATGTTATTACTGATTCTGTACTGTGTCCAGAACGAAACCCGGATTGATTTTCATGTAGAATATTATATTTCTCTAAATAATTCACCAATTCGGCATTCACCAGTCCCTCCATTAGTTTTTCAAATAATGGGATATTTGCAACTGGCCTATAGTTTTTTTTCGCTAGCAAGTGACTCCTAGTTTTTTACTATAGGGGTTATTATTTTTCCTAGGTTTTTTTCAAATTGTCCGGACTGTAATTGAGAAGTCCATTTATAGAGATGAGTTCTAAAGGTTGGCGAGGCATTCATCAATACGTTCCTTGGACATATATCTAAACGACAATATTTTTTTGCATACTTTGAATATAATTTGCTAAAAAGTTTCCAATCTGGGATAGCAAATTTTTCCCACATAATATCTATCCTAATTCCCTCTTGTTGTCCTATTGGATTAATTAAATTGATGTCTTGATCATTCTTATTTTGGTTACTAAAAGTAGTTTGTAAGTCATCCATTTTATCTTTAAAAAATGTTGCTAAATCATCATCAGATGGAATATTTTCCTTATTTGGACGCTTCTTAGAGTCTGTCTCAAATAGCCCATGAACCAGTTTAAAAATTTTAGCTCTCTACTATTTACCTTTATGTCTCCTATCTTTTCCTTAGAATATCTACTACTCTTTTCCGTAATCATATTTTTATATTCTCTAAGTTTCATTCTCCAATTAGTTCTATCTTCTACTTTACCTTATTTCAACCAAATCTTCTCCTTCCGTCTGCATACCCTTTTTAGTTCTAATAATTCTGCATCGAACCAATTATTATGTATTTTGTCTCGCCTGACTATTTTTTTGTAAGATGCTATTTCATCTAAAATTTGAATGCTTAAAATTTCCCAATAAGATAAAAAATTTTCTTCTTGTCCCTCTATATTTCTCAATTCGTAGTGTGACCAGAATTCTACATGATCTACTTTACCCCTTCCCATAACTTCTATCTTCTTATTCCTAAGCCTTGAATTATTGCTTACTTTACCCTGTTTTTTTGCCATTTTAAATAGACATTACATAAACGGTGATCTGACCAAACTGTATCGTTCCATGTTACCTCTTCTAAATCAATTTTAATATTTGAATGAGCTTTTGTAGAAAATGTCACCAAATCTAAATGGTGGCCTTTCACATGTGTTTTTTCATGTTTTGGTAATATAAAATCCAAACTCTTTAAAAAAAGAAAATAAATCATCTGTATCTGTATTTTCCTGGTCCATATGAATATTTATATCACCCAACAAGAGGTGATATAGTCCAAGCATTGAACTTGATAAAACAAATTCATGAAAATCTTCTCTCACTAAATTCCATTTTTTAGGAGGAATGTAAAACAAAGTAACTATTAAAAATTCATCCAATGATTCCTGAGACATTCTACAAGTTAAAAATTCGCAATTGGAAGTTGATATAGAATCCATTACTTTAAAATCAAATTGATCTTTCAATATTATTGCCAGACCCCCACCTCTTTTAGTACTTCTAGCTAATGAAATTATTTTATAATCCTACGGTAAAAATCATTTATGATCACATCATTATCAGAAATCATCTATGTTTCTAAAAGTAATGTAATGTCTGGCTTTGTTTCCTCTAACCAGTCTCGTATCAAAATTGTTTTATTTCTAATTGACCGTATATTCACATATGTACACTTTAAATTGGAGAACTCTGTTCCATATGATCTCGCAATAAAGTTTAAACTTATGCCTCTCCTGTCTCCTGACACTGCTTCTATATTGAATCTGACTGATACCCTTGCCAGGATTAGTCAAATTTGCTACCCTGAGAGTCCAGATTTGGATGCTGATTCTTCTATCCACAGACCTTTAAAGCATGGTTCTGCCACCCTTTTATTGCTGATGTTCTGAAACAGCTCAAATTGGATTCTCCACCTTCCAACTTATTTCCATCACTTCTACAGCCTTTGGTCTGGCTACAGAACAATGGGAAACCCCAGAAAGCTCTTTCCGACCTTCTACGGCTATGTTTAATAAAGCTTTATCCCCTGACTCCTAATTTTCAGAAGATTTTTGAACAGCCTAAGGTGGATTCCTCCATAGTGCAGGTTATCTGGCTCACAGCCCTCCCTAGGGATGGGGGAATGCTGCTTCAGGACTCTCAGGCTTGCAGGGTGGACATTATGTTGGAAAGCTTTTTGAAGTGGTGTCTTTAGGTATCAAAGTGGTGGCGGCCGCTTCCTTTACGGCGCAAGCCTGTCATGCTAGACTGTGCAGTGCTTCCTCTGTGGAGGTGCATGCCTATCCTCAGCTGGGATGGATGGTGCGGCTTATGTGGCAAACACCTTTCCTGCTCTCTTCATGTTCTTAATAAAGTTTCTGCTTATGCAATGTCTACGCGCCGGACTCTTTGTGTTTGTCATTGGGCTGGGAACGCTTCCTCAAAGTCCACTTTCAGCAGACTTCCTTTCCAGGGCCAGCTTCTTTTTGGTGAAGATGACCTTATCACTAGTGTGGCTGAGCACTGCCCTATGTCTCTCAATGTGAACAAGTTTCACTGGACGTCGGGAGGGGGGTTGTAGTAATTTTGTTCTTTACACAAGTGAAGTCAGGGATCTGTAGGTCTTCCTCCTAAGAGATATTTCTCAGGCTACTGCCCTCATTATCACAGTTTTAATTCTAGGTGTCCTCAGGTTCCCATTCAGTGGCTGTGCCCAAACAAGCCCTGATTATGCTAGGGGTCAGGTGAGGTTTCCTCGTATCAGAGGCCGACTTCTCAGTTTTATCAGGTGTGGACTCGGGTTTCATGGATCAATGGGTGCTAGCCATCCTTCGGAAGGGGCACGAGTTAAACCTCTTTTGCCTGCCTCCGGATTTGTTTCTGGACTCTGGCAGGTCGGCTGGAAAAGGAGTTCAGGGTCCGCGATACTCTGCAGCGTCTTTTAAACATCAAAGCAATGGAACCTGTTCTAGAACATGAATTGAGTTTAGTCAGATACTCCTTACACTTCATAGAAAGGCTCAGAGGATTGGAGACCCATTCTGGATCTACGTCAGCCCACTGCTTCTTGCGGATTCCTCATTTCCACATGGAAACAGTGAACACAGTGTTAGCTGCTGTCTCTCCAGGAGATCTTTTGGCATCCTTGGATCTCACAAGGGCTTACCTCTGTATTTTAGTCTACTCGGAACATCGCAGATTTCTGCATTTTCCATGCTCTGCAACAGCATTTCCAGTTTGCAGCTCTGACCTTTGGCCTCATAATGGCAACCCACACTTTCACCAAGGTGATGGTATTTGTGGCTGCCTTTCTCTGCTGGCAGAAGTTCCAGGTCCATCCTTTCTTGAACAACCTACTAGCCCGCCTAGCCCGCCTACTCCACAGGGCTTTAAACTAGGTAAGTCGGGGGAGGGTACAGGCACAAACAATATACCAGGCGAACTAAAATGCCAATACATTTATGAGGCTGAGGAAAGTAGACACCGAAATTCTGGGTCAGGGGTGAGTGCACACACTTTTGAGTCGGGAGTAGGGTCACATCATATTTATGGGTCACATTGTAATTTTGGGTCTAGGAGGAGTACACACTGTAGTTCTGGGTATATGGGGAGTACACATTGTGGTTCTGAGTCTCAGGAAAGCACAAATAACGCAAACAATGCTAAAGGTGTTCAAATAGCTCAAACAGGAATATCCCCACTGAGACGTAACAAAAATATAACATGGAGGGCTATGTACGTCAACGCACACAGTTTAGGAAACAAGATCCTGGAATTGGAAACAGAAATAAGGAATGCCGACCTGGATGTGGTGGCGATATCCGAAACCTGGCTCACAGACTCCCACGGGTGGGACATGGTCATACCGGGTTACAACTTGCTTCGCCGGGACAGAGAGGGTAGGATGGGAGGGGGTGTAGCATTATATACTAAAGATGACATTAAGGTTACGAGAATCTCAGATGTCCAGTATACTGGGGAATCCCTTTGGGTTAATTTGGCCAGAGGGAAGGACAAATGCTTGTATCTTGGCGTAATTTACAGACCCCCAAGACAACAGGATGACCTGGATATGGAAATAATCGAAGATATAGAAAATATCACCTTGCGTGGGGACACAGTATTGCTAGGTGACTTCAACATGCCTGATGTGGATTGGGTTACACTTACCTCTGCTTCCGGCAGCAGCAGGAGGCTATTAAACTCTATGAAAGGAGCAAGCCTCAGGCAACTGGTGTTGGAACCGACAAGGGATCAGGCAATACTGGACCTGATACTTACCAATGGAGAAAGTGTCACAGAGGTCTCGGTGGGCGACACATTGGCCTCCAGTGACCACAACATGGTATGGTTTAATATCAGGAAAGGTTTCACTAAATCTACTACACTAACCAAAGTCCTCAAATTCAAGGACACAAATTTCAAAGAAATGGGAGACTTCGTTCACCAGGCGCTACAAAGCCAAGAAGAAACCGATAACGTGGAAGACATGTGGTCGACTTTGAAAGCAACCATACAAGAAGCAACAAACCGCTATGTAAAATCAGTAAGTAAACGGCGAAGGAACAATAAGCCACAGTGGTTTACTGTGGAGATCTCAGACCTGATCAAGGAGAAGAAAAAAGCATTCATCTCTTACAAACAATCGGGGAAGCAGGACTCTAGAGCAGACTACCTGGCCAAATCAAAAGCCGTCAAAACAGCAGTCAGGGAGGCTAAATTCCTCATGGAGGAGTCTCTAGCAAAGAACATCCAGAAGGGAGATAAATCCTTCTTCAGGTATATCGGTGATAGAAGAAAAAACTCAGGCGGGATTGTACGTCTTAGGAAACCAGACGGAGACTATGTGGAAAAGGATTCGGAAAAAGCCCAACTATTAAATGAATACTTCTGCTCAGTCTTCACCCGAGAAGCGCCAGGGCTCGGCCCTCAGCTACAGACAAGGGTTGGCTCAGTTGACCCGTTTAGTAACTTTGAGTTTACGCCCAGCAGTGTCTACGGTGAGCTGTCAAAGCTCAAGGTTAACAAAGCAATGGGGCCGGACAACCTGCATCCCAGGGTGCTAAGGGAGCTGAGTGATGTCTTGGCGGAGCCACTGTCTGCGCTCTTCAACCTCTCCCTTAGTACAGGCAGCGTCCCGTTGGACTGGAGGACAGCTAACGTCATTCCACTCCACAAGAAAGGCTCCAAGATGGAGACAGCAAACTACAGACCAGTGAGTCTAACATCGATAGTGAGCAAACTAATGGAAACTCTAATCAAACACCAATTAGATAAGATCCTGGATGAGGAGAATCTACGGGATCCCCGACAACATGGATTTACTAAGGGGAGATCCTGCCAATCCAACCTGATCAGCTTCTTTGACTGGGTGACGGGGAAGCTGGATATTGGGGAGTCCCTGGACATCGTGTACCTGGACTTTAGCAAAGCATTCGATAGCGTACCGCACCGCAGGTTACTGAGCAAGATGAGTTCTATAGGATTAGGTGACACATTGACGAAATGGGTTGGGAGCTGGCTTGGAGGTAGGCTCCAAAGGGTGGTGGTGAATGGCACCCCCTCCGAAATGACGGAGGTGATTAGTGGAGTACCACAGGGCTCAGTCTTGGGCCCAATCCTATTCAACATCTTTATAAGAGACTTGGCAGAAGGGCTTCGAGGTAAAATAACATTATTCGCCGATGACGCCAAACTGAGTAATGTAGTGGGCAAATGCACAACAGACGAAGATTCAGTGCCCGACAACATGATGCACGACCTATTCCTATTGCCATGTCCTAGAGCGATGGTCTAGGACATGGCAACTCAACTTCAATGCCAAAAAATGCAAAGTTATGCACCTGGGCAGCCAGAATCCATGCAAGTCTTATACCCTTAATGGCGAGATCCTAGCAAAAACGGAAGCAGAACGAGACTTGGGGGTAATCGTCAGTGAGGACATGAAGTCTGCCAATCAAGTGGAGCAGGCTTCGTCCAAGGCAAGACAAATCATGGGCTGCATACGAAGGGGTTTCGTCAGTCGTAAGGCGGAAGTCATTATGCCATTGTATAGATCCATGGTGAGGCCCCACCTGGAATACTGTGTGCAATTCTGGAGGCCGCATTATCGCAAGGATGTGCTGAGACTGGAGTCGGTGCAAAGAATGGCCACCCGGATGGTCTCGGGACTCAAGGAGCTACCATACGAAAAACGGCTTGACAAATTACAGCTATACTCGCTCGAGGAGCGCAGAGAGAGGGGGAACATGATCGAGACGTTCAAGTATCTTACGGGCCGCATCGAGGCGGAGGAAGATATCTTCTTTTTCAAGGGTCCCACGACAACAAGAGGACATCCGTTGAAAATCAGGGGCGGGAAACTACGAGGTGACACCAGGAAATTCTTTTTCACTGAAAGAGTGGTTGATCGCTGGAATAGTCTTCCACTACAGGTGATTGAGGCCAGCAGCGTGCCTGATTTTAAGGCAAAATGGGATCGGCACATGGGATCTATTCACAGGGCAAAGGTAGGGGAGGGACATTAAGGTGGGCAGACTAGATGGGCCGTGGGCCCTTATCTGCCGTCTATTTCTATGTTTCTATGTTTCTAACTGGTTGATCCGGGCTCCATCTTGTCAGGAGTGTGAAAGTGCAATGGAGATGATGGTGTCTCTGCTGCAGGCATTGGCAACTTCAGGAGGTGCTGCTTGACGCTCTTCCTGGTCCCTGGTGTATCTGGGCCTTCTCTTTGACAGACAGGGTTGTGTGTTTCTTCCTAATGCATGTTGACAGAAATTTCAACAATAGATCAGAGTTCTCCTGGACCGTTCAGCTACCATGGCCTTGCATTATCTGCAGGTTCTGGGGGTCAATGGCAGCTTCCTTGGAGGTGGTCCCCTGGGCCAGCGCACACATGCGCCCTTTATAGGAGTCCCTCCTCTCTTGGTGGTCTCTGCACTGTCATTTCCTTCAGATGCTGCTCCCCTGGATGGAGCCAGCTCACAGCAACTTAAGCTGGTGGCTTCGGAGGGGCGCTCTGCTAGGGCAGGCTTCTTTTGATTTAAGAATGGATGACTCTTATGATAGATGCCAGCCTGCCAGCCTGTTGGGTTGTTCACTGCGGGGGCCATTCCTTTCAATCGTCTGGAGCTTCAGGCTCTTTGGCTGGTGCTACTCTCTTTCCAGCCCCTTATGGAAGGAAAAGTGGTGTGAGTATTCTTCCACAACACCATGGCGGTGGCATGCATAAGTCGTCATGGGGGCACAAGAAGCACTTCTTTGGGCTAGGAGGCTCGCACACTGCTTTGCTGGGCTGACGCACATCTTCTTTCTCTTTTAGCGACCCATGTGGCCGGAGTCGATAATGTTCAGGTGGACTTATCAGGCAACAGCTCCTGAACTCGGGAGAATGATTTCTCTCACGGAAGGCGTTCCATCTGATTGTACAGCACTGGGGTCAGCCCTAGATGGACTTGATGTCTTCAACAGAGAACTCGAAGGCCAGGCGCTTTTTCAGTTGATGAACAGCGTGGAAGCCTAGATCTGGATTCCTTGGTTCAGCCCTGGCCAGCTTAGGAGCTCCTGTAAGTATTCCCTCAATGGCCTCTGGTTGGTCGGGTCATCTGCCGGATAGCAACGCATCCCAGCATCCCAGTCTGGCCTCATTGCCTATGGTATGTGGATCTCATCTGTCTTCAATGGGACGGGATGCTCCAGCTCCCTTTTCATCACTCTCTTCTCAGTCAGGAGCTGGTACCCATGGAGAATCCACAGTGCTTTGGTCTTACGGCATGGCTCTGGAGTGCTCAGCCTTGATGAAGCACGGTTATTCGGATGTAGTTATCTTGACTCTTTTGCGCTCAAAGTACTTGTCTTCTATGGCTTCTTTTGCCATAGCCTTGCAGGCTTTACAATTATGATGTGCTTGGGATCAGGTGGAGACTGAGAGGGCACCCCTTTCAGTGGTCCTGACTTTTCTTCAGGAGGGCCTAGAAAACAGTTTAGCGGTGGCCTCCCTTAAAGTTCAGGTTGCAGGCCTTTCATGGTTTACAGAATGCAGAGGCACTAGTTCGCTTCCTGCTCAACCAAATGGGCTAGGTTTATGAAAGGGGCGCTTTGTTTGCGACCTCCTTTGCGTCTTTCTTTCCCTTTGTGGAATCTTACCATTGTTCTGCAGACCTTGGAGAAATCCATTCGAACTACTGAAGGATGCAATAGGTCACGAGCGGAGTTCCACAGGGATCGGTGCTGGGACCGCTCCTGTTCAATATATTTATTAACGACTTGGAGACGGGGGCGAAATGTGAGGTTATTAAATTTGCTGATGACACCAAACTCTGCAGCAGGGTTAGAACCACGGAAGACTGCGAAGACCTACAAAGGGACCTAACGAGACTGGAAGAGTGGGCAAAAAAGTGGCAAATGAGTTTTTTAACATAGAGAAATGTAAGGTCATGCATGTAGGGAAAAAGAACTCAATGTTCAGCTACAAAATGGGGGGATCATTGCTAGGGGTGAGCAACCTTGAAAGAGACCTGGGGATGATGGTGGACACAACATTGAAAGCATCGGCACAGTGTGCGATAGCCTCAAAGAAAGCGAACAGAATG
Organism: Geotrypetes seraphini; assembly: GCF_902459505.1. Classification (NCBI taxonomy): domain Eukaryota; kingdom Metazoa; phylum Chordata; class Amphibia; order Gymnophiona; family Dermophiidae; genus Geotrypetes; species Geotrypetes seraphini. The sequence goes on from NC_047090.1 coordinate 160,929,343, forward strand.
TTGGGTATCATTAAAAAGGGTAAAAAGGACGAAGGAAGTCAACATGCCACTGTATCGTGCAATGATGTGCCCGCACCTGGAGTACTGTGTCCAGTACTGGTCGCCGTACCTCAAGAAGGACATGGCAGTACTTGAGGGGGTCCAGAGAAGAGCGACTAAACTGATAAAAGGTATGGAAAACTTTTCATACGCTGACAGGTTGAAAATGCTGGGGCTGTTCTCCCTAGAGAAGAGGAGATTTAGAGGAGACATGATAGAAACCTTCAAAATCCTGAAGGGCATAGAGAAGGTAGATAGGGACAGATTTTTCAGACTGTGGGGAACCACAAGTACTAGGGGTCACTCGGAGAAATTGAAAGGGGACAGTTTAGAACAAATGCTAGGAAGTTCTTTTTTACCCAGAGGGTGGTGGACACATGGAACGCGCTTCCGGAGGTTGTGATAGGCCAGAGCACAGTACAGGGGTTCAAGGAAGGTTTAGATAGGTTCCTAAAGGAAAAAGGGATTGAGGGATACAGATAGAAGCAGAGGTAGGTTATAGAAATGGTCAGGAACCACTTCACAGGTCATGGACCTGATGGGCCGCCGCGGGAGTGGACCACTGGGCGCGATGGACTTGTGGTCTGACCCAGTGGAGGCAACTTCTTATGTTCTTATGTTTTTCTCTTCTGGATTTAACAATCAAGACTATCTTTCTGGTCGCCATAGACTCAGCAGACTCTTTCATGTGGGAAACCTTTTCTCCGTATTAGGTATGAGGAGTTGTTCTCCGCATTGTATCTTCTTTTCTGCCGAAGGTGGTATCAACCTTCCATGTCAACTGAGAGGTTTGTTTGCCTGCGTTTCCTTCCATAGGTTTGGAGTGCAAGGATCAGATCTTACGCAAGTTGGATGTCTGGAGAGTCTTGCTCCACTATTTGGAGAGGACTAATGCTTTCAGGTTGTCTGATCACCATTTTTATCCTGACTGCTGCGCCTTGCTGTGGTCGGCTGGCGTCCAAATCCTTGATCATTCGATGGATTCAAATGGCCATTTCCGCAACATCCATCCTCGCAGCAGGCAGCTGCCGATTTTGCTTAAAGCTCACTTGACTAGAAGTGAGGCTGCATCGTAGGCAGAGTCTCGCATGATTCATCTTGATGAAATTTGCAGGGTGGCTCCTTGGTCCTCTTTTCATACTTTTACCCAGTTGTACTGAGTGGATGTGGCAGCTCATTCTGATGCTGCTTTTGGGACCTCATTGTTGAGGGCCAGCTCTTCTGTCCCTTCCTAGATGTTCCTATTGCTTTGGTACATCACCTAGCTTATGGAATCTGGAAGGGACATAATAGAATAGAAGATTAAGTTTCTACCTTCGATAATCTTCTTTCTGTTAGTCCCTGTAGGATTTCATATGACATGTCCTCTCTGTATGCATTCAGTTGTTGAATAACCTACTTCTGTCTCCCTCGATTGTTCTCCTTGCAGACTTGAAGTCTTTCCAGCCAGTTGATGGATCCTCTGAGCAGTATTCCCCTTCTATGAGTAGGCTTTGCTTAAGACTATCTCATGTGGGTGCTTGTTGCATGCAGTAGGTTAGTTCTCCATTGTTCCTCAATGTTTGGCTGGATTGTCTTTGTGCATGTTTATTACTTGTTTCATGTTTTGCAGAGCAGAACAGTTCAGACTTAGTTTGTGTTGCTGGGGATCTTACCCTGTACTCCCTTACTCCCTTGTCATGGATTTGTTTAGGTATGTTACTTGGCTTAACTGGATATGTTTTCTAGCTCTCAGGCTAAGGGGGTAGAGCATGTGCTCAGAAAAGTGTTTGGATTTCTGCAACTCCCGACCTACAGGGACTACAGAAAGAAGATTATCAAAGGTAGAAATCTAATCTTTCAATAAACTGGGTGACATAGAGAGGTTATCTAAGGGCCCTTTTTACAAAGCCATGAGAGCGAGTCCTATGCAGCAAATGCAACGCAGCCCATTCAGTTCCTATGGGCTGCATTGCATTTGCTAGCCAGACTCGCTACTGTAGCTTTGTAGAAGGAGCCCTTAGTTAGTAGGACTCTTAGAGGTCTCTATACACAAAAGCTGGTGGACTCTGAGGTCTGTCCATCTATTTAATAGTTAATATTCCAGCTCCCACAAATATTTTCAGTTTTGTTCTGCTCATATTGTACATGCTTGTTGTGCTGTTAGGCATCATTCTTCTTTGTGGCTGTGTTGATTTAGAGGATGTCACCGTGTTTCCTATAAACCGTCTTGGGGCTTTCAAAGATGGACAGGTTGTAAAATGAAATAAACTACATCTTCCACTATTAAATATATCTGTATTTAAGGAGAAATCTAAATGTTTTCTATAAGAATCTTCCATCTAAACTATAAAATCTTGTTTATTTCTAGGATATAAAATTGTTAGCAAAATAGGTGAAGGCACGTTTTCTGAAGTTATGAAAATGAGGAGTCTTAGAGATGGAAATTACTATGCATGTAAAAAAATGAAGCAAGAATTTGAAAGGTATGTACATATCCTTGACAAGTCATCTTAACTTTGCAGTTAATTGTATGAATTGTTTGTGCTGGAGCTAGACCCGGGATAATGTTTATTCTGTGTCTTCCCCAATGAGTTCAATGCAGTGCACAGTTTGGGGAACCACTGTTGTGGGAAATAAGCAGGATTTTGTTTTATAGTTTTTGTAGAAATGTTGACTGACTTAATAGTAATTTGACAGAAGTTTCCCTTTCTCCAAACAATGGCTCAGACACACCATGGGATGCATATAGAGCAGAGAGCTAGGCTCATGCTTACCCATTTTAGTGCTGCAGCATTCTTAAAATTGCTTTTCTTGTAGACAATAAAATTATACTTTTTGTTATCACATGACAGTATTGATCAAGTGAATAATTTGCGAGAAATACAAGCACTGAGGCGACTGGGTCCACATCCAAATATTCTTCTCTTGCATGAAGTTATTTTGTAAGTATTCTTGTTTTCCTTCTTGCATCTTGTACATCATACATTTTGCTTCACTATGTAGGGTAATGTACCATATTTTTTGCTCCATGAGACGCACCTGACCATAAGACGCACCCTAGATTTAGAGTAGGAAAACAAGAAAAAAAACATTCTGAACCAAATTGTGTACTAATATATACCAGGCTCTGCACCCATCCCCCTCACTCCCTGCCAGGCTCTGCACCCAACCCCACACTCCTTGCTAGGCTCTGCACCCTGTCCCCCCTTCCCTGCCTGGCTGTCCCCCCACCCTCCCAAACCCCATACACCCCAAATATGCAAAAACTCTGTTACCCCCATCAGAGACCTGAACTCTTATGGTCCCTGAGGAAGAACCACCCTTCACCCCCTCCCAAGGATTAGAAAAAACCAAGTCAAATACCCCCCTCCCTCCTCTCCGATTGCCCAAATCCAAATCTTTCCTGGAGAGTGTAGGGACAGTGGTCTTTTTATCCCTTCAAGCCCTACCATATTAACCCAAATAATAGGGGGGGGGGAGGGCTAGAGCAACTAGGCTTGCAGTACCGAGCTGTTTTAAAGCGAGGATGCCAATACAAGAAACAATGCGAGCGGCGTTAAAAGACCCTTCTCCCCCCACCCCCAGCAACTGTGACCTTTCCCTTCTCCAGACAAAAGCCCCCAGGATTGCATTGCAGCCCCCCCCCCCTCCATGTTTCTGCAGAATCCCGCAGCCTCCTTTGCTCTGCTCTTTGTTTTTTGCCCGCACACTTTGCAATTCCCCAGCCCCATGGTCAGGCCCCACTGACCTGGCCCCCTGCGAGCCCCCCTGGCTAAAGCAGGGAAGCAGGACACCGAGCATGAAGTTGAAGGTGACAGCGGGAGCCGAGCAGCGGGAATCAGAAGCTCATGCCGAGCATGAAGTTGAAGGCGTTGGCAGGCGGGTGACAGTGGGAGCCGAGCAGCAGCGGGGATCAGAAACTCGTTCCTGTCTAGGCCTGCGCTGCTTTCTGAATGGCTACCATCAGTTTTCGCGAGTCCCATGAGAACTGACAGCAGCCATTCAGAAAGCAGAGCGGGCTCAGGCAGGAAAGCCGATACTCAGCTGGACCACCTAGCTATAAAGGTATGACGGAGTGGGGGTGGATCCACCTTACAAAGTTTCATCATCACAGAGAGCGCTCCAGACACATCCTACATTTTTTCCTAAGGTAGTGTTGGAATTCCATCATAAGTAGGTATTCTGCTGATGTTCTTCTCGAAAGCTCATGTAGATCCTGGCAAAAGTGCACTGCACACCTTGGTCTGCAAGCGAGTGTTAGCCTTCTATCTGGAGTGGATTAAAGACCATAGACAACCACTCAACTGTAGAGAGCTGCCTGGGAACAGGGGCAATGGGGATCCTGCAGAGATCCTCTCTAGGTCCTCGGGGGAAATGTATGTTAGCTTTAGGAAATGTATGTAGCAGATGTTTTTTGTATTGTGTTCAGCAGAAAAGGAAATGCATTTCTAGTTTTATTTCTCCAGTGTTAAAGTACTAGCTGACCCTTGCTGTACCTGGTAGGGATCCCTAAGCGCTGCCAGCTGAGGACCTCTTCCAAAGGTGGCCAGAACTCCCTTCTACCAAGTATAGCAGTTGCTGGCAACATCCTTGAGACACTGAGGTGCCAACATTTGTGGCTTAGGGAGGCTGTTGCTGGCTCCCAAGCTTGGTAAAATTGATTTTTGGCCACCTTCAGAGGAAGTCTTCAGCTGACATAACTTGAGGGTCCTCATCAGCTGGAGTATTTATATTTTATATTTACATTAGAGGTTTTGGCAGAGACCCATTTACAAAGTATCTATTCTTCACAGTTAATATTTCCAAATTAATAAAGTATCTTTAATTATTTATAAATGGGACTCTACCAGAGCCTCTAATTCAGTAGCAAAATTAAATAAAATAACTATTCTGAAGTTTATGGGGACGGAAAAGATTTCTTGTGAGGACAGATTTGATTCCAGAGGGGATGGGTTTAATTTCTGTCATTGCACAACTCTCTACTCAACTTTTTGTTTCATTTGACCTAAATAGGATGGAGACAAGCCGTTGATAAGCACACTTTATCCAGTTAGTTTGCCGACTGCATTTTTTAAATTTATGCCTGACCAACTCTGACTCTTGAGGGTCATGTCATAGCTCATAATGTTAGGGCCATGTCAGTGTCAGTAGTTCACCTGAGGAGATTTGTAGGGCTGCTTCATGGTCTTCAGTCTATACATTCACATCTCATTAATGTCTCGAACAGGATACCCAGTCAACAGCTGGTTTGGACAGAGAGCTCTGCAGAATTTGAGCTGGCGTTAGTTCTAGACGCGTAGCGCGAGTTTAGCGCGTGCTAAAAAGATGCGTGCGCTAAAACCGCTAAAGCGGCTTCATAATAGGAGCCCTTAATGTGCAAAATGTGCAGTTTTTATTACATTTATAAACTGGTTTATCTGAAATGTCAAGTGTGGATTTGTATGAAGACAAAATGAGATAAATTGAGCATAAAACAACTGTAAAAATATTTTTGGTTTCCTAGGCAACCATTCATAACCTAATGTGATTTTTCTTTTATTGCTGTTCATGTTAAAAAAATAATTTTAGCATAAGGACTGTGCTTCTGTAGCACCAGTTGCATTTATCTAATTCAACTTATTAGTCAGAATTATTGCTCCAGGCAATGAACATACACATCAGCATTAGCAGTAGGTTATAGTATTAGCCTTCACATGTACATATCTTCTTTATAAAATATGCCTTTGAACACTAACTCCTCCCACAGGAAGGAACACTGCTCAGCTTGGATAAATTTAAGTACATGCAGACCATTTGCACATAACCAAATGTGCATACAGTTTGGCAAACAGTGTTTTGCCTGTGGAAAATATCTATTATCATTAGTCATAATCAGAATACATTGTCTCTCTGCATATTTAGGGAGGGTTGGTGGCAGAATTAGAGAGAAAAATCCCAGGTAGTTGTATATGAAGACTGATGCTGCTACTACTTAGTAGAGACCAGCTCCATTTTAGCTAGAAATCAAAAGGTGCAAGAGTGAAACTTTGCCTGCCCCCCCAAACAGATTCATCTTTATCTGCCTTAATAAGGAAAATATTTTAAAAGGCATCTAGTGTAAGCATGTTTTCAGGTGCCTATTTTAGGTCCATTATATAAAGATAAGTAGGCACCTATTTGTCTTTATACATCACATTACATTAGTGACTTTTATTCCGCCATTACCTTGCGGTTCAGGGCAGATTATGTAAGAGGTTATCTGAGTTAATGGTGCTGTTTAGGGGGAGAAGAACTTTATAAATATGTAAGTGGCAGAAATCATCTCTACGTTGTGGATATGGATTTTTACACCTCCTCTGTACACAAACTACAAATATATTCTCACTTGCTGTCATCTGGGCCTAATTCAAAAAAATTTGAACTGGTACAAAGAAAATAGATTTTTACATCTCAAAATTTTATATAGATTGTACAAGTACCAGCATTGATTCTTCACTACCAGTGTCACCATAGCACTACTCAATACATCAAACACACATGCAACCATTTAAGTCTTGTTTTTTTATACCATTCATTTTCTATATAGAGACCCTCTGTGTTCATCATCACATGCCTTTATGAATTCTGTCAACATTTTTTTGTCTTCACCATCTCCCATATTTTTATCTGTGTGTGTATATAGTATGTTTAAATACAAAGTGTCAGAAAATTATTCATTTATCTGAGAAATGCTCAACTAAAAACTAAGGATTCTTGTGTGGTTTGCACTTTGCAGAGACACAGTGATAATTTCTTATGAAAATATAAATTCCACAATGTGTTGCTCTTTTTCAGTGACCAAAAGTCTGGCTGTCTTGCTCTAATATGTGAACTTATGGATATGAATATTTATGAGCTGATTCGAGGCAAGTACCATTACATGTTTAAAGGTCTATATGAAGCCATGCCCCATCTTCAATATGTGTCAAATGTAAGTGTTAGAAAATACTTTGGTACATGCTATATGGAATTGCAGCTAAATGGAGTGCTTATTGGGGCACTCCATCTTTCTGTCCTCTTTGAATGTCCTTCTAGGTAAAGCAGAAATGAGTGTGATCAAGGCTGGTGATCTCGCTTGTTTTTAAATTAATTAAACATAGATAACCTTGTACTAAGATGCACTAGGCCCTAATGTGAGTTTAGTGTGTCAGGAAAGACACCACAGGACGTGCTAAAGCATCCTGCAGTAATCTCTCCCGTTTATGCACTCTGATCACGCTTCTATTTATTTTTTAAAGTCATTTTACAAAAAGCCAAAGATCATATCTGTGTAGCAAAGGTTAGAAATGCCTCTGCCAAACTTGTTTTTTTTATGTACCATTCTAACATTTGAGAACAGCAAAATATATACAGTGGAACCTTGGTTTATGAGCATAATTCGTTCCAGAAGTATGCTCATAAACCAAATTGCTCATATATCAAAGCGAGTTTCCCCATAGGAAGTAAGGGAAACTCGCTTTGATCCGTTCCACCTCCTCTCCCCCCCCCCCCCCGAGGCTACCGGCGCTGCTCCATTCCCCCCCCTTGAGGCCATCGGTGCTGCTCCATACCCCCTCCCGCGATCTGGCATCCCCCCCTGTGAACTGGCATCCTCACGTCACCCCCCCATCCCCCGCGATTCTACATCCCCCCCCCCCCCTGAGCACCGAAACGAAATCTCTTACCCTGATTGGGCACCGGCACCAGCACCAACGCATAGGACATGCTGGTGCCAGTGCCCGAAGATCCTCCCTCTTCTGGGCTGGGCGGTGCATCAGAGATCCTCCCTCTTGCCTGTGCTGGGCTGGACTGGGCCTTGAGCATTTGCGCATGCTCAAGGCCTTCTGGTCTCGCTCTCTCCGAGATTCTCAGATTCAGAATCTCGGAGAGAGCGAGACCAGAAGGCCTTGAGCATGCACAAATGCTGAAGGCCCAGTCCAGCCCAGCACAGGCAAGAGGGAGGATCTCAGACGCACCGCCCAGCCCAGAAGAGGGACAACGCTAGTCAAGGAACCCACGCGAGGGGAGGTCATCCTCGACCTAATCCTCAACGAACTAGGGGGACCTGCAAGGGAAGTGGAAGTAGTGGAGCCATTAGGCAACAGCGATCACAACATGATCCGGAACAAACTAGAAGTAGGGACACCAAAGGTGAAGAGAACCACAACGACGGTGCTCAATTTCAGGAAAGGGAACTACGATGCTATGAGAAAAATGGTGAGAAAGAAACTCAAAAACAGCACAAGAAAGACGGAGACCGTAGAGAAAGCCTGGTCCCTGCTCAGGGACCACGTGCAAGAAGCGCAAAACATGTACATTCCCAGGTTTAGGAAGGGGTGCAAAAAAAATCGAACAAAGGACCCAGTGTGGATAACAAATGAAGTGAAGAAGGGGATAGGTGACAAGAAAATGTCGTTCCGAAAATGGAAAAAGGACCAAACTGAGGAAAACCGGATAGAACACAAGGAACACCAAAAGGAATGTCACCGGGTGGTTAGAAAAGCAAAACGAGAATACGAAGAGAGGCTGGCTGGGGAAGCAAGAAACTTTAAAGCGTTCTTCAGATACGTGAAAGGGAAGCAACCAGCAAGGGAGGAGGTGGGACCATTGGATGATGGGGACAGAAAGGGAGTGGTAAAGGAGGAAAAAAGAGGTAGCTGATAGGTTAAACAGGTTCTTCTCGTCGGTCTTCACGAGCGAAGACACATCCAATGTACCAGAACCCGAGGAGATCATAAGTGGGAATCAAGATGAAAAGCCGGAGCACAGAGAGGTAAGCCGTGAGGATGTCCTCCAACAGATAGATAGATTGAAAAGCGACAAATCACCCGGCCCGGACGGAATCCACCCAAGGATACTAAAAGAACTGAGGAACGAAATAGCGGAAACACTCCGACAAATTTGTAACCTATCCTTGAAAACTGGGGAGATACCGGAGGACTGGAAACTGGCGAATGTCACACCTATCTTTAAAAAGGGATCGAGGGGTGACCCGGGGAACTACATGCTGGTGAGCTTGACTTCGGTTCCGGGTAAGATGATGAAAGCACTGATAAAGGACAGCATCTGTGAACACATAGAAAGAAATGAACAACTGAAATCGAACCAACATGGCTTTTGTAAGGGAAGATCGTGCCAAACAAACTTACTGCACTTCTTTGAAAGGATAAACAGCCGGATGGACAAAGGGGAACCCATAGACATCATTTACCTCGACTTCCAAAAAGCCTTTGACAGGGAACCCCACGAGCGGCTACTTAGGAAGCTGCAGAACCACGGGGTGGGAGGGGATATACACAGATGAATCAGACACTGGCTGGCAGACAGAAAGCAAAGGGTTGGAGTGAAGGACCATTACTCAGACTGGCAGAGGGTTACGAGCGGTGTTCCGCAGGGGTCGGTGCTGGGACCGCTGCTGTTCAATATATTCATAAACGACCTGGAAACGGGGACGAAGTGTGAAGTTATAAAATTTGCAGATGACACCAAACTCTTCAGCAGGGTTGGAACCACAGAGGAGTGCGAAGACCTGCAAAGGGACCTAAGTAAACTGGAAGAGTGGGCAAATAAATGGCAAATGTGCTTTAACATAGAGAAATGCAAGGTCATGCATATAGGAAATAGGAACCCGATGGTCACCTACAAAATGGGGGGAGCGTTGCTAGGGGAAAGTAATCTTGAAAAAGACTTGGGTGTGCTGGTGGATACAACAATGAAATCGGCACAATGTGCAGCGGCTTCAAAGAAAGCAAACAGAATGCTGGGCATCATTAAGAAGGGTATCACAACCAGATCGAAAGAAGTCATCATGCCGCTGTATCATGCGATGGTGCGCCCGCATCTGGAGTACTGTGTCCAGTATTGGTCGCCACACCTCAAGAAGGATGTGGCGATACTTGAGAGGGTCCAGAGAAGAGCGATGAAGATGATAAAGGGCATGGAAGACTGCTCATACGCTGACAGGCTGGACAAGCTGGGGCTCTTTTCCCTGGAGAAGCAGAGACTTAGAGGAGACATGATAGAAACTTTCAAGATCATGAAAGGCATAGAGAAGGTAGACAAGGATAGATTCTTTAGACTACGGGGAACCACAAGTACAAGAGGGCACTCGGAGAAACTGGACGGGGACAGGTTTAGAACCAATGCCAGGAGGTTCTTCTTCACTCAGAGGGTTGTGGACACATGGAACGCGCTCCCGGAGAATGTGATCGGGCAGAGTACACTACGGGGATTCAAAGAGGGATTGGATAAATTCCTGAAGGATAGGGGGATTGAGGGGTACAGATAGAGGTAGATAGGGTAAAGAAAGAGTATGGTTAGAACAATAAGGGGTCTATAGGGCTAAATCTAGAAAACCAGTCAGGTCATGGACCTGGTGGGCCGCCGCGGGTGCGGACTGCTGGGCGCGATGGACCTCTGGTCTGACCCAGCGGAGGCAACTTCTTATGTTCTTATCTTCAGGCACCTGCATGTCCTATGCGTTGGTGCTAGTGCCGGTGCCCAATCGGGGTAAGGGATTTCATTTCAGTGCTCGGGGGGGATGTAGGATCGTGGGGGGGACGGACGATGTGAGCGGGGTGGGGGGGGATGCCGGATCGCGGAGGATGGCACTCGTAAATCGAGTCAAATCGGTTTCTGAGGTGCTGATTTTGCGAATGTTTTGCTCGTCTAGTAAAACACTTGCAAACCGGTGCACTTGTAAACCGAGGTTTGACTGTATTCCTATTTAAATGCTGTACACAAATGCACATGCATTCTGGGATCCCAGGCATACATACCATATCATATCGTATAAAATACAATTTTATACACCTATTATAAAAAGGAAATATCAATTAAGCAAGGCTTCTAACTCTTAAATCTAACTAACTAAGGGACAGAGAACAAAGAGAGGAAACTGAGCTCAGCCCACATGCCCAGAGCTGAGAACAGGAAATAAAGGGGGAACAGAAAGTCTTTTAGTTGAAAAGACCTACCTCTATAGATTTCAATCTAATTCAACTTTTATTACCTTTATTACCTGTTCTTATTAAAGGTCCAGCAAGAGTATATATATATCCTGTACTCCCCAAAAACTCAGGACAGGTTACAGGAGAACATACGTAGGTTCCCTACTTTTTTTTTTTTTAAACTATCTACAACCCATAGGAGCAGAGCAAAACAGGCAAGACAATCTGGTGGCATATAATGAATGATCACAGGGAATACATGCATAATATTTCAGATCACATATAGGGAATGGGGGAAGCCACTGTAGCATGGAATGTTGCTACTCCTTGTGTTTTGGTCAGGTATTAAGGACTTGGATTAGCTACCGTGAGAATGGGCTACTGGGCTTGATGGACCATTGGTCTGACCAAGTAAGGCTATTCTTATTTACATATATAGAGAGGTCTGTGGTTGGGTTATTGGAAGAGGAAAGTTTTTTACTGCTTTCCTGAAGTTCATCAGGCTATTCAGTGACTTAATCTTCATGACCAGAAAATTTCATAGTTTAGAAACATAGAAACATAGAAAAGGGCTACAGCCATCAAGTCTGCCCACTCTACTGACCCACCCCATTAAGTCTGGGCGCTGATGACTTAGTTCCTTAGCTCGACCCTCGTAGTGATCCTACGTGGATATCCCATTTATTCTTAAAGTCGAGCACGCTGGTGGCCTTGATCACCTGCATCGGAAGTTTGTTCCAGTGATCCACCACCCTTTCTGTGAAGAAGTACTTCCTGGTGTCACCATTAAAGTTCCCTCCTCTGAGTTTGAGTGCGTGCCCCCTTGTGACCGATGGTCCTTTGAGAAGGAAGATGTCGTTTTCCACCTCGACACGTCCTGTGACATATTTAAATGTCTCAATCATGTCCTCCTTTTCCCTGCGCTCCTCTAGAGTATAGAGCTGCAATTTGCCCAGCCTTTCTTCGTATGAGAGACCCTTGAGTCCGGAGACCATTCTAGTGGCCATCCGCTGGACCGACTCGGCTCGAAGCACATCTTTACGGTAATGTGGCCTCCAGAATTGCACACAATACTCCAGATGAGGTCTCACCATGGCTCTGTAAAGTGGCATTATGACTTCAGGCTTGCGGCTGACGAAGCTTCTCTTGATACATCCCATCATTTGCCTTGCTTTGGATGAGGCCTTCTCTACTTGTTTGGCAGCCTTCATGTCTGCACTGATGATTACTCCCAAATCCCGTTCTTCTGAAGTCCTAGCTAGTGCTTCTCCATTCAAGGTGTATGTTCTGCATGGATTTCTGCTGCCGAGATGCATGACTTTACACTTCTTAGCGTTGAAGCCCAGCTGCCATGTTGAGGACCAGTTTTCCAACATGATCAGATCCTGCGTCATACTACCCTTGAGACTGCTTTCACTTACTATATTACACAGTTTGGCGTCGTCGGCGAACAGTGCTACTTTACCCTGAAGCCCCCGGGTTAAATCCCTTATGAATATGTTGAAAAGAGATGGTCCCAGGACTGATCCTTGCGGCACTCCGCTAGTCACCTCCGATGTCTCAGAGAGGGTGCCGTTGACCACCACCCTCTGAAGTTTTCCACTCAGCCAATCATTGACCCATGCAGTTAGTTTCTCACCTAACCCCATCGATTTCATCTTGTTTAATAGTCTACGGTGCGGGACACTGTCAAAAGCTTTACTGAAATCCAAGTACACCACGTCCAGAGACTCTCCCGAGTCTAGCTTTCCTATCACCCAGTCAAAGAAGCTGATAAGATTGGATTGGCATGACCTGCCCCTAGTGAATCCATGTTGACAGGGATCCCTCAGATTTCCCTCATCCAATATCGTGTCCAATTTACCTTTAAGTAAAATTTCCATAAGTTTACACACTATTGATGTGAGACTCACTGGTCTGTAATTCGCAGCCTCCACTCTGCAACCCTTTTTGTGCAGAGGAACAACGTTGGCTGTTTTCCAGTCCAGGGGGACTCTCCCCGTACTTAGAGAGAGATTGAAGAGCATGGCTAACGGTTCTGCCAGAACATCGCATAGCTCTCTGAGCACTCTTGGGTGCAAATTGTCCGGTCCCATGGCTTTGTTCACCTTGAGTTTTGACAGTTCTCTGTAAACATCAGCTGGTGTGAACTCAAAATTCTGAAATGGGTCTTCCATGCTTTGCTTTGCTTCCAGACGTGGCCCGTGCCCTGGTGCCTCGCATGTAAAGACTGAACAGAAGTAATCATTTAGTAGTTTGGCCTTATCGGAATCTGTTTCCACATAGTTCCCTTCTGGCGTTCTAAGGCGTACTATCCCGTTTGCGTTCTTTTTCCTGTCGCTAATGTATCTGAAGAAAGATTTGTCTCCTTTCTTAATGTTCTTCGCTAGAGTTTCTTCCATTTGAAGTTTGGCCTCCCTGCCTGCTGTTTTGACCGCTGCAGACTTTGTCCTGTATTCAATGTTTGCTTCTTTTTCCCCCATGCGTTTGTATGAGAGAAATGCTCTTTACTTCTCTTTGACGAGGTGCGAGATCTCATCAGTGAACCATTGGGGTTTCTTTTTTCTTTGCTGTTTGGTTACCGATTTAATGTAGCGTTTAGTTGCCTCATGAAGGGTTGATTTCAAGGTTGACCACATAGCTTCCACATTATCAGTTACTTCTTGAACCTGGAGCGCCTGATGGACGAAATTTCCCATGCGTGTGAAGTCGATGCCCCGGAAATTGAGTACCTTTGTTTTTGTTTGTGACCTAGGGAAGCCTTTCTTAAGGTTAAACCATACCATGTTATGGTCACTGGTGGCTAGCGTTTCTCCCACCGAGACCCCCGAGACGCTTTCCCTGTTCGTAAGTACCAGGTCCAGGATGGCATGGGCCCTAGTGGGTTGGAGAGGAGGTGGGTATAGGAGCACTTGCATGCTGTTTCCAGTAGGAGGGATCTTTGGGGGGAGGGGGGTATGCTGAGCCATTTCTCATTCTCTGAGCAAAGGGAATGGCTAGTCATATAAGGTTGCAGTTTGGCAGATATGTATCTAAATGCCTTGTGGTGGAAATTTTTATAGGCCAGTATGAGGCCCTTGAAGACACAGCGCTTGCTGATGGGCAGCCTATGGGCTGAGCATTGTGCAGGAGAGATGGGGGTCAAGGATACTGAGGTTCTTTAAGAGGTGGATTCCTGCGTTTTGCACCTGCTGCAGGCAATTTAGATTTTGTGCTGTAAAACCATCAAACAGTGAGTTGCAGTAATCCATATGGGATAGTACAAAGGTGTAGAGGAGCTGTGCAAAGTCTGGTTCTGAGAGGTAGGACTGGATTTTCCACAACTGGCTTAGATAATAAAATGAGGTGGAGATGACCTGCGACATGTGGCAAGAGAGTGATAGTTGTTCTGTCTAGTATTACTCTGAGGCTACGGACCTGATCCTTAGTTGTTAGAATAGTTGATTCCCAGGAGATTGATGGGCAGGTGTAGTTCAGATTTTCTTTCCTGATCTAGAGGAGCTCCAATATGGAAGCATTGAGTTGGAGCTTGTTATGGATCATCAAACTTTTTATGTCAGTGAGACAGTTCTGTAGGTTTGAGAGTTGGGAGGCCTAGTCTCTGCTTAGTGGGAGATGCAGCTGGATACCATCTGTGTATGAGTGAATTTTGATTTTATCTTTATGGCAATGTCAATAAGCTGCTTGATGTAAAAGTTGAAGAGTAGCAGGGATAGCAGGATACCTTAGGAAACCCCGTATTTGATCTGTGATTCCTAAGTCGACAAGTCTGGTTAGGAGGAGATAGTGATCAATAGTGTCAAGTGCTGTACTAAGGTCGAGTAGGTCTAATAGTGCATCATTTCTCTTGCCTAGTAGATTCCAGCAGTCATCGATGTTTATTAGGACTGTTTTGGTGCTGTGGAATGACCTGAAGCCGGATTGGTAAGTGGAAAGGGCTTCGTGTTGATCCATGAATGTAGCAGTTGACTTAGTACTATTTTTTTCCAATATTTTAGAAATGAATGGTAGATTGGAGACTGGTCTGTAATTACTTGAATCATTTGAGTCAAGGGTGGATATCTTTAGGATAGGTCTGATGATTAAAAATATATTTTTTTCCTCATTGCTCATGCACAATTTCTTGGTCATCTGCTAGCTGCATGCCTTTTTAAATAAAAAAAAAAATGTTTATGCTTCCTTCATACTTTCTAGGTTTAAAAAGGTTTGCTATACTCTGCTATTTAAGCCATGGCACCATGTCCTCAGGGGTGTGGCATGGGTAGGAAAGGGGTGTGGAAGTGCTTGTCAGCTATCATGTTCACATTACATTAGGGCATAACCTGCAAATGAAAACATGGAAAATGACCTATTTTCCTGTCATGGTTAAAATGGGCTTAGCACGTGGAAAATCCTGCGTTAGGAGAAGCTAAACCAATTTTTTACCACAACATAGTGAAAATTCCCTCTGCATCTTACTATATTGGACTCGGAAAGGTTCACCTTCATTTTGCCACTGGCAGAATAGATGTGTGTTTCCTCCTGCTGATGGACATGCAGGATTCAAAATATGGGATATAATATAATTCTTTCCTCTGAGGACTTGTAGCAGGGTCCAGTTTGCTCTCTCTTTTTTTCAGTGGGATCCTGTTCAAGCAGTATCTCAAGGAGGTTCTGTTATCTAGTCCAACAAGGTTCCAATTTCTGCTTCTTGTTATTTGCCCAAGAATGTAGCACAAGTGAATCAGTAGGAGAGTGGCTTTGATGTGTTACCTAATAAAGAATCTTTTGATTTAATTAAATTTATTGAATCATCTCAAGATAATATACCTGAGCAGGCCACCTTCCTGGAGTTTTTTGCATGTGAAAAAGATAAAGTTGCCGTGATGAAAGCTTACTTCAAGAAAAAGGATTTCTCTTTTCCTGGAATTAATGTGCAAATTTTTCCAAATGTGGGTCATGTTATACAGCTACATAGAAGAGCTTTTCTGCAACTAAAGTTTCACACTCTCTTGCAGCAGAGACTAGCTTATTTTTTAAATTGCTCTGCGAGTTTTCTGATTCCATGTATTTTTTTTATCCAGTGCAGTTGGAGCAATTGTAGAAGAAAGAAGTTGTGAATTGCTTGTATGTTTTTTTGGTCCTTATCAGCTAGATGGGGATTAATTTTAGTAAGGTGCTAGAATTCATGTGTTTTTGATGAGTTGGGTTTTTTTTTCTTTATTTCTCCTGTCTTGTGGACTTGGATTTGTTTTTGTTATATATTTGTTAATAACCTGTAATTTGAAAATACATGTTAAAAAATTAGCAAAAATTAACATTTTTTTAATCTTTATTCATTTTATTTTCAAATAACAAGTGTACAATAAATCACATAGTAATACATCACATCACATTAACTACTCAAGCTTCTCATTTTTGTAGATAACTTTTCATGCTTTCTACTTCCTCTAGGGCAGGGATCCCCAACCCCCGGTCCACAGCCCACTAGTGGGCTGCAGCTGTCTGACAGCAGGGCCGCGAGAGATCCCCTTGCGCAACATCTTTCTATCCCTCCTTCCTATCTTGCACTGCAGAACCCCGCTGACCCTCCTACCATGAGGCCAACATTCCCCCATTCTGCCTTCCCTGCTAGGGCCTTCCCTCTGCCGCTGCATCACTGGAGGTGCCGTTAGTAGAATCAGGCCCTCATTGTCTGGTTCCTAATCTAAAGTCTTGTTTGGGCATTCTGTGGGCTGAAATGAGCCAGTTGTCCAGGTATGAGAAAATAAAAAGGTCTTGTTTCCAGAAAATTGCTTCTTCAACTACCAGGCATGTCATGAACACTCTGGGTGCCAAGGAGAGTCCAAAAGGAGGCACTTAGTACTGATAACGTTGATCGATAAAGGTGAAGTGCAGATATTTCTTATATTCTGGAGTGGATCAGTATGTGTGTGGGGGCATCCTTGAGAATCAGAGAGGTCATCCAGTTGTTTAAGAGCAAGCAGAATAGTGCCAAAAAATTCATTCAGATTTTTTTATTTTTTTTACAAACATATTGACCTTCCTCAGATCTAGTGTGGGGTTTATGCTCCTTGACCTCTTGGGAACCTCCTCAACTGTTCCTGCTTGTACAAGTGATTGAATTTCCATGGCTAGATATTTAAGTGTTGGTCTGCTTGAGAGAGGGCAGCCTGGGGCAGTCTGCCTCTAGACCAGTGTATTGCAAATTGTGTGCCTCCTGATATTTCAGGTGTGCCGCGACAACTGGTGAGGAGAGTCATTCACGCTGACTGACTGCCTACAGGACGTGCCTCTCGCTGCATATCCTGTAGGAAGTCAGCCAGCTCAGATGACTCTCCTGGCCAGCGTCTCTCCTCCTCTCCCCGCACCTCCTGGATCCCTCCACTGAAGTGGGTCACGGCTAGATGGGCCTCCGCGCACTTCCGGGTGCCTTCCGGCTGGGGCACTGGATTTAGTATGCCACCAGCTGGAAAGTTTGCGAGACACTGCTCTAGACAATGAGAATAAGCTGATTTTATAGCCCTTCTAAACAATTATTACCCATTTGTCTATCATGGACTGTCAGGTCTTTCTGATGAAGAATCTTACCCTGCCTCCCCCAATGAACAGTAGTTAAAAACTGGGAATGTTTCTGAGGGTAGCAGAATTTCTGTGCTGACTGCTGTTTTCTCTTGTGTGATCATTGGCAGGGCTATTAGGATAATGACTGTTGCCTGTGCTATACTAGCATGTAGTTGGAAGCTTCTGTAGAAGTATGGCTAGAGACACTGTGACTGGAATTGACATCTAAAGTATGTCTGTTAATATTGTGCATGCATGAGGATTGGTAAGTTCTAGTTGATGTTGTTTAATTTGAGTTGTATTCTTTTACTTTGTCCCCAAACAAGTTGTCTTCCATGCAGTGAACTTCTGCCAAGCTGGTCATGAAGATCCTTGTGGAGACCAGACGCCTGCACCCAGGTGGTTTTATGCACCCTGCATTTGATGCTGTGTTACAGGAATCATAGATACAACAAATCAGGTGGAAGCTGTCCATCTCTTCATGACTGCTTTCAACTCCTAATTCCTCTCACCTTGAGTTCTACATCCCCAACCCAATATGTCATGTCATGTCTGTGTGTCCAAATTAGATTGTAAGCTCTTTAGGGACCATCTATTAAATGTCAAATATATAGCACCGTGTATGCCTTTCAGCGCTATAGAAGTGATAAATAGTAGTAGTAGTAGCTGCATATGGAATTCCCTAAGAAGGGACTCTACTGGAACAATAAATAGTGGTAATGCATCATCTGAAGCTGATGGGCTGTGATGCTGGAGTTGGGCATAGCTGCTTGAAAGGCTTTCCTATCTCTCACTTCTAGAGTCCTCTGATCTTTGCCCACTGGTGCTGCAGTTTGAGACTTCATGGTTTTAGCTCTTTAAAGAGCTGATTCTGCAGTGACTAACTGACTGAGAAAGTTGTAGTTACTTATTTCTTGGAGCTGGAAACATTTTGTATTCAACTTTGGAGCATTTGAGTGTAGCTTGGATGAAAATTTGCCAGATTTTAAATCTATATTTATGCTCTTTATAGCTTGAGTTTAAAAAAAAATATTTTGTATGTATTTAATAATTTGGGGCTCCTTTAAACAGCAGTAGTAGAGCCTTCTACCTTGGGCCGGTGAGGTAAATGCTTCGATTCTCAAGAACTGAATGAGTGTCGGAGCATTTACCTTGCTGGCTCTACCACTGCTTAATAAAAGGAGCCCTTAGTTTGTTAGTTTAATGAATATTTTTGATTTTAAAAACTGTTACGATTCATTTGTTTCTATACCAATGAGAGTTCTGTCTACAGACTGACCCCAATACAACTTTTTGTTTTGTGTTGCAGAAAAATTTTATTATTATGACCTCCTATTTTGCCCGTAGAGCAGTGCTTCCTAAACATTTAACCTATAAGACCCTGTTTTCAACACTTACAGGTCCTTTTGCAAAGCCACAGTAGCAAATGAACCGAAGCTCATTCAATTCCTATAGGCTTCAGTGTATTTGCCACGGGAGACTTGTTACTGCAGCTTTGTAAAAGGAGCCCTTAAAAATTCATGACTTGAAAGCATTAAAACAGGATGGCAAACCTTTTACCTCCTTTCTTTCCCTCATTGATTTCCTCCTCTTCTCACTTTTCAAAGCATGAAGACAGCAGCTGCAGGTTGTGGCAAAAGCTGCAGTAGTTTGCACAGGGTTCTGGGCGTCATAGATCCCTGTGCTCTGCATGGTTTTTATTCTAAAAGGAAGCAGAGAAGAGGAGGCAGAGTCTGTGAATATTTCATATTCACAGGCACCTCATACTGACTGCCACTACTTGACATAGGTCACAGTAGAGATGCAGAGGGAGGGGGAGCAGAACTGTTCATGTAACTCCCATCTAAACTAAATAAAACCTTAGACTTACATACCGCATCTTCTCTATAACAGTAGAACTCGGCACGGTTTACAAGAAATTAGAAAGGAGAACAGATACAATAAGGATGGAATAGTATGGAGAGGAGCAGAATTTACAGCTTTGAAAATAGCCAAGTAATTTTGAAAAGTAGAGACTTCCCTAATTTGCCAATGTAGGTAACGCCTTTCAACGTAAGAAAGGACAATTTAAATTTTTGAGTAGATCTAGTAATGTCAGATCTTACAGAATTCCAAGATGGGGGAATTAAAGGAGGAAGGATGCCATACAAGATCTTAAATGTTTAGCAGGCACATTTAAAATAACCCTGGAAATTATTGGAAGCCAATGAAATTTTTGCAGGAGCGGAGAGACGTGATCAAATTTACTTTTTGCAAAGATCAGCCTAGCAGCAGTATTCTGGATCAGTTGAAGTCTTTGAAAACTTTCCCTGGTCAAGCTTAAATAGACTGAATTACAATAATCCAGCCTCAAAAGGATGATTGATTGAACAAGGACAGCAAAGTGTTGTTGATGGAAACAGAATCTCACTTTCCTCAACATATGGAGACTAAAAAAACATTTTTTACCAGAGAATTAAGATGGTCGTTGAATGAAAGTGTTGAATCTATAATGACACCCAGAACTTTACTTGAGAATTCAATCTGCAGTGAGGGTCCTGAAGGCAACAGAATGGACGAAGGTAGCTGCTCTAATTTTGGGCCAAGCCAAAGTAACTTTGTTTGGACTCGTTCAGTTTCATTTGTACAGTAAGGGCCCAAGACTGAAGTTTCATTATACATTTTATTATATTCTCAACGAGGTTAGTGAGATTCAAGTCTATGTCAAGGAAAACAAAAATGTCGTCTGAATATGTAAATAGGGTTTCACAGGGGGATATAAATGGAGAAGCTTAAAGTAGTCATGTAGATGTTGAAAAGAATAGGTGATAAAGGCTTCCAAGAGGATGACATGGTGCCATTCATATTAACAGTATACGAGCGAGATCGTAAGAATTTTGAAAACCATCCTAACACTGTGGAATCAATACCTATCTCAGAAAGTTGGTAAATCAAAATATCATGGTGAACGACATTGAAGGCCGCTGATAGATCGAATTGGAGCAAAATTGCAAACTTATTGCGCGCTTGCAATTGCTGAACCTTAGAGATTAATGAGATCGGTAGAGATTTGGTACTGAGATTAGGTCTCAATCCATGTTGGCAAGATAAAAGAATGGAAAATCTCTCTAAATATGATGAAAGCTGAGCAGATATAACGGACTCTAATATTTTGGTCAGTAGAGGAATATTCGCTATAGGTCGATAGCTAGACGATGAGGATGGATCTAAGTCAGCTTTCTTCAGTAGTGGGGACAGAACAATGTAACCCATCTCTGCAGAAAAAAGACCTGATGATAAGCAGAATTAATAAGTTTGGTAAGAGATGAAATGGCCTGAGTAGGAATTTTCTCATATAGATATGAAGGGAATGGATCCAGAGCACATTTGCAGGATCTTAATTTATGACACAGGTTTGCGACCTGGGCCTCAGATACATACTCAAAGGCTGTCCAGATTCTGCCTGCTGGAATTGCGATTGGATTAGTATCACCCGACACCAGAGAATTATAAGAAACTAATGATGGAAAAGAGTCTCTTATAATAGCAACCTTTTCATTAAAAAAAATTCACTATATATATACTTTGTATATTTATTTTGAAAAATAAAAATGATTCACAAAAAAAAAAATTTTGCTTAAGTCCTCCGCTACTGGGGAGGAAGGGTGTATTGACGAGTCATTGTTAGTAGTTAACGAGCACTAGATGTTAACCAAGGTGCTACTTTGATTGTTGGATCTGATAATTTTATCACCTTAGAAATTTTTCCTAGCTTTTTTAATGTTGCATTATAAGACCTGATACTATCCCTCCATGACTGTCTGTCAGCAGGAGATCTTGATTTTTTTTTTTTCCATTTATGTTCCAGTGCTCGGCATTTCTGTTTCAGTCTTAGTCGATAGGTGGACTCGGAAAGGTTTACCCAATTGTGCCAGTTGACTTCTGAGGCATCGGGCCTGAGGGAGAAAGCAAACTTTGAGAAATTGGGACCAAAATTGTTCACTTGCGATTTTCATCTGGAAGGTAATAAGTTTTGGAGTACAAGATTGAGCCCCAAGATGGGACATAAAAACAAGAAGACATGAGGCACCCAGAAAGTAATCAGACTATGGAACTTGTTCCCAACGAACATCCTCAACTAAAGTTTTATAAGGTACCACTGCCATAGAATATAAAGTTTTCATTAACCTCTTGTAAAAGAACCCAAATAGTTAAAAGGAAATGCAAAGTTGTTATAATAAGTGACAATGCATATGACCAGGATAACTAGGTTTCCCTTTTTAGGGGTATTTGGATAACATCATTTCACCATTTCACTGATGGTATTCATTTAATCTTTCTTTTAAGAGTTGAGTCTAGTCTTCTGTACTATATAATGAAATCTGTGTAGCATAAGCACAAACCAAATGTAGCAAGGTGTAGTATAGAGCTACAGAATTTGTACTGATCCTTGGTTCTGAATTCTTTGCAAGGTACAATGTCTGTTTTAGGTACAATGGCTGATCACAAGAATTACCCAGATATTATGTTTGTGAGATTTTAGACCTTATAGGTTCCTTCTTCAAATGTATGAGCAAAGCTGAAGGAACTCTTGAGAGGTAGTCAATCATACCTATGTTTATGCAAATATAACACTGAGAAACACATTCAATGAACCACCTTTCACAAAGTAAAACCAGCTTCTAGTCTTGAAGGTCATTTTATAACAGGTGCCTAGGTAGGAAAAGCACATAACACACAGGCGCCTAACCATTAAGTAGACTAGGCAGTCACTGAGGGCAGAAGCATCAGCTTATGAGGGGCAGCAAAGAGCAATTGTAGTTGAAACAAAACGATAGATCTTTGCGTTGTATGGATGCCAGAATCTATCAGTGTATACTAGTGCCTGGTTTGCCAATTTGAATCGATTCACTGATTCACTTTGGTGAATCGATTCGTTTTCCCTACAAATCAGACTTGCCGATTCAGTGACCAACCCTCCCCCCCAGTGAGGGCTGACACACCTCCAGGGCCTCCTAAAGCAGTAGTGGGGATGACAGGTGGGCAGATGCAACGCTCTGAGCAGCCTACTCATGGCCTTCTCTCTGCCGCATCACTGATAACATCACTGATGACTTGGCAGAGGGAAGCCCTGACGGGCAGGCCACGATTAGCCTGTTGAGAGCACTGCCTCTGTCCACCAGTAATTGCTGCTGCTGCTTTAGGAGGCCTGACGGTTTGTCATAGTTCACGGTGGGTGGGGGTGTTGGTTGGGAAGTGCCGCATAGGGGGTTGGGAGGCATGGAAAGCTGCTGCACAGGGGGCTGAGAGGGAGGGATGGGAAATTGCTGCACAAGTGGGGAGTGAGGAATTGTTGGACATGGGGTAGAGGAGCGTAAGGGAGAGATGCAAAAAAGAGGTAAAAAGGGGTGAGGGAGAAATCCTGCATATGGTGGAGGGGAGGAAGACATGCATGGAGAAGAAAGAGGGAGAAATGTTGGACATAGGGTGGAGGGCAGGGAGAGATGGTACATGGGGAGAGAAAAAGAAATGTGAAACATGATAATGGAGGGGAGGAAATGAGAGATACACTTCTCCTTCAGTATTCACAGGGGTTAGGGGCAGAGCTGGCCCGCAAATATTAAAAAACCACGAATAATATTCGGCCTGGTATTGACCCACCCCCCGCCTTTCCCTGGAATCTCGGACCTTACCTTAAGCCCTCAGACTCCCTGGAACCGTACACGGTGGTCTAGTGGGCTTTCAGGGCAGGAGCAATCTTCCTACGGGAGCTCATAGCAGTCATTTCCTAAGAGTGATCTGCACGGGGCAGGAGCATAGGAAAATCGCTTCTGCCCTGAAATCCCGTTAAACCACCAGGTAAGGTTCCAGGAAGTCTCAGAGGGCTTAAAAATAGCCCCCAAAAGTTAAAATCACTTTAAAAAAAAAAATAAAATCGCAAATAACCAAATCCGTGGAGACTGAAACCACGGATTCGGAGGAAGAAGTGTACTGCATGGAACGGAATAGAGAGGAGACAAGGCAGGGAGAGAGAAAGAGAGATAGTAGACAGTGGGAAAGAAATGTTGGATATGGGAGTGGAAGGGAAGGTCCGGAGATGAAAGATGGATGGTGAGCACGGAGAAAGAACAAAACATCAAATGGGCAGGAGACCCTGGTGAGCAAGTTAACAGAAGACAAACAGAAACCAGAGTTTGGGACCAACATGATTTGAATAATAAATTGACCAGACAACAAAAGGTAGAAAAAATAATGTTATTTTCTATTTTGTGATTATAATATGTCAGATTTGAAATGTATATTCTGCCAGAGCTGGTGTTAGTGAGCATGAGCTAGGACCTAACAGAGAGAGGAAAAGTCTTTTTTGTTTATTTTGTTCACACTATAGCAGAGGTGTGGGGTTGGAGGTGGGTGAAGAGGCTATAAAATAAATCCGCTAGGACATCTGAAAAAGAGTTCCTGATTGGCCAGGAAAAGTGAATTGAATCAAATTGAAATTTTGTTTTCCTGAATTGGGCAGCACTAGTGTGTATTAGGGTCAGCAGTTTTCAATAGCCATTTACCTAGGTAGAAAGTTTTTGGAAATTAATCTGTGTGTGTTTATGTAGAGACTGACTTGATTTTATCTATTTTCAAAGGATGTTAAGTGTTAGCCACGGGTGGCCAACACAGAACTCTATCTGTAGAACTTTCAGGGTTATATGGATATTATTGGGTTGTTTAAATTATTGAGGGATCCTTTTACTAATTTGCAGTAAAAAGTGGCCTTAGTGCTCCCTTTCCCTTATGCTAAGACCATTTTTACCATAGCCATAAAAATTTTTTTTTTTACCATTAATAGCCATGTGCTAATATTGCCATTTATTACATGGCCATTAAAAAAAATTACCACGAGTTCTTACCCCATCCATTTTTTTGTATCATTAAGGGCTCCTTTTACTAAGGTTCGCTAGTGTTTTTAGCGCATGCAGGAAATTACCGCGTGCTACACTGCACGCTACACTTCTAGAACTAACGCCAGCTCAATGCTGGCATTAAGGTACAGCACGCGGGGCAATGTAGCGTGCACTATTCCGCGTGTTAAAGCCCTAACGCAGCTTAGTAAAAGGAGCCTTCAATGTTTTTTTTTCAATATATAAACTTACATCACAGTTTCAAAAATATATATAACATTTTCATTAAATAGTGCTCAGACCCACAACCTATTAATGTTCAAGTGAAGTGAACCAAACATAGGTTGCCATCAAACCATCAGCAATGTCTAACCACCATAATCCAACTAATATTCATAAACAGAATATTAATAAAAATCCACTTATCTTGTTGGTGGTTTCTCCCTTAGTATATATTATTTTTTTTCAATAAACAGTAAAACTACCAGTCACTTCCAAAAAGTTCCATGACAAGATACAAGCAAGAAAATTGTTGCACAGTACATTTCTGTGAAACATTAAAAAAAAAAAGAACATACAAGTTTACATCATCAACCTGTTTCAAATCACTGCCTGTGCCCCTCCTCCTTCCCCTCCCCCCAAAAAACATAACCAGTCACCATAGAGACCGCACTCAACATAGTCTTCAAAACATTTCTGAAACATACATTAAGGGCCTCAACCCAGTCACTCCCAGAACAATTATCAACCACTGAGTTTCTATAGAATTAATGACCAAGTCCTTTTTTGCTTATGAGCCACACATTCCAGGTGAATTAATTTCCGTAAGCGAGATGTCCATTCCACTTCTGATGGCACTGTTGTATTTCTCCAATGAGATGCAATAAGTCATTTTGCAGCCGAAAGACCCAAGTGAAGCAGACAACACTGCCACTTCAAGAGTCTCAATAAACAACTTTGAGGGTTAAGATGTATTGGACTATCTATCCATCTTGTCAGACACTCCAAAAAGACTGGATCAGAGGATGTCCCCTCACAAATCTCTTGGAAATACTAACAAGCAACTGAGACAAGGCCTAAAGATTTATAAAAATAAAAGCTGATTTATTTACATACAAGCAAAGGCATAAAATAAAACATTGGCGATTATAATGTAAGAATTATGTACAATGCTAGGTTACTCAGAGAAAAGTAATGAACAAACATTCTTTAAATACGAATGTGAGTACCCTTGTCAGCAATGCTACGAAGTAAACAGGCCCAAATGGAGCACCTGCTACATACCCATTAGCACAACAGAGATGGTATACAATCTGGCAGTGAAGCAAGTTTCTTGTCCTTTGGGATGCAGGTCCACAGGTGTTCTGGCTTACAGTAGGTCTCTGGATTGTCCCAGAAGTGCAGAGATGAGTAAATGAGTTCAGTGGAGTTTTATGAGCTGGTAGGTATGTGAGACAATGACAACGTGGATCTGATGAGATCACCAGATAATTTTTGGTCCCTAAGGAGTCCTTTTTTATACAGTTCTGATATAGGCTCTGCTGCCAAAGATAAGGTAAACAATTCCAGCCACAAAAATGCCCATTTTATGTTCCTTAATATGCAGTTCTTGGAATAAAGTAAAATGCCTCTCTGCACCCAAAGTGGCTGAGGTAACTTGACCAGATATCTGTATAGAGATACCAGATTTTACGTCATTAATATAAACAAACGGATTAGCATGGCACAAAAGGTATATGGGTAGAAATACAATTTAAGATAGGAAAGAGGAACAGTTAAAGGAAAAAACGAAAGGGGTTGGGTTGCAGAAGATTGTTGATAAAAATGGGAAAATTGCTAAAGTTTAATAGAAAAAGCTGAGCTTAAGAATTGAATGCTTTCTTAAATAGGTGACTTTTGAGATGGCCCTTAAAACGGTCAAGAGTTTTTTCTTCTTGAATTAACATTGGCAAGGTATTCCAAAGCTGAGGGGCGACTACAGAGAAGATGTCCTGCCATTTGGTACCTATTATTCTTGTCCCTGACATGATCCTACATGCAGTTAACATGCACAGATTTCAAAGTTACCTCAGGATGTCTGAATGCATTCTGTAGTACTCTTTTCACTGTATTAGTTACATGTTAGCATCTGATGCAGCTTAGTAAAAGTGCTCCTAAATAATAGTATGGAGGTGATTTCATAAGCATTTGCATGCATTGATTGTACACATACATCTTTTTTATGTGTACCTATAAAACCATCTTAGCTGTAAGAATCAAATGTACTTAATTGTACTTAGCTTTAAGTAGCATAGCTAAATCCAGCCAACGCCGGGGAGTTTAACCCAACATGTTTCGCACCATACAGGCGCTGTGTCAAGGGTCTCCCGAGGTGCAGCGTGTCATCCGACTCATTCAGTGTCTAGAGTAGATCGTAATTCAAAGCAGTTTTACAGAATTTAAAATTATAAAATACAAAACAATGGTCATTAAAACAAAGACAAACAAATAAACTTGACTTACTGGAATGAGAAGAGATGGGGAGGAACTACAGTATTTGGATAGTAAAGAACAGATAACTGGAAAAACGAAAGGCGGGGAAAACAAAATGAAAGGCCAAAATGGCCAAGCTAGCATAAGCTAAAAACATCCTTAAAAGGATGATCAAACTGCAAAAGTATCTTTAAAAAGAAATGTTTTTAAACTGGATTTAAATTTATCTAGGGATGTAATATCTCTTAAGTAGCTAGGAGCCGCATTCCAAAGTGAGGAGGCTGTAACAGAGAAGATATTGGTTCTCATGGTATTGATATGCCTTAGCAAGGGAATCGAAAGCAGGTTTTGGTTGGAGGATCAGAGTGAACACTGAGAGGAGTGCAGAATCAAGAATTTATAAATTGTGGCTGACCTGCAATTCTAGTTTTAAATATCAACAGCATAATCTTATAGGTGATTCGGTGTTTGATGGGGAGCCAGTGTGCTTTAACTAAAAGTGGAGTGACATGGTCAAATCTTCTAGCATTAAAGATGATTTTTATTGCAATATTTTGGACAATTTGTAAATTCCTAATTTCCTTCTTGGTGATACCTTTGTACTATAGTCCAGGCATGAAATGACTAATGAATGAACAAGGGTGTTTAGCGAGAGAACAAATCATATGAAGCCAATAAAAACATTTCCTAACCACAGAACTTATTTGATTGTGAAAAGATAGTTTCCCATCAAAGATTATCCCCAGTAATTTAATAGAGTGGACAGTCTGAATTGGGATAAATTTAAGTTCTACAGGAGAGGATAAGGTTAGGCTGTCCTTAATAGGAAAACCTATGATTTTTGTTTTGCTAATGTTAAGCGCTAACATGTTAGAATTGAGCCAGTTGCTAATTTTCTCCAATTTTTGATTAATAACCGAAATGTCATCTGGGTTGTCGAGGTTGATCAGGTGAGTTAACTGAATATCCACATACGCGAAAACTGAAAAAACAATGGACTGTCCTAGAGTAATTAATGGGGCCAGGAATATGTTAAATAAAAGATGGGGGAGAATAGAGCCTTGTGGGATGCCAGATTTGTTTGGAAAAATCTCAGAGGTAGTGCTGTTAAATATAACCTTTGAGGTGCGGTCTTTAAAGTATGAGATGAACCAATCTAGGACTTGGTCAGAAATACCAATTTCCTGAAGACGATGTAGCTGATGGTTTATAGCACAGTTCTTCAACCGCCGGTCCGCGGACTGGTGTCGGTTCGCAGGAAATTTTTGCCGGTCTGCACATGGCCGGCAAGATTGACTCACTTCAACTTCTTGCCGGTCCGTGTAGGGCCGGCAAAATCAACATCTGAAGTCTGCGCTGGGCCGGAGAGATCTTGGGGAGCCTCCGACAGTGGCTTTCTCCCCTCTCTGCAGCTCTCCTTTACTTCCCAGCACAGCGATTCACGAAGGCAGCCTCAGGGCTTTTGCTGAGTTGCGGCTGCCTCTGATGATGCAACTTCCTCTTTCCTCAGAGACCCAACAAAGGACCCGAGGCTGCCTTCCTGAGTCGCTGCGCTGGGAAGTAAGAAGAGCTGCTGGGAGGGGAGAAAACCACTATCAGATTCTGGGAAGCTGCTGGGCAAGGGAAAAAAAGGGACAGCTGCTACTGGAGAGGGAGAAAGAGAGATGCTTCTGGGAGGGGAGGAGGGAAAGGAATCTGGGAAGCTGCTGGGCAAGGAAAAAAGGGATAGCTGCTACTGGAGAGGGAGAAGGAGAGATGCTGCTGGGAGGGGAGGAGGGAAATGAATCTGGGAAGCTGCTGGGCAAGGGAAAAAAAGGGACAGTTGCTACTGGAGAGGGAGAAGGAGAGATGCTGCTGGGATGGGAGGAAGGGAAGAGAGTTACTGCTGGACAGGAGGAGGAGGGAAGGGAGAATGAAAAAAGGAAGGAAACAGCTGACAGAGAGATTAGAGGAGGGGAAGGGGAGACACAGGCATGAGAAAGTAGAGAGATTGATGATAGGAAGGGGTCAGCAGAAAAATAAGCAGAGAGGAACAACGATGATAGATCTGGTGTAGGAGAGATAAAAATGAAGAGAGCAGTGAAGTTGGAATGAATCATGTAAAAAGGAGAGAGAGAGCACAAGCTGGATGGAAAGGGGAGAGGGGCATAGAAAGAAGACAGATACCATATGGAAGGGGGAGAGGACAGACAATGGATGGAAGGGGCAGATACTGGATTGAAGAGACAGAGAGGGCAGACGCTGGAAGGAAGAGAGTGAAAAGAAGATTGAAAGCAGAGACCAGAGACGACAAAAGGTAGAAAAAAATTTTATTTCTATTTTGTGATTAGAATATATCAGATTTGAAATATATATCCTGCTAGAGCTGGTGTTAGACATAACTGGGGACTGCAAAGTCCAGGCAGTGGCTTAGGGCTCTCTGTCCAGGGAGGCAGTTGCCCTAGTTGCACTTCCCTAACCCTATTCCTGTCACGTGTGACTGCAGTATTCTGTTAGCATGATATTTTTGTAATAATTTGGCTTGTTTTCTTGATAGTAGAGGGGATATATGTGAAGGGGAGGGGAGACAGGGGTTTTGTTGATCTTTGCTCTGAATTATTTGTATTTATAAAATGACAATTGTACAGAATATTGTTTCTTTTTATACTTTAATAAAATATATTCAATATAAAATCATAACTGAGGCTTGTGTGGATGGGATCAGATGATTTGTGGGGACCGAGCTCGCGGAGATGGGGCGGAAACGGGGTTTTTAAATTTTAGTCCTAGTAGTTTGCCGGTCCACAAAATAATTCTTTTTTTTCTGCCGGTCCACGGGTGTAAAAAGGTTGAAGAACACTGGTCTATAGTATCAAATGCATTTTATATAGGTAAGACAAATTTTAGAAAGGACATGTAGAGGGGAATTTAAGCATACAAGTAAGGAGTTGTAGACTTCCCATACTATTATACAAGATGTTCTGCCAAACATAAAACTTCTTATAAAAGAAGAGCAAGGTTGCACATCCAAGTCCTTCTACAGCCAGAGATAGCAACAAATTAGAAAGCTGGACGTGGGGAAAAATAAAATACTCCCCTACTTAGATGTGGGTGCAGCTTATTAAAATCACTGTTCCCTCTGCAAAGAGCTCTGAACCTAGTATTGGGGGATCCCTCAATAGGCAACCCCAACCTCCACTGGCATCAAATACTCTGACATTATCTCCCTTTATCTCCTGGCAAAATGCTCCTATATGGAAGCCTGACCCCCCCTAGTGATAATATTTGTCAGCTATTTTGATGATCTGGAGTGTATGAGGCAGGAGTGAGTGGTGGTGGTCCTGTGTCACTAGATACCATGGTCTTCGGGGGGCGTGGCTTAGCGCGAGCACGGATGGAGGTGTGATCCTGAAGCTCCTCACCATTCGGGCAATGAAATAAAGAAAAATTTATTTTTCCTTCAAAATAATAGTATATAAACTTATATACGGAAAGCTGAATAAAAGATACAAAACAAAATCCTAAATTGCGATATTTGAAGAAGGGTATGTGCAGACAGGAGACGGAAAAACGGAAAGCCGTTTGAGCTGACGGTTACATAGAATTGAATACAGCGCTGAAGTATGTGTTTATATTCTGATCAAATATAACAAAGAAGCTGAGGGGAATCGGGAAAGTAGTCTGTGTTTTCGGATGTTTGGAGAGGCTTGAAAGCAGCGCTGAGACGGAGAGACGAACGTAAACTAAAAAAAAAAAAGGCTGAAGGGAATCGGTAAGCAGAGAGCTGTCAGTGTCGGCGATTTCAATAGACTATGAGATATATGTTAGATTGAGAAAAAGTAAAGAATGAATATGTTCTGACAAAATATAACTAAAGAAAAAAAAAAAAAAAAAGCCGAATTACTATATTTAAAGCGAGATTTGTGCGGATGAGAGTCGGGAAGACATAGAACCGTTTGTGCTGGCGGTTTATTGAAGTTTGAATGCAGCGCTGAAACCGCGTGGTATACGTGATTGAACAGTTTGGCGAAATAGAGGAGAAAAGTTTATAGTCTGAACAAATATATACTGAAACATAAAAAGGAAGCTGTTTAAAGTCAGGAAAGTTGAGAACTGTCTGTATTTCAACTGATTCGAAAGACTTTGCAGCAGTACTGATACTGTTGAATGTGAAAGACCAGAATGTGATCTGATCAAATATAGCCAAAAAAAAAAATATATAACCTGAATTGCGGCAGTTGAAGTGAGATAAGTGCAGACAAGAAACGGGAAGGCAGAAAACCATTTGTGATTTTGGCGGTTTCATAGAAATTGAATGCAGCGTTGAAACCAGCGAAGTACAAGTGAAAGATCAGTATTGATTGGAAAAAATATAAAAAAGGAATTTGTGTTCTGACCAGTTATATTGAAAAAAAATTATTCTTTGATAAAAAAGGGGATTAAAAAAACTGAGAGAGAGGAGGACTTACATTTCTCTTAGAAATTGGGTGCTGAAGCACTGAAGACAAATAAATGTCAGCTTACTAATAAAAAACAAATACTGAACTGAACTGAATATCAATTTCCTCTGGCAAAGCTGCGATTGGGCTTGTGAGAGAGGAGACAGAAAAAAAAAAAGGTTCAAAAAGGTTCAACGGAACTTTAAAAAACTGAAACAGCAAGATATTGAGGAATTTGAGAGACGCTGAGAAAAAACAGAAGAAAATTGCTTAAAGCTGGTCAAAATAGAAAAAATAACTCTAATAAAGGGTTGCTCTCCTTAATCAGAGCTGCGATTGGGCTTGTAAGAGGAGAGAAAAAAAAAAAAAAAAAAAAAAAGAGTTCCCCTACATCATTGAAAAAGTGAAAATGAGAAAAGAATTTTCAAACTAACATAGGTAAAGGAAAAAGAAAAGAACTTAAAAAAGAAAAATTTCTAATTCAAAGATATAACAAAATCTTGGAAGAAAAGAGATTAAAAACCTAAGAATACCAAATCTAAAAGATTTAAATACAAGAAATAATAATAACCAAGGAAAAGAGAACAATAAAATGGCAAGTACTAGACAAAACAAAAATGAGACAGGTACATCTGCAAAAAGACAGAAACAAGAACAAATAACACCAAGCAAAATACCACTTCCTATCGAAGAATCAGACACATTAAGCAAAGCTGAAGTCATGGAAGAATTAAAACAAATCAAACAAATGCTGAAAGAAACTATTACTAATATGTCTGAAATGAAAGAAGAAATTTTAAATATACATAGACAAATGGAAGTCAACAACAAAAGAACAACTGAATTAGAATCAAAAATGGAAATTATAGAATGTGAATCAAAAAGATGTAAAAACGACAACTTGGAATTAAACAAATTAAAAGATCAACTGGAGGATTACGAGAATAGAGGAAGAAGAAAGAACATCAAACTCTTTGGAATACAAGAAAATCTAGAGGGAAAAAATACTATCCTTTTCCTTGAAAATTTAATTCCAAAAATTCTACAATTAGACTTGAAACAAACAATTGAAATTGAAAGGGCACATAGAATCCCAATAAAAAATTCAGAAAATAAAAACAGACCAAGACCAATCATTTTCAAAATGTTGAGATACCAACAAGCACTAGAGATACTAAATGCTGCAAAAAAAGATAAAAACTTAAACTATAAAGGATCAAGATTATGGTTTTTACCAGATTTCGCCAAAAACACAGCAACTAAAAGGAAAAGACTACTAGATATGAGACCTCTACTCAAAGAAAAAGGATTTAAATATGGTCTATACTATCCAGCGAAAATGAGAGTGTCATCTGGAGACAAGTCGTTATATTTTGAGGATCCCGAAAAACTAAAAGAGTTTCTTTCTAAACCAGAACCTATGATATATTAAAAAAATATATTAAAAAGGTTTTGAAGACTCTATGAAAAATTAGGAAATACAACATATCGAAATATTGAAGAAATGGAGGAAAACAATACAAAGAAAAGACAATAATAATTATATGAAAGAAAAAATATATGAAAATTATTAAATAATACACTGCATATAAGTTTAAAATAATTATATGTTGAAATCATAATACTAAGGAAATACAAATTAACATATTGTTAAATGGAAAATGATACATTAATAAATTGTTATGAAAAATGATTAAATAAATATAAAAGATCAATATAGATAGATAGAAGGGAAATTTGTTTAAACAATTGAATATTGATTGCCTGGAATGGGGAGAATGTTAGGATTATATTTCCAATGTGTATCCTTAAGCAGCCAATGTATTGGGTGGGAAAGGGAGGGATAAGAAGAATATTTATTAGAATAATTAAGGGAGATACATTAGGGTTTAATATGTGTGTCATGAAGAAAATTTTTTGGTTATTAAATATGAAAGAGGAGAGGAAGAATAAGAAAATGAAAAGTATTAAAATATATAATGTCTTTTAAAATATATTCTATTAATGTCAATGGCCTGAATCATGTAATTAAAAGGGAAAAAATATTAACATATTTAAAAAAACAAAATGCAGATATTTATTGTCTGCAAGAGACTCATCTTAATATGAAGGAATCACAAAAATTATCAGGTGGATGGATAAAAGAATGTTTTTTTGCTCCAGCAGTGGGTAAAAAAGCAGGGGTTGCAATCCTTATAAATAAAAAATGTATGGCCAATATAAAGATAAAAAATTCAGATCCACATGGAAGATGGATACATATCGATATAGGTATGGGAAATGATACCCTGACGTTATTTAATATATATGCCCCTAATTCGAATCAATCAGAATTTTTCAAAAAGCTACAAAATATGTTATTACCACTGGCTGCCTCTAATTTAGTGGTGGCTGGAGATTTTAATGCTGTAATGGATCCATTATTGGATAAAAAACCAGGTAAAAATATTAAATCTTTAGGTCTAGATAATTTAGTTCGATCATGTGATTTGAAAGATATATGGCGTATTCTTCATTTTAATGATCAGGAGTATTCATTTTGTTCACAGGTTCATAAATCATTTTCAAGAATAGATTATATTTTTGTTTCAACAAATAAAGTGCAACAAGTGAGTAAAGCCTCCATTGATCCTATTATCATTTCGGATCATGCAGGAATATGGATAGAATTACAATTAGATCAATTAGAAAATAATAGACCTCTTTGGAGATTTGATAATACATTGCTTGTAGATGACAAATTTTTGGAAAATTTTAAAACACAAATTAATGAATTTTTTCAAATAAATTTAGTGGAAGATACATCTATAGAAAATGTATGGGATGCATTTAAAGCAACTATGAGGGGTAATATCATATCATATTCAGCTTTTATTAGGAAACAAATTAAAAAACAACATATAGAATTAGAAAAAGAAATAAAAATATTAGAAGCTAAATTGATAAGCAAATGGGAATATGAAGTTTTGCAAGCTCTTTTGAAAGTAAAAGGTAAATATAATGAATTAACTTCAAAAATGATAAGAAAAGATTTGTTTTCCAAACAAGCGATGTATTATGGAAATTCTAATAAGGCGGGAAAATTATTAGCAAATTATCTTAAGGCAAAAAAAAGGAGAACAATTATTAATGGAATTAAAGATGATAATGGTATAATAACAAATCAAACAAATATAATATTAAAACAATTTTTAAATTTTTATAAGGATCTATATTCTTCCGAACCTTATTTGGAGAA
This sequence comes from Geotrypetes seraphini, assembly GCF_902459505.1. NCBI lineage: Eukaryota > Metazoa > Chordata > Amphibia > Gymnophiona > Dermophiidae > Geotrypetes > Geotrypetes seraphini. The sequence continues at coordinate 160,963,853 of NC_047090.1, forward strand.
ACAAAAAGATGGAAAAAAATTTTTAGATCTAATAAATGGACCTAAGATTCCTGATCATATAAAACGAAGTTTAGAAGAACCTATATCATTAAAAGAATTAGAAACAGCATTGAGATCTCTTAGAGTTGGATCCGCTCCAGGTGGTGATGGTTACACAGTAGAATTTTATAAAACATTTCAAAATATCCTCTCCCCACATTTATTAAAATTATATCAGACACAACTTATTAAAGGTAATATAAAAGGTACTATGGCTGAATCAATAATAATTGTTTTGCCTAAGCCAAATAAAGATCCTACTTTGGTTTCAAACTACAGGCCTATATCTTTGATAAACGTTGATAATAAACTTTTGGCGAAAATTTTGGCTTTGAGATTAGCCAAAGCTCTCCCACATATTATAGATATGCATCAAACGGGTTTCGTTGCTAAAAGACATTCCTCCAATAACTCTAGACTATTATTTCACATGCTAAACTTGTCAAAAAAAATGGATGAACCGGCATTTACAGTTTCATTAGATGCTGAGAAAGCATTTGATAGGGTAGAATGGAATTTTATGTATCAGGCTTTAGAATGGTTTGGTATAGGTTCTGGATTTATACAAATGGTAAAAACATTGTATAGCTTCCCGATTGCAAGATTAAATATTAATAATAAGATATCTGATGGTTTTCAATTGCAGAGGGGAGTTAGACAAGGTTGTCCTTTATCTCCTTTGTTATTTGATGTTGTATTAGAACCCTTATTGTTAGCAATACAGCAAACAAGGGAGATACAAGGTATTCCATATTCAGATATGGAATATAAAATTTCGGCTTATGCTGATGATATTTTGCTTTATTTGAGAAATCCAGAGTCTACCTTATCTTCTTTATTGGAATTAATTGATAAGTTTGGCAAATTTTCAGGTTATAAAATTAATTGGAATAAATCTGAAATTATACCCTTGAATGTTTACTGTGTAAAAGGATTATTTGATACTTTTCCATTCATATGGAAAGAAGAAGGATTTAAATATCTAGGCATTCAAGTTAAAAAAACAATTGAAGATACTGTAAAAGAAAATGAAAAATATGTATTAAAAAAAGTTACGGAGTTATGTGAGCAATGGAACCCATTACATATATCTTGGTGGGGCAGAGTTCAAACTATTAAAATGATGATCTTGCCTGTGGTTTGCTACCAAATGAGTATGATACCTATTTATTTTCAGGGGTCCTTTTATAAGAATCTTAATAGAATTTTAACAAAATTTCTTTGGCTTGGTAAAACATCTAGAATAGCTTTAGTAACCTTACAAAAATCAATTAAGGAGGGAGGGGTAAATTTTCCAAATTTCTATAGGTACCATCAAGCCTATATTCTACGTCAGGGTATGTATTGGATCCTCCCAGAACTTATAGATAATGCACCAGATTGGTTATATTTAGAATGGCGCCTTATGTTTCCCCTAAATTTAGTACATTTACCAAGTATTAATATACCTAAAAGATACAGAGAAAATAAAATAATAATGGATACTTGGAAAACATTGAGATTTATTGATAAATTAACACCCATCCCAATATATAAATCAACTAATCAATCCATATGGATAAACTCCAAGATCAAAATTGGCGGAGCTCAAATCCTGTGGAAGAACTGGATTATTGCAGGAATTAGATCTCTAGATGATATTATTTCAGAAGGTAAACTGCTGGATTTTTCACAATTGCAACATAGATTTGGTCTTAATAAAACACAAAGTTTTAAATGGTTGCAATTGAAGCAGGCCATTCAGGTTGGGTTCCCTGAATGGAAATCATTAAACAATCAATATAGTTTAAAGTTCTTATGCTTTAAAGCAGACTTCCTAGGACATCAAGCCGCATTGTGGTATAAATTAATATCTGGATATTTGAATAAAAAACCAAAAAACGGTCTAAGAGACATTTGGAGCATTGAGATTGGACATCAAATTAATGCATCTCAATGGCCACTAATTTGGTCTTGGAGAATGGGATGTACAGTGTCAGCGTCTATGAGACAAACATGGTTCTTTTTATTACATAGAGCTTTTTGGACCCCTACTCGTTTACAAAAACTAGACAGTTCTAAGTCTAATAGATGCTGGCACTGTAATCTAGAACCAGGGACATTAGATCATTTATTATATCATTGTCCCTATATTAAAATATTTTGGAATTCAATTTGGCCACAAATTAATAAATTAATGGAAAATCATATTGCAATATCATATGATACAATTTTATTTGGAACAATGATGAGAAAAAAAAGTCAAATTTCACCAGAAAATAATAAACTTTTATTAATTATGACAGGGGTTGCCATTCAACATATAACTAACAATTGGAAAAATTACAACAACCTAAATTATACATTTTGGTGGAATACAATATGCCATGTTTTTAAAATGGAAAGAACAATATCAATACAAAAGGGGACATATAATAAATTTATAAAAATATGGGGGCCATTGACAAAATACTGTAATGATTAAATAATAGAATACTTTTTCTTCCTTTCTTCTTTTAGAGATCTTCTTATGACACACATATAGGGGGGGTAAGGAAAACAATTTAGATATAATATATTATAATATATGATACAAAATGTAACAAATGATTAAGGGATAATAGAAGGGTGGGGGGAGGGAAAATGAATAAAATTTATACAGAATATATTGCAGTAGATATAAATATGATATTGAATAATTATCAATTGTATTCAAACATGTTATATAATTTTATAAAATTTGAAAAAATTATATTAAAGTGATGAAGGGGTGGGGGGAGGGTGAAGGGGAAAATCAAATTCAGACATATATTGTGATAGATATAAAAGTGATACCATGCATGTATCAAATATATTTTATTATTATGTACACTTTTTATGAAATTTGAAAATAAAAATATAATGGAAAAAAAAAAAAAAGATACCATGGTCTTCCCTGTTAAGCCTGAGGACTGAGTTGGGGAATGGGAGGACTTGTGGCCCAAGGGTCAGTTTTGAGTGCTTTGGGCTCTGGGGGAAGTCTGGGAGAGATTGCCACATGTTAGGATCATGCTCACACATTTGGGTCTCTTCCAGTGGGGCAGTGAGGTTTGGGTCAGATAGTGTATTTTATGCTGGGGGGAGGGTATGTGGTAATGTTTGGGGTCTAGGATATTGGGGAGACCAGGGTGCTGGCAGAGAAGTTGAGGGAGCTGGCACCAGGATGAGAATGATTGAGAGGGGCCGCTAGCATTGCAGGGACACGGAACATCATGATTTACAGCTGCCTCTACAGCAGGAACTTAGATGTGCCTCAAAGCAGGTGTAAATTCCAACATTCAAGTTTCCCAATGCAGAGATGGATTTCCTATGTGAAATATGGAATACATGTCTGCATTGCTATCTCTCCCAGAGAGTACTCCTTTACTCGCCTCGCCTCTCCCAAACCCACCTCTTCAGACATTTAAATATCACCATTTAAATGCAGTTATTCTCTTAAAATAAGGACCATAGGTTTGTAAAATGGCCCCACTACACTTAGAGGTTCTGTCTCTTTAAAATAGAAGTTGCAAAATGTCAACTTCTATATGGAAACTGTACAGTTGATGCTGCTCATCTTTTTTTTTTTTTTGCATGTTTATTGTCAAAACGGAAGCTTCTGCTGTACTTGCTGACAAATTCACATGCACTTCTGCATGTCCTTTTGCATATTTTACAAAAGGCTCCATGTTTGGCTAATGTGGGTTTTACCAGATGTTAGAGGTTAGCATGGCCCCATACAAACCTCTAATGAATGTTAGAAATCTGCTCTAGGTGCCTAATATACTGAGTAACTATGCCTAGATAGAGCAGAGTCATGGTCATTTGGTGACAGCTAGCATGTGGCCTGGTACCATGCACTAACTGTCAGAACTACTGCTAGTGCAGCCTTTTAAGAGGAAGTACTGCATGCAGTGGCACTATGGTAGTCTGATAGCATGACCATGGCCCTTGACCAAAAAAATTGCACACACCCCCACTGCATTCCTTTTGATTCCCCCCTAACCTCCCTTAACTGAGCATCACAAGTTAATATGCTCCTCTTAAATCCCACCTACATCTACCTTCTGAATCCTTCCCATCACCCTTGGGTTTTCTCCATAGATGATCATTGATGGTACTGTGGTTCATGGCAAGAGAGGTCTCCCTCTGCTCATGACCTTTTGGCTCCAGCCTAACAAAATGGCTGCTATGATCCTTGGTGGTAGTCTTGCATTGCTACCACGAGGGGGGGTCTGCTTTTCATATAAGTTGGCATCTAAAAATAGACAAAGGAAAAGAATGAAAAAAATCATAACAAAACAACAAGTAAAATGACAACAGAAAAAGACGAACAAATAGTTTTCCCTGCCTTTCAAAACCTTTGATTGGTGCATAGGGTTTTAAAAAATGTTTTTATTCATCTGTTTGTGGCTTTTTGCCAAGAAGAATGGGCAACTTTACCACATGAGAAAATAAAGGGCCTCATTCAGAACTATCAGAAAAGACTGGAAGCCATCATTGATGCAAAAGGGAGCAATACACAGTCGTTTGTGTAATATATATATATAAAAACATAAGAATAGCCTTACTGGGTCAGACTAATGGTCCATCAAGCCCAGTAGCCCGTTCTCATGGTGGCCAGTCCAGGTCACTAGTACCTGGCCAAAACCCAAGGAGTAGCAATATTCCATGCTACCGATCCAGGACAAGCAGTGGCTTCTCCCATGTCTTTCTCAATAACAGACTGTGGACTTTTCCTCCAGGAACTTATCCAAACCTTTCTTAAAACCAGCTAAGCTATCCATACAGACTGCTATTCTTAAAGTATGTTACAAACTCATGTATATGGATTGTTCTTCAGAAATCTTGTCATGTAATAGATCTTATCTAGCATAAGACCTGCTCCTTGTTAACTGTATGACAGCAGTCACCAAAATAAGACTTCTGTAGCAGGATGAATTACCACTGCTATACTGTGGCCCTTATTTACTTAGCTGTATTAACTGTTTAATTTGGGAATTAGTGTGTACTAATAGCTTGGTACCACATTGAACACCTGATGCAGAAAGTAGGCATGGACATCAGCAGTTTTTGTGTGGTTAAATTATCTATGCAAGTGAGTTGTGAAATTGAAATCTGTTAAGTATATTTTTTATGATCCTGATCACTTGAAAACATTTTTGGATTCTAGATTTGACTCCCTCTACTATGCCTGTAGATCCTTTGTGAACATCTACTCTGTGATGATTTGTTTAGTTTTTGTGTAAGACTTATTTGAATTTCCTGGAATTATGCCTTGCTTCTCTTTTTTTCATATGGTGGACTGAGTAATCGTGTCCCTCAGGTGTGAGAGTACCAGCCAGAAGAGAAATCCAAAAGTTGAAATGACTTGACATGGCCATGTTCCAGCAGATTAGCCTATGTCAGGAATCAATAAATAACCTTCAGAAGACCTTTATTTGCTCTTTTAATCTGAGGACACTGTTTTTTGGTGGCATATAGTAACATATTAGATGACGGCAGATAAAGATGATGGTGCAATCATCTGCACTTTCAGTGTGTAATTGCTGCCTTCATCTAATAACAATCATGTAATCCATGTTTGCTTCTGAAGATACATTGATTTCTGATGCAGGCTTTTCTGCCAAAACACGGCTGTGTCGAGTCACATTAGAGAATGACACAGGGACAGAATTTGTCCCTTTCCTCACAGATTTCCGCAGGAAACCATCCCATATCATTTTCTAGTGTCTTATCTCAACCTCAGTCCTACACCAGCATTCTTCAATGCAAGGCTTGACGGTCAATGTCTGCCCATTCATGCTCTGATTCTTCCCTCTTGCCTTAAAGAATGACACGAGGATGGTTTTCCACAGTTAACTATGGGGACAGGGACAAATTCACTATTAATAAAGTTGTCTATAGTTGTTAATGTTGACTGGATCCTGGTTTTGCGTGATGCCTCATGTTCTCTTTTCTTGTGGACTGGGTAATTGAACACACTATATTGATATTTCTTATAAGATTTTCCTTCTAGGATTTATTTTCTTTTTGCGGGGTGTTAAGTTCTGTTTCTGTAACAATTTTTGTTGGATATGTTTGAATTTTGATAAAAATAAAAGAAAATTATATGCTCGGTATAGTAGGTATACATGTAAGCTTAATTCATCTCAAAAATCTGGCAGAGTTTACATTGAAGTCTGTATTCACTTTTTAGCCATGTGCACTGTTGTAATATTACCCCTTTAATCTGGAGCCCTTCATTTCCAGTTTAACTGAGTTTTGTCCCACAGGAATCCTGGGATTTCCAGATGCTATTTGTTCACTTTTATTTATTTTTTTCTCTCCACTAAAGACCTTCCTCCCATCGCACTGGTCCATATTGACCATCCCCTAACTGCACAGCTGGTACATGAGGAGAGATTGAGTCTGGCTAGATGTAGAAAAAACAACTAGGGACTAGTCTCTGTGTTTCTTTTAATGAAAAGGCATTTGAACATAAAATATGTTTACATCTTTTAAGATTCTTATTTCTTTAATATTATGTTGCTCAGAAAAACTCAGTTCATTGAATCAGAATATGTTGAACATGTCTTTTCATTAGTTGGCCATTTGTAATACAACTAAGTTTTATTCTGCAGTCTAATTGCTTAATAACAAGAAAGATATATGATAGAGAATGGCAATAATAAATTCAAGTCATTTTATGTATTTAATCCTTTGCCTGTTTCACAGGCCGAAGATATCCATTGAGTGAAAATAAAATCAAGAACTATATGTACCAGTTATGTAAATCTCTGGATCATATTCATAGGTAAGAAATAATATAAAGTTACTATAAATATAATGACCCATAGAAGATACAGTATGATTTCATTTAGCACTATCATGCTCACTTCTTTTGCACACATTCTTAATGTCCAAATGGTTTTTTTTCTTTTAATATTGCTCAGAAATGGGATATTTCACCGTGATGTGAAACCGGAAAATATCTTAATAAAGGTAAGAAAAGTATATCCAATTTTAAGAAGTTTTTGTTAAATTAACTTTTTAAAAGCCAGTTATTACAATCCATGGCATTTGAAAATGACATTTTTGCATTTTAGGGTCTGATTAATCTTTTTCCATAGACACAGAATAGGTGTCACAGGATGCCAAAAATTATTTCAGTTTCCATATTAACATTTATATCCCACATTATTCAATAAAAGGTTTTGGTTCAATTTTACTCACAATACACAATAAGATAGCATCCACTTAAACCCCCCCCCTCCTGTAAGCTTCTAAACCAGAGTTTCTCAACTTCTTCAAGCCAAGTACCCCTTAAGTCTAACAAATATCAACTGACTACCCCTGCCCAGGCTCCGCTCCAGACCTGCCCAAGCTCCGTCCCTGACCCCACCCCCATAATAATAGTACTAATTGTAATGCAATTTCTTCCATCTATTTTTCATATACACACAATATAATCTTATTAATACATAATGGTAACCACAAAATAACCCCCTCCCACAAAGCACACTGTACGCAGAGAAAATGTTAATTATCATTTATATTCATTTTTTTTCAGAGGTCAAGGTCAGTAACAATTATAGAAAATAGACAAATATAGTGCAAAATATAGACAGCAGGTATAAATTTTCAAAACTGACACATTTCGATCACTAAATTGAAAATAAAATAATTTTTCCTACCTTTGTTATCTGGTGATTTCATGAGTCTCTGGTTGTACTTCCTTCTGACTGTGCATCCAATATTTCTTTCTTTCTTTCTGCCTCCTGCACGCTTCCTCTCCTCCAGACCTCATTCCATTCCCCAACCAACATCTCTCTCTGTCCCTTCATGAGTCCAACTTTTCTTCCTCTTTCATCCCATTTTTCATCACTGTCCACCAGACACTGCCCATTTTTCCTATCACCCCTCTCTAGCACAATGCCACATCTCTCCCTCATCACTATATGCAACATTCTTTCCCCTTGTATCCCCTTCAAACTGTCCCTCTGTTCCCTCTCCACCACCATATCCAACATTTCTCCCTCTCTTCCTTCTATTCCCCATGCATTTCTCACTCCTCTCTCTATGCCCAGTGTTCCTTTCCCTATGTGCCCCATCTTTCCCTCTCACTCACACCTAACAATTCTCCCTTTCTGTTCCCTCCCTCCTATGTCCCAAGTTAGTGTCCTCTTCCTTCCTTCTTTGTCTCATGTTCATGCCCCCTCCCTTCCTTCTGTGTCCCAAAATCATGCCCCTCCCATGTCCCAATGCACTCCTTTAACCTCCCCTTTCTCCCTTTGTCCCAGATCATGTTTCCTCTCTGCCTTATTTGCTCAATCCACACTCACTTCCTTCAGGCCAGTTTAGATGAGTTGCTCCTTCAGCAACAGTTGTTGCAGGGACGTACGGTCAGCGGTTCACACTCAACACATGGCTGATCCACAAGCCTTCTCTCTGACGTCAGCTCTGACGTTGGAGAGAAGGTTTCCAGGTCAGCTATGTGCAGCGTGAAAGAGCCTGCTGATGCGTCCTTCCAACACGTGCCGCTGAAGGCATGAAGGAGGTAACTGGGATCCCCTGGTGCTCCAAGGGCTTTCCTCTGACGTTAGCTCTGACATCATAGGGAAGCTTTTTGGGTCAACTTCAGTGGAGGGGTGTGGGCATTAAGGAGGGATACCACTGAAGAAGTCAGAGAAGATATTTCATGGGATTATTCAGAGACAATCCTCAAATATACACAAGATCCCACTACAGGGTGCTCATCAAGAGAATAGAGGATAAGGCAGGGGTGTCCAATGTCGGTCCTCGAGGGCCGCAATCCAGTCGGGTTTTCAGGATTTCCCCAATGAATATGCATTGAAAGCAGTGCATGCACATAGATCTCATGCATATTCATTGGGGAAATCCTGAAAACCCGATTGGATTGCGGCCCTCGAGGACCGACATTGGACACCCCTGGGATAAGGGATCTCAGAAACCTACTTTGCTAAGGGAATACACCCAATATCAAGTCTCAATAGTTCAAAGTTTCCATCACTGACCCTCTGGCAACAAACTAGCCCTAAATGAGGCGGGATGCATAACTGTATATTGGCAGAGCGTCCTGAGAACCCTTGAGAAAGCTACGTGAGTGGCGAAACAGATCCCTGTCAGGCTTGTTAGCAACTCTGCATTTTTAAGATAAGTCATTTCTTGCTGATATAAAGAGAAAATATTAATTGATGAACCGGTAAGAAATAAGTTGATTAGTAATAGGAGGAGGAGGAGGCCAGTGGGTCAGTGATGGAAACTTTGAACCATTAGCCAAGTAGGTTATTAAAAATATAATGTTTGAAGAGGAATACTGTAGATAGCAAGTTTTTTAAAAAAAAAATTCATTTATTTTTTAACTTATGAGAGATCGATGACGATTTGATGATGAATACTTTTCTACTGAGGAATTATACTTCAGTAGTGCACACCTTCGATGGTCAAAGAATACAGCATTAATATGAAAAAATATTTTGGGGGACAATTGGTTTACAGCCTTCATATAATAGGAATTTTTTAAAATTATATAAGTGACCTATTATTATTACCACATAGAATAATTTTCAAACTCACTTTAACAAGTGGAGCTTTGCTCAATTTTATAGAAATATTATTTAATATAATATAATTACTCACCTTAGGTTTGATTTTAAAATGGTAAAAGGGCTCCTATTTTAGAAAAGCAACATAAAAAATAGGCACTCAGGATGAATCCTAATAACATACAAATGCTCACTCACAAACTTACACCTGTTTTATGCCCAAGCTACCCCATCAGGAATGCCTAGACTTGATGAACATATAAGTACACTTATGCATATATTTGGTTACACAGTTTTATAAAAGCATGTTCCCATTCAAAAAAATGTATAAAATTACCCACACCCTCCCCCTTTATGTTCAGGTGAAATTATACACATATACTCCAAATTCTATATATGATACTTTTTTTGCAATTTTAGGTGTGTGCCCAATTTGCACATTCTACTTAATTGAATAATGAGCTAATTAGCACTGATAATTGGTTTCTTAAGCAGTTATCGGAATTTGATTTAATTTGTATGTAAATTTAGGCACAGGATCTGTGCCTAAATTTTATACTTGCCACCGAAAAGGGGGAGCAGATATGGGTCATGGACAGATCAGGAGAATTCCTCACATTTACATGCATAATTTATAGAATAAGAGGCATCTGTACCTAATTTGCAACATGTTTCCATTGATGCAAATGGCCCCACCTAAAGTTAGGTGTGGCTCCCAGGCATAAGTACTGTTCTATAAACTGTGCTTAACTCTAGGTACTGTTTATAAAATATCGCTTAGGTGAGGTTTTTTCCAGCACCTGGTTTTTTTTTTGGTTTTTTTTATAAGTGCAATAATATAGAATTCAGTCCATAGACTATATGCACACAACTTTACCTACAGGTTGAACAGGAGTTCCCAAGAGCAGGGTTTAAACTTACAATCTAGGTCACATCCATTCTACCAATCCTGGGGATAGGTAATCTATCTTAATAGCAGATTATGGACTTTTCTTCTAGGAACTAGTCCCATCCTTTTTTAAATCCAGATATGCTAATTGCTGTTACCACATCCTCTGCTTAATTATTGGTGGAGTAAAAAAAATAATTTTTCTATTTGTTTTAAAAGTATTAGTATGTAACTTCATGGAGTGTCTCCTAGTCTTTTATTTGTTTAGTCTCTCAAAAAGATCTATTTATGTTTACCCATTCTGCTCTATCCAGTATTTTGTAGACCTCTATGGTATCACATATGCATTTGGATTTTTCAAAATTAAGCACAGACTGTATTTTTCGCTCTATAAGATGCACCCACCTAAAGAGGAGGAAAACCCAAGAAAAAATATTCCCACCGCCCTGTCCTGTACCCCCTGTGGTGGTGTAGTGGTAGGCCAGGACAGGGTCTTGTAAAGTGAAAAATCTGTAGGCAGCATAGCACCCCCCCCCCCTGTAGGCAGCCCCCCCGGTACCTTTTTTTAAAAGTCCCCTTTCCACGCTGCTGCCTGTCTTTCGCCGGATGGCTCTTCTTCAGTTTGGGCAGAGCAACGCAGAAGGCAGGTGCGTGTTGTCTATGTTCCTGCCTGGTCTGGCGCCGCTCCCCGATTGGCTGCAGTCAGTTCTCAGAACTGCAGCCAATCGGGGAGCGGCGCCAGACCAGGCAGGAACATGGACAGCACGTATCTGCCTTCTGCTCTGCCCAAACTGAAGAAGAGCCATCCGGCGAGGGAGACAGGCAGGAGTGCAGAAAGGGGACTTAAATAAAAGGTACCGGGAACGGGGCTGCCTCCACGGGGGGTGGTTTTCGCTCCATAAGACATACCCTTATTTCCACCCCCTTTTTGGGGGTGGAAAAAGTGAATCTTATAGAGTGAAAAATACAGTATTTTTACCTTAGAAATATGTTCACCAAAAAATGTGTGTGCATAGTTTTTTTTAGGCTAATTTTCAAAACATTTTGAAAATCTGGGAGAATCCACATTGTAGAAAAAAAGTACTCATGTATGTTTCACCTATTGTGGCTAGTGGCAGTATTTTCTTGGTAAGTTTTTTAACCAACGATTACAATAGCAAAGTGTCTTGGCTTTTACAGAAAGATATGCTAAAACTAGGAGACTTTGGCTCCTGTAGGAGTGTTTATTCCAAGCAGCCATATACCGAATACATCTCCACTCGCTGGTATCGAGCTCCTGAATGTCTTCTTACAGATGGATATTATAGCTACAAAATGGACATTTGGAGTGCAGGTTGTGTTTTCTTTGAAATCATAAGGTATAGTACTAAAATGAAGAAAGACGTGTAGAGATTATTTCTAAACTGTAGGCAGTTGTGCATTGAACAAGAAATTAAATAGAAGATTTATTAAGTTTCTATTTCTAATATTAGAGGAGAGGTTGAACAGTGGGCTAACAATAGGTTAGGACCACTTTCATAAGTCTGTAAATGTTAACCAATAGGTACTTAGGGAAATCTGTTACCTGGTGCTGAGAAGTAAAGTAGTTTTGGAGTAAAGTTTCCATGCCTGTGGTCCCTTTTCATGCATAAATTCTTAGGCTTCCTGTGCTCAGGGTGTTAATTAAATCAGTTCTCAGTTCAATTGCTTAACTTGTCTACAGAGACTGAAAACTTCTAGAAATCAGTAGGGATCATTATAAAACCTGTTATCCCAGGACAAGCAGGCAGCCTATTCTCAACATGTGGGTGACGTCATCCACGGAGCCCGGATGCGGACAGCTTCGCAAGCAGACTTGGTTGAAGAACTTTAGAAAGTTTGCGACTGCTGTCAGGGCTTCTGCCGTCTTAAAAAAAAAATTTTTTTTTAATTCGGGCAGATATTTTTCATGTATTATACGCGCAAAATACCCTGATTAAAAATGCCCCCCCTGCCGACGTCGCTTCATAATTATGGCAGGAGGGATTCCTACTCCCTCCTGCCATCGGTACCACTCCTGACTTCCCCCCCCCCAAAAAAAAAGCAAAAAACGGCAGGAGAGATGCCGACTCCCTCCTGCCACCAGATGCCCCCTCCCTGTTCACCTCCTTTCCCCACCCCCCTCTCCATACCTATACCCCATACCAATACCCCATACCCTCCTGCTTATATGACTCCAACGATGTGTCTGAGGCCTTAGGCCCCTCCCTGGTGCATCATGTGATGCATGGGGAGGGGCCTAAAGCCCTGATTTGCTCAGGCATCTCGGGCTCCTCCCCTGTGAGGGACCTGAGGCACCTGAGCCAATCAGGGACTTCCTTAGGGGGTAGCCTAAGGAAGTCCCTGATTGGCTATTGCTTAAGCTACTATTGTCGAGCCCGACTGCTGCAGACCGTTATCAACAGGCCTGCCTGGTTTAAAAAAAAATTTTTAATCGGGCTGATATTTATGCATGTGTAATACACGCAAAATATCAGTGCCATTTAAAAAAAAAATTTTAAACCAGGCAGACCTGTCGGTAACCCAGTTACTGATAGGTCTGCAGCAGTCGGGTTTGACAATCATAAAACCCGATGCAAAATAGCCAAGCAGTTGTTAGTGAATCAATCGCTTGGCTATTTTGCATGGGGTTTTACTAATTTGCATGGGAGGATCGGATCAGAGTGGAGAATGATCAGGCAGCAGTTTAGTAAATTGGGTCGGGATCGGGGAATAATAGCTAAACCAGTAAAACTGGTTTTGCGATCGTCAGTACAGGATCGGAAGGTTTAGTGAATCTAGCCCAAAATCCTTTACACATGAAAATAGTGATTTATGCAAGAAAATCACACTCCTCAATAAAGCTGTAAATAAGCCCTTGTTTCACAAAGCATGCACTTTCAGCTGCATTTAAAGGAAGCTTCTCCCTGGGAGGTGTTAGATAGAATTGGACAATAATGCACATAGATTGTATTTTCAAGTCTATACATGTTATTTTCTTATGAAAAGCTACCACACAAAAAGCAAGTGCAAATGTGTGCAGGTGTTTTGTAGAGTTTCAGAGTGAAATTAGTTATGTACTTCTCTTTGAAACATAGTGTAAAGCAGGTCTGCCATTAAAATGTGCTTATGGATATTACCCAGAGTTATTTGACACTGAGAAAGGAAATTGCGTTTCACTCTACAGTTGAAATGGCTTCCGAGAGAAAATGAGGATTTTTTTTGCTTGTGTACAGATTTCCAAGAGATCGTCTTAAGAGAAAAAGGAAGTTGAGACTTAAGAAGTCTTTGGACTCCTCCTTTATTTCCCCACTTTTGTATCCTGGCCACTGGAAACTGAACTTATACTACCAGACTTTAGTCCAATGCAGTGATATAGTAAGTGGGAGAACGGATTTCTCTGGGCACCATCTTGGCAGGAGAACCAGCATCTCTCCTCCCCTCCCAGCGATGGGAGGGAGTTACTTAAATTCACCCCCCAGTATCTCTTAAAGTGAGCAGGAACTCCTCCATGCTGTTTACTCCAGCCCCGAGCCCTCCCTCTGACATAACTGTCTGCTTACAGGATCAGGAAGTTACATCAGAGGGCAGGCTCGAGCCAGCATGAGCAATGTGTAGGAGACTCTGCTCACTGCCAGTGAAAACTTAAGAGGTACGAGGTGGGGAGTTCATTTAAGAGATCAAACATGGGGGTGGGGGAGTCAGGCATCAGCTTCCCTTGCTACATCACTGTTCCAGTAGTAGTAATTGAGACACACAAGTGACTTCTACAAAATCTATGCCTGATGTCTACCTACCTATTTATTTATTAATTAGAAAATAGATTACCGGTATTCAGTTCTTCCTAAATATATCGGGACAGGATATTGTCTAGCACCATATCCATTCTTCAAACCATTCAGTCAATGTAAAGTCTTATGTAATAATAATCCTAGGTGTTTTTTAATAATAAAGCAATAACTTTTCTTGTAACTTATGTAAGTGTAAATTAGGTCAATATGTAAAACACAACTTATATTAACATTAATAAGGACTGTAGTGGTCCAGTTTCCAAATACAAATTCCAATTATTGCATGCTACTTCCAGAGGTAGGTCTTGACTGGGTGACTCAAGAATTGGATCTGGGGAGATTGCTAGATATGGTGTACTTGAATTTTTTTGGACTCTGTACCTGAATTTTAGCAAGGCCTTTGACATGGTTCTGCATAGGCAATTAATACATAAACTGAACACTCTTGGTATGGGCCCAACACTGACTGACTGTTCGAAATTGATTGAGTGGGAAGCAAGAAAGGATAGTGATAATGGAGTTCATCCCAGGAGAAAAGGCATTATTAGTGGTGTCCCACAAGGAGCAGTACTTGGTCTAGTTCTTCTCAATAAAGTACAAGTCCAAAAATCCAGACTGCTTGAGGATTGGGTCAGTCTGTATTTTCTGGATTCTCAGGCAATACTTTTTAAAATTCACCCCATCTCTGTCTCTGCTCCCCATCCAGCAACTCTCTCATCCCCCCATCCTATATCTGTGTCTCTCCATCTCTCTGTGACGTGGACAGCAGGATAGTCAGCCACACAACCCACCCGCCTCCCCATACGGCCGACCCGACCACAGCTAGGAACATCCTGGGGATTAGGGGGAAGCAGGGGGAAATGGGTAGGGCTCGGGCATGCCCAGTGGGGCCCGGGCACTGCACGTGCTCAGAGAAAAAAAAAAAAAAAAAGAAATTCATCCAAATTTCCTAACTCCCACTCATCTCCCCTCTCTCCCCCCTTAGGATCCTCCCCTCAAAATGTTATTTAGACCTAACGCCTTTAACTGTATTCCTCTTCCTGAAAACGTCCAGATATCGTCTTGATGTATTAGGCCTAACATCTTTGATTGTATTCCTCTTCCTGGAAATGTCCAGTTATCTTTTTGATGTAATCCGCTTAGAATTGAAAGGTACAAGCGGAATAGAAGTCATTAATGTAATGTGTAGCTTCATTTCACCCATCCAGCATCTCTCTCCCTGCCTCCCTCCCACTTTACCTTCTTGCTGCTGTTCTGGGCTTCCTAAGCACAACTGTAAAGATGCAGACTTGGGCCATGTTCCTACACATGTCGCTCCTAGGTCTACCAGTTCCACTCCCTCCATCGCAGGAGGTCTACATCATAGAGGGTGCACCTGTCGTTTGTCACACCCAAAGAACCACCTCAGAAGAGAGGTAGCCCAGTATGACCATTAGAAAAAGCAGCAGCACAGAAAACTTAGGTAAAATAGTTTTATTTCTTCAAAAATTCAAGGCAACAGGAGACAACAGGTTCATAGACCTATAAACATGCTACTGTTCAGCAAAGAAAAGTTTCAAACGAACATAGGTGCAGAGCAAGGGCAGAAAAGCAGGCTGGAGTCAAAATCATCCTGGCAGTGAATACAAGCCACAGTTATCCACAAGGAAAATACTGCAGCCCTCATACTTCACAAATGAAAACAATACCTTACCCTGCTTTAGGGAAAAACTCAAAATAGCTTGAAGGGCCCCTGCCCAGCCAGGAGCAAAAGTTTGGGTTTAAGTTAAAGTACAGAGCCTAGCACTGTCCAGGCTTAGACTCAGTCTGGACAATACTTGGACTGGAAAAGCGTCATGAGTGGAGTGCCGCAGGGTTCAGTGCTTGGACCTGTGCTCTTCAACATATTTATAAATGACCTGGAAATTGGTACGACGAGTGAGGTGATTAAATTTGCAGACGATATGAAGTTATTCAGAGTAGTGAAGACGCAGGAGGAATGCGAAGAACTGCAACGTGACATAAACATGCTCGAGAAATGGGCTGCGACATGGCAAATGAGGTTTAATGTGGTGATTCATGTTGGTAACAAAAATCTTATAAATGAATACAGGATGTCCGATACAGTATTTGGAGAGACCCCCCAGGAAAGAGACTTGGGAGTACTGGTCGACAAGTTGATGAAGCTGTCCGCGCGATGCGTGGTGGCGGTGAAAAGGGCGAACAGAATGCTAGGAATGATTAAGAAGGAGATCACGAACAGATTGGAGAAGGTTATCATGCCGCTGTACCAGGCCATGGTATGCCCTCACCTGGAATACTGCATCCAGCACTGGTTGCCGTACATGAAAAAGGACACAGTACTACTCGAAAGGGTCCAGAGAAGAGTGACTAAAATGGTTAAGGGGCTGGAAGAGTTGCTGTAGAGTGAGAGATTGGAGAAACTGGGCCTCTTCTCCCTTGAAAAGAGGAGATTGAGAGGGGACATGATCGAAATATTCAAGATAATGAAGGGAATAGACTTAGTAGATAAAGACAGGTTGTTCACCCTCTCCAAGGTAGAGAAAACGAGAGGCACTCTCTAAAGTTAAAAGGGGATAGATTCCGTACAAACGTAAGGAAGTTCTTCACCCAGAGAGTGGTAGAAAACTGGAATGCTCTTCCGGAGTCTGTTATAGGGGAAAACACCTTCCAGGGATTCAAGACAAAGTTAGACAAGTTCCTGCTAGTCTGAGTTAGGGCACGGGTCTTTGACCTAAGAGCCCCCACGTGAGCGGACTGCTGGGCACAATAGACCACTGGTCTGACCCAGCAGTGGCGATTTTTATGTTCATACTGAAAGTCCCAACCCCAACAGTTCCAAGCTTCTTTTCAGCTAAACCAAAACACCCAAAAACGGGGAATGAAACCTGCATATCATGTCTGCCTAGGGGAAAAAGCCAAAGCAGGCAAAAATACCTCTTCAGGGGTTGTCCAAATCCTCAACAACATTAGTCCCAGAGTCTATGGCAGCCAGCTCCTGCTACTGCTTCCATTCCATTATCAACAACCTTAGCACCAGAGCCTGGTCAGTCTGCTTCTGCCACTGCTTCAATTTGAGCTTCCCTCTTCTCTCATTTTCCTGTCTCCAGGACTTCTGTTATATAGGCTGCTAAATCGCTCCCAGGTGGGATCTGGAGGCATTCAGAATCTATGGGGTGGAGCATGCCCTGACTCTCCTACTGTGGGAACTGACCAGGATTTCCCTCCTTGGCAGATCCAGGTCCTCCCCGAACTCCATTCCAGGGAAAATAAGCTGACTGAGTTGCTCCCTGGAGTGAACCAGAAAGGCTTTGGGAGACTGTGCCTACAGACAAAAAGGAGATTAGAAGGGGAAGGCAACAGCCTCCTGGGTCTACTGCTACCTTCCCTGTCACAGTGTACAGAAAAAAGATTTGGGCTGGAGAGCCTGGATTCTTAGGTGGTCCAAATATTGCAGTTTTGAAGGGTCTGGATTCTTGAGTAGTCTGGATTTCCAACATTCAGATCTTTGGACTTTCAGTGTAGTTGTAAATGGCATTATCCCAGGACAAGCAGGCAGGTATTCTCACAAGTGGGTGACGTGATCCAACGGAGCCCCGATGCGGACGCCTCAAGCAGTCTTACTTGAAGAAACTCAAAGTTTCGAGTCGCCCGCACCGTGCATGCGCGAGTGCCTTCCCGCCCAGCGCAGGGTGCGTCTCCTCAGTTCTTACTTTTCCGTGGAGCCGAGAAGTCCGTCTTCGACTCTCTGCGTGAAGTATTTTCACTTGTGCCTTAAGTCCGTGGTTTTGGGTAAATTTTCTCAGAATTGCTGATTTTCGTCGTGTTTTCTTGTTTTTTTTGTTTTTTTTTAAAATTCTTCCATCCGTCCGACCGGGCAGGCCATGTGGCCACAGCCCCGCGGCTTCGATCTTGCGGCGGAGCTTTTTCGGCCTATGTCCCGGCCTGCGACCGGTTATAAAAAGTGTTCCAAATGCCAGCACGTGATTTCATTGTCGGACTCTCATCAATGCTGTCTTCGGTTTCTTGGGCCTCAACACCTCCTGAAATCGTGCCGGCCTTGCTCAACACTTACAGCCCGTGCTTTCAAGCGTCGTTGCATCTTGTGAGAGCAGCTTTTCAGCATGGAGTCTTCGATGGAGCTTCACCATCAACCTCACCCGAGGCTCTCCAGGCTTCCACATCTTCAAACTCCAAGCCTCATCAAACCTGCCTCGTTTGTACCGGTTCCGTCTTTGACGCAGGCTGCGGTGCCTTCCTCTGTCTCTTCAGGTCAGATAGCGCAGCAGCCCATTCCCCCGGTGGTGCTCAAAGTGCCCAAGGCTTCTAAGTCCAAGCACTCTCACACTTCCTCAAGGGAGCACGAAGCCCGTGCAGGTGGTCCCGTTGCTGACGTGGATCCATCCTTGCCGGCTTCATTCCAGACCTTACTAGAGAAGCAATTCATTCAGCTCTTTACAACAATGGGGCCGAAGCTTCTCTCTCAACTCCAGCCTGGGCATGCGGAGGTCTCCCGCGAGGTCGAGCTGCCTCCTGTGCCTCAGCCGTATGCACACTCTCTATAGGGAGCAGAGTCTCTGCGAGTGTCTGGTCTGGCATCGATGCATGCATCACAAGGAGCAGAGTCTTTGCCCATGCCTCCATTGGAACCAATTTACTCGATGCAAGGAGTAGAGTCTTTGCGAGTGCCTCCTTTGGAACCTATCCACTCGATGCAAGGGCTCGAGTCATTGCGAGTGCCTCGTGGTTCTTCCAGCCAACCACCTCTGCTTCGATCCACTGCTTCCAGCCCCATCCACTCTCTGGGGGCCTCAGCGAAGACACATTTGCCTCGTTTGTTGAAGCCTGCTTCAAGACACAGCTCGCATCATCGATCGAGACACTCTTCGAAGCACTCATCCAGGCATGCCTCGCCTCATCGGAAGCAGCCTTTTCTTCAGTATTCCCCACCGGCTACTTCGCCTCCTACACTACCGGATCTCAAGGACACGGTGGGGTCTTTTTCCCTATCCAGATCCCCGTCCTCATTGGATCCGGAAGCCTCGACATCCTCGAGTCCCGGCTTTGGCTGACCAGCTGTCTTTTTCTTCCTTTTTGCATCAGATGGCAGCTGATTTGGACATTCAACTGGACACTGGGTCCAAATTTTCCAAGGAGTACCTCGAGACATTGCATCTCCCTCAACCTCCTGCTGAATCCCTCAAACTTCCTATTCATAAGCTACTGGATCAGACCTTTGTCCGCTGTCTGGAAACCCCCCTATTCCATCCCAGCTGTTCCGGGGAAGTTGGACTTCAGGTACCGGATGGTTCATCATAAGGGGTTTGATGGTGCTCAACTATCCCATCAATCCCTTCTAGTGGAATCTTCATTGAAGTGGTCTCACCCTTCCCAAGTATATGCCACTGTTCCACTGGGCAGGGAGGGCAAGACGATGGACAGATTTGGTCGTCAAATTTACCAGAACTCCATGATGACCTCCAGAGTCCTCAACTATAATTTTCATTTCATTACGTATTTCAAGTTTTTTCTGTCCATCCTCCCCAAATTCAAGGCCTACTTGGATCCTTGGGCTCATTTTGAATTCCAGGAGGTTCTAGCCCCATTGTCCCAACTTTGGCTACAATTGCTTCAGTCCTCATATGATGCCTTTGAGCTGTCTGCTCTGGCTACTGCTTGCTCGGTGGCCATGCGACGCCTGGCGTGGCTCAGGACCATCGACATAGACCCTAATCTACAGGACCGGCTGGCTAATGTCCCTTATGCTGGCACTGACCTCTTTGATGAGTCCATAGAGGCAGCAACCAAGAAGCTTTTGGACCACGAGAAGTCTTTCCAGTCTATTCTCCGTCCTAAGCCTAAGCTTGCTCCTCCTCGTCCTTCACGCCCGCCTCTGATTTACCAACGGCGTTTTCCACCAAAACAGGCTCCTGCCACTCGTCAGCCTGTTAAGAGGCAGCATCCCCAGAAGCAGCAGAAGCCTCAACCACCTGCTGTGCCCAAGGCTCCTCAGCCTTTTTGACTGTCTTCTGGAGAGCATAACGTCAGTTGTTCTGCCCTTCCCCGTTTTTCCTCCTATCGGAGGTTGTCTCCATCATTTTTATCATCGATGGACAACTATTACCACCGACCTCTGGGTCCTTTCCATCGTAAGGGAGGGATACTCTCTTCAATTCCATCAAGTTCCTCCAGAACATCCTCCAAGAGAGTATCCTTCCACCTCTGCCCAGACCGCCCTTCTTCTTCAGGCTTTGTTGCATCTCCGAGCTATCGAGCCAGTTCCTTTGGCTCAGCACAACAAGGGGTTTTACTCCTGGTACTTCCTTGTTCCGAAGAAGATGGGCAATCTGCGTCCTATTTTGGATCTCAGGGTGCTCAACAAGTTTCTGGTCAAAGAAAAGTTTTGCATGCTGACCCTGGCATCTCTGTATCCCCTCCTCGAGCAGGACGACTGGTTATGCTCTCTGGATCTCAAGGAGGCCTACACTCACATTCCCATCCATCCAGCCTTCAGTCAATACCTCAGATTTCGGGTGGGAAATCTGCATTTTCAATACAGGGTTCTCCCTTTCTCCCTTGTCGCCCAGAGTCTTCACCAAGTGCCTGGTAGTGGTGGCCGCAGCGCTCAGGAACCATGGTCTTCAGATGTTTCCCTACCTGGATGATTGGTTCATCAAGGATTCCACGTCTCAGGGAGTCGTCCTGGCGACCCAGCGGACTATCTGGTTCCTGCAGAGTCTGGAATTCGAGATCAACTTTCCAAAATCCCATCTTCACCCTTCTCAGACTCTTCCATTCATCGGAGCTGTTCTGGATACTACCAACTCAGAGCATTCCTCCCTCAGCAGCGTCTGGAAGCTCTTCTCCGCCTTTGTCATTCGGTGTCATCTTGTCCGTCCATCTCGGTGAGACACATGATGGTCCTTCTGGGCCACATGGCCTCTACAGTACACATGACTTCTTTTGCTAGACTTCACCTCAGAATTCCTCAGTGGACCCTGGCATCTCAATGGACGCAGGTTTCCGACCCTCTATCTCGACACATCCAGGTCACTCCTGCTCTGACACAGTCTCTTCGCTGGTGATGCTCTCTTCCAATCTATCCAGAGGCTTACTGTTTCACCCGCCCCCATCAGAAGGTTCTCACGACCGACTCTTCGACTGACGCTTGGGGGGCTCATCTGGATGGTCTCTGCACTCAAGGCTATTGGACCAGTACAGATCGCCAGTGCCACATCAATCTCCTGGAGTTCAGAGCGATTTTCAATGCTCTCAATGCTTTTCAACATCTGCTTCACGACCTTGTAGTCCTCATTCGCACGGACAACCAGGTCGCCATGTATTATGTCAACAAACAGGGAGGCACAGGATCGGCCTCCCTCTGTCAGGAAGCTCTGAAAGTTTGGGATTGAGCAATTCGTCACAACACCTTCCTCAAAGCTGTCTACATTCAGGGGGCGGACAATGCTTTAGCGGACAACTTGAGTCGTCTTCTGCAGCCTCATGAAGGACTCTCCATTCCACACCCTTTCATCACATTTTCTCTCTGTGGGGAACGCCTCAGATAGACGTCTTTGCAGCCCCTCACAACTTCAAACTGCCTCAGTTCTGCTCCAGGATCTACACTCCTCATCGCCTTGAGGCAGATGCTTTTCTTCTGGACTGGACGAATCTCTTTCTATATGCGTTTCCTCCATTTCCTCTCATTCAAAAGACTCTAGTCAAACTGAAGTCCGACCATGCCACCATGATTCTGATTGCTCCTCGGTGGCCCAGACAACCTTGGTACTCCCTTCTACTTCAACTCAGCAGCAGGGAGCCTTACCTTCTACCAGTTTTTCCCTCGCTGCTTACGCAGCATCAGGGATCTCTGCTTCATCCCAACCTGCAGTCTCTACACCTGACAACTTGGTTCCTCTCAACATAGCTCCTCTCCAGTTTTCTCAAGCTGTGCGGGATGTTTTGGAAGCTTCACGGAAGCCTGCTACTAGACAATGCTGTCACCAAAAATGGACTAGATTTTCTGCTTGGTGTTTTTCTCATCATCAGGAGCCTCAACACTCCTCATTATCTTCAGTTTTGGACTATCTTTTGCACTTTTCTCATTCTGGCCTCAAGTCTACTTCAATACGAGTCCACCTTAGTGCAATTGCTGCTTTCCATCAGCCTATTCAAGGGAAACCTCTCTCTGCTCATCTGGTGGTTTCCAGATTCATGAAAGGACTTTTCCACGTCAATCCTCCTCTCAAACCGCCTCCAGTGGTTTGGGACCTCAATATTGTTCTTTCTCAGCTTATGAAACCTCCATTTGAACCAATTGACAAAGCTCATCTGAAGTATCTCACTTGGAAAGTGGTGTTTCTCATTGGCCTCACTTCTGCTCGTCGAGTCAGTGAGCTTCAGGCATTGGTTGCGGATCCACCTTTTACAGTATTCCATCATGGCAAGGTGGTTCTTCGCATTCATCCGAAGTTCCTTCCTAAAGTTGTCTCGGAATTTCATCTCAACCAATCCATTGTTCTTCCAGTGTTCTTTCCAAAGCCTCATTCTCATCCTGGAGAATCAGCTCTTGATACTCTGGACTGTAAATGTGCTTTGGCTTTCTATTTGGAACGCACAGAACTGCTCCTCAACTTTTTCTCTCCTTTGATCTGAACAGGTTGGGACATCCTATCTCTAAGCGTACCATCTCCAACTGGATGGCGGCTTACATCTCTTTCTGCTATGCCCAGGCTGGATTGCCCCTTCACAGTAAAATCACAGCCCATAAGGTCAGAGCAATGGCAGCTTCAGTAGCTTTCCTCAGATCGACACCGATTGAGGAGATTTGTAAAGCTGCCACTTGATCCTCGGTTCATACCTTCACTTCTCATTATTGTCTGGATACTTTCTCCAAACAGTATTGCAAAATTTATTCTCCTAAATTGCCAACTCTCCCACCATCCCACTTTGGTTAGCTTGGAGGTCACCCACTTGTGAGAATACCTGCCTGCTTGTCCTGGGATAAAGCACAGTTACTTACCGTAACAGTTGTTATCCAGGGACAGCAGGCAGCTATTCTCACATCCCACCCACCTCCCCTGGGTTGGCTTCTCTGCTAGCTATCTGAACTGAGGAGACGCGCCCTGCACTGGGCGGGAAGGCACTCGTGCATGCGCAATGCGGGCAACTCGAAACTTCGAGTTTCTTCAAGCAAGACTGCTTGTGAGGTGTCTGCATCAGGGCTCTGTTGGATCAGGTCACTCACTTGTGAGAATAGCTGCCTGCTGTCCCTGGATAACAACTGTTACGGTAAGTAACTGTGCTTTTTGGAATGGCTGCCAGAAAAGGTTTGCATTATGTAGATGATACCAACATTTGTAGTTTTAAGATTAGACACTCTGAAAGATATGGAAAACATGGAGGGATTTAGCAAAGCTTGAAAGATGATCTAGAATGTGATAGCTAAGATTGGTGCCAAGAATTTCAGGGTCACAAATTTGGACTATAAAAACCTGAGGGAGTGATATAGCAAAGAGGGGTGAAGTTCTTCTGATACCAAAGAAAAATAGAACCTAAGGATGATTCTATCTGATAATTGAAAGGTGGCAAAACAGAAAGATAAGGTGACAGGAGAATACAGAGGAATGCTTGGATGCATTAGGAGAAAAAAAAGGAGGATAAAGGTGACTATTCCTCTGTATAAGTCTCTGGTGAGACCTCATTTGGAGTACCGTGTACAGATCTGGAGACCATACCTTCAAAAAGATATAAACTAGAAGGAGTCAGTCCAGAGGATGGCTACTAAAATAGTCAGCATATGGGGATAGTCTTAAAGTTCCAAATATGTATACCCTGGAGGCAAGGCAGGAAAGGAGAGATTATAGAGATTTTGAGTACTTCCAAGATATAAATAAATGAGAATTGGGCCTCTTTCAGTGGAAAATATGCTCTGGAATGAGGGTCATAGGAAGAGAGTGAGAGGTGATAGACTTGGAAATAATATTAAGAAATATTTATTTAAGTAAAAGGTGGTGGAGTTGAGGATAGGAAGAGAATTCAAGAAAGCATGGGCAAGCAGAGTGGATCTGAGAGAAAGAGGTTTAGAGAATGAGCTGTTGGTTTGGGTGCTACAGTGAATAGGTCATATGCCCTTTTTCTTCTGTCTTTGCCACTGTCGCTGACCTCCATAATTGTTTCTTGGTTGATCATACACGTTGCTTGTTCACTGACTTTCATTTTCAGTAATGAACTTTTGCTAAGACAGCCTTTCAAATGTATTGCAGTTCTTAAGCAACAAATTGCCTTAAAAATACTTTGTCAACATTGCAGACAGTGTAATATTATACTTCTATTTCAGTCTTCGTCCACTTTTTCCTGGATCTAATGAGGTAGATCAAATATCAAAAATTCATGAAATCATTGGCACTCCAACACAGAGTACACTCAGAAAGTTCAAACAGTGAGTATTCTTTTGGTTGTGTGCATTCCATTGAGAAATATGAACAGTTGATATCCATCTCCATTAAAATTAAAAAATAAGGC
The DNA here is from genome assembly GCF_902459505.1 of Geotrypetes seraphini. Lineage (NCBI taxonomy): Eukaryota > Metazoa > Chordata > Amphibia > Gymnophiona > Dermophiidae > Geotrypetes > Geotrypetes seraphini. The sequence goes on from NC_047090.1 coordinate 160,988,638, forward strand.
CCTAGATAATAATAATAATAATAATATTAGGGTTAGACCAGTGGCTCAATGATGGTGCTGTTTCTTGCTAAAGCAGAAAGTCTGTGCTGAAAGAAATGCCCTGGAGGCAGTGTTGTGCTAATTACTGTTCAAAAGTAATTAATTACAGTTACTAGTAAGTTCTCAGCTTAAAGTAATTTAACCACAGCAATTAAATGACTCGGGGGAAGATTCTCAAAACATCATGGTAAAATTTGACGGCCAGAGGGGAGAGGCCTAAGGCTCTGATTGGCCTAGGTTGCATAAAGCCCCTCCTATGGGTGTGGCCTTAGGTATCTGGGCCAATCAGAGCCTTAGACCCCTTTCTGGTGCATCCCAGGTGCATTGGGAAGGGGAAGGCCTGCCATTTTGTAAGAGCCGGGCCTGCCAGCCAGAGCGGGGTAGGTGTCCCTCTGTATGAACTTCCTGAATAAGGTAGAGGGTCGGGAGGGTTGGGTGACAGCGGAAGGGAACCATTCACAGAGCGGCGTGAGACCAGGCAGGAAGCAAAAAGCTTATGCTCCTACCTTATTTGCCGCTATGCAGCAACAAAGGAGGCAGTTGTCCAGCAGGAACGCGGAGAGCTCCTGGGGAGACCACACTGGACCCACCGGTATTTTAAAAAAAAAGGTACCGGGGGCAGGGAGGAGGTTTTAAAAAATTGTATTCGCTTCATAAGACATACCCACTTTTCGGGGGTCTAAAAAGTGTATCTTATGGAGCGAAAAATATGGTACTTATGGTAAAAAACTTATGTTGCGTAAAGAGGTGAATTATCCATCTTATACACAACCCCAATGTGAATATCACATAACTTCATCTCTTGATGCTTATTTCAAGGAGGTTTGACCAAGTCATGCCAACCACATCCTCTTTTATTAGGATAAGCGAAAAATAGTTAACTACTTTATTGATTACTGCAAGAAAGTACCAAACTTCAGTAATTAATTTCTAGTGAGTCAATATTGCACAACACTGCCCTGAGTTAGAATTCCTTTTATGCTGACCAGAATAAAAATCCGTGTTTCATCTCTTACCAACGTGAGAATTTACCTGTATCCCTTTCATGGCCTACATGCTTAATCCTTTACATATATTGGTGTGCCTTCTATGTTTATGACATGTTTTAAATATGGGAACACTGCACAAATTTGTCTATTGACCTTTGTTTTCTAGCAACATACCCTAGTAGAGATCATGTCTACATCACTCATTTTAAAAACCCTGGTTGAAATAAATGTCCTTTGGATATGCTTAGGTATCAGCATACCAGAGGCGGGCACAGGTATGATTACAGCCACTAGTGGCAAAAGAAGAAAATGGATCTTCGAAGATATAGAGCATGTAATCTTCTGTGAACCATTTTCTTATGCTACTTTTTGATATACCTCACCATTTTATATCATATTGGTAGTAAGTTGTGTCACTTCTGCAAAAACTGTTAAGCAATACAGATTACAGGTTTGAAAGTAGTCTCTCTCTTTTCATCAAACCTTTTAAAGAGTTGTTTCCACACATGGTTAATATTGTTTTCCAGTTCAATAGGTGAGACATTCTAGACAGTAGGGTTATTTCCCTATAGCCCGCATGCTGCTACAGAAGGAATCCACTCTGGATTTTTCACTCTGCTTCTGCTGTACTTCACTGGGTTCTCTAGCTCAACCTTCAGTTCTTTCCTTCTGCATGCATGCCTGCAGAAGTGTTTGTTCTGCTCTCCCCATTTAATTATTTTAATTTGATGTAATTTCATCTCCTTTTTGGGTAATTTAGTGCTTGGAGCGTTTTTTAAGGTCTGCCTGCTTGAGAATTCACAGACTTCAGTCTGTAGTAGAGAGTTGCGCGGGGACAGAAATCCCATCCGTCCCTGCCGAAATCCCACCCATCCCCACCCGTCCTTGCAAGGAATCCCTCCATTCCCACCCATCCCCACGAGGAATCCCTTCCGTCCCCGCTCATCCCTATAAACTTCAGAAATAGTTATTTAATTTAATTATGCTACTGAATTAAAGGCTCTGGTAGAGACCCATATACAAATAAGCAAAGACACTTTATTAATTTGGAAATATTAATTGGGAAGAATACACACTTTGTAAATGGGTTTCTACCAGAGCCTCTATGTAAATATAAAATATAAATGCTCAGCTGACGAAAACCCCTAAGCTGTCAGCTGAGGACTTCCTTTGCAGTTGGCCGGGGGTCCCTTTTGCCAAGCTCGGCAGGCAGCAGTAGCATCCCTGAGTCACAGATGCTGGCACCTCAGTGGCACATGGATGCTGCCAGCAACTGCTGCGCTTGGTAGAGGGAAGTTCTGGCCGTCTCTAGAGGAGGTCCTCTGCTGGTGGTGCTTGGGGATCCCCTCCAGCCACAGCAAGGGTCAGCAAGTACAACATTGTAGAAATAAAACCAGAAATGCATTTCCTTTTCTTTTGAACACAATACAAAGACATCTGCTATATAAATTTCCCAAAGCTAACATATTTTAGTTAATAAATTTCGTTTTTTACCTTTGTTGTCTGGAGACTTATTTTTCCATAAAGTTGGTCCCAGTTTCTTTTTTCCGCTTTCCCATCTTTTGTAAATTCTTCTTTTTCTGTTCATTGGTTCCTCCTATTATGGTCCAGCATTTATCCCTCTCTCATCCTCAGGACCATGTGCAGCATCTTTCGCCCCTGCCCACCAGCTCCATGCCCAACATTTCTTCTTCTATCACCCCTCTCCAGCACCATGCCACATCTCTCCCTCCATTCCCTTCACCACTATGTCCAGCATTCCTCCCTCTTGCATCCCTTTCAATCTGTCCCACTGTTCCCTTTCCACCACAACATTTCTCCCTCTCATCTTTTTCTTCCCTATCATCTGTACCTCACTCCCTCCCTATGACCAAAAATTATCTTTCTTCCATTCCCCGTGTACACCATCTCTTTCCCTCTAACTGACACACTCACGCCCAATTCTCCCTTTCTATTCCCTCCCCCACCTCAGCATCACTTTCCCTCCCTTCCTCCTTCCTCTCTCCCAAGTTTATGCTATTCAACAAGTTATGGACATCAAAACTAGCTAACTAGCTTGCTATAAAAAGCAAAGGCCTGTAGACAGTTTCCCTTCCTTCCCTGCCTCGTTGTACAATGTACAGGAACACCCCCCCCCAAAAAAAAACAAAAAAACATCAACTCAAGCAACCAATCTGTCCTCTTTTTCCATTAATGTTGCTCCTCTCTTCTTTTCCCTGCCTTCTGTGTTCAAATATGCACTCCCTCCTGCGTTTGGGCTCCTCCCACATCCCAACTGCTTCCTCCTAATTACAATGCATGCATGCCCACTTGCTTGCTCCTTCCCTTTCTGCCCCCTCCCGCAAGACTCACTGCTTCCTTCTTTCCATTCCTCTGTGGAACGCGAGGCGCAGGAGCTGTATATATGCAACAGCTGAGAGTGCACACCAGAACCATCTCACAACCTTTCCCAATGTCAATCTCAGAGCAGCACTTCTTCACAATCACATGTAGCACGCTCCATGTAGCTGACGAGAAGCCTTCCTCCAACGTCGGCTCTGACGTCAGGAGAAGACTTCCGGGTCAGCTACATGTGGCGTGCTGGGAGCGCTGTACGCTGCAGGAAAGCAGGAAAACCAAGATGAGCCACTCGGCTTGAGCTGCCTTCAACCCTGTGGGATCCCTGAGACCACAAGGGGCGTCCCCGTGGGATCCCTGCGGATCCCGCAGGATTCCCATCGTCCCTGTTCCTGTGCAGCTCTCTAGTCTGACAGGCTGATCCATCTAGGGTACTTGTTAGCCAGCCTGCATAGTGTCTCTGGAGCTCAGGACTGTCCCTGAGGTGGTCTCACCTACTGTTATCAGGGGTTGAGCACAGGCTGTTAGGCACCCTTAGGAGGCTCGGGGTCTCGCAGGGTGCCGGCTGCATTGTGCCTCCACTCATGCCGGTGCACATCTGTTGGTTTGCAGGGGTGGAGATGTGAGGAACAAGGATTCTATTCTGTGCGCAACTGGATGATATTCTGGGGGAAGAGCAAGCTATACAGGAAGGGTAGACTCCATCTCAGCAGAGACGAAACGACGCTACTTGCAAGCAACATCAAGCGAGAAATTGAGAAGTTTTTAAACTAGGAAGAAGGGGAAAGCCGACAGTTGACCAAGAGTCGATGGTTCGGGAAACAGTATACCCACAGGATACCATACAGGAAGATTGTGGGGAAGACTCACTGGATCATAGGAAAGATAGAAATCCTGACAGGTTGAAAGGGACACAAGAGGAAAGGAAATGCAAGAAAGAAACAGGCCGCAAACTCAAGTGTATGTACACGAACGCAAGGAACCTAAGGAATACAATGGGGGAATTTGAAGCTATGGCACAAAAAGATAACCTTGACATCATCAGCATCACGGAAACATGGTGGAACGAGGAAAACTTCTGGGCCACTGTTCTACCAGGATACAAGCTATACCGCAGAGACAGAGTAGGACAAAAAGGTGGGGGTATTGCCCTATACATCAAAGAGAGAATTGAGTCTGCCAGAGAGAACATGCCGGAAACGAAAAATAAGGTAGAGTCTCTATGGGCCAAAATTCCAGGAACAAATGGAAAGGAAACAAAAATCTGCATCTACTACCGACCCCCAGAACAGTCCGAAGAAACTGATGGAGAAATGACGGATGAGATTAAACGCAACTGCAAGGGAGGCAATGCAGTTATCATGGGCGACTTCAATTATCTGGGGATAGACTGGAACCTAGGCATCTCTGGCTGCAGTAGGGAGACCATGTTCCTAGATGCTGTAGGCGATTGCTTCCTGGAACAACTTGTCAAGGAAAATATGAAAGGAAATGCAATTCTGGACTTAATTCTAAATGGACCATGAGGATGGGCGCAAGTTGTAGAAGTAGAAGGGACGCTGGGAAGCAGTGATCACAATATGATACATTTCAACCTGGACACAGGGGCAAAACAATGATCCAGAAGGACGGCCATGGCACTGAACTTCTGAAAAGGGAATTACGAAGGGATGAGATTCATGGTGGGGAAGAAGATTAAGAAGAGGATAAGCACTGTAAAAACGCTAGAGAAAGCATGGTCCTTTTTTTTAGGTTGTAACAATTTTTTATTGACATGAAAAAATATAAGGCACGCATTAGTGAATACAGCAACAACAAACGCCAGCTCAGAGAAACAGATACATCGGCTGCATACACCAAGACAATCATACCAAAGCATGTCACAAACACCAACCCAGAAAATCTCCCACCATCTCAAGGTCCCGCCTCCCCCCAAACCTACCCCCCATCAACACCCCCCCCAACCCCCCTAAGGGAGTGGAACACCGGACATAGAAAAGCACAAACCCAATTCCCCCCCCCCAGGGTCTGAACTCTGATGACCCTAGGGCGACAAACCCAACTAGGCATCCCCCTCCCTCTAAGCAGAGCCCCTCGAGCCCTCTACAACCCCCCTCCCCCCCCCCCAAACCCCAGAGCAGAGAGACGTCGAGATCCAGAGCTGGCCAGGAGAAAGCCGCTTCAAGTCAAGGTGTTCAGGAGCAGGCCACGCCCCCTAGGAGACAAGGAGTTGACATATGGGTCCCAGATCAGCAAAAAGCTCCGCCGACGCTTAAGGGAAAGCCCCACCTCCCGGGCCTCACAAAGAACCAACTCATGGAGAAGAGCCCTCAAATGCCAAAAAGACGGAGGACTCGAGGAAGTCCACTGCTGCATGATACAACGCCGGGCCAGGAGACACACCTTACGACACAGCCATCGAGCCCCCGGAAGCAAGGAACGAAAAGCTCCCGGTAAATCCAGTACCACCTGCTCAACCGTGCCCTCTACCGACGACTCCAAAAGCGAGCTCAAATAGGAGACAACCTCAGCCCAAAAAGCCTGCGTACACCAACAAGTCCACAAAGCATGCGCAAACGTGTTCGGATCTCGACCACATTTAAAACACAGGGGAGAAGCAACACCCCCAAATTTGAATAGTTGAGCTTGAGTGATATACCCTCTATACAAAATGCGAGCATAACATTCCTGCAACACAGCTCCTTGAATTAAACGCGGCAAACCTGCCAGATTCCGGGAAACCTCCCAAGCACCAAGGTCTAAATGGAGCTCTGAGGCCCAACTATCCCGAACCCCCGGACAATGCCTAGGAGCCTCAAAAGGAAGCAAAGCCCGATATAAAGCGGACACTGAAGTCTGAAAAGGCTCCACCTGGGCATACAGATCCCTAATACGAGCCCCCAATGGGTGCTGAAGGGCAGTCCGGGAAAGCGTGAGAATATAATGTTTAACTTGACAGTAAGCAAAAGTGTCCCCCCAGCAGTGCCCCAACCGCTCCCTCAAATCCGCTAAAGTGCTTAGGTCCCCATCGACGGTCAGCAGATGTTCTACCAAATAAAATCCCAACGTTTTCCAACGACGGAAATTCGAATTGTCCGAGCCCGGTACAAAATCTGGATTGCCCATCAGGGGCAACAGCGCAGTCACCCGCGGGTCCCCCCCCAGGCGCCGAACCAGACCCTCCCACGCCCCACGCATGGAAGCCAAAAGAATTGAGCCCCGAACCTCCCGTGGCAAGGCCCCCCCCGGCAGGTGAAGCAAGGCAAGGAGAGAATACGGGGCGTATAGAATAGTCTCAAGCGAGGTGGGGGTATATTGAGAATCCCCAAACAACCAATCCTTAAGATGCCGCAAAAGACATGCTAAATTATATAAACCAAAATTCGGAATACCAAGACCTCCCTGCTGCCACCCCCCCACCAAAAGATCATAACGCAACCGAGGTTTCCTCCCACGCCAACAAAACCTAGCCAAAACCCGTCTCAGGCTCCTCAAGTCCTTCTTGAGAAGACGCAGTGGGAGAATCCTGAGTACGTAAAGCCACTGGGGAAAAATGACCATGCGAATCACCGCCACACGCCCCAACAAAGAAAGGGGGAAATCTTTCCATCGATCCAACTGCTGCGACGTGCGATCCAAAAGCGCCCCGACATTCAAAGAATAAAGACGACCAAGTGAAGCTGTGAGCCGAACCCCTAGATAACAAAAGGAATCCGTCGCCCAACGCAGCGGAAAGGAAGCCCCCCAGTTAGTCCGCAGGATAGACGAAGTGGGCAAAGCCTCCGACTTCCCCAAGTTCAAACGAAGACCCGCAAAGTCCCCATACTCCTGAATCGTTTCCAATAACGCCGGCAACGAACGTTGCGGGTCCGTAAGATGAACAAAAAGATCATCTGCAAAAGCCGCCACCTTAAAGCAAATGGAACCAAAAGAAACCCCCTGCACCTCAGGAGTCGAATGAATCGCGCGTAGCAAAGGATCTAAAGTGAGAATAAACAAAAGCGGGGACAAAGGACAGCCCTGTCTCGTTCCACGGGAGATAGCAAACAACGAAGAACTGCAACCGTTCACCAGAAGGGCCGCTGTTGGAGAAGCATACAAGGCCCTCAACGCCGAAACAAAACGGCCCGCAAACCCATACTTGGCCAAGGTGGCAAATAAAAAATCCCAACGAACCCGGTCAAAAGCTTTTTCTGCATCAAAGCTGACCATAAGCGACGGCAGTTGGCGGCGCGCACACAACTCCAAAGAGGCTAGAATGCGTCTCAAATTCTTCTCGACCGAACGGCCCCGCACAAACCCAACCTGAGCCTCATGAAGAAGCGCAGGAAGAACACAAGCCAACCGATTGGCCAGAACCTTAGCCAAGATCTTCACTTCGCAGTTGAGCAGAGAAATAGGGCGATAGGATTCCACCCTAGCGGGGTCACGTCCCGGCTTAGGCAGAACTATAACGTGAGCCAAGTTAAGGTAAGCCGGCATAGCCTCCGCATCCACCATGACATTGAACATAGCTGTAAGCGGCGCGACAATTTCTTCCCGCAACAACTTATAAAATTCTGCCCGAAAACCGTCAGGGCCCGGCGCCTTCAAGGTCGGGCTCTGACGAATAACCGAATCCACCTCCTCTTCCGACAATGGGGCATTCAGCGTTTCCAAATGGGCCAGGTCCAAACCAGGTAAATCCAAAGAATCCAAATACAGCTCCCCCGGGAGACCCTGAGTCGAAGGCTCTGCATACAGCTCAGCATAATAGTCCCGAAAAGCCTGACAAATGTCCGCATCCGCTGTAATAGGCCTGGAATCCGAAGAGGTAAGGGCTACTATTTTCTGTCTACTCTCCCTGTGAGAAATCAAACGAGCTAATAGGCGGCCACATTTGTTACCATAAGCATAAAGACGATATTTGTAATAGGCCAGGCTCTTAGCTGCCCGCTGGTGAAGTTTCTCATTCAGAGCGACCTGCACCTCCAACAAGGCCTGCCGGTTGACATCAGTGGGCTGACGTCCATACGCTCGACGAAGATTCCCCAACAACCGGGACAAACGAATAATTTCCCGATTCCGAGTCTTTTTGGCTTGCGAAACATAACTAATAATATGCCCACGAAGAACCGCCTTAGCGGTTTCCCAAAAAAGAACAGGGTCCTCCCGGTGCTGATCATTATGATAGCAATAATCTTTCCAGCGCGCCACCAACGAATCATAGAATTTGGGATCCTGGCCAAGCCAAAGAGGATATCTCCATTGACGGGACTGCGAGGACTGCCCCGGGGGCGTCCACTCCAGCCACACCCAAGCGTGATCTGAAATCGCGTAAGGACCAATCTCCGCTCGCTCCACCTGAGAAAAAACAGCCCGCGAAAGAAGCAAGTAGTCAATACGTGACTGCGTGGAATGCGCCCGTGACATATGAGTAAAATCTTTCTCAGTCGGGTGCAAAATCCTCCAAACATCCTCCAACTCCAACATCTGACAGAAGGAGGGGAGCCCCCTGCCGTCCTGAGCCCGGCGATTAGGGACCGCAGATGATCTATCCAGAGAGGGGTCCCAAACCGAGTTAAAATCCCCTCCCAACAACATCGGCACACCCTGATGGGGCGCAAGAATCGCCTGTAAACGCCTATAAAATCTCCGATCATACGTGTTAGGAGCATAAACACTACCCAAAAGAACCACAGACCCCGCGATCTGAGCCCTACAAAAGATATATCGGCCCTCAGAGTCAGCCCCCACAGAGTCCAGACTAGCAGCAACCCCCTTACGAACCAAGATAGCCACCCCGCATTTCCGGCTGGAGCCAGCCGCCGCCCTGCACACAGCCACCCAACCCCGCCGGAGTTTAGCATGCTCCGCCGCAGTAAGGTGTGTCTCCTGTAGCAAGACAATATCAGCCTTGAGGCATTGTAAAGCTTGAAGAATTTTAGTGCACTTCACCGGGGACGTGACCCCCCCAACATTCCAGGTCACCACTCGAACCATGGAAAAACAGAAAAGCATGGTCCTTTTTTAAGGACACAGTCACCGAGGCGCAAAATCTATATATACCGCATATCAACAAGGGATCCAAGTGGAAAAAGAACAAGGAACCAGCGTGGCTCACTGTAGTGGTGAAGGAAGTGATCAGAGACAAGAAGACTTCGTTTAAGGAATGGAAAAGGTAAAAAATGGATGAAAACTGGAAAAAGCACAAACATCATCAAAGCAGGTGCCATAAGGCGGTAAGGGGGACCAAAAGAGACTACGAGGAAAAAATAGCCAAGGAGGCAAAAAAATTTCAAGCCGTTCTTTCGATTATATTAAGGGGAATCAACCCATGAAGTAAGCGGTGGGGCCGTTGGATGACCATGAAATAAAGGGAGTGCTAAAGGAGGACAAAGCCATCATCGACAAACTGAACACATTTTTTTGCATCTGTATTTACCGAAGAGATTATACACAACATACCAGAAGCCGACAGGCTATACACAAGAAACGAAGATGGGAAACTGACTGGGATAACGGTCAGTCTAGAAGAGGTATGCAGGCAGATTGATAGGCTTAAAAACAATAAATCCCCTGGACCGGATGGCATCCATCCGAGGGTAATCAAGGAACTGAAAGGGGTTATAGCTGAACTGCTTCAACTAATAATCTGTCGATCAAATCAGGAAGGATTCTGGAAGACTGGAAAGTGGAGAATGGTACGCCGATCTTCAAGAAAGGTTTGAGGGGAGATCCGAGAAACTACAGACAGGTGAGTCTGACATCGGTACCGGGAAAGATGGTAGAGGCGCTGATAAAGGACCGCATCATTGACCTCCTTGACAGACACGATCTGATGAGGACTAGCTAGCACGGCTTCAGCAAAGGAAGATCTTGCTTGATGAACTTGCTGCACTTCTTTGAGGGAGTAAACAGGCAGATAGACAAGGGTGACCCGGTCGACATTGTATATCTGGATTTTCAGAAGGCGTTCGAAAAGGTCCTGCATGAACGACTACTTCGAAAAATTGCAAGCCATGGAATCCAGGGTGAAATATTCACATGGATTAAAAACTGGTTAGCGGATAGGAAACAGAGAGTAGGGGTAAATGGACAATACTCGGACTGGAAAAGCGTCACGAATGGAGTGCCGCAGGGTTCGGTGCTTGGACCCATGCTCTTCAACATATTTATAAACAACCTGGAAATTGGTACGACGAGCAAGGTGATTAAATTTGGGGATGATACAAAGTTATTCAGAGTAGTGAAGACACAGAAGGATTGCGAAGACCTGCAACACACCATAAACACCCTCGAGAAATGGGCTGCGACATGGCAAATGAGGTTTAACGTGGATAAGTGTAAGGTGATGCATGTCGGTAATAAAAATCTTATACATGAATACAGGATGTCCGGTGCAGTACTTGGAGAGACCCCCTCCAGGAAAGATACTTGGGAATACTGGTAAACAAGTCAATGAAGCTGTCTGTGTAATGTGTGGCGGCGGCAAAAAGGGCAAACAGAATGTTAGAAATGATTAAGAAGGGGATCACAAACAGATCGGAGAAGGTTATTATGCCGCTGTACCGGAGCCATGGTATGCCCCCACCTGGAATACTGCATCCAGCACTGGTCGCCGTACATGAAGAAGGACATAGTGCTACTCGAAAGGGTCCTGAGAAGAGCGACTAAAATGGTTAAGGGGCTGGAGGAGTTGCTGTAGAGTGAGAGATTGGAGAAACTGGGCCTCTTCTCCCTTGAAAAGATGAGACTGAGAGGGGACATGATCGAAACATTAAAGATAATGAAGGGAATAGACTTAGTAGATAAAGACAGGTTGTTCACCCTCTCCAAGGTAGAGAAAACGAGAGGCACTCTCTAAAGTTAAAAGGGGATAGATTCCGTACAAACGTAAGGAAGTTCTTCTTCACCCAGAGAGTGGTAGAAATCTGGAATGCTCTTCCGTAGGCTTTTATAGGGGAAAACACCCTCCAAGGATTCAAGACAAAGTTAGACAAGTTCATGCTGAACCAGAACGTACGCAGGTAAGGCTAGACTGTTAGGGCACTGTTTTTTGACCTAAGGGCCGCCGCGGGAGCGGACTGCTGGGCATGATGGACCACTGGACTGACCCAGCAGCGGCAATTCTTATGTACTCTTCTGAAGTCTAAGAAGTCAATGGTGTCAGCTTACACTAAGGCGTGAAAGGCTTTCCACATTGGTATGCCCAGGACCAGGTGGACCCTTATTTAGTTCTGATCTCACTAATTCTCGCTTTTCTTTAGGCTGGTTTGGATAAAGGCCTCACTGTGACTTCTCTTCAGGTCCAAGTTGCCGAGAATCTCCTGTTTTGGATCCCGGGAGCGTTGGTCTTCCTTGGCGTCTCATCCCGATGTCGATAGATTCTTAAAGGGGGCTCTTCATGTTTGACCACAAGTTAACCATCCTTTCCCTTCCTGTGACCTTAACTTGGTGGTGTCTAGCCTTACCAAGGTTCCTTTTGAGCCCCTTCGAGATGCTACCCTCTTGGACTTGACACTCAAGACCATTTTTCTGGTCGCCATTACATTGGCGTGTCATGTGTCAGAACTGTAGGTTTTGTTTTGCACAGTCTCTTTCCTCTGTATTTCAGAGGCGGGGGTTTACCTTCAGACAGTTCCTTCCTTCTTGCCGAAGGTAGTTTCAGCTTTCCATGTTAATCATGAAGTGTGTTTGACTGCCTTTTCAACTGACAGGTTCAAAGTCACAGGATTTATGCATTATGTGGCGATCACCAATGAGTTTCGACTCTCTGACCATTTGTATATGCTGAATCATTCATTTAACGGGGCATTCCTGCTTCCAAGGCCACGATTTCCAGGTGGATCCATAGGGCCATTTCGTCAGCCTACATTCTTTCGGGAAAACAATCTCCTGTTTCTGATAAGGCGCAGTCTACCAGGAGTGTGGCTTCTTCATGGGCCGATGCTAGATATGTCTCTCCTGAGGAGATTTGCAGAGCGGCAACATGGTCTTCTCTTCACACGTTTGCCAAGTTCTAAAGAGTGAATGTGGTGGTTTTTGGGTCCTCAGTCGTAAGGGTTGGCACAGCAAGCCTGCCCTAGCCTTTTGGGGGACTACTTTTGTATGTCCCTACTGTCTAGAATGTCTCACCTATTTTCACTGGAAAAAGAGATTATGTACTTACCCTGGTAAGCTCTTTTCTAGTAGATACGTCCTTCCTGCGCCTGCTTACAGTTTTCAGTCTGTTTATGCTTCTCCAAGCTGATTCTTGGATGCCTGTCAGCCCTTGAGGGCTGGGAAAAATTTGTATATATGTTTTACTTTATTGGGGAGTAGTTTCTGAGCTCCTTTGAAGCCTGTGTTGGCAGTTAACAGAACTGTTTAGTTATTTTTGAGCAAAACAATTCGTTTAAGCCTATTGCTACAGGTCCCTCTACTTCACGTGTATTGGGTGGATTTATGTGCTTGGGTACTAACTGAAGGTGGAGCTAGCGAGCCCAGTGAAGTTTAACGGAGGCAAAGTGAAAAATACGGAGTCGATTCCTTCAGCAGCACGTGGCTATAGGGAAATAACCCTACTGTATAGAAAAGAGCTTACCAGCATGAGTACATAATCTCTTTTTCTTTTTTACATTTAACTCTAGGTCAAGAGCTATGAATTTTGATTTTCCTTTCAAGAAAGGGACAGGACTATCTCATCATGTTCCAGGTGTCTCCCCTCAAAGTCTCGCCCTGATGTATGCAATGATAGAATATGACCCTGATGGGAGGATCAGTGCCAAACAAGCACTTCAGCATTCATACTTCAGAGATATCAGGTAAAGACATAAGTCTCTAAATGGGAGAATTGTATCTCCCAAGAAAGCAATTCTCTAAGAATCCATTATGGTGGTGGTAAGAATATAAGAAGTACCATGTTATATTGGACCAGTGGTCCATTAAACCCAGTATCCTGTCTCTGATAATGGCCAGTTTGGGTCATCTGGAAGAACTGTCAGATCCCAAATAAGAAGGCACTATCCAAGTTGCTGACTTCCAGGAGACAGGAGGTGGAGATTGCTAAGGCTCTTCAGCTAAACAGTGATTGATGGATCTCTCTATAAACTTGTCTAAACCTTTGATTAAAACTTGGCTATATTATTAACTTTGACCACATTCCCTGGCAGCAGATCCCAGTTTAATTATGCACTGACTGAAACAATAGTTTCTAGAAATGTGTTTAAAATCTGCACTTGAAAAGAGAAGAGTTTTATGCCACTTGTGACTTTGGCTTTAGTTCAGTTCCTAATTACCAAAACCTGGCTCAAAGACAATGACAGAGCCACTCTTGGTATGCTTTGCCCACCAGGATACCAAGTGCTAACTTGCTCACGCACTGAGACTAGAGGAAGAGGTGTAGCCATCATCATTAAATCCAACTTCCACTCAAGACTAATAAGATGCCATCACACTAAACACACTAGAATGCCTCGTCTTCTCAGTGGGTCACAACAGAGATCTTAGCATCACTCTGATATACAGAGCACCCCACTTTCCAATGGCCATCTTAGATGAATTACTATCCATCCTGGGCAATGTGGTCATCATCTACAACCAGATATCATACTAGGAGACTTTAGCCTACTCAAACAAGACTGGATCCCCAGCAGACTTCATCACATCACTATCAGACCTAGGCTTCTATCAAATGGTCCACTCATTGACTCACTCTGTGGGCCTATCTTAATTAAAAAAATCTTAATTAAAAAAAAATACATTGCTCATCTCAGGAACTCTCAGCTGCTCCATCAATCCAGTACCCTGGTCTGATCACCATCTGATCACTATGAAACAACTATCAACCTACACAATGAAACAACTATCAACCAAGAAGTAAACCCAGTCTAAGATATTATCCCAGGACAAGCAGGCAGCCTATTCTCACATGTGGGTGACGTCATCCATGGAGCCTGGATGCGGACAGCCTCGCAAGCAGACTTGCTTGAAGAAACTCTGAAGTTTTGAGTCTGCCACATCATGCATACGCGAATGCCTTTCCGCCAGCACAGAGCGTGTCTCTTCAGTTCTCAGTTTTCTGCAGAGCCAAGAAGTCCATCTTTGACGCTCTGTGCTGAACTTAGTTTGCTTCGTGCCTTCTCTCACTGCGGCTCGTGTTTTATTTTCTTATTACTGTATCGCTATGCTTTTCTTTCGGTCATTGTTTAAAATAAAAAAAGTTGAAGTTTTTCGTCGAGTGACTAGCGGGGCCTGTCACACGCCCTCAGCCTGCGGGCTTCAACTTTGTGGCAGCTATCTTTCCTTCTATGTCCCGGCCGGTCACATTCAAGAAGTGTAGCCAGTGCCAGCGTGCGATCTCCCTCTCTGACCCACACCGCTGGTGCCTTCAGTTTTCTGGGGCCTGACCATTGCCCGGAGTCGTACTACCATTCAACCTCGAGCCCTCAAATGTTGTTGAGTTTAAGTGGAGAAGATTTTTGGTATGGAAACCCCTGCTACACCCTCGACCTCGACCTCACATTCGTTCAGGCCTTCTACGGGGTGTCCTCCTGCCTTCGACCTCGACTCTCATCAGTGCTTCCTTGTTTGGAACTTCCTCAACCTCGAGTAAATCTTCCAAATCTTCTCCTGAGCTTCCCTTAGGTCAGATATCTCAGCAAGCAGTTCCAGCGGTGGTCCTAAAGCTACCTAAACATCATTCCTCCAAGTCAAAGCATTCTTCCTCTTCATCCTTGGAGCCTATAGCCTCAGCAAGTGGTCCAGTTTCAGACTTGGATACACAATTGCAGGCTACCATCCAGACCATTTTAGAGCGGGAATTTGTTCAGTTACTGACCAAATATAGTCCTGCCTTGACTCTGCTTCTTGCAGTCCAGCCTGGGCACTCAGCAGTCTCGCAAGGGTCGAGTCCTTGCCTGTGCCTCAAGCTGAATCTACACACTCTATGCAAGGAGTCCAGTCTTTGCGAGTGTCTGGTCTGAAATTTTCACAATCTATGCAAGGAGTTGAGTCTTTGTGAGTATCTCGTCTGGAATCCTCACATTCCATACAAGGAGCCGAGTCTTTGGGAGTGCTTCGAGATACCTTGATCCAGACCACAAAGTCTTTGGGACTTCGATCTACAGCTTCCAGCCCTATATCCTCACATAAGGCATTGCCCGTTTCGAGGCATAAGGCGAAGTCTCCTCAACCTCGCACGAGACCTGCTTCCAGGCAGCACTCTCATCATGGTGGAGGCCCTCATCGAGGCGCAGGTCCTCCTCCAGAGAGAAGCCTTCCTTGTCCAGGCCTTCAATCTCTTTGAGGCCTCCAATTCCTCGATCCAGGACACCAATAGCAGAACCTGAGGGCTCCGCTTCTCCCAGTACCTCGTCCCAGTCTGCTTATTTGCTGGGATATCAATACTCCAGAGAGGCCTCGCCTTCGTTTTCCACTCGAGGCGCCTCGAGGTCATCCTCTTGTGGATCAATTGTCCTTTTCCTCCTTCAAATGGCTGAGAACTTGGATCTTAAATTGGACTCTGGTTTTAAGTACTCTAAGGAGTATTTAGAGGAAATGAGTTTGCCTCTGTCTCCTGCGGAGTCTCTTAAACTACCTCTTAACAGGCTTCTTTCTCAAACTTTCCAAACGAAACCTGGAGACTCCTTATGCCATCCCTGCTGTTCCAGGCAAGTTGGAATTGAGGTATAGAACTATACATTGCAAGGACTTTGAGAACTCACAACTATCTCATCAGTCCCTTCTTGTGGAATCTTCCTTAAAGAGGAGTCATTCTTCCAGGGTCTATGCTACCGTACCTCCTGGCAGAGAAGGCAGGACCATGGACAAGTTTGGCTGTCGTCTTTATCAAAATTCGATGATGGCCTCCAGGGTTTTAAATTATAATTTTATCTTTACTACTTATTTCAAGTATTTTATTGATGTACTCCCTGGTTTTTCTAAAGACCTTGGTCAACACAGGCTTTTAGAGTTCCAGCAAGTCAATGACCTCTTTGATGAATCGATAGAGGCTGCCACCAAGAACTTGAGCATGAGAAATCTTTTGCTTCCATCATCAGACCAAGCCTTCTTGACCTCTTCCTCCTATCAGAGGTGTTATCCTCTGAGGGCAGCTTCTTACACTAGAGCACCTCCCAATAAACCACAACAACAGCAGAAGTAACAAAAACCTCAGCCTTCTGCTGCACCAAAGGCTTCTCAGCCTTTTTGACTGTCTCAAACAGAGCATAACCTCCATCGTTCTGCCTCTGTCATCTCCTCTTCCCATCGGAGGTCGTCTCCATCATTTTTACCATCGATGCGAGACCATTATATCTGACCTCTGGATGCTGTCAATAATTAGGGAAGGATACTCCCTTCATTTCACTCAGATTCCACCAGAGCTTCCTCCAAGAGAGTATACTTCCAATCCATCCCAGTCCACCCTTCTTCAGGAAGCTCAAGCTCTGCTTCATCTCCGTGCCATTGAGGAAGTTCCCTTGAAACAGCAGAGCAGGGGTTTTTACTCCCATTACTTCCTAGTTCCGAAGAAGATGGGCGATCTGCGGCCCATAATGGATCTTAGGGCTCTCAACAAATTTTTGGTCAAAGAAAAATTTCACATGCTATCCTTGGCATCCCTTTATCCCTTTCTAGATCAGAACGATTGTTTATGTTCTCTAGATCTCAAGGAGGCTTACACTCACATCCCCATTCATCTAGCCTCCCGTCAGTACCTCAGATTTTGGGTGGGGAATCTGCATTTTCAGTACAGAATGCTACCCTTCGGCCTGGCATCATTTCCACGAGTGTTCACCAAGTACCTAGTGGTGGTGGCAGCAGCTCTCCAGAACCATGGTCTTCAGGTGTTCCCCTACCTGGACGACTGGCTCAAAGATTCAGCATCTCAAGGGGTTATTGTAGTGACCCAACGGACTATGTGGTTCTGACAAAGCTTGGGATTTGAAATCAACTTTCCCAAATCCCACCTTCAGCCCTCTCAGAACATACATTTCATCGGAGTTGTTCTGGACACTGTCCAACTCGGAGCATTCCTTCCTCAGCAGCGTCTGGATGCTCTTCTTCAGCTTTGCCACAAAGTGTCTTCCCTTTCTTCACTCTCAGCGAGACACATGATGGTACTACTCGGTCACATGGCCTTGACCATTCACGTGACTCTTTTGCCAGATTTCACCTCAGAATTCCTCAATGGATCCTGGCATCTCAGTGGGCGCAGGCTTGCGACCCACTCTCTCAACACATTACAGTCACTCCTTCATTGAGACAGTCTCTCCACTGGTGGATGCTCTCTTCCAATCTCTCCAGAGGTTTACTGTTTCAAACGCCTCCTCATCAGATGGTTCTCACGACAGATTCCTCGACCTATGCTTGGGGGGGGCTCATCTTGATGGTCTCCGTACTCAAGGCCATTGGTCCAGCACAGATCGTTAGTGTCACATCAATCTGTTGGAACTCAGAGCGATCTTCAATGCTCTCAAAGCTTTTCAGCATCTTCTTCACGACCAGGTAGTCCTTATTCGGACAGACAATCAAGTCGCCATGTACTACATCAACAAGCAGGGAGGAACAAGATCTCTCTCTCTTTGTCAGGAAGCTCAAAGGGACTGGGTGATCCATCACAACACCTTCCTGAAAGCAGTCTACATTCAAGGAGAGAAAAACTGTCTGGCAGACAAATTGAGTCATCTTCTGCAATCTCACGAATGGACATTCAATTCATTGCCTCTTCATCACATTTTTCTCAGTGGGGAACTCCTCAAATAGATCTCTTTGTGTCTCCCCACAACCACAAACTGCCTCAGTTCTGCTCCAGGATATACTCTCCTCTCCGCCTCGAGGCAGATGCTTTCCTTCTGGAATGGACGAATCTATTCCTGTATGCATTCCCTCCATTTCCTCTCATTCTCAAGACTCTTGTCAAGCTCAAGTACGATCATGCCACCATGATTCTAATATCTTCTCGGTGGCCCAGGCAAACCTGGTTCTCCCTTCTACTTCAGCTCAGCAGCAGGGAGCCATACCTTCTACCAGTTTTTTCATCTCTGCTTACACAGAGTCAAGGATCTCTTCTTCATCCCAACCTGCAGTCTCTACACTTGACAGCTTGGGACCTCTCAACATAACTCCTCTTCAGTTTTCTCAACCTGTTCAGGACATTTTAGAGGCTTCCAGAATGCCTGCCACTAGGCAATGCTACCACCAAAAATGGACTAGATTTTCTACGTGGTGCATGTCTCATAACAAGGAGCCTCGAGTTACCTCCTTGTCTTCCGTCTTGGATTATCTTCTGTACTTATCTACCTCTGGCCTCAAGTCTATATACATTCTAGTCCATCTTAGTGCAATTGCTGCTTTTCATCAGCCTATCGAAGGGAAACCCCTTTCTGCTCATCCTGTGGTTTCCAGATGTATGAAAGGACTTTTCAATGTCAAACCTCCTCTCAAACCGCCTCCAGTGGTTTGGGATCTCAATGTTGCTCTTGCTCAATTGATGAAGCCTCCTTTTGCACCAATGGATACGGCTCATCTGAAATATCTCACTTGGAAAGTGGTGTTTCTCATTGCCCTCTCATCTGCTCAAAGAGTCAGTGAGCTGCAAGCTTTAGTTGCTGATCCACCTTTCACAGTTTTTCATCATGACAAGGTGGATCTCTGTACTCATCCTAAATTCTTACCTAAAGTGGTTTCAGAATTTCATCTCAATCAATCCATTGTACTTCCAGTGTTTTTTTCCAAGGCCTCATTCTCATCCTGGAGAATCAGCTCTTCATACTCTGGACTGCAAGCCTACTTTGGCCTTCTACTTAGAACACACCAAACCACACAGATCTGCTCCTTAACTTTTTGTCTCCTTCGATCCAAACAAGTTGGGACATCCGATTTCTAAGTGAATCATCTCCAACTGGATGGCTGCTTGTATCTCTTTCTGCTATGCTCAGGCTGGACTGCATCTACAGCGTTGAGTCACAGCCCACAAAGTCAGAGCCATGGCAGCTTCAGTGGCTTTCCTCAGATCCACTCCTATTGAGGAAATTTGCAAAGCTGCCACCTGGTCCTCGGTTCATATTTTCACCTCTCATTATTATCTGGATGTTTTTTCCAGACAGGATGGCCATTTTGGCCAGGCAGTATTACAAAATGTATTCTCCTGAATTGCCAACACTCCCACCATCCCATTCTGGTTAGCTTGGAGGTCACCCACATGTGAGAATAGATTGCCTACTTGTCCTGGGATAAAGCACAGTTACTTACCATAATAGGTGTTATCCAGGGACAGCAGGCAGCTATTCTCACAACCCTCCCACCTCCCTGGGTTGGCTTCTCTGCTAGCTATCTAAACTGAGGAGACGAACCCTGTGCTAGGCAAGAAGGCAGACTCAAAACTTCTGAATTTCTTCAAGCAAGTCTGCTTGCGAGGTTGTCCGCATCCGGGCTCCATGAATGACGTCACCCAGATGTGAGAATAGCTGCCTGCTGTCCATGGATAACACTTGTTACAGTAAGTAATTGTTCTATATTCCTCAACAACACTATTGACTTAGGAGATCTCTCCACAGGTCTTTCCAACCTAGCAGGTATATTAAAACCCAATTCTAAATCCATTGACGAGGCTGCCATAGACTGGCACACTTGGTAAGAGCTTTAGTTTCTAAGTTTCCCAAGTTTATTCTGTGTTTGATATACCGACCATCATCAAGTATCTGGTTGGTTTACAATACTAAAATAGTAATCTATTTTTAAAATATATACTGTATATATTAAAAAGGGGTCATTTGCTAAAAGGAATAACATAAATGATTTACAAGACATAGACAGAGTTGGTATGAGAGGTTCTGGGGTTAGGGCTGAGTAAAATACATCAAAGTAAAAAAATGTTAAAAGGAAGGTTAGAAGGGAATGAAAAAAGGAAGGGAGGTCGCTTCTTGAAAGCGGTTTTCTTTCATCATTGGTCTTTAGTGGAGTCGACTTGAGAAGAAGTTCTATCTCAAATTTGAAAGGCATCCTAGAATAGGAATGTTTTGAGATTGCTCTTAAATTTATCAAGAGATTCTTCAAATCGATGGTCAGATGGGAGTGTGTTCGAGTGTAGGCCTAGTGTCAATCAAAGAGATCAAATAATATCCCCTCAAACTCTCCTCCCCCTGGTTTACTGTCAACTTAAGAACCAAGAAAAGAGAACTAAAAAGCAGAAAGGAAATGGTACAAATCTAGGCTTAACAGTGACATCCAGCTGGAAGAACCTGCATAAAGAATATAAACAAACTACCTCGGACACTAAAAAGATATTGTACTCCCAGCAACTACTAAAGACCCAAGATGGATCAAAAAACCTTTTTAAACTAACAAAAAAAGATATTAACAACATTGCAAAGAGGCAGCCAAAGCCTTAACACTAAATTAGAGAGTAAAATGCTGACAAAGTAGACAAAATACGATCTCATCTCAACTCCACCGCACTACCAACACCAACTCCCCACAACCTACACAGGATGCTTAAACCTACAACTGGGAACCTAACTCACTTTTGAAACTGTCTCCCATGATTACCTTACCAAGATACTTGACTCTATTTACTCTTCTGGCTCCATCCTGGACCCATGTCCATCACATCTCTTAGTGGCTTCTAAAGACATCTTTGTAAACTTCATCCTTCCTCTCAACACTTTTCTACAGACAGGCTCAGTGCCCACAAACTGGAAATCAGCAATCATCAGACCAATACTAAAACCTCCCCTCAAAAAAAAAAACCACACTCAACCCTAGCATATAAAGCAACTTTGGACTGTTCTCCAACCTATCCTTTATCTCCAAGATCCTGGAAAAAACAGTGCTCAAACAATTACATTCCTTCATTGACAAAGAGCCCTATCCACCTTCCAATTAGGATTCAGGAAATTCCACAGTACTGAAACTGTCCTCTCCATCATCGAAGACTGCTGGAAACTCATGGATAAAGGTAATGATATCCATCTGATGCTACTGAATCTCAGCAGAGCCTTCAACATCATTGACCATCCGTCCTCCCACCGGACCCCCGGCCCACCCCTCCTAATCCATGATTCTCTGAAATTGGAGGCATCCAAAACATGCCTCCAAACACCCACCCACAAGATAATTCAAATTAGGTTCTGGACAATATCTCAAAACATATTTCTGAAAGCTGGTTAAGTAACAGGAAAACAGAAAGCAGACAAGTTGAACGGACTCCTACAGTCTCATGAGTGGTCACTCAAATCAGCTGTTTTACATCACATGTTTTTGGATAGGGAGACTCCAGAGGTGGATCTCTGTTTCCCTTCACAATCACAAACTTCCAGTCTTCTGTTCTAGACTCTACACTTCCAATCGCCTGAAATCTGATGCTTTCTCCCCGACTGGCAGGACAAGTTTCTTTATGCTTTCCCTTCAGTACCCCTACTCAGGTAGGCTTTACTCAAACTTCGCCAACAGGCCACCATGATTTCTCATAGCACCTCAGTGGCCTCATTAACCATGGTTCCCTCTCCTCCTACAATTCAATTTACGGGAACCTATCACACTGCTTCCCAACGTTGCTCACACAGAACGAGGGCTCTTCTCCATCCCAATCTTCGTTCATTAGCTCTCACAGCATGGTATCTCCCTCCCAGTCAATAGACAAATTTCAACTTTCTACACCAGTGTCAGCCATTATTGAAGCCTCTAGGAAACCCTCTACTTGGTGCTGCTATTGTTTTCAAGTGGACTCGTTTCACAATCTGGTGTAATCTTAACTCTCTCCAGCTGATCACTAGTCCTCTTCCATTGGTTCTAGACCAGGGGTCTCGGGGTCTCAAAGTCCCTCCTTGAGGGCCGCAATCCAGTCGGGTTTTCAGGATTTTCCCAGTGAATATGCATGAGATCTATGTGCATGCACTGCTTTCAATGCATATTCATTGGGGAAATCCTGAAAACCTGACTGGATTGCGGCCCTCAAGGAGGGACTTTGAGATCCCTATTCTAGACTGTCTTCTGCACCTCTGTAACTCTGGTCTCAAAACTTCAGTTAGAGTTCATCTCAGTACTATCAATGTTTTTCATACACTGCTGGATAAGAAGCCATTATCAGTACATCCTCTGGTTTTCAGATTTATGAAAGACCTTTATCATACCAAACAGCTAATCAAGCCTCCTTCATCTTAATGTGATACTTTCTACTTTATCTTTATTCCAACAAGATGGCGGCCAGTTAGATCATCCTCTGTGCTGTCTCCCTTATCCTACTTTTTGTTGTATTTTGCCTTATTGATTTTCTTTTGAATTTCTTTTTTACTGGTTTTTGTTTCTGTCTCTATTACTTTCATTTGAGACCTCCAATCTTGTTTAAATTTGTTTCTTTTAAGCTCACTTCACCGATTTCCAGTTTGACAGTTGCTCTGGCCCAACAGCTGAGGGGGCCGTTACCTGCTGCTTGACTGGTTCTATGGTGGCGGTTGAGAGTTGCAGGATTGGGTCCTGATTCTTTTCGTGGTGGATGAGAGAGGTCTGGCTTTCGGCTCCTTGTATCTGTGTGCAGACTACAGCGTACTTCCGTCTCACGGCATTTGAAGACGTGCCAATGGGGAGGAAGACGGCGAATCGGAGTAGGCTCGCAGACGATGCTATTAACGAGAGGGGGGCCTCAGAGGGATTCACATCATATGCAGCTGAGGAAGCAATTGCCCTGCCTGGGATGTCACCTTGTTCTTTGGAGGAATCCCGGGATCCCAGGTGACAGCCATCAGAACTGAAGTTGATAGCAGTTGATCGTTTAAGGCAGCTGATACAGAGTTGATTGTGGCGTTTGTTCGGCTGTTTCAGAGAACTCCAGATCCTTACAACTTGCCTGCTTATGGTTTTGCCGTACTTCTGATCTAAGTGACAAGTCTGCATAGCCTTCAATCCAATTTGACTATCCTGCATTTTGGCTTTTCTCTGACTCGGAGTCAACTGTCAAGACTGCTTTTAGGCACTAATTATAACATCCTGTGAAACCTTAGTGCTGAATTATTGTGAGGGGTCTGAGTTTCATACTCAGGCCTCAAGGAGTATACCAGTTTGTTTTTTTTTCTTTGGCATGTAATCTTTATGATCATCTAACATCAGATCCTAATGCTTTTTGGAATATATTTTATTTTATATTTTCTTTATCCTTATTTTTTATCTCTCTTTTTATTTATTTTACTTATTATTTTTAATTCTAACTTAACTTATTTATTCAATACTTGTTGGAATATTCATATCTATCTCTATCTCTACCTCTGTCTTTATATTTTTATCTTTACTATTCATAAATTGTTTTCTCAGGTACTTTAGCTAGATTGTGAGCCTTCAGGACAGTAAGGGAACTTCCAAGTACCTATCTTTATTTATTTTATTTTATTTATTGTATCTTTAATGTATCTTTTTTGTAAACCACTTTGAACCTCACGGTATAGCGGTATATAAAAATTAAATTAAATTAAATCTCTCAAACATCTCATTTGGAAAGTAGTATTTCTCATATTTCTCACATCTGCACACCATCAGTGAACTCCAATCAGTTGTGCCACATCCATTTTATACAAAATT
Source organism: Geotrypetes seraphini (assembly GCF_902459505.1). Taxonomy (NCBI): domain Eukaryota; kingdom Metazoa; phylum Chordata; class Amphibia; order Gymnophiona; family Dermophiidae; genus Geotrypetes; species Geotrypetes seraphini. Next base: position 161,012,535 of record NC_047090.1, read on the forward strand.
CTACCACGATAGGGTGGTTCTCTGCACTCATGACCATTTAACCCTGCCCTCTGTTATCAGATAGAAAACAGAGGATAGGGTTAAATGGTCATTTTTATCAATGGAGGAGAGTAAACAGTGGAGTGTCGCAGGGATCTGTACTGGGACCGGTGCTATTTAACTTATTTATAAATGATCTGGAAATTGGAACGATGAGTGAAGTGATTAAATTTGCAGATGACACTAAACTGTTCAAAGTTTGTAAAACGCATGCGGATTGAGAAAAATTGCAGTGTTTACACCCAGCAGTGTCTACGGTGAGCTGACAAAACTCAAGGTTAACAAGGCGATGGGACCTGACAACCTACACCCCAGGGTGCTTAGGGAGTTGAGTGAGGTCTTGGCGGAGCCACTGTCCGCACTTTTCAACCTCTCCCTCAGTACAGGCAGCGTCCCGATGGACTGGAAGATGGCTAACGTTATTCCACTCCACAAGAAAGGCTCCAAGATGGAGACGGCAAACTACAGACCGGTGAGTCTCACATCAATAGTGAGCAAACTAATGGAAACTCTTATCAAACATCAATTGGATACGATCCTAGATGAGGAGAATCTATGAGACCCCCGTCAACACGGATTTACTAAGGGGAGGTCATGCCAATCCAACCTAATCAGCTTCTTTGACTGGGTGACGGGGAAGCTGGATGTAGGGGAGTCCCTGGACATAGTGTACCTGGACTTCAGCAAAGCATTCGATAGCGTACCACACTGCAGGTTACTAAGCAAGATGAGTTCTATGGGATTGGGCGATACATTGACGAAATGGGTTGGAAACTGGCTTGGAGGTAGACTTCAGAGGGTGGTGGTGAACGGCACTCCCTCAGAAATGACGGAGGTGATCAGTGGGGTGCCGCAGGGCTCGGTCCTGGGCCCGAACCTATTCAACATCTTTATAAGTGACTTAGCAGAAGGACTGCGAGGTAAAATGACATTATTTGCCGATGACGCCAAACTAGGCAATGTTGTGGGCATCAACCCAACGGACGAAGATTCAATGCCTGACAACATGATGCACGACCTGCTCCTCCTGGAGCGCTGTTCTAGGGACTGGCAACTCAGCTTCAATGCCAAAAAATGCAAAGTTATGCACCTGGGCGGCCATAACCCATGTAAGATATACACCCTTAATGGAGAGATCCTAACAAAAACGGTAGCTGAACGAGACTTAGGGGTGATCGTCAGTGAGGACATGAAAGTTGCCAATCAAGTGGAGCAAATTTCATCCAAGGCAAGACAAATCATAGGTTGCTTACGGAGGGGTTTCGTCAGCCATAAGCCGGAAGTCATTATGCCATTGTATAGGTCAATGGTGAGGCCCCACATGGAATACTGTGTGCAATTCTGGAGGCCGCATTATTGTAAGGATGTGCTGAGACTGGAATCGGTCCAGAGAATGGCCACCCGGATGGTCTCGAGACTCAAGGATCTCCCGTACGAAGAAAGGCTGGATAAATTACAGCTATACTCACTCGAGCGCAGAGAGAGGGGAGACATGATAGAGACATTCAAACATCTCACGGGCCGCATCGAGATGGAAGAAGATATCTTCTGCTTCAAGGGTCCAGCGGCAACAAGGGGGCATCCGTAGAAAATTAGGGGCGGAAAACTGCATGGGGACACGAGGAAATTCTTTTTCACTGAAAGGGTGGTTGATCGCTGGAATAGTCTCCCACTTCAGGTTATTGAGGCCAGCAGCGTGCCTGATTTTAAGGCCAAATGGGACAGACACGTGGGATCTATTCACAAAGAAAGGTAGGGGAGGGTCTTTGAGGTGGGCAGACTGGATGGGCCGTGGCCCTTATCTGCTGTCTATTTCTATGTTTCTATGACCTTAGGAAATTGGAAGGCTGGGCGTCCAAGTGGCAGATGAAATTTAATGTGGACAAATGCAAAGTGATGCACATTAGGAAGAATAACCCAAAACATAGTTACCGGAAAGCTAGGATCCACCTTGGGGCTTAGTACCAAAGAAAAGGATCTGGATCTGGGTGTCATCGTAGACAGTACAATGAAACCTTCTGTCCAATATGTGGCGGCAGCCAAAAAAGCAAAAAGCAAGCTAGGATGGTTAACAAGACTTAAGAATATTATAATGCCCCTGTATCGCTCCAAGGTGCAACCTCATCTGGAGTATTACGTTCAATTCTGGTCTCCTTATCTCAAGAAAGATATAGCAGAACTAGGAAAGGTTCAAAGAAGAGCAACCAAGATGTTAAAAGGGATGGAATTCCTTTTGTATGAGGAAAGATTAAAAAGGGTAGGGCTCTTCAGCTTGGAAAAGAGACAGCTGAGGGGAGATGATTGAAGTCTACAAAATTCTGAGTGGAGTAGAACGGGTACAAGTGGATCGATTTTTCACTCAAAAATTACAAAGACTAGGGGACACTCGAAGTTACAAGGAAATACTTTTGAAACTAGTAGTTTAAAAATATAGTAGAAAATATTTTTTCACTCAGAGAATAGTTAAGCTCTGGAATGCATTGCCAGAGGTTGTGGTAAGAGTGGATAGCGTAGCTGGTTTTAAGAAAGGTTTGGACAATTTCCTGGAGGAAAAGTCCATAGTCTGTTATTGAGAAAGACATGAGGGAAGCCACTGCTTGCCCTGGATCTGGTAGCATGGAATGTTGCAACTCCTTGGGTTTTGGCCAGGTACTAGGGACCTGGATTGGCTACCATGAGAACGGGCTACTTGGCTTGATGGACCATTGGTCTGATCCAGTAAGGCTATTCTTATGTTCTGATCTCAAATTCCTCCTGAAAATTGTCTTAGAATTTCATCTTAACCAATCAATAATGATTCCTGTCTTCTTTCCAATACCACATACTTACCCTGGTGTAAACATGCTCTTGCTTTTACTTAGATTGTACTAAACCTCACAGAACTTTCACTCGGCTGTTCCTGTCATTTGATCCTAACAGGCTTGGAGTTCCTGTCACCAAGAGAACCATCTCCACATGGTTGGCAGAATGTATCTTTTGTTATGCTTGGATTGGGCTGACACTTGACAGCTGAGTCAGTTCCAATTTTATCTAATTCTTCTCTTGATCTGCTCTAACTTTTGGATAGCCAGGGCATCTTCTTCCATACCAATCCCTGTTCATTATTCACCGTACAGGACGATTAACCATCTGAATTTTTTATCTTCCTACCGAACTCCAGTTGACAGCACTGAACAGGGTCTTCACCCAATTAGGATGATCTCTGAAATTCTTTGCCTTTTTATCTTCGTTCAAAAAAATCATTTGTGACCTTCAAGGTACAATTAAAGGCATACTTTTTCTTGGCCTTCAGCTCTTAATTTACTTCTTTTTGATGGCTACTTCTCTCAAAAGTTGCACTCCTGGCTTTATGAAATGTGGGCAGAACTAAGGGCTCCTTTTACGAAGCTGCGTTAGGGCATTAACACGCAGAATAGTGCACACTACATTGCCCCGCCCACTAGACACTAACGCCAGCATTGAGATGGCATTAGATCTAGCCGCGTAGCACGCGGTAATATCCTGCGTGCGCTAAAAACGCTAGCGCACCTTAGTAAAAGGATCCCTAAATTCTCTGTTTCCTCCCCTACCATATTGTTCATCCCTTTCCCCAACCTTTTTATTTTTATTGTAATCCGTTGATTCCCTCTTTCCTCATGTTTTCAATTTGTTTTTTTGACGTTTTGTTTTACTTTTTTGTTTTCTTCCCTATTTAATTTTTAATTTGTTGATTTAAAATTTTTTATTATAAACCACTTAGATTTACCTCCTAGTTTTATATTTGCAGTATATTAAATAAATTGAACTTGAACTTGTACTGTAGAATATTCCACCTTGCCATGTACATATCTTAATTTGAGATTTGTTAGGAGTAAATCTCAACTGATACAGGATTGGTTGGAAAAAGAACACCTGAGCTGCCTTTTTCTAACAGAGACATGGTTATTGTCTTCTACAGACCCAGTAATAGATGATTTAGTATCAAAAGGCTATAGAATTGAGAGACAAGATGGCTGCGGTGTAATGAGGACTAGACTAGTGCTGCCCAATTCACGATTCGAATCGGTTCACCGATTCACTTCGGGTGAATCGATTCAAATCGATTTAAATTTAAAAAAAATCGGCTTCCCGATTCAGACCCTCCCCTTCGCCCCCTAAAGCAGGAGCGACAGCGCTGCTCTTGCTGGCCATCCACTGCCACATCTGCTTTAGAGGTCAGGTGGGAGAGTCAGTTGGGAAGTGCTGCTGTCAGCTTCCCCCCCTGGCCTCTTCAAAGGACATCGCACCCCCTGAAGGCATGCCCCCCCCCCCCCGCGGGAAGGCCTCCGTGTTCCCTCTGGCCTCCCCGCAGCGTTTACCTTATAGCTGCAGCCTGCAATGAAGATCACGGTTACAGCGTCTTTACTAAGTGCTTTTAGCTCTTTCCTCCGCCCGATCCTGCCTCTGACATCAAACGAGGGGCGGGACTACAGCAGAGGAAAGAGCTGAAAGCACTTAGTAAAGACGCTGTAACCACGATCTTCATTGCAGGCTGCAGCTATAAGGTAAACGCTGCGGGGAGGCCAGAGGGAATACGGAGGCCTTCCCGGGGGGGGGGGGGGGAACATGGAGGCCTTCCTGGGAGGGGGCAGTCCTTCAGTGGGTGGGATAGGCCTTCAAGGGGGAGGACAGGAGGCCTTCAAGGGGAGGACAGGTCTTCAAAGGGGGGACAGGCCTTCAGGGGGGGACAAGCCTTCGGGGGGGATAGGCCTTCAAGGGGGGGACATGTCTTCAAAGGGAGGACAGGCCAGGGATGGTGGCATAGGCCTTCAGGGGGGACAGGCAGGCCTTCAAGGGGGGGGACAGGCCTTCAGGGATGGGGGTACGGGCCTTCAGGGAGAGGTGCAGACCTTCAGCGGAGGGGGGCCCTGGTGTAGAAGTACATGGAGGGAAGGAAGGGAGGGTTCAAAGAGATGTGCATATGCTGGACTTTGGGGGGGAAGAAATAATGGGTCTAAAAATAGAGGAGAGAGATGATGGACAATGGGATTTAGGAAGGGAAGGAACAGAAAGGGAGAGAAGTTAGACACAAGGGATGGTATGGAGGGGGGATAGAGATACTGGATGGGAGGGTAGTTGGAAAAAGAAAGGGAGAGATGGTGGACCCTGAGGTGGTGGGGAAGGAGGGAGAGATGCTGGATGAAAGGGTAGTTAAGAAAAGGTGGATCTGTGGATGGAGACGAAAAAAAAGAAAGATGCCAGATCTCCAGGGTGGGAAGGGAAACGGAAGGGGAGGACAGAGATGGCAGATGGATGGTTAGAACGGAGAAAGAAAGAGACCCTGGCAAGCAAGTTATCAGAAGACAACCAGAGCCTGGGACCAACAAGATTTGAATAATGACCAGGCAACAAAAGGTAGAAAAACTAATTTTATTTTCCCTTTTGTGATTATAATATGTCAGATTTGAAACGTGTATCCTGCCAGAGCTGGTGTTAGACCACAAACGTGAGCTAGGATTTAAGAGAGAGAGGAAAAGTCTTTTTTGTTTATTTTTTTTACACCATAGCGCCAGTGTGGTTAGGAGAAGGCAAAGGGAGTGAAGAGGGGTGAAGAGGCTATAAAATAAACCCACCAGGATGTTTGAAAAAAACACCCAATTGGGCAAGAAAATTGAATTGAATCGAAAAACCAATTCAGTAGGCTGAATCGAATTGAATCAGCACTAGTGAGGACGCCAACATTGTACTCTTCTGCCGACGTGTTTTTCTTGCCCGATTTTGGGCTTAATTTTGCTTGTGAGATGCCAAAAAGACGAGGCAGAGTGGCTGCTTCAGCCCGGCAGCCAGGGTCATCCTTGACGAAACAGAAGGTGATAACGGGATTCCTTACATCTTCACCACAGGGCAAACTGGCCGTGCCGAATCAGAGGGAGATATCGGCACTCGAGAGTGAAGTTTCACTCAGTCCCGCGGGACCTGTGCCTCCTCTGCAACCACGAGACTGGGGGATAGCGGCGGCTCCACAGGGACGGGCAGCGTCACTAATGGAGCCGGAGGGCTTACCGACTCCTCAGGTTACCTCAGCGGGAACAGCATTTCCAGAGCAGGTAGCTGAATTTTCAGCGAGTGAAGGACATTCCTTCCTCTGGTAAGACCTGCTGAAATTACTTTGGAGTCTATTTGGACAGCATTAGACTCTTTATATAAACTATGTGCAGGAACCTTACCACTGGTAAATATTCAAGGACAGAGATTGGATAAACTTCAGGAGGAAATGAAGACTCAGGGACAAAAAGTTAATAATTTTGATCAGCGAGTTCAAACTTTACAAGCCTCTCAATCTACTTTAATGCAGGATAGACTATTGTTTTCCAGGAAAACGGAAAATTTCAAAAATTATATGAAAATGATGAATCTTAGAATTCTCAATTTTCCTAAAGTGCTAACAGTATCTCCTAAAGACTTATTCTATAAGTTTTTTAAAGAAATATTTAAATACCCGGAGACCGGACTTCCTCCTTTACAAAGAATATATTTCTTGCCAGCATCCAAACAGAAAGCTTCAGCCAGTCGTCTCTCCCGAACTTCCTAGTCTTTTGAATCTAACAGAAGTCCTGGAAACTTCAGGGGAAGAAGTTATATGTCGTTCTACACTTGTGGTGATGTTTGTCTTTCAACAAGACAAAGAGGCACTTCTTAGGCTGAGAAAATAAAGGCGAAAGAGTTGGCGTTCATGAAATGTAAAAAAACCCAAGAAGAGGAGAGCAGAAAGGACTACAGGATGAAACTGAAAGAAGCCAAGAGAGAGATACGTTTGGCGAAGGCACAGGAGGAAGAACAAATGGCTAAAAATGTAAAAAAGGGAGATAAAAATTTTTTCAGATATATTAGTGAAAGGAGGAAGATAAAAAATGGAATTGCTAGGCTAAAAGATGCTGGGAACAAATATGTGGAGAGTGATGAGGAGAAAGCAAATGTGCTAAACAATTACTTCTGTTCTGTGTTCACAAAAGAAAATCCTGGAGAAGGACCGAGATTGTCTGGCAAAGTTACATGAAAAAATGGAGTAGATTCTGCGCCGTTCACGGAGGAGGGTGTTTATGAGCAACTTGAAAAACTGAAGGTGGACAAAGCGATGGGACCAGACAGGATCCATCCCAGGATACTAAGGGAGCTCAGAGAGGTTCTGGCGAGTCCTATTAAAGACTTGTTCAACAAATCTCTGGAGTCGGGAGTGATTCCTGGGGATTGGAGGAGAGCAGATGTGGTCCCTATTCATAAAAGTGGTCACATGGATGAAGCAGGAAACTACAGGCCGGTGAGCCTCACTTCAGTTGTTGGAAAAATAATGGAAGTGTTGCTGAAAGAAAGGATAGTGTACTTCCTTGAATCTAATGGGTTACAGGATCCGAGGCAACATGGCTTTACAAAAGGTAAATCGTGCCAAACGAACCTGATTGAATTTTTTGATTGGATGACCAGAGAGCTGGATCAAGGACATATGCTAGATGTAATTTACTTGGATTTCAGCAAAGCTTTTGATACAGTTCCTCATAGGAGGCTGTTGAACAAACTTGAAGGGCTGAAGTTAGGACCCAAAGTGGTGAACTGGGTCAGAAACTGGCTGTCGGACAGACACAAGAGGGTGGTGGTTAATGGAAGTCGCTCGAAGGAAGGAAAGGTGACTAGTGGAGTCCCTCAGAGTTCGGTGCTGGGGCCAATCCTGTTCAATATGTTTGTGAGTGACATTGCTGAAGGGTTAGAAGGAAAAGTGTGCCTTTTTGCAGATGATACCAAGATTTGTAACAGAGTAGACACCGAAGAGGGAGTGGAAAATATGAAAAAGGATCTGCAAAAGTTAGAGGAATGGTCTAATGACTGGCAACTTAAATTCAATGCAAAGAAATGCAGAGTAATGCATTTGGGGATTAATAATAGGAAGGAACCGTATATGCTGGGAGGAGAGAAGCTGATATGCACGGACGGGGAGAGGGACCTTGGGGTTATAGTGTCCGAAGATCTAAAGGCGAAAAAACAATGTGACAAGGCAGTGGCTGCTGCCAGAAGGATGCTGGGCTGTATAAAGAGAGGCGTAGTCAGTAGAAGGAAGAAGGTGTTGATGCCCCTGTACAGGTCATTGGTGAGGCCCCACTTGGAGTACTGTGTTCAGTTTTGGAGACCGTATCTGGCGAAAGACGTAAGAAGACTTGAGGCGGTCCAGAGGAGGGCAACGAAAATGATAGGAGGCTTGCGCCAGAAGACGTATGAGGAGAGACTGGAAGCCCTGAATATGTATACCCTAGAGCAGGGGTGCCCAACGCGTCGATCGCGATCGACCAGTAGCTCAGGAAGGCAACTCGAGTCGATCGCGGAGCCCATCCCGGGCTCCATGATAGACTCGTGTTGCCGTCCTGATCTATGGGCCGATCAGCCTTCCTCTCCAGTGTTCTCCCTAGGGCCTTTTAGCTGGGCGGTCCGCCCAGCTGTCATCTGCCGCTGCTGAACATTAAAAAAAAACCCAAAAAACTGGCTTGGAGATTTCAGCCCATAGCGAACTTATGCTCCGGGCTCTAACGTGTGCGTGCCGGCTTCTCTTCTCTTCCCTCCGAAACCGGAAGTTATGTCCGGGGGGGGGGGGGGGAGAAGGGAAGCCGGCACGCACATATTGAGAGCCCTGAAGCAAGCATTCGGTACGGGCTAATGCGGGAGACAGGTTAGTGAAGCATTTGTTCTTCTTCCTGCCGGGTCCTGCCAACTTTCTGTTTCCGCGAAGGCAGGACCCGGCAGCATTTCCCCCAATAGGTTGATCACGATCTTGGGCTGATCAGCCTTCCTCTTCCCGACGGCAGAATTGACGTCGGGGAGAGGAATGCTGGTTGGCCGAAGCAGGGAGAGCTTGGGGCCTGTTATTGGTGGTGTTTGGGTCCTGGTCCCCGATGGTAATGGCAGTGGCAGTGGCTTGGGGGAGGGCAGGGAGAAAGAAAGAAAAAGGGCAGGCAGGGATACAGAAGGAAAGAAGAGAAACAGAAAAAAATGAAAGGGAGGCAGAGAAAAAGAAAGGGCAGGGAAGAGGAAGGAAAAGTTGGGGGAAGGAATGAGGTCTGGAGGAGAGGAAGCATACAGGCTAAAAGAAGGGAAGAAAGATTGTATGCACAGTCAGAAGAAGAAAGTGCAACCAGAGACTCATGAAATCACCAGACAAGGTAGGGAAAATGATTTTATTTTAATTTTAGTGATCAAAATGTGTCTGAATTTATATCTGCTGTCTATATTTTACACTAAGGTCCCCTTTTACTAAACCGCAATATAGGTTTTTAGCGCAGGGAGCCTATGAGTGTCGAGAGCAGCGCTGGGCATTCAGCGCAGCTCCCTGCGCTAAAAACTGCTATCGTGGTTTAGTAAAAAGGGAGGGGGTATATTTGTCTATTTTTGTATGGTTGTTACTGAGGTGATAGTGCTTAGAGTCATCTGCTTTGACCTCTTTGAAAAACCCTGGAATAGGAATGATGATTAACATTTTCTATGCGTACAGTGTGCTTTGTGTTTTTTAAAAATTTTATTGTTGGTAGATCATTTTGACTTGGTCATTTAAAAAGTAGCTCGCAAGCCCAAAAAGTGTGGGCACCCCTGCCCTAGAGGAAAGGAGAGACAGGGGAGATATGATTCAGACGTTCAAATACTTGAAGGGTATTAACGTAGAACAAAATCTTTTCCAGAGAAAGGAAAATGGTAAAACCAGAGGACATAATTTGAGGTTGAGGGGTGGTAGATTCAGGGGCAATGTTAGGAAATTCTACTTTACGGAGAGGGTGGTGGATGCCTGGAATGTGCTCCCGAGAGAGGTGGTGGAGAGTAAAACTGTGACTGAGTTCAAAGAAGCGTGGGATGAACACAGAAGATTTAGAATCAGAAAATAATATTAAATATTGAACTAGGCCAGTTACTGGGCAGACTTGCATGGTCTGTGTCTGTGTATGGCCGTTTGGTGGAGGATGGGCAGGGGAGGGCTTCAATGGCTGGGAGAGTGTAGATGGGCTGGAGTAAGTCTTAACAGAGATTTCGGCAGTTGGAACCCAAGCATAGCACTGGGTAAAGCTTTGGATTCTTGCCCAGAAATAACTAAGAAGAAAAAATTAAAAAAAAAAAAAATTTAAATTGAATCAGGTTGGGCAGACTGGATGGACCATTCGGGTCTTTATCTGCCGTCATCTACTATGTTAGGCTGTTTTTTTAGGCTAAAAGAAGTGACCTTTCTGGACAGTAAGATCAGCATGTTTCCAGACATCTCAAAATCAACTCAAATCAGATAGAAAAGGTTTCTTGAATTGAAACAGCTTGTAATTTCACTGGGAGCCAAATTTCAATTGAGATATCCTTGTAAAAATGTAAGATCCTTTTGGATCAAAATTCCTATATATTTTTTGAGCCCTCTCAATTACAATTTTTTCTTGAAGGAAAGGGAATAACCATATCCAATATCTCTAAAAATTTAGGATACCCTTAAATAGTTTGAAGATGTAACACTACTAAATTTCCTATGTTTTATTTCTTTTATAATTGATCTCTCTGATATGTGAATTGTCTCTCCCAGAATGTGGAGTAAATAGAGATTGAGTATTGTTAATTATGTATGGACAAGTTGATCCATGTGTTTTTGTTTCTTCTAAAATTGTGGAAGATCTTCCTTTTTCTTCTTTGATATATATATGATGTGCATTTATATATATATATATATATATATATATATATATATATATATATATATATATATATATATATATATATATATAATGATAAAGAATTTTTTTTTTAAAGGCTATAGAATTGTTCCACTATGTAGAGAGAACATGAGGGGGGAAGCGTGGCGATAATTTTAAGAGACATTTTTTAAATTTGATATTTTAGAATCTAAGATAACTAGAAACCTAGAAATACTTGCATGTCGAATATCTGTACAAAATTTACAAGAATCTATTACTTGTTTTTTTTTCTATTTATCCACCTGGTTGTTGGCTTAATGGGAAAGAGGATTTTTATGATTTATTTTTTACAATTTTATGCAGTCTACTTATAGTTTGCTATTAGGTGATATAAATCTGCATTTGGAGAAGGAAAATGATACAGCAGTAATATATTTTAAATAATTTCTATCATCCCTAGAATTCGAAATTCCAAATTTTTCCAAAACACGTCAGCAGGGTCATCTCGATTTGGTCACTTTTTCTTCAAAGACTTGAGCAATCAAAAAAATATATATATGATGCAAAATTTGCGGGATGTTATAATATGGTCAGATCATTTAAAATGTAGTTTTTAGACTGGCACAAAATCAAATATAAAACTAATCTACAATCCAATACTAAGTTCTTATCAAGAGGTTTTGTCGATCCAACTAATTTCTGGACACAATATAATTTAGAAAGTGAAATTACTACTCCTGCGACCTATTATCATTGGGAAAATTTAAGTATCAAAATAGCACATAAATGCCTCTGTGTAAAAAAAGTAAAAATAAAAAGCTAAATAAGTGGTATGATGAAGAGTTGCGAGGATGTAAAAGATCATTGAGAAAATTGGAAAGAATATGGCATAAAACCAGACGAGAGGAAGATCAGGCTATATGGAGAAAGGAAATGTATAATTATAAACAAATGATAAAGGAAAAATGAAAAAATTTCTATTCAGCCAAAATAGGAACTAATACAATTAATACAAAGGACCTTTTTAAAATGGTGCTTTCAGTTTTTGACATTTCTACAATAGGACGTGCAGCACAAGATGACCCTCCAACTGCAGACTAGTTAGCACAATATTTCTGTACTATGAGAACTGTCACACCCCTGGCCACGCCTACCCAAGGCTGTGGGCCAAGTGTCATTCCACCACCCTCCTGAGGCTGTGGGCCAAGTGTCCATTCACCACCTACCAAGGATGTAGGCCGAGTGTCCTTCCACCGCCTAACGAGGGTGTAGGCTGAGTGTTCTAGCTATCCTGAGCTTAGATGCTCAGAGAAGATTGTGGGCTTACTGAGCGTTAGGCACTAAGCCAGCATTTCTCCCTGCGAGAGTCGCCCTGGAGCTCTTGTTTCCAAGAACTTTAACTATGTTTCTTTCTTCTGGGAATTACATTACATTACATTAGTGATTTCTATTCCGCCTGTGCCTTGCGGTTCTAGGCGGATTACAAATTAGAAGAGATCTGGACATTACCGAGAGAATTACGTAACAATGATTACCATCAGTCAACCCCCCTTTCAGTTCATGGTGAAGTCCCTCTTGACCCCCCCCCTCAAAATGTCCCCTAAGGATTGAGGTGGTCCAAGCTAAAACTCCTCTCCCTATCAGGAGTCCAGTTTAAGGCTTTAGGAGTCTCTTTTCTCTATAAATCACCCCTTTTCTCTGCAATTCACTTCTTATGCAAATTAGGATGCAAATTAGTTATTTAAGTCCAATGGCAAGGTCATCCAGTCTTTACTATTGGGCAACACAATACCCCATGGAAATAAGGGCAGCTGGTTCCTAACACCACCCACCTAGTCTTCTACTATGACTAGAACCACCCCATTAGGAACTAGAATGACCCGGCTATTCCCTGTTTAACCCTGGTTACCTATTGCCTATCCTTAAGGAAACTCTGGGGAAGGGTACACTCTGGTGTAGCCCTCCCTCTCGAGAAAGTACTCTCTCACGTGATGGGACATACACCCCATCACAATAACCAATCTGAAAAACTCATGTCAAGGGCCACGTAACTCATACAGTCTTATAATAATTGAATCTGAAGTAATAAGTTCAGCAGTAGAAGTTTTTGAGCAGTAGAATGCTTTTGAGAGTCCAGACTGGAATCAGTTTTTGACTCTGCAATAAATATGCAGACTCGCATTGTTTTTTGGATCCATGTCCTCCCAGTGTTCTTAAGGCATCTCCTTTATTCTTTCAAAAACATATTTTTGAATGGTTGAACACTATGTTAGCCAATGGAGAGTTTCCATCAACCTGGGGGCATATAATAATCGCCCCAATTGTAAAAAATCAGAAAGAAAAAATTTACATCACCGTCTTAACTATAGACCAATTGCTTCTATACTTTTCTTTGTTAAATTACTGGAAGGCTTAATTAATATACAATTACAGAAAATCTAGATAAATTTTCATTTTTGCATACTTCTCAATCAGGTTTCCATTCTCAACATCGTACGGAGACTGTATTGGCATCTTTACTAGATTACTTGTTCTCTTTGTTTACAGTTGGTTCAAGAACAATCATAATACAACTTGATTTAGTGGATGTAATGTAATGTAATTTATTTCTTATATACCGCTACATCCGTTAGGTTCTAAGCGGTTTACAGAAAATATACATTAAGATTAGAAATAAGAAAGGTACTTGAAAAATTCCCTTACTGTCCCGAAGGCTCACAATCTAACTAAAGTACCTGGAGGGTAATAGAGAAGTGAAAAGTAGAGTTAGAGGAAAAATAAAAATAAAATAAACATTTTAACAAGACAGCATTGATCTAAATACTTTGGAAGGTAGAAGAGAGGAGAGAAAGGAATAGAAGCAGAAGGGGGAGCCGTTGAACAGTAGAATTCTGGAAAAATTTAATTCTGGATCATAGAATGCTGCTGGATTGTCTGGATGACAGGCATTTCAGGGAATGTGCTGCATTGGTTTAAGGGTTTTCTCAGTTCTTGAACCTATCAAGTAAGTTTTCAGAATGAGCTATCAGAAACATGGGCTAACCCTTGTGGAGTTCCCCTCTCTCCCTGTCACTATTTAGCATCTACTTGGCATTGTTGGGAAAAAAATATAATTACAGATTAAAATTGTACAGCTACGCTGATGACATAACTATCGTACTTCCATTACATTCTCACATCTCAAATATTTTACAAACATTATCATCAATAATAGCGACGGTGGAGGAGTAGATGAAGGATTATAAACTCAAACTAAATTCAGAGAAAACCAGATTTTTCCTAGCTTCTCCATTCAAATGCAATGAGGAAAACTAGACTTTAAATGGAATAACTTTCCCATTTGTTTCAACCATTAGGATACTTGGATAGAAATTTTTCAGTGACTGCACAAGTCAGAAAGTAGTATTTCATGTTATGGAAGCTTCACACCATCAGACCTTATTTTGACAATTGGTCATTTAGACTACTTGTCCAATCACTTGTTTTGGGATTATTGGATTACTGTAACATTGTATATTTGAGGGGGTCTTCAAAAAAATTACTATCGCCTGCAGATACAAAATATCACGGTATGCGTAATCTTTAGATTAAAAAAGGCAGATCATATAATCCCATATTATAGAGAGCTGCATTGCCTTCCCATTGTGGCAAGGGTGTTGTTTAAGGTTGGATGTCTATGCTATAAAGTGGTGCATGGTATGGCTCCAGGGTATTTAGTGGATCATTTTAACTTTTCTAGTTTTTGACACTCTACATATTTCAACAATGTTCCATTTTCCATCAGCCAGGGGATGACATTACAAAAGATTTCATAACAGACTGCTTTCATATCAAGCAGCTACCTGGGATTCTGTTCTCCGTCAACTATTTTAATTCTGCCTTGTATATGAATTTTAGAAAGCAGTTAAAAACTTATTTGTTTGATAAATTTTTCTAACTGACCATCTTATACTTATACATTTGGTAACCCTAACTAGACACATCTACAATAGTGTCTTGCAAACTTTGTTGAGCTGCAGCACACTAAACATAGTGACCACATCTCGTGGCATCCGGACGTGTGCGGACGTCAACGTAATGACATCATGCAGATGCGTGATGTCATTGCATCAACGTCCGCACATGCACAAAGGTTCTACAGATGGGCCCTGAGCTGCCAATGTGGGGATTCTGGCAGGGGAGATGCACGGAGAGAAGGAGAGGAGCTGGTGCCAGCTGATTGCCTACAGGATGTGCTTCTCGCTGCGAGAGGCACGACTTGTAGATAGTCAGTCAGTCCCAGCATCTCGAGGCACATTAGTGTGCCTTGATATACAGTTTGTGATACACTGATCTACAAGAAAGAAGATTATCGAGGTAAAAACTTAATCTTTCTATATATTCAGTCACGCCAACTAAAGGGGGCTTTGGGAAAGAAAAGTGAATGACCTTTGAATATTCCACTAAAAGATACTGGAGTCAGCAAGATATTGTGTAAAAAATAAAACATAAATTAACTTGAACTGAATTTACAATTCTGCTCCACTCAATATTTGGCTGTGTAACTGGCTTGGAGAGTATTCTCTGACTGTTTTTCTCTCAGGGTACAAGAGAAGAAAACAACTGTTCATCGAAAAACAGGAGGAGCAGAAACTTCAGGGACAGTTGGAACAAACTATTTATGGAATGTTGCACGGCACACCCAAAAGCAGGTAACTGTCAAAGTAAGAGTTACATAAAAATAAAATCATATTCTCTTTGTAATAAGGCTAATATATATATGGCAGGTAGTAATACATATAAAAATATTTAACCAATGAAAAACATTGGCCTGAAAATGGAGACTTGAGCTGTACAATTAGTATAATTGTGTTACAAGTGCAAGATGTTGTATGGGTCTTTGAGTATTAAGTAGTTATGTTGAGGTGGACTATTTAGGTACAATTATAGTTATAGGAGTTGTATGAAAAACTACAATAGAATCCCAATTAGCCAGTACTCGAGCAAATTTTTTCTTTTCTCGTTGGCTTTAGCCTTCGGGGCTTTCTTTTGGGCCAAAATTGAGTTTAATTTCACTGAAGCCATTTTTCTGTCTTTGTTGAAATCGTTAACGGGCTTTAAAAAGCACTGTAGGTGTCAGCGGCCTGTTTCTATCGCTGATCCTCATAGTTGGTATTTAGAGTGTTTAGGCCTTGAGCATCGGGTGGAGACTTGCGCCTAGTGTTCCACCTTATAGAAGCGCTCTATCAAAGCCCGTCGTCTTCAACAGGAGAAGTTTGGCACGGCCATGGACATTGACAAGACCTCGCAACCATCAACAACGAAGATTCCTACATCGATGTCGGTATCGGGAGATCTTTCACCATCGGGGAAGCCAAGACCTTGGTTAGGGGAAACCTGCATATCAGGATGGTGAGGAAAGCAGTTCAAGGGGGGAGTGACAAGTCCTTTCCCAATACAAAGCAATAAAAGTTTGAGATAAGTTTTAAACTTTATAATTTAATTGGATTTACTTAAAGCCTTAGAATTAAAATATAACAAAAAATAGAATAGTGCAGGTCTCATGACGAGGCCAGTGCTGACAAAGTTGAAGTTAATCATTGAAAACACTTGACTATTGACTGGCACTTCTGAAGACCTTGCAAAAATATTATTTTGAATGAATGTGATACTGTTTGAAATTGTGGAGCCTATTGGCTACTTAGAAGTGCTGTTTTCTTCATGACATTATTCCCATAAACTTGACTAGCATTTCCCTGATTTCACTTCCACTTTTGCCAAGTTTAACAATAAATTTATTGTTTGTTCGTTGCTCCAATTCAAGCTCTGACATTCTCACAACGGCACACAAAAACATGCACAACAATAATGAACGCAACTCAGCAAGACACCACTACATGTCGACATGAAAACAGCTGTGAGACACTGATATACCACGGTTATGAAACCTTACCGAGTTGTTTGTACAGTGCTGCTAAGGTAAGCGCACGGAGGCAAGTTCACAAACTTAATTGTCAGACCTCATAGATCTTTACATCTAATCCAATATCCTTTATGATGAATTTCGTATCTCCCTCTACATACGGTGTAGTGATTAGAGCTACAGCCTCAGCACCCTGAGGTTGCGGGTACAAACTCTGTACTGCTCCCTGTGACCCTGGGCAAGTCACTAAATCGTCCATTGCTCCTGGTGCACTGGAACAGATAGGAAAAATGCTTGAAGTACCTGTATGTAAACCACTTTTGAGTGTGGTTGTAAAACTACAAAAAGGCAGTATAGGTTTACAAGTCCCAATCCCTTTCCCTTTTCAGTTTTTGTATTGTTTTCCTGATGATCATACTTCTCACCGTGTACCCAACCATTCTGCTGGCTTTTCCCATAAACTTATTCACTTGTTTGGTTACCATAGGATCATCAGATACGATCGCCCTTGGTCCCGCTTTTCTTTCATGCACAGAAGTACTTTATTCCCTATACCGGGGGTCGGCAACCTGCGGCTCCAGAGCCGCATGCGGCTCTTTTCCACCTTTGCTGCGGCTCCGGTAGTGTGTCACGCAGGCATGCAGCTTAAGTCCGGCGTCGCGGCGGGAAATAGCCATGCTGAGCAGTGAGCTCAGCACATACACAGATGAAAGCCTTGCTTGCTGATTGGTCCGGCGGCCCCGCCCCGCCGGACCAATCAGCAAGCAAGGCTTTCATCTGTGTAGTGCTGAGCTCACTGCTCAGCATGGCTATTTCCCGCCGCGACGCTGAACTTGTAAGGTGCCTGAAAAAGAAATCATCCTGGCCGGGGTCGGTGTCATGCTCCGGAGATCTACAGCCTTCCTATCTCCCTCTCCCTTCTACCTGCTTCCGGCCACATCCCCTGCTCCGCGGCTCTCTTCGGCAACTCAGCAGCAGCGATCGACACAAGCTTCTGACGTCGGGGCCTACCCTCTGCGAGTCCCGCTTGTTTCAACTTCCTTTTTCCACAAAGACGGGACTCGTAGAGGGAAGGCCTCGATGTCGGCAGCTTGTCTTGATCACTGCTGCTGACGAGTTGCTGAAGAGAGCCGCGGAGCAGGGGGGTGTTGCCAGGTGCAGGTAGAAGGGAGAGGGCCAGATGCAGGACTCGTGGGTGAGGGAGGAGAAGAGAGAGAGAAAGAGAGAGGGGAGGGAAACAAAAGGAAATATTTCATACTGGGCTGGGCCGGAGTGGAGGGAAGGTGGAAAGATTCTAGCTACAGGGTGCAGTAACAAAGGAAAAGGGGGGAAAGCTGAAAATGGAGATAGTGATACAAAGAAGAGAAAGGGTAAGCAGGACCTACTGAATAAGGATAGAGATACAGAGGGGACATGAAGAGGAGGTGAAATAGAGACATAGAAGTAATGCTGAAAAAGTGTGTGGGGGGAGATAAAGACATTGAAAGGGCAAATGGTGAACATGGCGTAAAGATAAGGACAGAGACAAATGAAGATTCTGAAAAAGTGGTGAGATAGGGATATAGGTGAGATGGACACAAAGAAGGGTGATGCTGGAAAATAGGTGGAATGGTAATTCTGACAGACACAGAAGGGAAATGCTGGATCAAGGAGAGATGGGGCTCAGGCTGGATGGAATGAGGAGAAATGCCTTGTTGGCCCGGAACTTCCTCTCCTACGTCAGAATTGACGTCAGGGAGCGGAATGCTGGTCAGCGCAACACTTCTGCAGGGAAAGCTTGGGGCGGCGGTGGCTTGGGGGCTGTTCCCCGATTGTGGTGGCAGCAAACCGAGTGGCTTGGGGGACGGCACGGAGACAGAAAGAAGGGGGAACAGGGAGACAGAAAGAAAAAGTTGGGGGAGAGAATGAGGTCTGGAGGAGAGGAAACATACAGGAGGCTGAAAGAAAGGAAGAAAAATTGGATGCACAGTCAGAAGAAGAAAGTGCAACCAGAGACTCATGAAATCACCAAATAGCAAAGGTAGGAAAAATGATTTTATTTTCAATTTAGTGATCCTGTATATAGCATTAAGATAAGAAACAATATATGCAGTGTTAGATTTGTTTTATAATGGTTTTGCGGCTCCAAGTTTTTTTTTCTTTTCGAAAATGGGTCCAAGTGGCTCTTTATGTCTTAAAGGTTGCAGACCCCTGCCCTATACCATACCACTCCCTTGGGTTTTTACAGCTCAAATATATGACTTTGCATATTTTAGCAGTAAATTTTAGATACCACACTTTAGATCAGGTTTGTCCCTGAGGGCTGCAAACAGGCCAGGTTTTCAGAATATCCATAAGGAATATGCATGAGAAAGATTTGCATGCCCACTGTATCCATTGTATGCAGATCTCTCTCTCTCTCATGCATATTCCTTAGGAATATTCTGAAAACCTGGTCTGTTTGCCACCCTTGAGGACTGAACTTGGACAAGCTGTTCTAGACTGAGTCTCACATTTAGCCATATCCCCTCTTTTGGTATTATCAACAAAAGTCATCATTTCTTCACAGCTCTTTCTCAATATTGTTTTCAAAAGCATTGAAAAGAACTAGCCCAAGGACTGTTATTAAGGTGAATCTGGGGAAAACCACTTGTCTTTGGAATAAGCTATGGAATCTTGCCACTTTAGGGATTCTGCCAGGTATTGTAACCTGAATTGGTTATTGTTGGAAACAGGATAGTGGGCTTGATAGATGCTTGGTCTGACAAGGTTTCAAGATTTATTAAAATTTGATATAGTCACCTATCAGAAATTTCTAGGCGAAATACAAAAATAAATAAAAATTTGGTTTTAAAACCACATATACATAATTCCAATTTAAACTAACCAAACATACTGGAACATGGAGGGGAGATGGGAAGGAACATCATTCGTTATAAGATAGAAAGACAATCAAGGTAAAAAATATCTAGGTAAGGAGAAAGAGAAGACCTTTGAAATTGGTTATGGGTGTTTAGGAAAGTAGAGGTTATAATAAGAAAGCATCTTTGGATAGGTGGCTTTTCAGTGTACCTTTGAAACAGTCAAGTATTTTTTTTCATCCCTTAAATCTAGGGGTAGTGTGTTCCACAGCTGAGGAGCTGTGACAGAAAAGATTTCTAAGCATTTTGTACTCTTAACTGAGGCAGCACACCACTGAAAATGCCCAATTCTCAGAATGATTTACCACTAGGCTATGTCACCTCCCACTCAACCAGTTTCTAACCCAGTCTGTCCCTTTAGAACCCATATCAAAGAACATGGTTGATTTATAAATTACTTATGCAGAGTATTCACTGGTCCTTCTTATTTCGTACCCTGGAATATGTTGGGTTGGGGGGTTTCTATCTGGACGCCGTGCGTTCCCTCTATTCTAATCCGCAGGCTTCTCTGCTAGTCAATGGGACCCGCTCGGACTCTTTTCCTATTCTTCGTGGTACCCATCAGGGTTGCCTTCTTCCCCCCTCCTATTCCTTCTTTCTCTGGAACCCTTATTGTGTACTCTTCGGGGCTTCGCGGAGGTCAGGGGTCTCTCAGTTGGTGACCTGGAGCTTAAGACCCTGGCGTATGCAGACATATGTTTTTGATTCTTACCCGGCCTGAAGATTCTCTCCTGGCTGCATTGGATCTTGTTTCTGAATTTGGCTTTTACTCGGGTCTGTCCCTCAATTTGGACAAATCCTTGGCCTTGCCTTTTCCTCCAGAGTTACGAAAAACGTGGAGAGATGCCTTTCCTCTTCGCTGGGCTCTGCGGTACCTGGGGGTTACCATTCCGCTAGACTTCTCTAGTCTGTATCGCTTAAATGTTGCACCACTGTTTCAGGCTCTTCAAAATAAATTACACCTTTGGGACGCTTTCCCCTTTTCGCTCCTGGGTCGAGTGCATCTGTATAATATGCTCATGGTCCCCTATTGGCTTTATGTATTTCAGGTCCTTCCTCTTTATTTGACGTCTCGCGATGAGCAACGGTTGGAACGTTTGGTACAGAGATTTCTTTGGGCTGGGAGGAGGCCTTGTTTGTCTTATAAACGGGTGGCTACTCCCTGGTACAGAGGTGGCTTGGGCTTATTGAACCTTAGATATTTGACAGTTGGCTGTGGCATGCGCCATATTAACGACCTTTTCAGGGGTACCTCTGCGTTCACTAACACTTATTTGGAACTTTCCTGTTTTCATTCTACTCATTTTATCGCCTATCTTTATTCGATTCCTTCTCTTAACCCTGAGTCTCTCTTTGTGAAAATACTGCACCAACCCTTGAGGAAGGTTTGGCGTTGGGTCTGTAAATTTCACGCTCTTTCTCCCTCTGTTTCTCCCTTCCTGCCTATCCGCTTTAATAGTTCTTTCTTGCCTGGGATTGATGGGCCGAGTTTTGCTTGATGGGCAACGAAGGGTATTCACTATGTATTTCATTTGGTCGATGATGATGGAGCCCTTAAACCCTTTGCACAGTCGCGCGAGGACTTTGATCTTCCGTCTACTGACTATTTTGCTTATATGCAAATACACCATTACATTTCCTCCTTACCATCTAGTGCTTTGCAAGCCTCCTGTCATGAGCTGTTGTCCACGGCCTTTACCATTAGTTCCCAGCTTCCGGTCCCCCTTAAATTCCATCATCGCCATCTGAAGGATGAATCCCCTTTGTTTGACCACTCTGGGTTGCGAGATGCTTGGTCTCGTGATCTTGCTGTTGAATTGCCCTCTGATGTACTCTTGCTGGCTGTCCGTTGACTGCCTGCTTTTCGAAAATATACTACCTTTTGGGAACAACATTTCAAATTGATTTTTCGTTTATACATCTCTCCTAAAAGGGCTTATTTGTCCCACTTTCGTCTTACTGCTGCCTGCCTTCGCTGCCAGGCTCCGGAAGCGGGCTTGGGGTACATGTTTTGGTCTTGCCCTAAGATTCAACTTTTTTGGACTGCTATCTTTGCTTTTGTGGAGCGCATCTGGCACATTACCATTTGCCGCTCCCCATTGCTTTTATTTGGGACTGTTCCTCATTACTTTCCTCGCTCGAAAGGAGTTGCAGCCTTTCTCAAGTGGACAGTTCTGATTGCTCTGAAATGCATTTTGTTGAAATGGCTTGAGGCTGATGCTCCGGACTACTTCCTCTGGCACTGCCAAATGATTTCACTCCTGATGTGGGAGAGGAGGGATGTGCACGATCTTTCTTCACTCCCAGGCCGCATTTTTCAGCGTACTTGGGAACCCTTTTGGACTACCTTAACTCCTTTGGCTCGTAGCCAGGTACTCAACTGTTGATTTTGTTTTCTGATTCTTTGTTCTGAAGTGGTACATTACCTTTCACCTTTCTAATTTTTTGCTGCTATGTACTTGGATGGAGGACCCGGGGGTGGGGGTGGGTGGGGGGCTTATTTGGGTTGGGAGGGGAGCGGGGGTGGGGGTTCTTTGGTGGGTATTCTAAAATTGTTGAGCTGGTTTTGTTATGTGACTAGTTGTTTGTTGCACTCTTGTTTGCTCAATAAAATACATTTGACTATAAATTACTTATGCAGAACTGCAGAAGCTGTGCTGAAATCTAAATACACTTCACCTATTGCTCTGTCCTGATCCTAGTCTGGTCATCTAGACCAGTGGTTCCCAACCCTGTCCTGGAGGACCACCAGGCCAATCGGGTTTTCATGTTAGCCCTAATGAATATGCATGGAGCAGATTTGCATGCCTGTCATTTCCATTATATGTAAATCTCTCTCATGCATATTCATTAGGGCTAACATGAAAACCCGATTGGCCTGGTGGTCCTCCAGGACAGGGTTGGGAACCACTGATCTAGACAAAGAAATTGATCAGGGTCGTCCAACAAGACTTACTTTTGGTAAAACCATAGTATCCTGATTTCAGAAACTGAACTATCCTGTTTTTAATAGTGATTCAACCAATATATTTACCACTAGAATATAAGAAAAGTGATGCTGGCTCATACTGAGGTCCATCAAGACCAGCAGCCTGTCTTTGATAGTAATCAGTATGGGTCACAAATACCAAGCAAATTCCAGAAAGATCCCTTTCATATAGCTCTTTTCCAGTGATAAGTAAAGGCTTTTATCCCAGGACAAGCAGGCAGCATATTCTCACTAATGGGTGACGTCACCGACGGAGCCCCGGTACGGACACTTGAAAAGTAAATCGCAACTTTAAGCTTAGAAAGTTCGGGATTAGCCATAGGCACGCGGTCCCTCAGTTTTCTAGTTTCTGTGGAGCTAGAAAGATGCGTTTTCAACACCTGTTGAATTTTTTTCTCTCGCTTGCCTTCCCACTCTCATGGATTGTGACTTTTTGTCACAGTTCTTTCATTTTTTTATTTTCTTTTCTATATCAAGTAAAAAAAAAAAAAAATCTCTCTTTTTTCTTTTTCCTTTGCCGTCGTGGGCTTTTGGCCTTATGGACTCTTTTCGCCATAGAGTTCAATTTGTCACTGGCTGTCTTCCCATCCATGTCCTGCCCGCCGACGGGTTTCAAAAAGTGCGGTCGCTGTGCTCGGGCCATTTCTGTAACCGACCCTCACAGCTAGTGCTTGTAGTGTCTGGGACCCGAGCACTGTGCCAACTCCTGCTCCCGCTGCTCGTCCCTTCAGAAATGCACTCTCAAAAATCAGTTGCTTCAACAAAAACAACTGTTCGGTGCCACAATGAACACGGAGCCCAATTCATCTCTGACACTGTCCTTGCCGACCAAGACTGCACTGACCAAGATGACACCGAGGGTGGATCCACCAACTTTGACTCCGGTGTCACAATTTATTCAGGGTAAGCTGGCTAAGAAGCCTTCCACTACCCCTTCCGGGATGCAGGTCGAAGCTGCAGTGAGTCAAGTCCTGCCGTCCTTGCGTAAGTCTCATAAAAGCACGGCTCCAATATCGGTGAGTGTCTCTTCTTCGACCTCATCATCCCCGGACCATGTTGACCAGCCATCCATACTGGCCAAAAAGAAGCAAATGTTACCGGCACTTTCCCTTAAGCAGAAAATTGACAATCTGCTTTGGGAGGAGTTAGGAGAGCACCGGCTCACTTTTTAGCAAGCACAGCACCAACCCTCATGAGACTAGATGGGATGTTGGTCAAGCCCAAAAAGAAGCCTCCACCTGTTTGGCCTTTTAAGCCTACTTCCTCTTACCAACGCAGATATACTGCCAAGCCTACTCCTCAGGCACCTATCCAGCCTTGTCGACAACAACAGCCACGTCAACAACCTAAACAACCGGCTGCTCCTCAAAAACCTGCACAGCCTTTTTGACGTACTCCTTCACAGCATAGCCAGCATTCGTCTGCTACTTTCTCTGCCTCAACCCATAGGGGGACGTCTTCAGATTTACATCAATCGCTGGGAGCTCATTACATCAGATCTTTGGGTCCTCAACATCATTTGTCAAGGGTATATTCTTCATTTTCACACCCTTCCTCCGGACCATCCTCCAAAAGAGTCTGCTTTAAATCTAACGCAGTCCTCTCTTCTACTCCATTAGGTTCAATCTCTCCTCCTTCTCAATGCCATCGAGGAAGTTCCTCCCTTTCAACACGACCAAGGCTTTTACTCCCGATATTTCTTGGTCCCCAAAAAAGACGGGAGATATGCGACCCATCCTGGATCTCCGAGCTCTCAACAAATATCTTGTTAAAGAGAAGTTTTGAATGCACTCTCTCTCGCCTTCCTATATCCCTTATTGGCTCAGAATGAATGGCTATGCTCTCTGGACCTCAAGGAAGGCTACACACATATAACAATTCATCTGGCTTCCAGGAGATACCTTCACTTTCAAATCAGTCATCGTCACTACCAGTACAAAGTTCTTCCATTCGGCCTGGCATCTTCTCCCAGAATCTTCACGAAGTGCTTGATTGTAGTGGCAGCAGCCCTCCGATCCCAGGGTCTTCAGGTGTTTCCTTATCTGGATGACTGGTTGATCAAGGCTTCATCGTCTCATGAGGTGACCCTGGCAACGACTCACACCATTTCTTTCCTTCAAACCTTGAGCTTTGAAATCAACCTCCAACCAACTCAATGTCTTCAGTTCATTGGAGCTATTCTGGACATTACTCTCATGATCTCGGGCATTTCTTCCTCCAGGTCGCCTAGCTTCCTTGCTTCATCTCTGTCAACAGATGTTTCAGCTACAAACAATCTCTGCGAGATACATGATGGTCTTCTGGGCCACATGGCCTCCACGGTTCATGTCACCTCACTAGCCAGATTGCATTTTCACACTTCTCAGTGGGCCCTAGATTCTCAGTGATGTCAGGCGACAGATCTGCTCTCACAGCATATCTCTGTAACCTCATCAATTTTGCAGTCGCTCCACTGGTGGATGACCTCTTCAAATCTATCCAGAGGTCTTCTTTTACATCTTCCACCGCATCACCAGGTACTCACGATGGATGCTTCTACCTACGCCTGGGGAGCGCACATGAGTGGCCTTTAAATGCAGGGTTATTGGACTTCCAACGAACGCAAATTTCTCATCAATTTCCTGGAGCTCAGAGCGATGTATTACTCGCTAAAAGCTTTCCAACATCTCCTGACAGACCAAGTTTTCCTCCTTCACACAGACAACCAAGTAGCGATGTACTACATCAACAAGCAAGGAGGCATGGGCTCTCTTCCCCTTTGTCAAGAGGCTCAAAAGATTTGGCTTTGGGCGACCACCTGCTATCTTTTTCTGTGAGCAGTCTACATACAGGGTGAACAGAATTCCTTGGCAGACAACCTCAGCAGAATTCTCCAGCCTCACGAATGGACACTCAGCTCGACAACTCTTCAGTCCATCTTTGCACAATGGGGCACTCCTCAGGTGGACTTATTTGCAGCTCCCCACAACCACAAACTTCCCCACCTGGAAGCAAATGAGTTTCTTCTGGATTGGACGCAATTGTTCCTCAATGCTTTCCCTCCCACTCCTCTCATCCTGAAAACTCTTTTCAAACTCAAGCAGGAGTCAGCCACCATGATACTCATAGCTTCTCGGTGGTCCAGACAACATTGATTCTCCCTTCTATTTGAGCTCAGCACCAGGGAACCGATACTTCTTCCAATATTTCCTACTCTGCTTATACAGAATCAAGGAGCTCTTCTTCATCCCAACCTGCAATTGTTACACCTGACAGCTTGGTATCTCTCGGGCTGACATCATTGCATCTCTCTCAGTCAGTCCGCACTAATATCGATGTTTCCGGAAAACTGGCCACGCAATAGTGTTATCAGCAAAAGTGGACTCACTTTCTTCCTGGTGTCTCTGTCATCATCATCATGATCCAGCTTCCTTGTCATTGGAACTGGTGCTGGATTATCTCCTTCATCTCTCTGATTCTAGTCTTAAATCTACATCTATCAGAGTCCATCTCAGTGCTATTACAGCTTTTCACATGCCAGTTGAAGGAAAGCCTCTCACTGCTCATCCATTGGTCTCCAGATTCATGAAAAGGCTTTTCAATGTTAAACCACCTCTCAAGCCTCCACCTGTCATCTGGGACCTTAATGTAGTTCCTTCCAGGTTGATGAAACCACCATTTAAACCAATGGCAACAGCTCATCTCCCTTCTGCCAGGAGGGTCAGTGAGCTACAAGCATTGGTCGCAGATCCACCTTTCACAGTTTTCCACCATGATAAAGTGGTTCTACGCATGCATCCTACCGAATGTAGTTACTGACTTTCATCTCAATCAGTCCATTGTTCTTCTAGTTTTTTCCCCTAAGCCTCATTCTCATCCAGGAGAAACGGTGCTGCACACTTTGGACTGTAAATGTGCTTTGGCCTACTACATCAATTGGACAAAGCCTCATAGAACATCTCTCCAACTTTTCATCTCATTTGATCCTAACAAGTTGGGTCATCCTGTCACCAAACGGACAATATCCAACTGGCTGCCTGTATCTCATTCCGCTATACTCAGACCGGACTGCCTCTGGAGAGTCGTGTCACTGTTCACAAAGTCTGTGCTATGGCAGCTTTTTTAGCTTTCCTCAGATGTACTCCTATTGAGGAAATCTACAAAGCTGCCACCTGATCCTCAGTTCATACCTTCACTTCAGGTTACTGTCTGGAAATTTTTTCCAGACGGGATGGGCACTTCGGCCAGTCAGTTTTACAAAATTTGTTTCTTAAAGGCCAACTCTCCCTCCATCCCTTTCTAGTTAGCTTGGAGGTCACCCATTAGTGAAAATATGCTGCCTAGGATAAAGCACAGTTACCATAACAGGTGTTATCCAGGGACAGCAGACAGATATTTTCACAACCTACCCACCTCCCCAGGTTGAGCTGGCTTATCTTAACTGAGGGACCGTGCACCTATGTCAGGCGGGAAGGCACTCGCACATGCGCGGTGTGGGCTAATTGCAAACTTTCTAAGATTAAAGTTGCGATTCACTTTTCAAGTGTCCGTACCGGGGCTCCGTCGGTAACATCACCCATTAGTGAGAATATTTGTATGCTGTTCCTGGATAACACCTGTTATGGTAACTGTGCTTTCTAGTGCAATAGGTGTGTCATTTTGGATAGATGGTTAATATTCCAGTGCTCACGAGCCGTGTAGAATAGAGAGCTGAACGGGGACAATGGGAATCCTGCAGGGTTTCCCCCCAGAATCTTGAGGATCCCACGAGATGGAGGCACCTTCAGGGGCTCAAATGTAACCTCAGTAGTGAGCCTATTTTCCCTGCTCTCCAGCTGCACTCGCCCCTCCACAAAGCAGTGTGCTGCCAACCTGGAAGTCTTCCCTCTGACATCAGAACTGACATCAGAGGGAAGGCTTTCGGGTCAGTCACGTTCAGTGTGCAGGAACCTCATCCCTGCAAAGAAATAAGTGCGGCTGGAAGACAGGAAGGAGGCTGCTATCCTGTATGGGGCATGAACTTGGAATAAAGGAGGGAGCACGAACTTGGGACAAAGACTGGAAGGAGGGGGTAGAAATTTGGGACACAGAACGGAGGGGGCACAAACTTGGTACACAGAAGGGAGAAAGGAAGGGGGCACGAACTTGGGACATACGATGGAGGGAGGGAAAAAGATGCTGAGGTGGGAGAGAGAATAGAAAGGGAGAATTGTTGGGCCATGGGTGTGTGAGTGAGAGAGAGAGAGAGAGAGAAAGATGGTGAGTAGAATGAGGGAATGTAAGAAAGAATTGTTGGGCATTGGGAGGAAGAGGAGTGAGGTACAGGTGCATGGGGAAGAGAAAGTTGAGAGGGAGAAATGTTGGATATGGTGGTGGAGAGGGAACAGTGAGACAGATTGACAGGATGCACAAGGGAGGAACTTTGGACATGCTGATGGAGGGAATAGAGAAAGAGATGTGGCATAGTGCTGGTGAGGGGTGATAGGAGAAATGTTGGGTATGTGGCTGTTGGGCAGGGATGAAATATACTTCACATGGTCCGGGGGATGAGAGAGGGAGAAATGTTGGATGTGGCAGTAGAGGGAATGGGAGAGATGCATCCTGGATACCTCTCTCTTTCCCCAGTCCCTTTGCAGCAAGGGAGGAAATAAGAGAAAGAGAGATGATAGACAGTGAGAGAGATAGGGACACATGTTGCACATGGGGGTGGAGGAGAGAGGAAGAAATGCTGTGGGGAGAGGAAAAAGAGGGAGATTGATCTAGGATAGAAGGGAGGGAGGAGAGAAATGCTGGATCATGGTACGACGAACCAATGAATAGCAACCGCTTGAAGAAGAATTTGCAGAAGACAGGAAAGCAGGAAAAAGAAAAACTAGGACTAACTTGATGGAAAATCTCCAAACAACAAAGGTAAAAAAATGAATTTATTGACTCCTACAATATATAGTAAGTTTAGAAAATAATGTGCAGACAGGATTTTCAAATCTACCTGTTATTTTTCTTGAAAATTTGCTCACACAAAAAGTATTAACATCTGAGTATTTTTGAAAGTTTGGGGACAGAGTAGATTAGTAAAAAGCAACTGTGGATGTTGCACTAAAATGAACAGTTATATTTTAGGATATTTCACAAATAAGAACAGAGTTCTGATTGAAATAAGGGAAAGAATGGCCTAGTGGCTCAGTAGCACTTCCTTGCAGACTGACTTGTGGAAGGATTCCAGTTCAATCCCTGATCTGTTTCTGGGTCAGCTGAAGATATAAAGAGGCAACATTCACAGCCTCCAGGAGGGGAGGGAGTACTGCATAAGATTGGTCAGATTAAGGGTCCACTTTTGCAGGGCTTCATTAGGAGTCTTGGAGTATGGGACCGGAACCATTACAACAATAGTTTGTCAGAGAAGCAATATAAATTCTGATTAGGAATGAATGAAGGCTTATGGTGTCTGATCCCAGTCCTAGTTCTGATTTTGCTGAAAGTATAATGAAAGTAGAATAAACTGCCATATTTAGAATAAATACTTTCTGGCTGAAATTAGGTATCCAAACCTAAATTTATGCTTATTTTTTATTCTATATGAAGAAAAATCCTCCAGCAAGAAATCGAGGTCCCACCTTCCCAGTGGAGTTGCCAAAGCTTACTGTACCTGTGGCTGCAAAGTTGGCATCCTATCCCAATACTACAATTCAATCATTTTTTCCTACACAAGAGGAAAGACTTCCTTTGCTAAAGGCTATGAAGTACATTGAGACAAGTACCAAGGTATAAGTAAGTCACTTGTTTTAGTTCAGTATTACTTTTGCTATACTATCATAAATACTCAGTCACCTAATATTTCTTCATCAGCCTGAAGACCAGCAGGATTTGAAGGCCTCTCTGAAAAAATGCCAGTTACCAAACATAGAAAGAAAAGGAGGCTAGACTATAACTTCAGTATCCTGTTGAACGAGCTCAGTCTCGAGTATTTGGACATTCGAAAGAAATGATTTTAACCAGTGAAAAAGAAACCAGCCACCACTCAGGGTATAACAGATGCAGAGACCAAAATGGCTTGATTTGTGGATTCCTGAATTGCTGCAAATGATCAACAAAAGATTAATGAACTTCAAACACAAACCTTTATTCAAAAGATATTAAATGCTAAAATATATTTATTTTACAGCAAATCAAAATGCACTTTATACCAAACTGTATGATTTAATGGTCAGAATGGTTTGGGTGTTTTTAAACCCAATTACATATTTTTCAACTATATAAATGTTTTCTTATGAAGATTGTTCAAAACACTTTTGTAATTTATGTTTTGTATTAATTACAAAAAAATAGATGTTTATATATTTGCTGAACTTGAATTTTGTACATTTTATATTGCTGAGACTTGTATAATATTAACTTTGGAGCCAATCATAGAATCAGATTTGTCAGAATCAGTTATAGAAGTTGAATTCTGATGCTCCTTAAGATGTGCTTTCATCTAATGATGACAAAATTTAGTTTAAATAACTCAGAGCTGAATAAGGGGGCCTATTCATTAATTAACATTTTTTTTGGTAACTGTGCTGATCACAAACCATTTACATAAAGCAGCAGTATATTTTGTCATCACTGCATTAAATCTAAAGTTGCCTATGTAAAATGGGAGATGAGCTCATTTCCCCCATTCATTTACCTACAAAATATATAAAATTTAGTGCAGTCTGTTCATCACTCAACAGTTAGACTCTTGGAGGCAGGGTGGAATTAAGGGGCTAGCATACTGACCTAAAGAACTGTCATGTTAATTGCTTTGATCTCCCTGATCCAGGCCTTCCCCTTCCCCCCAGTGCCACATCACTGATTCTTCCCCTCCCCACCATCCCAA
The DNA here is from genome assembly GCF_902459505.1 of Geotrypetes seraphini. NCBI lineage: Eukaryota > Metazoa > Chordata > Amphibia > Gymnophiona > Dermophiidae > Geotrypetes > Geotrypetes seraphini. The sequence goes on from NC_047090.1 coordinate 161,042,863, forward strand.
TCACATCTCCTAAGCCCTTCTTAACCTTCTATTCCACCTATTTCTCCTACCAGCTAGTTGTCAAGCAGCACCACTCAAAAAGCACTAACACAAAAATAGGTTTAAAAAAAAAGTCCATAAATCAACCAGCTACTTCATTAACAGCCCCTTTTATCAAGCTGCACTAGAGGTTTTTAGCACAGGCCAGCGAGGTAAGTGCTCTGACACTCATAGGAATTCTATAAGCATTGGAGCATTTACTGTACCAGCCTGTGCTAAAATCCTCTAGCACAGCTTGATAAAAGGGGTCCTAAATACAGACGGGGTGGATCGGTAGCATTGGATGATGCTACTATTTGGGTTTCTGTCAGGTACTTGTGATCTGGATCAGTAACTGTTGGAAACGGGAAACTGGACTAGATGGACCATTCATCTACTGAGCTCTATCTCCCCTATTGACATTCCTTTTATCTGACATTTTCCATCTGTAACTTTCTACTGCAACATTTCATGTTACATCACAGCTCAAAAAATCTACCTGCCATGCCAACTGTTGTCCCATCTCTCTCCTCACTTTCTCATGTAAGCTACTTGAACATTCGGTTCACTGCCATTGTCTTGATTCTTATTTCAATCTATTCTTAATCCACTACCATCGGATCTGTCCTTCTATATTCTACAGAAATAAGCCTTATCAAGTCTCCAGTAATCTGGTCCTGGCCAATTCCAAAGGCTTTTATACATTTTCTTCTTGACTTATTTGCTGATTTTAACTATATTTATTACCACCTACTCTTTGATATGCTGTCTTCACTTGGATTTTGGGGCTTCTCTCCTATATTCTACAGAAATGAGCCTTATCAAGTCTCCAGTAATCTGGTCCTGACCAGTTCCAAAGGTCTTTACACATTTCCTTCTTGATATTTGCCAATTTTAACCATATGAGGGCCGTTCAAAAAGTACCAGACCTTTATTCATAAAAAATACTCAGATTCAGATACAACAATCTTATACTAATCTCCTTCAAAGTAGTCCCCTTGGGCTGCCACACACTTATTCCAACAGTTCTGCCACTGTCGGAAGCAGCACTGGAATGCCTCTTTTGAGATTGCTCGCAACTGGTCCGTCGCATTCTGCATGATGTCTTCTCTTGACTGAAAGTTGGTCCCTTTCAGGGGCCTTTTCAGCTTGGGGAAAAGCCAGAAGTCACAGGTAGCCATGTTGGGAGAGGAGGGAGCCCACAGATGTATTGTGTTTGGCCAGGAACTCCGTATCAAATTTGAAGAATGGGCAGGTGCGTTATTGTGATGGAGCTGCCACTTGCCGGCTGCCCACAGGTCCGGCTGTTTGCATCTCACAGCGTTATGAAGGTGACGCAGAACCTCTTGGTAGTACCCCTTGGTGATGGTTGTGCCGTGTGGTGCATACTTGTGATGAACCATGCCACTGGAGTCAAAGACGGTTAGCATGACTTTGACATTGCTGCAGACCTTGCTTTTTTTAGGCCTCAGAGATGTTGAATGCTTCCATTGTGATGACATCAACTTGGTTTCTGGGTCGTACCCATAAACCCAGGACTAATCGCCAGTGATCACTGTGCTGAGGAAGTTGGGATCACTGTTCACAGTCTCCAGCATGTCCTGTGGGATCTCCAAATGGAGTTGCTTCCGCTCAATTGTTAGCAGCTTTGGCACGAACTTTGCTGAAATTCTCAAGCCCAAATCCTCAGTCAAAATGGAATGAACGGATCCAACGCTGATTCTACAAGTTCTCTGATCGTGATTCAACAATCCTGCATCACCAGGGTCCTCACTTGGTCAATGACAATCTCATTTCTGGATGTTGAGGGCCTACCATAACGTACTTTACTCTTCACTGATGTGCGGCCATCTCTGGAGCGGTTGTACCACTCCTTTAACCCATTGCTTCGTCCCTGAAGGCCTGTTGAATCTTGTGGATCATTTCCACTTGGGAATCGCCTAGCTTTGCACAAAATGTAATGCAGTAGCATTCAACTTTTTCTGACATTTTGTCAAAAATGAAAATCGGACAGTGCTCACTTACACTTCCTCACTCATCAGCAGTCTGCTGACGACTGACAGCTTCTGTAGGCGGGAACAAATTCAAGCATGCGCATTAGGGTTGCCTACATACGTGCACCAAACCACGCCTCCCTATCTTTATTTGTTTGCACAAGAAAAATTAAGGTCTGATACTGAACAGCCCTCGTATTTATCACCACCTACTCTTTGATATGCTGTCGTCACTTGGATTTTGGGGTTCTGTTTTATCTTAATTTTCTTATTATCTTTCCTGTCACTCTTTTTTTTTTAAATTAAATATTTTATTGAGTTTCCAAAATATTTAACATTGCCATGTACAGATTTAGAAGCATACAATAAAACAGGAAAAGCACATACAGCTTACCAATACCCATAAACCATTATTTTACTCCACCCATCCTTCCAGTAAATAATCTATAAGACACAAATAAATATATACTTTCAAAATCCTTCCCTTATTTAAATAATAAAGTAATCCCTCCCTCCTCCCACCCACCCTGGATGTGAATAGAATTAAACCAAATTAAAGAGAAAAATCAATCATAATGCAGTCATAAAAGATGTCAACGGGCCCCAAACCACTTTTAAATAACTTACTATGCCCCATCAAATCTGCATTTTTCCTGTCACTCTTTAACCCCCCTCTTTTATAAAGGCGCGCGGTAACGGCCCCAAAGCACATAGAGATTTAAAGGGCTTCGGGGCTGTTGCCGCTAGCGCGGCTTTGTAGAAGAGGGGGGTAAGTGTATGCTGTGGTGGATCCTCTTCTACTGCATCTCACTATCAGTCATCCTAGCTCAGGGCTGTCTCTTGGAACCTATTTTCTCTCTATACTTATTCCCATGGTGATTTGATTTTCTCCCATGGTTTTAAGTACCATCTTTTTGATGATGACTCCAAGACTTACTGCTATATACCAGAAATTCTATTTCCTTGGCTTGTAACCGTGGGTCATCTTTGACTCCTTTCTCTCTTTGTCATACCTTTCTCTATAACATCACAAAAATTTGCCCCTCCCTTTCTGAGCACATTGCTAAAACCCTTATCTCAACCCACTTAGGTTTTTGCAAGAAACAAAAAAGCCCAAGTTAGAAAGTAAAAAAGAGAGAGCAACTGTGTTTCTTAAAGTTACTTCAAAACAGGTCTTGAGACCAGACTCTGGACAATAAACTGTGCCAGACAGTTAACAATACTTTGTCTCAAAGGTTGTCTCAAAGGAGGTGGTCCCCATCAAACCTTGAGCTTCTTATGTAGGAGATGGCAAGAGGGAGGGATATAGTAGGGGCTGCTGAGTGAAGAAAGTGCTATGGAGGAGTAGCCTAATGGTTAGTGCAGTAGCCTGAAATCAGGGGAACTGAGTTTGATTCCCATTGCAGCTCCTTGTGTCTCTGGGCAAGTCACTTAACCTTCCATTGCCCCAGGTACAAAATAAGTATCTGGTATGTAAAAATTGCTCCGATTGTAACTACTAAAAAGTAATATATCAAGTTCCATCCCCCCAAAGAAAATAAGCAAGCCAAAATTACCTTGCTGTGTGCGCTCCTATGTATATATACCAAGAAATTTGTAATTTTATTTATTTACTAAGCACTGCAATCATTGGCCTATTGCTTTAATAATTAAGGGACCCTTTTAAAAGCCGCAGTTGCGATTCCCATGTGGCAAGTGCAACACAGCCCATTCAATTCCTATGGGTCGCAGTGCAATTGCCAGGATTCGCTATTGTGGCTTTGTAAAAGGAGCCCTAAAAATGAACTGTGAATTAGCTATGTAATCATATCCCTCTGAAAAATATGTTTTGTTTTACATTACAAAAAAAAATTTAGAAAAAGGTAACAAAATTAAAAAAAGTAGTCACTGTGTTTTTATGGATTTATATAAGCAGTGTAATTTGCATTGTAGCAAATTTCAAAAGTAAATGCAGCAAGTTTTTTTTTATACCAACCTTTTTATAATTAAAATTTCCTGCAAAAGTCAATATTTTTAAAGTTTCTTGTATTACTCACTGTGGGGACCTTTTACTAAGCTACTGTAGAAAGTGGCCTTAGTATGTTTGTCCTGCATGCTAAAGCCATTTTTACCGCAGCTGGAAAAATGACTAATTTTCCATTTTCCCTATTATTGGCCATGCGCTAATATTGTCTTTAGCGTGTGAGCACTTATCAACTAAATCAGCGTGTGGTAATATAGCTGCGCACAGATATGTTCTCTCTCTCTCTGCCCCCCAGATGCACCCCATCTCCAGAAAACTTTGAAGCATTTTTTAGCATGCAGATTAGGAGCTTACCGCAGGATGCCTGACCTGCACCCCACGGAAAGCTCTCTTAAACTGCAGTAAGCATACACTAGCATTTACTGCAGTTTAGTAAAAGGACTCCTATGTATCACAGCAAGTAAACTTCCAATAACAAACTGATATCCAATGCAATAGGTGAGACATTTTAGAGCAGTGGTTCCCAACCCTGTCCTAGAGGTCCACCAGGCCAGTCGAGTTTTCAGGATAGTCCTAATGAATATTCATGAGAGAGATCAGCATATAATGGAGGTGCTAGGCATGCAGATCTGCTCCTTGCATATTCATTAGGGCTATCCTGAAACCCCAACTGGCCTGGTGGTCCTCCAGGACAGGGTTGGGAACCACTGTTCTAGAGGGGTAGGCAATTCCAGTCCTCGAGAGCCACAGTCAGGTCAGGTTTTCAGGATATCCATAATAAATATGTATAAGATGGATTTGCATGCACTGCCTCCTTGAGATGCAAATCTATCTCATGAATATTTATTGTGGATATCTTGAAAACCTGACCTGCCTGTGGCTCTCGAGGACTGGAATTTCCTACACTTGTACTAATGCAGAAGGTTCCACTCCAGAGTTTTCACTCTGCCTCTGTTGTACTTTACTGGGTTCTCTAGCTCCACCTTCAGTTAGAACTCAAGCACAAAAGCCATCCAATACACTTGAAGTAGAGGCACCTGTAGCAACAGGCTTAAACAAACTAAACAGTATCATTAACTGCCAGCACTGGCTTCAAAGGAGCTCAGAAACTACTCAATAAATTGAAATATATAAACAAATTCTTCCCAACCCACAAGGGCTGACAGAAATCCAATATTCAACTTGGAGAAGCATAAAACAGATTGAAACAGTAGACAGGTGCAGGAAGGACTGGGCAGGAGTCTAGAAGCACAGTTACTTACCGTAACAGGTGTTATCCAGGGACAGCAGGCAGATATTCTTGACTGATGGGTGACGGCATCGACGGAGCCCCGGTACGGACAATTTTAGAGTGATTGCACTCTAAGAACTTGGAAAGTTCTAGCAGGCCGCACCGCACACGCGCGAGTGCCTTCCCGCCCGGCGGAGGCGCGCGGTCCCCAGTTAGGATAAGCCAGCTAAGAAGCCAACCCGGGGAGGAGGGTAGGACGCAAGAATATCTGCCTGCTGTCCCTGGATAACACCTGTTACGATAAGTAACTGTGCTTTATCCCAGAACAAGCAGGCAGCATATTCTTGACTGATGGGTGACCTCCAAGCTAACAAAAAGAGGGATGGAGGGAAGGTTGGCCATTAGGAAAACAAATTTTGTAAAACAGATTGGCCGAAGTGTCCATCCCGTCTGGAGAATGCATCCAGACAATAATGAGATGTAAAAGTATGAACTGAGGACCAAGTAGCAGCCTTGCAGATTTCCTCAATAGGAGTGGAACGGAGGAAAGCCACAGATGCTGCCATAGCTCTAACTCTATGGGCCGTGACAGAACCTTCCAGTGTCAGTCAGGACTGAGCATAACAGAATGAAATGCACGCTGCAAGCCAATTGGACAACGTACGTTTAGAAACAGGACGTCCCAATTTATTCGGATCAAAGGACAGAAAGAGTTGTGGAGATGATCTGTGGGGCTTAGTACGGTCTAAATAGTAAGCTAAAGCCCGCTTACAGTCCAAAGTATGCAAAGCCTGTTCTCCAGAATGAGAGTGAGGTTTCGGAAAGAAAACAGGTAGAACAATGGATTGGTTGAGATGGAAATCCGAGACAACCTTAGGGAGAAACTTTGGATGTGTACGCAGAACCACCTTGTCATGATGAAAGACAGTAAAAGGTGGATCCGCAACTAGTGCATGTAGTTCACTGACCCTCCTGGCAGAGGTTAGAGCAATAAGGAAGACCACTTTCCAAGTGAGAAACTTGAAAGGAGTCGTAGCCAAAGGTTCAAACGGAGGCTTCATTAAGGCGGAAAGAACTACATTGAGATCCCAGACTACAGGGGGTGCTTTAAGAGGTGGTTTCACATTGAAAAGACCCCGCATGAATCTGGAAACCAAGGGATGAGCTGAAAGGAGTTTCCCATGAACTGGCTCATGAAAAGCAGCAATAGCACTGAGGTGGACTCTAATGGAAGTAGACTTGAGTCCAGAGTCAGACAAAGAAAGAAGGTAATCCAACAAAGTCTCCACTGCAAGGGACGTAGGATTATGATGATGAAGAAGACACCAGGAAGAAAATCTTGTCCACTTCTGATGGTAACATTGCAGAGTTGCAGGCTTCCTGGAGGCATCCAGAATAGAACGAATGGGCTGAGACAACAGAGTATCATTCGAAGTCAGCCCGAGAGATACCAAGCTGTCAGGTGCAGAGACTGGAGGTTGGGATGCAGAAGGATCTCCCGATGCTGTGTAAGCAGAGAAGGAAACAATGGAAGAAGAATAGGCTCCCTGGAACTGAGTTGAAGTAGAAGGGAGAACCAATGTTGCCTGGGCCATCGTGGAGCGATGAGAATCATGGTGGCCTGTTCCCTCTTGAGCTTGAACAAGGTTCGCAACATGAGAGGTAGCAGAGGGAAAGCATACAGGAACAGATTGGACCAATCCAGGAGAAATGTATCCGCTGCCAGACGGTGAGGAGAATAGAGTCTGGAGCAGAAGAGGGGCAGCTGGTGATTGTGAGGAGCTGCAAAGAGGTCTATCTGAGTGACCAGAAAATAACGGGAGTAGAATCCCTGCCCCTTTTGATCTAGAGGAACTTCCTCTATGGCGTTCAGAAGGAGGAGGGATTGAACCTCTTGAAGAAGGAGAGAAGACTGAGGAGTGTTCAAAGCAGACTCTCTTGGCAGGCTTTGGGTAGGAAGAGTCTGAAAGTTGAGAGAATAGCCGTGGCGGATGATGTTGAGGACCCACTGATCCGAGGTGATGATTTCCCAACGGCTGATGTAAAAAGCAAGACGTCCTCCTATGGGTCGTGGAAGATGGGCAGATGGTAGAACACTGGCTATGCCCTGGAGAACCAAGTCAAAAGGGTTGGGTAGACTTTTGTGGTGGAGGAGGCTTTACCTGTTGTTGCTGTGCTGGCCTAGGAGTTTGCCGTTGTTGTTGGCACTGACGTCTAGGCTGTTGAGGAGCCGGTGGCAAAGGACGAGCCACATAGCAGCATTGGTAGGCCGATTGTTGCCGAAAAGGCCGGGCAGGTGGGGTCTTCTTCTTAGTTTTTAGGAGAGTATCCCACCTGGTCTCATGGGCAGAGAGTTTTTGCTTAGTGGAGTCCATGGATTCTCCAAAGAGCTCATCGCCTAGGCAAGGAGCATTAGCTAGGCGATCTTGATGGTTGACATCAAGTTCTGAGACTCTGAGCCAAGCCAGACGACGCATGGCAACAGACATGGCCGTGGCTTGAGAGGTCAGTTCAAATGTGTCGTAGATCGACCGGACCATGAATTTCTGAAGCTGTAGAAGAGAGGAAGAACATTGGCGAAAGGCAGATTTCCTGCGGTCAGGGAGGTACTGTTCAAAAGCAGTCAGATTTTGAATGAGATGCTTCAGATAAAAAGAAAAATGAAAGGCATAATTCCCTGACCTGTTAGCCAACATCGCATTCTGGTACAACCTTTTTCCAAATTTATCCATGGCCTTACCTTCTCTGCCAGGAGGGACTGAGGCATACACACTAGCTCCTGTGGATTTTTAAAGTGTGGATTCCACTAAAAGAGACTCATGTGGAAGTTGCGGTTTGTCAAAGCCAGGAATGGGGATGACTTTATATAAGGAGTCCAATTTACGAGGGGCTCCTGGGATGGTCAAAGGTGTCTCCAGATTCTTGTAAAAAGTCTCTCTCAAGATATCGTGGAGGGGTAATTTCAGAAATTCCCTTGGAGGCTGATCAAAATCCAGTGCATCAAGGAACGCTTTGGATTTTTTGGACTCAGCCTCCAAGGGAATAGAAAGAGATTCACACATCTCTTTCAAGAAAGAGGTGAAAGAGGTAGCATCTGGCTTAGAGGATGGATCTAAAACAGAAGGATCCTCGTCACCCGATGAACACTTCCCCTCAGAGAGAAGAGGCTCTTCGGAGTCACCCCACAGATCAGGATCCCTAACTTGGAAGCTGCGATCCCAGGACTCCGGTATGGAGGGTTCCAGGTGTCGGGTTTTGTGTGTCGACTTACCCGACCTCAGAGAAGCGGTATCGGGAGATGTTAAGGGCTGTATCGGTGCCGAAGTTTGCACAGCCTGGTGTAGAGATCTCGGTTCCGGTGCCAGGACGGCATGGAGACTGAGGAAGCAGAATGTACCGGTACCGACAAAGTGGACGCGGACAATAGAGGCTGCTCCACTGTCGGTACCGGTGGCTCAGACCGGACCGGGACTGGAAGGTTTGGTGTCAATAAAGCAGGAAGGAGCTGTTGCAACTGCTCCTTAAGTTGCACCTGCAGGATGGCAGCAATCCGCTCGTCCAGCAAAGGCACCGGTACCGCTTTTTTCTTCTGCGGTACCTGCGGTGCCGCTCGACGCCCCGAGGATGAGGAACCAGAGATCGAGGGGCTCACCTCAATCGGGGCGGAGTGCTTCCGCGGGCGCCTCGAGGTCGGCAGGACTGGGCTCGCTGCTACTGAGACCGGAGGACGCTCCAGCGGGGAAAGCTTCTTAGCCGGCTTACCTGAAGGATGCGACGCTGGCGCGGTGTCGATGAGGTGGGTGCCGACTGAGACGGGGCCGATGCCGGTACCGTAGGTTCAGACATATCGGCACCAAATAACAACCGTTGTTGGATTTGACGGTTTTTCAAAGTCCGTTTTTTTAAAGTGGCACAGCGGGTGCAGGTGGATGCCCGATGGTCTGGACCCAGACACTGTAAGCACCAGTTGTGCGGGTCGGTGAGAGAAATGGGCCGTGCACACCGCTGGCACTTCTTAAACCCGGGTTGGGGGGGCATGAACGTAAAAACGGCTTCTGCCAAATCGAAGGCCGAGGTCTCGATGGTGGCAATAGGCCCCGCCGGGGCGAACCGAAAAAAATGTAAAGTTTTTTTTTTAAAAGAAAAGAAAAAGAGGAAAAAAGATTTCCTGAAGGTTTACGCGAGCGGGAAACGAAGAAAAAATTATTTTCAACAGCCGTTGAAAAGGACGCGTCTTCTTAGCTCCGCGGAAACTAAGAAACTGGGGACCACGCGCCTCCGTCAGGCGGGAAGGCACTCGCGCGTGCGCGGTGCGGCCTGCTAGAACTTTCCAAGTTCTTAGTGTGCAATCACTCTAAAATTGTCCGTACCGGGGCTCCGTCGGTGCCGTCACCCATCAGTCAAGAATATGCTGCCTGCTTGTCCTGGGATAATGCCTGTTTTCTACTGGAAAAGAGCTTAGTAGGGTAAGTACACAATCTCTTTATGTTATTCCACATCTATTCTAGATGGTGTTTATCAGAGGGAAGCTCCATATTGACTAGAGCACACTACAGGAGTAGGCAATCACAGTCCTCAAGGGCCACAACCGAGTTTTCAAGAGTTCCACAATGAATATGCATGAGATTAAGTTGCATGGTCTCTGCACTGAGCATGAATACGGGAAAATTGAAAGGTATATGGGGGAGGTGGGAGAGAAATAAAAATTGTCAATTGGGGTACACAGGGGAGGTGGGAGGGAAGTAAAAGATTTTAGAGTTGGCTGGAACAGAAGGCAGGAGGGATCCCATCGCTAGATCACCAGGTCTTATGGCAGGCCCGCTGGAGGCCTTCAAAGCATCGGGAGTGACAGACAGGGGACAGGGCAGGGTGGACAGGATGCAGAGCCTGGCAGCGCAGGGAGGGAGGGAGGGAGGCTGGGTGCAGAGCCTGGCAGGGTATTTGAATATTAACCCTTCCAGTTTATATTCGAGTTAACCCTTTTTCCTCATCTATTGTGGGGGGGAAAGGACTACCTCAGCTTATATTCGGATTGGTTTATATTTGAATATATATAGTACATAACATAAGATAACATCATGTTTCTAGACCGCATAACCATAAATTCAACACGGTTTACAAAAGATTATAAATAAAGATTTTAATTTAATTCTTATATACCGCTAATAACCGTGAGGTTTCTAAGTGGTTTACAAAAATGATGCATTAAAAGATACAATAAATAAAAATAAATAAAATAGATACTTGGAAATTCCCTAACTGTCCCAAAGGCTCACAATCTAACTAAAGTACCTGAAGACACAATTTATGAAGAGTAAAGATAAAAATATAAAGACAGAGGTAGAGATAGAGATAGAAATGAATATTCCAACATGATGGCGGCCAGTTAGGTCATCTTCTGTGCTGTCTCCCTTATCCTGCTTTTGTTTTTGTTTTATTTTGCCTTTGTTGATTTTCTTTTAAATTTCTTTTTTGTTGGTTTTTTGTTCTGTCTCTGCTGTTTTCATTTGGGACTTCCAGTCTCATTGGTGTTTACTTCTTTTGAGCTCACCTACCGATTTCCAGTTTGACAGTTGCTCCGATCTGGCAGCTGAGGGAGCCGTTGCCTGATGCCTGAATGGTTCTATGGTGGCAGTTAAGAGTTGAAGAATTGGGTCCTGTTTCTTTTCGTGTGGATGGGAGAGTTCTGGCTTTCGGCTCCTTGTGTTCATGTCCAGCCACTAGAGGAGAGGAGTGTGGGAGCACTGCTTCGCCCCCTCCTGAACCAGCATAGGACCAGCTCCGTTGAATTCAAGCTGCAACAACGGCGTGCTGAGGGCAGATGAAGGCGGGAGCCAGCCCACGCCGCCACGGAGGGACTACATCGGACCGGCATGCAGGTCGGTCGAGTCAGCTCGACCTCCTCCCCGTTACCAGCAGGGAGAGGAGATTAAATCTTTTCTCCCTATTAGGTTGTGGGAGAGGTGGAGCGGTGATCGCACTCCTCCTGAGCGGGCTGGTGAAAAGATGTCAGCCCGCTGCTTGAAAGCAATCTTTTTTTTTTTCCCCTGCTGGGTCATGAGAGTGGCAGAGCGGTGCTCACACGCCACTCCTGAGCTGACACTCTTTAATATTAATATGAAGATCTACATGCGGTGGAACTGTGACCAGGTGCCCTGCTGGAGAGGGGCTCCCGATACTGCTGCTGGTCTCGGTGAGCCGTTAGCACCGCTTCTTTTAAAGTGTTCTCCTCTGCTGGATCAGGGGAGGGGTGTAACTGATCAGGTGCCCTGCTGGAGAGGGGCTCCCAATACTGCTGCTGGTCTCGGTGAGCCGTTAGCACCGCTTCTTTCAAAGTGTTCTCCCCTGCTGGATTGGGGGTGGAGTGTAACTGTGATCAGATGCCCTGCTGGAGACGGAAATATTTTGAAATGAGATAAGTTTTCAACTGGGTTCTAAAATGTTTATAAGAACAAGCTGTAAGCAACAACAATCAAAATTCTTTATTGTGGGAAGCTGCAGGATATGCTAATGCAGACCTTATTTGTGCATACTGGCTTAAGAAAGATCTCTTGCAATATGAGGCATCACCAATTCACATTTTTTAATATTTTTTACCAGCGTTACAAGAAAAGCACAAATGGTTTACACCACTTTACAGTAAATGGAGAAAAAGGTGCTGTATCCTACCATTCTAAAAATATTTCACGCCAAGTGCTAGAAAATTCTTGACTGCTCGAGGCTGCACAAGACTTGTTAATGCATTGGAGGAAATTACATCTCGACCTATCCAATGATCCTTCGATTGGTGGATCTAAGCCGATATTGACTGTGATGTGTTATTTTTATCTGCTTTCATATTTAGTTACTAGACTGGATGATATACATACCAGGGTACTAAAAGAACTCAGACATGAAATTGCTAACCTGCTGTTACTGATCTGTAACCTGTCACTAAAATCATCTGTAGTACCTGAAGATTGGAGGGTGGCCAATGTTAAAACGATTTTTAAAAAGTGCTCCAGGGGAGATCCAGGAAATTACAGCCCAGATATAGACTAGCATGGTTTCAGCAGAGAGAGATATTGCCTCACCAATTTTGCTTGACTTCTTTGAAGGTGTGAATAAACATGTGGATAAAGGTGTGCCGGTTGATGTAGTGTATCTAGATTTTCAGAAAGCTTTTGATAAAGTTCCTCATGAGAGGCTCCAGCGAAAATTAAAGAACCACGGGATAGGTGGCAAAGTTCAGTTGTGGATTAGGAATTGGTTATCGGATAGAAAACAGATGACAGCATTCCAAGGAGAGGAAGGACCTAAGCTTGAAATTCCCCAAATTATTGGATTCATGACCACTAGGAGGCATAAGGTAGTGGTAGTTGATGATTCCCTTCTGAGGGGTACAGAAGCATCCATCTGCAGACCAGACATGATATCACAAGAGATATGCTATCTGTCTGGTGCTAAAATTCAAGATGTTACAGAGAGCTTGCCAAGACTCATCAAGCCTGATGACTTATCAGATGCTACTCATCCACACTGACACATACTGCCAGATACCCCTGTAAATGTATCAAAAGTGACTTTGTGGCTCTGGGAGAGAAGGTGAAGCAGTCAGATGCGCAAGTGGTATTCCCATCCATACTCCCTGTCGAGGGTAAAGTCCAGGACAGAGAAGCTCAGAGCTTGGAGATGAATGGGTGGCTATGTGGATGGTGTCAAGAGTGTTTTTGTTTCCTGGGCCATGGGATGATTTTTCCAAGGGCTGCTGAGCAGATATGGTATGCATCTATCAAAGAAGAGAAGTGTCTTTGGCAGCAGGCTGATTAATCTACTGAAGAGGGCTTTAAACTAGAAGTGATGGGGCAGGGTGATCAAAGCCCCCAGGTAAGTAAATCACTGAATATCTCTACACAGAAGGGAAAAAGGAGCAATGTCTGGAAAGCAGTATATACTAATGCTCAAAGTATGGGAAACAAGATTCTAGATCTAGAAGCTGTGATGAAAGAAGATGAGTTAGATATAGTGGCGTTCATGGAGAACCATGACTGGGATGTAGTTATACCGGGCTATAATCTGTTCATTTAAGATGGGGGACTAGCATTATATGTTAAAGATCTGCAAGGAAGTGCCCAAGCCTAACTGCAGAAAAATGTCTGTTGAAGTTGCTGGAGCCATGGCAGCCCCTGATGTCAAACCAAAATCTATAAGTCATGCAAAGCAATGGTCTGATAAGATTAAAAAAAAACCTGTACAGATTTCAGCAGGCTGGATATAGGGACGAAATAGATTATAAACAAGTGAAACGTGGACATGGTAGATCGCTGGCCAGAAACAGGGTTTGTGAAGAAGCTTCAAAGGCGGAACAATACTTTCTATCATGACAGGCAACGAGAATGTGAAGATAAAGTTCATAAAGTGTATGCCTATTAAACTTGTTTCTGTTTGTGCTGTAAAACACTATTTATGATGTTTAGAAAACAAGCTATTAAATAAGATTATTAAGTTGCCTTATATGGAAGTACTGAAAACATTTGTGTGAAGGTAATCTCATAAAGAGTGAAGAAAAAAAGAGATCTTATTAAAGCCACACAATTGCAGGATCTGCAGGGAAAGGAAAAGGCACTGTGGATCAATTTGGAAATAGGGAATGGTGAATATATTTACACTGGTGTGATATACAGGCCTCCTTCACAGATGGAAAACGTAGAGAGATTTAATAGTAGACATTCAGAATATAGCTAAAAAAGGGGAAGTCTTGCCAATAGGTGATTTTATCATACCGGATGTTGATTGCAGGGTCTTCTAGATCCTAGATTCTCTACAAGGAGAACTGTTCCAGCAGTTGGTAATGTAACCCACTCAGGAAGGGATCATACTGGACTTAGGCCAAGATTCACTAACTGCTTGATCCTGGGCCAATCCAAGGCAGGCCAACTGATTCACAAATGGGGGCGATGCAAATGAGGGTGATCCTTGAGCATGCGCAAAGGAAGAGCTGGAAACTTTGACATGCAGCTCCTTATTGGTAAGGCCCGACTTAATCCAAGTTTATTAAAGTTTCCAAGTTTATTAAATGTCTTGATTTATCGCCTATTCACATTTCTAGGCGATGTACAAATTAATATCATTTACAATAAATACAAATACAAAAAAGAAAAATTAAACCTTAAATGGGATTTAACTGACAATACTAAAACATAAGGAAAATTATTTAATTCAAGGGTTACATACAGTTATTATGTTTAAAAATTCAAGGGAAATACATTAGGATGGGTAAACAATAAATTCAAAGAATTAGCTTGACAAGCAGAGAGATTTAGTCAGTAGTGGACTTAATCATTAAATGCATCTATAAATAAGAAGCTTTTAAGAAGAGCTTTAAATTTTCCTAAATTTTTTTCTAGTCTTAGGTAGAGTGGGAGGTTATTCCAGGACTGAGGGGCTGTTATAGAGAAGATTGTGGTTCGTCTTGTATTGATGACTTTCAATGAGGGGATAGCTAAGAGATGTTGATCCTGTGATCTGAGAGATCTAGAAGAAGTATACGGTATTAATACTCTATAGATAAAGGCAGGAGTTTTAGATTCTAAAGTTTTATGTGTAAGTAAGCATTGTTTGTAAATGATACGGTGTGCGACCGGAAGCCAATGTGCTTTCTTGAGTAAAGGTGACACATGGTCAAATTTTTTAGCATTATATATAATTTTAATGGAGGCGTTCTGTATTATCTGTAATCGTCTAATTTCTTTTTGTGGCAAACCAATAAATAGGGAATTGCAATAGTCGAGTTTAGAAATTACAAGAGAATGAAGTAGGATATTCAGAGATTGAGTACATAAAAATTTTGATATAGAACGAATCTGACGGAGTCTGTAAAAGGTTGACTTGACCACTTGGCTTATATGGTCATGAAAAGATAATTTGTTGTCAAATATTACTCCTAAGATCCTAATGTTTTTGGCCATTTGCAAAGGAATACCCTTAATAGATATAGGAGAGGAAAGTGTTTCGTCTTCTTTCCATGGAAAAAACATAGTGTTAGTTTTCTGGATGTTTAAAGATAATTTATTACTTTCAAGCCAATATTGGATTTGATCCAGTTTGTCATTAATTATTACTATTTCATTTGGATTTTTGGTATTAATTGGGTGTAATAATTGTATATCATCTGCATACGCGAATACTGTAAATCCTATGGACTGACATAATGTCATCAGAGGAGCTAAGAAAATATTAAATAGAATAGGCGATAATATTGATCCTTGTGGGATTCCATAGGGAAGTGAATAGCTTTTTGATGTTGAATCGTTGAAGGAGACAGTTGAAGAACGGTTATTGAAGTACGATTGAAACCAGAGCAAAACTTGATCGGTTAAACCGATTGTCTTAAGTCTATTTATTAAAAGACAGTGATCAATAGTGTCGAATGCAGATGATAAATCAAGGGAAATCAAGATTAATGCAGGAAGAGGCGGTCGGAGCATACAGCGAGTGATTTCCTGCACTTGCCGGCATTCCGGCTGCTCTTTCCTGCCTCTCCTGCTGCCCTCTTCAGTCTCCCCCATGAAAAACAGTATTCGGGGGGGGGGGGGGGGGTTCAAGATTCACAGGGGTTCCTGGAACAGAATCCCCGTGAATATCGGGGAGTAGTGTATGTTAATTGTTGATAAAAATTTATAAACAAAGCCCTGCCAGCTGAACATCTCTTTCTCTAGTTCAGCAGCCAGAACTTTGATTTATAAGGAAGGAATAAGCTAAATATTGTAGTACTGATGCTTGTATTGATGCTGTGGGATAGTAGTAGTGGGGACATGGGGGGGGGGACAGACAGTGGTTGTGGGGATGGGGCAGGGACGGGGGTCAAATTTTTTCCCCTGTGCCATTCTCTAATTCACAGCTGAAGTGCTGGGAGCAGGACCACAGAAGACAAACATGAATATGGATGGAGGAGTGATAGAATCTGATCTATTTTCAAAGGATTGTGTTTGTGAGGAGCTAGCTAAAATAAAAGTAGACAAAACGATGGGACCAGATGGTGTACATCAGAGGGTGCTGAAGGAACTTAGTGAAGTTCTGGTGGCTCTGCTGACTTGACATTTTCAACGAGTCTCTAGAGTCAGGGGTGGTACCAGAGGACTGGAGAAGGGTGGATGTGGTCCCTCTACACAAAAGTGGAAGTAAGGAATTACAGGCTGATAAGTCTGACTTCTGTGATAAGCAAATTAATGGAAATGCTTTTAAAACAGAGAATGGTGATTTCTGAAATCCTGTGTATTACAGGACCAGAGGAAACATGGAGTCACTAGAGGTAGGTCTTGTCAGACACATCTGATCAATTTATTTGACTGGGTGACCAGAGCATTGGACAGAGGGAGTGTACTAGATGTGGTGTATGTAGATTTTAGCAAATCAGACATCTAGTAAATAAACTGAGTGCCCTCAGAATGGGTCAAGAACTGGTTGAGTGGAAGGCAACAGAGGGTAGTGATCAATGGAGATTGCTCTGAGGAAAGGGATGTTACCAGTGGTGTGCCTCAAGTTTCTGTTTTAGGCCTACGCTTTTTAACATTTTTATAAATGATATTGCTGCAGGGTTGTCGGGTAAGATTTGCCTCTTTGTGGATGATACCAAAATCTGCAATAGAGTAGACACCTTTGGGCGATAATGGAGATTCCTGTGGCACTCCTGATAGGTTACTCCAAGAAGATGAATATTGCCCAGCCGAATAGACGATATGACCTATTTTGCAAAAGCCTTTGAACCACTTCCAAAAGTTCCCAGAGATTCCAATAGTATCTAAGCAGAACAATAAGATCTCATGATCTACCAGATCAAAAGCGCTACTTAGATCTAATTGAAGAATCAAAACACTTGAACCTAAATTGAACTGCCTATAGAGATAATCCATTAACAATGCAAGAACTGTTTCTGTACTATAACCGGAACGAAATCATGACTGATGATCATGAAGGAAATCAAATTTATCTAGATATTTTACCAAATCCGCATTTACCAGTCCCTCCATCAATTTTGTAAACAGTGGAATACTGGCTAAGGTTCTATAATTGGTTTCACAGATAAGGGTATATAACTGATTTCACAGGCTCTTTTAGATTTTTTTTACAATACTTCATATATAACTTAAAGAAAAATGACCATTCTGGAGAGTTAAACTGTGTCCAATTCATATCTGCTCTCGAACCCTCCACCAATTGCATCATTTTTAATCAGTGAACTGAAATTAGATATTAACAGGATCATTTTATTTTTTAAAAATTCAGCAAGAATATCCGCAGTTGACATGCAATTCATAGTCGAGTGCTTTTTTGCTTCTGTATCAAATAAGTTGTTAACTAATTTAAACAATTCTCTACTATTAGTATTAGCTGCTTCAATTTTTGGGGCATATTTTACTTCATTTTTCTATAATTAGAGTTTTATAATCTTTCAATTTCCATCTCCAATTATCTCTATCCTCCTGTTTTCCTGATTTTAACCAGAGTTTTTCCATTTTCCATAATTTCCTTTTATAATCTAATAATTCCACATCATACCATTTATTTGTAGATCTTATTTTCTTAGAATAAGTCTTTAAAGGTGCAATGGTATCTAAAATCTGTTTACAAGAACTCTTCCACTCAGTTAAAAAAATTTCATCAGAATCCAACCCAGATTTTAATTCATAGTATGCCCAAAATTCTACTGGATTTACAGTTCCTCTACTAACAATTGTAATTCTATTTTTAGGATTTTTCTCATTTCAGGGTTTGATTAACTTTTCCTGCCATCTTATGTCTAGATCAGTGGTTCCCAACCCTGTCCTGGAGGAACACCAGGCCAATTGGGTTTTCAGGCTAGCCCTAATGAATATGCATGAAGCAAATTTGCATGCCTATCACTTCCATCATATGCAAATTTCTCTCATGCATATTCATTAGGGCTAGCCTGGAAACCCGATTGGCCTGGTGTTCCTCCAGGACAGGGTTGGGAATCACTGGTCTAGATCACACAAATGGTGGTCAGACCAGATGGAATCAGTCCAAATTGATTCATAAAAATAAATTTTAGGTTTAACCTTATCTTTAGAGGAAAAGGTAATTAAATCAAGATGATGGCTTTTTTGAGATGAACTATGAGTACACTTTAAAGCAGATTCCACCACTAGGGAATTAATTTTTTTTAAATTTATTTATATACCACTTATATCCTAAGTGGTATACATTCAGGTACTTTATCATATTTCCCTATCTGTCCCAGTGAGCTGAAACTCTAGTATACCTGGGGCAATGAGGGGATTAAGTGACTTGCCCAGGGTCACAAGCAGCAGTGAGGGATTTGAACTCACAGCCTCAGGGTGCTGAGGCTGTAGCTCTAACTCCTGCGCAACACACTCCAATGTATCCTCATGCTGGGCTTAAGCAAACACTCTAAGCCACACACTCCCCATAGTGTTGCAATTAGGTTCTGTCAAACCCAAGACATTTTTGTATCCTGTACATGTATCAATTTTCTTAGGAGCAATTTGTACTGTTAACGGAGCCTCCCAGTTTTTGAAAAGAGAATCTTTCATAACTCTATGAAAAGGTACACTAAGACTCTCTAGGAGAGTCATAATCCAGTATCCTCAAAGAGCCCTGAGCAAAGCTCCTCCTCCATCTCCAATTTGAAAGGTATTGCCTGAGCCAATTCACAAAGGTAGGAAATATGCTCTCTGGAGACTTAGTGAAATGGCTCAATCAATACCTTTCAAATTGGAGACGGAGGAGCTTTGCTCAGAGCTCTTTGAGGGTAGTGGATTATGACTCTCCAAGAGAGTATTAGTGTACCTCTTCATAGAGTTATGGAAGATTCTCTTTTCAAAAACTGATACCATGTACAGGATACAAAAATGTCTTGGGATCACTTTTGGTTCAGAGGGCATGCCATAGAACATCTCGGCTGAGTTCTGCTCTGACTCCCAGGAGCTGTTAGCATCCAACTCTTCAAAGTACTCCTCTTGTGGAGTATAGGGAAGAGTGTGCCAATGGGATAATTAGCTTTATGTCGAAGAGTGTAAAGTGTCTTCTGACTCAGTAGAGATTTCCCCTGCTGATGTCAATACATGCATTGGTCAGGTCATGCTGACCCTGATGGTCAACATGAAACTGGTGTACAGGACTTCTCCCGTGGCTGACACTCCAATGTATCCTAAGGTTGGGCTGAGGCAAACACTCTAAGCCTGAAACTGTGTAAGTAATAGCACTGAAAGCTCTTCTTTGAGCGTTGCCCAGATCTCATGGAGAGGTGTTGGACCCCAGTGTGGAGGCAGCCTAAGGCAATGCCTGCCTAGACTTGGGAGATCTAGAGGTCTCTGAATGCTGCAAAGTGATAAGTTGGATGGAGTACATTTACTAAGGCACTGATACTTGTGCATCAACAATGCCAACACAGAACTGCCAGCAGTATGCCTAGAGGGAGAATGATGATGCTTCTTAGCTTTTTCATGTGTCTGGACCCTTGCTGCATGAAGCATAGAAGACCAAAAAGTGGAGCCTTGGTACACCTGATGTTGATGCCAACACAGGTTTCAAACTGGATCCTGTGGGCTTTAAGTGACCTCTTTTGCATATGCAGAGTTCACAATGAATAGCTTGATGCTCAGAACCCAAGCACTGAACGCACCAGTTATGGGAATCAGAGCTTGAAATTGACCTACTGCACCGAGTACATTTCCCAAAGCCACCCAGCACCCTTTAACATGGAAGGAAAAATGGCTGCTATGATGTCAAAAGACACAATGACCCAGGGAACTCTAGGGGGTATACCGAAAATCATCAACACTCCCTAAGGAAAGAAAAGCTTCAAGGGCCCTGGAGACCTAAAAACATCAAATCTGGGGGGGAAAAAAAAATAAAAATTTACAAAATTGAGGTAAAACATGGAACAAGAACAAAAAAAAAAAAGGAATGCATCATAAAGCATTTGCACACTGAGAATAAAAAGACATCCTCTATTCTGTGGAAAATGTTAGTCCTGCACTTGAGTGTGGGGGCACTACCTGAAAGACTTAGTATGACAGTGCATTATGTTAATGTCCACTCTGGGTTCCATGGATGTCACCAATATGCACGATTATGCCTGCTTGTCCTTGGGAGAATATGCAACTATACTATTATTCCTACCTAGGGAATTTTAGATCAACTAGAAAGCTGTAACAGTATACATATGTTACAAAAAGTATCACCTGACACCTCTAGTATTTAAGTATTTTTTTTTAAACAGCAAGGCAAAATGTTAGAAAGATATATAAGCTTACATCAGGATTTTTGTGCAAATATATAACATATATTGACAACAGCAGGGAACTATCATACTTCCAAATGATTGGTTGTATAGTTCTAATGCATTGTCTCATTTTCAGAGATCAATAGAAAAGAGGCTGGACAATAATATAACCATGTTTATTCTGAGTTCAAAAGTCACTCAACTGAGCCACATGTTTATTATTCCTTCCATAGTTTTTTTTAAAAAAGGCATTACAGCTAATGCTGCTTTAATACCAAAGGCTTGAAGGGCACTGAAAAGTTTGCATTTAGAGATGTGATCAACTGCACTGAACAACTAGGCATGGTTAAAGGGTTCATTTAAAGTCACTACAATTAACACAGTAGTGTTATGGGTTTTAAGTTACTGTTGAGCCATCACCAAAATAAACATACAAGGAACCTTATCATTCCTTCTTCAGGCACATTTTGTGGGCATGAAGGAAATATGCATACACAAAAAATCAAAGTCTTCATTTGTTAACCCAGAAATGTTATACGAATATTGTGCATGTAAACAGAATTGGTTGGATGTCTAAGTTATTAAAAACTGTTCAAGTTGAAATGAAGTCTGGACTGACAAGAAAGAGGCTTATACGTTGTTTGCACTATGTAGTTAACAGCATACAAACCAAACTGTAGTTAAATCTAAATGCAAGATGTGATGGATGGGTGGGAAGTGAGAGTCTACAGTTGAACTAGTCATGGTGCAATATGCAGTTGCTTACTAACCCCCCCCCCAAATGGCATTGTGATTATTACAGAACCATGAGGTACAGGATCCAAAGCAATGCAGAGAGAGGGGGTAGAATGGAGGTATAAGATTTCCAGATTGACTGACCCTGTTCATTTTAAATGCCATATCAAAAAGGTAACATATATTACTTATGTGAAATCATATAAGGAATTTCTTTTACAATGTAAGTATTACTTTTGTACCAAACATTTAATTCCAAGGATTAAATACAAATCAATACAAAACAGAGTAAACAAAGAACCCTGCATAATTCAAGATAGTTTAATATTAATATTTGAATTAGAAATATCACTACTCATCTTCAAAGATGAATGACTAGTGTAATGATCCATTCCCCCAATCACCAATTTACATTATTTGTACATATAATATAGAGGTCATTGCAATTGGAAACAATATCAAAATAAATGTTTAATAGATACAAAGGATATTCTCTCAATGGAGGTTTTCCAGGAGTCCTCAAATACCCATTTTAAAATAATTTCTCAACTAGCATTAAACTATTTAAGTGCAAACAATTTATTTTTTTAAATCTATGATTGCAGCATCCATCTTCCTGAATTACATTTTCAAGTCAGAAAATGACGACTTTGTCCACAAGTGCATTCCAGGCTGTCTTCTAACCATTTCTGGTTAAACAATATCAGTGCAAAGTACACAGTGGTGAAACACTAACTTATACCTATCTATCTCACTGGGATATTTCAAAAAAACATTTTATTTTACACTATGTAGGTCATTAAATTACAGCAAATGTCAAAAGTATAAGGCAAGAAAACTATATATATATATTTTTTTTGCTGCAACACCAAAGTATTTTTAAAGGTAAATGTGTCTTTGGCTAAGCAGTCTAGAAATCTTACTAAATAAAGAACCCATTTCCATACTTCCTCTACCAAGAATCGTTTGATTCACAAGGAATGCCAAATTTACACACTGTCATTTTCTAATCTTGTTGCTCTGTGGCTGAAGAAAAGCTCCTGGCTCCACTGTCATTACTTCTTGTCCTGTGGCCAGTGTTTTGCTAGCAGTAGTGTGTTGGCTATACTACAGTCCCACTTGGAGAATTGGCTTGGTTTTGGGATGACAATAAACCCTGCAAACAAAGCAGTTTATATTAATCCAGCAATGATCCTGGGCATTTTTTTTAAAGACACTGTAAAATGTTATAAATATTATGGCACATTAGCTTTTATTAAGGAAAAGCAAACATTTTATTTAAGTTCTGCATACGTGGTCTCTAGTCAGGCACCATTTTTAAAAAGCATTCCAAACTAACAGACTTCAGTTAAAATGTACTTTCAGTTTGGCACATCACTAGTTAGGAGGTTCGAGGGAGATATGACAGTATTCAGGTTAAGGAGGTGTTATTAAAATATTACACTGTATTTTTCAAAAGTATCTTCTGTCCAATATATGAACTTAACTACAGAAAAATAAAGAAGAATCACTGAATTCTTTCATCAATGAAAACTGGGCTTGCCTTTTACATTTTTCTCAGTAATTGTGAACACTAGACAACTTCAGAATAAGCGTTAAAATGTACTACAGTATATATCATGAACACAACACCCCCCCAAGAGCCTTCAAGTTCTTGGTAATTCTACTTTAATGATGGACCTATATATAATGGAGGTTATTGTTTCTTGGCTTTCTTGCATTACTTTCAAATACATTTTTAAAATGCTACAGTAGTTTCTAACAAACACAGAAACAGTACTGTTGTGCTGGACCAGTGGCAATGATGTACACTGCCATGCAAATGGACCTGGACTTGACTAGTGGCTAAAATCTTCCAATCCCCATCATCATAACAGGAGAGGGAGGTAAGTCATCCTGTAATAAGCATATAATGGTCGCTTAGGGCTCCAGCCAATGATTGAGTAACCAAGTTAAGATGGATATAAAATAGGGGAAAATATCCACAAGTAGTTTTGAATGGAGGTTCATAGTTCCAGATGGCACCTACTGTTGTAACAGAGATCAAAGCTCAAAGAACAGGAGTCAAGCATGAAGTAAGAACATCCCCCTCTCCCAATAGAAGACAGAAAACATAAAAGGTAGATAAAAATCATATCTAGTCTGCCCATCCATGCCACATCTTTTATAAATATGTGGAAAAACTTGTCAGTCCAAAGGCCCAGGGGTACTGCATATGGGATTTCTAGATTGCTTTTTCATAGGGCCAGTAAGGAGCAAGGATGCAACAAAACCAGCTTTCATTGTCCCTGGTTATTACTGGAATGCCTTGGAATACGAACAGGAGAATCTGCCTTCACAACCATGAATAGCAAAAAAACAACAACAAAGGTGACCAATGGTGTTTAGTCTCTTTTTAGTGTGATCGACTCGACACGATTGTGTTTCATCTCACAAGGGGCCTGCCTCAGGAGTCTTGTAGTTAAGTTGTGATAGACAGAATCACAATGCCCTTTTACTCATCATGGAAAGTACTGCTAGCTTGAAGACATGGAGCAGTACATGTTGGTTCTTCAAGCTAGCAGCACTTTCCGTGACGAGTAAGAGAGCATTGTGATTCTGTCTATCACAACCTAACTACAAGACTCCTGAGGCAGGCCCCTTGAGGGCCAAAACACGATCTTGTTGAGTCAATCACAATAAAAAGACTGAACACCATTGGTCACCTTTGTTGTTGTTATTTGCTATTACTGGAATGCTTCATTATAAGGAGGTGAGAAACAGAAGGAAAAAAACCCAAACAAACCTAGTGCTTTGCCCAAGAAAATGGACTTTTATAAAACTATCCTCCCAGAGGAAGGCTACTTAAATGGTCTTCGCCATAAAGTGTATGAGGACAGACCTAAAGATCTCAATATGTATACAATAAAACCTTGGATTGCAAGTAACTTGGTTTGCAAGTGTTCTGCAAGACAAGCAAAACATTTTATTAAATTTTAACTTGATATACAAGCAATGTCTTGCAATTCGAGTACATACAGTATACACACAACTGAGCCAATGGTTATTCTCTCCTCTGATGCTGCGGGAGTGTAGTGACTGTTCTAAATGAGCGAGGTTTTGCAAAACGAGTACGTATAGTATTTTGTATTAAAGTTTTTGGGTTGTGGAACGAGTCGTCTGAGTTTCCATTATTTCTTATGGGGAAATTTGCTTTGATATACGAGTGCTTTGGATTACAAGCATGCTTCTGGAACGAATTATGCTCGCACACCAAGGTTTGACTGTACTTTGGAGGCAAAGCGGGAGAGGAGCAATATGATAGAGATGTTCAAATACCTATGTGGCAAGTCTCTTTCAATTGAAAGAAAGCTCTAGAGCAGTGTGTCGCAAACTTTTAAAGCTGCAGCGCACTAATCTCAGGGCTTGGGCTGGAGGGCACCTGAAAATGCACAGATGTACTCCAGCTGTGGCCCTGCGCCTCCTATCACCACTGGTGGGGGATGCTGCAGAAAGAGAGGTGAGAAGGAGTGGAGGTGCTGGAGAGGAGGAAGAGGCATAGGCACCAGCTCACTGACTACAGGACATGCATCTCACCAGGCAGTAAGCACCTCTTCTCACTGGCATCTCAGGGCACACCTGGAATCTGCTGGGGCATACAGTTTGCAATACACTGCTCTAGAGTGAGAGGGCATAGGATGAAGGGGAAAGGGGACAGACTAAGAAGTAACCTCAGAAAATATTTTTTCACAGAATGTGCGAAATGGCCTTTCAGTGGAGGTGGTGGAAACAAAAAATGTATCTGAATTCAAGAAAGCGTGGAATAAGTACATTGGATTTCTAAGGGAGAGAAAAGGATAGTAGATAGCATGGATAGGCAGACTAGATAGGCCATATGGTCTTTATCTGCCTTCATTTTTCTGTATATGGCTAGGAGCAAGCAAATAGTGCAAAATTTTATCCACAATAGGGGGGTAGGGCTTTTGGAACTACATGCAAGTTAGAATTTTCAAAGCTATGGAAATATTTTTCATTAGAAAATGAATCTGCACAAATTAGCAAGTTTAAAAAAGTATGCAGACACTTTCTGGAATAATTTTTCAAACAAGAAAGTACGTACATACTTTTAATTTGAAGGTACTGGAAAGTCTGCAGCATGAAAACTATGTAGGTACTTTTTTTTTTTACCAGTATGGGCTATGAAATTATACCCAAAGGTACATTTTATTAAAACTGTTTATACACGAGAAAGTCTCTAACTCTTTCAGAACAGATGTTTGCAGTAGGCATACAATGCAAATCTCTTCAAACAGAACAAATCTTCCATAAATTTCCAAGAGAAGCAGAACCTATTATATAGAAAGTATGCCCTTTACTACAGTTCAGCAACATTCAAAACTAGTTCACATGGGAGGGCCTTTAACTAAATTGCATTAGAATTTGAGCTTTAACATGTAATAATGTGAAATTTCATCATGTGCCAAGCTCAGATTTCATGCAGCACTTTTAGTTTTTTTATTATATTTGTTATTGCAGGTCATGCTCTAACATTATCATTAACATATGGTAAATACATAGAGTTAATGCAGGAGCACGCACTGCCTTCTATTTAGGTGTTAAATGCTCCCGCATCTGCATTATTCAGTTAGCACCAATCATAATGCACTAGCTGAATAAAACAGAAACTCCCACTCTCCAGCTGTGACACGACCCCTCTGAATTTTTTTTTAAAGCGTAACATGCAGGTTAGCATGGCTAAACAGGCAAATACTGTAAAACACTAATGTGTTTCCGCAGGAGCCTGTTTTGCATGCACTAAACATATGTTAACTCAAGATCCTTTAGTAAAAGGGCCCCACTGGCTCAAGACGCTAGTAATTTCAAGCCAAAATACCCCATCTTTTTGTAATTTGCTGATTTAAAGCTCGAATGTGAAAATAACTAGGGATTTACTAGATTTACAGTTCATTAACAGTTTTATTTAACTACAGTATACATAGGACAAACTGGTAAAATAATTTAGTAAGTCAAGTATTTAAGTGAGGTTTTCTAACTAACATTACAACAGAACAGTTTAAACGGTGTAAAACAAACATGAATGGTTAAGTTATAATTATACCAGAATTAGAATACTGATCTTTTTAAAGCTTGATTAATAGGCACTACTGCAACATTTAACAATATCATGATAAAAAAGGCTCTATAAAATATGCCCAAATTATCAAGATATTAGATTAATGTGGAAATAAAACAGAACTACTTATTATGAATGTGAGTGATCTAATTCTTACCTACTGTTAAATAACCCAGTTGGGCATACAGTATTAATAAAATACAGAAAGTAAATGTAAAATTTTTCCACACACGTATGAGTAACTTTGTTCTAACATTTATGTGAACTAGTTCTCATGCCAAAACGATATTTTAAGGGGGATAGGAGTGGGGGATGGCAGTTGTACAGTCATTTACTTAACCAAGTTTCAAAAAGCAATGGTTCAAAACTGTTTAAGCAGGGTATCTGTTGTGAAAATATATTTCCATAATTATAAGATGAAAGTTTCTTAATAAAGGCAATTTATAGGCATGGCCCTCAACTAACAGGTTTAACTATTTCCATTATTATAGTTTTCTTTTAATATTCTCTTTCAGCAAAAAATTACTTTTCAATTTGGTATGAGATTGTGTTATGTAAAATATTTTTTCTAATACAGATATTAACATGATTTAGTTTTATTGTAAAATGACAAATAAAAGGAAGAGGAAAAAAATACTTGTTTTTGTACTAAGTGCATCACCATTTTGCAATCTTAATATAGTCTTTTATTTAGAAAAATTACACCATTCTAAAAAATATGAATCTACAATTGTTTTAATTTATATATTCACATAGAAATAAAGCATATTTAACAATCATAAGCAGCAATTCTATTCTAGGTGCTTTATTATTTAGCATTATCACATAATTATATTCTGTCCAGCATCCACTGCCATTTCTTTAACACATACACACTATTTAGGAATCACTTTATTGAAAAAGTCAAATGGATTTCTTTCACTTGGTGCTCAAAACAAAATCATATTAAGCCTCCCCTTTTTTTTCCAAAGCTTTGCTTATTGTACCTTGAGCTTAGAGAATTTAAATACATGGGACCCCAAACATTTTTCCAAACAACCCAAAAACAAAAGTATTATTAAAAATTATTACTATTATTGACAGGTGTTACTGCAAGATACTGTAAAAATTGAATGATTGCCAATTTCAAAATGACATCACCATGGAAGTATTAAGTTAGTGCATTCCACACCGAGTTCAGGTAGTAAGTGCTCTTACATTAATTTTTTGAAAGTCCTGTTTGCTAATAAAAAGATTAGTGTACCACCTGAATTTTTTTTTTAATTCCTAAATACTGCTGCACTGAATCTAGACTTAGCACACGAGAAGTCCCACATTAAGACACCCTAGGACCATTCTGATTACATTAGGAAGATTAAAATAGTTCTTATATTATAATGTAATATATAGAAATGACATAAATAAAGGAAATAAGGCAATATCTTTTTTATTGGACTAATAATGTATTTTATGATTAGCTTTCAAAGGTAACCCCCTTCTCAGATCTGAGGAAGAAGGGGTTACCTTTGAAAGTTAAATCATAAAATGCATTTAGTCCAATAAAAATGAGAAATTAGGTTTTACCTGATTTTTTCTTTCCATTAGTCTGTCACACTATTCCAGATCAGTGGGATAGTCTTGTCCATTGACCAGCAGGTGGAGATAGAACTCACAAAGAAGAGCTGCCTTATATAGGTCCTATCTGATCACCACAGCCCTTTAGTATTTTCATCGACAAGCATAGTGAACCCTCGGAAAGAAGACCCTGGCCACCACCTGTGCTCAAGCTGCCTCTGACAATTACAGCTGTACACTAGTAGACCAATTTTGGCTATGTACTCTAATTATGTAATTTTTTTTTTTAAGTGAGGAGAGACTCAACAAGGGCTGCACCACCTTGCCTACAAAGAATGTAAAGGTCAACAGTGGTCTAGCAAAAGAAAAAGTACAGAAAGAGGAATGGCTTCTGGAATACTGTGAAGGACTAATGGAAAGAAAATGATCAGGTAAGACCCAATTTCTCCTTCCATTGTGTCCTTCCCACTATTCCAGAGCAGTGGGATGTTCAAAAGCAGACCCTATCAAGGGAGGGCATCTGGAGCTGCTATCCGCAAAACCTCTGCTTCAACCTAGTTTCTGAACGCACCCTTATATCCACCCAGTAAGGTCTGAAAAAGGAATGAATAGATGACCAGGTGGCTGCCTTGCAAATCTCTGCAAGAGACAACAGAGCTGATTCAGCCCATGGCGACAACATGCAGCTAGTTGAATGGGCCCGCAACCGGGCTGGAGGCTTTTCTCTGAGAGCAAATATTCCAAACCAACAGCCTCTTTCAACCACCTTGAAATCGTGGGCTTTGAGGCAGGGCAACAATGTTTCTGACTGCCCCAAAGAACAAACAACTGATCTGACCTTCAAAAATCATTTGAGACCTCCATATATCTGGCAAGAGCTTCTCACAAGTCCAAGAGGTGTAGGCTCTCTAACTAGACCCCACAATCTTCTCTCCAAAAGGAGGGAAGCTCCACGACAGAACTGGCCATAGAGACACCCCTGCCTTGGCAAAGCACAGAAACGGACCCTGGCACAAAGCCTACAGCTCCAAAGTCTACCAGGCTGAAGAACTCACCACCAAGAAAATTGTATTCAACGTCAAATCATTGAGAGATGACCATCACAATGGCTCAAAGGCATCTGCTATAATGCCCGCAGCACTAAATTAAGGTTCCATTCCAGACAAACTGGACTGAGAGATGGTCAAAGCCAGCCCACCCCTCACAAAAATCTGACTACATCCAGGTGTATTGCTATAGAGGAATTTTGCATCAGCCCTTGAAAGCAAGCTAATGCCACCACTTGTATCTTTAGGGAACAGAGTGCTAAACCCTTATCTAGACCACATAAGAATTGCCGCTCCTGGGTCAGACCAGTGGTCCATCGTACCCAGCAGTCCGCTCACGCGGCGGCCCCTAGGTCAAAGACCTGTGCTCTAAATGAGTCCAGCCTCACCTGCGTACTTTCCAGTTGAACAGGAACTTGTCCAACTTTGTTTTGAATCCCTGGAGGGTGTTCTCTCCTATGAGAGACTCTAGGAGAGCGTTCCAGTTTTCTACCACTCTCTGGGTGAAGAAGAACTTCCTTATGTTCGTACGGAATCTATTCCCTTTCAATTTTAGAGAGTGTCCTCTTGTTCTCCCTACCTTGGAGAGGGTGAACAACCTGTCTTTATCTACTAAGTCTATTCCCCTTCAGTATCTTGAATGTTTCGATCATGTCCCCTCTCAAACTCCTCTTTTCGAGAGAGAAGAGGCCCAGTTTCTCTAATTTCTTGCTGTACGGCAACTCCTCTAGCCCCTTAACCATTTTAGTTGCTCTTCTCTGGACCCTTTCAAGTAGTACCTTGTCCTTCTTCATGTACGGTGACCAGTGCTGGATGCAGTATTCCAGGTGAGGGAACACCATGGCCCGGTACAGCGGCATGATAACCTTCTCCGATCTGTTCGTGATCCCCTTATCATTCCTAGCATTCTGTTCGCCCTTTTCACCACCGCTGCGCACTGCGCGGACGGCTTCATCGACTTGTTGATCCTAACTCCCAAATCTCTTTCCTGGGAGGTCTCTCTAAGTACTGCCCCGGACATCCTGTATTTGTGCATGAGATTTTTGTTACTGACATGCATCACTTTACACTTATCCACGTTGAACCTCATCTGTCATGTCGATGCCCATTCCTCGAGCTTGATTATGTCACGCTGCAGATCTTCACAATCCCCCTGTGTCTTCACTACTCTAAGTAACTTTGTATCGTCCGCAAATTTAATCACCTCACTTGTCGTACTGATGTCCAGATCCTTTATAAAGATGTTGAAGCGCACGGGTCCAAGCACTGAGCCCTGCGGCATCCCACTGGTGATGCTCTTCCAGTCCGAGTATTATCCATTTACCCCAACTCTCTGTTTCCTATGTTCCAGCTAGTTTTTAATCCATGTGAGTATTTCACCCTCGATTCCATGGCTCGCAATTTTCCAAAGTAGTCGTTCATGGGGAACCTTGTCGAACGCCTTCTGAAAATCCAGATATACAATGTTGACTGGGCTGCCCTTGTCTATCTGCCTGTTTACTCCCTTGAAGAAGTGCAGCAAATTCATCAAACAAGATCTACCTTTGCTGAAACCGTGCTGGCTGGTCCTCATCAGCCCGTGCCCGTCAAGGTGACCAATGATGTGGTCCTTTATCAGCGCCTCTACCATCTTTCCCGGTACTGAGGTCAGACTCACTGGTCTGTAGTTTCCCGGGTTCCCCCTCGAACCTTTTTTGAAGATCGGAGTAACATTTGCCACCTTCCAGTCCTCCGGAATCTTTCCCGATTTGATCGACAGATTGAAGAAATGTCAGTATGAGAGCCACTGAAGCAAGAAAGGGAGACACCGTTTTCTTGACAGACCACGTTTCAAAGGTATATGTCATACTATGGCATATGCAGCCAAAGTTGAGAGCTTCCTGGCTAGTAAAAGTGTGGGAAGTAGAGTCATCCTAGCCATTGTGCTTCAACTTTGACTGCTGAAGGGCTACACTGTAAGATCCCTAAAGAAGCAAACCCCCACCAGGAAGGGGCAAGAGCTGCCCATCCAGCAGCCAGACCAGGTCTGCATATCAGGGCTTCCGAAGTCAATCTGAAGCAACCAGGATGATTAGCCACTCTTCTGAGGACTCTGCCTACCATTGGCTGTGGCAGAAACACATAGAGGAGTACGTCAGAAGGCCAGGGCAAAAGAAAGGCAACCAGACCCAGACTGCTGGACTCCTTCCGTTGGCTGAAGAACAAGCCCATCTTGGCACCAAGCTTGGTTGCCATCAAGTTGATATGCAAACAACTCCAGTGAAGCACAATCAGCTGAAACACTTCCACAGAGAGCTCCCATTCTCCCAGACCCAGTGCATTGACTGAGAAAATCCATCTGCACATTCAATGACTCCACAATATAAGTCGCCAACAGGCAAAAAAGGAGCTTTTCCAACCAGACCATGAGAAGGGAAGCCTCATCTGCTAGCCACTGGCTGCAAATTCCCCCTTGCTTGTTGACATAAGCCACAACCATGGCACTGTCTGAGAACACCTGATGGGGACTGCCAGAAACGGAGCAGATTCTTTCAGAGCCAAGCGAATTGCCCTGAGCTCCAAGAGATTAATAAGCCATGCCACCTTTACTGGAGACCAGACACCCTGAGCTAGATGAGAGAGGTAGTGAGCTCGCCAACCAAAGTAACTGGAATGGGAAGGGAACCCCCTTTGATAAGTTGGTGCAGAAAACCACCACCTCATGCTCCAAGCTTGTAGACACAACTTCTATCATCTTCATTCAGAAATATTCTCTCCTGACGTGTTGAACAGGACCACCAGATACTCCAATTTCTGAGACAGGACCAGCCTGCTCTTGTCAAAATTGATCACCCAGCCTAGGGATTGAAGGAGCTGAACTACTCTCACCATCAAGGACCAACTGTTCTGAAAGGTGGAGGCCCAAATCAGCCAGTCATCTAGGAAGGGATGAACCTGGATCTCCTGGCAGCAAAGAAATGCCACTATTACTACCATCATCTTTGAGAATGTCCTGGGCA
Source organism: Geotrypetes seraphini (assembly GCF_902459505.1). NCBI lineage: Eukaryota > Metazoa > Chordata > Amphibia > Gymnophiona > Dermophiidae > Geotrypetes > Geotrypetes seraphini. The sequence continues at coordinate 161,074,763 of NC_047090.1, forward strand.
TGACCTTGAACTGGAAATGCTGAATGAAGACCACTAATCGTAGAAACCGTTGATGAGGAGGCCAAATAGGGATGTGGAAGCACGCCTCCTTGAGATCCAGGAGTGAGGAACTCTTTCAGTCGAACTGATGCAATAATGGAATTCATCTTTATGCGAAACCGTGAGACTCAAAATCAGCAATTGAGATCTAGCATCAGCCAGAAAGTCCCCTCCCCTTCTTGAGTGCCAAGAAAGTAAATCAAGCAAAGCCCAGACCCTGGTTCTCTGGCGGGATGGGCATTATTGCACACAGAGTGATCAGAGACCACAGCATTTTTCAAATGGCCGATTCTTTGACACCTCACTTTCCAGGAAACTCAAAGAAGAGAGTAGCAACTGGGCAGGGCAGCTCTAGCTTATAACTCTCTCTGAGGAACTCCAAGACCCATTGATCAGATGTAATTGAGGCCCACTCCTCTGAAAAAACCTGAAGCTGATCTCCCACTGTAAGAAGAGAGGAGTGGGCCCGCCTAATTTCATTGTGAATTGTGGGAAGGTCCAAATAGGGGTGTTTGGGAGCCCGAGGCCTAGCAGACCCCTCCTCCCACACCAGGCAAGGACCTGTGAGGCCTCCGTCAGTCTGAACCCTGCTGAGAACTCCTGCTGTGGCACCCAGTCTGTACCAGCATTCTCCCCAGACTTGTTCTCCTCAGAGCAGGCCTTTAGATACTTACAAAAGCATTTGCCCAAGGCATCCTGTCACGTTCCATAGTGCAAGCAGCATTTTGATGACATTGCTCAAACCATGAAGTTGTTGTGAGTCTCCTGCCTCTCCCCCGCTGTTCCTTTCCCCGGTTTTGCGCTGCAATCTCCTGAATGGCATGCTCACCCAACCCCCCCCCCCCCGAAGTCTATACTGCTGATCTTGCGTCCGAGCCTTACTGACGAGCCGTGCGCTTTTTATTTTATATTTTGAAAAATTTAAAAGCCAGCACACTAAAAACCGGCATGTTTAAAGATGCTGGGTTTTATTTATTTAAAGTAGAAGAGGTTGCAGAGGACCAATGGCACCCAGAGGGAGAGAGAAAATTGAGGAAGAGGAGGAGAGCTAGAAAGGCAAAGGCTAGCACCACCAAGAATGACCCTAAAGGCCCATCTCAGGAGAGCTGGACCAGGAGTGGCCTATCTAGAGTCCAGAGCTGATAGTCACTACACCTTGTACCTGCTTGTAGATAGGAAATACTGAAGGACTTTAGTCAAGTAGAACCTATATAAGGCAGCTCTTCTTTCTGAGTTTTATCTCCACCTGCTTGTCGATGGACAAGATTATCCCACTGCTCTGGAATAATGGGAAGGATGCTATGGAAAGGTGCTGTGAGGAGTGTCCTAGTTGCCTCTGCACCCAGAGGTTGTGGGATTTAATCCCAGCGCTGCTCCCTGTGACCTTGGGCAAGTCACTTAATCCTCCATTGTCCAGAGTACAAAATAAGTACCTGTATGTATGTAAACTGCTTTGAGTATGATTGTGTAACTACAAAAAGTTGGTATACAAGTTCCAATCCCTTTCCCACTTATTTCCTTTATGTTTTGGTTTTTTGTATATATATTACCTTGAAAAGTGGACTAAGATGGCCACCACATCATTTCACCTATTATAATAAAATCAATGTTTTCACTTGTACGGAGGATGTCTTGGCAACTATGCAGTCACAACATACATGAAATGGTATATGAATGCAAACAGCTACAAAGATGCAAGGCCAGGCTTTTTGTGTACATATAAACCTGGTGATTAACTAAGCAGTACCTCTTTTTACCTGTGCATAAATTGCTTACATAGAGGGGCTTTATGTGGCACATACCTGAGCATGCTATCTTGACTCAGTGATTTGGCTTTCAGGACATAAATCGCCTCTAGGCAGAACTCTAAGCCATGGAAATAAGGGCCTTTTTTTTTTACAGTCTATACCTAGAAAAAGAGTTCCCCCTGTCCCAGAGTTTTCTCTGCTCAGATATATATTTAGTACAGGGCAAGTTAACATGAACCATTTTCATCTTGTAGATTTTCAAAGATCTAGTATGACTGTATGATTAATTTTTTGCTTTCAGAGAATGAAATGTGTTTGCTTCCCATTTAGTCTTTTCGATAGGGTCTAGAGAAACTAACATACCGTATTTTTCACTCCATAAGACGCACCCTAAATTTAGAGGAAAACAAGACAAAAAAACCCCCATTCTGAACCAATTTTCCCTTCTAGGCTCTGTATCCAACCCCACACTCCTTGCCAAGCTCTGAAACCTGTCCCCCCCTCCCTGCAGGCTTTGTACCCTGTCCCCCCTCTGGTGGTCTAGTGGTAGGCCGGGACAGGGCAGGCAGGGACAGGGTAAAGGGCTGCCAGGCAGGTAGAGACAGGGCAGACAGGGCACAAGGCAGGCAGGCCTTGTGGCTGGCAGGCAGGTAGGGACTGGGCAGGCAGGGGCGGCCACCTGTATCTTTTTTTAAATCCCAGCATGGCCCTCCATACCTTATTGTACTCCCCTCTGTGCTCCCCCCTCCCGTGTACTATTTTTACTTTTTTTAAATCCCAGCAGGGCCCCCTGTGCCTTTTTGTTCGCCCACCTCCTTTAGCATTTTTACTTTTTTTAAATCCCGGCAGGGCCCCCATAACTCTGGGCACCTGAGTCAATGAATGCTTTCACTGGATATCCATTCACTTTGCTGTTAATGTACAACATCACCACTTGGCCAAAGCTCTCTAGAGCCTCTTCCATAGCAATGGTCATGTTCTCTTCAATGTTTTGCTGCCTGATGTCCTCTTCTATTTTGGCCTGAGCTTCAAGGTCAAAGGGATCTGCTGAAAAGAGCCGAATCCTCTCTTGTTCCCTCCTGGATCTCTCTTGCTGCTGCTCTAACACCACCCTTATAAATTTCTCTGAGAATGGGGCAGTGAGCCCAGCATCTGCATTGTCCTTCTGTCTCAAGATCACTACATCACCATCTTTCAAAACGTAGGAGACCAATGAACGATGGCTGTCTGTCAGAGGAACCTTTGCATAAATAATCTGGCTCTCAGCCGCCGGGATCTCACACTCCAACTCGCACAGGGCCTGGAAGTTCTGCAGCTTGAAGTCGGCATCCACTTCCAGGGAGAAAGTGACCTCGGACAGGTCCCTCCGCAAGCAGTACACCGTGATCAGCATGGTGGCAAGGGCTGCGGATGCTACACGGCGCCTCTGCTTCCGGGAGTGCAGACAGAAAGCGAAAGGCTGCCAGCGCGAAACAGGCACGCCTGTGCCCTCCTCGGCCGCACTGCACAGGCGCCGAACTCGCCCGCAACCTTTTTGGACTCCCGGCACTTCCCCCACTGGATGTCTGTGACAGCAAGAGGCAGAGCAGTGAACAAGGCAGGCATTGCTTCATGCATGCTTGCCTGGTCCTGCACCGCTGAATGAATGGCTGTTGTCAGTTTTCATGAAAACTGACAGCAACCATTCACGCAGCAGCACGAGAAGTCCGCGCCTGCCTTGTTGGCCACTCTCGCTGCTGCAGCCGTCTAGTGGGGGAAACACCGGAAGTCCATAAAGGTCACTGCTGCAGCCGTCCAGCGAGGGAAGCGCCGGGAGTAGAAAAAGAAACCGGGGAGGTATTCACTCCATAAGATGCACCCTTATTCCATCCACTTTTTTTTTTTTGGGTTGGGGGAAGTGCGTCTTATGGAGCGAAAAATACGGTATTACTTCCTCTGACTAACTGGTGAACAATAAAGACTAATACCAACTGTCCATGGAAGATGGGAAAGCATGACTGCAGATGGTGTTATGCCCCATGAAAATAGAAAAATGCTATTGAATTTTGTTCTTGTCTGCTTTAAAGGGCTTTGACATATATATACACACACATACATATATACACACATTTTTAAAGGGCTCTGAAATATATATTTTAAAGGTGCTTTCCCATTTAATTTCTGCATGAAGAAAGACCTGGTGAAGATTGAAGAATGCTCTAAAATTTGGCAGCTAAAATTTAATGCTAAGAAATGCAAGGTCATACATTCGGGCTGCAAAAACCCGAGGGAACGGTACAGTTTAGTGGGTGAAGAATTTATGTGCACGACAGAAGAGTGGGACTTGGGTGTGACTGTATGTGATGATCTTAAGGTGACCAAACAGGTTGAACAGGTGACAGCGAAAGCTAGAAGGATGCTAGGTTGCACAGGGAGAGGTATGGCTAGTAGGAAAAAGGAGGTATTGATGCCCCTGTATAAGACTTTGGTGAGACCTCATTTAGAATATTGTGTATAATTCTGGAGGCCGCACCTTCAAAAAGATAAAAAGGATGGAGTCGGTCCAGAGAAAGGCTACTAAAATGGTGCATGGTCTTCGTGATAAGGCATATGGGGACAGACTTAAAGATCTCAATCTGTATACTTTGGAGGAAAGGCGGGAGAGAGGAGATATGATAGAGATGTTTAAATACCTATGTAATGTAAATGCGCACAAGTAGAGTCTTTTTAATTTGAAAGGAAACTGCAATGAGAATGCATAGGATGAAGTTAAGAGGTGATAGGCTCTGGAGTAATCTAAGGAAATACTTTTTTTTACTGAAAGTGTGGTAGATGCTGTCTCTCAGAAGAGGTGGTGGAGGCAGAGACTGTGTCTGAATTCAAAAGGGCCTGGGATAGGCACGTGGGATCTCTGAGAGAGAACGAGATAATGGTTACTGCGGATGGGTAAGTAGATAGGCCATTTGGCCTTTATCAGCCATCATGTTTCTAAAAAAAAATAATCTGTTTTAAAAATTACAGACATCTGTATTTTTCAAACAACCTTATGTTCTATGTAATGCGTTTAGATACTTCATCACTTGGATGTGACTCTGTAAAATTGAGTCTCCCAAAATTAAGCACAACCACATAATAGGGCAAGGATAAAAATTTATATTCAAATATAAATTTTACTATAACTGGCATTCAACCTAATTGCTGTATCTGTTAAAACAAATCAAGGGCCCTTTTTACTAAACCGCTGAAGAGCTGCTTATCATGAGCCTGCGAGGTAAATGCTTCAACACTTATTCAATTCCTATAAACGTCAGGACCAATTACCTTGCCGGCCCACAGTAAGCAGCTTTTCCGTGGTTTAGTAAAACCCAGTGTAAATGAAATCTAAACTAAGCAAAATAGACTAATCTTTGGTATAAAGTACCTTTATAGTGCTCTTACATGGGTTTTCCCTGCACGCTAACGCCATTTAAACAGTAAAATAGACTATTTTCCATTTTTTTCAATGAATGGCCATGTGTGCTTTAAACAAAAGAAAAAGGTGCATGAGTACTTAGCAACATCTCTTTTGTAGGCAGTAAGGGCTCACATACTAATCAGTTGGCATTCAGTAATATAGATGTGCTGATTAGCACAGAAACGCCCTCTCTGCAATAAAGTAGTAAAGTAATACATATTTTTTAGTGCTTGGCTAGTGCGCAAAGACCACAAAATGATCACAGGACATCTATGTGAATATAGCAGTAAGCCATTTTAAGCTGCAGTAGTTTAGTAAAGGGAACCCTAAATTTATAATTCTTGACCTTATTTTATACATTTTAACTGCTATGTTGATTTTTTCATTTTTTTTTTTACATACTGTATCAAATAAATGACATTTCTTAAAAAGCTCAAGATACAATGAGAAAAAGATTAAGAAGCCATTTAAACCATGATATAGGCAGGTCTTCTGCAAAGTTAGGTGGTTTATTAGAAAAAAACAAATTGTTTTCTCAAGGTCAGTGGAGACTGGACATATCAGATGGCAATAGGCTTGATTCATGAGGAAAGGGGAGGAAGAAACCATATAGCTCCTTGAGAGCTCCAAATTGCTAATCAATAATGAAACATTTTTGTCAATCTTGTACATACTGTAACATTGTGCCTTATTGTTCTGTGATTTATAAACAAAGTATGTAAAGTCTGAAAAAAGATTGATGGGAAAAAAAAGACAGAAAGGGTAACTGGGGTCTGCCCATTTTCAGACTTCTACAAGCCAATACACTAGTGATTTCTTTTTTTAATTATAAATTAATCATTAGAACTTTCAAAAGTGGAAATATCTTCACTTGTACAAATTAAGTATTCTATCGCTCTATAAACAAACAAAAAAAAGATTATTCTTCCTCTCTAAACACCCCAAAACAGTCCAGTTCCTAGAAACATTTCTAGTTTATGCTAGGTTCACTGTAAATGCAAACAAAATTAAAATCAGAAGCAAAATTAAAACCTTTTATATGCAAATAAATATATCCTAAACAATACCCTGCATTTACAAAAAGTGCAATATATTAATTTTGCAAAAAATAAAAACCTCTTCATGAAGACTACTTACCTGTAATAAAATTTTCCCAGTTCTGCTACACTAACTTAGAATTTTTGGTACTGCATTTCCAACATCTCAGAAACATTTGAAATTTTATATATTTTGGCTCAACAGAATTGAGCTGCATGTATATCAGGAATCAATTCTATAACTGAGCACCTTCATTTAGGCACCCTTGCTCCTCTCCTGTGTCTACTGCTCTCCTTAAAAATGCATGCTATGTTAAGCAAGTGTTTATAGAAGAACACTTAAGCACCCTTCTAGTGTGGATATCTGTACACATTTGCCTATAAGTGATGGTATTTAGACATTCATATGCAGAAAAGGCACAAAACTGCAGGCACCCAGATTATAGAATTGCTCTTAAGTAAAATTGAATTATTTACTTTGCAAATAAAACCTAAAGTTTAAATAAAAATAAACCTGAAAACAGAATTTACATGTATTATATCCAATGCAAAACCCACAACTGTCCACGAATGTTTTGGAGAAAACTCATGTACAGTAAAATCTCTCAAATAAAGTAAGGGTAGGAGGGACAGATATTTATTCTAATGTGTATGTGGCTTCACCATTGAATATGTAATTATTTATATACCGTACTTTGCTCTCCATTCAAAATACAGATGCCCAAGAATGATATCTTATTTGGGTTTACCATTTAGTTCAGCATAAACAAGTGCAGTAACAAGACACAAAGGAGGAAAATGATATTTAAATAAAGCATGCTGGCTTATCAGACTCAAAAACCTGGTTAAGGTAAAATGCTGTTACAGGTAAGTTACTTGGTCATAAAATATTGTGCACTTACTGGATGAAGTTTCTATTACATTATTCTACTTTGAAAGCAGTGTAAGAAAAATAGTTTTGAGTATTCACATAGAAGTGAAAGCAATCAACAATTAAAATCCTCTTTATTTTGCTCAGTTTCATCTATCTGTTTTTGAAAGCTCCTATTAAGCCTCTTCCCCACAGCTATTAATGTAAGTAAATCAGGACACTGTTGCGATGATCTGTACCAGAGGCCATTTTAAGTATAACTTGAAAAACAGAGCCAAATCATAACGGGTCACACATTTATTTCTTAGCAAACAAGTAGATCAAGGAAAAAAAAAAGACCCATAAATGAAGCAACAAAGCCAAGAAAACTGAGGTAATCTTCTGAAAAGTCTAGTTAGTGCTGCTGTTTTAAATAAATAAATAATAATAATTAAAAAAACACTAGGAGAGCAAAATTGAAGTGTTTCACTGCAAATTTCCCACACATGAAATCATATAAAACCAACTCAGGTTGTAGTGAAATTCCATATTCAGATTTGTAAAATGTGATGGTCTGAGTATTTGCATGTTGTATAAAATATATACTTTAAACGCATATTCTATTGAGATATTAGTTCCAATTTATAAAATGAAGCAAAGGAATAATCAAAAGCATGCTTTTATGAATTTTTTGCCATTAAATTTGTTCTAAAACTCATAGAAATAATGTTTAAATAATGCAGTCCATTTTCTGACATACATTCTTTGTAGCCCCTGTTTGGAAGCAAGACAAAACTTGCAACAATTTGTGATTACTGAATAGTACAACACATTATTACAAAGATAGCAAATGAATTATTCCCCGACTACTGGCCTTCATTCAACCTTCTAGGACCTCTCAAAATGGCAGAGTAGATGTAAACTTGAATTCCAACATCTCACTACCTGCTCTCCCTTGGATTATTTGCAAGCTGAAATGCCTTTTTAGTGCACCAGATATTACTGCACATAAAACCTGTGGAACCACATAGGACTACTATTTTATAGGGCATGTCAATAAAAGATTCCATAATCTTAAAGAATCCAATGTTTTTCAGAATAAATTAATTACTCATACTCCATCCAGCAAGAAATAGTAACAGATTTCATATTCCTTACTTCCTAAGGAGAAACTCCACTGCTTAGGAGGAGGAAAATAGCAATCACAAAAAAAAGCAAAAGCCAGATTTACTAACATTTGTATGAATGTACAATCCAAATGACATGTAATAATTTTGTTTCCTGGTGAGGATATATGTTGTGCCTCGCTTCAGTATAAATTTAGTATAAACCACGGTTAAATTTAGTATAAACCACGGTATCCATTTTACTTACCTGTCACTGTAATGCATGTCTGATGCACACTTACATAGAGAAATTAAAGACAATAAAAAGTAATTTCAATAGTTTTATACTGAAGTAACGCAACATCAAAGGACATTAATATTGAACAAAATAACTCACCATGTCAGGTGGATTGCTAATAAAAATCTAACCAAAATTTCTTAAAAAAACAACAAACAGGGGATTGATTGCACAGTGGTATAGTTACCCTAAATTGCAGATATCAAAGCCTCAATGTAAGTCAGTTTTCCTTATAAATAAGTTATATCACCCTTTAGTGGTAAATGCAGTAGGAAAAGGGATACAATTATAAAATCCTGTAAGTTACTCAAATTAATTTATCAATGAATTATAGATAATTTAGCACTGAGAGATTAACTCAACCCATATAACTAAGTGTTTTGATTTTATAGAATAGATACTCAAGACGTACAGTACCTTTAATTATTCTCTCTTTGGTTGGCACTCATTGCTAAAATATATTCAAGGTACTGCACTTAAAAAAAAATTCAAATGATTCCGAAGGAGATGGCATGCAGTATCCAAAAGTATGGCTCAGAGAAAGATTCTCTTTTTATATTGAGCATAAGGAAATGTCACTATAGTCAGCATTCTGTATTTTTTCCAGAAAACTTAGTGATTCAAGTTGTAGTTCTTGATGCAGCATTAAGGATTAAAACTTACCACTTTACCAGGCCTTGCCCATGTGAAAATAAATCCCTCCTGACAAGCAGTGACTATACAGTCTTCAAGAAAAATTAACACAGTCAGTCTTTCGTGTGCTATCTTTTTACAGATAAGAGGCTCTAACAAGGGAACATCTTCCATTCTGGGACAAAGAGGTGTTCCCAAGGTTTTAGCTGGGTCCGTTTTGGTTTTACTAACTAGATTCAGTTTGTCACTGCTCTTGCTAGATATATGTCCCATGCTATGATTTCTTTTGTGATCTTTTTCATGGTGTCTTTCCTTTCGATCATGTAGTGATAAGGTTGCAAATTTGCTAACACCAGAAGCATTGGCACCATCCATGACGCTGCTTTTACTGCCAGCATTAGAGACTGCAGAATGTGGAAGGCTGTTTGATCGAGGAAGAGGAGGAGGTACAGAGTTTCCAGGTGTGGTAATGCTGTTTCCATTGCTTCCTGGATTAGGAATACCACCTCCTGCAGGAGGACTTGTGGCATTCATGACATTTGTATGTGTCCTTGCTCTTGACAGAGGCTGGTGAGGAAAAAGAATATCTTCTGTGAGGTCCCATAAACAAAGTTGTGTGTCCTGCCCTACTGAGCCAAACCTATATGTTACACTCACTGGACGACTTTCCGTAGAGTTCCTTTTTGATAACCTAGATTGTGTACTGTTTGCTCGATCCCTGCCAAAATGAATTAAATCCTGGAAATCTTCATCACTGCCACTAAATTCCATAGGGTCACACTCTTCTACACTAGTAGTATAGGGGTCAAAGGCTACAACACTGACCCATGATTTATGTCCATGACCTCTAGCTATTACTCGACAGTCCACAAAAGACCATACAGTTACCAAGTCATCCTCTCCACCTGTTACAATATATTTCCCATCTGGACTCCAACATACACATAAAAGTCCTCCAAAGTAGCTTTTCATTGTACCATGCAATTCCACGGAATCAAAATTAAATACACGAAGAAAGCCATCCTGGTTCACACATGCTAAGAATTTCCCATCTGGGGAAAATGCAAATTCATTCAGAGCTCCCTCTCCTACTGTCCATTTGAGTAGAGGGTTTCTTGTGGATTTGCTCTTGCAAGTATGGACGACAAAACTTTCTCCTTGTTTTAGGAGCTGATAATGTGGGGCTGTGGTACCACAAGTGTGTTCCACATTATATAAGTACATATTGCCACTGGAATGAGCTACTAGGAAAAGGCTTTCTGAGCCTGGGACCCATTTTACGCAGCTTACTCTGGACTTGTCTATTAGCCTCTGTAAAAAAAAAAGAAAAAAGAAAAAATATTAAAGGTTTACAGTTCAACTTTTGTTAAAACAAAATTTGTCAATTTATTAACACAAAAATAATCTGGTATATATTCATGAATCTCCTAAAATGATAGCATAATAGGGGGATCAGAATGAAGTTGAAATCTAACACACAGCAAGCACTGTGTTGCCTGTAGAATATGACTCCCAACCTGAAATTGCACATCAAATCAGACTTCCTTTTTCAACCTTTTTTTTTTTTTTAAATGTGTAGCCTGCTAAATGTTCATTCTCTTCTACAGAAATACAGAATAAACATTAACACAAAATACATTTCAAGTATGGTTACTGATTTTTTTACATAATCAAAATCAAATGCAATGCCACTTTTTAAAAAGGGGTTAAAACTAGAAGAAGTCTATAAAACAAAATTGGTTACATGACCTTATCAACAGACATGAATTAATAGGAATGAGTCAGTATATTTGTAGCTAAAAGAAGTCTTGGCTTAATTTATTAATTTTTTTTGAAGATGTGAAAATGTAGCTAAATGTGAGAGCCAGCTGAGATAGTAACATTCAAATTTTAAAAAAGGCATTTAACTTCTCAAGGAATAAAAAAACGTGAGATAGAAGGCAATGCTCTATGGTGGTTGAAAACTTTCTATGGACAGGAAATAACAGAGCTAAAGGAGAAATTATGTCTTACCTGATAACTTTCTTTTCATTAGTCAGTGTCACTGTTCTGAACCAGAAGGTGTTATCCATTCCCACCAATAGGTAAAGAAAACCAAATTCCACCAGTGACATCAACAGTTATAATCTATGGTGCTCTCTAGAACAATTCAATATGCGTTTGCCCAAGCAGCAGAAGGTCCCTTTTAGCAATGCTCCATCAACTACTGCAGATGTAATGATAATTAAGCAAGCACAGTGACACTCATTAACCTGCATATATCAGGGAATTGCCATGTCATGGGAACTCTCGTATGGCTGCCAAATAGAATCAGATCTTTTTCATCCTCAAGTATCATATATACTTGGGGAAGCAACATACCAGAGGATGTTGCTACTTTGCACTATTTGCAGGCAAATTGCAGACAGCTGTGAGCATTCTTCATCTGCAGCGAGGATCCTGATTGCTATATTACTCCAGCCCTACCACAAAATGCAGCAGTGTGCCCAAGGGGCGTTATCAAAAGAGCACACCCCTTTGGAGCCAACTGAGGAGCTAGGAACAGGAAAGAGCCATCAACAGGGAAGAGGAAAAAGGCCAATGGTGTCAACATTATGGGCAACAAGACTGGCCCTGTGCGTGAACCAATGACTCAGCTTGTCCAAGTTCAGGTGGGAGATATGGACATGACCCACATAAGTACTATTTCTTCTTCAGACACTTCAACCACATCAGGAGTGCAAACTCTACCCCCTCAGCTACCATTACTCATGGAACAAAACAGGCCTATATGGAAGAGAACAGGGACAGTCTCCTGGATTAAGCTTTGTCTCTATGGGATACTACTTCTTCTGATAATTTTGTCTCTGGTGATCTTTTACTGTTGCCAAAGCCATGTCCTTCAAACTCAATCTTCTCTGGTTTCTCATAATTCTGATGTTGAACCCACTCTTAAAGATGTTTCAACTGTGATGATTGCAATGGGAAAAATTAGGGAATAACTTTCTTTCGGTTTCCAAGCTTACAGAAGAGTCCTCTGGTGAAATGTAAGAAGAAGAAGAGATTCATTATAGCTGAAAAGAAACTACTGAAATCAGAATCTCAACTGTTTAATTTGTAAACTGCTGTTGCCTCTTCAGTAAAAGAGTATCTATTCATATGAAATTAGAGGAAACTGAGAATAGATCTTGGTCTAAAAACTTGAGAATTCTAAAATTTTTCAATAACCCATTTTATATCTTCTGCCGAGTTGTTTCAAATTTATATGGATGGCATTTTCCTAGTGTACTTATTTGTATGCTTAAGTGAAAGACTAATAAAAAAAAAAGTACTGTATATACTTGAACATAGGAGATTTTTGATCAAAAAAGGCACCAATTAAATCTTGGTTTATATTCCAACCTACACTCCTTCTGCCGTTGCATCTAGCATTCCTATCATTCCCTCCTTTCCCTGAGGTATCCTGCCCCTCCAGCACTGGAAACTCCCGCTTACCTCCTCCTTCCCCCTGCCCTCCCAGGCTTACCTTACAGCCCTGTTGATCGAGTGGTGAGCTGGGATAGGAGCGATCCTCCTATGCTCCTGCCCATGTGGTTTCTGTACTAAAAATGGCTACCATAAGTTTCAATGGCAGTGTTATGAAATTGCTGTGGGAACTTTTGGCTGCCATTTTTGGTACAGACTGAACAGACAGGAGTGTTGGAGGATCACTTCTGTCCCTGCTCATCACTGGACCACCAGGGTTGTAAGGTAGGCTTCAAGTATACAACACGAAGGAAGACGTGAATGGGAGTTTCCAGTGCTAGAGATCTCAGGAAAGGACTGACTATAAACTGAAATTTAATTGTTGAAGACAGGAAAACATTGAATCGTAAAACTCCATTGTGAAAGTGAAGACTGTGACTTGGAAGTGACCAGAAAGTCTCATCTGATCCCTTGAATAGACAACTGCTGAGGAAGCATGCCCCGGCCTGGCCCTGAAAGAACCAAAAAAGTCATCCCCTAAAGAAGGCGAATTAGCTAGCCTGCCCTGGTGGGTGATGGTAAAAAACAGACACCCAAAGTCAGACCAGATCTGTAAAAACAGAAAAAAGGTGCTGAAAACATAGACACTGTACATCTAAGTCGAGAAAACAAAGTGTGGTAACGTGGAACATGGGCACAAATGTATGCCAAATAAAATAGACAAAGGATTACGTAGGCAACATAGGAATCTAGTAAGCCTATTTTGCCAACCGTCCCTAGCCCAGAAAGATATGTCTACACACGAGCCTGTAGAATGGACTCCACCAGTAGTGATTCTGTGAAACAAGCCTATTGTTTCTAAAGGCATATCAAACAAACCCTGTATAGAAAACTATAAGGAAAGGAATATAAAAGTGCTTAGTCAAGGGAAGGACAATTCAAAGTCAACTTCCAAGGGAATGACACAAGGTAATAATAACAACAGTTTATATACCGCAGGATCATGAAGTTCTATGCGGTTTACAATGGTTAAAAGATGTTACAAATTAATTAGAATTAACAAGGTTAGAAGCTAGTTATTAACAGCGCTAGAGATCAGTTATTGTGGGGTAGGATTGTACAGGTTAGTTGCCTAAACACTTCAGGAACAGGTATGTTTTTAGGTGTTTCCTAAATTCCCCATAAGTAGTTTGTGTGAGCAATTGTTCCAGATCTTTGCCCCATAATGCCGCTTGATGTGAGAGAAGATGTTGATGGTGTTTTTTAAATTTACATCCTTTAACCAGTGGGGAAACAAATTTGAACGTGAGCTTCTCTTATGTCTGTTTGAGAAAGAGGTCAGATATATATTTAGGAGCTAAATCGAATAGTGCCTTAAAGCAAAAGCATCCAAACTTAAACTTCATGCGTGCCTCCATCGGTAGCCAATGCAGAAGTTGGTAGGAAGGTGTTACATGATCGAACTTCTTCAACCCAAAAATTAGCTTGACTGCTGTATTTTTCACCAATTGTAATCGCCGCATATTCTGGGAAATTTCCAGGTAGGCGATATTGCAATAATCTAGTTGACTCAGTATAAGGGATTGTACTAGGATTCTAAATGATGAGACATCGAAATATGCTTTAATGGACTGAAGCTTCCAGAAAGTAAAAAAAACCCTTTCTAACTAAGGAGTCCACCTGGTCTTTCATGGTTAGACTCTGGTCCAATGTTACACCCAATATCTTCATAGTGGGTTGGATGGGATAACTATGTTTATTGATGCACAGTAATGTTTTAGTGTCAAGTGGGTGTGTTGAAGCAACAAAAAAAACCTTTTTTTCTGAATTAAGCTTTAGTTTGAATTCAGTCATCCATTGCTCCATCGAGTTTAGTACTTCTATTGCCTTGATTGACTTCCGAGAGAGAAGTCCCCTAAGGAATCTGTAAAAAAATAAATGCTCAACCCAAATAAAGTGAAGAGAGAAACATGTGGTAAAAAAACCCACCGCTTCAGAGAGAAATGGGGTGTTATTCAAAAATCCCCCTCTCAGAAAGTCAATCCCAAACTATAAAGCAGGGAGTCGATGTCGAAGGCTGAATACAGCTTAATGACTGCAAAGCCGACCCATACCAGACTGACACCGACAACTTCAAAAAAGACTGGTGTCGCGGTATACGAGTCAAAATCGTAGGAGACTCCTGTGAAAGTGCTATCGGTGTCAAGAACTTAGCCGGATTAGCATCAGAGGAGACAGTGTCGGCATGGCCGTCAGCACAAACTGAAAATACAGTTGAACATATCGATGTCAACAAAGGTGCCGACATCGACATGGATGTCGACACCGACCTAGAAGTCGACATTGATATAGGTGTCGACAAGAATGACTGAACATACAGATAAACATGTCGGTATCGACATAAATCGTGGACATGAAGGAAATCTGCTGAAAAAAAAGAACACACCGGTACCACTGGCTGCATCGTCGGTACCATCGGTATGGTGCTATGCTCCAAAGATGAAAATGCTGGTATCAAGGCACACATCACGAGCGGAGAAAAAAAGATTCAGCAGGAAAGAAAAAAACACCAGTACCCTTTGGCCCATGAGCCGGTACCATCGGTGTCGCTGCACACTTCCAAAATGAGTATGCCTGTATCAAGGCACTCATCAATATCGAAGTGGAGCCAGAGATGGGGCTGATCGAGGTCGGCAGGACTTGACTCACTGCTACAATGACCTGAAGCCCAAAGGAGAAAGTGGAGAGCCAACTTATCTATAGAGGATCAAGCCGATTAATGTTGGTACGGGCTGGAAGAGCGGTGCCTTAAGTATGCTGGGCATCTGATTCCTGACGTCAGTGGGTGCCGGAATCCTGACGGCGCCAATGGAAAACTGCTTCTGAAAAATCCACATGAAAATGTGCTGGTGAGGAGAAAAGCAGGGGAAGAAGAAAATGGCAAGGCCGAGGACCCGACATTGCTAGAACCACAGAAGGATGTCTGTGAAGGCAATTTCCCCAGCAAAGCAACCGCGCTAATGGAAATGGAACAGGAAAAATTTGCTTGGAAAAACAGCCATAAGGTGGGGGAGAAAACAGTATGGCAACCCATAAGGCCCCACCAAGTCTAACTGACGATGATAAAAGAAAAAATAAAAAAACTAGAAATTTTAGGGTGGTTTGTTTTGTTGTTTTTTTAAACTAAAAATGAAAGAAAAGAAAAAACTGACTAAAAAGTCAGAAAACCGCAAGAGCGGGAAGGCAGAAAAAAAAAAATTTTCATCCGCTGTTGAAACGCGACTTCTTAGCTCCGTGGAAACTAAGAAACTGAAGGACTGCGCACCCTCATCGGGCGGGAAGGCATTCGCACATGCACGGTTCAGGCTATCGCAAACTTTTTCAATTCTTAAAGTGGCGATGCACTTTTTTAAGTGGTCCGTGCCAGGGCTCCAGTGACATCACCCATCAGTGAGAATATGCTGCCTGCTTGTCCTGGGATAAACAAGGCTCTTGACTGTAAGATCTAGCAGGGAAGCCTACAAAAAAGGCTCATATGGAGCACAGGCCAGGTCCATCAAGACCACATTGAGGTCACAAGATGGGAACAGTCTGTGCAACGGGGGGTCTCAGTCTGAGAGTCCCCCTCAAAAACCGAGTGACATCCAAGTGAGAAATCAGAGACTGTAGGCTAAGTCAAGCCTGAAAGCATGAGATAACAGCAATCTACACTTTGAGAGATGAAACCACAAGGCCTTTTTCAAGACTGGCTTGCAAGAAGGCATGGACCACCGGAAAGGAAGCTATCTGAGGCTCAACCTGCTCCTTGATGCACCATAACCGGAAAGCATCCAGGACTTAGCATAAGCTGCAACCATCGCAGGCTTTACACCCTTAAAGAAAGTCATAACCACAACCTCCAAATAACCCTTTCAAATAAAGGTCACATGCTGAAAAGCCATGCCATTAAACCAAAGCATTTCAGCTTCTCCATCAGATCCGGCCTTGACTGAGGAGCCCCGAATGAACAGGCAGCTTCAGGTATCTGCCTCTCTGCAGACACATCAGATCTGCATATCAAGGCCTTCGGGGCCAGTCCAGGGCCACCAGGATCTCCAGACCACAATGGGTCGCCATCTTGCGGATGATCCAATCCCCCCAAGGCCCACAGTGGAAATACATACAGAAGCTGTTTTGTGTGCCAGGGTGTCTAGCCCTACACTTCCTTGCTCATTTCTTTGACTAGAAGCAGCTGCCTTTGAATTCTTGGCTGTGTCCAAGAGATCCACATCTGGTTTGCCCCAAGTCTGAACTATGATGGAAAACATCTTCCGAGACAGAGATCAGTCTCCAGGATCCAGAGTCTGTTGGCTGAGGAAAGTAGGCTTGTACATTCTCTACTCCTGCCACGTGGACAGCTGAAAGAGCCCACAAGTGAAGTTCCACCCACTGGGACAACATCCAGGCTTCCAAGCGAAGAGAACCACTTCTGGTGCCACCCTGTCTGTTCAGGCAAGACACCGTGTGGCATTGTCTGAAAACAGCACAACTGCTTTCCCTGTCAGGAAAGACTGCAACTGTAGCAAGGCCAACCAAATGGCTTTCAGTTCCCGATGATTGATGGATCACTTGCTTTCTGAAGGGGATCACCTACCCTGAAGAGGGCAACCCAGCCACTAAGGCGGCATCGGTAGTAAGGGTTACCCATGAGTCACACAGATAAAGGCCAAATGGCCCATCCAGTTTGCTCATCTGCAGTAACCATTATTTCTTCCTCTGAGATCCCACGTTTTCTTATATTTAATTGTATTTATTAAATTTCAATGTATAAAACAGAACAGTCCATGAATACAGAAAGCAAGAAATTAACCAAGTTATGAGTTCAATAATCTACTCCGGGCAGTAAGAGTAAGACTCATCCAAAAGCATTCCTAAATCAAACAGAAATGTTGGCCAGGACCAGTTTCAAGGTCTGTAAAATGTCTACGCTCCAAAGAGGCGTATATTATCATCAACGATCTCCATTGACTGTAAGTCAGAGATTCACTGGCTAACCACTGAAACAGAATGGCCTTCTTGCCAAGCAACATCACTCTAGCCACAAACACTGACAATTCCTTAGGTTTAGGAGACATAATAGTATAGAAACCAAAAAGAGCTCTGGGAGTTGGAGTCCACTACCGGCCCAATAAGGAAGTAGAATAGTGACCCAGACAATACCAATTTGGGGGCAGGACCAAAACATATGACCCAAGGAAGCATGAGCCTGAGTATATTTAGGACAGTGATGGACAGGAGTGATGCCCATTCGGTATGCTCGCAGGGGTGAAATATAAAGGCGGAGAACAATCTTAAGTTGTAGTTCCCAGTGCAGAATATTGGAGGATACTTTCCTCAAATTTTTCATCACTTGCTACACCTGTTGGGCAGTAAGAGCACACTGTAGATCCTCGGCCCAGGTTGCTGCTAAGATATTAAAATTGGGGCCTGGTTGGCAGTCTTGAATACCCACATGGAATCTAAGAGGAATCTTGTTGTTTAGCAGAGACTAACATCTCAGAAATAGCTTCTCGACAGTCCTCCATCAAATGACATGCGAGAAATGAACGAACATGACGACTTACTTGAAAATATGCAAAAACATCTATCTCAGAAAGTCCAAACAATCATAAGGAGACAAAAAAAGCAAATTGACCCTCTTCAGTATACAACTGAAAGATATATTGTAAGCCGTAGGTGGCCCATCTCTTAAAAGCTACATTCTGTATACCAGGCTGAAAGTCACCATTTCCCTAAAGCAGGAGAAATGGAGAAATCATAGGGGACAATTTTAGACAGGTGCAAACTCACCGCCATGTCCGCCTCGCAGGGGCAAATATAGGATATCGTGCCACTATAGAGCCGAATGCCGGGGCTGAGACATGTAATAAGTAGCTAATGTGATAGGGAGATAATTATAATTCCAAAGCAGTTGCAGAAAAATATGATGTTCCCCTAAACCAGTCACTTATATGCCTCATTTGGCATGCCATCGCGCACAAATGAACATTTAGCAACCAATATCCCCCCCCCCCCCTCCCTTGGAAGGCAAAGCATAGCAAAGGTCATACAGGGTCTCTTCCCACGTTTTCTTAAATTCAGACAGTCTGTCTCTACCACCTCTTCCATGAGACTGTTCCACACATCTACCACCTTTTCTGTAAAAGAGTATTTCCTTAGATTACTCCTAAGCCTATCACCTCTAAACTTCATCCTATGCCCTCTCATTCTAGAGCTGCCTTTCAAATTAAAGACTCGACTCATGTGCATTTACACAACTTAGGTATTTAAACGTGTCTATCAAATCTTCCCATGGATGGGATGCAAACATACCAGGATATAATCTTTTTAGAAAGGACAGAGATGGTCAAAAAGGTGGAGGAGTAGCTCTCTGTGTAAAGATCAATATCCAAGCAACCGAAATGCAAGGGACCTGGGGAGAGGAAGAAACGATATGGATCGCTCTGAAAAGAGAAGATAGAACTTTTATCTACGTGGGTGTAGTCTACAGACCTCCGACTCAATCGCAGCAAATTGATAAGGATCTGATTGTGGATATCCAAAAGTTTGGAAGAAAAGAGGAGGTGCTGCTGTTGGGAGATTTCAACCTGCTGGATGCTGATTGGAATGTTCCATCTGCAGAATCGGAAAGAAGTAGAGAGATTGTGGATGCCTTTCAAGAGGCTCTGCTCAGACAAATGGTGACAGAACCCATGAGGGAAAAAGCGATATTGGATCTGGTCCTCACAAATGGAGAGAGTATCTCTAATATTCAAGTAGGTGCTCACCTGGGAAGTAGCAATCAAACGGTTTGGTTTGATATAACGGCTAAAGTGGAGAGCGGCCGCATGATACTTAAAGTCCTAGATTTCAAACGTACAGACTTTAATGCAATGGGAGAGTACCTGAAGAAAGAGCTGTTAGGATGGTAGGGCATAAGAGAAATGGAAAGATAGTGGTCAAAGCTGAAAGGAGCGATAAAAATGGCTAAGGACCTTTATGTGAAGAAAATAAATAAAAACAAGAGAAAAAGGAAGCCGATATGGTTCTCCAAACTAGTGGTGGAGAAAATAAAGGCGAAAGAGTTTGCATTCGTGAAATATAAAAAAAATCCAAGAAAAGGAGTGCAGAAAGGACTACAGGGTGAAGAAACTGAAAGAAGCCAAGAGTGAGATACGTCTGGCAAAAGCACAGGCGGAAGAACAAATGGCTAAAAATGTAAAAAAGGGAGACAAATTTTTTTTCTGATATATTAGTGAAAGGAGGAAGATGAAAAATGGAATTGCTAAACTAAAAGATGCTGGGAACTAATATGTGGAGAGTGATGAGGAAAAAGCAAATGCGCTAAACAAATACTTCTGTTCTGTGTTCACAGAAGAAAATCCTGGAGAAGGACCGAGATTGTCTGGCAAAGATACACGAGAAAATGGAGTAGATTCTGCGCCGTTCATGGAGGAGAGTGTTTTTGAGCAACTTGAAAAACTGAAGGTGGACAAAGCGATGGGACCAGACAGGATCCATCCCAAGATACTAAGGGAGCTCAGAGAGGTTCTGGCGAGTCCTATTAAAGACTTGTTCAACAAATCTCTGGAGATAGTAGTGGTTCCTGGAGATTGGTGGAGAGCGGATGTGGTCCCTATTCACAAAAATGGTCACAGGGATGAAGCTGGAAACTACAGGCCGGTGAGCCTCACTTCAGTTGTTGGAAAAATAATGGATATGTTGCTGAAAGAAAGGATAGTGTACTTCCTTGAATCTAATGTGTTACAGGATCCGAGGCAACATGGCTTTACAAAAGGTAAATCATGCCAAACGAACCTGATTGAATTTTTTGATTGGGTGACCAGAGAGCTGGATTGAGGACATATGCTAGATGTAATTTACTTACATTTCAGCAAAGCCTTTGATACAGTTCCTCATAGGAGGCTGTTGAACAAACTTGAAGGGCTGAAGTTAGGATCCAAAGTGGTGAACTGAGTTAGAAACTGGCTGTCGGACAGACGACAGAGGGTGGTGTTAATGGAAGTCGCTCGGAGGAAGGAAAGGTGAGTAGTGGAGTCCCTCAGGGTTCGGTGCTGGGGCCGATCCTATGCAATATGTTTGTGAGTGACATTGCTGAAGGGTTAGAAGGAAAAGTGTGCCTTTTTGCAGATGATACAAAGATTTGTAACAGAGTAGACACCGAAGAGGGAGTGGAAAATATGAAAAAGGATCTGCAAAAGTTAGAGGAATGGTCTAATGCCTGGCAACTAAAATTCAATGCAAAGAAATGCAGAGTAATGCATTTGGGGATTAATAATCAGAAGGAACCATATATGCTGGGAGGTGAGAAGCCAATATGCATGGATGGGGAGAGGGACCTTGGGGTGATAGTATCCAAAGATCTAAAGGCAAAAAAACAGTGTGACAAGGCAGTAGCTGCTGCCAGAAGGATGCTGGGCTATATAAAGAGAGGCATAGACAGTAGAAGGAAGAAGGTGTTGATGCCCCTGTACAGATCATTGGTAAGGCCCCACTTGGAGTATTGTGTTCAGTTTTGGAGACCGTATCTGGCGAAGGACGTAAGAAGACTTGAAGCGGTCCAGAGGAGGGTGACGAAAATGATAGGAGGCTTGTGCCAGAAGACGTATGAGGAAAGACTGGAAGCCCTGAATATGTATACCCTAGAGCAGTGTTTTTCAACCGCTGTTCAGGGCCGCCATCAGGGCAGTACTACCAGTCCTGCATTCAGGGGCCCGGAGCTGACAGGGGGCCCGGGCTCCCCCAGGGTCCTAGGCAGTGTTCTAAGGCAGGGGCGCCAGTAGCTCGCCAAGGCAAAGTGAGTCGATCACCCAGGACTCACTTTGTCTTGGCGATCTAATCTATCGAGCCGATAAGTCTTCTTCTCCCCGACGTCAATTCTGCAGTCGGAGAGGAAGTTCGGGCCAGCCAATCGCTGCCTGGCTGGGCGGAACTTCCTCTCCGATTGCAGAATTGACGTCGGGGAGAGCATGCGTCGGCGTCGGCTTTGGGGCCTGTTATCCATTGGTGGGTCCTGTTCCCCTATGGCAGCGGCAGTGGCTTGGGGAACGGCAGGGAGAAAGAAAGAAAGGGGGCAGGCAGGGAAACAGAAAGAAAGAAGAGAAACAGAAAAAAAGAAAGAAAGGTCAGGGAGAGAGGAAGAAAAAGTTGGGGGAGGGAATGAGGTGTGGAGGAGAGAAAGCATACAGGCTGATAGAAGGGAAGAAAGATTGGATGCACAGTCAGAAGAAGAAAGTGCAACCAGAAATCACCAGACAAGGTAGGAAAAATGATTTTATTTTAAATTTAGCAAAGTGGTGGCAGTATTACCACAGTTTTCAAAGGAATTTGCCCAAATAACTTAATAGTTAACTGGGTAAATTTCCAGAGATGAAAACTTCCCTTCACTTACTATGCACAGTTCTGAATTTATATCTGCTGTCTATATTTTACAATATGGTCACCTTTTACTAAACCGCAATAGTGGTTTTTAGCGCAGGGAGCCTATGAGCGTCAAGAGCAGCGCTGGGCATTCAGCGCAGCTCCCTGCGCTAAAAACTGCTATTGTGGTTTAATAAAAAGGATGGAGGGTATATTTGTCTATTTTTGTATGGTTGTTACTGAGGTGACAATGCATAGAGTCATCTGCCTTGACCTCTTTGAAAAAAACCCAGAATAGGAATGATAATTAACATTTTCTCAGCGTATAGTATGCTTTGTGTTTTTTAATTTTATTATTGTTAGATCATTTTGACTTGGTCATTTTAAAGTAGCTCACAAGCTCAAAAAGTTTGGGCACCTCTGAGCTACAGCGTTGAAACTGTGTATTTCTATTTTATCCCCCCTTTTACAAAACTATGGAGCGTTTTTTAGCGCCAGCCGTGGTGGTAGCAGCTCTGATGCTTAGAATTCTATGAGTGTCAGGGCTGTTACCACTGTGGCTAAAATCCACACTACAG
This sequence comes from Geotrypetes seraphini, assembly GCF_902459505.1. NCBI lineage: Eukaryota > Metazoa > Chordata > Amphibia > Gymnophiona > Dermophiidae > Geotrypetes > Geotrypetes seraphini. The sequence goes on from NC_047090.1 coordinate 161,097,328, forward strand.
TTTTGTAAAAGGGTGAGGGGTTAGTTTGTGATGACATATTCCATACTAGGCGAAGGTGTTTTCTGTGTTCTGTGTGTTTGAAAGACATGGTTTTCTGTTAGGATTGACGGTGTAGGATTGATCTGTGCTGGTCTGGCTTGTTTAGTTTTACAGAGCTGTCATCTGGAGCTGTCATCCGCCGGCTCATCGGGGATCGATCAGAAGAGTGCTGAGTGTGACGGACAGCGGCTATCTGGAGGAGACAAGCGCAGTAAGTCCTGAGTGACAGTGAGATACTGCAGTGATGGACAAGTTTTTGAAAAGGAAAGAACTAGACTCTGAACAAAATTTGGAGCCAGATGAGAGCCCAAGTATGAGTGGGGGTCAAAAGAAAGCAAAGATGGTTAGCGCAAGCAAATTCTCTGGCGCAAGGCAATATAGCGAAAGCTATATTTCAGTTGGATTTACTTTCACTGGAGATGCAAACAAACCAACTCCACTGTGCGTGGTGTGTGGTGAAAAGCTAGCTAACAGTGCTATGGTCCCAAGCAAACTTAAACGCCATCTCCAAACGAAACACCCTTCGCTTCAAAACAAGAATGCGGACTATTTTGTTCGCCTGCGTGACAACACGGAGAAACAGGCAACTTTCATGAGAAAAACCACAAAGGTAAATGAAAGAGTTCTTAAAGCTAGCTATCAAGTTGCTGAACTTATAGCCAAGTCAAAAAAGTCGCACACTGTGGCAGAGACATTAATACTTCCTGCCTGCAAAGCTATTGTAGAGGAGATGCTCGGACCTGAAGCAGCTAAGGAAATAGCCAAAGTCCCTCTCTCAGACAACACAATTTCCAGACGTATTAATGACATGTCTGCAGACATCGAAAGTGTGGTTTTGGAAAAGATCCGTATAAGTGAGAAATTTGCATTGCAACTTGACGAGTCTACTGATATCAGTGGACATGCTCAACTCTTGGCCAATGTGCGTTTTGTTGATGGTGATGCAATTAGAGAAAACTTCTTTTTTTGCAAGGCATTGCCAGAAAAAACAACAGGAGAAGAAATTTTTCGGGTCACATCAGAATACCTTGAAAAAGGAGGACTTAAGTGGGAAAACTGCACAAGTGTCTGCACCGATGGAGCTGCAGCCATGGTCGGGCGCACCAAAGGCTTTGTAAGCAGAGTGAAGGAAAGAAATCCAGATGTGATTGTTACGCATTGTTTTTTACACCGCGAGGCCCTCGTAGCCAAGACTTTACCAGAAGTCCTAGTTCATGTGTTGGATGATGTTGTGTGCATGGTAAACTTTGTAAAGTCACGACCCGTGAAAAGTCGCATATTTGCAGCTTTGTGTGAGGAGATGGGAGCGAAGCATAAAACCTTGCTGTTTCATATGGAGGTCCGGTGGTTGTCGCGTGGCAAGGTCTTGGTTCGTGTGTATGAGCTGCGGGAGGAACTTAAAGTGTTTCTGACAAATGAGAGGTCAGATTACGCAAAGCAGCTTGCAAGTGATGAGTGGTGTGCAAGGCTGGCATACCTGGCAGATATATTTTATCATCTGAATGAACTGAACACACGAATGCAAGGCCGAAGTGAAAACCTGCTTACAAGTACAGATAAAATAAATGGATTCCGTTCAAAGGTGCAACTCTGGCATCAACACGTGGAAAGTGGCAATCTTGAAATGTTCACACTCACCAAGCAATGGCAAGGTGTTCACACTGCTGCACTGTGTGAGATAATAGTTAAACATTTAAAAACTCTTGAGGAGAAGTTGTCATTTTATTTCTCTTCAGTCTCCACTGAATGCCTTGACTGGGTTAGAGACCCTTATAGCTCAGCATCAGTTGGTGGAAAGGACATGACTTTACAGGAGCAGGAGGAACTAACTGAACTGAGACAAAATCGTGGTTTCAAGCTAAGATTTGCTGATCTACCTTTGGACAGTTTTTGGTTGGATACCGCCAAGGAGTTCCCCCTTCTGGCAAACAAAGCTATTTTGACATTGCTCCCATTTTCCACTACATATCTGTGTGAGATTAGCTTTTCAAGCATGATTGCTATAAAAACCAAATACAGAGAGAGACTGAGAGCTGTTGACGAAGAGCTACGTGTGTGTCTTTCTTCGATTCCAGCCAAAATATCAGCTTTGTGTTCAGCCAAACAGGCCCAGGTTTCGCACTGAATAAAGTATTTTATAATTTTTCACTATTCTATTTACTTAATATTTCATAATAAAGTAATTATAAAATACTTTCTTTGTGTTTATTTGATTCCTATTCAAGAGAATTACTTTATATATAGTCAATATAGGCACAGAGTTAAATTTTTTAACATTTTCTAATGGTGGTGTGCCTCGTGATTTTTTTCATGAAACAAGTGTGCCTTTGCCCAAAAAAGGTTGAAAAACACTGCCCTAGAGGAAAGGAGGGACAGGGGAGATATGATTCAGACGTTCAAATACTTGAATTAATAGAACAAAATCTTTTCCAGAGAAAGGAAAATGGTAAAACCAGAGGACATAATTTGAGGTTGAGGGGTGGTAGATTCAAGAGCAATGTTAAGAAATTCTACTTTACGGAGAGGGTGGTGGATACCTGGAATGCACTCCTAAGAGAGGTGGTAGAGAGGAAAACGGTGACTGAGTTCAAAGAAGCGTGGAATGAACACAGAAGATCTAGAATCATAAAAAGCACAGATACTTACCGTAACAGGTGTTATCCAGGTACAGCAGGCAGCTATTCTCACATATGGGTGATGTCATCGACGGAGCCTGGATGCGGACACCTCACAAGCAGACTTGCTTGAAGAAACTCGAAGTTTCGAATCACCTGCACCGCGCATGCGTGAGTGCCTTCCCGCCCAGCACAAGGCGAGTCTCCTCAGTTCAGATAGCTAGCAGAGACGCCAACCAGGGGAGGTGGGTGGGTTGTGAGAATATCTGCCTGCTGTCCCTGGATAACACCTGTTACGGTAAGTAACTGTGCTTTATCCCAGGACAAGCAAGCAGGTATTCTCACATATGGGTGACCTCCAAGCTAACCAGAATGGGATGGTTGGCAATTTAGGAGAATAAATTTTGTAATACTGTCCATCCCGTCTGGAGAAAGTATCCAGACAATAGTTAGAAGTGAAAGTATGAACCGAGGACCAAGTAACAGCTCTACAAATTTCCTCAATAGGTGTAGATCTGAGAAAAGCTATTGAAGCTGCCATTGCTCTGACTTTATGGGCTGTGACTTTACTGTGAAGGGGTAATCCAGCCTGGGCATAGCAGAATGAGATACAACCCACCATCATTGGAGATGGTACGCTTAGAAATAGGATGATCCAACTTATTTGGATCAAAGGAGACAAAAAGTTGAGGAGCAGTTCTGTGTGGTTTGATGCGTTCCAAGTAGAAGGCCAGAGCACGTTTACAGTCCAGGGTATGAAGAGCTCCAGGGTGAGAATGAGGCTTTGGAAAAAAACACTGGAAGTACGATGGATTGGTTGAGATGAAATTCTGAGACCACTTTAGGTAAGAATTTCGGATGAGTACGAAGAACCACCTTGTCATGATGGAACACAGTGAATGGTGGGTCAGTAACTAAAGCTTGCAGCTCACTGACTCGTCGAGCAGAAGTGAGGGCCATGAGTTGAGTAAGGACAACATTGAGGTCCCAAACCACAGGAGGCAGTTTGACATTGAAAAGTCCTTTCATGAATCTGGAAACCACTGGATGAGCAGAGAGGGGTTTCCCTTCAATAGGCTGATGAAAAGCCGCAATTGCACTGAGATGGACTTATATAGATGTAGACTTGAGGCCAGAATTGGATAAGTGCAAAAGGTAGTTCAAAACAGAAGATAAGGAGGAATGCTGAGACTCCTTATGATGAGAAAAACACTATGTAGAAAATCTAGCCCATTTTTGGTGATAGCATTGTCTAGTTGTAAGCTTTCTAGAAGCTTCTAAAATGTCTCTTATAGATTGAGAAAACTGAAGAGGGGTTATGTTGAGAGGTACCAGGCTGTCAGGTGTAGAGACTGCAGGCTGGGATGAAGCAGAGATCCTTGACTCTGTGTAAGCAGAGAAGGAAAAACTGGTAGAAGGTATGGCTCCCTGCTGCTGAGTTGAAGTAGAAGGAAGTACCATGGTTGTCTCGGCCAACGAGGAGCGATTAGAATCATGTTGGCACGATCGTTCTTCAATTTGACCAGAGTCTTGAGAATGAGAGGGAATGGAGGAAATGCATAGAGGAAAAGATTCATCTATTCCAAAAGAAAAGCATCTGCCTCGAGGCGGTGAGGAGAGTATATCCTGGAGCAGAACGGAGGCAGTTTGTAGTTGTGGGGAGCTGCAAAGAGGTCTATCTGTGGTATTCCCCACTGTGAAAAAATGTGACAAACAGGCGAGGAATGGAGAGTCCATTCGTGAGGTTGCAGTAGATGACTCAAGTTGTCCGCCAAACAATTCTTTGCCCCTTGAATGTAGATAGCTTTGAAGAAGGTATTGTGGCAGATTGCCCAGTCCCAAACCTTCAGAGCTTCTTAACAAAGGGAGGCAGACCCTGTCCCTCCTTGTTTGTTGACAAAATACATGGCGACTTGGTTGTCCATCCGAACGAGGACTACTGTGTCGTGAGTTAGATGTTGAAAAGCATGGAGAGCTTTGAGGATCGCTCTGAGTTCCAACTGATTGATATGACACTGACGATCTGTACAGGTCCAGAGGCCTTGAGTACGGAGACCATCGAGATGAGTGCCCCAAGCATAGGTCGAAGAGTCTGTCTTGAAGATCTTCTGATGAGGGGGCATTTGAAAAAGCAATCCTCTGGAAAGATTGGAAGAGAGCATCCACCAACGGAGAGACTGTTTCAATGAAGGAGTGACCGATATGTGTTGAGAAAGAGGGTCACAAACATGCGTTCATTGAGTTGCCAGGGTCCACTGAGGAATTCTGAGGTGACGTCTGGCAAAAGGAATCATGTGTACTGTGGAGGCCATGTGACCCAGAAGTACCATCATGTGTCTCGCTGAGATGGAAGAGCGGGAAGACACTGTGTGACAGAGTTGAAGAAGAGCTTCCAAATGTTGTTGTGGAAGGAATGCTCTGAGTTGGACAGTGTCCAGAACAGCTCCAATGAATTATAGATTCTGAGAGGGCTGAAGTTGAGATTTGGGAAAGTTGACTTCGAATCCCAAACTTTGTAGGAACCAGGTCGTCCGTTGGGTCGCTACAATAACCCCTTGAGATGTGGAATCTTTGATGAGCCAGTCGTCGAGGTAAAGAAATACCTGAAGACCATGATTCCTTAGAGCTGCTGCTACCACTACCAGGCACTTGGTGAATACGCTGGGAGACGAGGCCAGGCCGAAGGGTAGTACTCTGTATTGATAGTGCAGATACCCCACCCAAAATCTGAGGTATTGACGGGAGGCCGGATGAATGGGAATACGAATGTAGGCCTCCTTGAGATCCAGAGAGCATAACCAGCTGTTCTGCTCGAGAAGGGGATAAAGGGATGCCAGGGACAACATTCAAAACTTTTCTTTGACTAGAAATTTGTTGAGAGCCCTGAGATTCAGAATGGGTCGCAGATCGCCCGTCTTCTTCGGAACAAGGAAGTAACAGGAGTAAAACCTCCTGTTCTGCTGTTCCAAGGGAACTGGTTCGATGGCATGGAGACGAAGCAGAGCTTGAGCTTCCTGAAGAAGAAGGGCGGTCTAGGATGGATTGGAAGGATACTCTCTTGGAAGAACCTCTGGTGGAACCTGAGTGAAATAAAGAGAGTATCCTTCCCTGATGATGGTAAGCATCCAGAGGTCGGATGTAATTATCGTCCATCAGTTGTAAAAATGATCGAGACGACCTCCTATAGGGGGAAAAAGAGACAGAGACAGAATGGTGGAGGTTATGCTCTGTTGTAAACAGTCAAAAAGGCTGAGAAGCCTTAGGTGCAGCAGAAGGTTGGGGTTTCTGTTGCTTCTGAGGTTGTTGTTTTTTCAGAGGAGGGCGAGTATAAGGAGCCGGCTTTGGAGCAAAACATCTTTGATAGATAACAGCAGAGCATGCAGGCTTGGCAGGAGCTGGCTTTGGTTTAGGTCTGACTATAGAAGCAAATGATTTTTCATGGTCAGATGATTTCTTGGTGGCTGCCTCGATGGATTCATCAAAGAGGTCGTTGCCCTGACAAGGAATGTTAGCTAAGCGGTCTTGAAGGTTAGAGTCCATGTCAATGGTATGAAGCCAAGCAAGACGACGCATAGCTACAGAGCAAGCAGGCCGCTCAGGCAGATAACTCGAAGGCATCATAAGATGATTGGAGGAGATGCAGATGTAATTGAGAGAAAGAAGCAATGACTTCTTGAAACTCAAAATGCATTTGGTTATCCAAATAAGCCAAAAACTTTGGTAAAGAACATAAGAACATAGAAGAGAAAGAAGAAATTCAAAATAAGTGATAAAATAAAAATTATAATTGAGGACTTTAGAGGACATCATAGCATTCTGGTAGATGAGACGTCCAAATTTGTCCATAGTTTTCCCCTCCCTTCCAGGAGGAACTGTGGCATAGATCTTGGAAGGATGGGATCTCTTCAAGGAGGATTCAACAAGCAGGGATTGATGAGATAACTGTGAGTTGTCAAAACCTTTGCGATGCACAGTTTTATACCTAGAGTCCAATTTTCCTGGAACTGCTGGTATGGAAAAAGGTGTCTCCATACATCGAGCAAAAGTCTGATTCAAAAGCTTATGAAGTGGAAGCTTAAGACATTCTGCCGGAGGTTGAGGAAGATGCATGACTTCTAGATACTCCTTAGAATATTTGGAGCCAGTATCCAATTGAACATCCAAGTCTACAGCTTTCTGTCGCAGGAAAGACAAGAAAGATAGCTGATCTGCCAAAGCTTTGCCTCGAGAAGGACTCGAGGACGTCGAGGCAGCATGTGTCGAAGAAGAAGCTTCAGCATGGAAAAAGGCATCAAAGGAACCTGGTGACTTGGACGAGGCAATCGAGACCCGGAACATCCTTGAGGTCCGGCATCGGAGACCTCGAATGAGGAGTCGGTGGTCTGGTCGAGGTTGGAGTAGATCGAGGCTTCGAGGAAGATGGTCTATCCTGAGAAGAAGAACGATGCCTGGAAGGATACCTCGATGAAGGCCTCGAATGGTGGTGAGAACTGTCTGGAACCAGATCTCAAGGATCGAGGAGATTTCGCCTCGGAGACGTAAGCAGCCGATGCATGAATAGGGCTAGAGGCTGTAGATCGAAGCTTCAGAGGCTTGGTGGAGGAACCTCGATGCATTCTTAAAGACTCTGCTCCTTGTTTAGAGTGTGAGGATTCTCGTCGAGGCACTCGCAAAGAATCTGCTCCTTGCTTTTCGTGCTTGGATGGCAGACCAGACACTCGCAGAGACTCTGCTCCCTGCAAAGAGTGTGGAAGCTCAGACTGGGGCAAAGGAAGCGGCTCGACCTTGCAGGAGTCTGCTGAATGCCCAGGCTGGATAAGAGGAAGCAGTTTAGGTCCCATGTTAGTAAGGAACTTAATAAAGTGCATGGTCTGGAAAGAAGCCGGCAAGGATGGATCCGCGTCTGAAATCGGACCTCCTGCTTTGGCTGGAGGTTCCTTCGAGGTAGTGTGAGTGTGTTTCGACTTAGAAGTCTTGGACACTTGAATCACAACCGGTGGAACCGACTGCTGAACTATCTGACCTGAGGAAACAGGGGAAGATACAGCAGATGACGTCGAAGCAAGAGCTGCTGCAAACGACGAGTGTCTGATGAGGCTCGAGGTGGAAGCAGGAGGCGCAGAAGGAGCCACGATGGAAGTCGAGGCCTAAGATGCTTTCGAAGTCGAGGGATCAGTAGGAGACTCCATCTCGAATAGCTTGTCCACCAGAATGCAACGACGCTTGAAAACACGAGGCTGAAGTGTTTGGCAAGGCAGGCACAACCTAGGATAATGTTTCGGCCCAAGGCACTTGAGGCAGCGTTCGTGAGAGAGATCGCGCGCTGACACTTGCTACACCTCTTAAAGCCTGTAGCAGGCCGGGACATAGACGGAAAAATAGCCACCGCAAAGTCGAAACCCTCAGGCTGCAGCTGAGTGGCCTGTCCCGGAAAATGAACGGAAGAAGAAAAAAATTTTTTTTTAACTAAAATTAAAGAAATAAAATAAAACAGCGATTTGTGAAGAAAAAACCACAAACCGCGGTTGAGAGAAGGCACAAAGTGAACGAAGTTAAACGCAGAGAGTCAAAGACGGATTTCTCAGCTCTGCAGAAAACTGAGAACTGAGGAGACGCACCCTGTGTTGGGTGGGAAGGCACTCGCGCATGCACGGTGCGGGCGACTCGAAACTTCGAGTTTCTTCAAGCAAGTCTGCTTGTGAGGTGTCTGCATCCGGGCTCATAGAAATAGACGGCAGATAAGGCCACGGCCCATCTAGTCTGCCCACCCCAATGACCCTCCCCTACCTTTCTCCATTGATGATGTAACCCATATGTGAGAATACCTGCCTGCTTGTCCTGGGATAATAATATTAAATAATGAACTGGGCAGACTTGTACGATCTGTGTCTGTATATGGCCATTTGGGGGAGGATGGGCTGGAGAGGGCTTCAATGGCTGGGAAAGTTTAGATGGGATGGAGTAGGTTTTAACGCAGATTTTGGCAGTTGGAACCCAAGCACAGTAGAGTTTTGGATTCTTGCCAAGAAATAGCTAAGAGAAAAAAATTAAAAAAATTTAAATTGAATCAGGTTAGGCAGACTGGATGGACCCTAGGGTTACCCTAGATAAGGATCTTACCTTTCATGACCAGATCAGCACAGTTGTAAAAACTTGTTTTTACAAACTAAGGCTTATACGTTCTCTATCATCTATCCTCGATACTACTGCTATCACAACTCTAATTCATTCGCTTGTCATCTCCCACCTTGATTATTGTAATTCTCTTTACAATGGTCTCCCTCAAAAAGAACTACAGCGACTCCAACTCATACAAAATACAGCCATAAAACTTATCTACAAATTGGGAAAATATGACCATGTTACACCTCTCCTGAAAGAAGCTCATTGGTTACCTATAACCCATCGTGTCACATACAAAACAATTATGTTAGTCTTCAAAATCAGATTCTCCCGCCAACCATCTTTCCTAGATAAACTTCTAATCCCCTACTGTTCATCTCTGACCCTTAGATCAGCCGATCAAAACCTGCTATCTATTCCCACAATCAAAGATTTCTTTTATACGAGAAAGACCAACTTTTCGGTAGTCGCTCCTACCCTATGGAACTCATTGCCATCTCATATTCGTCTCGAGACATCACTAGATAAATTTAAGACTAAATTAAAAACTTTCTTATTCCAAGACGCGTTTTCCTGCTCTCAAGCATAACTTATTCTTCAATACCTCAACCGCTTTTAAGAAGCGATCCCATTCCTTATGTTCCATCCTTCCCTTTTAAAAATTTTTTTTTTTTTTTTGAATAATGTATTTTTTTCCCTTTCTATCTTATTATTCCCTGCCCTCACCTTCCAGTATGTCTAGTTAAAGTTTAAATGTTCACAATCCCCTTTTATTTTTTCCTTTTCAATTATATTATTTATTGTATTATTTTTAACTTGTAAACCGGCTAGATACTCGTTGATGGTCGGTATAGTAAAAATTTAATAAACTTGAAACTTGTCATCTACTATCTTTCCTCCAAAGTATACATATTGAGATCTTTAAGTCTGTCCCCACATGCCTTATGATGAAGATCATGCACCATTTTACTAGCTTTCCTCTGAACAGACTCCATCCTTTTAAAATCTGAAGGTCTGGTCTCCAAAATTGTACAGGATCTCACCAGAGTCTTATATAGAGGCATCAACATCTATGTTTTCCTAATGGCCATATCTCTTCTTATGCATCCTAGCATCCTTCTAGCTTTTGCAGTCATCTTTTCTACCTGTTTGGCCACCTTAAGATCATCACATACAATCTCACCCAAGTCCTGCTCTTCTGTCAGTTCTTCACCTCCTAAACTGTACTGTTCCTTCCGATTTTTGCAGCCCAAATGCCTAACTTTGCATTTCTTAGTATTAAATTTTAGCTGCCTTATTTCAGACCATTTTTCAAGCTTAGATTGGTCTTTCTTCATGTTATTCACACCATTTGGGGGTCTACTCTATTGCAGATTTTGATATCATCTGCAAAGAAGCAAATCTTACTTGACAGCCCTTCAGCAATATCGCTTATAAAAATGTTAAAAACAACAGTCCCCACTGGTAAAAAGAGATTACCGGTATGTACAGTACTTATCCTGGTAAGCTCTTTTCCAGTAGATAGGTGAGACATTCTAGACAAGTGGGTAGTGTTCCCATGGCCGTGTGCCATCTGCAAAAGGAATCCAGTTTGGATTTTTCTGTGCTGTACTTCACTGAGCTTTTTAGCTCCACCTACAGTTAGTACCCAAGCACCAAGGGCCACCAAACCAACGTGTAGAGACACCCATAACAATCAAGGTCATAAATAACTATTCTGCTTAAAAGGAGTAACATGAGAATATCAGCTGCAAACCTCATGGCCATGGCAAAGAACATGAAGTCTGTGTGATCTCAATGCAGGCATAGCTCCTAGAACAAAAATACCCCCCTTCCCCCCCAAATAAAAAACCCAAGGAACTAAACACTGAATAAAATAATAAAATGTGGAGAGCAGAATGAACACACTCCTGCAGACACGCATATAGAAGGAAAAAATTGTAGGTGAAGCTAAGGAGCTCAAGGAAGTATAGAAGAGGCAAAGAAAAATCCAAACTGGATTCCTTCTGCAGATGGCACGTGGACATGGGGACACTACCCACTTGTCTAGAATGTCTCAGCTATTGCACTGGAACATCTCTTTCCTCAGAGTGATCACCAATAACCACTACCCTTTGCTGTCTTCCATTCAACCCAGCCCATCATTTTGGGGCCCATCCCGAGGGCACTCAGTTTATTTATTAGACGTCTGTGTGAAACACTGTCAAATGCTTTGCTAAAATCTAAATACACCACCACATCTAGCACACTCCTTCTTTCCAATTCTCTGGTCACCCAGTCAAAGAAATTGATCAGATTTGTCTGACAAGACCTACTTCTAGTGAATCCATGTTGCCTCTCATCCTGTAATCCACAGGATTCCAGAACCCCCACCAATGTTCCCCCATAGGGAATAATGGGAGTATTCATTGTGATTTCTGGTGCTGGGGACTACCTTAGGAGTTAGCGCTCAAGGAAAGGATCTGGATGTCATTGTAGACAATACGCTGAAGCTTTTCGGTGGCTAAGAAGACAAACAGGATGCTAGAAATTATTAGAAAAGGGATGGTTAACAAGACTAAGAATGTTACAATGCCTCTGTATCGCTCAATGGTGTGACCTCACCTGGAGTATTGCATTCAATTCTGGGCTCCTTATCTCAAGAAAGATATAGTAGCACTAGAAAACATTAAAAGAAAAGCGACCAAGATGATAAAGGGTATGGAACTCATCTCGTATGAGGAAAGACTAAAAAGGTTAGGACTCTTCATCTTGGAAAAGAGACGGCTGAGGGGAGATATGATTGAAGTCTACAAAATCCTGAGTGGAGTAGAACAGGTACAAGTGGATCAATTTTTCTCTCCTTCAAAAATTACAAAGACAAGGGGACACTTGATGAAGTTACAAGTAAATGCTTTAAAACCAATAAGAGGAAATATTTTTTCATTCAGAGAACTCTGGAAAGTGTTGCCAGAGGATGTGGTAAGAGAAGTAAATGTAGCTGGTTTAAAAAAAGGTTTGGATAAGTTCCTGGAAGAAAAGTCTATAGTTTACTATTGAGACAGACATGGGATGGTAGCATGGAATGCTGCTACTGTTTGGGTTTTTGCCAGGTACTTGTGATTTAGATTGGCCTCTGTAAAGATGGGATACTGGGCTAGATGGACCACTGGTCTGACCCTGTAAGGCTATTCTTATCATGCTTGTTTGTCTGAATCAGCCCAGTTGCAGGAAAAGGATTTCTGCCTTAGAAATTGCTCCGATCTCAACCATCAAAGGAATTCTTCTGCTATTTGAATGGATTATGGACTCCCATCCCCAAGATTCCTCACACAGTGACAGGAGATAAATTATGCAGCTGGCTCCGATACCCCGATTGTTCTTACTTAGGGGCCACACAGCCTGCACTCAAGCCTCTGATAAAATCAGCAGGCCAGCTGCTCACAGGGCGGACGGACCCAGAACTCTTATTTATTTATTTGGATTTCTAGCCCATCACCCAGAAGAGCCCAGGTTACAAGTTTACATACACAGCAGAAGGTTTAGCAACAGGTTACAACTTTGCATACCGCAGATATATAGAACAACATATTAAAAGGATTAAGAGCTGTAGTAGAACCCAAAGCAGGCTGACTCCACAGGTACTCTGAGATTGGTCTGGGAGCAGCAGTCCTCCCCCATGGGATTGTGTCCTTTCCCCAACAAAGTATGCTAGAGCATGGGACTTCCAAAAGTCACAAAGAATTTCAAAAATCTGACAGAAAAAACATCTGAAAATAACAAAGTAAAGCAGAGCAAGAGACACCTTCTGAGTTCATTTTCAGAAGGGAAAACTGAGGAGGGTGCTGCTCTCCACTGCAGAAGGGGAGGAGTTTCAGGTTTTTAAAGTGATACCCTTCTGAAGCTTGCAGAAAATGGGAGTCAACAGCTCAAGTATGGACTCCTGTATATCTGCAACAAAAATTATATTACTGTAATCTGAGAAAAAGCTAACAATTTCATGAAGAGTGAAGACCTGAGGTTCAAAAAAATCTTTTAACAGTTCTTAATTTCTTTAAAGTCAAAACGGAGAATTCTAGTAAATTTTTCAACTCCTAGGCCTGGATTAGTAGGAAGGGAAGGGGCTGGCCAATGATTAATCTGTCAGAGAAGGAGCCAGACACCTCTATGAGGGGCCACTAAAAAGTTCTCAGCCTAACCAAGAAGAAAATGATATGAAGCCATTAAATTTACAAGTTATTCCACACTTTTTTACACTTTTCATTTCATATCATTGAAATGAAAAGTGTCAAGAAAAGTGTAGAATAAGTTTCATGGCTCCACATCATTCTTTTCTTGGTTGGGCTGAGAACCTTTTTTCAGTGGCCCCTTAGGTGTCTCCTACCAGCAGCTGTGGCTGCCAACAATGGGGGGGGGGGAGGGGGGGCACGGCAATTGACCAACTGGTTTCCCAGTAGCCCTTTTAGACTGTCCAAAAGTCACTGGAGAGGTAGCCTGCCTACCCTATGCTGGGTGACTTGTGGCTGCATGGTGCCTGTTGTATTAAAGGTCTCTGAAGTATCATTTTTCTATCTGCTGGTAGAGGGGCAAACCCAGGTTTCTGGACTGGTCTGGTGGGATAATAATGAAGGCATTAAAATTCTATTGCATGTCACCTTTCATTGCATTTCATTTCTTGATATAACACTATTCATAACAGTTTACAGTAAATTTAAAAAAAAACAAAAATGACTAGAAATCTTCCTTTCTTCAGATCATCATCATTGGAATACTTGTTATGATTCATTGTTTTCTAGCACTGTCATCTTTTTATTTCTGTTCAATAAAGATTAATAAAAAGAAAATACGATACATACCTTTTTATTTCTTTGTAAATTATAGCAACCATGTTAATTTTTCCAGTTCTTTTCTAGTAATGATTTCATGATCTAGCACTCCATGCATGCATATTACCCCCATAATAGGAACATACTCTTGTATTCCAGAACCTTATGCTATTAAGTTAACAAAAGTTTTTTTACAAATTATGTATCTTACTTTTATCCACCTTGGATAAAGGCAGAATATAAATTAACAAAAACAAAAAATGTAGAAGTAACTCAATATCTATATTTTAAAAATATTCTAACCCCATAAAGGTTTGCCTATACAGACACCTAGAAGAAAACTAACTTGAACCAAAAGCAAAATGAAAAGTAAAAACAGTAACTGAATGAATGGTTGTCAGCTCTAAAAACCAAATTTGCCATGGTTCTTGCAGATTTTAATTGAGTCAATGCTATGAGGTACCAAGCAAGCAAGCAGAAGAACACCTCGCCTTCAAGTAAAGACAGTCAAACAAAAAAGGCAAGGGAGGTGTCTTTTCAACCAATAGTGAAGTCTTTATTGAACAAGTAATAGTCCCAACAAGGATCACTGTTTCGGCATGTAAAAATGCCTTCTTCAGGGGACACAGTTTTCATACTCCGCGGGAGAGTTCTAATGGATATTACTCAAGATGTGGCAGTTGTCAAATCTGCCCCTTAACAATTCAAGGACCTTCATTTGAAAACCCGCTGAATCACAAAACATATACCTTAAGGTACAGAACATCTTGCAGGTCAGATCATGTGGTTTACATGATCAAATGTCCTTGCTCCAAAATATACATAGGGAAAACCACCAGGCAATTTAGAGTACGCATGTCTGAGCACAAATCGTGTTTACATTTGCAGAGAAAGGAAGCTCCTTTGGAAGCGCACTGCTTGACTCACCATCATACATTTCAACAACTGACATGTATGGTTATAGATCATATTCCGGAATCTTGCAGAGGGGGGGATAGGGGGAAAAGATTACTTCAAACCGAACAGAAATGGATAGATAGACTTCAAACAGTACAACCTAATGGTCTAAACATTTCACTAAACTGGCAAGTTTTCTTAAGGGATGGATTTACCACTTTAAGGGATGGATTTACCACTTTAACTCAGTAAAATTAATTACATTTTACTTCTGATTAGTTTCCCAATCAGAAGCCGTTCCGGAAATGACGTCAGACGCCGTTAGAGATCTTTAAGTACTGAGATCTCAGCCGGCCTTTATGGTCACTTCCCTCAATATAATACAGTGGGGAGCACAGTCACGGACCGAAGCTTAGTAAGTATAATGTAGACTTTGTTCCGGATCTGTAAGCAAACATAGGGTTTAACCATATACAGATTGTCTTTTAAAACTACGATAGGTGGGGGTTTTCATGTGTGTTTTCTTAGGACATACTAACTAAGAAGTTTTTAGTTACTAAGCAGTAACAGTATTTTTGAAATAAAGATGGTTTTATCTGTTTCATTTTAGTATTGAAGCTAAACAACATGCTGTTCTGAAGAAGCTCTTACTAGTTTCACAAGAGCGAAACGGAGATCTTCCATCTGCGAACCGGGTGTGGGAAGTTCGTCGGGCGTTTTCTTTAGCCCGAGCTAAGTACCACACGTTTACAGCATTAACTAGAGTAAAAATAAATTTACTATAAAACAAACAACAGTATAAACTATATATAACCAAAAAAAAGGCTCATAGAGAAAATAAGACAATATTCGATGATAACCCTGTCACTGGTTCAACAACCATGATTTGTTCTGGCTGCTGACCTTGGGCACTTGAGAAATTAAGTCTTCGTCTCTATTTTTGAGCAGGTTCTACTCCTTAGTTTCATTGTTGGCCCAGTTTATGAGTTTGAGTACGGGTACTATTTTTGATTGAGACACAACTAACATAGCCATTATTCAAGTGCCGAATATAAATTGAAGCATTTTTTGGCCCCAAAATCTCGGTTTATATTTGAGTATATACAATTCTTTCCATCAGTCTATGTTCACTTATTGACCTACCAAGCCACCCAATAGCCCTTCAATTTTTTTTCTACCCATGCTTGCTCTGTTCTCACTCCTCTAAGAATGGGATAAACAACTTTCACTCTTCTTCCCTCCATATTTTGCTTTTGTTCTTTCCACAATTTATCTATGACTTTTTGACCATTATAGATCCCTATAAAGTGCATTATAATAGTACAGATCTTCCTAAACCTGTATTGGGTATCCTGTAACCGGCTGGTTTTCAGGATATCTACAGTAAATATACATAACATAAGCCTCTAGTGCAGGGGTGCCCACACTTTTTTGGCTTGCAAGCTACTTTTAAAATGACCAAGTCAAAATGATCTACCAACAATAAAAATACTAAACATATACCCCCTCTTTTACTATGGTGCACTAGCCAATTTAGCACGCGCTAAGTGCTAATACGCCCATTATATTCTATGGACGCGTTAGCATTTAGCGAGCGCTAAATCAGCTAGTGCACCTTAGTAAAAGACCCCCCACCCATATTTATTTATATATATATATATATATATATATATATATATATATACCGAGTGCACCTCTTCTGTCCTCCAGACCTCATTCCATTCCCCAACCAACATCTCTGTCCTTCCAGGAGTCCAGCTTTTCTTCCTCTTTCCTCCACCCCTATTGGCAACATAGGTCTCCCTCTCTCTCCCTCCTGTTATGATCGTGCATCTCTCTGTTCTTCCTCAGGGTCTCTCCCCCTCTGTCTCTTCTGTCTGCACCTCCCATGGTGCAACATCTGCCCCCCTCTCTTCTGCCTCCTCTTTGTTTCAGATTTCTTCCTTTATCTTCCAACTGCTAACATTTTGAGTCCTCCCACCTTTGGTCCAGGTCTTTATCTCTCTCACTCTCTTTGTCTTCCCCCTCCCCAGGGCCTGGCATCTGTCTCTCCTTGGCTCAGTGTTTCAACCTTTCTAACCCCTCTAGTAGTCCAGGATCTGCCTTATCTGCCTTGGCTTCCCATTCCCTTTTGGTTCAAGGTTGCTTTCCCATCCCTCCTCAAGGTCCTTTTGTCTCTTCCCCCCTCACCCGATCTAGCGTCTCCAAGGCTATCCCCCTCCCGCTGAGGTCCTTGCAAAGGGCACAATTTTACCCTGACGTGCAGAGCCCTATCTCCGCTACTTCCCTGCACACAGTGACTGTCAGGTCTGTTCTTACCTCCATTCTTCCCTCTAGGCCTACCACAGTTGAAAGTTAATTACGGCAGCCTGCAGAGCGAACGTAGCAGGCTGCCGACAGCTTCTGTAGCATGTTCCCTCTGTTGTGGTTCCGTACCTCCTCTGACGTCGGGGATGGGACCGCGGCAGAGAGAACATGCTACAGAGGTTGACGGCAATCTGCTATGTTCACTCTGCAGGCTGCCGTAATTAAAGTACAGTACTTTTAAAGGTGAGAAAGTGACTGGGGGAATGCTAGGGAGAACACTGGCTCTGTGATCTATCGGCGATGCCTTTGCGATCGACCTGTAGATCACAATCGACGTTTTGGGCACCCCTGCTCTAGTGTGTAATAAATCTATATCATGTTTATCTATTATGGAAATCTTGAAAAACAGAAACCCCAAGACCAGCTTGAGAATTTCCGACACAAAAAACATTTACAAATAGCAGTTAGGATGTAACATTTTGTGCTACATAAGATAATAAAACAAAACCTGATTGAGCATAATAAGTATATCAATGCTGCTATACCACCACCCTTATTACTTTCATTGTATATACACTGCACATCTAACTGAATACAGGTAGTCCTCATTTTACGAATATCTGACTTACGTCGGACTCGTACTTACAAATGGGGGCGGGTCCTGTTCTACCTTTGGTGTCCCAACACGCCCCTCTCCCTCCATTTTCTTCAAGTATGTCTCCCTCCAGCAAATTTTTACCTTCTTCAGACCAGCTCCCTCCTCCTTCCAGCCACAGTACCGTATTTTCACGCATATAACACATGCGTTATACGTGTTTTTACAAACCGTGCATAACCTTGTGCGGTATACGCGTGAGCGCGCTATATAAAATTTTTTTTACATAGTTCCCATCCCGCCTGACGCCCGATTCATCATCCAGAAGGACCGCTCGCACCCCCATCGCTCGCACTCCCACCCGAAGAACCGCTCGCACTCCCACCCGAAGAACCACTCGCACCCTCACAGCCTCCCCCCCTCCCCCATGGAGAAGCTGTCTACCTTGTTTCCGGATGCCAGTGAGCCCAGCTGCTTCCTCTGCCGGCGGTCCTGCCCCTTCTCTGAGCCCTGCTGCGCTGCTTCCTCTTCCGGCGGTCCCGCCCTTTCTCTGATGTCAGAGAAAGGGCGGGACCGCCGGCAGAGGAAGCAGCTGGGCTCACTGGCATCCGGAAACAAGGTAGACAGCTTCTCCATGGGGGAGGGGGGGAG
Source organism: Geotrypetes seraphini (assembly GCF_902459505.1). Taxonomy (NCBI): domain Eukaryota; kingdom Metazoa; phylum Chordata; class Amphibia; order Gymnophiona; family Dermophiidae; genus Geotrypetes; species Geotrypetes seraphini. The sequence continues at coordinate 161,115,360 of NC_047090.1, forward strand.
GCTGTGGGGGTGAGAGCGGTTCTTCGGGTGGGAGTGCGAGCGGTCCATCGGGGTGGGAGTGCGAGCGGTGGGGGTGCGAGTGGTCCTTCCGGATGATGAATCGGGCGTCCGGGGGGGGGGGGGCATCAGGTTTTCAGGATGGGGACAGGACTTCAAGGGGGGACAGGCAGACCTTCAAGGGGGGACAGGACTTCAAGGGGGGGCAGCCAGAGGAGAGTCGGGGCAGCGAACGGAAAGTCGGGGCAGCGAAAGGAAAGTCGGGGCGGGTGAAAGGAGAGTCAGGGCAGCCAGAGGAGAGTCAGGGCAGCCAGAGGTGGGTCAGGGCGGCATGCGCAGTATATAAAAATTTCTTTACATAGATTTGTGTTTCCCGCGCGCTATACCCGTGTGCGCGTTTTACACGGGTGCGCGTTATCTACGTGAAAATACGGTAGTTTCTCTGCACAAAGCTGTGGGCAGTGGCTCCTATGTGCATCCTGTGACTGAGCCGGAAGCCTTCCCTCTGATGTCCAAGGAACTTCCTCTGATGTCAGAAGGAAAGCTTCAGGCTCAGCATGTAGGAGCCGCTGCCCGCAGTTTTGTGCGGAGAAATGACTGCAGTTGGAAGGAAGAGGAAGCTGGCCAGAAGAAGGTAAATACCCACTGGAGGGAGGCACATACTTGGGGCACAGAATGGAGAGAGGGAGGGAGGGAGAGGCATGTTGGGATTTAGGAGGGAGGGAGCACATTGGCCATAGGATGGAAGGAGGGAGGGGGCATGAGCTATAGGATGGAACAATGGAGGTAGTGCAGGAAAGAGATGCTGAGGTGGTGGAATAGAAAGGGAGAATTGGGTGTGAGTTAAAGGGAAAGAGAGATGATGCACATGGGGAGATGAAGAGAATTGTTGGGCATGTTGATGGGAGAGGAGTGAGGTAGAGATGCACGGGGTGTTGAATGTGGTGGCAGAGAGGGAACAGTGGGATAGATGGAAAAGAATGCAAGAGTGGCCTCGAGGAGGTGGGGAAGGTGGGAAGAATACTAGGATCACAGTTACATACAAATTCAACTTAAGAACAGTTTAAAAAAATGGAACCTGTTCTTAACCCAGGGAATGCCTGTATTGGTGATACATAGCCAATTCCTTAAAAAATAAAATAAATCTTTACATCTAAGCAAACTATGAAAACCTTGTATTAAAATATATATCTATATATACACTATATATATATATTTTTTAAATACTTACTTCTTCATTAAATAGCTTGCTGGTTTCTTTTTTTATAGGATCTATAAGCTGGACTTGGCCTGCAGAGAAGCCAACTAAAAGTGAAACACTTTCTGCAGTGGCAGTTAGATGATTGAAGTCATGACACGTAGGCTGTGTTCCTTTGTATATCCTTTTGTCTATTGGTTTACTCAAATCAGCAGCCTGTTAAAAAAAAAAAAAAAAGGCACCACCACACTTAAAATAATACACTGCACATTCTGCCTATCAGCACTATTTGCACCAATTACATTAAGTCTTATTCGGTAAACATTTTTGATGTAGGTAACTACTTAGGGCTCCTTTTACTAAGCTGCAGTAGCGTTTTTAGCGCGTACTGCAGATTAGCGCGTGCTAACCCCCACGCTACGTGGAAAAACTAACACCAGCTCAATGGAGGCATTAGCGTCTAGCGTGCGCTAAAACCGCTAGTGCACCTTAGTAAAAGGAGCCCTTAGTTATTTAAAAAATAAAAATTAGTCAACAGAAGGAAAAATTATGTTCTTACCTGTTAATTTTCTTTCCTTTAGACGCAGAAGATGAATCCAGAGACCAATGGGATAGCACACATCTACCAGCAGGCGGAGATAGAGAAACTGATTAACAGTGGTCCCATTGGCTGGCACTCCTCCTGTATCTTCAGTACAGCTCCTTGCCCAAGCATCCGTAACCATCAATAGGCATAGCATGGAAAAAAAAAAAACTTCTTTCCCATAACAAATCTCAAAAGGCAATAATATAGATTACAACCCTCAATAATAACAAACTTCAAAAGTTGCAAAAGAAAAAACCGACAGACAATATCCAGAAAGGGTGGGGCTCTGGATTCATCTGCTGCGTCTAAGGGAAAGAAAATTAACAGGTAAGAACATAATTTTTCCTTCCCTAGCAACAGCAGCAGATGAATCCAGGGACCAATGGGATGTAGCAAAGCAAGCCTCAATCTGGGTGGGAAGCAAACGTCGCCTCCGCAACAACCGATAACTAAACGCATCTACCGCATGTGCCCCCACATCCAACCAGTAATGCTGAGAGAAAGCACTCTCGGAAGACCAAGTAGCCGCAAGACAAAACTCCTCTAAGGAAAAAACCTCTGGACCGAGTCCAAGAAGTAGCCATCACTCTGATGGAATGGTCATGAAGTTCTTTTGCCAACCGCTTCCCTGCCATCAAGCAAGCGTAAAGAATGTCCTCCTGGACCCATCGAGCGATGGAGGCTTTGGATGCCGCCATATGTTTGAGGCGTCCCTTGAAGAATACAAAAAGGTGATCTAAACAACTAAAAGTCATTAGAAACCTTGCTCGCGGAGAACGCTACACACTTTCAAAAAAATGCAGTGAATAAAAGCACGTCTCCCCATTTCTCCTCCCAGGAAGAAGGAAGGAAAGTGAGCGTGTCATAAAAGAAAGGATGATACCTCCTTAGAAAGAATTGTGGTACTGTCCGATCTGATACCCCAGATTTTGGAAATCAGAAATAGGAATCCCCGCTGAACAAGGCCTGCAACTCGGAAAACTGCAGAGCCAAAGTCATGGCCACAAGAAATCCTGTGTTCAACGGCACAAGGAGGAAATGAAGCCTTCGGTAAACTGCGAAGAAGTACCTGAAGATTGTACTCCGGACAGGGCTTTCTAAGAGGTGTACAAATATACCGTACTCCGTTTAGGAACTGAACTACATGAAGCTGAGAAGTAATCGAAGAGCAATATACCTAGCCCTTGTAACAAGCTAAGAATGGCACTTGAAGCTGAAGGGAATTGAATGCTAAGCCCTCGGCAATACACCTGTACCAAAAAGGAACTCTGGAGGGGTGCAAATGTTGAGAAGTATCCAAGAAAGGAAAAACCTCCAAAAGGAAGCAGAAGCCACAGGTGAAGACGTCTGTAGCACCTGGATAAGAGAAGAAACAACCTGCTTCGCATAACCCTTACACGTCAGTAATGACTTCTCAAAAGCTAGGTCGTAATACCAAAGTAGTACGAATATCCATGTTGATTGGACCCTAGGTGAGCAAATCCGGAGATACCAGGAAACTTCTTAGTCCGGCTGTCGAAAGACTCATCAGTTCCACATAGCAAGGATGGCGCAGCCAAGCCAGAGATTCTACAAATACTGTGCCCGGAAAGCAAGCTTGAGATGGCAAATCCAAGCCATCAACAGCCAGGGGAAAACACTGAAAAAGAGAAACCAGAGGTGAGAAAGAAGCCACGCTGTTACCCCCTCTAACTCCCACTCCCTGTGCCCGCTGAAGAAGCTAGGAAGCATTGAATTGTGAGACGAGGCCATGAGGTCTAGTTCCAGATCTCACGTCCATAAAAAGAGCTGAAACGCCTGAGCCAAAATTCCCAATATCCAGGATGTAGAAGATTTCACTATTACTAACTTTCTAGAGCGTACTCAGTGCTATACACTGTAACATACAATAAATGGGCCATGCTCAGATTTTGCGGAGAGAAAGTCTATCCAAACTCTTTTCCTGACCCTTAAAATGATCTGCCAACAGAAGAGAAAGATGAGGGTCCACCCATTGAAGTAGAACAACAACTGTACCTGGCAACTGAGTACATCACCTACTGCCCAAGCTGTAGAGAAATACCCCCATCATAATACTGACTGAAAGGACCCTCAGCGGCATTCCGGAAGAATGGTCTGAAGCTCCAGAAAAGTAGCCTGACCATGCTCAAGAGTAGAAGAATGAACAAGTACTGAGTCGCCTCTTAAGACCAGATTCCTGGAGCTGAGGATGGAAGGCACCGAGCACCCTAACCTGACATGTTTGGTGGCCATGAGCTAGTCCAGCAAAGATCGAGGCATGCCTTTGAAAAGAGAAATCTCGCTGAGCCACCAAATCATACAGAGCGATGCATGAGGAACCTACCAAATAATTGGAGCCCTGAGATACCGGGAACCACCGGAACAAAAGCGACTGCTGTAGCGTTATAATGGGAAAGCAGGTCGAAGTTCCCAGTGGAGTTCGCAACATGGATCCTATAACCTGTACAGAATCCCATACTCTGGGTCATGGTGACCAAAGAAGAATGCAAACCTGAGACTGTGACCCATCGCCCTAGTCTCTGGGAAGAAACACATTTCTCTCCTATATGAATAAAAACATCTCCCCGATATACCTATAAATAGTACAGGAGAAAATAGCGCTGTGCAAATTCGAAGATTCACGTCCAAAGAACTGAGGAAAAGAAACCACCCTTTTTGTGTCAGTCAAATGGCCCGACTGGAAGACGTCCGAATCAAGCAGTCAGTCAAGAAGAAATTAGGTGAATCACCTGGTAGCGCCAAAAAGGTACAACTGCCCACATTTTCTAAAATGTTCTTGAAGCCTTAGGTAGATGAAATGGCATGTGCCAAAACCGAAAGCGCTGCTCAAAGAGAGGCAAGAAACCTAGTGCCGATTCGGAATCCATAGGGAAAATGTAAATATTCTCCCAGTTTTTCTGCAGAAATGTGTAACCCTGAAAAACTAATTCAGCAGAATGGGATCCAGCAAGCCCAATGCCCCCGTCTTGGGCACCATGCAGTAAGTGGAACAACGTCCCTTAGTTCCCAAAGAACTACAAGAACTGCCCTGAGGACCAGTAACACTGAAAAGGGAAACACAAAACATAGAGACTCCAAGAACGAACTGGAAACCTGAGGAGGATGCAAAATTGCAAGCATCCTGAAAAATCTTCACAGCCCCCTGACCTGACATTATAGTGTCTTCTCCCTCATGAGAAAGCCTGAAGAGTCTTTGGAAGAAGTCAAGATCCCCTCAGAATGAAGTGCAGAAGGTCAGGGAATGGCAGGATGAGAACTGTAGGATCTGCAAGAAGATTCTCCTAGGAAAAATCAAGTTTCACAATGTAAAGAGGAATATACTGGAACCATGAAAACAGTACTAACTTCAAGCAACAAGAGCGAAATATGTATGTCCTTTAAAGTGAATACATACTAGACTCAATCAAGATGCTGCCATCTACCGCCCCGTGGAAAACAACAGCATCCTTACAGGTATCAGACAAAGCTCACATCGCTAATGAGAGCTTCAGGGATGAGGCTAACAGCCACAAAGCGCGTGATCCTCCGCGGGTTTGATAGAATAGGTAACTGGCTCCTGGTTAAAAGGAGCTATACAGCCCTTCCTGTCTGGTTGGGGGGTCCGTCTAGCATGTGCCATGAGAAAATAGGAGAAACCAGCGTGATAAGCATGGAAATCTGAAGTCCAGGCCCCCTCAGAAATAGAGAAAGAGAGTCCTGGCCGCAGGAAGATGCGCAGTGTCATTATGACCATAGAGACAGTCCGAACTTGGAAACTGTTTGTACTACCTTTAGGCATATATATCCTGTGCCACTACTAGACACATGGAGCTCAGCACAAAGGCCCAAATAAGGACAGTTACCAACAGACAAAGGCTCAATCTGCAGGGACCCCAAGAGAGACAATGAGATACCGGTGTGAAATACAGGTATCTTACTGCTGAACTCACCGTGCCGTGAGTTGCCGTATGTCGCCCCAGTCCGGAGACAAACCGAGACTGGGTGACCTAGCACAGGTCAGAGTCTCTCTGGTAAACCCCTTGAGTGTTAACCCCAGAGTCTGATTAAACAAGCAGCTTCCTTCAAGGGAGTACAGCAGGAACACAGACATAGACATATAAAGCTGCCCAAGCTTGTCCCAAAGCTGGTGAAACACATACAACTTGTTTGAACCGGAAAGGAGAGAAGCCCCGGCATGCCCTGACCAAAGTCAGCTGGAAATAAACTACCGGAACGCTGCAGCTCTCCCGCCATCGCCAGAGACCCAAGTGCATGCCTGATTCTCGCTGACACGTGGCCGCTGCATCAACGTTCCTAGAAACATAGTCGGATTCAAGCCCCGCAAAATTTACCCTGCCGCGGCTTGCATAGAAAGAAAATCAGACTCAGGGAATAACCAGAAGAACGGCCTACAGCGCCGGAAAAAACATGTCCCATCTCATGCGCGCTGCTATAAACCGGCACCTGCACAATCAGCTGCACAAGGCTGTGACAAACACCGATGAAAGAGAGCCTCAGAATAAACAGGACTACTACTGCTGCACTGAAACCCAACAATGAGAACAAGTGCGAGCATGAAATCACACCGCTACTGCCGCGCTGTAACCAACAAGGAAACCAAGCGCGTGCATGCAAAGGGCGGGAAGTCCCGGCTCCCTCCACGGATTTCTAGTCATAAAACTTAGCCTCAATAAAATATCCATTCCTTAAACATACGTTGACCGAATCCACATTACTAAGACTCCCAAACAGAACCTGAAGTTCAACCAACAGTAAAAAGCAGAGACATACTCACAAACTTGTTGTTAGGGCCGGTTGAAGCCAGTTAAAGCTGGTTGAGCAGCAGTAACAGAGCAGAATGTAGCAACTGTGGTCTCTTTTTTTTTTTTTTTTTTACAGAGAAGGGAAAGAAGAAAAAAAAAATTGAGACCCAGTCAGACCCTCTAGCAATGGAGGGAAGGTGAGGCAGGGACCTGGGGGGGGGGCCCAGGTGTAACCCCTAAAGCCGGCACCGTTCAGCCGGACACCCCTGTCTCACTGAAGAGAAACCTCAACAGGAGAAACAGAATGGCAGTCTCACTGAAGAGAAACCTCAATAGGAGAAAATAAAGTTCTGGCTGTGACTGGAATTCAGGAGCTAGTTGAATAGCAACCATTTCCTGCTGGGAGATAGAGAATACTGGAGATACAGGAGGAGTGCCAACCAATGGGACCACCTGTTAATCAGTTTCTCTATCTCCGCCTGCTGGTAGATGTGTGCTATCCCATTGGTCTCTGGATTAATCTGCTGCTGTTGCTAGGGAAAAACTTATTTTGAACTTTACTTAATATGAGAAATAAATACAAGAGCAAAGACCATGGTCAAAAACTAAATGAAATTCAAAAGCAAGACACACTTTGTTGGGAGAAAAGGCTTATGAAGAACAGGGAAAATATTCAAAAAAGAATGTATTCTTTTGATGATCACAAGGCACTTAAAACACTGAAAATGGTTGAAATGGTAAAGAATTCTTATCCCAATTGGAATTTATCTATTTTGAGAGACTCTGAAATTGCCATATTTTACAAGTTTAGTCAGAATTTATAAATTGCCATGGGACCTAAGTATCAGAGGGCTCCTTTCACAAAGCTGCATTTGGCACTAACACATTCCTGAAGCAGCAAAAAGAGCCCAATGTGGCGAGTGTGGTTTTATATGCAAGCATGCAAACCATGCATTAATTAGTTTTCAGGGATGGAAAATGGGAATTCCTGTGATAACTGGTTAGTGCATCTACATAACATGGGAGCCCTTATCACCACCTATTTTGTAGACAGTGCTTCTGTGGTAATTAAAAAAAAAATGGCCACACACTAGGCAACAACAGGGCACAGCCATTAATTAAATAAAAAATTGATTTTGTTTTATGGCCACAGCAAGGGCACACTAAAGCCAATTTTTACCACAGCTTTCTAAAAGGATCCCAGAATTAAAAAGGACCTACATAATGTTTTGCTTCAAAGATGCCACCATCAGCAATATAATGATCCAGTATAGTTTTAATGGTAACTAATCAGTGATAGCTCACAAGGAAGAAAAACAAACAAAACATGGACTAAGTTAATTCCATCAGCACCCACTGATCCCTGCTAAAACTCCTATCCCAATACTTACCCACCCTGCTTAGTTTTCAAGATATCAGATTCAGATCCCTAGTTGATTATCCCAGCATATGTACAAAATATTAATAGTATACAGGTCTAACCCATATATTATCAACTGAAAAAGGACACACTACTAATTATACATCACAAGATTACATTACATTAGTGATTTCTATTCCGCCATTACCTTGTGGTTCAAGGCGGATTGTAGGACAAGATGAGTAGGCTACAAACAATAAAAAAAAGCAAAAATAGTACCGACTTCATACTGTATTCAACATCTTAAAATAAAGCTGAAAAACCAAAAGTGAAATTTAATCATACCTGTTAATTTCCTTTCCTTGGATTCTGCTGGATAAGTCCAGACCAGCAGGATGTTTCTTTTACCAAGCAGCAGATGGAGGTAGAGATACTGAAACTTTACATTACATTAGGGATTTCTCTTCCGCCATTACCTTACGGTTCAAGATGGATTACAAATGGATTGTCCAGAGATTAGAAGTATTTAGGGAGTAGTTTGTACATTTTTTTTGAGTTGTTAAGGATTACATCTGAGTTATCATGTTATTGGAAGTTCATATGTAGTAGTTGCAGGTGATGCTTGAGACATTTCCGATTGTGTTAGTTCAGTTTTATGTGTTTTATGAATAGAAGAACTTTGTCAATGATGTAACCAGTATAAGAGCTAGTGCAGGCTAGAATTCTTCAATATGCTATTGTCCAAGCAGAATTAGGCAAAGTAGCCATTTCAAAGTCCCTCTGATCAACCACATTAAACAAAGGGCAAAACAATTATGTAAACTACTGAAGAACACAATAAGAAGCAGCTTTAGGACAGGTAAAACCTACTAGCACTAACTTATGCTGCAGTCTTCCTGGGCAGGCCCTAGACTGGTTTAGCAGAACTCAAGAAAAGGTTAAAAGGTAAGACTAAATTTCACCTTCCTTTTCATTCAGCTAGACCAGTAGGATGTATAAAAGAAATCCCTATCTGGGAGGGAATAGACAAGTCCCTAGCATACAGTTCTGCCAAAATCCACATCTCCTTTAAAAGTGAATATCACTTAAAATATCCCACAGAGGATGGCAGTGAAGACCAGGTCACCAAGAATACAGCTTCCAAGAATACTGCTTGGGCCACCACTTAAGATGTCATGCATCACTTTCCAGTTGAGAAAGAGTAAGGTGGCCATTTAGGTAGCATTATAACATGCCATAGCGGACATGGAGGTCACCTCTCCTCTTCATCAGACCTCCTAATGGAATGTGTGACATCTAAAGAATGCCATTGCAATTTGTGCTCCTCCACATTAGAGATTCCAGGTAGAATTCAATTCCTGTCTCCTTGAGAAGGCCAGAGTTAACCCATTGGGTTCTACCAAAAGGAGACCCCCACATTATAGAAGAAGGATGGCACAGAAAGCAGTTACTTACCGTAACAGTTGTTATCCAGGGACAGCAGGCAGATATTCTCACACATGGGTGACGTCACCGACGGAGCCCCGCAGCGGACAGCCTCGAAAGCAGACTTGCTTGAAGATCTTTATAAGAGCTTCTGAGTGCTGCACCGCGCATACGTGCGTGCCTTCCCACCCAACTAGGGGGCGCGTCTCCTGTAAGGATCCTCAGTTCAGGGTTATTACATGTCAAGTGATCAAGGGCTCCCTGCATGACCATCATGGATTTTGATAAAACTTTATGCACAAAGTCCCACATGTATCAAACGAACTTTGGTAAAGTTTTAGTTTCGCCTGTGGAATATTCGTGGAGATATAGCCATTTGTTTGACCCCATACTGCAATGACATACAGTACGACAGTGACATTCTGACAACTTTGAGACACAATATCTCACGAGCTATGTTTCCAAAAAAACTGAAACTTAGCTACCCTGCACAACTTTTGGAGCTCTATTCAGTGCTACCAATAATAATTTTTGTCGAGCACTGAGTGAATGGCTGAATTACAGTAAACTTGGCCGAAAAAATTAGTGCTCCAAAAAAAGTCAAAGTTTGACATTACTTAGCTCACACAATAATTGAGTAATAAATGCGAAATTTGGCGCATAATGTCTCAGTACAACGTTGTTTTCAAAAGTACAATTTCAACCTCCAAGCTCTTTCCATTAGTTTACAAAGTGTAAAGTTGCTAATTTGTATAAAAAGGCCAAAAATAGGGTATTTTCAGCCTGCTTTTACAGAAAAATACCTTTCAGAAACTCTTTCAAATCAGTCTTATTAGAAAGATCATATTTCAAACCCCCTAGAAAAGTGGGCTTCATTTTTTAACGCAGGTTAACAATGCCCGAAAAAGGGGGACAAAGTTGGGAGATGTCACCATGGCAACGGCCTACGTTTCAACTTACAATTATGTCACTTTTCACACTGTTTTTCCCTGTTTATTTTTACTCAAGCTTTGGGTACAATTATAGTGTTCTTAATTAATGATTATTCCTAACTAGAAATTGAGGTGATAATTTTGTTGCATGCAGATCACAAATTACAACTTGTTTTCTTTTTCAGATCCACATTATTATTAATTCAGTTTAAAATGGATACCAACGAATCGATGCCAACAAAGTGGCTTGGGAACCATATAAGATACCCAATTTAGGCTTGGGAACCTAGGATAAGACACCCTAATCATTGGCTTTGGAACCAGAAAGATACCAACAAAAGGCTTTGGAACCTTGACAAAGAAACCAAATGCGAGGCTTGGGAACCTGGACGAAGTGGCCCACCCGTGGCTGGTATTGCACAGCTATCGGGCGTGACCCCTATGGCAATGGGGTTGCCAGTTCAAACTCTTGAACTGGTAGTGACAATGTCACCATGGACCAACGCAATAGAGTAGTAGTAATACTACGTCAATACAAAACTGTAACTTTAAAAATGACAGAACTATGTTGAATTAGAGGTTGTTGCCGTGGCAACGTCTCCCAACTTTGTCCCCCTTTTCCAGCCATTGTTAACCTGCGTTGAAAAATGAAGTCCACTTTTCTAGGGGGTTTGAAATATGCTCTTTCTAATGAGACTGATTTGAAAGAGTTTCTAAAAGATGTTTTTCTGTAAAAGCAGGCTGAAAATACCCTATTTTTGGCCTTTTTACACAAATTAGCAACTTTACACTTAATTTGTAAACTAATGGAAAGAGCTTGGAGGTTGAAATTGTACTTTTGAAAACAACGTTGTACTGAGACATTATGCGCCAAATTTCGCATTTATTACTCAATTATTGTGGGAGCTAAGTAATGTCAAACTTTGACTTTTTTTTGGAGCACTAATTTTTTCGGCCAAGTTTACTGTAATTCAGCCATTCACTCAGTGCTCGACAAAAATTATTATTGGTAGCACTGAATAGAGCTCCAAAAGTTGTGCAGGGTAGCTAAGTTTCAGTTTTTTTGGAAACATAGCTCGTGAGATATTGTGTCTCAAAGTTGTCAGAATGTCATCGTCGTACTGTATTTCATTGTGGTATGGGGTCAAACAAATGGCTATATCTCCACAAATATTCCACAGGCAAAACAAAAACTTTACCAAAGTTCGTTTGAGACATGGTGGACTCTGCATATGAAGTTTCATCAAAATCCGTGATGGTCATGCAGGGCAGTTTCCAAGAATCTGATCACTTGACATGGAATGACCCTTCAGATACCTAGCCAAGAAGCCAACCAGGGGAGGTGGAAGGGTCGTGAGAATATCTGCCTGCTGTCCCTGGATAACAACTGTTACGGTAAGTAACTGTGCTTTATCCCAGGACAAGCAGGCAGCATATTCTCACATATGGGTGACCTCCAAGCTAAGCATAAAGGGATGGAGGGAGAGTTGGCAATTCAAGAAAAAAGATTTTGCAAAACAGATTGGCCAAAATGGCCATCCGTTCTGGAGAAAGTATCCAGACAGTAATGAGAGGTGAACGTATGAACCGAGGACCAAGTGGCAGCCTTGCAGATTTCCTCAATTGGAGTTGATCTGAGAAAAGCTACAGATGCCGCCATAGTTCGAACTTTATGGCCCGTGACTCGACCCTGCAGAGGAAGACCAGCCTGAGCATAGCAGAAAGAGATGCAAGCAGTCATCCAGTTGGAGATGGTTCGCTTTGAGATAGGACGTCCCAACTTATTTGGATCAAAGGAGACGAAAAGTTGAGGAGTTGTTCTGTGAGGTTGAGTGCGTTGTAAGTAGAAAGCCAAGGCACGTTTACAGTCCAAAGTATGAAGCGCCACTTCTCCAGGATGAGAATGAGGCTTTGGGAAAAATACTGACAGAACAATAGATTGATTGAGATGTAAATCTGAAACAACCTTAGGTAAGAATTTCGGATTAGTATGGAGGACCACCTTGTCATGGTGGAACACTGTGAAAGGCGTGTCCGCAACCAAAGCTTGCAACTCACTAACTCGTCGAGCTGATGTGAGGGCAATCAGGAACACTGCTTTCCAAGTGAGATACTTGAGGTGAGCCTTATCAATTGGTTCAAATGGAGGCTTCATCAGTTGAGCTAAAACAACATTGAGATCCCAGACCACTGGAGGCGGTCTAAGTGGTGGATGAACATTGAAAAGACTTTTCATAAATCGGGAAACCATCCGATGTGCAGAGAGAGGTTTCCCATCAAGAGGCTGATGAAAAGCAGCAATCGCACTGAGATGGACTCGAATAGATGTAGACTGAAGTCCAGATTGCAATAAGTGAAGTAAGTAATCCAAAACAGAATCCAAGGAGGTAGACTGTGGCTGTAAGTGACAGATGGAACACCAGGCAGAAATTCTAGTCCATTTCTGGCCGTAACACTGCCGAGTTGACGGCTTTCTGGAAGCTACCAAAATATCTTGTACAAACTGAGAGAACTGTAAAGAATCATTTAGGTTGAAAGAAACCAAGCTGTTAAGTATAGAGAGTGCAGGTTGGGATGGAGTGAGGAACCCTGACTCTGAGTAAGCAGAGGGAAAAACGGTAGAAGTAGAGGTTCCCTGGTGCTGAGTTGAAGTAGAAGGGAGTACCACGGTTGTCTGGGCCACCGAGGAACTATCAGAATCATGGTGGCACATGCTGACTTGAGGTTGACAAGAGTCCTGAGAATCAGCGGAAACGGAAGGAAGGCATAAAGAAACTGATCCCTCCAGTCCAGGAGAAAAGCATTTGCCTCGAAACGCTGGGGAGATTATATCCGGGAGCAAAATAGAGCCAGTTTGTAATTGAGGGGGGAAGCAAAGAGATCTATCTGCGGGGTCCCCCAGCGAGCAAAAACTTGATGAAGTGTTGGAAAATTGATTGTCCACTCGTGAGGTTGTAGAAGGCGACTCAATTTGTCCGCCAGACAGTTGTATTGACCCTGAATGTAGACAGCTCTGAGAAAGATGTTGCGATGAATCGCCCAAGTCCATATCCTCAGAGTCTCCTGAAACAGGGAATGAGAACCCGTTCCTCCCTGTTTGTTGATATAATACATGGCCACTTGGTTGTCCGTCCGCACAAGAACCAGTGTCGTGAAAAAGGTGTTGAAAAACTTTGAGAGCATTGAAAATCGCTCTGAGTTCCAACAGATTGATATGATAACGACGGTCCCGCGAAGTCCACAGACCCTGTGTACGAAGGCCGTCAACATGGGCTCCCCAAGGGTAAGTGGAGGAGTCCGTGGTTAGTACTTTCTGATGAGGCAGAGTGTGGAACAGCAAATCTCTGGAAAAATTTAAAGAAAGCATCCACCAGTGGAGAGACTATTTGACAAAGGAGTTACTGTAATCTGTTGAGAAGGCGGGTCCATCGCCTGTTGCCACTGGGAGGCCAGGGTCCACTGAGGAATACGAAGGTGAAGTCTGGCAAAAGGAGTCACGTGAACTGTAGAAGCCATGTGGCCGAGTAGAATCATCATCTGCCTTGCAGAAACAGAGGGAAGATGATACACCCAATGACAAAGGCGAATGAGGGTATCTCGACGTGATGGAGGTAGAAACGCTCCGAGTCGGACAGTATCCAGGGTGGCCCCAATGAATTGGAGAGATTGAGATGGGATCAACTGGGATTTTGGAAAGTTGATTTTGAACCCCAGACTTTGGAGGAATAGAATAGTCTGTTGGGTCGCTGCAATAACCCCTTGTTGAGAGGGGGCTTTGATTAGCCAATCGTCGAGGTATGGAAAAACTTGAAGACCTTGAGTGCGGAGAGCTGCAGCCACGACCACCAGACATTTTGTGAAGAGTCTGGGGGAAGAGGCGAGTCCGAAAGAAGGACTCTGTACTGGAGGTAAAGATCTCCCACCTGGAATCTGAGATATTTTCGAGAGGCCGGATGAATGGGGATATGAGTATAAGCCTCTTTGAGATCCAGCGAGCACATCCAATCTCCCTGATCCATCAGGGAATACAAGGTCAGCAAAGAGAGCATCCAAAATTTCTCCTTGACCAGAAATTTGTTGAGAGCTCTGAGGTCCAGAATGGGTCGCAAATCCCCCATCTTCTTGGGAACTAGAAAGTACCGGGAACAGAACCCGGAGTTCTGTTGAGACAGAGGAATCTCCTCGACCGCTCGCAGGCGAAGGAGAGCTCGAGCTTCGCGAAGAAGAAGAGGAAGTTGCGACGGATTGGAAAGACACTCTCTTGGAGGGTGATCTGGAGGTACCTGAAGCAAACGAAGGAGTATCCCTCTCGCAGGATGGTAAGAACCCAGAGATCTGATGTGTTTAGCTCCCACTGGTGATAAAAGGGGAAATGGACAGAGAAAAGGTCTGAGGAAGGGAGATTGGAATGTTCAAGTTGGGAACATCAAAAAGACTGAGCTGGCTTGGGGGCAGCAGGAGTTTGTCACTTCTGTGGACGTTGCTGCTGTTGAGGACGGCGAGGTGGAGGCCTGGAAAAAGCAGGAGTCGTTTTCTGAGGGTAACGACGTGGAGCTTGTTTATATGCCCTAGCTGGTGGAGTCTTGGGCTTAGGTCTAATGAGAGAAGCAAAAGAGCGCTCATGTCCTGAGAGACGCTTAGTAGCTGCCTCAATAGAATTCGTCAAATAACTCGTTTCCTTGACATGGTAAGTTTGCCAAACGATCCTGGAGGCTGGGATCCATGTCGACAATGCGTAGCCAGGCCAATCTACGCATGGCTACAGCAAAAGCAGAGACTCGAGATGATAGTTCGAAAGCATCATAAGAGGCTTGCAGCATAAAAAGTTTCGATTGAGAAAGAGTCTTGAGGATATGTTTGAACTCCGAAAGGTGTGTCTTGGAAACATCTGGATAAAAGGATGGCAGCAGTTTCAAGAAATGGTTGAAATAATTGGTGAAAATGTAGTTAGAATTAAGAACTTGATTGGCCATCATAGAGTTTTGGTAAAAACGACGACCAGACTTGTCCATTGTTCGACCCTCTCTACCTGGAGGGACAGCAGCATATATCTTGGAGGGATGGGCTTTCTTCAAAGAAGATTCCACCACCAAGGATTGATCAGAAAGTTGGGATTTTTCAAAACCCTTACAGGGAACAGTGCGGTAATGTGATTCCTGCTTCGATGGAATAGCAGTGATGGAATAAGGATTTTCCATATTTCGAATAAAAGTTTGTTTAAGCACTGGAGTCATAGGTAATCTCAAAGACTCTTTAGGCGGGTGAGAAAGTTCCATATCTGCCAAATATTCTGGAGTATATTTGGAGTCTGAATGAAGATCTAGTTTGAGAGCTTGTCCCATATCAAATACAAACTTGGCAAAAGAAGTGGACTTGGCATCTGGAGAAGGACTTCGAGATCGTGGAGCCACAGAGTAGGAGGGGGAAGCCTCCCTAGAGTATTGAGTCAATGGTTCAGACTCAAGATGTACAGTAAGGGAAGAAGCAGCACTGTCCATGTGAGGGGGAGTCAAAGAATGTCTACGCTTCAGACTCCGCAGTGGTGATGTTCCTGGAGTGCGAGGTACAGAATGTGTCGAAGCAGGAGAAAAGTCTCGGAGAACTGACTTTGAAGGAGGAGTCCTCAATCTGGATGACTTCCGAGTCGAGGCAGGTTGTCGACGAGACTTATGCTTCGAGGTGGAAGAGCAAGGAATAGAAGCCTCAGTGTCCCGAGAAGAGTATGCAGAGGAGTCTCGGCGAAGCTTAAAAACAAGGTGTCGTGAATGCTTCGAGCGATGTTTCGAGCGAGATAACACTGGAGGCTCAGGCGAGGAATCACTGGAAGACAGCTGCTTCGATGTACGAGACCTGCCTCAAGACACGAGGACTGGGGGATCCAGTTGGGTATCAGGCTGGTCCACCCGAGGCAGAGTCGAGGCCGGAACTAGTTGAGCCACTATGGAAGATATTTGAGTGGTCAAGATGGACTTTAACATGTCCTTGAGCATCGGCACCAAGACAGACGAATCTTGTCTCATAGGTGCAGCAGTGCTTTCCAAAGAGGGCGACCTTGAAGGTGAGTATTCCCTTGACTTGGAGGCACGCTTGGAAGGAGGACGCAAGGAGGTCTCTGGTGGCTTCTTAGGTATGGCACCTGAAAGGGAAGCAGGAGACTTACCCATCAAGGACGGTTTCACCGAAGGTACTGTCGAGATCTTCGAGCCCAAAGAAGACGAGGTCGAAGTCTTTGCAGGAACAGAAGTCAGAGTTGAGGTCGAGGCCTTCGAGACCGAGGCTCCAACCGAAGCCGAGGTCGAGGCCTTCAAGACCGGGACTGCTATTGACGTGTGAGCCTTCGAGACCGGGGCTACCGTCGGGGTCAAGGTAGAGGCCTTGTCCGAAGGTTGCTCCATGTCATCGAAAAGTTGGAGGAATTGAGCACACCGACGACGAAAAGCCCGAGGTTGAAGAGTGAGACAACGGACACAATCTTCAGGCAAATGAGTCGGACCCAAACACTTTAAACAACGGTAGTGAGGGTCAGTGATAGAAATCACCCGATTACACTGACGACAGCGTTTAAATCCGGTAAGAGGCCGGGACATAGAAAATATAAAGTCCGTGTCGAATCGATGTGAGCGGTTGGGCCTAGGCCCATGGCTCGCCGACCAGACAAAAGAAATATATATATATATATATTTTTTTTTTTTTTGGTTTGAAATAAAAGGAGAATAATAATAAGAAACACAGCGACTGAACTTAAAAGAAATAAGTATCAGCCACGGTGAAGAGAAGGCAAAATGCTGCAGAGCTGAAGAAAAACAACTTCTCGGCTCCGCGGAAAACTTTGAACTGAGGATCCTCACAGGAGACGCACCCCCTAGTTCGGGCGGGAAGGCACGCGCGCATGCGCGGTGCAGCATTCGGAAGCTCTTATAAGGATCTTCAAGCAAGTCTGCTTTTGAGGCTGTCCGCTGCGGGGCTCCGTCGGTGACGTCATCCATGTGTGAGAATATCTGCCTGCTGTCCCTGGATAACAACTGTTACGGTATGTAACTGCTTTCTGTGCCATCCTTCTTCTATAATGTGGGGGTCTCCTTTTGGTAGAACCCAATGGGTTAACTCTGGCCTTCTCACGGAGACAGGAATTGAATTCTACCTGGAATCTCTAATGTGGAGGAGCACAAATTGCAATGGCATTCTTTAGATGTCACACATTCCATTAGGAGGTCTGGTGAAGAGGAGAGGTGACCTCCATGTCCGCTATGGCATGTTATAATGCTACCTAAATGGCCACCTTACTCTTTCTCAACTGGAAAGTGATGCATGACATCTTAAGTGGTGGCCCAAGCAGTATTCTTGGAAGCTGTATTCTTGGTGACCTGGTCTTCACTGCCATCCTCTGTGGGATATTTCAAGTGATATTCACGTTTAAAGGAGATGTGGATTTTGGCAGAACTGTGTGCTAGGGGCTCCGTCAGTGACGTCACCCATGTGTGAGAATATGCTGCCTGCTTGTCCTGGGATAACATAAAGGAAATGTTTAGCCAAAGACTACAGTAAATACTAGTGATTTGCCATGAGAGGGCTTCATTCTCGGAAGCTCTGCTGGCTATACAATTGATTAGAAACATCTTATCTGAAGGCAAACTCGTGCAGCTGGATTGGGGAAGTGAGGGGAAAAGAGGTCATTCAGGTGGAGAAACAAGAATAAGGTCCTCCATGCAAGAGTACCTCTGTAGTTGGATGACAAGATATACCTAAATTCTGGGCAAAGCAATAGTGCACTTAGAAAACCCCTGGAGCAGCCCTGAACAGGAATTAACCACACTATTCCCTTCAAATGATGCTTACCTAATCCCACACCAGTTATTTTTTACAAAAAAGGGCCAGATTCAAGAACACTTCCATTCTCCAAAGTGAAGGATCCTGTGTGGCATCCAACTACCCAGGAGTTACTTAACTACCCATGTCAAGGAGGCAGGTCACTTACAAACATTAACATGATAGTAAAGCTTTGCTGGGAAATCCTTGCTGTTCAGAGGTTCCTCACAAAAGCAAAGGAACATGGCAGGAAAGTACTGTAATGTTGCACCTGGCCAAGCTCCAACTTGAACCTCCAACCTCATGGGAGAGAAAAAGAGGGTCCCCAGTCAGCTCCTGGATAAGAACAGTGAGGCACAAAGGTAAGGTCCAGCTGAAGCTTCCAGGATCACTGCAGATATGTTTAATAAAATTAGATAGGTTGGTATATCAGAGCCTTCCTCTGTAGAGCTTTGCTGAATACTGGTCAGGTGAAGAGATGCATAGGAGGGACTCCCACTAGGCCCAGGCTGCACCAAGACCTCTAATCCTGCAGAGCAATAGTCTCTCTTACACTCCGTCAAGACAATATTAGGATGGCGCATGGGACTCTTAGTACTCCATCACAGAATGGTAAGGGGGATATATGAGAGAGAGAGCATGAGACTGGGTGAAGCTGGAGGGGGATGTTATGAAAGAGATATGGGGACTCATGCCATGGTGATATGTGAAACGAGAGGTAATTATCACCTACTACTACTATTTCTTCTAATAATTATTCCTAGAGCGCTACCAGACATTCCGCAGCACTGTACAGAGTCACAAGGAGACAATCCCTGCTCGAATGAGCTTTTAATCTAAAATCAAGGCAGACAAACAAGATGCCAAGGTAGGGGTTACAGTAAGAGGGGATGGTTAAACTGCTGGCTAGGGTGGTGAGCAGAGGGGAGTATGGTTATGAGTTGAAGGCTGTTTCAAAAAAGGTGGTTTTTCAGCCTACTTTTGAACAAGGGAAGGGTTATGGAAGATGGACTCAGGTAGTTTATTCCAGGCATACAGAGTGCGAGAGTCTGGAATTAGAAGTGGAGGGGAAGGGTACAGATAAAAGCAATTTGTCTGAGGAACAGAGTTCTTGGGAAGGTGTATAAGGAGAGACAAGAGAGGAGAGATACTGAGGGGCTGCAGAATGAACACACTTGTAGGTGTTTGAACTGTATGCGAAGATGGATAGGGAGCCAGTGACGTGATTTGGGAGAGGGATGAGGCGAGTATAGTGAGGTTGGCAGAAGATAAGTTGTACAACAGAGTTTTGTACAGATTGCAGGGGGGAGAGGCGGTTCAGCAGACCAGTTAGAAGTAGATTGCAGTAGTCTAAGTATGAGGTTATGAGAGTGTGAACAAAGGTCCAGAGATGTGTAGTGCAGTGGTTAAAGCTACAGCCTCAGCACCCCGAGATTGTTGGTTCAAACCCATACTACTCTTTGTGACCCTGGGCAAGTCACTATTCCCTCCATTGCCCCAGGTACAATTGAGTGTAGTTCAATGCCTATATTTAATATTGTAAACCGCTTAATACCCATGTTCAAATGGTATTATCAAATGTAATAAATTCAATCCAATTAGACAGATTGAGAGTCCGCAGGAACAGACATGGAAAAATGCTCGAGTATCTGAATAAATTCATATAAACTGTTCTGACCTCCCTGGGGAGAACAGTATAGAAAACTGAACGAACAACTAACACATACATACATACATACATACATACATAGTGTGCTCAGAGAGGAATGGGTTAATTTTGGTGGTGTTGTAGAGATAAGAAGCAACAGGCTTTAGCAGTCTTAGATATGGGCAGAAAATGAGAGGTCAGAGTCGAAGTTGACTCCAAGGTTATGACCAGAAGAGATAGAACGATAACAGTATAATTTACAGAGACGAAAAATGGAGTGAGAGGAGCAGAAGGTTTAAGAGGAAAGAGGAGCAGTTGGACGTGTTTAGTTTCAGGTGGTGGCAGGACATCCAGGCAGCAATATCAGCCAAACAGGCTGAGACTTTCTTGGATTTTAGGTGAAATCTCGGGTGCAGAGAGGTAGATCTGGAAATTATCAGCATATTGGTGATACTGGAAGCCATGGGGGATCAGGTCAGCAAAGGAAGAGGTGTAGAGAGAGAAGAGGTCCTAAGACAGAGCCCTGGGGTATGCCAACCACTAGCAGGATAGCAGCAGAGGAAGACCCACCAGCGCATAAACTAATAGAAGCATTCAGAAAGGTAGGAGACAAACCAGATTTACAGAATCCAAGTGAGGACAGCATATCAAGGAATAAGTAGTAATTAACAGTATCAAAAGTAGCAGACAGGTAAAGAAGGATGAGGATAGAGTAAAGGCCCTAAGATCTGGCTAAGAATGGGTCACTGCAGACTTTGGAAAGGGCAATCTCTGGAGTGTTACTATGTTTGAAGGCATTAGGAACAATTGCAGTGGAAATGGATAGGTTGAGGATACGACAGATAGCAGGGACAACAGTATGCGAGATGGGATCAAGAAGAGGGGTAGGAATAGGGTTAGAAGGGCATGTAGTAGGCTTGGCCGAGGACAGAAGTTGTGCAGTTTCTTCCTCCATGATTTCAGAGAAGGAAGAAAAGTCAGCAAGAGCTGAAGGAGGGTCGAAAGGGTGGGACCAGGCAAGGGAAGGTGAGTCAGGAGAGGGTGGCTGTAAAAATTATGCCTTACTTGTTAAATTTTCTTTCCTTTAGACATAGCAGATGAATCCAGAGACTAGTGGGATACTGCACTATGTGACCAGGCAGACACGATGCCTGCCAGGGTCCCTGTTAGTTCAGGGAAAAAAGTAAAAATGAAATCCCGAGATGGAATCAGGAAGGTGCATGTAAATCCTGAGACTGATAATTTATCCTGTGACCACCAGAGGGAGCCTGATTTATTTGATGAAGAATTGGGTGATTCATCCCGAGCCACCACCGGGGGAGCCCAAGAGGTCCCAGCTACTCTGCTGACTCAACTAGAGTAGGGTGTTGCCCCAAAGTATTTAAACCTGCAGTTGAGAACAGACAGGGAAGTCAGCTAGGGAGAAGGTTTAAACCTTTTCTCCCTAGGGAGTCCCCGGGGCCAAGCAGGAGGAACCTTCCGATGAGACTTGGTGCGTTGAAGATAAAAGGCCAACGCTCTCTTACAGTCAAACGTGTGAAGCGCCGCCTCCCCAGGATGAGAATGGGGCTTCGGAAAAAACACCGGAAGAACAATGGACTGATTGAGGTGGAAATCAGACACAACCTTAGGTAAAAATTTAGGATGGGTGTGAAGAACCACCTTGTCATGATGGAACACAGTAAAGGGCGGGTCCGCAACCAAAGCCTACAGCTCGCTAATCCGACGAGCGGACGTGAGCGCAAGCAAAAAGATCACCTTCCAAGTGAGAAACTTAAGATGAGATTTGTCAATAGGCGCGAAGGGAGGCTTCATCAGTTGAGCCAAAACCACATTAAGATCCCAAACTACAGGAAGAGGTTTCAAAGGAGGATTAACATTCACTAGACCCCTCATGAAACGAATCACCAGAGGATGAAGAGAGAGAGAGATCGACCCTCGAGATGCTGATGGAAAGCAGCAATCGCACTGAGATGCACCCTAATGGAAGTCGTCTTCAGCCCAGACTTGGACAAATGCAACAAATATTCCAGAACCGAAGACACTGGAACCGAACTCAGATCCAGATGATTCGAGGAACACCAGGAAGAAAATCTGGTCCACTTCTGAGAATAACAAAGCCTAGTCGAGACCTTGCGCGAGGCTTCCAGAACCTCCCTCACAGACTGAGAAACCTGTGAAGTCATGGGGAAAGGAACCAAGCCGTCAGATGTAAAGACTGAAGATTGGATGCAACAGCGAACCCCGACTCTGAGACAGCAGAGAGGGAAAAACAGGCAGAAGCAGAGGCTCCCTGACACTGAGTTGAAGGAGCAGGGAGAACCAGTGCTGACGAGGCCAACGAGGCGCAATGAGAATCATAGTGGCTCTGGACGACTTGAGATGAACCAATGTCCTCAAGATCAGAGGGAAAGGAGGAAACGCATAAAGGAACCTCCCTCCCCAGTCGAGAAGAAAGGCATCGGCCTCGAGACGGTCCGGGAAGTACATCCGAGAACAATAGAGGGGCAGTTTGTGAGTCTCCGGGGAGGCAAACAGATCCACCTGAGGAGTCCCCCAGCGGTCGAAGACCTCGCGCAGAACTCGGGAGTTTAGCGACCACTCGTGCGGCTGGAGAAGACGACTGAGTTTGTCGGCCAGACAATTCTTCTCTCCCTGAATGTAAACCGCCCGCAGGAAGATGTTCTGGGAGACCGCCCATTCCCAAAGGCGCAGGGCTTCCCGGCACAGGGACCAAGATCCCGTTCCCCCTTGTTTGTTCACATAATACATGGCCACCTGGTTGTCCGTCTGCACGAGGACTACCTGATCGTGCAGCAGGTGACAGAACGCTCTAGCAGCCAGAAAAATGGCACGAAGTTCTAAAACATTGATGTGACAACTCCGGTCCTCTGCCGACCATATACCTTGAGTCCGCAGACCGTCCAGATGAGCTCCCCACGCGTACTCTGAAGAGTCCGTGGTCAGGACCTTGCGATGCGGAGGAACGAGAAAGAGCAAACCCCCGGAAAGATTGGAAGAGTTGGTCCACCAACGGAGCGAGCGTCTCAAGGAAGGAGTCACTGTTATAGGGGAGGAGACTGGGTCCCGGATCCTGACACCACTGGGAGGCCAAGGTCCACTGAGGAAGCCTCAGGTGCAAACGGGTGAACGGAGTGACATGGACCGTCGACGCCATGTGGCCGAGCAGAACCATCATGCGCTGCGCCGAAACTGAGGGCAGCAATGAAACCCGGCGACTCAATCGAAGCAGGACCTCCAACCGTGGCGGGGGGAGGAACGAACGGAGGCGAACCGTGTCCAGCACGGCCCCGATAAACTGAAGGGATTGTGCCGGGTACAACTGAGACTTGAGGAAGTTCACTTCGAACCCCAGACGTTGAAGGAAGATGATAGTCTGTCGGGTTGCTGAAATAACCCCTTCCTTGGAGGACGCCTTGATCAGCCAATCGTCCAGGTAGGGAAACACCTGCAGCCCCCGAGATCTCAGGGCTGCCGCGACCACCACCATACACTTCGTGAAGACTCGAGGGGACGAAGCAAGTCCAAAGGGAAGGACCCGATACTGGAGGTGCAACTCCCCCACCTGGAACCTGAGGAACTTGCGGAAGGCGGGATGCACCGGAACATGAGTATATTGACTCGAGGGGACGAAGCAAGTCCAAAGGGAAGGACCCGATACTGGAGGTGCAACTCCCCCACCTGGAACCTGAGGAACTTGCGGAAGGCGGGATGCACCGGAACATGAGTATATGCTTCCTTCAGGTCCAGGGAGCACATCCAGTCCCCCGATTCTAACAGAGGGTACAGGACTGGAAGGGACAACATACGGAACTTCTCCCAGACAAGGAACTTGTTGAGCCTCCGGAGGTCCAGAATGGGGCGTAAGTCCCCTGTCTTCTTCGGGACCAAAAAGTAACGGGAGTAAAACCCCTGTCCCCTTTGGTTCGGGGGCACGGGCTCCACCGCCCGAAGGCTCAACAAGGACCTGGCTTCCGACAGGAGAAGAGGAAGCTGGTCTCGACAGCCAAGAGAAGCCCACGGCGGATGTTCTGGCGGCATGGCTAAGAAGTTTAGCGAGTAACCCTCGGAGATGATCCGGAGCACCCAAGCGTCCGACGTGATCTCGGCCCAGGTTGGAAGAAAGGCCTGCAATCGGCCCCCGATAGGAAGGGGGTCCTTTGACAGTGCGGAGGGGGCCCGCCCCCAACCGCGCATCACGTCAAAAAGACGGAGCCGGTTTAGACGCCCCTTGCGCCTGAGGCTTTGGTTGGGACGCTCTGCCCTGCTGAGGGGGACGCCGGGGCGGAGGCCTCGAGAAAGCCGGCGTCGACTTCTGCGGGTATCGCCGCGGAGGAGGTCTAAACGGCTTCTGCGGCGGGGCCCGGGGTTTAGGACGGACCAATGAGGCGATAGAGCGCTCATATTCAGACAAGCGTTTGGTCGCCGCCTCCAAGGACTCATCGAACAACTCGGAGCCAACACATGGAAGATTGGCCAGACGTTCTTGCAAGTTCGGGTCCATATCCAGGGTACGAAGCCATGCGAGACGGCGCATCGCCACCGCAAAGGCGGATACACGAGAGGCCAACTCAAACGCATCGTAAACTGCGTGAAAAAGATAGAGACGCAGCTGAGACAAATTGGCCATAAAGGTACCAAAATCCCCCTTATGGGAATCCGGCATGACCCCATAATACCTGGGCAACGCCTTCACCATCTGCCTTAAATAGGATGAGAAGGTGAATGCGTAATTAAGGACCCTGGCAGCCATCATGGAGTTGGAATAGAGGCGACGACCAAACTTGTCCAGGGTCCGTCCCTCCCACCCGGGGGGGACCGCAGCAGAGACCCTAGAAGGCTGAGACTTCTTCAACGCCGACTCCACCAGCAACGACTGGTGGGACAGCTGTGCTTTATCGAAGCCCTTGCAAGGGACTGTGCGGTACTTAGACTCCATGTTTGATGGAACCGCTGTGACTGTAAGAGGGGAGTCCAAGTTCCTCAGGAAGGTCTGGTGGAGAACCTTGTTGAGAGGCAGCCGAGGAGTCTCTCTGGGGGGATAGGGCAAATCCTGCTCCTCCAAAAATTCCCTCGTGTATTGCGAACCTGACGCCAGATCAAGGTCCAAAGCCCTCCCCATATCAAGCACAAATCTCGAAAAGGAGGAGGGCTTTGAAGGCGGAGAGGGAGATCGAGAAGCCCTCGTCGCCAAGAAGGAAGGGGAAGCCTCACGGGAGTAACGAGGTTCCTTGCCCGTGCCAGACCCCGAACCCCAAGAAGCTGCACCAAGCGACCTCGACGGGGTCGGGGACCGCCTATGCCCCGAGGAACCCCTGCGGGAAGTCCCCGGGGTATGGGGCACCGAGGCACGCCCCTTCCGTCTCGGCGAAGAGTCCCTCGAGCACTCAACCTCGGAGGAACGGAAATGCCTCGGATTATCGAGGCGGAGCTCGGAGACCCGTAGGGTCTCTGCCCCGGTCGTCGAGGAGAGGCCCCGTTGACGTTTGGGCATCCTCGACCGACGCTTCGCCCGAGGCCGACCCGAGGGCGATGAGCCCCGGGAGGACCTCGACGAGGACGAAGAGGAAGAGATCCTCCGAACCCTCCGCACCTTGTCCCGAGGCCGCACACTCCGCTCAGGCTGGTCAACCGAGGTCGAGGGCAAGGTCGGGGCCGAAGCCCCCCCGGGGGCCAAAGTCGAGGGTACCGAGACCGAGGCAGCCGACGCCGGGGCAGCCGAAGGCGGCTGGAGGTGCGCGAGGGCACCAGACAGCTCCGAGGTAATGAGCGCACGGAGCAAGTCCTGAAAGGCAGGAATCCCCATCATAGTCGGCAGATCCGGGGCCGGCGGGTGCTCCCTCGAGGGCGACCTCGGTCTCTAGTATTCCCGCGGGGCACCCGACTTCGACGCTCGGGGCGGGGGCCGAGGACGACCCACCCGCCCCCGTCGATGAGCCCAAGGATGGCTTCTTCGAGGCTGGAACAGAAGAAGGAAGTGAGGACTTACCCGTCGTCGACTTCCGGGTCGAGGACACAGGCTTCGACGAAGCGGGCTGTCGGGGCGAGGTCGAGGGAGTTGAGGCCGAGGTCAAGGCCGGGGCCGAAGCCGAGGCCGACGTCGAGGCCTTCCCCGCCACGGGGTCCACAGCAAAGAGCTCTGCCATACGAGCGCGACGGCGGCGGAGGGCCTTTTGCTGAAAAGTAGAGCACCGAGTGCAGGAGTCGGTCGGGTGCTCAGGACCCAGACAAAGTAAGCACCACCGGTGGGGATCGGTGATCGAAAGGAGTCGATCGCACCGGGTGCACTTTTTAAAGCCCGTCAAGGGACGGGACATGGACACAAAAAACGGCCGGGAACGAATGAGGTCCCGTGGCCGCGGCTACCGGGAGCCCCCGGAGCCGAACGAAAAATCTTTTTTTTTTTTTTTTTCCGACGAAAACCTAAACACAAACAAATAAAAAAACAAAGTAAGCACAGCGACCGAGAAAGAAACACTCAGCCGCGGTGTCAGAAGGCAAAATAGAAGAGCACAAATTCCACAGGGCTTCTGGCTCCGCGGAAAAGACTGAACTGAGGACCACGAGGTGGGGATGCGCCCTCTAGTGGGCAAGAAGGCATGCACATGCGTGGTGCAGCATAGCAAACTTGAAACTTCAATCAAGTTTGCTTGAAAAGCTGTCCGCGCTGGGGCTCCGTAGATGACGTCACCCACATGTGAGAATATCATGCCTGCTTGTCCTGGGATAACAGGTGTTATCCGGGGACAGCAGGAATCTATTCTCACAACCCACCCACCTCCCCTGGTTGGCTTCTCTGCTAGCTATCTGAACTGAGGCGGGTGGGAAGGCACTCGCGCATGCGCGGTGCGGGCGACTCGAAACTTCGAGTTTCTTCAAGCAAGTCTGCTTGTGAGGCGTCCGCATCCGGGCTCCGTCGGTGACGTCACCCATATGTGAGAATACCTGCCTGCTTGTCCTGGGATAACACTACTCCTCCTAAACCGTCTTTTTTTTTTTTTTTAACCAACTGGAAAAGAAGAAAAAATACAGAGACCATAACACCCTCAAACACCGGAGGGAGGACTTGGAGGGCTTCTTTGTGCCGGCCATGAGAGGGTCATGAGAGGCACAGACGACTGGCACATCATGAGAAATCTGTAACCCCTGGAGCCCCTTAGTAATAAACTTGGGAAGTGCCTCTTTATAGGTTGTCTGCCTCACTCGACTGAGACTCCCCTATGTCCAAATCATGCAGATCCTGCAAATCCCCATCCACCACGGAGCTCGAGAGAGAAGGAGACCTATCAGGGCTCATAGAAGGGTCTACCATGGTTTCCATCCTGCATCTTTGAGCACTCTGAGCCCTGACCCCTGCTGTCCCTGATAGCTGGTCCATTAAAAGGCAATTGTCTCGGGAACACATCCAAACAGTATTACAAAATTTATTCTCCTAAATTGCCAACACTCCCGCCATCCCATTCTGGTTAACTTGGAGGTCACCTATATGTGAGAATACCTGCCTGCTTGTCCTGGGATAAAGCACAGTTACTTACTGTAACAGGTGTTATCCGGGGACAGCAGGCAGCTATTCTCACAACCCACCCACCTCCCCTGGTTGGCTTCTCTGCTAGCTATCTGAACTGAGGCGGGTGGGAAGGCACTCGCGCATGCGCGGTGCGGGCGACTCGAAACTTCGAGTTTCTTCAAGCAAGTCTGCTTGTGAGGCGTCCGCATCCGGGCTTCGTCGGTGACGTCACCCATATGTGAGAATACCTGCCTGCTTGTCCTGGAATAACACTACTCGGAGGAGCCATCTTGCAGCCGTTGCTGCCTTGCCTCGCGCCTCGGAGCCTGCCTACCTGCCGGGAGAACTTTTCTTCGGCAGCTGCCTGCCACGGTTCCAGCCCCAGCCGCCTCACCCGACGCCTTCCTTACTGCTGGGTCGGGCGTGCGAGCTTGCTCCGCCCCCCCGCCCCTGCCGGGAGAACTTTTCTTCGGCTGCCCAGCCTCGGAGGAGCCATCTTGCAGCCGTTGCTGCCTTGCCTCGCCCCTCGGAGCCTGCCTACCTGCCGGGAGAACTTTTCTTCGGCAGCTGCCTGCCACGGTTCCAGCCCCAGCCGCCTTCTCTTCTCTTAGAGCCCCTGCTTCCTTCAGCCACCGGGGATCACCGACTCAGCCCGACTTTAGCGCCGGATTTTCTTCAGCCCTTGAGGGCCACCGAAAACCTCTCCCCCCAGCGACATCCTAGGCAGAGGAAGGAGGAAGTTTCTGCCATCTTGTCCCTCCTTCCTCAGCCCGACGCCGTTCAAGAAGGAAGACTCTGCTCTCTTAGAGCCCCTGCTTCCTCCAGCCACCGGGGATCGCCGAAAGCTTCCTGCCAGTGCAGGTCTCTTATCTGGCTGCCTCTGCCCAACTTTAACTGGGTGTTGTGAGCCAGCTCTGT
Organism: Geotrypetes seraphini; assembly: GCF_902459505.1. NCBI lineage: Eukaryota > Metazoa > Chordata > Amphibia > Gymnophiona > Dermophiidae > Geotrypetes > Geotrypetes seraphini. The sequence continues at coordinate 161,143,521 of NC_047090.1, forward strand.
CCCCCCCCCCCCCCCCAGGCCACCGAAACCACGTGGATCTCAACTAGAGAAGGGCTACTGGCCGGTTCTCAACTGTCCTCAGTTCCAGCTCTCCCACAGCTCTCCTTCCAGTCACTCTCCAACAGCTATCCAACAACATGTCACCCTCCACTACCAAACTCCTAAGCATCCTATTACTTCTCTCCCTACTCTCAACAAACTGGAGAACAGCAGGCCACCACTTCTCGCCAATACCAATAGTGACAACAACATACAGGCAGACTCAATCACCCAAGAAACTTCACCAGACAAGAAACCTGATAGAATGCACGACAGCCTCACAAGAAAGCATCCCACTCACATGGGGACGAAAACCACCCCCCAACACAAAGAAGTCGGGTCACAAACTCCCCCATACACCCAAGAACCTCCTTCACCCACAGATTAGCCCCAACTACCACAAACATCGTTTCTCAATCCCCTGTGCGTACATGAACATAAGATCAATCAGCCCAAAGGCAGACCTAATAAAAGACTGGATAGTTAATGAACAGTTAGGCTGCCTTTTCCTATCCGAAACCTGGCTATCTTCCTACTCGGACCCAAGCATTACAGAATTTTGCCCCAAGGGATACAAACTCGAATTAGTCTGCCGAGAAAAAAAGCGAGGGGGCAGACTGGCCATCCTAGTATAAAACAACCTTACCATCACTGTCCTAGACAAACACTCTACCCCACAATCAGACCTGCTTGCCGTCCAACTTTCCACTAACTCACTCAAAGACACCCTAACCTGCATCCTCTGCTACATAGCTCCAGGACAATGGAACACCACAAAACACGATCTTGAAGATTTCATCTTCCGGAATTCATTAACCTCAACACACAACCTGCTCCTCGGAGACATAAATCTCCACCTAGAAGACACCTCCTCCAAACAAGCTGCTGGCATAATCTCATACCTCAATGCACTCTCCTACCAAATTCTATATCCTCAACCCACTCATGAAAAAGGCCTCCAACTTGATATTGCAGCTTACATGTCCCAACACCCCCACGCACCAAACATTCATATCTCCAATGGGGCCTGGCACCCTTCCCTCTGGTCAGACCACTTCAAATTCACCTTCAACATCAACTGGACTCAAAGCACAAACAAGCACGAAACCCACAAAACCTCATTCAAAACCCGACCAAAAATCGACCCTTCTACATTCTGGACCACAGTAGACCCCTCAATCGCCTCCATAAACCACAATGTATTCATTCAACAGTGGCGCTCCCTGAGCGAAACAACCTTGAATGGACTAGCCCCAGAAAAGACAAAACACAAGCTCTGCAGATCTTCAGACAAATGGTTCGACACAGAACTTCTTCAACTAAAAAGACACTGCAGACAACTCGAAAGAGCATGGCAAAAAAAAACCCAAGAACCAACCAAAGTAGCTTGGAAAAACCTAATAAAACAATACAAGATCAAACTTAAAGAAAAACGAAGAGCTTATTACTCCAAACTAATAGGCACAGAATCCTTAGACACAAAGAAACTCTTCCAACTTGTGAAGAACCTCACCGACACTCAACCATTCCTAACCACTCAAGGAATCCACCCTCCAACGGCCACCCAACTAGCGGACCATTTCAAGAACAAGATCGCCAATATTAGAGCCTCCTTCAACAACTCATCAACCCTCCTAGACGAGATCATAATAAACCCTACAACAGAAGAAGCCACTGCAGCTGACAGGCACTGGTCCAACTTTACAAAGGTGCAATGGTTGGACATGAACTGACTCTACAGAAAATACAGTCGAGCGTCATGCGACCTGAGCAATTGCCCCTCATATTTACTGTTAAATGCATCCCCCAAATTTAGAGCTTGCCTCTTGCAATGGATCCAAACAACTCTCACGGAAGGCCAATTCCCACAAGACCTAGGGGAAATCATAATCACCCCAATACTGAAAGATCCCAAAGGACCAATAGACATCCCCTCCAACTACCGACCCATCGCCTCAATTCCATTATACGTTAAACTAATAGAAGGTCTGGTTGCAAAATACCTCACCAACTACCTTGAAGACCACAACCTACTTCACCCAACTCAATCGGGGTTCAGATCGAACCACAGCACTGAGACACTGCTAGTTTCCCTTCTAGACATAGCCAGACAGCACCTTAGCAAAGGAAGAAGGATGCTGATAATTCAACTCGACCTCTCTGCCGCATTTGACCTGGTCGACCACACTATACTTCTTCAGATATTAGAAGCAATAGGGATCTCAGGCGAAGTATACAACTGGTTTCAAGGATTCCTTAAAACAAGAACATACAGAGTAAAAACAAAGGATCTTATATCGGAGCCTTGGACCAATCCCTGCGGAGTACCCCAAGGTTCCCCATTGTCACCCATGCTCTTCAATCTTTACATTTCCTCCCTCGGTACCCTGTTAGACAAACTCAAAGTAACTTCATTCAGCTATGCAGACGATATCACCATACTCCTCCCCTTTGACACACAAGACCCCACCAAATCAGGCATCCTGGAAAAAACTCTAGAAGCGGTGGAAAAATGGATGATAGAACACAAACTGAAGCTCAACCCAGATAAAACTAAATTTCTACTGCTTGAAAAGGACGCTTTTTATGTGCACCACTGCACGTTTCCTGCTTCCTTACAGTGTCAGTACCTAGACACTTGAGAAAGTATTCTTTGTTGAGTGCAACGCAGCATGCTTTTCATCTTCTAGATGCAACGGCTGAGATCTCTGTTAGTGAAAGCCCACTCATGTCCCTTTGGAATAACTCTAAAATTCAAAATAAAGGTAGATCCCTCTCATGGAAGAGGTGGCAGCGGGCGGGTGTCGAGTTTGCTCATCAATTGATCTCCTCCACCTCATTCGTTCCTTTTGATATTTTTTGTTCTGCATATTCACTTCCATCCTCTATACATTCCCAATGGCTTATGCTTACTGGAATACTGTCTAAGGTACATATGCGCCCTGACTTTATGACCTCTATCCACACTGTTCGCCACTGGTCTACTCTGGCCTTAATGATGGGTAGAGCGATATCTCTTTTTTATAGTATTCTAAGGGATCACTCTTTCACCTTTTCACCTCAATCAATGAACCATTGGGACTCGATTCTGCAGACTACGCTTTCTGATATAGATTGGGAACTTTTCTGGTCCTCCACAAACCGTCCTCTCCTATCTTCCAGAGTCTCGCAATCAATGTTCTTCGTTATGTGGAATGCAGTATAGACCCCATTTCGCATGTGGAAAGCGAAGCTAAAACAAGACTCCACCTGCTGGAACTGTTTGAAAGAGTCTGGAACTCTTGATCACATGGTTTTTCATTGCACTATGGTTCACTCCTTCTGGATTCGTATTTGGGACACTATAAAATCTATTACTAAGTGTTCAGAAGAGATTTCCATGGACATTGTAATTCTTCGTTCTCAACACCCTTGTTTCGCACAAACAAACTGCCCACCTAAACTCATTGATGCCATGTTTGTAACAGCTCTTATGCATATTCTGAAAAATTGGAAATCATCCTCGCTACTTGACTACACCTTTTGGTGGAACTCTCTGAGCATGTATCACAAATTTGAATCTTATGCATATGAGAAGAACATGATTTCTCGACTCTCCACAAACATGGTGCGAAATAAATCACCTTGGTCATTCTTAGATTCATATGTTCATTCTAACCAGTAGACACTTCTGCCTCTCTCTCTATCTATCTATCTCTCTCTTTCTCTCCCTCTCTCTTATTTCACTCTCCCTGCTTTTCTGCCTTTCATATATCTTCTATTAGCAGTTACACATACCCTGGATTCTTTTTATTAATCTGGTTGTATGTAAATGACTGTAGATATGGACTTTTTCTACACCAATGTTTCTTATTCAGATTTTGTGTGTTTGAACTGCTTTCTGTATATTTCTTATAATATTCAATAAAAATTATTGAACTAAAGAAAAGAAAAGGACAAAACCCCTTCTATAACTGAGCTAGAAATAAAAACCACCAAATATCCCTTACAACCCACTCTCAAACTCCTTGGAGTAACAGTAGACAGAGGTTGCACTCTTCAGGTGCAAATTAACAAAATCACACAAAAAGCATTCTTCACCATGCGCAACCTTTGCAAAATCAGAAAATTCTTTGAAAAAGAACAATTCAGACTCATAGTCCAATACCTAGTCCTAAGTCTATTGGATTATTGCAATATCCTCTACCTTTCCTGTCCCACCTACCTAATAAAACAATTACAGACAGTGCAGAACACTGCCCTCAGAATGATCTATTCCCTTGGAAAATTTGACCACATCACCAACGCCTTCCTAGACTCACACTGGCTTCCAATACAAGCCCGCATCCAATTCAAACTATACTGCATGTTATTCAAAACATTAAACGGAACGGCACCCACCCACCTAAACAACCGTCTAAACAGGAACCTCTCAACCAGACAGAGGAGAACCCAATCCCCTTTCTCCTACCCCCCTTTTAAAGGAACTAAACGCAAAAAGATGTATGACAACTTACTAGCAACACATGCAGCTAAACTGGATCCCACTATCACCAACCTACTGACAGCTTCAACTGACCTCAAGGCTTTCCGCAAAGAAATCAAGACCCTACTATTCAAGAAATTCACCCAAACGTCCTAATCCCTCCCGTTTCCTCTCTCACCCCTTCTTAGAATCATCTCATCAAAATTGCTTTAGACCTTACGCCTTCAATTGTATTCCTTTACTGGAAAAGTCCAGCTATCTTTTTTGTTGTACTAGGACCAACTTCTTTAATTGTATTTCTCTTCCTGGAAATGTCCAGCTATCCTTCTGATGTAATCCGCTTAGAACTGCAAGGTACAGGCGGAATATAAGCATGTAATGTAATGTAATGTACTCCTCCTAAACCGTCTTTTTTTTTTTTTTAAACCAACTGGAAAAGAAGAAAAAATAGAGACCATAGGACCCTCAAACACCGGAGGGAGGGTGGGGTAGGGTCCTTAGGGGGGCCCAGGTGTAACCCCCAAAGCTGGCACTGCTCAGCCAGACACCCCTGCACTAACTGAAGCTGTAGCAACAGTAGTGAAATCCACTTTTTCAGTGAATTTGACTGATTTTCAGTCAGTAAAGTCAGGAGCCCAAAGACTGGCATCCATACTTCTGCTGGAGATAGACTATACTAAATGGTAAGAAGGGGTTCCATCCAAGAGAAGCACTTGCAATTCAGTTATCTATCTCCACTTGCTGGTAGATGTGTGGTATCCCACTAGTCTCTGGATTCATCTGCTGCTGTTGCTAAGGAAATGCGGGTTACACCCAAGTTGTTAGGGTGAAGGAAGAAGAGATGGTGGGAACTGGAAGATCAGGAGAATGGATGGTAGAAAGGGGAGAAGAATGTGACTTTGCAGCAAATTCAAGAGCGATCTTGTTAACCTTGTCATGGAAGAAATCAGTCATCGTTTCTGGAGAGAGAGAGAGAAGGATGGGTTGGAGAAGAGAGTTCAGAACGGCAAAGAGTTGGCATGGGTTGGAAGAAAGGGAGTTAGTTAACTGGATATATTAATTTTGTTTGGCCAGCGTGAGAGCAGAATTAAAGGAAGTCAGCATGAATTTAAAATGAAGGAAGTTAGCATTTGTAGTCAAAGGCACTTGGCGGAGTGGGTACAGGAAATTAAGTATCAGATAGTGGGTATGAGCCAAGGCTGAGGTTTGGTATGCCCGACAGAGCAGAGAACATGGGGAATAAGGGTGTCTAGGGCAGAGGAGATAGAGTTGTATGACAAACAACCTCGACAATAGACTTGGATAACATAGTGAAGGCGAGAAGATGTGAAACTGTAGTGGAGAGTGTGGTAGCATCGAGAGCATGAAGATTTTGAAACCTGTTGGTGATGACTGGGCGTGGCTGGGGGAGGGGGAATAATTGTGATGGTTATCAGATGATGATCAGAGATGGGGAGCAATGATGTGGAGAAATTAGAGAGGGAGAAGTTGGAGAAGACAAAATCAAGGCAATGGCCAAGCTGGTGAGTAAGGGTAGTGGAGCATAGTTTCAAGCTTATTTTGCATTTGATAAAATCGCTTTTTTTGAATATTACAAAACGATGGACAATAAATAATTTTCAAATAAGGGGGACATACAATATAGGGATAGACAGATGTGCACTTCATAGGGAAATCAGGGAAGAACTACAATTTGATATAGGAAAGAGATGGAGGTCTCCAAGCCTTAAGGCAGAAATCCCAAAATATCAGGGTCTAAGCCCTCCAGAGAGACAGGGACCATTCCCCACATGACGGAGGTGATCAGCGGAGTGCCGCAGGGCTCGGTTTTGGGCCAATCCTATTTAACATCTTCGTAAGAGACTTGGCTGAGGGGCTTCGAGGTAAAATTACATTATTCGCCGATGATGCCAAACTATGCAACATGGTAGGCAACCGCACAACAGATGAAAGCACAGTGCCCGACAAAAGCTCAATGCCCGACAGTATGACGCAGGACCTACTCCTGCTGGAGCATTGGTCAAAGACTTGGCAACTAAGTTTCAATGCCAAAAAATGCAAGGTCATGCACCTTGGCGGCAAAAATCCATGCAGGACTTACACCCTAAATGGTGAGATCCTAGCAAGGACTGTAGCAGAACGTGACTTGGGGGTGATCATTAGCGAAGACATGAAGACTGCCAATCAAGTGGAGAAAGCTTCATCCAGGGCTAGACAAATCATGGGCTGTATCCGTAGAAGTTTCGTCAGCCGTAAGCCCGAGGTCATAATGCCGTACAGATCCATGGTGAGACCCCCGTCTGGAATACTGTGTACAATTCTGGAGGCCGCATTATCAAAAAGATGTGCGGAGAGTTGAGTCGGTTCAGCGAATGGCCACCAGGATGGTCTCAGGGCTGAAGGATCTCCCGTATGAGGAACGACTGGGTAAGTTGCAGCTGTACTCACTCGAGGAACGCAGAAAGAGGGGAGACATGATCGAGATGTTCAAATATGTCACAGGACGTATTGAGGTGGAAGAGGATCTTTTTTTCCTTAAAGGACCCACGGCAACAAGAGGGCATCCGTTGAAAATCAGGGATGGGAAATTTCATGGCGACACCAGAAAATATTTCTTCACCGAAAGGGTGGTTGATCGCTGGAATAATCTTCCACAATAGGTAACTGAGGCAAGCAGCGTGCCAGATTTTAAGAAAAGATGGGATTGGCACGTGGGATCTCTTCATGGAGGTAGGCCATTGGTGTGGGCAGACTAGATGGGCAGTGGCCCTTTTCTGCCGTCATGTTCTATGTTTCTATGATTCAAAATCATGTCAAACCGTGATGTAAGCCAGGAACATAGAGGACTTCCTTGAGTGAAGCAGCAGAGACCACTGTAGGGGGAGAAACTGCACTTCTCTAAATGTCTCCTCACAATGGCCAGGCCACGATCAAGATCTTCCATTTCATTTCTTATGACATGCACCAAACATAGTAAAATAGATGATGGCAGATAAAGACCTGAATGGTCCATCCAGTCTGCCCAACCTGATTCAATTTAAATTTTTTAAATTTTTTCTTCTTAGCTATTTCTGGGCAAGAATCCAAAGCTCTACCCGGTACTGTGCTTGGGTTCCAACTGCCGAAATCTCCATTAAAACCTACTCTAGCCCATCTAAACCCTCCCAGCCATTGAAGCCCTCTCCAGCCCATCCTCTCCCAAAAAGCCATAAACAGATACAGACCATGCAAATCTGCCCAGTACTGGCCTTAGTTCAATATTTAATATTATTTTCTGATTCTAGATCCTCTGTGTTCATCCCATGCTTCTTTGAACTCAGTCACCGTTTTCCTCTCCACCACCTCTCTCAGGAGCGCATTCCAGGCATTCAATGGTTTTAGAAGAGATTTGGAACCCAACAGACGAGCTTCCTTTGACACCAATCCCTTGGAGGGACCCGAATGGGCAAAGCCCATCATTCTCACACCCTCTCACATGCCCCATGGCACACGGGTGCTCCTCAGCCATCCATCCAGAACTAATACTGCATGATATTGCAGTAAAGCAGGCTGGAACATCCATCTTTAAATCGATTTTCAGTAAAATGAGGTGTTTTGTGGCAGAGGGAAGGCTTCCAGGTCAACCGGATAGCATTCTGCCATATGAACCACAGCGTATGTTGCGCTTGGTGACTCATGATGACCTACATATTCCGACAGTGAAACAGCTAAAGCTAGCTGTGTCTAGAGCTAGCATATTTTCATGTGTGGGTTCTCGTGAGTGGAATAAACTTCCAGGATATTTATGACAGCAATCTAGTTTGAGTAGTTTTAAGAAAATGTTGAAGAAACATCTCTTATGTAAGATGAAATATGGGACTTGATTTATAGTTTTTGATGCGAGGCACTGGTAGTCTCTTTGTAATTTTAGGAGGCTTTACATTATTATTATTATGTTATATTGATGTTTGATTTGTTGTATTGTATGTGATTCTGTTTGTTTATGTACTTTACTGTGACCTGCCTTGGGAAAGGCGGGGTATAAATAAAGAAATACAAATACAAACCGCAGCTGCAGCTTTGTGAATAGAAGTGCATCTGGGAAGAAGGAGCCGGCCAGAACAGCAGTGCATACCAAGGGGTGGGGGGGAGGGGGAGCAGTCTGTTCAGGTGCAGCCAGCGTCATGAACTTCTTCGGCAGTGGCAGCGTTAACAATTCACTGCTCTACCGGCATTGGGTCTTCCTTTCTGCTGGGTCCTGCCAGGAAAGAGGGGAGAGGGAGAAAAATGCTGCACCGAATTGTGGAGAGAGAGGGAGAACAAAGACCAGGGATGGAAGAGGAGAAGAGAGGAAAGACAAGAGAGATGCCAGACTGTGGGGAAGGGAGGGAGGGAAAGGAATGAAGGAAAGGAAATACCAGGGCATGGAGGGGGGAGGGAAAGGATAGAGCCAGAGATGCTAGACCAGGGGGAAGGAGGGAGAGAGGGAAAGGACGGAGAGGAAATGCCAGATCATGGAGGGAGAGGGAGAAATGGAAGGGAATGAGAGGAGAGAGTTGCCAGGACTTGAGGGAAGGGAAAGTATAGAGGCATAGGGGAGAAGAAGAAAGGCCTTGCCTTAAGGCACACGACTGTGAAGGAGAAGAAAGGCAGAGCTCAGGACTGGGGTAGATGAAACCTCATATTTTTTCTATTTAAGCTACAGTACTTTAATTTGAGGATAGTTTCTTTAATGTTTTTATAGACTGTGTACTATACAGGAGAACATAAATACATACATGATCTGAGTTACATACAAATTTAACTTAAGAATGGTTTAAAAAATGGAACTCGTTCTTAACCCAGAAACTACCTGTATTTTGTTTTGTTCAGAGGCAATTTGGGAACACAATGTATGGAGGTGGGGAGGGAGGTATATGGATTCTTGTCATATTGTACACAACAAAAACTGTTCCGACTCATTTGATAGTCTGAAAAATACTTATATAGAAAAATCAATAAAAATAGATTCTTCTTAAAATAGTCATGCAATGTTTAATGTATTGTTCCATATGATGATTTAAATTATGTATTTATGCTTGCTCTTCAAATCTGCCAAACTCAATTTGGATTGTACTAGTGCAATACACACATATTAAATAAAAAAAGAAAACAGGTCTACTACAAATTAAAAAAAAATATTCAGGGACTAAATTCAAGGAATATAGTGAAATCTCATGAATAAAAGGGATACAGAATAACCACCCATAACTTAGGTATGGGCAATCAAATTAGTTCTATCTTTAGGCGCTCATTTTTAAAGGGATTAATAACCCTGTACCATTCATTTGGCATTAAAATGAATGTTATGGAGAAGACCAACAAAGAATTGGTACAAAGTGAAACAACTTTAAGGAAAAAACAAATTAAAAAAATTCATAACAATACTGTTTATCTGGAGAAATATCATTGGTTGAAACAAAAATAGAAAGCCAGCCTAGTAGCTCATGCAGTGGAACTTCCATTCAATTTTCAAGCTTAACTCAATCAAACTATAGAGGCAAATCCAAAACCTCTACGGCAATGTCAACACTTAAGGCTCCTTTTAAAAAGGTGCGTTAGGGCCTTAACACGTGGAATAGCGTGCGCTAAAATGCAGCGCACGCTAGCTGCTACCGCCTCCTCTTGAGCAGGCAGTAGTTTTTTGGGTAGCGCGCACTATAGCACCCGCTAATACGGTGCATGCACTAAAAACGCTAGCGCACCTTTGTAAAAGGAGCCCTTAGTGGCTGCATTTGAAGGGCAATTACATAACCTAGACATCCACATTTCTGTGTTTAGAAAACCAACACTTGCATGTTGCTCCTGCCAGAATTCTGCGTGGATGGGGCCTACTGCGCAGTGGTGCAGAATTCTGCACAGAGCTTTCGTCTCCTGCACTTCTGGTCCTGCTCCTGACCCAAACCCCCTCCCCCTTCCCCTGCACAGGTTTGGCCCCCGATCGGCCCTCTCCACGTAGGTTTCTCTTATCCACAGGCCCTCTCAAAGAAGCAGCAGCGGCGGTTGCCCAGTACATGCAGTGCTATAAGCAGGTTGCTTGAGACCATCCCTGCCAGGGCCTTTCTTCTGCCATATCACTTCCAACATGGCAGAGGAAAGACCCTGGCGGGGCTGGCTGCTACAGAATGACACAGAGACAAATTTTCCCCGTCTCTGCAGGCTCTCTATCCCCCATCCTGTCCCCGTGAGCTCTGTCCCTGTCCCATTCCTGTAAACTCTGTCCTCATCTGCACAAGCCTTGAACACTTTAAAATCATAAATGTTCGAGGCTTGTGCAGTTAAGGCATAGCTTGCAGGAATGGGACAGGGATAAGGACAGGGACAGAACTCGCAGGGTCAGGATGGGGATATTGAGATAAATTTGTCCCAGAGTCATTCTCTACACACAAACAACCTGCTTATAGCACTCCCTCTGCTGGCTAACCGTCACTACTGCTTTGGGAGGGCCTGAAGGTAAGAGTAGAGAATGACACGGTGGCAGTTTACCCGCGGCCACCGCATTTTAGCCGCGGGTCACCCGCCGAAACGGGGAACGAAAACTAGCAGTCGCTGCAGTGACGGGGACAAGGCCATTCACCGCCCGTGGGGCGGTGAATGGTCTTGTCCCCGCAGTGAGACATGAAGGATCGCGCGGTCCCCGCAGCACACACCCGCCTGCCCAATCGATCCTACTGTTTAGCCAGCTCTCTCCTTTCTCCTCACCTTAGTTTGTAGGTTTTCTTTTTCAGCGACCCGCACGCTATCAGAGAGCCGCGCACCCGCTGCTGCTCAGTTTTGATCTTCTGCTCTGACGCAACCGGAAACAGGAAGTTGCAGCAGAGCAGAAGATTGAACACTGAGCAGCCGCGCGTGCGCGGCTCTTTGGGAAAGCGTGCATGTCGCCGAAAAACAAAACCTACAAACTAAGGTGAGGAGAAGGGAGAGAGCTGGCTAAACAGTAGGATCGATTGGGCAGGCGGGTGGTGGCTGCGGGGACCGTGCGATCGCTCGTGTTCCCGGCTCAAATTGGAAGGAGGGAGTGAAAGGGAAAAGGATTCTGGGCCAAGGAGATGAAGACGGAAAGAAAAACCCACAGCAGGAAAGAAAGGGAAGGACAGGCAGGTGAGCCAGATGCTAGAAGCAAGGGGGGGGAGGGGAAGAAAGAGGGAAAAAAGCTAGATGGGGTTGAAAAGAAGAGACACACTGGTATGGAAGAGGAAGATAGGGGAAATCTGGACACAGGAAGGTAACAGAAAGAGGGACAATTATGTGCATGGGGCATAGGGACAGTGACATAAAGGGGACATGCCATGGGGATGGTATATGGACACGGGGGGGGGGGGGGGCAATGACAGATACATAGGGGAGATATTAGAAATGGAGAAAATAGGAGCACAGAAGCGAGATGGTTTGTGGGGATGGGACAGGGACCGAGCTTGCAGGCTCCAGTGGCTTGCACAAATTACATTGTAACGTGCCATGAAAATAAGAGGGAGGAAGGTAGATAGATAGGCCACGCGAGAGGAGCTGAAGGGTAGTAGAAAGGAACAGATGGTAAAGGAGGGAGGGAAGGGTGGTGGTGGAAAGGAATAGGACAGACATTGAAGGAGGGTGGAGAGGAACAGACCCCGAAGGGAAATGTGGAAGACAGAGTGGGAAGAAGACAGATGCCAGACTATGGGGGAGCGGAGGGAAGAAGATGGGTGCTAGACCAATTGGAGGGGGGGGGGTGAAGGGAGAGGCACAGTAACAGCAAGTGGAAGACGCAGAGAGAAGACACACAGTGGATGGAAGGAATTGAATGAGAAGATGTGGAAAGCAGAAACCAGAAAACAAAGGTAGAAAAAAAAATTATATTTATTTATTTATTTTTTGCTTTAGGATAAAATAGTATATTAGTTGTGTTGATAAAAATTTATAACAAAGCCCTGCCAGCTGAACATCTCTTTCTCTACTTCAGCAGCAGGAACTTTGATTTATAAGAAAGGAATAAGCTAAATATTACAGTACTAAGGCTTATATGGATGCAGCGGGGACGGTGACGGGGCGGTGAATGGGATGGCAGTGGCGGTGACGGGGCGGTGAAAGGGATGGCGGTGACGGTGAAGGGAACGGCGGTGACGGGGCGGTGCAGAGGATGGTGGGCCGGTGACGGGGACAGATTTTTCCCCCGTGTCATTCTCTAGGTAAGAGATACTGCCTCCACACGGTAAGGGAGGTCAATCTGAGGTCAGACCATGCTGGGGAGGGAAGGGGGTTGATGTGTCAGGAGGACAGCCCAGAGTTGCCATGGGGGGCGGTCATAGAGTGAGAGAGGGCAGACCCGCAGAAGGGGGAGGGGTAGATGAGTGGTGGACCGCAATTAGGGATGGGGAGAAGAGAGCACATGGATGATGGACCAAAGGGGGGGGGGGAGAGAAGAGGAAGGGACCAGGTTCCACTGAACAGTAGTCTGAATTTGTGCTCTTAATGTACCAGTCCTTCTGTCTCATAAAGGCTTGTAGGCACCCTAGGGGAGAATCATTATCAAAGAAATCTTGACTCAACTGGAAGATATAGGGTTTCTGGATTCAGCAGATTCTCTGTGTACCCCCCCTTCTCCTGAGGATGAAACCTTGGACCATAGCAGAGTTCATGTAAGGGGAAGTGCTTTCTGCTGATTATTAGTGGTCTGTATATTTCATGGGTGATAATGATTCTGAAGATTTATGAGGACTAGCCTATGGAAGGCTTGAACAGAGGATTCGTTGTTTGACAGGATCAAGAAACATCTAGATTAATAATTTCTTATTTTAATGTACTGTAAATAGTATTATGATAAAGTACATTGTTCTGTATATTCAATGTACTTATTATAGTGATGAACTGACTGAGGTGGTTATGATATGGGGATGAGAAGATGGAAGGTTTTCTACTTCAGGGTCTGATTTTCAGATACCAGACATTTATTTTCTGTCTTGAGTATGGCTCTTGAAAGGGTGAGGCAGAGAGTGACACAGTAAGGATTACTGCGGTAATGGGGATTTTATTTTTAATTACCTGGAAATGCTGCAGTCACGGTAGACTATGCTGATAGGGGCAGGAAAAACCCCCTACTCTTTCCTGCCTGCTGCCGCTGCTCTATCCACTGCCATCGCTTTTTCAAAATGGCTGCTGAGAAGTGGTGGTACCAAATAGTGCAGCAGCTGCAGGCAGGCAAGAACAGGGCTCATTAAGGTAGGCATGCTAACTTCTAGAGCAGTGTCTCTCAAACTGTCTGCCACGGAAGTGGTGTGCCCAGAGAGATTCCAGAATTTTACTTTACTTTTAAAAATTCCCTACATAAATAAGTATACATTAGAATAGATGACGTATGCAAGAGTCTGTGTGCATATGGATACAACCGCTCAGACAAGCATCATTCTTTGATGTGATTGGTCCTTGAAAACTAATGGCAAGTAATTTTATTTTTTATGCAGTAGTTATCCTAACTTGAGCAACAAAACAATCGAGGCTTTGTTACCGTTTGGATCTTCTTATCCTTGTGAACTTGGGATTTTCAGCTCTGACAAAAATTAATTTTTTTTTTAAAAAGAGAACGACTGCAGTTGAAGATGATGAAATGCAAGTTTGCTCGTCTAATATCGAACTACATTTTGGAGTTAATTTGCACTCAAAAACAAGCACATCACATTAATTAGCAATTCTAATTTATCTACTTTAGTATCACCGTTGTTACAATTACCCATACATAGCTTAAAGAACTTTAAATAATTCTCAAATTAAATTTTTTGTTGGTTTTGCAATTTTATAATTATTACTAGTATTTTAGCCCGTTACATTAACGGGTGCTAGAAGTCTGGTCAGCTCTCGTAGTCCCTTGCCGCCGCCCCCCCTCCCTTTCTGCGGTCCTGACTCCAAACCTGCCGACTCCAGCAGCATCTGCAGCACTGTACATATGCTGCTTCGGGGCCTTCTACAGCCCCGAAGCAGCGTGTGTAGAGTGATGCAGACGCTGCTGGAGTCGGCAGGTTTGGAGTCGGGACTGCAGGAAGGGAAGGGAAAGGGGGGGGGGCGGCGGCAAGGCGAAGAACTTACTTTTACCAGAGCAGGAAGTCCAGCGCTGGCGGCCAGTCCTGCTGGCGAGTGTAGTTAGGTGCTGTAAGGCTGGAGACCCGCGCATGCGCACTCCTGCCACCATGGACCTACATCTCAAGGAACAGGGAAAATGGAACACGCAGGTAGGAGTGCGCATGCGTGGCTAGGGTTTTATTATATAGGATAAGATAGGATAATCTGCCATGAAATACATTTGCTCCATTTAGTGTGTTGGAACTAAAAAAGTTTGAGAGACACTTTTCTAGAGAGCTACTCAGTTTGATCCAGCCTGGGTAGAGTCTGCCATGATTGCTTGGATAGCACTGTAGTCTGTTTACCATGTCACACTTTATTAAATAAAAAAAAGTTGCAATAACTTCCCTTTTCCCACTCATAATCAATGCCTTCACTAAGAGACATGCCATTTAAATAGTCCATATTCAGGGAGGAAAAAGTACAGAACATTCCAGCAGATACTGACTTTTCTCTCCCTCCTCCTCTCTCTTGAATCAATCACACGAGTTCACTGTCCTGTCAAAGCTCTACACTCTTCCTTAATATAAAAATTAAAATGGTAATTACTGTATGTTTCAACAGAGGATGCCCATCTTACCATTCTCTTTGTGAGAAATTCCCCAACCTATGTCCTGTTTGTCTAAATTAGGATTGTAAGCTCTTCTGAGCAAAGACCATCTATTATATGTTAAATGCACATATACAGCGCTGCATATGCTTTTCAGCGCTTTATAAATTATAAGTAGGAGGACATGGATACTGGACCCATGGAGGGGAGGGGACACAGATGCTGGACCCATAAAGGGGGGGGGAAGAAGGTAGCTCAGCCCAGAAAGGAGGGTAAGGAGGAAGAGATACGAGCAAGAAGCGGTAGGGTGAAGGGACATGGATGATGGGCCTACAAGTGGGGGGGTGGGGAAAATGGTAGAAAGAGTGACTTAGACCAGAAAGGGGTAATGGGAAGAGATCTTTGGCCATAAATATAGGGCAGTGTGTCTCAAACTTTTTTAGCTCTGGCACACTAAATGGAGCAACTGTTTTTCACAGCACATTACAATTGAAATTATAAAATTGCAAAACCAACAAAAAATTAAATTTGAGAATTATTTAAAGTTCTTTAAGCTATGTATGGGATAATTATAACAACGATGAAACTAAAGTAGATAGAACAGGATGTGCTTGTTTTTTGAGTGCAAATTAACTCAAAATGCGGCTCAATAGTTGACAAGCAAACACGCATTTCATCATCCATCTGCAGTTCTCTTTTTTTTTAAATTTAATTTGTCAGAGCTGAAAATCCAAGTTCGCATAAGATAAGAAGATCTAAACGGTAGCAAAGACTTGATTGCTTTATTGTTCAAGTTAGAATAATCACTGCATAAATTAGTTTTCAAGAATCAATCACATCAAAGAATTATGCTTGTCTGGGCTTTTGTATCCTTACACATACATGACACTTGTAACATTGACAGACTGTTGCATATGCAACGTACATGTCATCTGTTCTAGTGTATACTTATGGCGTTTTTAAAAATAAAATAAAATTTTGGAATCTCTCGTGGCACACCCAGAATCTCTTTGGGGCACACAAATAGGGAGACAAGAGGGGGGGATGGTAGAGAAAGACAGAGAGTACGACCCAGACCAGAAAAGGGAAGAAGAGATTCTTAGCCAGTGATGAGAGGGAGAAAGAGATGCCACACTATATGGGCCAGGGAGGAGATTCAGGTGCAAGCGGGGCTGGATTTAGAGAGAGAGACAAAACTGCAGCTGGAGTGAGAGAGAGAACAGAGAGGCGGAGGCTGGAACCTGAGAAAGGAAAATGTAGGAAGGAATTTCAGGCCCTAGGATAGGGGAATTCTATGCAAAACACTACAAATAAACTTTGCAGAATTTTGAAATATTGTGCGCAGAATTTCACCAGGAGTAGAATGTGTATCTGCACACATACCTACCCAAGTGCTAAGATGCCTAAGCATTATTCTGAAAATACCTGTATAACTTACACAGCACATATATGTAAGGGGAAGAACATGGGCAAGGCTTAGGCAGGACTCTATGCAGTTAATTTATGGAATGTGACCCTGCCACATTTAGGTGCCCACACTTATGCCAGCTCTAGGGCTAGTGTAGCTGTGAGCTCTTAAATGTTAGACATGCTAATACTGGATTATGTTAGTATTCTATAACAGAACTTAGGTTCTTTTATGGAATAGACACCTAGCCTGTGGCCTCAGAGTACCTAACAGAGGCTCCCACTTATAGAATTGCCTCCTTAGAGCCCCTAGTTGGTGGAAGGTCAGGAGCAGCCCTGACACATGACCCTTGTACAAGGACTATTTGTGCAATGGGTGGGCTAAGCAAGTTGGAATTTCTGAGTGAGATGGAAGCACAAATAAGCAGACAAAAAACTACAAGATTAAAAAAGTAACTGAATATAACACATAGCTTAATAAACTTAATATTAGGTATTAAGGTGAAAGCTTCATAAACATTTAGATCCCTCCCAAGAAAATTTTCCTAGCAATGACTCCCAAAAAAAAAATCACAGAAATCATACATATCAATATATGCATTAATCCAATAAAAGTACACTTTAGTTAATATCTTTTTTAAACATTTTCTGGCACACTAACAGTATACCTCCTTTACAAGTTGTTAATATGATGAAAGATGATTTCCTTATGTATTATAAAAAGAAGCTCTCAGCTATCAAAATAAGAAACCAAAATCAGGACCGTTTCACTCTTGGGAAAGTGTATAGACTGGGTATCTACAAGAACTTTATTCAAACAAGGGATAAGCAAGATATCCTTTTCCTTTTGTAAGACGTACATATCGAGAAAACCACTATTATTTAATGCTTAATGAAACAAATATACCGTGCAACTATAAAAACCATTCATAAATTCCACATGAAGCGAGTGTAACATTAGCTAAACAGAACTTCAATTAGTACAATCCTAAGAATGTTTATCAAGAAAATATCGGAATATCACCCAGATTAACAGATGACAAGACTTCTTTTTTTAGAAACTCTATACAGGTAGCTGAATATCAAAGCCTAAACGTGCCTAGAACAGCACTTCTCTCTTCAATCCCATAAACAGAAGGGCGTTTAAGCCAAATATCATTGCCAGCAGCAGGTGAACCAGGCCCACCTTCAACATGCATGGAAATAAGAAGCCAGTGAAACATAAAAGCAAGAACATGCCACTAAAGTCAAGAAGACAAATCTCAGCTGGAAGCCAAGTACGAAATAAGCATCCCAAGGTACCTTTTTGACGCTCTTATAAATGTAGAAATAGAGCTCCCGGCCCACATTGAAGCAAATTCTATCCCCGTTACCAGACTGGTCGTTCACGTTCACAAATGAGACTTTCACCGGGTTGGAGCCCTGGGAATTAAAAGGTACCCTATTAGGGCGGCTGTACTCGGAGTGTGTGAGAAGTTTATAAAGACCTTCCCGCGTAGTGAACTGTGTTTTAATTTCGTTCATCTCTTTCCCTCCTCCCTCCGCCGCCATCTTGGAAAGTAACATTCATCCTGCCCTATACCCGGATCTACCACACTCCGCATGCGCATTCCTCAAACTCACTTTCAGATTATAGTTACTATCGGGTTGTTGTTTTTTTTCTCTCTCTCTCTCTTTCCGCAGGCGTCTACAACTTACTACGTCAGGAGGCTTGTTTACTGGCGGGCTGCGCATGCGTAGTTGTCCATCTCGGAGTTTTGTTTTCGGAAGGCGGTTGGGGTGAATTTTAGGTATGTCTCTCTGTGTTAGATATTTATTTACCTCTGGCAAGTGGGAATGGTTAGGGAAGGGGGGGAGCAGAGAACGTGCAGGAGAGGACCAAACAGAGCGGTAGTGGAAAAGAGAGGTGGGGCTTACACTTGTAGATATGCCAAGTTACCCAGTTCCTAGAAGGAGCTCTGGTTTTGAACTTTTTCCTCTGGTCCCTTGTACCTGCTCTGAATCACTGAAGAGGAAACTGCACGTTTTCTGGCCTCCTCCAATTTTTACTCCCTGTTTCTCTGATCCCATTCCTCTACCTGTCTACTGATCACCATCTCTCCTACTGTCATCCCCTCTAACTACCATGTCTTCAACCTATCGCTTTCCACTGCAACTGTGCCTGATGCCTTCAAACATGCTGTAGTTACCCCGCTCCTAAAAAAAAATAAAAAAAAAATCGGGCGGACCTTACCTGCCCTTCCAACTATTAACCCCATAGAAAAAATAAAGTTGTTATTATTATTATTATCTCCCTCCTCCCCTTCTTATCCAAGCTGTTCAAACTTGCTGTTCACCTCCATTGTCTTCACTTTCATCTTTAAGTTTCAAGTTTAATTAAAAGTTTGATTAAATCACAGTTTCAAATTTCAAAGCAATGGACAGTTAAAAATTAGGGGAGACGGACTACATTTACTACATGAAAAATGTATACCAAAACAAACAAGTACAGTAGGGAAAGGTTGGAACTACAATTTAAATTAAAGAAAAGAGAGAAAAACAAGAGGAAGGGAGAATCGGTCTTTTGCCCTCTTCATTCTATGGAAACTGCCATTGCTAGAGTCTCCAATGACCTGTTCCTGGGCAAATCCAAAGGCCTCTCTACTCCATCCTCATCCTCCTTGATCTATGAGGCTTTTGACACTGTTTTATATTTTCATTACCTTATCTAACTACTGTAAACCGAGTGGAGCTTTCTTGGATTGAAGACTCCCTATACAAAACTAAGCATTAGATTAGATTCGATCACTGCCTACTCATCGATATGCTGTCCCTGCTTGGATTTCAGAGCCCTCTGTCTCATGGTTTTCTTTTTATCTTTCCCATCACACTTTTAGTGTAAGCTCTGGAGAATCCTCTACCTCTGCCATTCTGCTATCAGTCTGTGTACCTCAGGGCTTTGACCTGAGACCTCTTCTTTTCTCCATCTATACTTCTTCCCTTAGTGTTCTAATCTGATCTCACAGCTTCCAGTATCACTTTTATGCTGACGACTTGCAAATCTACCTCTGTACACCTGAAATTTCTACAGGAATCCAGACCGAAGTCTCAGCTTGTCTATCTGACAGTGCTACCTGGATGTCTCGCTACCATCTAAAATTAATCATGGCCAAGACTGAACTCCTTATCTTTCTGCATAAACCCACCTCTCCTCTTCCTCCATTCTCTTATTTCAGTGGATAAAAAACTCTTATCCTCTCTGGCTCGTCAGCTCGCAACCCAGGATCATCTTTGGTTCAACTCTTTCCTTCTGTTTATATAATCCAACAGACTGACAAAACCTGTTTTTTCTTTCTCTACAACATCACTAAAATCCAGCTTTTCCTTTCTGAGCACACTGCCAAGACCCTCATCCATGCTCTCATCACCTTTCACCTGGACTACTACAACTTGTTTCTCACAGGTCTTCTGCTAAGCCATCTTTCCTCCCTTCAATCTGTTCAGAACTCTGCTGCACACCTCATATTCTGCTAGTGTCGTTATGCTCACATTACCCCTCTCCTCAAGTCACTTCATTGGCTCCCTGTCTTTTTTCACAATTTTGTAGCTCACTATTTTTGTGAAGTTTTTCTTATTTTGTTATCCACATAGAATTGGAAGGCTATGTGGAAAAGAAATATTGTTACAGTTCAAACTCCTCTTTCTTGTACAGTCCCACTCTATTCCTGGACAAGTGGGTAATCAATCGTGAGATCTCTTGTAGGAAACTTCATTTACATATTTTTGATCCTCCCCTCTTACCTCAGGACTGACTTCCAGTTATCTTCCTACAAGCGAGACAGTAGGAGATAGTCTTTTCTACTCGTGTTTATTTTTTTCTGTAACTTCAGTATTTTCACGGATTCATGTTTGTGTGCTGCAGAGATTCCTTGTGGGGACAGCTCTGGCTGTGAGAGATTGCAGACTTTACCAGCAAAGTCTGTTTCCAGGGAGTTGGCTGCTTTGCTGTGCACCCACCTGGACAGCCTGCATTCACTGGTCGGGGCTCAGGGACTGTTCTCTTGGGAGCATGGCTCACCCCAGGTTTGTCCACTAGTGGGTTTGAGCACAGGCTGCGTGGCTCCATGGCAGTGTGTCCAGGATTGGGGTCAACTAAGTGCCTCTATCCCTTTGCATGCAAGGCGTTTCTAGGTGAGGTGAAGGTCTCCAGCTGAGGTGTTGGGCCCGAGAGGCATGGGAGGGTTCTAACGCTCAGTCCATCAGAGGACCATCCAAATGTTCAAAAATTGGGCTGGGGGCAGCGCAAGAGCATCCCAGTCGCGATTCCACGGCTAAAGTCCACAAAACCTCCAAGAAGGGTTCAGAGGAGGCGGCTGCCCCTCAAGGTCCAGGGTTTCCCCTAAAATTTATTAATATGCTGTGTTTGGCTTATCTAGCCAATATTAATTTGCCAAATCCGCCTACCATGGTGTGTCTGTTGGCATCAGAGGCTCCCCTTCTTCCAGGGATGTGTGTCCCCAGCAGCAGGGCCATGCGCAGTCGGGACAATCTGCCCACGAACGACTCAGATGATCCAGATGATGTCCTCATGCTTTTGCTAAAGAAATCTCAGACAGGCACTTACATAGTAGGAGATTTGGCTGTAGTCACGGATCTCCAGGACCCAGATCTAGGTGATGCTCTGAATCTTGGGGAGGATCCCACTGCATGGAGACTATTCAAACCTTCTATGTTAATAGAGATTATTTCAGAATCCCTACAAGAATTGAAATTGGAGGCTAGTCAGTCCTCGACAGTACGGTGTTTTCTTTGAGTAGCACAAAGCCGCAGTCTTCCTCTTTACTTGATCATCTGGATATTGCAAAGATGTACATGGGTCACTGGGAGGTACCGGAGGTCCTCTGAGAGTGGCCAAGGCTATATTCAGCGTTTTGTTTTTCCAAAGCTTGATTTCCTGGTGGTGCAGATCACAAAGCGCACTTCTCTCCCCCGTGAGGAACGCAGCCTTTGCAACCCAGAAGGAGAAGGATTGGGCGCCATAGTGCAGCCATGGCCACAGGAGGGCCTTCTCTATGTATTTCCTCCGTGGCCTATGATAGGCCATCTTATGAAAAGAATCAAGACACACCGGGTTCGAGTGATTCTCACAGCGCCTGATTGGCTGAGGCCCAATGGTATGCCGACTTGATTCATCTGCAGATGGATCAGAGTCTCAAACTTCCCTGTCATTCTTGCCTTTTCTTGCAGGGCTCCATAGCCCTGCAGGATCTAGACCACTTTGGTCTTCCTTCATGGCTCTTGGGCACGAAGATTTTGTGTGCAGGGGCTACTCAGCAGGAGTGATGGCTCCCATCTTGTGCAGCAAGAAGAAGTCGACTATTGCAGTGTATGCTAAGGCTTGGCAGTGTTTTCAAATTTGGTGCGCTCAGAAGAACGAAGATCCGAGCCCGACATCAATCCCAACTGTATTCGCCTTTTTTCAGATAGCTGAGCTTTCCTGCTTTGGTCTTAACCACACGGGGGGCTATAGTGCATGTTGTGTCTCCTCCCTCTGTTGTGTCAGCCATTTCCTATTTGGAATCTCAATCTAATTCTCAGGTCACTTGCAAGATCATCCTGTGAACCATTGGACCGGGCTTCCTTGATGGATCTCGTTGTCAAGACAGTATTCTTGGTGGTCTTTACATTGACCCTCAGAGTTTCCAAACTTCAGGTTTGTCCTGCAGAGATCCCTTTTTTTGAACTAAAATCAGGCATGATCCTGTGCACTGTCCCCTCCATTCTTCCTAAGATGGTCTCTGGTTTCCACATCAACCAGGAGGTGCAGTTGTCAGCCTTTACACCCTTGGTTTTGAGCAAACATGACAAGGTGTTGGAATCACTGGATGTGTGCAGGCATTTGTCCGGTCATCTGTTCATGCTGGTAGGTGCAACCCGTAAGGGCAGACCAACTTTGAAAGCCTCCATTGCCAGATGGATCTGCATGGATATTTTATCTGCCTATATTGGAGCTAAACAAAGTAAAATGGGGAGACCCAATGATCCATCTTCTATACTATCTTTGTTACCTCTTTTCAGTAAACACTCTCCACAATATAGCATACAGTCCAGTCTAGATAGAACAACTTCTAAGTGCCAGTAGGATATCAGATTACCCTCTGAGCAGCATAGCTTTAAGGGATTAACTCCTCATATTTCCCCAAGGCACAATCCTTGTAATATTCTAATTATATTCTATTTTTATCTTTCCTTTTTCTTCTTATTTCTTTATTTTATTTTCTTCTTATCTTATTTCATTTCTTATCAAAATTCCATAAATAACTTCATAAATAATTTCTTTTAGAAAATGTAATAAATAGCTTAGCTTTCTAGCCATCACTTTTAGTCCCCTCAACCAACGTGATTCGTTCTCTTTGTCAAGTTATTTATGGAATTTTGATAAGAAATGAAATAAGATAAGAAAATAAAATGAAGAAATAAATGAAATAAGAAGAAAAAGGAAAGATAATAAGAATATTGCAAGGATTGTGCCTTGAGTAAATATGAGGAGTTAATCCCTTAGAACTATGCTGCTCAGAGGATAATCTGATATCCCACTGGCACTTAGAAGTTGTTCTATCTAGACTGGACTGTATGCTATATTGTGGAGAGTGTATATTGGAGCTAGACAGCAGCCTCTTTTTTTCAGTAAAGGCTCACTACTCACGAGGCGTTGCTTTCTCGTGGTCAGAATCTTTGGTGGTTTCCCCAGAAGATATTTGTAGTGCTGCCACTTGGTCCTCCTTTCATACCTTTACAAAGTTTTATAGGATAGATTGAAAGCCAAGGAGGATTCTGCCTTTGGATCTTCAGTTCTGGCAGCAGGCTCATCAGTCCTACCCTGAATTTGAGGGACTGCTCTGTTACATCCCACTTGTCCAGGAATAGAGTGGGATTGTATAGGAAGGAAAGATTAGGTTCTTATCTTTGCTAATCTTCTATGTTATAAATCCAGACTCTGTTCCTTGAACCCATCCTGCGAGTTGCCGATTCGCCAATTGCCTGCCTCAGTAAGTACCGGTAAATTGGACTTCTGATTCTTTGACTAGTCTTTCCAAGATTAACATGTGTCCTTATTGTACACTTAATCTTGGATATCTTTCGCTATTGTGTTCCATACTGTTAGTGCAGGCTGTATCTCCTTGTTCTAATTTTATGTTTTATAATGTTTTATGTTATGAGCAGATTAGACTTGTTTCTCAGGGAGTATCCCCATACCCCTCCCCTTTCTGTGTGCTATACAGGTATGACTGTCTGCTTTTGTACCAACTGGACGTTAGAGAGCAGTCTTAAGGTAAGAGGGGAGAGTCAAAAATATGTAAATGAAGCTTCCTACAAGAGATCTCGCAAGATGGGATTGACTACCCACTTGTCCAGGAATAGAAAGTGCATTTATAAGAAAGAAGATTAACAAAGATAAGAACCTAATCTTTCCTATTGATCTATAAGTGTATTCACTCTGCAGCTCCTAAGTATCTCTCCTCTTTTATCTCTCCCTATTCTCCTCCCTGGGAACTCTATTCATCAGGTAAGTCTCTCTTGTCTGTACCCTTCTACTCTACTGCCAGCTCCCAACTCAGTCCCTTCTACTTTGCTGTGCTATATGTCTGTCTCGGTATGTTAGACTCCTTCTCTGGCAATATTCAAATCCATGCTGATAACCTACTTTTTTGAAGCTGCATTTAATTCCTGACCCAACCCACTTGTAAAGCACCCATATCTGTTTGTCATTCCCTCTAGTCCCCTACCCTATCCATCTCATCATTCCCTTTGTAATTCCCTACCTGAGCAGCATGTATATATTCACCCTTTTTGTCCTGTTGGTCTGTCATGATTAGATTGTAAGCTTTTTCGAGCAGGGACTGTCTCTTGTGTATCTAATGTATTGCACTGTGCGCGCCTGGTAGCACTATAGAAAATATAAATAGTAGTAGTACATCCCAGAGCTGTGTGGTATTTGACGCCTTTGATTCTGCTCAGTGAAATGAGTACATCATATCCCATGCTACACCATAATCGGGATATGCATTGAAAGCAGTGCATGCACATAGATCTCATGCATATTCATTGGGGAAATCCTGAAAACACGACTGGATTTCGGCCCTGGGACTTTGAGACCCCTGGTCTAGAGGAAAGAAAATTAACAGGTAAGAACATAATTTTTCCTTCAGCTCCACCTCCTTGTGTCACTGGGCAGTGCCCTTCTCCAGTTCTTCCTTCTGCTAGTGAGCTGCGAAGGTTTATTTTCTTCTGCTCTGCATCTGGTTTTTTATTTTCAGATTTTTAATCTGATCTGGGAGGCTTTCTTGGAGACATATCTGCGCCTGAGTGAAGATAAATATTCTGTAATCAGAGATCTGTAGCTGAGGGGGAGGTGGCGGCAACTCTTCTCTTAGACCCAGGGCAGGACTAATTCATTGCGGGCCCCTAGACACACAAGTCCATTGGGTCCCCTGCCCCATCCTGCCCCACCCCCATTTATTTACCCATTTTCTTATTTACTTCTTTATTTCCACTTTATTTCTTTTATTTTAAAATTCATAACAAACAACAAAGATTACCATACAAGTGCCAGTGTACAGTTTTTCTTCTATGCAACTAGAGAATGACATGGGGACAAATTTGTCCTCATCCCCACAGGAACTAATTTTCCCCGTCTCTGCCCCATTCCTGTAAGCTCTATCTTAACCGCACAAGCCTCAAACACTTATGATTTTAAAGTGTTTGAGGCTTGTGCAGATGAGAATGGAGCTTGCAGGGACAGGAAAAGAACTCACGGGGATGGGACAGGAAGAGAGTTCCTGTGGGAATGGGGAAAAATTTGTCCCCATGCCATTCTCTATATGCAACCTCCAAACATCTCTGAACAAATCCCCCCTTCCTTCCTAGAGGAAGAGATCTTCAGCTGGCAGGGTTTTGAGAAGCCCACCAATTTATATTTTGCATTTGGGAAGGAGGCATGCGACATGACGAGAAGAAAATTTAGTGCCTGTCATTTTATTGGACTAATACATTTCTCAATTAGCTTTCAGAGGTTAAAACTGCTTTCTTCAGGTCAGTAAACTATACTGCTGTTACAGTATCCCTGTCCTTACCTGAGGAAAGGAGTTATGGTCTCTGAATTAGTAAAAACTTATTAAAATGAGTCCAATAAACAGGATCACCTTATTTCCTTTTTCTATTAATAAACGATTATCAACACACCTACAATAATACTTTATCGTAAAGCAAAAAAAAGAAAACAAATAGAATTTTTTTTCTACCTTTTGTTGTCTGGTTTCTGTTTTCCTCATCTCATCATTCTCTTCCTTCCATTCACTGTCTGCCCTCTGTGTCTCTTCCATATGGCATCTGCTCTAACACTATGCGCACCGGCTTTCCTTCTCCTCCGAAACAAGAATGGCATAACTTCCTGTTTCAGAGAAACAGGGAAGCTGATGCACGCAATGTTAGAGCCCTGTGGCCTGGGTTCAGTTCACTTGCGGGCGAGAGGGCAGCGAGGGAGGGAAGCTGACCTCACCAGGCAGTCAGGGGCCCCCTGCCCTTTTGCTCCCCTCCTAACGCTGGCCATGGGGCCCCCCTGATATTTTCAGGCCCAGGGCACTTGCCTACTGGGCCTACCCTTTAATTCAGCTCTGCTTAGATCACTTGCCTAGACAGCCTGCACTAATCTAGCTCAGGGTTTGGTGCCCTGGGAGCATGGCTCGCCCCTGTTTAGTCAGGCTGTTGAGTTCAGGATGACTGGCTCTGTCCTGAGAGATTTGTGGGTGCTGGCTGCATCCTACCTCCCCCCCAAAGACATGCCTCAAGCTAGTGGGGTCAGGGGTTTCAGGCTCTTGGTGCCTGACTAAAGGGAACCAAAAAGAGGCAAACTTCTAGAAGATATGCATGCAGGCTGATCGCCAACTTTCTAAATTTAAAGTTGCGTTTCACTTTTCAAGTGTCCGTACCAGGGCTCTGTCGGTGACATCACCCACATGTGAGAATATTTACCTGCTCTCCCAGGATAACACCTGTTATGGTAAGTAACTGTGCTTTTCCAGTAGATAGGTGTGTCATTCTGGACGCCACCCTCTTCTTCCTGCGCCTGCCTACTGTCTCTTTCTGATTGCCCTTTGGACCCATATAATAGGTTGCTACAGGGTTACTACCTGAGCTCCTTTGATGCTTTTGTTGGCATTTGGTTGTTATCTCATTGGTCAAGTGTTATTTTGTTAGAGTAGAACTGTTTGGGAAGTTTCCCATTTCCTTACTTCACCTAGTCTCAGAGGAGCTCTTTCACACGTGGGTACTAACTGTAGATGGCAGTATAGCTCCCACTGAAGAGTCACAGGTTCAAGGGTCATGTGTCCACTTGTCCTGCCACGTTTCCATCTGACAAGGGTATGTAAAAGTAACCTCCAAGAAAGCAGTAGAGTAATATGATCCTTTATTACATAAACATCAGATAATCACTAAATAATGCAGATAGACATCAGATAATATACAAGATAAAAGCAGAGAATATCTACATATACAAAATAGAAAACTTCACTTGTCTGCCACGTTCCTTCCTGATGCTGACTGGGGATCCGAGCGGTCAATGGGTAGGTACACACACAGCTCCCAAGGCTGCAGCAGAATCCATTTTGGAACCGTCAAAGTGTTTCTTATATACCTTTTTTCACACTACCTTTGCCCTGTCTAACATGCTGTCCCTGCAGAAAACAACACGTGTCCCTCTTATCTTCCAGCTGGTAGGTTAACTGCTGTGTGAACTTTATTCCTTATCCCAGTGCACATACCAAGATGTTTAAGTTGGTACACACAGATGGGCTCTTATCACAGTACACACACCAAGATGCTTAAGTTGTTACACACAGATGGGCTTCAGGGTCAGTAAACAAAGTAACGAAGTTGGAAAAACAGCCCAGGTAAGACAGGTTGAAGTACAGAGAGTTAAAACAGTAAGACATGAAGATTCACATACAAGTGGCCAAAGTGGCCATATATGCTATGCCCTGGCCAGCCATGGGCATAACACCGCTGTGCTGCCCTTCAATCTCAACATTAAACGTCGAGTTCAGGTGGAGAAATCTTCAGCGGTATGGATCCACTAACCCTGGTCTCGACCTAAACTCCGGTCAAGTCTTCTACAGGGTTCCTGCCTTCTACCTTGACCTTAATCAAACCTTCCTCATTTGGGAAGTCCACGTCCTCGAGCAACTCTGCCAAGTCTTCTCCTGAGGAGCCGCTTTCCTTGCAATGTCTTCCTCAGGTCAGGTAGCGTAGCAGTCTGTTCCAGCAGTGGTTCTGAAGCTGCCCAAGAAGCATGTCCTCCAAATCAAAGCGTAATTCTTCCTCGGAGACTATAGCCACACCAAATGTACCAGATCAAGTCTCGGTTTCACATTTGCAGGCTATGATCCAGACCATTATGCTTCAGGAGTTTGGTAATATGCTTGCCAAACATACTCCTGCCTCGACTCTGCTTCCTGCAGCCCAGCCTGAGCACTCGGCAGTATCACAAGGAGTTGAGTCCTTGGCAGTGCCTCGAGCTGAACCTATATACTCTATACAAGGAGTCAAGTCTTTGTGAGTGTCTTGTCTGGAGCCTATGCACTCTATACAAGGAGTCGAATCCTTGGGAATGCCTCAAGAGGAGTCCAGTCTTTGCGAGTGTCTCGTCTGGAGCCTAAGCACTCTGTACAAGGAGCCGAGTCCTTGCCAGTGCCTCGAGATACCTCAACACAAGGAGCTCAGTCCTTTTGGTGTCTTGACCTTGATCTCCAGCCTCCAGCCCTCCTCCCTGCCCTTTTCGAGGCATAGGGCGAGGACTCCTTGACGTTCCTCTCAGCGGAACCTGCCTGGTTCGAGGCACAGTTCTCCACATCAGTCGAGGTACCCATCGAGGCCCAGGTCCTCTTCTTGAGACAGGCCTCGCTCCTCTAGGCCTAGAGACTCTTCGAGGCCTCCAACTCTGAAGTCAAGGATGCCTCCTGCAGAACCTTACCACTATGGTTCTTCTCCTGTGAGGGATTCTATCCATTCTCTCAGTGAGTCATCTGTACCTGCATATTCAACCTCAGGTATCAGTACTTCAGAGAGACTTCACCTTTGTTCTCTGCTTTGCGAGGTGCCTCAAGGTCGCCTTCTTCCCCTTGAGGTCAACCTTCCTTGGAGCAGATACTTTTTTCTTCTTTCCTCAATATTACTTTGGACTCTGATTCCAAATACTCTATGAAGCACATAGAACAAAATCTTTTCTAGAGAAAGGAAAATGGTAAAACCAGAGGACATAATTTGAGGTTGAGGGGTGGTAGATTCAAGAGCAATGTTAGGAAATTCTACTTTACAAAGAGGGTGGTGGATGCCTGGAATGCGCTTCCAAGAGAGGTGGTGGAGAGGAAAACTGTGACTGAGTTCAAAGAAGCGTGGGATGAACACAGAGGATCTAGAATCAGAAAATAATATTAAATATTGAACTAAGGCCAGTACTGGGCAGACTTGCACGGTCTGTGTTTGTATATGGCCGTTTGTGGGAGGATAGGCTGGAGAGGGCTTCAATGGCTGGGAGGTTTTAAATGGGCTGGAGTAGGTTTTAATGGAGATATCGGCAGTTGGAACCCAATCGCAGTATCGGGTAGAGCTCTGGATTCTTGCCCAGAAATAGCTAAGAAGAAAAAATTAAAAAAAATTAAATTGAATCAGGTTGGGCAGACTGGATGGGCCATTCGGGTCTTTATTTGCTGTCATCTACTATGTTACTGTGTTAGGAAATGGGTATGTCTCGTCCTCCTGCGGAGTTTCTTAAATTGCCCACTAACAGACTTCTTTCTCAAACTTTCAAGCAAAATATTGAAACACATTCCATTCCTGCTGTACCAGGAAAGCTGGAATCTCGTTACAGGATGGTCCACTGCAAGGGCTTCGAGAAATCTTAGTTATCCCATCAGTCCCTTCTCGTGGAGTCTTCTCTGACAAGGACCAATCCTGCCAAAGTTTATACCACTGTCCCTCCTGGAACAGAGGGCAGGACCATGTTTGGTCGTCGTTTGTATCAAAATTCTCTTATGGCATTTGGTTGACATCCTGCCTGAATTTTGCAAATATATTCCTCAATATCATCTTCCAAAGTTTCAGCATGTGACTACCACTCTGGCTCAACTCCGCATGCATCTCCTTCAATCTTCCTCTGATGTATTTGAACTTTCCTCGACGTTCACCGCCTTCTCAGTGGCAATGCACAGGCTTGACTGGCTCTGCCTTGTAGACATGGACCCCAAACTTCAAGATCGTCTGGCCAACATCCCTTCTCAGGGCAATGAATTGTTTGATGACTCGATCGAGGCAGCTACTAAACAATTGTCCGAGCATGAAAAATCGTTTGCTTCCATCATTTGTCCTCAGCCTCTGCCTTTCACCTCTAAGGGCTTCAGGTCTCTTCCCTCTAACCAGAGGTGTTTTTCCTCAGAGAGCAGCTCCTTATACACAGGCGCCTCCTAAGAAACAACCACAACAGCCACGGAGGCAGCAGAAACCTCAGATTCTTGCTGCGCCTAAGGCCTCTCAGCCTTTTTGACCATCTAATACAGAGCATAACCTCTATCATTCTGCCTCTGTCCTCTCTCCTTCCCATTGGAGGTCATCTCCATCATTTTTACCAACGCTAGGAGATCATTACATCAGACCTCTTGGTGTTGTCCATTATCAGGGAAGGATACTCTCTTCATTTCATCCAGGTTCCTCCAGATCTTCCTTCAAGAGAGTATCCTTCCAATCCATCCCAGACTGCCCTTCTTCTTCAGGAAGCTCAAGCTCTGCTCCATATCTGTGCCATCAAGAAGGTTCCTCCAGACCAACAGAACAGGGTTTTTTTACTCCCGTCACTTCCTAGTTCCAAAGAAGACAGGCAATCTGCGACCTATTTTGGATCTCGGAGCCCTCAACAAATTTCTTGTCGGAGAGAAATTTCAGATGCTATCTCTGGCATCATTATACCCCCTTCTAGATCAGAACGATTGGTTATGTTCTCTAGATCTCAAAGAGGCTTACACTCACATTCCCATTCATCCAGCCTCTTGACAGTTCCTCAGATTTCTGGTGGGAAATCTGCATTTTCAATACAGAGTGCTACCTTTCGGCCTGGCTTCATCTCCAAGAGTATTCACCAAGTACCTAGTAGTTGTAGCAGCAGCTCTGCGGAACCATGGTCTACAGGTGTTCCCGTACCTGGATGACTGGCTCATCAAGGATTCAACATCTCAAGGGGTTATTGTAGCGACTCTACAGGCTACGTGGTTCCTACAAAATTTGGGGTTAAAAATCAACTTTCCCAAGTCCCAGCTACAGCCCTCTCAGACTTTACAGTTCATCGGATCTGTCCTGGACACTGTCCAAATCAGAGCATTCCTTCCTTTTTTTTTTTTTTAGTTCAATGATTTTTATTGAATATTTCAAGAAATATACAGAAAGCAGTTTAAACACACAAAATCTGACTAAGAACCAGTGGCATAAAATAAGACCATGTCTATAGTCATTAACATATAACCAGATTAATAAAAAAGTTCAAGGTATGTGCAACTGCTAGTAGAAGATATATGAGAAGCAGAAAAGCGAGGAGAGTGAATAAGAGAAAGGGAGATAGAGGTAGGGACAAAGAGAAAGCAGGAGATAGATAAGTAGAAAGAGAGGCAGAAGTGTCTATGGAGTAGAATGAACATATGAATCTAAGAATGACCAAGGTGATTTTTTCCGCACCATGTTCATGGAGAGTCGAGAGATCATGTTTTTCTCATATGCATAAGATTCAAATTTGTGATACATGCTCAGAGAATTCCACCAAAAGGTGTAGTCGAGTAGTGAGGGTGATTTCCAATTTTTAAGAATATGCATAAGAGCTGTTACAAACATGGCATCAATGAGTTTAGGTGGACAGTTTGTTTGTGCAAAACATGGATGCTGAGAACGAAGAATTACAATGTCCAAGGAAATCTCTTCTGAACATTTAGTTATAGATTTTATAGTGTTCCAAATATGAATCCAGAAGGAGTGAACCATAGTGCATTGAAAGAGCATATGCTCAAGAGTCCCAGACTCTGTTAAACAGTTCCAGCAAGTAGAGTCCTGTTTTAGCTTCGCTTTCCACATGCGAAATGGAGTCCATACTGCATTCCACATAACGAAGAACATTGATTGCGAGACTCTGGAAGATAGAAGAGGGCGATTTGTGGAAGACCAGAAAAGTTCCCAATCTATGTCAGTTAACGCAGTCTGTAGACTCGAGTCCCAATGGTTCATTGACTGAGGTGAAAAGGTGAAAAAATAGTCCCTTAGAATACCATAGAAAAGAGATATCGCTCTACCCTTCATTAAGGCCAGAGTAGACCAGTGACGAACAGTGTGAATAGAGGTCATAAAGTCAAGACGCATATGTATTTTAGACAGTATTCCGGTAAGTATAAGCCATTGGGGATATATAGAGGGTGGAAGTGAATATGCAGAACAAAAAATGTCAAAAGGAACAAATGAGGTAGAGGAGCCCAATTGATGAGCAAACTCGACCCCCGCCCGCTGCCACCTCTTCCATGAGAGGGATCTGCCTTTATTTTGAATTTTAGAGTTATTCCAAAGGGACATGAATGGGCTTTCACTAATAG
This sequence comes from Geotrypetes seraphini, assembly GCF_902459505.1. Classification (NCBI taxonomy): domain Eukaryota; kingdom Metazoa; phylum Chordata; class Amphibia; order Gymnophiona; family Dermophiidae; genus Geotrypetes; species Geotrypetes seraphini. The sequence goes on from NC_047090.1 coordinate 161,175,745, forward strand.
AAATCTCAGCCGTTGCATCTAGAAGATGAAAAGCGTGCTGCGTTGCACTCAGCAAAGAATACTTTCTCAAGTGTCTAGGTATTGACACCGTGAGGAAGCAGGAGATGTGCAATGGTGCACATAAAAAGCGTTCCATTTCGAACCATGTTGGTTGATCCTGAGGATTAGAATCAACTATCCAATGAGCTCCATATTTAGCTAGAGATGCGATATAGTAGTGATAAAAATCTGGTAGGTTTAATCCACCATTAATTTTAGAAGCCTTCAGTTTGGCGAGAGCAATACGGGGTTTTTTCTTGTTCCAGATAAATTCAGAGAGTTTCATATTAAGCCAGCGAAAGAATGTTTTCTGGCATAAGAGAGGAAGCATGGAGAGGGTATAATTAATTTGCGGGGCTAGAGTCATTTTAATAGAAGCTATTCTACCCCACCATGACAAATAAAGTGGTGACCAACGAGTTGTAGTGTTTGAGACTAATGTTTTGATTTTGGAAATGTTAAGGTCCTGGGCATGTGTTGGATCTTTATGAATTAGGACCCCCAAATATTTCACAGCTTTCTGTGACCATGAAAAAGGAAATTGAGCTAGATCTGAGGAGGAAATATGGTCATTAAGAGGAAAGATCTCTGATTTCTCCCAATTAACAGAGTATCCAGATAGTTGAGAGTATTGAGAGATAGTGTTAATAAGATGGGGCAAAGAAACAAGAGGATCTCTAAGAAATAGAAGGACATCATCAGCATATGCTGCTAATTTAATGTCTCGATTGGACGTGGGGATACCTTTAATTAGGGGACATTGCCGGATAGCTGATAGGAGAGGTTCCAATGCTAAGTCGAATAATAATGGTGATAGGGGACAACCCTGACGGGTGCCTCTATGAAGGGGGAATTTGTTGGAGAGAGAATTGTTAATCAAAATACGGGCTGTGGGTTGTCTATACAGTGTTTCTATCCAATCTGTGAAGAAGGGACCAAAATTGTACCATTTCAGTACTCGGAATAGGAATTGCCATTCCACACGGTCGAAGGCTTTTTCAGCATCAATGGCCAGACCAATCACAGGATCCGACAGTGTTTTGGCGTGGGCATTGATGTGGTGAAATAAGCGTAAATTATCTCCAATGTATCTTTGTTTGATGAAACCTGTTTGATCTTTATGTATAAGGGTTGGGATCACTGTGGTGAGTCTTAATGCTAGTAATTTTGCCATAATTTTATAGTCCAGATTAAGGAGAGAGATAGGACGAAAATTTTTAACCAAGGTAGCATCTCGGTCTGGTTTAGGAATAACTACAATAGTGGCCTCAGCAAAATTGAACTGTTTATCCGGAGTGGAGTGAAGAAAATCATAATACGTGAGAAGTTGAGGCGCCAAGAGAGTTCGGAAACTCTTGAAAAACTCATTAGTGAAGCCATCTGGACCTGGGGCTTTCCCAGTGGGTAAAGAGGATATAGCAGTTTCAAGTTCAGACGTGGTGATGGGAGCGTCCAGCTTTGCTTTAATGGATTCCGATATAGTTGGGTGGGATAAGGAGGTAAGAAAAGAATCCATGTCTGATTCAGGGGCAGAAAGTTCAGATTGGTATAAAGCAGTATAAAATTTTTCAAATTGGGAGGAAATCAGAGATCTGGTTGTAGCTAATCATCCTGATGGGTCTTGAATAACTGAGATGTGCAAACGTTTTGATTTAGTTTTAAGATATCTAGCTAAAGGGCGACCCATAAGGTTGTCTCCCATATAATGACCAGAAGAGGAGATAAAAATGTCACGCCGGGCTGTATGGGAAACCACAGTATTATATTCATATTTAAGATTTTGAATGCGTTCGAATATGGAGGGATCATGCAAATGAGTGGACATATGTTGCAGTTCTAAGTTTTTAATAGAAGTTTCTAATTCTTTTTCTTTTTGTATGGATTGTTTCTTTTTCCAGGAGGCGAGTTTAATCAGTTCACCTCTGAGAGAAACTTTATAAGCTTCCCAAACAATAGCGGGGCAGGTTTCTGAATCCTTAGTGTTAATTTCAAAAAATTCCGTGGTAAAATATTTGATTTTGTCCACTATTGCATCATCTAAAAGCAAGGCATTATTAAGTCGCCAGGAGGGAGATTCTTTGCGTGGGGCGGAGACGGTTAAGTGTAAGGAAATGGCTGCATGGTCTGTGAGAGATATTGGATGTATGATAGTGTTTGCTACTTCTTGAATAAGCTAGGGGGAGAGAAGAAAGAAATCGATTCTTGAATAAGTGTTGTGTGGTGGTGAAAAATGAGAGTACTCTCTACCTTTCGGGTGTAATAAACGCCACGGATCTACTAGGGAGAAGGCTTCCATTAAAGCATGTAAAGCTGAAAAAGATCTGGACTTTGAGGGTTTGCAGGAGGATGACCGATCTATATAGATATCTTGAATTTGGTTGAAGTCACCTCCTACTATCAGAGAGCAAGAACCATATTCAACTAACGCCAGTTGAAGATCTTTGAAAAAGTCTGGGTGATCTAAAACAGGAGCGTAAATATTGAGGAGTACAAAATCTACTGAGTGCAACGCAGCGTGTACCAGACACCATCTACCATCAGAGTCTGTTTTAACAGAGTGAATAACTGGAGATAATTTGTCACTGAGAAGTATTGATGTCCCATTTTTCTTCCTCTGAGTTGCGGAGGAATACAAATGAGTGGAATATCCCTTCAATTTAAATTTTGAGGCGGCAGCAGGCGGGAGGTGGGTCTCCTGTAAATAAATCACATCAGGATGTTTATTGAATACGTAGTTAGCTATCTTTTTCCTCTTAATGGGGTGATTCAAACCGTTCACATTAAAAGAAAAGACATGTAAATCAGCCATATTTTGTTGCAAGCAGTATCAAGACATAGTAAATATCACCTTTTTGGGAAAAGGATAAATAATATAACCATAATATCAGGTAGACACTCCTGCCAGAGAGAATAAGTAAAGAAAGAATAAGAGTAAGAATAAGAGCAAGTAAACTAGCAATGAAAGCATGAAGCAAGGTCAGAAAAGAGAAAGACCATACTATCATGCATGAGATGAAACATTTTAAGGGTGCTCCTGTGAGCACGGAGAGAAAACACATATGGAACAACTTGCAAAGCTCCACACCCACTCAATTTTGAGAAACCTGAGAGTGGTGTGCTTATCCACATTAACAATAATTAACAGTGAATTGTACAATTAAGCATATGCGATTTATAACATCAGAGACAGAAGTAAACAAATAAATCCGCAGCCCAACATGTTAGTTCATTTTCAAGGATTCCAGGAAAGTTGCCAGTTCCTCAGGATCAGTATAGGAGGTAGTGCGGTTATTGTAAGTTACTTTCATCCTAGCAGGGTACATCAGACCATATTTAGCTCCAATGTCTTTATGCTCCTGCCGGTGGGAAAGAAATGCTTTTCTCTTCAAAGCTGTGGTTTTTGCAAGATCAGGCACAATGAAAAACTTCCTGCCTTGATGCAAGAGTTGAGATTTAGATTTTGCTGCTGTGAGAATTTGCAGCGCATGCTGAAATCTGAGCAACTTAGCCACTATGGGTCTGGGAGAAGTGGCATGTGGAGAGAGGTGAGATGGCACGCGGTGAGCACGCTCTATTTCTAGAAGAGGTGAAAAGACAAGCCCCAGGGCAGCAGGCAGGAAGGTAGAGAGAAAGGAAGCCATATCAGAGCCCTCCGAAGATTCAGGTAGCCCAATAATTCTGACATTAGATCTTCTACTGCGATTAGAGAGATCTTCATAGTCTCTCTGCAAGGTAGTAATCAGTTTGTCATGTTTAGCTACCGTTTCTTGCAGGGACGAAATGGCAGTCGTTTTTTCTTCCAGTGCATCCAATCTGTGATGAGCATCCACAAATTGTGAGTTAAGTGCCTCTATTTCTTCCCTTAACAGCTTAGTTTCTTCAACCTGCTCCTGTATTATGCCCCTGATCGATCTTACTTCCTTCAGGAGCAGATCTAGTGAGGCCTCGTCGGATTTTGGCGCCATTTTCTCCGGCGTGCTGGGATCGGGTTTCAGCCGTTTCCCTCCGAGGGGCGCGGGTGAAGCGTTGTCGTTTTTCGCCGGTTTCGGAGGCGACATAGGGGATCCTGGCAACAAGATCGCGGCGAAAATCGCAAAATTTCGCGAAGAAAAGCACTTTTTAATCTTTGTTTGAGTGTGGGTGAGGAGGAGCAGTTATGCCATACGTGTTAGCTCCGCGGAAGTCAGGCCACGCCCCCCAGAGCATTCCTTCCTTAACAACTTCAGGATGCTCTTATTCATCTCTGCCACAAAGTGTCTTCCTTGGCTACAATTTCAGCAAGACACATGATGGTTCTCCTCGGTCACATGGCCTCTACAGTTCATGTGACTCCTTTTGCCAGACTTAAGAACATAAGAACATAAGCAGTGCCTCCGCCGGGTCAGACCATAGGTCCATCCTGCCCAGCAGTCCGCTCCCGCGGCGGCCCAAACAGTTCACGACCTGTCTAAATCACCAGAAGGGGCCCCCATGCCTCCTTGGTTTCCTAATTGAGTCCTAACTTCCTATCAAAGTCCTAGCCCTCCGGTCTTGCCTGCACGACCAGGTTGGGTTTCTGCATATATTTTCTGGTTAGCTTTCTCAGTATCCCACGATCCCCTTATCCCTCAGGAATCCATCCAGTCTCTGTTTGAATCCCTGTACCGTACTCTGCTTGATCACTTCTTCCGGTAGCGCATTCCAAGTGTCCACGACCCTCTGGGTGAAAAAAAACTTCCTTGCATTCGTTTTGAACCTATCTCCCTTCAGTTTCTCCGAATGCCCCCTCGTACCTGTTGTCCCCTTCAGCCTGAAGAATCTGTCCCTATCCACCCTCTCTATGCCCCTCATGATTTTGAAGGTCTCTATCATATCACCCCTGAGCCGCCTTTTTTCCAGAGAGAAGAGCCCCAGCCTATCCAACCTCTCAGCATATGGGTAGTGTTCCAGCCCTCTTACCAGTTTTGTTGCTCTCCTTTGGACTCTCTCAAGTACCTCCATGTCTTTCTTGAGGTACGGCGACCAATATTGAACGCAGTATTCCAGATGCGGACGCACCATCGCTCGATACAGTGGCATGATGACTTCCCGCGTCCTTGTAGTTATGCCCCTCTTTATGATGCCCAGCATCCTGTTGGCTTTTTTTGAGGCCGCTGCGCACTGTGCAGATGGCTTCAGTGATGCATCCACCAGCACACCCAAGTCTCTCTCAAGATTGCTTTCTCCCAACAATGCCCCCCCCAATTTGTAGTTGAACAACGGGTTCTTTTTCCCTATATGCATAACCTTGCATTTTTCCACATTAAAGCGCATTTGCCATTTGTTTGCCCAGTCTTCCAGCTTGTCTATGTCCCTTTGCAGGTCCTCACACTCCTCCCTGGAGCTAACTTTGCCGCACAGTTTGGTATCGTCTGCAAATTTTATAACCTCGCACTTTGCCTCCTTTTCCAGGTCATTGATAAATATGTTGAAGAGTAACGGCCCCAGCACCGATCCTTGTGGCACACCGCTCGTGACTCCCCGCCAGTCAGAATATTGGCCCTTTACTCCGACCCTCTGCAGTCTACCCGACAACCAGTGCTCGATCCATCTGTGCACATCCCCTCCCACCCCGTGGTTCCACAGTTTCCTAAGCAGCCTTTCATGTGGTACCTTATCAAAAGCCTTTTGAAAATCGAGGTAAATGATGTCGATGGGTTCTCCATTGTCCACCTGACTGCTTATTCCCTCAAAGAAGTACAGAAGGTTCGTTAGGCACGACCTTCCCTTACAGAATCCGTGCTGGCTTGTTCTCAGTAGGCCATTTCTCTCAATGTGCTCGCAGATGCCGTCCTTTATCATAGCTTCCACCATCTTCCCTATAATTGAAGTCAGGCTCACCGGCCTGTAGTTCCCGGGGTCACCCCTCGATCCCTTCTTGAAGATAGGTGTGACATTCGCCAATTTCCAGTCCTCTGGTACCTCTCCAGTTTTCAAGGATAGGTTACAAACATGTTGGATTGTGCCCGCTATTTCTTGTCTTAGTTCCTTCAGAACCCTTGGGTGGATCCCGTCCGGACCCGGTGATTTGCCGCATTTTAACCTGTCTATCTGTTTGAGGACATCTTCCTTACTTACCTCTATGTGCTCCAATTTTTCAGCCTGTTCCCCACGCATGAGCTCCTCTGAGTCTGGTATATTAGAAGTGTCTTCTCTCGTAAAAACTGACGAGAAGAACGTGTTCAACCTCTCAGCTATCTCTTTATTCTCCTTAATCACTCCCTTCCTATCTCCATCGTCCAACGGCCCCACCTCCTCTCTCGCTGGTCGTTTCCCCTTTACGTAACTGAAGAATGCCTTGAAGTTTCTTGCTTCCCTGGCCAGCCCCTCTTCGTATTTCCCTTTTGCTTTTCTAACCTCTCGGTGGCATTCTTTTTGGCATTTCCTGTGCGCCTGGTGATTTTCCTCTGTTGGATCCTTTTTCCATCTCCGGAAGGATACTTTTTTGTCATTTATTGCCTTCTTTACTTCTGTTGAGATCCAAATCGGGTCCTTTGACCGCTTGTTTTTGCAGCCTTTCCTGAAACTGGGGACGTACGTTTTTTGTGCTTCCTGCAGGGTGTCCCTAAATAGGGTCCAGGCGCTTTCCACAGTCTCCATCCTAAAGATGTTTCTGAGCTTCCTCCCCACCATTTCCCTCATAGCAACATAGTTCCCTTTCTTGAAGTTGAGCGCAGTTGTTGCGGTTCTCCTTACTATGGGTGTCCCCCTTTCTAATGTGAATCTGATCGCATTGTGGTCGCTGTTGCCTAGTGGTCCTCCCACTTCTACCCCTCTTGCAGGCCCCCCTAATCCGTTCAGAATGAGGTCAAGGGTAGCATTCCCCCGCGTCGGTTCCCTGACCAGTTGCTCCATGAAGCAGTCCCTCACAGCTTCTACAAATCCTGTTTCCCTAGTGCAGTTGGAGTGACCTGTACTCCAGTCTATCCCTGGGTAGTTGAAGTCCCCCATCACTGTTACACTTCCAGTCCTGCACTCCTGTCTCAGTTCCGCTTCCAGGTCGTGTCCGAGTCCTTCTGGCGTGCCAGGTGGGCGATAGTACAGCCCCAGTTTTATGTCTGCACCCTTGTTTCCCGGCAATTTGACCCATAGCGATTCCAGCCCCTCTGCCTTCGTTGCCATATCCATCCCGACCGAGTAGGTAGAGTCCTTTATATATAGTGCTATGCCTCCCCCCTTCTTGTGGGTCCTGTCTCTCCTGTAGAGCTTGTACCCCGGCAGCGCCACATCCCATTGATTCTCCTCTGTCCACCATGTTTCTGTAATTCCAATTATATCCAGGTCTTCCCCCTTGGCCACGACCTCTAGTTCATCCATCTTGGTCATGAGGCTTCTTGCATTTGCGTATAAGCACCGCAGGTCCCGTCGTTTTTCCTCCACCTCTGCATTCACCTCTGCATTTACCTGGGCCGCCACTCCTGTTCCCTGTACTTCTGTTTTGCCCTTTGCCTTTACCCTCATAGCTTTCAGCTTCCCCACATTTCTGCCACCCCACTTCCCCGCTTTTCCTCTGGGTTTTCTTGCCCCCTCCTGGGCCCCGGCCTCTGTTTGATCCCCCTCGCCTTGTGCAGCCCCCAAAATGCCCTCAGCTTCCGTCCTCTTGCCACCCAGTCCCCCTGTGTCTCCATGCCCATTAGTCTCCATCCAGCAAGCTCCCTTTACCTGTTGTTTCCCTCGCTGTCTGATCCTGAGATCCACTGGTCTCTCTACTTCCTCCGTGCAGTCAGCCCTTTCAGCATCTGTTCTGGATACTGTTGTCCGAAGCGTCAACATCAGATCAGCTGTCGGCTTTCCCCCTCTCATCAGTTTAAAGCCCTCTCGATCTCCTTCCTCACATTGGTAGCCAGTAGTCTAGTTCCCTCTGTGCTCAGGTGCAGGCCGTCCCGCCGGTAGAGCTTACTCTTTCCCCAGAAGGACGTCCAGTTCCTTACAAAGTGGAAGCCCTCCTCCTGGCACCATCTCCTCAACCATGCATTCACAGCCTGGAGGTCTGCCTGCCTTTTTGCATCTGCTCTCGGCACAGGCAGGATCTCCGAGAATGCTATCCTCCGGCTACTCCGCTTCAGTTTTCGTCCCAGGACCCTGAACTGGTCAGTCAGCATGGCCATGCTGAAGTTTCTCCGGCTCACATCATTTGTTCCGACGTGGATTATCACCGCAGTCTCCTCTGTCTCTGCTCCGTCCAGGATCCTCTCGATCCTATCAGTGACGTCACGTGTCTTGGCCCCTGGGAGACAAGTCACTAGCCGATCCTCCCTTCCTCCAGCTACGTGACTATCTACCTCTCTCAAGATCGAGTCTCCCACCACAATAGCAGACTTCCCTTTCCTCAGCAACCTCCTCTGTCTCAGGTCCGTGTCCTCGGTGTAGTGAGGTGTCTCACCCTCGGGGTCTCGGTGAGTCCCGGTCTCCTCTTCTTGTGTGGTTCCTCCGCTAGGTCCTTCCCCGGTGTCGCATTGTGGAACCTGGGTCTCTTCTGCCGACATCCGTCTGTGCAGTCTCTGGTCCTGTCCTTCCGCCTTCCTATAGGCCTCCTCGATGAATCTCTCAAGGTCCCTCACCTGGTCCACAATGAGGCCTGCTCCATCTGTGTCCTTGGTTGACCAGCTTGTCTCCTCTATGTTGCGCAGTCCCTCCAGTCCCTCCAGTTCCTGGACCTTGACCCTCAGTCTGCCGACTTCCATCCTCAGGCTTTCCAGTTCCTGACACCGACCGCATATGTATGCCCGCCTCCCGGAGGGGAGGTAGTCATACATATACACTTCATCTCAGAATTCCTCAGTGGAAACCTGGCGTCTCAGTGGGCGCAGGCTTGCGACCCACTCTCTCAACATATTACAGTACCTCCTTCATTGAGACAGTCTCTCCACTAGTGGATGCTCTCTTCCAGTCTCTCCAGAGGTTTACTGTTTCAAACGCCCTCTCATCAGAAAGTCCTCACAACAGATTCCTTGACCTACGCTTGGGGGGCTCATCTCGACGATCTCCGTACTCAAGGCCATTGGTCCAGCAAGGATTGACAGTGTCACATCAGTCTGGAACTCAGAGCAATCTTCAATGCTCTCAAAGCTTTTCAGCATTTTCTTCACGATCAAGTAGTCCACTTTTGGACAGACAACCAAGTCGCTATGTACTACGTCAACAAGCAGGGAGGAACAGGACCTCTCCCTCTTTGTCAAGAAGCTCAAAAGGTGTGGAACTGGGCAATCCATCACAATACCTTTCTGAAAGCAGTCTACATTCAAGGAGAGAAAAACTGGCAGACAAATTGAGTCATCTTCTGCAACCTCACGAATGGACACTCAATTCCTCGCCTCTCCATCACATTTTTTCTCAGTGGGGAACTCCTCAGATAGATCTCTTTGCGTCTCCCCACAACAACAAACTACCTCAGTTCTGCTCCAGGATATAATCTCCTCTCCGCCTCGAGGCAGATGCTTTCCTTTTGAAATGGACGAATCAGTTTCTCTATGCATTTCCTCCATTTCCTCTGATTCTCAAGACTCTTGTCAAACTCAAACAAGATCATGCCACCATGATTCTCATAGCTCCTCGGTGGCCCAGACAACCCTGGTACTCCCTTCTACTTCATCTCAGCACCAGGGAGCCTCTACTTCTACCAGTATTTCCCTCTCTGCTTACACAGAGCCATGGGTCTCTACTTCATCCCAACCTGCAGTCTCTACACCTGACAGCTTAGTACCTCTAAACTTAACTGCCTCTTTACAGTTTTCTCAATTTGTACAGGACATTTTAGAGGCTTCCAGGAAGCCTACCACTAGGCAATGTTACCACCAGAAATGGACTAGATTTTCTGATTGGTGCACCATTCATCACAAGGAGCCGCAATCTTCCTCCTTGTCTTCAGTTTTGGATTACCTGTTCCACTTATCACAATCAGGCCTCAAATCCACATCCATTTGAGTCCATCTCAGTGCAATTGCTGCTTTTCATCAGCCTATTGAAAGGAAACTCTTGTCTGTTCATCCTGTGGTTTCCAGATTTATGAAAGGACTTTTCAATGTCAAACCACCTTCAGTGGTTTTGGGATCTCAATGTTGTTCTTGCTCAATTGATGAAGCATCCTTTTGAACCAATGGCTTCGGCTCATCTCAGATATCTCACTTAGACAGTGGTTTTTCTCATTGCTCTCACGTTTGCTCGCAGAGTCCATGAGCTTCAAGCTTTAGTAGCGGATCCACCTTTACCAGTATTCTATCATGACAAGGTGGTCCTCTGTACTCATCCTAAATTCTTACCAAAAATGGTCTCTGAATTTCATCTCAATCAATCCATTGTACTGCCAGTGGTTTTTTTTCCAAAGCCTCATTCTCACCCTGGGGAGTCATACTCTGGACTGTAAGCGTGCTTTGGCTTTCTACTTGCAAAGCACTCATCCACATAGATCTGCTCCCTTTGATCCAAACAAGTTGGGACATCCGATTTCCAAGTGCACCATCTCCAACTGGTTAGCTGCTTGCATCTCTTTCTGCTATGCTCAGGCTGCACTGCATCTACAGAGTCGAGTCACAGCCCACAAAGTCAGAGTCATGGCGGCATCAGTGGCTTTCCTCAGATTTACTCCTATTAAGGAAATCTGCAAAGCTGCCACTTGGTCCTTGGTTAATGCATTCACTTCTCATTATTATCTGGATACTTTTTCCAAATGGGATGGCCATTTGCCAGGTAGCTTTATAGAATTTATTCTCCTAAGTTGCCAACACTCCCACCATCCCATTTTGGTTAGCTTGGAGGTCACCCATTTATGAGAATAGGCTACCTGCTTGTCCTGGGATAAAGCACAGTTACTTACCATAACAGGTGTTATCCAGGGACAGCAGGCAGCTATTCTCACAACCCACCCACCTCCCCTGGTTGGCTTCTCTGCTAGCTATCTGAACTGAGGCGACGTGCGCCCTGCACTGGATGGGAAGGCACTTGCGCATGCACAGTGCGGCAGTCGCAAACGTTCTATACTTCTACAAGTGAGAATAGCTGCCTGTAAGTAACTGTGCTTTTCCAGTAGATAGGTGTGTCATTTTGGACCCCCACTCTCTTCTTCCTGCGCCTGCCTACTGTCTCTTTCTGATTGTTCTTCTACAAGTATGTATCTTGAATGCCAGTCAGCCCTTTGGACCCATATAATAGGTTGCTACAGGGTTACTACTTGAGCTCCTTTGATGCTTTTGTTGGCATTTGGTTGTTATCTCATTGTTCAAGTGTTATTTTGTTAGAGTAGAACTGTTTAGGAAGTTTCCCATTTCCTTACTTCACCTAGTCTTAGGGAAGCTCATGCTAGTGCTGCCAGATTCACGATTTGTATTGATTCACCGATTCGAATCAGGTGAATCGATTCGAATCAATTCAATTAAAAAAAAAATTGGCCTCCCAATTCAATGGCCGACCCTTCCCCCATGCCTTCCTAAAGCAGGAGCTGCAGCACTGCCTCTTGCTGGCCGTCCACTGCTGCTCCTGCTTAAGGGGGAAGGGTCGGTCAGAAAGGCCTCCCCCAGCTTGCCCGCTCTTACCTCCTTAATGTTAATAGGGCAGGAGGCGGCGCAGGAGGAGTTCCTGGTGCGCGAGAAGCGTAAGTACTACCTGGACTTGAAGGAGAACCAGCGTGGCCTTTTCTGCGTGTCTGCCAGACGCTGATCCGCAGGCTGGGGCTGGGCACGGCGCAGGGCCAGACCATCGAGTTCCGTGACATGCTGGCCAAGCTCATCGATGACTATGGCGTGGAAGAGGAGCCGGCCAAGCTGCACGAGGGCATCTCGCTGACGGTGGATAAGTGCTTCTTCTTCGATGTGGGCGCCAACAAGTACGGCGTGTTCCTGCGTGTGAGCGAGGTGAAGGCCACTTACCGCAACTCCATCATGGTGCCGCACAAAGTGTGGGCCAAGTTCGGCTACACGTTCTGTAAGTATGCCGAGGACATGCGCAAGATCCAGGATAAGCAGCGCGAGAAGTGGCAGGCCGAGCAGCATGCGCCCCCGGGCCCACCCGCTGCCACTGCCACAGACCTGCTCGGAGCCCCGGGCAAAGGCGACGACGAGGATTGAGAGCGCTCGCCTCGAACAGTAAGCAGCTGCTAAACCAAGTAATAACACGGTCTCTGAACTCTTTGAAAGAACTGAGTGTTTATTGCTCAATTAACCAAGAACTTTTCTACACCTTTAAGCTATTATTATTATTCAAGTGTTTGCAAGGGTCATATTATTGCTGAATTCTGTCTATATAGATATAGATAGAAAAAGATAAGTCCTTTTCGTGTGAGCTAACATTTGACTTTAGAACAAAAAAAAGATATTTTAGAACACGTCAACAAGATTTTTAGTTTTTCTTCTCATTTTGTTACCCGTGGTCCTCAGCGGCATGTTATTCCTGCTATGTCCTGCCCCTGCTCTGACGTCAGGGGCAGGATTGCGGCAGAGAGAACGTGCCGCTGAGGACCACAGGCAGCTGCAGAGGTCGCTATAACACCAGCGAGCCTGCAAGCTGCCCTATTAGCGTTAAGAAGGTAAGAGCGGGGAAGGTGCAGGCTTGCGGGGGGAGCAGGCGTTCGTTCACGGCGGGGGGAAGCAGGCCTTCAGGGCAGGGAGGCAGGCCTGTGCAGAGGGGGGAGGAGGAGGAAGAGTTCCTTTGGCGGTGGGGAGGCAGGCCTGTGTAGAGCAAGGAGGAGGAAGGAGTAAGAGAGGGGAGGAGAGATGCCAGACCTGGGGTGAAGTGAAGGGAAGAGAGAGACCAAACCAAAAAGAGGGGGAGGAAAGCAGAGGAGAGGTGCTGGACTAATGGAGAGAGGGAGAGGGAGAGAGAAATGAAAGACCACAAGGGGAAGGGTACAAAAGGGACAGATACTGCTCCAAAGTAGGTGGGCAGGGTGCAGGATGGCAGGAGAGATAGTAGGAGAAAGCCTGTACCTGAGGAAGGGGATACAGGAGGTAAGGAAGAGAGAAAAGAAGTTGGAGAGGAGAATAGGGACACAGAAGAGAGCTGCTGGATGAAAGGGTAGATGAGAAAAGGAGAGATGGTAGATCTGTGGATGGTGGGGTCCATCGCTGCAGCTGCGGGGGAATGGAAATGAAAAAAAGGAAAGATGCCAGACCTCCGGGGGAGGAAAGGGAAAAAGAAGGGGAGGACAGAGATGGAAGATAGATGGTTAGCACGAAGAAAGAAGGAGAGCCTGATCAGAAGACAACCAGACCAACATGGGACCAACAAGATTTAAAAAATGACCAGACAACAAAAGGTAGGAAAAATAATTTTATTTTCTGTTTTGTGATTACAATATGTCAGATTTGAAATGTGTATCCTTCCAGAGCTGGTGTTGGACTGCAAACGTGAGCTAGGATTTAATAGAGAGAGGAAAAGTATTTTTGTTTGTTTATTTTGTTTACACCACAGGACCAGTGTGGGTAGGAGAGGGCAAAGTGGGTGAAGAGGCTATAAAATAAACTCACCAGGATGTTTGGAAAAAACCACCCAATTGGGCAGGAAAATCGAATCGAAAAATCGATTCAATAGGCTGAATCGAATCGAATCAAAATTTTTTTCCTGAATCGGGAGCACTAGCTCTTGCACATGTGGGTACTAACTGTAGATGGCAGTACAGCTCCCAATGAAGAGGATCACAGAAAAAATCTGGAGTGGATTCCTTCTCCAGATGGCTTGCGGCCATGGGGAGATAACCCCCTTGTTCAGAATGACACACCTATATACTGGAAAAGATATTATCAAGGTAAGTACATAATCTCTTTATATAAATGCATCAAGTGCAGGAAAAAATAAAAATCAAGGATTAATACAGAGCCTAAAAACCCACCATACATAGGTATCACTGAAACTTTTCTCTAGTGCCACACTACATAAGCACTACTAGTGCACACTGTTCACTAAATTAAGTGGCATCAAACCACAATGTAAGGGGTTCACAAGGTCTATTGATTCCTATCTCACTCTGTCTGATATCCAGGTACAAATCTTCAATCAAAACTGCACAAGGACTTCTGAGTTTAAAATACAATTTCTCATCCTGTCTATACATCATATCTAGTGCATACAACAACAAAAAATTCTATTTACCCAGCTGGAGATCATCTTGAGGAACTGAGAAATGCCCCCAAATGTCATATGACAAGCTCCCAAATGTCAGAAGGGGATGTCAAATGTCAGTGTTTTGTGTTTTTATGTATTTTCTAGTCTATTCTAGGTCTTAGTTTCACAATCAAAGAGGCAGTGGTAAGTAAAATTATGAAACAGCCAGGTGGTGCATAAAAGTATATTTTATAGGAATAGGCTTTTACAAATACAGTTAGATTTAGAGCTGCTTCTGTGCTTTGGTGAATGAGTGAGAAAAGACAGTTAGCATGAATGGATGTCCTGTATGTCTGTGTAGGAGCTGGAAGAGGGGGAGAGGGGAGGGATTTAACCTGCATTTATAGGTTTGAGTCTTGTTCTAAAAATAGTATCTATTGTTGTTAGATACTGATCTTAACATATTTTCTATTATCTCTCTGTTCATAATGTGGTATCTGTTTGAGACAATGGCTCTCAATTGACTTGATTTACTAAAAGCATCTGTCTTTAGCACATCTGTTGAAATTTCAGGGCTGTCGTGGATACTTCCAGTACTATGCCAAAGGTTCTTTGTTAATCTCAGCTACTGGTATTTTAGAAGTCATGTAGTGGCACCCTTTATTTAATAAAATCTTCCTTAGGCCTTTGCTGACACTGGTTAGGCCAACATAAATGCTGACAGCTAGCATACAGTAATGTAATGCTGACATATGGCATGTTTGAAGACATCTGGAACAGCAAATACAAGGTGCTAATAAAGAAGGCAAAGAGAGACTTTGAAAAGATTATGCTGGAAGCAATACCACAGTAGAAACTTTTTTTTAGGTATATTAAAAACAAGAAGCCAGGAAAAGAATTGATTGAACCGCTAGACAACTGAGGGATAAAAGGGACTCTCAGGGAAGATAAGGACATAGCTGAGAGATTAAATTAATTCTTTGCCTTGGTCTTCACCGAGGAAGATGTAGGGGAGTTACCAGTGCCAGAAATGGTATTCAATTTGGATAAATCGGAGAAACTCAAACAAATCTCTATAACACTGGATGATGTAATGGGTCAGTTTGACAAATTGAACAGAGGTAAATTGCCTGGACCAGATGGTATACATCCCAGAGTGCTGATAGAATTGAAAAATGAACTTGCAGAGCTATTGTTAGTAATTTGTAATTTTTCTTTAAAGTACCTTCAATACATATCCACCAGGCCCCCTGCCGGTCATCAAGCTTGAGCCCTACTTGGACTCCAAGCTCTCCCGTGCAGGCAAGTCTATCAAGCTTACTGAGGGTTAGGCTAAAGCCAGCATGCCTCCCCTTTAAGGTTTACCTGGCTCCTGAAGGAGCTTCTGTTCGTCCCATATCTCTGTCCTGGAGCTGTACATTTTAGTACCCTTTTCTACTCAAAGTGAGTGAACAGTTCCCAGGTGCTTTTGCAGCTCTTATATGCAAAAGAGCTGTTCTTCCATGCCTCAGACTCCATCTGTTGGTCTGTGACAGGAACTTCAAACTGTCACACAAATCTTGCTTTGCCATGTACCGCATTTTTCGTTCCATAAGACGCATTCCATAAGACGCACCCTAGATTTAGAGGAGGAAAAACCAAAAAAAATATTCTGAACCAAATTGTGCCTCTGAACCCAGCCCCTAGAAAAATAGACAAATATACTGCAGCAGACACGATTTTGATCACTAAATTGAAATCCTACCTTTGTTGTCTGGTGATTTTTGGTTGCACTAGAAAACCTAGATAGTTCTTTCTTTCCTTTCTTACTTCCTCAGGCCCAACAATTGTCTCTTTCTATTCCCTCCCTCCCTTCCTCCTTCCTTCCCAAGTTCTTGCCCCCTCCCCCTCACTGCCTTCCAGCCTTTGTCCTTCCTCCCTCCTGCATCGAAGCCTGATAGCCTGCCTCCCTCCCACACCGAAGCCTGCATGCTTTACTCCCTGCCACGCTGATTCCTCCTCCCTGGTCCGCCACTCGCCAACTGCTGCCACAACTCCACGAAGCCTTCCTTCCTCCCTGCCACGCCGATTCTTCCTCCCTGGTCCGCCAACTGCTGCAGAATGACCAATCCGAGCTCCACCACCCCTCCCTCCCCTGGAACCATACTTTTTAGCAGGCGCCATAAGGAGCACAAAAAAACCCTGGTAAACCCCAACCTACCAACACCCCACTACCCCAAATAACCAAAGGCTCATCTCCCAGGCCATACACCAGTGCCACTAGCACACACACACCCTCCCTGAACACACACACCCCTGAACTTGTCACAGGAATGATCCTCAAGGCCCCACCCCAGGAACTGAAGCATTGCCCACCTCTCAGGAGCCCGAAGATCTCTCCACAAAAGATCAAAAGCCGGCTCCTCTGACCAAAACGAGGCTCCTGCCCTCCTGGACCACAACGCACTCTAAACAAGGCTCCTGTACTCCTGGACCACAGAACACACCCAATGCTGCTGCCGACACAGCAGCGGCTGACTCCTGCTGCCGACAGGGCAAAGCGGCTGCCGATTCCTGCTGCTGACTCGGCTGCCAACTCCTGCTGCCGACTCCTGCACGCAATTCCATGAAGGGCTGGCGGCTTGCAATCGGGCTCACAAGCCTTCCTCCGACATCAATTCTGACATCGGAGATAAGGTCTGGGCCAACGATTGGCTGGCTTGGTCCTTCTCTCTGACGGGAATTGACATCGGGGCAAGATTTGTGGGCCCAATTGCACACCGCCGGCCCTTCTCTTCTTTTCATGCAACAGCGAGCAAGTAAGAGGGCAGCGAGGGGATAGCAGGATGGCGATGAGCAGCAACAGAACGCGGGGGGGGGGCGCGCAGAGGTGTATTTGCTCCATAAGACGCACCCCCTTTTCCACCCTCAAATAGGCATTAAGTTGTGCTGTGTTATTTTCTGCATACAAGTCTAGACATGCAAAAGTATCACTTTGCAAGAAATTGTGATGTCATATCAAAATGTCATGTTAGTAGTGTGTTGAGGCAGAGATTTTGGGACTCCATTGTGCCCTTTATGGTACAGTGTTTGCCTTATTGGACGGGTCCTGGTCCATCCTGATATTTTATTTATCTTGATAAAACTATGACTTGGCATCCTATTTCTATCTGTTTCTTTCCAGAAAATAGCTATTTTCTTGTTGTGTACTTATATGTTTTCCTTGATCCATTTCATATTTCTTTTGTTATTATCTTTAGGTGACCATTTATTCTGTTTTATGGAGGTTCACAACAAATTAGGTTCATGTAGTATTGGAATTTGTGATGGTTCTGAATGCCACAAACCATCAGGTTTTTATTCTGACCAAAGCAGCTTAAAGTTCAAAAGTGATTTCTCTTCAGAAGATCAAGAATAAATAAAAAGACACTCTGGACTTTTGAGTTTATCTGTGGAATCTAGTATTTATTCTTACCATGAAGCTTTGATTCTGACCAAATTTGAATTTCTACATAAATGTTGATGTAATCCCTGCTGTAATCAGAAAGCACAATCACAGAAATGTCAAAGGTCTACGGTCAATTGACCTTGCTGTAGCTGATCATCTGAAAGCTATTGCAAAACAAGACTTTAAACTTTGTCCACGTTGTAGGCAAGACCTTAATGCAAAGTTGGAAGAAGTAGAAGGTCCTCAATCTGATTCTGCTAGCGATGACCCCATTAATGCAGCTGAAATCCTCAATGCCAGCTTTACACCTCTTGACGTTTCCCCTTTAAAAATTCAGCAGGTTAGCAGGCAAAATTCTTTTGAGTTATGCCAAATGCAAATTCAGTGAAGTCCAAGGGGCCATCTCTAATCAAATTGCAGCTGATAGTGGCTTAACTCCTGCTGATGTTGAACAAAAACCAGCAAATGATGTAAAACATGTACTGACTATGTCCTTTTGCTAAAGGAACTGAACCAGAATTTGGACCTTTCCAACCTTAAGGAAAAAAAATACAAATTCTGATCCTGGCCCCAAATAGTTGGAGAATTGAGAAAACTGTGAAAGAATTTGGAAATAAATTCTATAAACGGCACCTAAACTTAGGCGCCAGTAGGTGCCTACTGGCGCCTAAGTTAATTGGAAAATGCTGTTTGAAAAGGCAAGTAACATTAAATTTAAAGTGCCTACCGGCGCCTAAAGAAAAGGCACCAGAATCACACATCCAGAGGTACCTACTGTTGCCTAACACCACTAGGCATACCTAACGATGAAAGTGGCATTAGGTGCCATAAAATGCCTACGTAGGTGCAATTCATGGCAAAGATAGGTGCCAAAAATGTAGGCCTTGAAAATCCTGGCCTACATTTCCGGTGCCTATCTTTCCCAGAGGCGCAATTCTCTAAACAGCACTGTCACGTGACTGCTACACAATCGGTGGATGCTTTTTAGGCAGCTGTTGATATCGACACCATTTAGAGAATCCCAGCCTCAGTGTCTCAACCAGAATGTTAAAAAGAGCCAGGAAGTTGAAACAAGAGGACAATATTCTTCCTGTTTTAATGCCAAACAAGGAAAAATGCTTGCTGAGCAAGTTAAGCAAAAAGTCCTAGATTTTTCAGAGATGATAAAGTTTCTAGGATATGCCCATGCAAAAAGTATTATGTTTCTGTGAGGATTTTTTTATTTTTCATTTTTAAGTTTTTTATTCATTTTTCATATAACAAGTGTATCACATAAATTTATACAATTTCATTGAGTACACACTTGATATTCCTTCATGCATCACTGTAAATACAACGCATCATTATATAATCCTTTACTATAATATTGAAAAAGTATATAGTACTTAATAAGTATACCAACTATTACTCAAATTATAAACCCATCCACTCCCCTTCCTTTGAAAATTGCATACAATACAACAAGATATAATGATAAATTATTTATATTATGAGATGAATAAAATAAACCTACCCACATCCCCTCTTATCAAATATCTTATTATGGGAAAATTGTATCATTCATTGCAAAAGTCTGTTAATGGTCCCCAAATCTTCTTAAACTTATCAATATAACCTCTGTGAGGATTAATGGTAAAAAATTTGCAAAGCAGAAAATATTATTTTTATGCAACCTGAAGAAACTTTACACCATTTTTCAGGTAAAGTACAGACCTGAAATTGGGTTCTCAAAATTCTGTGAGCTCAAGCCAAAATGGTGTGTTACAGTCAGTTCATCAGTCTGCATCTGTACAATTCATCAAAATGTGAATCTTATGCTTTCTGCTATTTCACTTCCAAATGACTACAAATTGCTTTTGAGCAAAACTGTTTATGATATTAACTCATAGGCTTTGGAAAGTGGAGGACATGCGCACTCCAAATTGTGTCCACTTGGTGATCCGTTTTGATGAAGGCAAACCTGCAATCTTTGGGCTGCTAGCAGCATCAGTCAGCTGAACATGCTGCCTTCTGTTCAAACCAGGCTGGAAGACTTGAACATTGAGGCCAAAAGAATTGCCAGAATGGATTCTCTCTCCCACATGATTGGGCTAGAGACTACGTTCTGTGAATTCAAATAACAGTCATGAGGACAACCCATTGTCTGGGAAGAGCAAGCCATCAGAATTTCAATGCTCTTCAAAGGAAGAAACCAAGGACAACCAGATTTATATCCTATGTGACATCATTTGTAATAATTATCATGCTTTAGAACAGTGTTCTTCAACCTTTTGACACCTATGGACCGGCGGAAATAAAATAATTATTTTGTATACCGGCACCAGTCCACGGACCAGCAGTTGAAGAACACTGGGCTAAGTCATGTCCATCTCCACTCAATCTCTGCCCCAGACCCCGCCCCATAACAGTACTGATTGTAACACCATTTTTTTCCATTCATTTTTCATATATACACACAATATAATTGTATTAAGAACACAATGGTTAACCACAAAATTAAAATACACAAAGCACACTATGCTTTTTAACATTCATTCCTACCAGAAAACAAATAACCCTATGCAAATTCAGGAACAAAAACTAAAAGTACTAATATTTACAAACAAACCCTAAGATGCAAGACTCTGCAAGCAGTACAACACCAGAGGAAAAGAAACAAATGCATTTCTTCTTAAACAGACAAATCAATCACTAAATTAAAAAAAACCAAACAGACAAATCAATCACTAAATAAAAAAAATAAAAGCATTTCCCCTACCGTTGTCTCTCTCCCTCCATGTGCCTTGCCTTCTGGCCTGCCCCCCAGTGTTATCTTTGGGTCGGTCTACTGTGCAATCAACGCAGCGTCTTTGGGTGGCTCCCTGAGTGCTGCATTGCATAAAGCTGTGGGCAGCGACTCCTCGCGCGTGTCCCATGCCTCATCTGGAAGCCTTCCCTCTGACGTTGCGATGTCAGAGAGAAGGCTTCCGGTTCAGGTGCAGGCCACACGTAGGAGCCATTTCCCACGGCTTTGTGCACTGTAACATTCAGGGAGCTGGCCTGAAGACGCTGCATTGATCGCACTGTGAACCAGCGGCTGAAGAACGCTGTCTTGGGCCTGATGGACATGCCAGCCCTGTGGACCGAAAGAAAATTTCTGTGGACCAGCACCGGTCCATGGACCAGCGGTTGAAGAACACTACTTTAGAATACAATGGCACAGTTGATCACATGAAATCCTTTTCAAAAATGTCTTACGTCAATGTTACTTTTAAATCCTTAATTTTAATGTTCCATTCTGTTAAGTTTTTAAACCCAGCAGGTGGCAGTGTTTCACTTTTTCTTTCTAAATCACTTTTCATCTCTGACCTTTTCAAATATCAATCATGTCAGTAAAAAGCCTAGTCTTGACATCTACATCCTGGCATCTGTATGACCTCCCAATTAGCATTGTATGTTCTAATCTACAAGGAACAGATTCTCTCTGTAAAATACCCAGGTTCCTGTTCCTGAACCTATAGACTCCATGGATGTATATGAAGAATGGTACATAAATTTATGTTTTAAAAGTCACAAAATCAACCTTCTGAACTTCCGTAGAATTAGCTAAAATGTAGAATCAGGAATCCAATCTGTGAGCTTAATCTCTTAATTACAAGGCCTCAAGGCTGAGATACTGTATTTTAATTTATTTACTAAATTTTGATTCATTCACAATCTCATTTTTCATATCATCGGTGACAACTGTCACACACCTGTAAATTCCAAGAAATCTTCAACACTTCAGTGGCCCGGAAGCTTTGCCTCTGTGGGGACAGGATGTTGATGCTGAGGGAGTACTTTCAGGACTGCCAAAGGCAGCATATTCAGCTGACTGATGCTACTGGTGGCCCGAAGATTGGAAGCGGCAGCCTGCCCTAGAGGAGAAAAGAAAGGCGAGATATCCATCCCATAGGGGAACTGGGGGAGAAATTTTGCACTCAGTTGGGGGGAGGGAGGGGTAAAGGAAGAAGCTAAATTAGGATGGTGGAAGAAAGAAGGAAGACGAAGTCAGTCCAGGTAAAGGAAGGGAGAGGAGAGAGATGCCAGACCACGGGGTGAGGGAGGGAAGGGAATGGAATAGAAGCAATGGGGAAAGACTTCAAACCACAGGGGGAGGGGAGAGAGAGATGGAAGGGAATGAGACAGAAATGCCAGACCATGGAGTGGGAACTGCAGAAAATAAAAGGGAAGAGAAGGGTGAGGACAGAGAGATGCTGGACCATGAAGGAGAGAGGAGGGATGGAGAGAAGAAAAATGCCAGAGCATTGGGTGGGGGGGGGAGGGGGGAGAGAAGAAAACAGATATGCCAGACTGTGAGGTGGGAGAGATGGAAGGGAAGGAGACTAAGATAACAGACCTGGGGAGAGGAAAGGAGAGGAGAGAGATGCCAACCCATGGGGTAAAGGAAAAAGTGAGGGGAGAGAGAGAGAAGAAGAGACAGAAGTTCCAGAGCATGGGATGGGGTGATGTGGGGAAGGAAAGGAGAAAATAGACATTGCAGAACATAGGCCAGGGGGGAGGGGAGAAAGAGAAAATGGAGAGGAGTGAAGGTGCAATAAATCATGTAAAAAAGAAAGGGGGCACAGGCTGGATGAAAGGGGAGAGGATAGACAATTTATGGAAGGGGCATAGAAAGAAAGGGCATATGGAAGGGAGAAGAGGACAGATAGTAGATGGAAGGGGCAAAGAAATATGGCAGATGCTAGATGGAAGGGAGAGTGAGGGCAGACGCTGAATGGAAGTGAGTGAATTCAAAAGGGCTTGGGATAGGCATGTGGGATCTCTCGAAGAGAGAAAGAGATAATGGTTACTGCGGATGGGCAGACTAGATGGGCCATTTGATCTTTATCTGCCATCATGTTTCTATGAAGGGAAGATGAGGAAAGCAGAAACTAGAAATGACAAAAGTAAAAAAAAAAAAAGAATTTTTTAAAAGATGAAATAGTATTGTAGCTTTGTTGATAAACATTTATAAATAGAAAATGGAAATAAGGTGATCTTTCTTAGAGAATGACATAGAGAAAAAATTGTTCTAGTCTCCACCCTGTCCCTTGGAACTGGGTCCCTGTCCCCGAGAGCTCGGTTCCCAACCCCACAAACTCAGTCCCTGTCCCCACCCCGTCTCTGTGAGCTCAGTGCCCGTCCCTGCAAACCATCTGATCCCATCCGCACAAGCCTCAAATAGTTTTATACTGAACTTATTTTAATAAAGTATAAACTAAACTAAACCTTAAGTTTATATACCGCATCATCTCCACGGAAGTAGAGCTTGGCACGGTTTACAAGAACTTAAAAATGAGAAAGGGTAGGAAAAGGTTTACATAAGTTTATAAATCGAGTGGAAAAGTAAGGGAAAATAAATTACATGTTAGAGAAGAGCCAGGTTTTTAGTTGCTTGCGGAATAAATGGAGGGGGCTCAGGTTCCGCAGCGGGATAGTAAGGTCATTCCAGAGACCTATGATTTTGAAAAGAAGTGATTTTTCCAGTTTACCTGCGTGGAGAATACCATGTAGGAAGGGGAAGGATAGTTTTAATTTATGGGCGGTCCTGGTGGAGTCAGGGCACGAGGAGTTAAAAGAAAGTGGGATTAGGGAAGGAAGGATGCCGTGAATAATCATAAAAGCCAGGCAAGAGCATTTGAATTGGACTCTGGAAATCACTGGGAGCCAATGAATATTGGCCAGGAGTGGGGAGACATGGTCAGATTTACGTTTTGCAAAAATCAGCTTGGCTGCCGTGTTCTGAATAAGCTGGAGTCTTTGGAGGCTTTTTTTTGTTAAGCATAGGTAAATGGCATTACAATAGTCAAGTTTGGAGAGGATGATGGATTGGACAAGGACAGCGAAATGTTTTTGGCGGAAGAAGGGTCTTGCTTTCCTTAGCATGTGGAGGCTGAAAAAGCATGATTTTGTCAAGGAGTTGAGGTGGTCGTTGAGAGAGAGAGAGAGGAATCGATAATGATGCCAAGGACCTTGCTTGAGAACTCAAGGTGTAAGGCAGTGCCTGAGGGCAGTGCGAAGAGGGTGGACAGGTGTTCTAACTTTGGGCCGAGCCAGAGTAATTTTGTTTTTGATTCATTTAGTTTCATCTGTACCGAGAGGGACCAGGAGTGGAGTCTCATTATGCAGGATGTTATGTTATCGTGGAGGTTGGTGAGGTTCTGGTCTGTTTCAAGAAGGACAAGGATATCGTCGGCGTATGTGTAATCAAGTTTCAATCAAGTTTATTCATATTATTTGATTGAACGCTTTTCCAAATTACAAAGTGTTGTACAAAAAATAAAAATATGATTTTAGAGAAATCACTTATACATAATACATTAATCAGACCTACATGGGTAATTGCTTTTTTAAACCACGGGAAACAATAGGAAAGAGGGGAGGAAATACAATTTTTTGAAGAAAAAGTACATATAAGGAAAGTACATTAGGAGGGTAGAAGAAGAGGATTGCTGGCAGAAGTGGGGTCGAATAAGAGAGCTATTGGAAATCTTGTTTTGGAGATGGCAGAAATCGTTATATTTTCAGTTAAAGGCTTCTTTAAAAAGAAGGCACTTTAAGCTACTCTTAAATTTCTGCAAATCTTGTTCAAGTCTTATATATAAAGGAAGAGAATTCCAAGTCATCGGAGCTGTTACAGAAAAGATAGAAGCACGGCGTGTTCCGTTAATTTTCAAGGAAGGAACGTTAAGGGTTATGTGGAATCAGAAGCCTATCTATAAATGCCGGTGTGTTGGTCTGTATTGTCTTGAAGACTAGAAGAGCTATTTTATATGTAATCCTATATGTTATTGGCAACCAGTGAGCTTTTTGCAGTAAAGGTGTAACATGGTCAAATTTTTTTTGAGCCTGAAATTATCTTTATTGCTGTGTTTTGTATAAGTTGAAGACGCCTTATGTCTTTTAAATATGTCCCTTTTAATAAAGAATTACAATAATCTAGTTTAGATATTACTAGGGAATGAACTAGTGTATTAAGGGAGAGTTTATAAAGGAGGGGGACTAGTGATCGTATCATCCTCAACTTGTAGAAACAATTTTTAACTAATGCACTGATGTGCGAATGAAACGTGAGTTTATTATCTATTAGTACTCCCAGAATTTTTGTGTTGTTAGTTTGATTGAGTGGCTTATTATCGATTAAGATTGGGTTAATAAGTTGTATTCCTTCTTTCCCTGAAAAGAGCACAGTAGTAGTTTTGTTGATGCTTAGGGATAGTTTATTGACATTTAGCCAGTCATGGATTTTGGCTAGCTTTTGGTTAATGTTAGAAATGTCGTGTGAACTTGTGGGATCAATAGTGTGCAGAAGTTGAAAATCATCTGCATAAGCATATACTATGAACCTGATGGACTGACAAAGGGTTAAAAGAGGGGCCAAGTAGATGTTAAACAGTAAAGGAGACAGTATAGAACCTTGCGGAACTCCGTAGTTAGTTTGATAAGGTTCTGAAAAAGAATTTTTGAAGTACACCGTTGAGAATCTATCTGTAAAATATGATCGAAACCATTCAAGAACTTGGTCATTTAGACCGATGGAGGAGAGTCGTTGAAGTAGTAAATGATGGTCAATTGTGTCAAATACTGCTGCTAAATCTAGGGAAATGAGTATGACAGATTTATGTTGGTCCAAATAATAGTGAATAGATGTGACGAGACCTACAAGGGAATGCTCTGTTGAATGATTTTTACGAAATCCTGATTGGTTAGGATGCAAAACCCGAGTTTTGTCAACGAAGTCTGACAATTGCTGAAATACTACTTTTTCTGTTAGTTTTGCTAAAAAAGGAAGATTGGCTATTGGACGATAATTTGAACTAACGTTGAGACTGATTTTTGAGTCCTTAATAATCGGAAGGAGAACAGAGTGTTTCCATTCAATTGGGAGAGATGAAGTAGACAGACTTTTGTGAATAATTTGGAGAATAACTGGTCCAAATATTTAAAAATAATGTTTAAGTAGAAAAGGCGGAAAGGATTCAATTTTGGAACCTTTAAGTTTTATAGATTGAAATAAATGTTCTATTTCTTTTAAAGATGGAAGAATAAACTTTGAACATGTTGCCTTTAATGACATATATCTTTTTTGATCTTCATCTTTGGTATCAGAGATAGCACTGGCTGTGGATATGTTAAAACTATTCTTGTCGGGACAAGTAGGAACTTTGTTAGTTATACTTGATCTAATTGATGTAATTTTAGTTTGAAAGAAGCTTGCTAGACAGTTGGCAGAAGGAGTATCTTCTGTTGAAATTGCTGGTTTGTGTTTGAAAATCGTTAATTGCTTTAGAATTTTGAAAAGAGATGAAGAATTCATAGTTTTGGAGATTTTTTTAGTGTAGTATTGTTTCTTTGTATTATTAATCATTTGACGGTAATATTGAGAGTGCTGTTTATAATTGTCCAAATTATTTTGTGTGGGTTTGGAGCGCCATTTGCGTTCTGCTGAACATAACTGTCGTTTTAGTAAAGCGAGAGTAGAATTGTACCAAGGATTTTTTTGCTTTTTAGGAGAAATTGTTTGGATTATTGTTGGGGCTATTTTATTTTTGTAGATTGTTTCAAGGGGGGAAAGCTGGAAGAGCTTCAATGAGGACATATAGATATTAAAAAGGATAGGGGAAAGGGGTGATCCCTGAGGGACACCGCAAAAAGGAGACCAAGGAGTGGACATGGTGCCATTAGAGTTGACAGTGTAGGAGCGAGAGCAAAGGAAGTTTGAAAACCAATTAAGAACGGTGGAATCAATTCCTATCTCGGAAAGTTGATAAAGTAGTATGTCGTGGTGGACGACATCAAAAGCAGCAGAGAAGTCGAATTGTAACAGAACAGCGAATTTGTTTTGAGAATGTAGTTGTTGCACCTTTGATATTAGGGAGACAAGGAGGGACTCGGTGCTGAAGCTGGGTCTAAAGCCATGTTGATAGGGGGAGAGAATGGAGAATCTCTCTAGATAAGAAGATAGCTGGGTAGCGACTATGGACTCAAGCAGTTTGGAGGGGGATATTTGCTATGGGGCGGTAGTTCGATGGTGAGGAGGGTTCGAGATCAGCTTTTTTCAAAAGAGGGGATAAGGCAATGTGTCCCATTTCTGTAGAGAACAGGCCAGATAGTAGGGCAGAGTTTACAAGATTGGTGAGGGAGGAGATGGCCTGCGCAGGAATGTTATCGTAAAGGTAGGATGGGAAAGGATCTAGGATACATTTGCAGGATTTCAATTTGAGACAAAGTTTAGAGATCTGGGATTCGGAGGCTATTTCGAAGGCAGTCCAGGATCTATCAGCAGGGATAGGGTTGGAGTCGTTGGGAGGTAGAGAATTGTAGGAGATAGTTGGGGGAAAGAGCTTCTTATGGTAATTATCTTATCGTTAAAAAATTTGGCTAGGTCGTTAGCAGATGGTGGAGAGAAGGGGTAGGTGGAGTCATTTTTTGAGGTTAAATTACGCCAGATGTTGAACAGTGTACTAGTTTGGTTTTTTGATCTGGTGATTTTGTCACCATATAAATTTTTTCTTGCTTTTGTCAATACCGTGTTGTAGAATTTGATATTGTCTCTCCAGGATTGTCTGTCAGAAGGGGATTTCGATTTTTTCCATTTACGCTCCAGTGCTCAACATTTCTGCTTCAATTCCCTATGATATGGAAGATACCAGGGAGCTTTGCGGGAGTGGAAGATAGGTTTAGTACAGAGGGGAGCAAGAGCGCGGTAAGTGGATTCAGAAAGGGTTACCCAGTTGTGCCAGTTGGAGTCAGGGTCCGAATCAATATTCTGTATAATTGTCATTTTATAAATCAGAGTTCTGACTGATGAACTAGAGGAAAAGATCTTCAGCTGGCAGGGCTTTGTTTATAAACATTTATCAACACAGCTACAATACTATTTTATCCTAAAGCAAAAAAGAAAAGAAATAAAAAAATTTTTCTACCTTTGTTGTCTGGTTTCTGCTTTCCTCATCTTCTCGTCATTCTCTTCCTTCCATCCACTGTCTGCCTTCTCTCTGCCTCTTCCATATGGCATCTGCTCTATTTCTATGCCTCTACCAGAAACTATCTGCCTCTCCCTTCCATCTCTACATACCCCCTCATTGGTCTAGCATCCATTTTCTTCCCTCCACTTCCCCCATGGTTTGGCATCTCTGTCTTTTTCCCTTCCATCTCTTCCTCCCCTGGATGGTATTAGCATATTTCTCCTCCTTTCCTCCCTTCAGATCTGGTATCTGTCTCCTCCCCTTCCCCAATGCTCTGGTATCTCTCTCTCCTCTCCCTATTCTTTTCTGCTCTTCTCAATTTGTTTTTTACCTCTTGTCTACTTTCTTACTTTCCAGTCCTAAATTTCCCTTTCATTGTGTCTACCTACAGCTTGCCACCTCTTTCTCTCACTCCTTCCAGTATCTCACTAACTCTATCCTCTTCCCCCAATCTAGCATGTGCCCTTTTTTATTTATTCCCTCCTTCCATCCAGCATGTGCTCCTCTCTCTCTCCACTTTCCTTCAGCATCTTTTCCCCTCTCTCCTCCCCACTTCCTTCCAGTGACTGCTCCCCTCTTTCTCCTCTCCACTTCCTTCAAGCTTCTGTTCCTCTCTCCTCCCCTCTTCCATGCAGGGTCTTCTCCCCTCTCCCTCCCCCACTTCCATGCAGCATCTACTTCTCCTCTCTCCTCCCCATTTCTCTTCAGCGTCTGTTCCTTTCTCTCCTCCCTAGATCTCCACTTCCCTTCGGCACCACTCAACCTCTTTCTCTCGTCGGAACATCTCCCTCCTTTCCTGTCACCTTTGCAGGCGCTTTTCAGAATCAAAGTTTTCTCTGAGCGGCCCGGATATCAAAGCCTTCTCACAAGTCATGCACGGCTGCCCCGAAACTTCTCCTTTGATGCAACTTCCTCTTTCTGCCTGGTAACTCGAATCAGAGGAGAAATTTCAGGGCAGCTGCACGTGACTTGTGAGAAGGCTATGGTGTCCAGGCCACTCGGAGAGAGAAAACTCTGAAAAGTGCAAGCGAAGGTGAGGGGAAGGGATGGAGATGGCCCGATGAGGGAAAGAGATGCCTGGACCGAGATGATCGGGAGGGAGGGGGTTGCTGGACGCGCAATCGTGAGGAAGGCTGCTGACCGGAAGGGGTAGGAAGGGAAGCAATGCTCGGCAGATACTTTACTGCAGGGACAAGGCCATTCACTGTATTCTATGTTTTAGATTTTTGCCCCTTGTGTGATTGAGTTTGACACCCCTGGCCTATCTGAAGTAAATTAAAAAAAAAAAAAATGTACAGGAGGGTCATGTCATCTTTTTGATGGACTTGCTGAGAATTATTTCTTTATTGCTCAGGATGCAGTGCAGGGGTTTCATTGGGAAAATAGACAATACTACACCTTTTGTTGTTTACTGTATGCAATCCTGATATCCAATGTTTTTGTACACGCATGATCAGTGCCATGACACAATAGTTGTGCAGATTTCTGAGAAAGTTAATTGAGCATTTTTGAAGGACATTTTTATCTGTTTTAGAGCACATTCACTACATTAGTGATGGTTTGTTTACTCAATACAAAAACTTCAAAAATTTCATTAGGGTCATTCGACCTCCTCCAAATTTAACAAAATTTCATGTGAATGTTCCCTAGGGTCTCAAACAAAATCAAGTACATTTATTAATTCGACAGGCAGCTGAATAGAAGCCACCTTCAGAGTGCTATGCTCCGCTTAACACAAAACAGCAATTTTGTCCAGTCACTACAGCCCAACAAAACCTATCGGGGTACTGAAATTTTTTTGAATTAGTACAACCTTTTGTACTAAGTACAGCTATTCATACCCACTGAACCCGATTTGCCCACAGCTCTGAATAAACTGACTACCTATCTAACATCAATTCAAGAATGGGCTAAAAACAACAAACTTTGCCTGAACCCAAGTAAAACCGAGCTTCTGTTGGTCCCTAACACAAATGGACATATATCTAATATCCAAGGAGGTTCTATTTCCCTGGATATTAGTTAAGGAAAGGTTTTTCCAGTATGAGAGTTCCTCTCTTGAGAATAAGAGAAGATTCCTGCTATTTTAAATAAATTAGACACAAAGGCCCAGTTTCTATAAATGGTGTCCCGATTGTAGGCAGCGGTAGGCGTCCTACCTCTGTCTAGCCAGCCAATCGGGACACACTTTAAAAAAAAAAACCTCCCAAGGCAGGCCGCCTGCATTGGAGGTGCCTCCTGGAGCCTAGGGAGGTGCACAAGCCTGCCTAAGCTTGCCTAAGGCTAGGCGCGGGCGTGGTTTGGCCTGGAAGTAGCCTTAGGCGGGCCTAGGCAGCTGTACGTGTCTCCCTAGGCCAGCGGGAGACACTTACAATGTAGACTAGCAAAATGCTAGCCTCCATTGTACGTAGACACAGCCGCTGAGCTTATCGTGGCAAGGGATCTCCTTGCAGCGATAAGTTTAGCGGCTGAAGCTGTGGCCACCCCCACCCCGGAACAAACAAGGCAGGAGGGATGCCAAGTCCCTCCTGCCCGGCACCCCCCTCCATAACAAACCCAGTAAGAGGGATGCTCAATCCCTTCTGCCAGAACCCCCATCCCCCTCGGTAGACCTTCGGCAGGAGGGATGCCCAATTCCTCCTGTCCAGAACACTCCCTCACGGTTGATCGGGTAGCCAACCCCCCCCCCCCGAACCCTTGTAATCTTGTTTGTTGGCCAGACAGATGGGATGCACAGGGGGGGCCTATGATTCCAGTTGGCCCAGATGCCTAAGGCCCCTCTTATGGGCGGGGCCTTAAGTGCCTGGGCCAATCAGACCCTTAGCCCCTCCCTGGTGTATCCCACAATGCAGTGGAAGGGGCAGGCCCACCATTCTGATGGAGGCAGGCCTGCCAGCAGCTAGTTTAGTTTTTGATAATAGGGACTTATGTTCCCATTTTTTCAAACCAAAAATCAATCGAACTGCCAAATTTTGAATAACTCGGAGTCTATGAAGGGTTTTCTTAAAAGTTCCCAAATAAATGATGTTACAATAGTCAAGCATGCTTAAAATGACAGCGTAATCCATTTCGGCCTGCTGACTGCTCTGGGTCAGGCAGTGGGCTGGTGATTCCATTTCCAAGGCAACTTTAACAAGGCTGTCTTTTAAGGGCAGTTATTTTTTGGCAAAGGCCTGGATAACCTCATGGATTCGGTATTGGACCGTCACCCAAAGTCCCTGTCTGATAGTAGACCCAGACCCTCCAGGAGTTCCAGGCGTTCTAATTTTCGGGGCTTCAGACATTATGCACATTCCACATCGCAGAGATTTTCCCAGAGCTTTCGAGGTCAGTATGTGGGCTACAGGTGTTACCAACCTTCCGCCGCCCATCCTGCACACCCTGCCAGAAAGACACCAATGCACTAGGATGCCAAATTCCCCTCTGTGGATAGGGGGCCAGATCTCGGAGTTTCTGCCTGCTTGGATGCGCATTACAGCAGCCCAGTGGATCTTGGACATTATTCGATCAGGATACAAGCTGGAATTTGCCCAGCTTCTGTCAGATTGGTTCGTGGATTCTCTATCTGGATGGCCAGACAAGGCGCTCAGAGTCCAGGCTACTGTTCACCACTTTCTGGATATTCAAGCTAGAGAGCCGGTGTCATACGACCTCTCAGGCTCAGAAAGATACTCTGTATACTGTATTGTGCCAAAGAAAGGCTCAGATTGGAGGCCTATTCTGGATCTTCAACATGTGAATGCGGCTCTCAGGATTCTCTGCTTTCAAATGAAGACCATGCGGTCGGTCATTGGCATACTTAAGAGTCCTCTTTGATACAGCTGTGGGCTGTGTCTACCTGTCCAAGGCTCACAGACAGAAACTGTATGCCCAGATTTCTGAACTTTTGGAGCAGCCAGCTCCTTTGGCGTGGGATTATCTTCAAGTTCTAGGCTTCATGGTTGCCACACTAGATGGGAGGGACCAAGAGGGTTCCTCTGGCTCAGGAAGCCCACCTTCTTTTTCTTGGGCAGAATGTCTTTTCCTGGTGTTGACAGAAGCGCACGTGGAGAGAGTGGTCAATGTGCAAGCAGACCTCCTCAGCGGACGGTCTCTGGATGTGGGCAAGTGGATCCAGTTCCCATAGGCATTTCAGATGATTGTGAAGTGCTGGGGAGTCCCTGCATCGATCTCATGGCCACTTCATGATACAGGAAGGTGCTTTACTTCTTCCGTCGAAGTTCTGAGCCCGGAAGTGGATGGCTCGACATGCTTGTGCAGTTCTGGCAGCAGGAGTTTTCTCCTGGCTGTTTTTACTCCTGGGCAGTTGGTAACCGTGTGCTTAAGAGGATTTTGGTTCTTCTTGGCTACGTTATGCTGGTGGCCTCAGCTAGTTCGCACAGGCATTTGGGTCGCAACCTTTGGGTTGTGCACTTCTTCAAACCCTTTCACACAGGGTCTAGTTACTATGCCAGTTCCAGGGCTTTTGCTCTTCCGGCAGGGCTCTTGAGCATATGACCTTTGGACATATGAGATGTTCTGCCTATGTTGATTCTCTTCTAAAGTCTAAGAAGTTGTCAAGGGGGTTGGTGTATGCTACGGTGTGGAAGGCCTTCCAATATTGGTAAATCCAAGACCAGGTGGATCTGTTTGTTCCGATCTTGCTGATACTCTTTATTCCCATGGGAAAGATTATACTAGCCTTACAATTGCTGGGCTCTCACTTAGATCCCAGGACAGTTGGTCATCTTTGGTGGCTCATCCTGATGTTGCTCAGTTCTTGCAGGGGGTTCATCATCTAAGATAGCTGGTTGTCCATCCTATCCCTGCCATCTAGCTTTATCTAGACTCCCTTTGGCTTTCTTTCAGATGCTTCCCACTGTAAAGACATTTAAAACTGTTCTGTCACCTTCCTCTCTCCTGCCCACTTACCCACCTCTCCCTGAAATGCTTTCATGTTTTCCTTATATATACTGATATTTGTCAACATTTGTTTTTTTCTGATCTGAAGGGTTATTATCTTAGAAAGCTCATCATAAAATGCCTTTCTTTGTTTTTTTTTTAAATGTCTTTCTATTACTTTGGAAAATGGACTAACACGGCCAACACACCATTTCATCCTTTATGCATCAACAGATTACATCACCGTAAATGACTAATGTGGTGTTCTCTACAAATTTCTAGCGTTTTCCATATTATTCGGACGTTGGCAAAGCACTGAATGGTATTACAATGCGCTTGCGCACGGCGGCCTGGGGGCGGTTGGAACTGTGTTCTGCAGAACCCCGCTCCGCCGGCTTCTTCGCTGTCCCTGAACATTCCAGACGCTTCTGGAAAGTCTGAGGCGTTTTGTTTGGTACCGGCAGTATATAATTGTCGTAAGACGCTCCCTTAAACTGTCACTTGATACGTAAGTGTGTGAGCCATTCATTATTGGAGTAGTACAGCAGTGTGATAAGGTAAGCGCAGTTTTTCAGGGGCATTATAGGTAGTTTAGGTAGAGGCATGGTAAATGATTATGGGTTTAGAACAACGTGATTGGTTTATGAATAGTTTTTATGGTTATTCAATGACTTGCGCTTTTTAGGTCTTAGTGAATAATCTGGAAATCAAAATGTCTTTTCTTGTTAGTGAATTTCATAGCTTAATAAACTGAGTTTGCGGGTGTAATCTATCTCTTCCCCCCCCCCCCGGCTTTTAGTGTTTCGAAACTATGCTTTCACCTAGAGATATCTTTACAAAAATAAATATAAATGCAAGTTAAATGGTAAATGAAAGAGTATAAATTGCGGTGAACGGTGGAATGTATCGACCCTAGTGTTGAGAATAATAAAACGTGAATTTAAGCACATAAGCAATCTCAGTATGACTGATTCCGTTTCTTTTCTAAAAGAGAATAATTTATCGAGGTCTTATCAGGTAACGAAGGACTGGAAGAAAGGGATGACTGAAAAGAGAAAGAAGGCTTATGAGCCGTTCCATTTTGCGTGTGGTGATGGTCTTGGCTAGTCTTCTCCCTCCCCTCTTTTTTAATATCTCACAACCACATCATTGGGGGGGGGGGGGACACACACGCCAACGTCCATCGATAGGGATGGGAGAGAGGGGGACACGCACACTTCCTTCGATAGGGGATGGGGCGCAATCGCAGGAAATTTGGAACGTAACGTTTTCACTAAGCATTGTACCCAGATATCGCCTAGAAACGCTTACGTGATCAAAGTGTTTAGGGTAGGAATAGGAGAAACCCTGAACTAAACCAACGGAATAGTTATAACCGCTGGTCTTTATATGAAAGTGCTCATAAGTGAGCTTGCATGGATGAGATAAAATAGATCTACCGGTAGCTAAGTGATTTTGCTCTTGTGGGTAGAGAAAGGCCAGGTAACTTCTAGAAGCTTGTAGTTCTAGAAAGCTGCCTGCGGGGACAGCATAGCTTGATTCTTTAATTGAGAAGTAATTTTTTTGGGGGGGCGGACTGGCTCCGTAAAGCATATTGATAATACTTAGACCTGAAAAAAAAGTTGCCCCGTCTATTTAAGCTATGCACTGCCTGCTTTCTAGACCAGATTGAAACTTGACAAAATAGCCTTAATTTGAAGAAGAAAATATTTAACCTTGATACATTTTGGTGGGGTCCAGGTACAAAATGAATCTTGGTAACCCAGGTACTCCAGAATTTCTAAAAGTTTTTAGATTTAGCTTGTGCTTTTTAACTTGTAGCTCAAGGTGAGTTACAGGATATAACTTGAAGGATTTGCCTAGTTACCAAGTAGATACCAACATCTATGAGCCAACAAGGTAGCCAGTTGATCACTTAAACTTATTTTCTAAATAGGGATCCTGTGTGTGTCCTTTGATTAATGTCTTTCCTTCCTTATCCCTTTCCCCAAGTATTCTAGCCACCACTATTTATTAAATTTTCTATACCATTCTCCCAAAGGATTTCGGAACAGTTTTTACATGAATTTATTTAGGTACTCAAGCATTTTCCCTGTCTGTCCAAGTGGGCTCACAATCTATCTAATGTACCTGGGGCAATGGGGGGATTAACTGACTTGCCCAGGGTCACTAAGAGCAGCATGGGTTTGAACCCACAAACTCAGGGTACTGAGGCTATAGCTTTAACCACTGTGCCACCCCCTCTCAAAGTAAATGTGAGTTTGCCCTTAGTTAGAAAGATGTCTAGTTTTTAGGTAAAGCTGTATCTTTTTACTGTATACTGTATCCAGTTTCCTGTATGTTAGTGGGACCTGGCTTTAATAAACATTTTTTTCCTTTAAATAACTCAAAACACTAAACTGCACTTATAGTATACAAGAGTGACATGGTAGGTAAAGGAATATTCACAGTCTGTACTTATATTGGAAAACTAAAAAGCTAAGCTTGCAGATATGACAAATATCAAATCAGTTTATAAATTATATCCAGTTACACCATTTTTGGTGCCAGTTATAGCTATACTTTTACAATTCCACTCTATTCCTGGACAGGTGGGTTATTTTCCTATGGTTGCCAGACAGCTTGTAGGGAGCTTTAGACAATGTTTTCAGACCCATCTCTCTTACTTCAGGACAATTTCTTTCCTACAAGCCAGACTGTAGGAGCTTGTATTTTCTGCTCCTGTTTATTTTTATTTAATCTTGGTCTTTTTGTTTGCAAATTCTGCCCTTGTGCTACAGAGGTTCCCTGCAGGGACAGATCTGGCTGTGGGTGATCAGACTTTGTGTAAAGTCTGGTTCTAGGGGGTTGACTGCGT
Source organism: Geotrypetes seraphini (assembly GCF_902459505.1). Classification (NCBI taxonomy): domain Eukaryota; kingdom Metazoa; phylum Chordata; class Amphibia; order Gymnophiona; family Dermophiidae; genus Geotrypetes; species Geotrypetes seraphini. Next base: position 161,210,987 of record NC_047090.1, read on the forward strand.
GTCATTGCACTCTTTGGACAGCTTGCACTTCAGTTTGCGGCTCAGGGACCATTCCCTTGGGAACTGGCTCACCCCCAGGTTTGTCTGCTAGTGGGTCTGAGTGCAGGCTGCGTGGCTCCGTGGAGGCACGCCCAGGATCAGGGCCGTCTTATTGTGTGTCAGGTATAGGTCTCGGTCCAGTGGAGCAGTCAGAAGACCAGCAGTTCAGTTTGCATGCTTGCAGAGGATATCCCTGTTAGCTGTTTCAGCTTCCATTGCAGTAATACACAGCACCTCGTGGCACAGTGAGTAAGGGGCTTATGACCTGAATCAGTGACTTATTTTTATTTTTTTTTGGGGGGGGGGCATCTCTAAAATGGGTTTTAGAGTGTGCCGTAATCCCTGTCTTCCCTAAAATCCAAAAATGGCCATATTTTAGGGATCATTAATTTTTTTTTCAGGCTGTTTTATTCTAAAAAAAATAGAACCTAAAGTGGCCATTTTGGATTTTCCCAATTTGAATTTAAGTTATTCTTTCTCCTCTACAACAGTGTATCGCAACAGTTTGAGATTCAACAGTGTATTGCAAACTGTGTGCCTCCTGAGGTTTCAGATGTGCAGCGGTACACTGGGGAAGAGGAGATATGCTGGCACCAGCTGACTGTCTACAGGACGTGCCTTTCACGAAGAGGAGCACATCCTGTAAGCCAGTGTTCAACTGCCAGTCCGTGGACCGGTGCCGGTCTGCAAAAATTTCTTGCCCGTTCGCAGGGCCGGCATGTGCATTGGACCCCAGACAGTGCTCTTCAGCTGCCGGTCCACGGTGCAATCAATGTGGCATTGTCTTTGGGCCAGCTCTCTCTTTCTCAGTGCTGCAGTGCACAAAGCTGTGAGCAGAGGCTCATACGCATGTCCTACGCTTGAACTGGAGCCTTCTCTCTGACGTCCCTTACTGCATGGTGCCCAACACGGGGGGCATTGGGCAGGCTCGATCCCATTCTGCTGAATTAGTTTCTCAGGGTTACATATTTCTGCAGAAAAACTGGGAGAATATGTGGGCAGTGGTACCGTTTTGGCACTACCAGGCGATTCACCTACTTTCTTCTTGACTGGCTGCTTGATTCGGACGTCTTCCAGTCGGGCCATTTGACTGACACAAAAAGGGTGGTTTCTTTCCTCAGTTCTTTGGATGTGAATCTTTGAATTTGCACAGCGCTCTTTTCTCCTGCACTATTTATAGGTATATCGGGGAAATGTTTTTATTCATATAGGAGAGAAATATGTTTCTTCCCAGAGACTAGGGCGATGGGTCACAGTCTCAGGTTTGCATTCTTCTTCGGTCACCATGACCAAGAGTATGAGATTCTGTTCAGGTTCTAGGATCCATGTTGCTGACTCCATTGAGAACTTCAGCTTGCTTTCCCATTATAACGCTACAGCAGTCGCTTTTATTCTGGTGGGTCCCGGTATCTCAGGGCTCGAATTATTTGGTAGGCTCCTCAAGCATCGCTCTTAGTCGCGGCCCGATGACTTCAATCTTGCGGCGGCTGTTTTCACTTCTATGTCTCGGCCTGCTACGGGCTTCAAGAAGTGTAGCAAGTGTCAGCGCGCGATCTCTATTACGGACCCTCACCGTCGCTGCCTCAAGTGCCTTGGGCCTAAGCATCATCCTAGATTGTGCCTGCCTTGCCAAACGCTTCAGTCTTGTGCTTTTAAGCGTCGTCGTATCCTGGTGGACAAGCTTTTCGGAATGGATTCTTCTGAACCCTCGACTTCGAAGATGACCGACTTCCAAGGTGGCCTCGACTTTGGCCGATGGTCCTCCAGCTTCTACTGCTTCCACCTCGAGCCTCATCAGACCTTCGTCTTTTGCAGCGGCTCTTACTTCATCGACATCTGTATCTTCCCCTGTTTCCTCAGGTCAGATAGCCAGCAGACTGTTCCAGCGGTAGTCATTAAAGTGCCTAAGACTACCAAGTTGAAGCACAATCACACTACCCCGAAGGAACCTCCAGCCAAGGCAAGTGGACCGGTTTCAGACGCGGATCCATTTTTGTGGACTTCCTTCCAGACCTTATTGGAGAAGCACATCGTTCAGTTCCTTACTAACATGGAACCAAAGCTTCTCCCTCTTATCCAGCCTGGGCATGTAGCAGATTCCCATGAGGTCGAGCCACTTTCCTTGCCTCAGTCTGATCCTCCACACTCTTTGCAGGGAGCAGAGTCTCTACGAGTGTCCTGGTCTGGAATCTAAGCATGTTCAGCAAGGAGCAGAATCTTTGCATGTGCCTCGACAGGATTCCTCACACTCTATACAAGGAGCAGAGTCTTTGAGAGTGCATCGAGGTTCCTCTACCTCTCTTCGTTATTCGAGGTCTCATCGCTCTTCGAGATCTGCTTCCAGGCACAGTTCTCATCACCGCTTGAGGCCTTCATCGAGCCATACTTCCAGACATGGTTCTTCCACTAAGCCTTGTTCTACTCCACATACTCCTCGTTAGAGATCTCCCATGCCAGACCTCGAGAGTATTCTACTTTCGATTGCCTCGTCCAAATCACCATATTCATCTGATGCCTTTTTACATGCTGAAGCTTCATCTTCGACACAGGCTGCCTCGACGTCCTCTAGTCCTTCTCGAGGCAAAGCCCTGGCGGATCAACTCATTTTCATCTTTTCTCCGTCAGATGGCTGTGGACTTGGATCTTCAATTAGATACTGGCTCCAAACACTCCAAGGAGTATCTCGGTCATGCATCTTCCTCAACCTCCGGCTGAGTCACTTAAGCTTCCTCTTCATAAGCTTTTAAATCAGACTTTTGGTCGGTGCATGGAGACTCCTTTTTCCTTACCAGCTGTTCCAGGAAAATTGGATTCTCGCTATAAAACTGTACACAGCAAAGGGTTTGACAACTCTGTTATCTCATCAATCCCTGCTTGTTGAGTCCTCTTTGAAGAGAATCCCATCCTTCCAAAGTCTATGCTATCGTACCCCCTGGAAGAGAAGGGAAAACTATGGACAAATGTGGACGTCGCATCTATCAAAATGCTATGATGTCTTCTAAAGTCCTTAATTATAATTTTCATTTTATTACTTATTTTGAGTTTCTTATTTCTCTACTTCCACAGTTATTTGGATACTCAAAAGCACTTTGAGTTTCAAGAAGTTATTTCTTTATTTCAACTTCGTTTACATCTTCTCCAGTCATCTTATGAAGCCTTCGAGTTATCTGCTAGAGCAGCTGCTTTTTCAGTGGCTATGCGTCGTCTTGCCTGGCTTCGTACCATCGACATGGACCCTAACCTTCAGGACTGCCTAGCTAATATTCCTTGAGAGGGCAATGACCTCTTTGATGAATCTATCGAGGCAGCCACCAAGAAATTGTCTGACCATGAAAAGTCCTTTGCTTCTATTGTCAGACCTAAGCCAACGTCAACTTCTGCTAAACCTGCACGCCCTCCTCCTATTTATCAGCAGCGTTTTGCTCTGAGGCAGGCTTCTTATACTCGTCCTCCTCTTAAGAAGCAGCAGCCTCAAAAACAGCAGCATAAACTTCGACCTTCTGCTGCACCTAAGCCTACTCAGCATTTTTGACTGCTTGGAACAGAGCATAACTTCCGTCGTTCTGCCTCTGCCTTCTTTTTCCCCTATAGGAGGTCGTTCCCATCTTTTTTACCACTGGACGACAATTACATCAGACCTCTGGGTACTTACCATCATTAAGGAAGGATACTCTTCATTTCAATCAGGTTCCTCCGGACCTTCCTTCAAGAGAGTATCCTTCCAGTCCATCCCAGACCACCCTTCTTCTTCAGGAAGCTCAAGCTCTGCTTCGCCTCCATGCTATCGAGCCAGTTCTTTGGAACAGCAGAACAAGAGATTTTACTTGTTCCGAAGAAGATGGGCGATCTGCGACCCATTCTGGATCTCAGGGCTCTCAACCCCTTTCTAGTCAAAGTTTTGCATGTTGTCCCTGGCATCCTTTTATCCCCTTCTCGAGCAGAACGACTGGATCTCTGGATCTCATGGAGGACTACACTCATGTTCCCATACATCCGGCCTCCCGTCAATATCTTGGATTTCGGGTGGGGAATCTGCATTATTAATACAGAGTGCCGCCCTTCGGAACCATGTGCTTCAGGTATTTCCCTACCTCGACGACTGGCTCATCAAAGATTCAACATCTCAAGGGGTTATTCTAGCGACCCAATGGACTACCTGGTTCCTCCAAAGTTTGGGATTCGAAATCAACTTTTCTAAATCTCAACTTAAGCCTTCACAGAATCTACAATTCATTGGAGCTGTTCTAGACACTATCCAACTCAGAGCACTTCTTCCGCAGCAACAATTGGAAGCTCTTCGTCACCTCTGTCATACAGTGTCTTCCCACTCCTCCATTTCAGCGAGACACATGATGGTACTTCTGGGTCACATGGCCTCCACAGTACACATGATTCCTTTTGCCAGACTTCACCTCAGAATTCCTCAGTGGACCCTGGCAACTCAATGGACGCAAGTTTGCGACCCTCTTTCTCAACACATCGGTCACTCCTTCATTGAAACAGTCTCTCCGTTGGTGGATGCTCTCTTCCAATCTTTCCAAAGGCTTGCTTTTTCAAATGCCCCCTCATCAAAAGGTCCTCATGACATACTCTTCGATCTACGCTTGGGGCGCACATCTCGATGGTCTCCGTACTCAAGGCCTCTGGACTCGTACGGATCGTCAGTGTCGCATCAATCTGTTGGAACTCAGAGCGAGATTCAAAGCTCTCCACGCTTTTCAACATCTGCTTCACGACCAAGTAGTCCTCATTCGAACAGACAACAAAGTCTCCATGTATTATGTCAACAAACACGGAGGGACGGGATCTGCCTCCCTTTGTGAGGAAACTCTGAAGGTTTGGGACTGGGCAATCCGCCACAACACTTTCCTCAAAGCTATCTACATTCAAGGGGTGGAAAATTGCATAGCAAACAATTTGAGTCGTCTTCTACAACTTCACGAATGGACACTCCATTCCCTGCCTCTTCATCACATTTTTTTCACAATGGGGAACGCCTCAGATAGATCTTTGCAGCTCCCCACAACCACAAACTGCCTCAGTTCTGCTCCAGGATTTAATCGCTTCGAGGCAGATGCGTTTCTTCTGGAATGGACGCATCTTTTTCTCTATGCGTTTCCTCCATTCCCTCTCATCCTCAAGACTCTGGTCAAGTTGAAGAACGATCATGCCACCATGATTCTAATCGCTCCTCGGTGGCCGAGACAACCCTGGTACTCCCTTCTACTTCAACTCAGCAGCAGGGAGCCATACCTTCTACCAGTTTTTCCTTCTCTGCTTACACAGAGTCGAGGATCTCTGTTTCATCCCAACGTGCAGTTGCTCCACCTGACAGCTTGGTACCTCTCAACATAACTCCTCTTCAGTTTTCCCAACCTATAAGATGTTTTAGAAGCTTCTAGGAAGTCTACCACTAGACAATGCTATCACCAAGAGTGGACTAGATTTTCTACCTGGTGTTTTTCTCATCATAAGGAGCCTCAACTTTCCTCCTTCTCTTCTGTTTTGGACTACCTTTTGCACTTATCCAATTCTGGCCTCAAGTCTACATTGATCCGAGTCCATCTCAGTGCAATTGCGGCTTTCCATCAGCCTATTGAAGGGAAACCCCTCTCTGCTCATCCAGATTCATGAAAGGACTTTTCAATGTCGACCTCCTCTCAAACCACCTCCTGTGGTTTGGGACCTCAATGTTGTCCTTTATTCAATTAATGAAGCCTCCATTTGAACCAATTGATACGGCTCATCTCAAGTATCTCACTTGGAAAGTGGTATTTTTCATTGCCCTCACTTCTGCTCGAAGAGTCAGTGAGCTGCAAGCTTTAGTTGCTGATCTACCTTTCACTGTCTTCCATCATGATAAAGTGGTTCTTCATACTCATCCTAAATTCCTCCCTAAAATGGTCTCGGAATTTCATCTCAACCAATCCATTGTTCTTCCAGTGTTTTTCCAAAGCCTCATTCTCATCCTGGAGAAGTTGCTTTTCATACTCTGGATTGTAAACGTGCTTTGGCCTTCTACTTGTTACGCACCAAACCACACAGAACTGCTCCTCAACTTTTTGTCTCCGATCCAAACAAGTTAGGCCATCCTATCTCTAAGCGTACCATCTCCAACTGGATGGTGGCTTGTATCTCATTCTGCTATGCCCAGGCTGGATTACCCCTTCACAGTAAAGTCACAGCCCATAAGGTCAGAGCAATGGCAGCTTCAGTAGCTTTCCTCAGATCTACACCTGTTGAGGAAATTTGCAAGGCTGCTACTTGGTTCTCGGTTCATACCTTCAATTCTCACTATTGTCTGGATACTTTCTCCAGACGGGATGGACAGTTTGGCCAAACAGTATTGCAAAATTTATTCTCCTAAATTGCCAACACTCCCACCATTCTGGTTAGCTTGGAGGTCACCCATATGTGAGAATACCTGCCTGCTTGTCCTGGATTAAAGCACAGTTACTTACCGTAACAGGTGTTGTCCAGGGACAGCAGGCAGCTATTCTCACAATCCACCCACCTCCCCTGGTTGGCTTCTCTGCTAGCTGTCTGAACTGAGGAGACGCACCTTCAGGGCGGGAAGGCATGCGCGGTGCGGGCGACTCGAAACTTCGAGTTTCTTTAAGGAAGTCTGCTTGTGAGGCGTCCGCATCCGGGCACCGTCGGATGACGTCGCCCATACGTGAGAATAGCTGCCTGCTATCCCTGGATAACTGTTACGGTAAGTAACTGTTATCTCCGCATTATTAGTTGGATGTGGGGGCGCTTGCGGTGGATGCGTTTAGTGCTTCGGTTGTTGCAGAAGCGGCGTTTGCTTCCCACCCAGATTGAGGATTGCTTTGCTACATCCCGTTGGTCTCTGGATTCATCTGTTGCTAAGGAATGAAAACTTATGTTCTTACCTGTTAATTTTCTTTCCTTTAGACGCAGCAGATGAATCCAGAGCCCCACCCTTTTTGGATATTCACTGTCAGTTTTTTTCTTTTACAATTTTCAATGTCTTATTGTTTGTTGTATTCTACATTATTACCTCTTGAAATGGGAAAGAAGTTTTTTACATGCTAAGCGTTTTGTTGGTTACTGATGCTTGGGCAAGGAGCAATACTGAGGATGCAAGAGGCGTGCTAGCCAATAGGACCACCTGTTAATCAGTTTCTCTATCTCCGCCTGCTGGTAGATGTGTGCTATCCCGTTGGTCTCTGGATTCATCTGCTATGTCTAAAGGAAAGAAAATTAACAGGTAAGAAGAACATAATTTTTCCTTATCTGCCATCATGTTTCTGTGTTTCTTACACCGCAAACCTGGGTTTATCACAGGAGAGTTCCTTTTTCATCCTGCATTTACCTCTGTCGTCCAGCCCGTATCTCGTCCTTCCAAGCTTCACTCTGAAGGGATCTTGTCTACCTTAGAAACATAGAAGATGACGGCAGAAAAGGGCTACAGCCCATCATGTCTGCCCACTCTACTTACCCACCCCCTGTCTATGCCCTAATGACCCAATTTCCTTATCTTGACCCTCGTAGGGATCCCACATGGGTATCCCATTTATTCTTAAAGTCTGGCACGCTGTCTGCCTCGATCACCTGCACTGGAAGCTTGTTCCAATGATCAACCACTCTCTCTGTGAAGAAATACTTTCTGGTGTCGCCATGAAATTTTCCGCCCCTGAGTTTGAGTGGGTGCCCTCTTGTGGCTGAGGGTCCCTTGAGAAAGAAAATATCATCTTCCACTTCGACACGTCCCGTGAGGTACTTAAATGTTTCGATCATGTCTCCCCTCTCCCTACGTTCCTCAAGAGTGTAGAGCTGCAATTTGTTCAGTCTCTCTTCATACGAGAGACCCTTGAGCCCCGAAATCATCCTGGTGACCGTCCGTTGAACCGATTCAATTCTGCGCACATCTTTACTGTAATGTGGCCTCCAGAATTGCACACAGTACTCCAGATGAGGTCTCACCATGGCCCTGTACAACAGCATTATGACTTCAGGCTTTTGGCTGACGACACTTCTATTGATACAACCCAATATCTGCCTTGCCTTAGATGAAGCCTTCTCCACTTGATTGGCAGTTTTCATGTCTGCACTGATTACTCCTAAATCTCGTTCTGCTGAAGTCCTAGTTAAAGTTTCTCCGTTCAAGAAGTACGTCCTGCATGGATTTCTGCTTCCGAGGTGCATGACCTTACATTTCTTAGCATTGAAGCCTAGCTGCCAGGTTGAGGACCAACTTTCCAATGTAAGCAGGTCCTGCGCCATATAATTCTGTAAACTGCATTCACTTACTATATTACATAGTTTGGCGTCATCGGCGAATAGTGTTATTTTACCTTGAAGCCCTTGAGTCAGATCCCCTATGAATATATTGAAAAGGAGTGGACCCAGGACCGAGCCCTGCGGCACTCCACTGGTCACCTCCGATGTTTTAGAGAGGGTACCATTAACCACCACCCTCTGAAGTCTGCCACTCAGCCAATCATTGACCCATGCAGTTAGTGTCTCTCCTAACCCCATCGATTCCATCTTGCTTAGCAGTCTGCGGTGTGGGACACTGTCAAAAGCTTTACTGAAGTCCAGGTACACGACGTCCAAAGACTCTCCCAAGTCCAACTTGTTACCCAGTCAAAGAAGCTGATGAGATTGGATTGGCAGGACCTACCCTTGGTGAATCCATGCTGACTGGGATCCCGAAGATTCCCTTCATTCAAGATCGTGTCCAATTTGCTTTTAATTAGTGTTTCCATGAGTTTGCACACTATTGATGTAAGACTCACCGGTCTATAATTCGCAGCCTCTGCCCTGCAACCCTTTTTATGCAGAGGAACGACATTAGCTAATTTCCAGTCCAGGGGAACTTTCCCCTTACTTAGGGAGAAATTGAATAGCTCAGCCAACGGTTTCGCCAGGACATCGCTCAATTCTCTGAGCACTCTTGGGTGCAAATTGTCTGGTCCCATGGCTTTGTTCACCTTGAGTCTTGCCAGTTCACTGTAAACTTCACCTGGTGTGAACTCAAAATTCTGAAACGGGTCTTCTGTGCTTTGTGTTGCCTTCAACTGTGGACTGTGTCCCGGTGCCTCACAGGTGAAGACTGAGCAGAAGTATTCATTCAGTAGTTCGGCTTTATCGGAATCTGCTTCCATGTAACTTCCGTCCGGTCTTCTAAGGTGTACTATCCCGCCTGTGTTCCTTTTTCAGTCACTAATATACCTGAAAAAGGATTTGTCCCCCTTTTTAATGTTTTTTGCCAGAAGTTCTTCCACTCGAAGTTTGCCTCCCTAACTGCCATTTTGACCGCTTTAGACCTGGTCCTATATTCTACTTTTGCCTCTCTTTTCTCCGTGCGCTTGTAGGAGAGAAACACTTTTTTCTTCTCCTTAATGAGGTGCGAGATCTCCGCGGTGAACCGTTGGGGTTTATTGTTTCTTTGTCGTTTATTTACTGATTTTATGAAGCGGCTAGTTGCTTCATGTATGGTTGATTTCAGTGTTAACCTTTGCCAGCTCATTAGGTTTTCTCGTGGGGGGAGGGAGGAATGGGAAAGATGATGTATGGTTAATGGTTTTGGACATTTCTCAGGATGATTGCAGCTTTGAATCCTCCTCTCCCATTCCAGGTTTTGGGGGATGCCCCCTTCAAGTGTTACTGGAACTTGGGACAGTAGTTCCACTTCCTACGGAACAAAGAGAGCAATGGAAGTTATTCCATTTACTTTATAGTGCCCAAGTAGGGGGCTGGTCACACAGGTTATGGATCTCATAAGTGTCAATTATGTTCTCAAAGTTGGACTTTTCTGAAGGGAAATTGTGAGATCAGTCATTACAGCGGGCCAACAGGGAAGAGTTCCTTGCAGTACTCAGTCTCACAGAAGCCTATTTACATATTCCCATATAGCCACCGCATCAGTGGTATCTTCGCTTTGACATCCTTGGCCATCAATATCTGTTTCGGCAGATGCCATTTGGACTAGCCACGGCTCCTAAGACATTTTCACAGTGATGGGAGTGGCAGTGGTGTTTCATTGCAAAAAGGAGATTCAGATAGATCCTTTATTGGTTGACTGGTTGATTCAGGCGTCTTCTGGACAGGACACTTTGACAGTGACATAAACGTGTGATTTCTCTTCAATTTTTGGGGTGGATGTTCCACTTTCTAAAGAACTCTTATCCTGTTCTAATCATTGGAGCTTCTCGGGGTGTTTAACACTAAGGTGGGGAATGTGTCTTTTTCCCAGGGACTGGGGCAATTAGCCTTATTCTTCAGTCACCCAGATGACAATATGGGATTATGTACAGGTTCTAGGATCCATGGTGGCGACCCTGAAAGTGTGTCCTTGGGCTCTCTTTATCGCGAGAATGCTGCAGCGGTCGCGTCTGTTCCGATACTTCCCAGTATCTGAAGGCTGTAATTGTACTATCTTCTGGTCTCATCGAACATAGCTCAGTATATGTTGGTGGCTCAGCGAAATCAATCTGTTCAAAGTCATGCTACCATCTTCACAGAGCTATCTCATAGTCACCAAAGGTGACATTCTGGGTTGGGAGGCTCAGTACCTTCCATCCTCGGTGCAAGAAGTCTAGTTTCGGCAGTAGACTCTGTGCTCGCTCAATCTTCAGGAGTTATGGATGATCAGGCTAGCGCTTCTGGTGTTTCAGGTCATCCTTCCGGACTGTCCAATGAGGGTATTTTAGGAAACTGTCATGGTGGTGGCATTTTTTTCAACAGCCACAGAGATACACGAGGTCCTCGGTTCCCGGTAGAGGCAAGGGTTCTGCTTCGGTAGTTCATTTTCCTCTTTTTCTCGGCACCTTACATTGTGAGTCAGGAAAAAAATGTTTAGACAGACTTTCTCAGCAGGACTCTTCTACAACACGGAAATTGGGAACTATCCACTCAGGCTATCCAGCTTATGGTGTATAGATGAGATTTCCTAGAACTAGACCTCTTCTCATTTCCAAATGCAAGCTTCCTAGGTTCTTCAGCAGACGCTGGGAGTAGGAGTCAGGAGTAGACACGTTTGCTCTTTACTGGCCTCTGGGTACTCTTCTTTAAGTTTTTTCCTGGACCGATGATTGCAGGTATATTTCATCCCATGGCTCACTTTCAAGGCATGATGATCCTGGTAGCTCATTTTGCCATGCCGTGTATGGTATGCAGATCTGAGGGGTTTTCAATGGGCAAGCCACTGTGGTTCTCAGTGTCTCCACATTTGCTCACCCAGGGATTGATCAACATGAAAATTCATCCCTCTTTGGTATTACGGCCTGTCTCTTGCAAACTCACAACTTGGGGGAAAGATGATTTGGAGCACTTTATTTCCACTCTTATCCAGGCAAATCAAATGTTTACATATGCACTTTACATTAGCATCTGGATTTTTCTTTGCTAATTCTCAAGGTATTTTGCCCTTACAGATATCTGTCTTTTTTGACCCAAGGGCATAGCCAAAAACTTTGCATATAATTTCCTTCACTTTCAAGTGGCAGCCATTGAATTTTATCTCCAGGTTCCTCTTAGTCTTTTGTAGTTCGGTTCCTAAAAGGGATACAACATATTCGTTCACCTGTTAAGACTCCAGTCCAGACAGAGCTTAATGTAGTCCTTGAGGGGGGGGGGTAGATTACAGAAGGTTCCGTTTGAGCCTTTGTCCTATGCAACTCTAAAAGATGTGACATTGAAAGCAGTGTTTCTTGTGGCTATGGCTTCAGCCCAGAGGGTTTCTGAGTTGCAGGTGTTGTCCTGCAGAGATCCTTTTTTACGAATTTCAGATTCAGGGGTCTCAGTTAGAACTGTACCATCGTTTCTTCCTAAGATGATATCAACTTTCCATGTTAACCAGTCGCCCTTCCAGAAACAGGATTGGGGAGCGTGCTTCTCTTCTCTGTGTTTCCTGGATGTGCGTAGAATTCTTCTACACTATACTGAAGATACAAGAGGCATGCCAGCCAATAGGACCACCTGTTAAATCAGTTTCTCTATCTCTACCTGCTGGTAGATGTGTGCTATTCCACTAGTCTCTGGATTCATCTGCTGCATCTAAAGAAAATAAAATTAACAGGCAAGGACACAATTTTTTCCTTCTGGCTGCTTTGTCATAAACTGGATTCTTGGGGGACAGCCCTGAGAGGAGGGGCTGAAACCATTATTTGAGGCTTCCTACAAGCTGTCTGGCAACCATAGGAAAATAATCCACTTTTCCAGGAATAGAGCATGGATTTACAAGAAAGATTAACAAAGGTAAGAACCTAATCTTTTGTTTTATTTATTTATTTATTTTATTTATTTAGATTTATATCCCGTTCTCCCAGTAGCTCAGAACGGTCTACAAGTAAACATACACAGTAGAAGTAATTAGGCAAATAAGATGTACAATAGGTTTAGATGCACTTTTAGATGCAATATTACAAACACTTTTTAATGGTATTCTCCAACAGATGCCAGAAGAAGTAGAGACTTCACCTCAAGATTCCACAATGGAGGAAGATGTGGAAACTTTTGCCTTTCAGGCTGAAATTGCTCAGCTGATGTCTCTGATCATAAATACCTTCTACTCAAACAAGGAAATCTTCTTGAGGGAACTGATATCCAATTCATCTGATGTAAGTGGATGTTCTATTAAACTAAAGTTTATTTATCTCTTTATGTAGCTAATAGGATTTTTTTTTTTTTATATTTGCAGGCTCTTGATAAAATAAGATATGAGAGTTTGACAGATCCAAGCAAACTGGATTCTGGTAAAGAGCTGAAGATTGACCTTATTCCCAACAAGCAAGATCGTAGTCTGACCATAATAGATACTGGAATTGGTATGACCAAGGCAGATTTGATTAACAACCTTGGTACTATTGCTAAATCTGGAACCAAAGCTTTCATGGAAGCATTGCAAGCTGGTGCTGATATATCTATGATAGGCCAATTTGGTGTTGGCTTTTATTCTGCCTATTTGGTTGCTGAGAAGGTAACAGTTATCACCAAACACAATGATGATGAGCAGTATGCCTGGGAATCTTCAGCTGGCGGATCATTTACTGTCCGAATAGATAATAGTAAGTACTTACTACTATGGAAAACTTTGTACAGAAGTTATACTGATCTTGGCAAATTAGTTGCAGTATACAAAACGTTCAAATTAGTGCTGCCCGGTTTAGGGAAAAATTTCTTAGATTCACTTTTCCTACCAATTGGGTGCTTCCCACCCCCCCCTCTCCAAATGTTCTGGTAAGGTTATTATCCCAGGGCAAGCAGGCAGCATATTCTCACACATGGGTGACGTCTAATCTAAATCTTAGGTTTGTATACCGCATCATCTCTACATTCGTAAAGCTCGACACGGTTAACAAGAGTTAGGGTAGAAAGGAACTCCAGTGGAGGGAAGAGGCAAAATGAAGAGAACATTTAGAGGACTAGAATAACCAGAGAGGGAGGAGGAGTTACATTTTTGAGAATAACCAGGTTTTCAGATGTTTACGGAAGAGTTGGAGGGAGCTCAGATTCCTAAGAGGGGAGGTAAGGTTGTTCCAGTGCTGAGTGATTCTGAAAGGGAGGGAAGAACCTAGTTTTCCTACAAGTGAAACGCCTTTTAGAGAGGGAAAGGAAAGTTTCAGTTTTTGGGTGGATCTGGCAGAATTGGGGTTAGAGGAGTTCCAAGAAAGAGGAATGAAGGGAGGGAGGATACCGTGTAGGATCTTGAAAGTGAGGCAGGCACATTTGAAGTGGACTCTGGAGATAATCGGAAGCTAGTGAAGCTTGGATAAAAGCGGTGAGACGTGGTCGAATTTGCTTTTTGCGAAGATAAGCTTAGCAGCGGTATTCTGAATCCGCTGGAGTCTTTGAAGGTTTTTCTTTGTTAGGCTAAGGTAGATAGTTGCAGTAGTCCAGTCTGGAAAGAATGGTGGACTGGACAAGGACGGCAAAGTGTTTTTGATGGAAACAGGATCTCACTTTTCTCAGCATGTGAAGGCTGAAGAAACATTTTTTTACTAGGGAGTTGAGGTGGTTGTTGAAGGAAAGTGTAGAGTCAATGATGACTCCCAGAACTTTACTAGAATAATCAAGATGCAGAGTGGGGCCAGAGGACAGTGGGATGGAGGTGGGCAGTTGGTCCAATTTTTGGCCGAACCAGAGAAGTTTTGTTTTAGATTTGTTCAGTTTCATCTGCACAGTGTGGGCCCAGGATTGAAGGTTCGATATACATGATATGTTCGCCGAGAGGTTGGTGAGGTTCCGGTCGGTCTCGAGGAGGACAAAGATGTCGTCTTTGTAAGTGTAGAGTGTTTCAAGGGGGGAGAGATGGAGGAGTTTAAGGGAGGACATATAAATGTTGAAGAGGATAGGAGAGAGAGGTGAGCCTTGTGGGACTCCACAGATCGGGTTCCAGGGGGAGGAAGAAATGCCCTTCATGTTGACTATGTAGGAGCGGGAGCGTAAGAACTTCGAGAACCAGTCAAGGACTGTGGAGTTTATGCCTATCTCGGTGAGTTGGTAAATTAGAATATCATGATGGATGACATCAAAAGCTGCAGAGAGGTCGAATTGAAGAAGGATGGGGAACTTGTTGCCAGAGTGGAGATATTGAACTTTTGAGATTAAGGAGGTTAGAAGGGATTCGGTGCTGAAATTGGGACGGAAGCCGTATTGGTAGGGTTGAAGAATGGTGAATTTCTCAAGGTAGGAAGATAGTTGAGTGGATATGAAGGAGAATGGTAAGAAGGAGAATGTTAGCTATTGGACGGTAGCTGGATGGTGTAGAGGGGTCAAGCTCAGGTTTTTTCAGTAGTGGGGTTAAGGAAATATGGCCCATTTCTGGGGAGAAGAGACCCGATAGGAGGGCGGAGTTTATGAGAATGGTAAGAGATGAGATGGCCTGAGGGGGAGTGTTCTCATAGAGGTAGGAGGGGAAAGGATCCAAGGTACAGTTGCTTGGAGGTCACCCACATGTCGAATATGCTGCCTGCTTGTCCTGGGATAAAGCACAGTTACTTACCGTAACAGATGTTATCCAGGGACAGCAGGCAGATATTCTCGCAAATTTCCCACCTCCCCGGTTTGGCTTCTTTGCTAGCTATCTGAATTGAAGACCACATTGAGGAGATGCGCCCTCTAGTTGCACGCATGTGTGGTGCAGCACTAGCAAACTTGAGATCTTCAATCAAGTTTGCTTGAAAAGCTGTCTTCGATGGGGCTCCGTGGCTGATGTTGCCCACATATGGAATATCTGCCTGCTGTCCCTGGATAACACCTCTTACGGTAAATAACTGGGCTTTTGTTTCTTTTTATACATTAATAAAATATGTTCAATATAAAATCATAACTATTTGAGGCTTGTGCGGATGGGATCAGATGATTTGTGGGACTGAACTCGCGGGGACGGGACGTCTATGGTTTAAAAAAAAAAAAATTTCAGTCTTAGTAGTTTGCCGGTCCACTAAATAATTATTTTATTTCCGCCGGTCCATAGGTGTAAAAAGGTTTAAGAACACTGGTGTAAATAAACAGACTTTATCCCAGGACAAGCAGGCAGCATATTCTTGACTGATGGGTGACGGCACCGACGGAGCCCCGGTACGGACACTTTTAGAGTGATTGCACTCTAAGAACTTGGAAAGTTCTAGAGACCGCACCGCGCATGCGCGAGTGCCTTCCCGCCCGACCCCGACGTGCGGTCCCTCAGTTTCTTAGTTTCCGCGGAGCTAAGAAGTCGCATTTTCAACGGCTGTTGAAAGTATTTTTCATTCGCCTTCCCGCTCGCGTAAACTTTTTCGGGTTTTTTCTGCCCTTACTTTTTTCTTTCTTTTGTAAAAAAAAAAAAAAAAAATCTTTATTTTTTTGTCGAGTTTTCTTGATTTGCCCCGGCGGGGCCTACTGCCATCATCGAGGCCTCGGCCTTCGATTTGGCAGAAGCCGTTTTTCCGTTCATGCCCCCCCAGCCCGGGTTCAAGAAGTGCCAGCGGTGTGCACGGCCTATTTCACTTACAGATCCACACAACTGGTGCCTTCAGTGTCTGGGTCCGGAACATCAGGCCGCCACCTGCACCCGCTGTGCCACTTTGAAAAAGCGGACTCTCAAAAATCGAGAAATCCAACAGAGACTGCTTTTCGGCACCGACATGTCCGACCCCGTGTCTTCGGCACCGGTTTCGGTACCTGTTTCGTCGGCACCTACCTCATCGACGCCACGCGATACCGCGTCGGCGTCGCAACATCCAGGTAAGCCGGCTAAGAAGCCTTCCCCGCTGGAACGTCCTCCGGTCTCCAGTGCAGAGAGTCCAGTCCTGCCGACCGTGAGACGCCAGCGGAAGCGCTCCGCTCCTATTGAGGTGAGTCCCTCGACATCGGGCTCCTCATCTCCGGGGCGTAGAGCGGCACCGCAGGTACCGCAGAAGAAAAAAGCGGTACCGGTGCCCTCCCTCGATGATCGCATTGCGGCCATCTTGCAGGTGCAGCTGAGGGACCAGCTTAAACAACTCCTTCCAGCTCTCCTGACACCGAGCCCTCCGGTGTCGGTCTCCACTGGGCAACCGGTACCGATTGTGGAACAGTCTACATTGTCCCCATCCACTCCTTCGGTACCGGTACACTCGGCCTCATCGGTATCGATGCCTGTCCTTGCACCGGAGCCCAAGTCTCTTCACCAATCGGTACAGACTTCGGCTCCGGTGCAACCGATAACATCTCCCGGTACCGGGTCGATGAGGTCGGGTAAGTCGGTACACAAGTCCCGACACCTGGACCCGTCCACCCCGGAGTCTCGGGCCCGTGGTCCCCATATTCAAGACACTGATCTGTGGGGCGATTCTGAAGAACCTTTTCTGTCAGAAGGAGAATGTTTGTCAGAAGGAGAATGTTTGTCAGAGGAGGACGAGCCTGTACTTCAGGACACTTCCTCCAAGCCTGATTCCACCTCTTTCTCTTCTTTTTTAAGAGATATGTGTGAATCTCTTTCCATTCCTTTGGAGGCTGAGTCTAAAAAGTCCAAAGCTTTTCTGGACGCTCTTGATTTTGACCAGCCTCCAAAGGAATTTTTGAAGCTCCCTTTACATGACATCCTGAGGGAGACCTTTTACAAGAATCTGGAGACTCCTCTTACTGTCCCGGGAGCTCCTCGCAAATTGGATTCCCTTTATAAAGTAATCCCTATTCCTGGTTTCGATAAACCACAGCTCTCTCATGAGTCTCTTCTTGTAGAATCCACCCTCAAGAAGTCCTTGGGAGCTAGTGTCTATGCCTCTGTCCCTCCTGGCAGAGAGGGTAAAGCCATGGACAAATTCGGTAAGCGACTTTACCAGAATGCGATGCTTGCTAATCGTTCTGGTAACTATGCTTTTCATTTTTCGTTTTATTTAAAGCATCTCCTTACCACCATGGCTTCCTTTGAGCAGTACCTTCCTGTGGGGAATCGTGAGGCTTTCCATCAGTGCTCTTCAGCTCTTTTCCAGCTCAGAAAATTCATGGTAAGGTCTATATATGACACTTTTGAGCTTACCTCTAGAGCAACAGCCATGTCTGTAGCCATGCGCCGTTTGGCCTGGCTCAGAGTCTCTGAGCTTGATGTTAATCATCAAGACCGGTTGGCTAATGCCCCATGTTTAGGGGATGAGCTGTTCGGAGATTCTATGGACTCAACGACCCAGAAGCTCTCGGCTCATGAAACCCGCTGGGATACCCTTCTTAAGACCAAGAAGAAACCTCCACCTTCACGGCCATTCAGACAACAAACGGCCTATCAGCGGCGTTTTGTGGCTCGCCCCTTGCAGCCTTCCACTCAGCAACCTAGGAGGCAGCGTCAACAGCAGCGGCAAACACCTAGGCCTCAGCAGCAACAACCAGCTAAGCAGCCTCTTCCACAAAAATCGACTCAGCCCTTTTGACTTGATCCTCGAGGGCATAGCCAGCGTTCAACCATCTCCTCTCCTCCCTCAACCGATAGGAGGACGACTGTCTTTCTTTCTCAGCCGGTGGGAAGTTATCACTTCGGACCAGTGGGTCCTCAACATCATCCGCCACGGCTACTCTCTCAACTTTCACACCCTTCCGGGCCAAAGTCTACCAAAAGAGTCTGCTTTGCACACTCCTCAATCTGCCCTCCTTTGTCAGGAGGTTCAGTCCCTCCTGCTTCTGAACGCCATAGAGGAAGTTCCTCTGGACCAAAGAGGGCAAGGATTCTACTCCCGGTATTTTCTAGTTCCCAAGAAAACAGGAGACCTCAGACCAATTCTAGATCTGCGAGATCTCAACAAATGTTTGGTCAAAGAAAAATTCAAGATGCTATCTCTAGCTACGCTTTATCCTCTCCTCGATCACAACGACTGGCTATGCTCTCTCGATCTCAAAGAGGCCTACACTCACATTCCAATTCATCCGGCCTCCAGACAGTACCTTCGCTTCATGATCAATCACTGTCATTACCAATACAGAGTGCTCCCCTTCGGTCTTGCCTCCTCTCCAAGAGTGTTCACAAAATGTCTGGTAGTGGTGGCAGCATTTCTGCGCTCCCACCACCTTCAGGTTTTTCCCTACCTGGACGATTGGTTAATCAAGGCCATTTCATCTCAGACTGTTCTTCTGGCCACCAACCAGACCATCTTTTTTCTAATACTACTGGGGTTCGAAATCAATATACCCAAGTCTCACCTTCTTCCTACGCGGAGACTTCAATTCATTGGAGCGGTACTGGACACGGTCCAGATGAGAGCCTTTTTGCCGGACAACCGTCTTCACAACCTCCAATCACTCTGTCAGCAGGTGCTGTCCCAGCACTCCATTTCTGCAAAGCAGATGATGATTCTCTTGGGTCACATGGCCTCCACAGTTCATGTCACACCCCTGGCACGGCTTCACCTGCGCACTCCTCAATGGACCCTGGCTCTCCAGTGGTCTCAAGCGACAGACTCTTGCTCACGACACATATCTGTGACATCGTCTCTTCGTCAGTCTCTGCAATGGTGGTTGATATCCTCAAATCTCTCCAGGGGCCTTCTGTTCCATCTGCCTCCTCATCATCTGGTCATCACCACCGACGCCTCCCCTTATGCATGGGGAGCCCATCTAAACGAGTTCCAAACTCAAGGCCTTTGGACTCCTCAGGAAAAGAAGCATCACATCAACTTCCTGGAACTCAGGGCAATGTTCTATGCCCTCAAGGCCTTCCAACACCTTCTATTTCCTCAAGTCCTTCTAATTTGCACAGACAACCAGGTGGCTATGTACTACATCAACAAGCAAGGGGGAACGGGCTCTCGCCTCTTATGCCAGGAAGCCCAGAGAATCTGGTCTTGGGCATCCTCGCGCCGCTTATTCCTGAAAGCGATTTATATTCAGGGAGAACAGAACTTCTTAGCGGACAAGCTCAGCAGAGTTCTCCAACCCCACGAATGGACTCTCGACCCATCGACTCTACAGTCCATCTTTGCACAATGGGGCACTCCTCAGGTGGACCTTTTTGCAGCTCCTCACAATCATCAGTTGCCCCAATTCTGCTCCAGACTTTACTCTCCTCACCGTCTGGCAGCGGATGCGTTTCTTCTGGATTGGTCCAATCTGTTCCTCTATGCTTTCCCTCCTCTGCCTCTCATGCTTCGGACCTTGTTCAAACTAAAGAGGGAACGGGCCACCATGATCCTGATTGCTCCACGATGGCCCAGACAACATTGGTTCTCCCTTCTACTTCAACTCAGTTCCAGGGATCCATTTCTACTTCCACTGTTTCCATCTCTGCTTACACAGGATCAGGAAACCCTCCTCCATCCCAACCTGCAGTCTCTACACCTGACAGCTTGGTATCTCTCGGGCTGACTTCAACTGATCTTTTGCTATCTCAGCCTGTTCGCTCCATCCTGGACGCCTCCAGGAAACCAGCCACTCTACAATGTTACCATCAAAAGTGGACGAGATTTTCTTCTTGGTGTCTCCTACATCATCATGACCCCAAGTCGCTTGCAGTGGAACCTCTATTGGATTATCTGCTTTCTCTGTCTACTTCTGGTCTCAAGTCTACTTCCATCAGAGTTCATCTCAGTGCCATTACGGCCTTTCATGAGCCGGTCCAGGGGAAACTCCTTTCAGCTCATCCCCTGGTCTCCAGATTCATGCGAGGTCTTTTCAATCTGAAACCACCTCTCAAAGCACCTCCGGTGATCTGGGATCTGAACGTGGTTCTCTCCGCCTTGATGAAGCCTCCATTTGAACCCTTGGCTACTACCTCTTTCAAGTTTCTCACTTGGAAGGTACTTTTTCTTATTGCTCTCACCTCTGCCAGGAGGGTCAGTGAGCTCCATGCACTAGTTTCTGATCCACCTTTCACTGTTTTTCATCACGACAAGGTGGTTCTACGTACACATCCAAAGTTTCTCCCTAAGGTTGTTTCTGAGTTCCATCTCAACCAATCTATTGTACTACCTGTTTTTTTCCCTAAACCTCACTCCCATTCCGGGGAACAGGCTCTTCATACTTTGGACTGTAAGCGGGCTTTAGCTTACTATTTAGACCGTACTAAGCCCCACAGATCATCTCCCCAACTCTTTCTGTCCTTTGATCAGAATAAATTGGGACGTCCTGTTTCTAAGCGTACGCTATCTAATTGGCTTGCTGCGTGCATTTCATTCTGCTATGCTCAGTCCGGACTGACACTGGAAGGTTCTGTCACGGCACATAGAATTAGAGCTATGGCAGCATCTGTAGCTTTCCTCCGTTCCACGCCCATTGAGGAAATCTGCAAAGCTGCTACGTGGTCCTCAGTCCATACTTTTACATCTCATTATTGTCTGGATGCTTTCTCCAGACGGGATGGACATTTCGGCCAATCTGTTTTGCAAAATTTGTTTTCCTAATGGCCAACCTTCCCTCCATCCCTCTTTTTGTTAGCTTGGAGGTCACCCATCAGTCAAGAATATGCTGCCTGCTTGTCCTGGGATAAAGCACAGTTACTTACCGTAACAGGTGTTATCCAGGGACAGCAGGCAGATATTCTTGCGTCCCACCCACCTCCCCGGGTTGGCTTCTTAGCTGGCTTATCTTAACTGAGGGACCGCACGTCGGGGTCGGGCGGGAAGGCACTCGCGCATGCGCGGTGCGGTCTCTAGAACTTTCCAAGTTCTTAGAGTGCAATCACTCTAAAAGTGTCCGTACCGGGGCTCCGTCGGTGCCGTCACCCATCAGTCAAGAATATCTGCCTGCTGTCCCTGGATCACAGCTGTTACGTTAAGTAACTGTGCTTTTTCTCTGTTAGGTCCTAGCTCATGCTCAGTCTTAACACCAGCTTGACATACTGTATTCACAAAATAGAAAATCTATTTTTTTTTTTTTGGTCTGGTCATTTTATCCAAATCATGTTGGGCTCTGTTAACTCGCTTGCCACAATCTTCCTGCCCATTTGACGTTTTCTTCTTTCTCCTTGCTCGCCATCTGTCTTCCATCTCTGTGCTTACTGTCATATCCAATATTTTTGTTTCTTTCTGTTGCAACATTTCTTCCCCACCCCCAAATGCACAGCAGCTTTCTATCCGTCTGTCCACCTGTGCAGCAGTTGCACTTCCTGTCTGATCCCCTCCACTGTGAGATCTGACATACATGTTTCCCAAAGTGGTGGTGGCTGGCAGGAAGAAGTGCATGAACAGGCTGCTTCTAGCTTGCCGTGTCAATGATGAGACTGGCCAGGAGCAGCCTGTTCAAGCATTGCCTTTTCCAGCCAGCCACCACTGCTTTAGAAGATCTGGAGGTGTCAGGAGTCTTTCTTAATTGTGTGCAGTTAGTACAGTATATATGTTTTTGTGTGTGTCTACTAACCTAACATGGTTTTGTTTAATATTTTAACTCCAACTGTTTTGTTATTTTTAAGATATTTCTTTATTATTATTGTACACCACCTAGAAATTTGAATAAGCGGTATAAAAAAACTTTTAATAAACTTGAAATTTGAATTGAGCAGCACTAGTACAAATGCCTTCAGGGACATAAATTACTGCTCTATGCCTAGTGTAAAAACTGACTACCCATCATACTGTACATAAGCACAATGGTAATTTGATAGAACCTGTGTTCTAGATGGGGGCATGAGAGCAAAATTTGGAGGACCCTGCAATTGACAATCTCATTTTGAAATGGTATCCTTGTGGATAACTTGTGTGCTTTCAATAAAGGCAAACAGGTTACAGCCATGTGATACCATGTTGATGATGGGGGATGATGGTGGTAGCAGTATTTAGACATAAGTTCAGGTTGAAAAAGGTCATCCAATGAAGGATTAAGCTTAATGAGACTGAGCAGTTAAGGCTGTTTATACAGTATTTCTTCTGTTAAGCCAAATTCACTTTTCTAGTAGCTTGAAACAAACAAGTATGTGATTTTCTTAGGTGAACCTTTAGGTCGGGGTACAAAGGTTATCCTGCATCTAAAAGAAGATCAAACAGAATACTTAGAAGACAAGCGCATCAAGGAAATTGTGAAGAAGCATTCTCAGTTCATTGGCTATCCAATAACACTTTTTGTAAGTAGAGGAAACAAAACTGGAATAGCAGGCAGTGTGGGGGAGGGGTAGCATTTCTAACACTAGAAGAAAGTACTTGGTGATTTTCATAGCATTCCTTGATCCACTGGGATTGGAGACAACGCTGTAACGCATGCATTCCATCCCAATTCCTGCTCCCATCAAAACTTGCCACAGACCTTTTAGCCCGACTTGCAATAACTTCTATTTCTTTAGCACTCTCCAGACCAGTAGAGGTTAATCTTTACAAGTGGGTTATATACCTCATCATGACCAGGATGTGGAGACTGAAACAAAAACTGTGGAATAGTACATAAAGGATACCTTCCACTTTCAGTCTCCAGCAGGTGTGAGTGAGCTGTACCCATCTCCCTTGGTAGGGCTATTGGGGAATTTGTTTAGGGTCTACTAGTTCCAGTTTTTAGCCGGACAGAGCTTGGATGGGCCCTGTTTTGGGGGTCCGTCCGACCTCAGGGGTGTCAAACCTGGCAGGTCTCGAGCAGGGTCCCTCCCCCACTTCCTCCATCTCCCCACTTTTTTTAGAGGAGCCTCAGCAGTAAACCTTGCCCCCTAAATCAAGAAAGGCATATTGCTTTGAGAGCCTGTGGAGTCTGTTCTGTTAAAAAAAAAAAAAATAATAATAATAATTCCTGAGGTAGTACCGGCCTGCAGGGTTGCTCCCCCGTCAATTTACTGCATTTTTCTACTAACAGACACTTTAAATTTCAGCTAGGTCGCGTATGGAGCAATTGTGTACTTCTCAGGGGGAGAGGTACACAATTTAGTTGCAGCTGGCCTGAACTCTGCAGTTTGGTGCGGTTGTGGAGCTCTGTCGGCAGCGGCTGCAGGCATCCAGAGCTCCCTGGCCTTGGTGCTTTGCGAGTCGGCTGGAGGCAGTGAGGCAGCCCGGTCTTCTCTCACTACCTCCTGAAGGATTGCCTGAACCGCCGACGGTAGGGGTAAAAGGATTCCGTCTCAGCTGATTTTTCTATCAGCTGTTGCTAGCTTGCATGCTTCCCAGCCGCTATAGGCCCTGTAGAGGTTATTTTTGGCGGGATCTTCACCATTTTAACAAGTCCCCCTCCATTTTGTCGGCAACCTCAGGAGACCTTTCCCCTGTATTGCAAACACAGGGGTAGGGAGTCCCTGGGGGACCCCCAGGGGGGTTTTCCCATGATTTTAAATGTTTTCTTTGGGCAGAGCCTGTTTTCAGGCAGTTGGGGGGTCCTACGTGCGCCAGGGAGGGGTTTCGGGGGGGAATCCCTCCACACCCCATGTGGCTTTGCCTCCCTCTTTTCATTTGATGTCCCCTCTTCCTCCTCCCTCATCCGAGTGCTGGGGGGGGGGCTTGGATTGTGGATTGGTGGTCGGAGGAGCGTGTTGGTGTGGATAAGGACCTTGACTTGTTGGAGGACTTCCAGGATCCTCTAGAGGGGACAGCCGCTGGCAGCGGGGCAGCGGGTTTCCTGCCTTCCAGTGCAGAAGTGTTCGTGGTGCGCCTTTTTTTCGGAGGGATGAGCTTTTAAACCTGATTTAGCCGGTCTCCTCGGTGTTGCGTTTTTGAAGATAACGCCACTGGAGACCCCACATATGGGGGACCCTCTGCTTCAGGGGGTCTGTCCTGTTTCCTGCTCTTTTTCTATGCATCAGGATTTTCAGGATATCGTACTGGTGCAGAGGAAGGCTCCTCGGAACAGAGGCAGTTGCGCAATCTGGATGTCGGTTCCTTTGCTCTTATGTTCATCGGACCCAGGAGTTCCAGAAGTCGGATCATCTTTTTATTGTCCTAGCTGGTCCTCGTAAGAGGAACGGCACTTCCAGGGCTACTATTGCGCTTTGGATCAAGGAGACTATTGCTTCAGAGTATCTTCTTTAGAAAAAGCATGTTCGGAATTTCTCAAGGCTCATTCCAGTTGGGGTCAGGCAGCTTCTTAGGCTGAGTCTTCACAGGTGCCTCCAGTGGATATCTGTAAGGCTGCGATTTGGTCTTCTCTGCATCCCTTTGTGCGTCACTACCATGTGGACGTTCAGGCATGTCAGGGCGCGGTGTTTGAGCATGTTCTGGTGGCGGCCCTCCGGGGGGTCCCACCCATGATGGGTACTGCTTTGGTACGTCCCATCAGTGAAGGCTATACTGGTCTGGAGAGGTGATAAAGAAGGAGAAATTATCCCAGGACAAGCAGGCAGCATATTCTCGACATGTGGGTGATGTCATCCACGGAGTCCCGACGCGGACAGCTTTTCAAGCGGTCCCAGGGTCTTCAGGTGTTCCCATACCTCGACGATTGGCTTATCAAAGCACCATCGCGGAGGGGGGTTATCTCAGCGACCCAACGGACTATTATCTTCCTTCAGCGCCTGGGTTTAGAGGTCAACTTTCCCAAGTCCCAGTTGTGCCCCTCTCAATCTCTGCAGTTCATTGGGGTGGTGCTGGACATGGTTCGCCTTTGCTCGTTCCTGCCTCAGCAGGCCGCCCTCATCCACCTCTGCCGGCAGGTCTCCCTTCAGTCCACGGTTTCCGCCAAGCAGATGATGATCCTGTTGGGACACATGGCCTCCACTGTTCATGTGACTCCTTTTGCCATACTTCACCTCCATATACCTCAGTGGACTCTGGCGTCCCGGGATCCCGCCTCAATGCATTGCGATGATTCCCTCCTTGAGGCGTTCGCTCCGTTGGACGCTCTCTTCCAATCTTTCGAGAGGTTTTCTCTTTCTTGCGCCCCCGCCGCGGAAGGTCCTGACGACGGACTCCACGTATGCCTGGGGGGTTCACCTCGATGGCCTCCGCACCTAGGGTCTTTGGTCGAACGCCAACCGTTGCTGTCACATCAATCTGCTGGAACTTCGGGCCATTTACAATGCCCTAGTCGCCTTTTGGCATTTGCTTCGCGATCAGGTGGTCCTGGTGCGCACAGACAACCAGGTGGCGATGTATTATGTAAACAAACAAGGGGGTACGGGTTCCCTGTGTCTTTGGCGTGAGGCTCTTTGACTTTGGGAGTGGGCGATCCGTCACAACATCTTCCTTCGAGCAGTATACATCCAGGGAGAGCACAACTGCCTTGCGGGACAGGCTGAATTGTCTTCTCCATGAATGGTCGCTTCATGCCTCGATTCTGTGTCAGGTGTTTGCTCGCTGGGGGACGCCGCAAGTAGATTTATTCGCCTCGCCCCTCAATTCAAGGTTTCAAGGTTTATTAATTATTTGATGAATTGCTATATCTTTATACAAAGCGATGTACATAGTAAAAAAATACAATTAAGTTAAAACACATACAGTATATATAAACAATAGAAATCCAACATGACCAACAGCAATTGGGAGGGAAGGGGGGTTAAAGTTACATCTATTATATTGGGAAATACATTTAAAGGAAAAAACATTAGGGAATAAGGGAATTTTAAAAGCAAAATTAAAAATAAAATAAATTTTAAATATTAAAAGCCCGTTTAAAAAGAAATGTTTTTAGAGATTTCTTAAAAGATAAAATGTCTTTTTCAATTTTTATGTATTGGGGCAATGAATTCCACCATTGGGGGCCAACTACAGAGAACATATCTAATCGTCGAGTGCCTATTATTTTTAAAGAGGGAACAACTAATAAGTTTTGGGAAGATGATCTGAGTGTGCGTGTGGAACTATAAGGAATTAACATTTTAGAAATGCATTGGGGTTGATTGAATATCAGATTTTTAAATATGAGTAACAAGACCTTAAATTCTATGCGCTGGCAAATAGGGAGCCAATGTGATTCGATGAAGAGAGGAGTTACATGATCCAATTTTTTGGCGTCATGAATTAATTTAATAGCAGTATTTTGAACAATTTGAAGTTGTCGTTTTTTCTCTTTGAGTAATATTAAGTAACAATTTGCCTCTTCTGCTCCAGCATTTACTCCCCGGACTGTCTCGAGGCGGATGCTTTCCTTCTGGATTGGACGGGCCGGTTCCTCTATGCGTTTCCTCTGATTCTGAGGACCCTTGTGCAGCTCAAGTCGGCTCATGCCGACATGATTCTGATAGCCCCTCGTTGGTCCCGGCAGCCATGGTTCTCCCTTCTCCTTCAGCTCAGTGTCCGGGAGCCACTGCTTTTGCCTGTGTTTCCTTCTCTGCTGTCTCAGGGTCGGGGTTCGCTGCTGCATCCCAATCTGCAGTCTCTATACTTAACGGCTTGGTTCTTGTGCAGCTCCCTCCTTCTGTTTTTCTCAGTCAGTCTGGGATGTTGTTAAGGCTTCTCGCAAACACTCTACTCGACAATGCTACTCCCAGAAGTGGTCTAGGTTTGCTGCCTGGTGTGCTTCGCATGCCCTGGAGCCGATGTCTGCCGCCTTGCCCTCTGTGCTGGATTATTTGCTCCACTTGTCTCAGTCTGATCTCAAGTTGACTTTTATTTGAGTCCATCTTAGTGCGATTGCTGCCTTTCATCAACCAATTGATGGGAAATCGCTCTCCGTCCATCCAGTGGTTTTTCGATTTATGAAGGGCCTTTTTAATATTCGTCCTCCTCTCAAACCTCCTCCGGTGGTTTGGGATCTTAATGTGGTTCTGGCTCAATTAATGGTTTGAGCCCCTGGATAAGGTTCACCTGAAATTCCTCACTTGGAAGGTGGTATTTCTTGTTGCTCTCGCGTCTGCTCGCAGAGTGAGTGAGCTGCAAGCTCTGGTTGCAGATCCGCCTTTTACTGTTTTTCATCATGACAAGGTGGTCCTTCGTACCCATCCGAAGTTTTTGCCCAAGGTGGTTTCGGATTTTCACCTCAACCAGTCCATTGTTCTTCTGCTGTTTTTTTCCAAAGCTCCATTCTCATCTTGGTGAAGTGGCGCTTCTCACACTCTTGACTGTAAGAGGGTGTTGGTCTTCTACCTGCAATGCACCCAGTCTCATCGGATGGCTCCTCAACTTTTCCTCTCTTTTGATCCTAATTGGTTGGGCCGTCCTGTTTCCAAGCACACCTTATCCAACTGGGTGGCTGCTTGTATTTCTTTCTGCTACGCTCAGGCTGGTCTCCCGCTGCAGGGTCGGGTCACGGGGCACAAGGTTGGAGCGATAGCAGCGTCTGTTGCTTTCCTCAGGTCTACGCCTATTGAAGAGATCTACAAGGCCGCCACTTGGTCCTCGGTTCATACATTCACCTCATTACTGTCTGGATGCCTTTTCCAGACGCGACGGCTGGTTTGGCCAGTCGGGTTTGCGTAATCTGTTCTCCTAAATTGCCACCTCTCCCACCGTCCCTTCCTAGTTAGCTTAGAGGTCACCCACATGTCGAATATGCTGCCTGCTTGTCCTGGGATAAAGCACAGTTACTTACCGTAACAGGTGTTATCCAGGGACAACAGGCAGATATTCTCGCAACCCTCTCACCTCCCCGGGTTGGCTTCTTTGCTGGCTATCTGAACTGAAGATCACATTGAGGAGACGCGCCCTCTAGCTGAGCGGGAAGGCATGCACATGCGCGGTGCAGTGCTAGCAAACTTGAGATCTTCAATCAAGTTTGCTTGAAAAACTGTCCGCGTTGGGGCTCCGTGGATGACGTCACCCACATGTTAAGAATATCTGCCTGCTGTCCCTGGATAACACCTTGTACGGTAAGTAACTGTGCTTTAGGTTTTTACATGCTAATTTTATAGCACCTCCACCCTTTCTGTCCTTGTGGTTTTTTACATGAAGATTTTGCTTTTTCTGCAGGTTCTAGTATTTTTCTAGGGCTGAGGAGATCAAAGAACAGAGACTATGACTCAGCTGGCATAGCTGGTGAGCTATGGGGACATTTTACTGCAGGGGCTTGTTCTATGCACTTTCCAACAGCATTCCTATGTTTAGTTTGTTATGCCTGTTCGGCGTGGTACTGTTAAATATTAGCACTTCTTAGTTCTGCTTGGCTATTTAGCAGACTGGTTTCCTAGAGGGGATACAGCTATTTAGTACTACTGTACAACCAAAGTTTGGTCTCAGTCTCCACCTCCTGGTCAAAGTGAGCTATTGCCCATCAGTGAAGGCTACACCAGTCTGGAGAGCCTAAAAGAGATAGTTAACAGGTAACCTAATTTTTCCATACTGTTCTCTGGTCAATGGCATCCTAACGATAAAATGGCAAAATGTGCTATTGCAGATAGAATTGGTGCCACATCGGTCACTTCCTTATGACAAACGGCTCTAAGCTTTCATGTACTGAATGGTGCTAGAAATGCAGAGATGCTGTCTAAAATTCTACATCTGTGACAGGTGGAAAAGGAACGTGACAAAGAAGTAAGTGATGATGAAGCAGAAGAGGAAAAGGAAGAAAAAGAGGAAGAGAAAACAGAAGAGAAACCAGAGATAGAAGATGTTGGTTCTGATGAGGAAGAGGATGAAAAGAAAGATGGTGATAAAAAGAAGAAGAAAAAAATCAAGGAGAAATACATTGACCAGGAAGAACTAAATAAAACAAAACCTATTTGGACCAGAAACCCAGATGACATTACTAATGAAGAATATGGAGAATTCTACAAAAGCCTAACTAATGACTGGGAGGATCATTTAGCAGTGAAAGTAAGTGAGCAGTACTAAATAATGATCATGTCTAACTGGCAGGCTTGGTAATCTAAAGATGTTTATAGAATGTCCCACTGAAGGGTGTTGGTTTTATTTAGCAAATCTGATCCTTTTCAGGGAGGACCAGTGATGCATGTTGGCTTACACTTATTATTAACCAGAAATAGTCTTAGCTGCAAGTGCCATTAAAACATCCAAACAGTGGAAATGTCATGTTTGGATCATATGAGCTAAGTATTAAATTTAGACTGGCCAGCATATAAAGAAGCTCAACAAGCTAATGGGACCAATGGGAACAAGAAGTTTAACATGAGGGGGAAATATCAAATATATGAATGCAGTTTAAAACATAAAGCATGTTCTCAAAACCAGTGTAGTGCAGCCTTAAGACTTGTCCATCTGACATCACCTTCTTTTCTATTAGCATTTTTCTGTAGAAGGCCAGCTGGAATTTCGTGCCCTGCTCTTCGCCCCACGACGTGCACCTTTTGATTTGTTTGAGAACAGAAAGAAAAAGAATAATATTAAGCTGTATGTGCGTAGAGTATTTATTATGGACAACTGTGAGGAACTTATACCAGAGTATTTGAGTGAGTAAGGTTTTGTTTTATTAACTACAGTAAATTGTTCCTTTTTATTTAAATGAAGTAAAGGATCTAAAATACCATTTTTGTTACAGACTTTATTAGAGGTGTTGTGGATTCTGAAGACTTGCCTCTTAATATTTCCCGTGAAATGCTGCAGCAAAGCAAAATCTTAAAGGTTATCAGGAAGAACTTGGTCAAGAAGTGCTTAGAACTCTTCACCGAATTAGCAGAAGATAAAGAAAACTACAAAAAGTTCTATGAACAGTTCTCTAAAAATATTAAGGTTAGTTCATTGAACAATCTAGTAAGACCAAAATGGCCTATCCACTCTGCCTTGTAATGGGCAGCATTATAACTGGTACTGCAGTTCATGCCTTTCTCACTACAGCCTTGAGTAAGGTTGAGCTGAGGTATATAATACACCTTCCGTGTTTTGTTTTGTGTTTAGCTTGGGATCCATGAAGATTCTCAGAACAGGAAGAAACTTTCTGAGTTGTTAAGATATTATACTTCCGCATCTGGTGAAGAAATGGTATCATTGAAAGACTACTGCACACGCATGAAGGAAAACCAGAAACACATTTATTATATCACCGGTAAGTTTAAATACAGTCTACACTTAGAAACTTGTAGATGTGTATCTATGGAGTGCTTACTCTGCGTTATGTATATTATGCATAAAAATCCTAGTGAAGGCCAAGAGCAGACATAACCCTGCAAGCATATACATCTGCCTTGCATAGGCTGACATCTGGGAAAGATTAGTGGGAATCTGAGTGTTGAGATGAGCACGGATTGAATTTTTTAGATTGAAAGAAGCTGAACTTTACACAGGTTTTTACCAGCTTTGCTGAACACTGCAGACACCCAACTGGCACTCAACCAACCAGCAAAGTCTTCTGGACTTCTCGGACATGTCCAAAGTGGTGTTCCTGACTGAACAACCCCCCTCCCTCCAGTCCCAAAGGCAGCAGCCGCAACCATAAGAACATAAGCAATGCCTCTGCTGGCTCAAACCTAAGGTCCATCATGCCCAGCAGTCCGCTCACGCGGTGGCCCAACAGGTCCAGGACCTGTGCAGTAATCCTCTATCTATACCCCTCTATCTCCTTTTCCAGCAGGAAATTGTCCAATTCTTTCTTAAACCCCAGTACCATTCTCTACCCTATTACGTCCTCTGGAAGCGCATTCCAGGTGTCCACCACACGTTGGGTAAAGAAGAACTTCTGGCATTTGTTTTGAATCTGTCCTCTTTCAACTTTTCCGAATGCCCTCTTGTTCTTTTATTCTTAGAAAGTTTGAAGAATCTGTCCCTCTCTACTCTCTCTATGCCCTTCATGATCTTGTAAGTCTCTATCATATCCCCTCTAAGTCTCCTCTACTCCAGGGAAAAGAGTCCCAGTTTCTCCAATCTCTCAGCATATGAAAGGTTTTCCATACCTTTTATCAGACGTGTCGCTCTCCTCTGAACCCTCTCGAGTAACGCCATATCCTTCCTAAGGTACGGTGACCAATATTGGACACAGTACTCCAGATGCGGGCGCACCATCGCCCGATACATGTTACTCCCCTCGGTGGACCCTGGCTACTCTGGTCACAGGCGACGGATCCAATTTCACGACACATATCTGTGACATCGTCTCCAGCAGTCTCTGCTTTGGTGGTTGAACTCCTCCAATCTTTCCAGAGGTCGTCTTTTCCATCTGCCTCCTCATCACATGATCATCACCACGGATGCTTCCCCGTATGCCTAGGGAGCACACATGGTCCATCTCTGCACTCGGGGTCTTTGGACGGTCCAGGAGCGTCGGCATCACATCAATTTCCTGTAACTCTGGGTGATATTTTATGCTCTCAAAGCGTTTCAGCATCTTCTCTGTCCCCAGGTTCTTCTTCTGTGCACAGACAATCAGGTGGCCATGTACTACATCAACAAGCAAGGAGGGACGGGTTCTCTTCTGTTGTCAGGAGGCTCAGAAGATTTGGTCTTGGGCGACAGTTCGCAATCTGTTCCTCAAGGCTGTCTATATTCAAGGCGAGCAGAATTCATTAGCGGACAACCTCAGCAGAATTCTTCAGCCTCACAAATGGACCCTCGATCCTGCCATTCTCCAGTCCATCTTTGCTCAGTGGGGCACTCCTCAGGTGGACCTCTTTGCGGCTCCTCACAACCATCAACTGCCCCAATTTTGTTCCAGACTCTACTCCCCTCATCGTCTGGCAGCAGATGCGGAAAACCTCTCACTGCTCATCCTTTGGTTTCCAGATTTATGCGAGGCCTTTTCAATGTGAAACCACCTCTTAAATCTCCTGTTATCTGGGACCTTAATGTGGTCCTCTCTTCTCTTATGAAGCCTCCATTTGAACCATTGGCCACAGCTCATCTCAGATTTCTCACTTGGAAAGTGGTCTTCCTTATAGCTCTCACCTCTGCCAGGAGGGTCAGTGAGTTACATGCACTAGTGGCTGACCCACCTTTCACTGTTTTTCACCATGACAAGGTGGTTCTTCGTACTCCTAAGTTCCTGCCTAAAGTGGTCTCTGACTTTCACCTTAATCAGTCCATTATTTTGCCTGTATTCTTCCCTAAACCTCATTCTCATCCTGGAGAACAAGCTTTACATACTTTGGACTGTAAGCGTGCTTTGGCTTACTATCGAGAGCGCACAAAACCTCACAGATCGTCTCCTCAGCTTTTTCTCTCGTTGGATCCTAATAAGCTGGGTCGTCCTGTTTCTAAACGAACGATTCCAACTGGCTTGTGGCCTGCATTTCGTTCTGTTACGCTCAGGCCGGACTTGCACTGGAAGGTTCTGTCACGTCCCATAAGGTTAGAGCTATGGCAGCATCTGTAGCTTTCCTCAGATTTACGCCTATTGAGGAAAATTGCAAGGCTGCTACTTGGTCCTCAGTCCATACCTTCACTTCTCATTACTGTCTGGATGCATTCTCCAGACGGGATGGACATTTCAGCCAATCTGTTTTACAAAATTGATTTTCCTAATGGCCATCCCTTTTTTTTTTTTTTTTTTGTTAGCTTGGAGGTCACCCATCAGTTAAGAATATACTGCCTGCTTGTCCTGGGATAAAGCACAGTTACTTACCGTAACAGGTGTTATCCAGGGACAGCAGGCAGATATTCTTATGACCCTCCCACCTCCCCGGGTTGGCTTCTTAGCTGGCTTATCTTAACTGGGGACCGCGCGCCTCCTTCGGGTGGGAAGGCACTCGCGCATGTGCGGTGTGGACAGACTAGAACTTTCTAAGTTCTTAGAGTGCAATCACTCTACAATTGTCCGTACCGGGGCTCCGTCGGTGCCGTCACCCATCAGTTAAGAATATCTGCCTGCTGTCCCTGGATAACACCTGTTACGGTAAGTAACTGTGCTTTTCTCAATGTTGAACTTCATCTGCCATCTTGTCGCCCATTCCCCTAGTTTGTTCAAGTCCCTTTGCAATTCTTCGCAGTCCTCTTTAGTCCAAGCTCCACTAAATAGTTTGGTGTCGTCCACAAATTTTATTATCCCAGTACAAGCAGGCAGGTATTCTCACAGATGGGTGACGTCATCGACGGAGCACAAATACGGACGCCTCACAAGCAGACTTGCTTGAAGAAACTCGAAGTTTCGAGTCGCTCGCATGCGCGAGTGCCTTCCCACCCAGCGCTGGCCGCGTCTTAGTTTTCCGCAGAGCCGAGAAGTCCGTCTTTGACTCTGTTAACTTCGTTACTTGTGCCTTCTCTGAACCGCGGTTTGTAACTTTTTTTTCCTCAAGAATCGCTGTTCTTCTTATTTTATTTTCAGTTTAAAAAAAAAAAAAAAAAATTTTTTTTCCTCTTCCGTCCGTTTTCCAGGACAGGCCGCTCAGCCGCAGCCCAAGGGCTTCGATCTTGCGGCGGCTATTTTCACTTCTATGTCCTGGCCTGTCACGGGCTTCAAAAAGTGTAGCAAGTGCCAGCGGGCTTCAAAAAGTGTAGCAAGTGCCAGCGAGCGATCTCTCTTACGGACCCACACTGTCGCTGCCTCAAGTGCCTTGGGCCGAAACATCATCCTATGTCGTGCCTGCGCTGTGCTATGCTGCAGGCTCGAGCTTTCATTCGTTGTCGTTTTTTGGTGGACAAGCTCTTCGAGATGGAATCTTCTACTGATCCCTCTACTTCAAAGGCGACCTCGGCCTCGACTCCTACCGAGGTTACTCCTGTTTCTACTGCTTCCACCTCGAGCCTCATCAGACCTTCGTCGTTTGCAGCGGCTCTTTCTTCGACATCTGCTGTATCTTCCCCTGTTTCTTTAGGTCAGATAGCTCAGCAATCGGTTCCAGCGGTAGTGATTAAAGTTCCTAAGACTTCCAAGTTGAAGCACACTCACACTACCTCGAAGGAACCTCCAGCCAAGGCAGGTGGACCGGTTTCAGACGCGGATCCATCCTTGCCGGCTTCTTTCCAGACCATGTTGGAGAAGCAATTCATTCAGTTCCTTACTACCGTATTTTCACGCAAATAACGCGCACCCGTGTATAACGCGCACACGGGTATAGCGCGCAGAAACCACAATATTATGTATAAAAACTTTTGTATACTGCGCTCACGGGTATAACGCGCATGCTGCCCGACTCTCCTTTCGCCCGCCCCGACTCTCCTGTCGCCCGCCCCGACTCTCCTGTCGCCCGCCCCGACTCTCCTTTCGCCCTCCCCGACTCTCCGTGCGCTGTCCCGACTCTCCGTTTACCCGCCCTGCCCTGCCACCCCCCCGGCAGGACCACTCGCACCCCCACCCCGAAGGACCGCCGACTCCCCGACAATATCGGGCCATAAGGGAGCCCAAACCCTCCTGGCCACGGCGACCCCCTACCCCCACCCCGCCCGACGCCCGCCCCCCCCCCCCCAGCAGGACCGCTCGCACCCCCACCCCGAACGACCGCTCGCACGCGCTCCCACCCGCACCCGCGATTGGAGCAAGAGGGAGCCCAAGCCCTCTTGCCCGGCCGACTCCCCGACAATATCGGGCCAGGAGGGAGCCCAAACCCTCCTGGCCACGGCGACCCCCTACCCCCACCCCGCACTACATTACGGGCAGGAGGGATCCCAGGCCCTCCTGCCCTCGACGCAAACCCCCCTCCCTCCCTCCAACGACCACCCCCCCAAGAACCTCCGACCGCCCCCCCAGCCGACCCGCGACCCCCCTGGCCGACCCCCACGACACCCCCACCCCCCTTCCCCGTACCTTTGCTAGTTGGCCGGACAGACGGGAGCCAAACCCGCCTGTCCGGCAGGCAGCCAACGACGGAATGAGGCCGGATTGGCCCATCCGTCCCAAAGCTCCGCCTACTGGTGGGGCCTAAGGCGCGTGGGCCAATCAGAATAGGCCCTGGAGCCTTAGGTCCCACCTGGGGGCGCGGCCTGAGGCACATGGTCGGGTTGGGCCCATGTGCCTCAGGCCACGCCCCCAGGTGGGACCTAAGGCTCCAGGGCCTATTCTGATTGGCCCACGCGCCTTAGGCCCCACCAGTAGGCGGAGCTTTGGGACGGATGGGCCAATCCGGCCTCATTCCGTCGTTGGCTGCCTGCCGGACAGGCGGGTTTGGCTCCCGTCTGTCCGGCCAACTAGCAAAGGTACGGGGAAGGGGGGTGGGGGGGTCGTGGGGGTCGGCCAGGGGGGTCGCGGGTCGGCTGGGGGGGCGGTCGGAGGTTCTTGGGGGGGGCGGTCGTTGGAGGGAGGGAGGGGGGTTTGCGTCGAGGGCAGGAGGGCCTGGGATCCCTCCTGCCCGTAATGTAGTGCGGGGTGGGGTAGGGGGTCGCCGTGGCCAGGAGGGTTTGGGCTCCCTCCTGGCCCGATATTGTCGGGGAGTCGGCCGGGCAAGAGGGCTTGGGCTCCCTCTTGCTCCAATCGCGGGTGCGGGTGGGAGCGCGTGCGAGCGGTCGTTCGGGGTGGGGGTGCGAGCGGTCCTGCTGGGGGGGGGGGGGTGAATCGGGCGTCGGGCGGGGTGGGAACTATGTAGAAAAACTTTTGTATACCGCGCGCGTTATATGCGTGAAAATACGGTAATATGGGACCGAAGCTTCTTCCTCTCATCCATCCTGGGCATTCAGCAGTCTCCCGCGAGGTCAAGCCGCTTCCAATGCCTCAGGTTAACCTTACACACTCTTTGCAGGAAGCAGAGTCTTTGCGAGTGTCTGGTCTGGCATCAGTGCACGTACAGCAAGAAGCAGATTCTTTGCAAGTGCCTCGGAAGGAATCCTCACACATCTATACAAGAAGCAGAGTCTTTGGGAGTACATCGAGGTTCCTCCACTAAGCCTCTAGAGCTTCGATCTACAGCCTCCAGTCCCATACATTCATTGATGCCATCGGCTGCTTCCATCTCCAAGGCGAAGTCTCCTCGATCTTTGAGATCTGCTTCCAGGCACAGTTCTCATCGACGATCGAGGCCTTCTTCGAGGCATCCTTCCAGGCATAGTTCTTCTTCTAAAGAAAGACCTTCTTCCACTAAACCTCGATCTACTCCAACCTCGACTAGACCACCGACTCCTCGTTCGAGGTCTCCAATGCCGGACCTCGAGGATGTCCTGGTTTCGATTGCCTTGTCCAAGTCACCATATTCCTTTGATGCCTTTTTTCCTGCCGAACTTTCATCTTCGAGCCAGGCTGCCTCGACGTCCTCGAGGCAAAGCATTAGCAGATCAGCTATCTTTTTCATCTTTTCTTCATCAGATGGCTGTGGACTTGGATCTTCAATTAGATACTGGCTCCAAATACTCTAAGGAGTATCTAGAAGTCATGCATCTTCCTCAACCTCCAGCAGAGTCTCTTAAGCTTCCACTTCATAAGCTTTTGATCAGACTTTTGGTTGATGCATGGAAACACCTTTTTCCATATCAGCTGTTCCAGGAAAATTGGACTCTAGGTATAAAACTGTGCATTGCAAAGGGTTTGACAACTCAGTTATCTCATCAATCCCTGCTTGTCGAGTCCTCCTTAAAGAGGTCCCATCCTTCCAAGGTTTATGCCACCGTTTCTCCTGGAAGGGAAGGGAAAACTATGGACAAATTTGGACGTCGCCTCTATCAAAATGCCATGATGTCCTAAAGTCCTAAATTATAATTTTCAATTCATTACTTATTTTGAATTCCTTATTTCTCTATTGCCAAAGTTTTTGACTTGTCTGGATACTCAAAAGCATTTTGAATTTCAAGAAGTCCTGGCTTCTTTATCCCAACTCAGATTACATCTCCTGCAGTCATCTTACGATGCCTTCGAGTTGTCTGCCTGGGCAGCTGCTTGTTCTGTGGCTATGCGTCGTCTTGCTTGGCTTCGTACCATTGACATGGACCCTAATCTCAAGACCGCTTGGCTAATATCCCTTGTGACGGCAATGACCTCTTCAATGAATCCATTGAGGTAGCCACCAAGAAATTATTTGACTATGAGAAATCCTTTGTTTCTATTGTCAGAACCAAGCCGAAGCCAGCTCCTGCAAAACCTGCATGCCCTGCTCCTATCTGTCAGCGGTGTTTTACTCCGAGGACGGCTCTTTATATCGCCCTCTAAAGAAACAGCAGCCTCAAAGACAACAGAAACCTCAACCTTCTGCTGCACCTAAGGCTACTCAGCCTTTTCGACTGTTTAAAACAGAGCATAACCTCCACCATTCTGACTCTTGTCTCATTTTCCCCCTATAGGAGGTTGTCTCTGTCATTTCTACCACCGATGGACGATAAACACATCCTACCTCTGGGTACTTTCCATCATCAGGGAAGGATACTCTTTTCATTTCTCTCAGATTCCACCAGAGCTTCCTCCAAGAGAGTATCCCTTCCAATCCATCCCAGACCGCCCTTCTTCTTCAGGAAGCTCAAGCTCTGCTTCGTCTCCATGCCATCGAACCATTTCCCTTGAAACAGCAGAACAGGGAGTTTTACTCCTGTTACTTCCTTGTTCCGAAGAAGATGGGCGATCTGCGACCCATTCTGGATCTCAGGGCTCTCAACAAATTTCTAATCAAAAAAGTTTTGCATGTTGTCCTGACATCCCTTTATCCCCTTCTCGAGTGGAACGACAGCTTATGCTCTCTGGATCTCAAGGAGGCCTACACTCATATTCCCATTCATCCGGCCTCCCGTCAATATCTCAAGATTTTGGGTGGCGAATCTGCATTATCAATACAGAGTGCTGCCCTTCGGCCTGGCTTCATCTCCCAGAGTTTTCACCAAGTGCCTGGTAGTGATAGCATCAGCTCTAAGGAACCATGGTCTTCAGGTATTTCCTTACCTCGACCACTGGCTCATCAAAGATTCAACATCTCAGGGGGTTATTGTAGCGACCCAACGGACTACCTGGTTCCTACAAAGTTTTTGGGATTTAAAATCAACTTTCCCAAATCCCAACTTCAGCCCTCCAAGAATCTACAATTCATTGGTGCTGTTCTGGACACTGTCCAACTCAGATCATTCCTTCCACAACAACGTCTGGAAGCTCTTCTTCAACTCTGTCATAGTGTCTTCCTGATCTTCCATCTCAGCAAGACACATGATGGTACTCCTGGGTCACATGGCCTCCACAGTACATGTGACTCCTTTTGCCAGACTTCACCTCGGAATTCCTCAGTGGACCCTGGCATCTCAATGAACGCAAGTTTGCGACCCTCCTTCTCAACACATCTCAGTCACTCCTTCATTGAAGAAGTCTCTCCATTGGTGGATGCTCTCTTCCAATCTTTCCAGAGGTTTGCTTTTTCAAACGCCCTCCCCATCAGAAAGTCCTCACGACAGACTCTTCGACCTACGCTTGGGGCACTCATCTCGATGGTCTCCGTACTCAAGGCCTATGGACTAGTACGGATCGTCGGTGTCATATCAATCTATTGGAACTCAGAGCGATCCTCAAGGTTCTCAACGCTTTCCAACATCTTCTTCACGACCAGGTAGACTTCATTCAGACGGACAACCAAGTCGCCATGTATTATATCAACAAACAGTGAGGGACCGGATCTGCCTCCTTTTGTCAAGAAGCTCTGAAGGTTTGGGACTGGGCAATTTGCCACAACACCTTCCTCAAAGCTGTCTATATCCAAGGGGCGAACAATTGCTTGGCGGACAACTTGAGGAGTGCAACATCACGAATGAATATTCCATTCCTCGCCTCTGCATCACATTTTTTCACAGTGGGGAACACCTCAGATAGACCTCTTTGCAGCTCCCCACAACTACAAACTGCCTCATTTCTGCCCCAGGATATACTCTCCTCATCGCCTCTAGGGAGATGCTTTTCTTCTGGAATGGACGAATCGCTTCCTCTATGCATTCCCTCTCATTCTCAAGACTCTAGTCAAGTTAAAGAACGATCATGCCACCATGATTCTGATTGCTCTTCAGTGTCCGAGACAACCTTGGTACTCCCTTCTACTTCAACTCAGCAGCAGGGAGCCCTACCTTCTACCAGTTTTTCCATCTCTGCATACACAGAGTCAGGGATCTCTGCTTCATCCCAACCTGCAGTTTCTACACCTGACAGCTTGGTACCTCTCAACATGACTCCTCTGCAGTTTTCTCAACCTGTCAGAGACATTTTAGAGGCTTCTAGGAAATCTACCACTAAACAATGCTATCACCAAAATAGACAACATTTTCTACGTGGTGTTTTTCTCATGATAAGGATCTCCAACATTCCTCCTTATCTTCTGTTTTGGAATACCTTTTGCAGGGGGCGTGGCTTAACGCGAACACGAATGGACGTGTGATCGCGAAGCTCCTCTTCATCTAGGCAACGGAAAATAAAAATATTATTCCCTTCTTGATGATTTCATCAAAAAATAATTATTAATGACGCTGAACTTATGAAAGATCGATATTACCCTCTTACGCCGAAGTTGATGTGAAGCCAGAGAGAATAGGAGCTGAAAAGTCAGAGCGCCGTTTTTCCTCAGTGCTGGAACGAAGCGGTGTTGAGGCTTGAGTCACTGATTCGTGAAAGTTATAAGTTTAAAGGAACTTAGAGATCACTGAAAAATGGAATAAAAGTACTGCTGAGATTCGGATAAAGTCTGAGGGAAGAAAGTCAAGAGAAAAGGTCTGTTTCTCTTTTGCCGGTTTTTTCATGACAGGATGCTGACTGTTGCTAGAGCGACGAGGCATAGATAAAAAAAACTCACAGCGTGAATGACACCAGCCTGATATTATAATCTTGCCAAACCTAAGTAAGGTACTGAGAAAAGAAGAACTAGGAAAAATTAAGAGCGCTGTTATTTCTCTGTGCTGAAAATTAGAACTGACTAACAGAAAAAAAAGTTAAAGAAAGACCGATCTCGTTGTGAGGCCGCTGTCAGTTGATTTCTAGAACTGTGGCGGTTTGATGCAGCCCTCTCCTGCCGGCGCTGAGTCGGAGCCCAACGGGCGGAGAGTCAAGGAGATCAGTTAATCCTTTGCCGATTTCTTTTTGTGATAGAAAGTCATTGGAAAGACTGAAGGCAGACTATTGAACATTAAATTAGCCAACAACAGAAAAGAAAGAAAAAAAAAAGTTTCTCCCTTCAGACTGATTTTGGTAGAGGGCTGGTGCCTGTCAAAGATAAAAATATGGCAGTTTGATGTAGCCCTCCCCCGCCGGTGTTAAAGCAAAGCCCTGAAGATAAAAAAACTAATTGTTTTCTTCTGTGCTGAATGACATCAAAAACAACTGATGAGAAATAAAACCGGCGAAAACTGTGGCAACTGATACTACCCTCCACCTGACGAAATTAAAATAAAGCTCTGAAGGAATAAATGCCAAAAAGAAAATCTATTATTTCCTCACTGGCAAAACAGAGAGAGAAAAATTAAGAGCGCCTTTTTTCTCAATTTAAACTAATTTTGGTGAGAGGACAGTGCCTGTCAGTCTGAAATTAATGGCAGTTTGAAATAGCCCTCCTCTGCCGTTTTTGAAGAGAAATCCTGAGGGTAAGGAGCTGATTTTTCTTTTTGTACTGTGTAAGGAAAAAGAAAAAAAAAGAAAACTGGTGAAAATAGAGCCAATTGAAACTACCTTCCAACGAAATTAGACAGTAACCCTGAAGGAAGGGATCCAAAAAAAAAAAAAAAAGTTTGCTATTTCCTCAACAGCATAACATCGAAGGCGAACTATTGTACATTGTTGTGGACAAAAATCTCATTGAGCATAAAGATTGTGGAAAAGGTAAAATCTGTAAAAATATAAAAATAAATTCAGGAATATGGCAAGTACCAGACAAAATAAAAATGAGGCTGGTTGGGGGGCGTGGCTTAACGCGAACACAGGATGGAGGTGTGATCACGACGCTCCTCTATATCTGGGCAAAATTTTAAAATTATAATTCTCTTATTGCTGATTTAGAGATAAAAAACAAGTTTAAATTAAACTTAAAACTATTGCAGACTAATATTGAGTTCCTCCGATAAAATCGAGATAGATCCTGAGAGAGGAAAACTGAAAGAAAGATTGCCGGTTTTTCTCTCAGCGCTGGATTGACGCGGCAGATAACTGACAGAAAAGAAATCTATCAAATAGAAACAATCGGATAACAACGCTGTTATTAAAGTAAGATTTGAAAAGAAAGGAGACGGATTATCTCTGTATTAAGGCAACACGGAGGTAAGAAATAGCTGTTAAAACTTGAACTGACTAACAGCTAAAGAGAAACGGATCTCGAAGTGAAATCGCTGTCAGATGAGATGATTTAAAACAGCCCTCTCCTGCCGAAGATAAATTAAAACCTTAAAGGCATTGAATATTACTAGCTTTTAGAGGTATAGATACGGCACGGTAGAGAAGAGAACTGTTTCAAGAAATAAAACTGATTAACGTTTTAAAAAAAAAAAACGATCCCAATGTGAGACAGTTGACAGTTTATTATCTAAACTATGACAGTTTAAGGCAGCCCTTTCTAGTCAGCGCTGAGTTGGAGCCCTGAGATAAAACTGGTCCTTTACCTGAAGCCAGTTTTTTTGTTCGTTTTTCCTCAGCGATGGTTCAACATTGGGACAGATAACAGATAAAAAGTTCTATAAACGCAAATAATTTATATGGCTGCTGATATTAAGGGAAGATTTGGAAAAAGTTAAAAGAAATACGTGATTATATTAATGCTGATTTGAATGCTGAGAGAGTGAAAGAAGGCTTATGAAGATTTAATTTGAAAAAGACATACAGCATTCTCAAGGGATTGAAAAAAGAAAACTGATAGAGAGAGGAATACTGGCATTTTCTCTCAATAATTAAGTGCCAAAGCACTGAAAACAAATAAATATCAGCTTATTAAAATAAAAGAAATTCTGAATTGAATATTGCTTTCCTCTGACAAAGCTGCGATTGGGCTTATGAGAGAGGAGACAGAGAAAAGGATCAACGGAACTTTAAACTTTAAAAAAAAAACCGAAGCAACAGGACATCGAGGCAATTGAGAGACGCTGAGAAAAAACAGAAGACAGTTACTTCAAGTTGGTCAAAATAAGGGAAAATAACTCTATAAAGTGTTGCTCTCCTCAATCGGGGCTGCGATTGGGCTTGTGAGAGGAGAGGAAAAACTACTAAGAATTTTTTTTTTTTTTTTTTTTTTTTTGTCAGCGCTGAAAAATTAAAACTTGTGAAAGAAATTGACTAATCTGAGAGAGATCTAAGGGAAGGAAATGTTGTTGGACTGAATGTTCCCCTCCTTCATTGAGACAGTGAAAGTGAGAAAAGTAAAAGAAAAAAGGAAAGAATTTTCAAACTGACATAGGTAAAAGATAAAAGAAGAAGAAAAAATCAAAAATAACCATCTAGCCAATATTAAAGAGATAAATAAACTAAAAAAGGAATATTCAAGATTGTGACAGATAACTGAGGAAAAGAAAAGGGATTAAAAAGAAAATTTCTACTAA
Organism: Geotrypetes seraphini; assembly: GCF_902459505.1. Classification (NCBI taxonomy): domain Eukaryota; kingdom Metazoa; phylum Chordata; class Amphibia; order Gymnophiona; family Dermophiidae; genus Geotrypetes; species Geotrypetes seraphini. Next base: position 161,253,487 of record NC_047090.1, read on the forward strand.
TTCTTGGAAGAAAAGAGATTAAAAACCTAAGAATATCAAATCTAAACCTAAGAGACTAAATATAAGAAATAAGAATAACCAAGAAAAAGAAAACAACAACATGGCAAGCACCAGACAAAACAAAAATGAGGCTGGTACATCTGCAAAAAGACAGAAACAAGACCAAATAACACCAAGTAAAATACCACTTCCTATCGAAGAATCAGACATATTAAGCAAAGCTGAAGTCATGGAAGAATTAAAACAAATCAAACAAATGCTTAAAGAAACTATAACTAATATGTCTGAAATGAAAGAAGAAATTTTAAATATACATAGACAAATGGAAGTTAACAACAAAAGAACAACTGAACTAGAATCAAAAATGGAAAATATAGAATGTGAATCAAAAAGATGTAAAAACGACAGCCTGGAATTAAATAAATTAAAAGATCAACTGGAGGATTACGAGAATAGAGGAAGAAGAAAGAACATCAAACTCTTTGGAATACAAGAAAATTTAGAGGGAAAAAATACTATCCTTTTCCTTGAAAATTTAATTCCAAAAATTCTACAATTAGACTTGAAACAACCAATTGAAATTGAAAGGGCGCATAGAATCCCAATTAAAAATTTAGAAAATAAAAACAGACCAAGACCAATCATTTTCAAAATGTTGAGATACCAACAAGCACTAGAGATACTAAATGCTGCAAAAAAAGATAAAAACTTAAATTATAAAGGATCAAGATTATGGTTTTTACCAGACTTCGCCAAAAACACAGCAACTAAAAGGAAAAGACTACTAGATATGAGACCTCTACTCAAAGAAAAAGGATTTAAATATGGTCTATACTACCCGGCGAAAATGAGAGTGTCATCTGGAGACAAGTCCTTATATTTTGAGGACCCCGAAAAACTAAAAGAGTTTCTCTCTAAACCAGAACCTATGATATATTAATATAATATATTAAGATGGTTTTGAAAACTCTATGAAAAATTAGAAAATATAACATATCGAAATATTTGAAGAAATGGAGGAAAACAATACAAAGAAAAGACAATAATAATTATATGAAAGAAAGAACAGAATATAGGAAAATTATTAAATAATACACTGCATATATGTTTAAAATAATTATATGTTGAAATCATAATACTAAGGAAATACAAATTAACATATTGTTAAATGGAAAATGATACATTAATAAAATGTTATGGAAAATGATTAAATAAATATAAAAGATCAATATAGATAGATAGAAGGGAAATTTGTTTAAACAATTGAAAATTGATTGCCTGGAATGGGGAGAATGTTAGGATTACAGTTCCAATGTGTATCCTTAAGCAGCCAATGTATTGGGTGGGAAAGGGAGGGATAAGGAGAATATTTATTAGAATAATTAAGGGAGATACATTAGGGTTAAATATGTGTGTCGTGAAGAAAATTTTTTGGATATTAAATATGAAAGAGGAGAGGAAGAAAAAGATAATGAAAAGTATTAAAATATATAATGTCTTTTAAAATATATTCTATTAATGTCAATGGCCTGAATCACGTAATTAAAAGGAAAAAAATATTAACATTTTTAAAAAAACAAAATGCAGATATTTACTGTCTGCAAGAGACCCATCTTAATATGAAGGAATCACAGAAATTATCAGGTGGATGGATAAAAGAATGTTTTTTTGCTCCAGCAGTGGGTAAAAAAGCAGGGGTTGCAATCCTTATAAATAAAAAATGTATGGCCAATATAAAGGTAAAAAATTCAGATCCACATGGAAGATGGATACATATCGATATAGGTATGGGAAATGATACCCTGACGTTATTTAATATATATGCCCCTAATTCGAATCAATCAGAATTTTTCAAAAAGCTACAAAATATGTTATTACCACTGGCTGCCTCTAATTTAGTGGTGGCTGGAGATTTTAATGCTGTAATGGATCCATTATTGGATAAAAAACCAGGTAAAAATATTAAATCTTTAGGTCTAGATAATTTAGTTCGATCATGTGATTTGAAAGATATATGGCGTATTCTTCATTTTAATGATCAGGAGTATTCATTTTGTTCACAGGTTCATAAATCATTTTCAAGAATAGATTATATTTTTGTTTCAACAAATAAAGTGCAACAAGTGATTAAAGCCTCCATTGATCCTATTATTATTTCGGATCATGCGGGAATATGGATAGAATTACAATTAGATCAATTAGAAAATAATAGACCTCTTTGGAGATTTGATAATGCATTGCTTGTGGATAACAAATTTTTGGAAAATTTTAAAACACAAATTAATGAATTTTTTCAAATAAATTTAGTGGAAGATACATCTATAGAGAATGTATGGGATGCATTTAAAGCAACTATGAGGGGTAATATCATATCATATTCAGCTTTTATTAGGAAACAAATTAAAAAACAATATATGGAATTAGAAAAAGAAATAAAAATATTAGAAGCTAAATTGATAAGTAAATGGGAATATGAAGTTTTGCAAGCTCTTTTGAAAGTAAAAGGTAAATATAATGAATTAACTTCAAAAATGATAAGAAAAGATTTGTTTTCCAAACAAACGGTGTATTATGGAAATTCTAATAAGGCGGGAAAATTATTAGCAAATTATCTTAAGGCAAAAAAAAGGAGAACTAATATTAATGGAATAAAAGATGATAATGGTATAATAACAAATCAAACAAATATAATATTAAAACAATTTTTAAATTTTTATAAGGATCTATATTCTTCCGAACCTTATTTGGAGAAACAAAAAGATGGAAAAAAATTTTTAGATTTAATAAATGGACCTAAGATTCCTGATCATATAAAACGAAGTTTAGAAGAACCTATATCATTAAAAGAATTAGAAACAGCATTGAGATCTCTTAGAGTTGGATCCGCTCCAGGTGGTGATGGTTACACAGTAGAATTTTATAAAACATTTCAAAATATCCTCTCCCCACATTTATTAAAATTATATCAGACACAACTGATAAAAGGTAATATAAAAGGTACTATGGCTGAATCAATAATAATTGTTTTGCCTAAGCCAAATAAAGATCCTACTTTGGTTTCAAACTACAGGCCTATATCTTTGATAAACGTTGATAATAAACTTTTGGCGAAAATTTTGGCTTTGAGATTAGCCAAAGCTCTCCCACATATTATAGATATGCATCAAACGGGTTTCGTTGCTAAAAGACATTCCTCCAATAACTCTAGACTATTATTTCACATGCTAAACTTGTCAAAAAAAATGGATGAACCGGCTTTTACAGTCTCATTAGATGCTGAGAAAGCATTTGATAGGGTAGAATGGAATTTTATGTATCAGGCTTTAGAATGGTTTGGTATAGGTTCTGGATTTATACAAATGGTAAAAACATTGTATAGCTTCCCGATTGCAAGATTAAATATTAATAATAAGATATCTGATGGTTTTCAATTGCAGAGGGGAGTTAGACAAGGTTGTCCTTTATCTCCTTTGTTATTTGATGTTGTATTAGAACCCTTATTGTTAGCAATACAGCAAACGAGGGAGATACAAGGAATTCCATATTCAGATATGGAATATAAAATTTCGGCTTATGCTGATGATATTTTGCTTTATTTGAGAAATCCAGAGTCTACCTTATCTTCTTTATTGGAATTAATTGATAAGTTTGGCAAATTTTCAGGTTATAAAATTAATTGGAATAAATCTGAAATTATACCCTTGAATGTTTACTGTGTTAAAGGATTATTTGATATTTTTCCATTCATATGGAAAGAAGAAGGATTTAAATATCTAGGCATTCAAGTTAAAAAAACAATTGAAGATACTGTAAAAGAAAATGAAAAATATGTATTAAAAAAAGTAACGGAGTTATGTGAAGGTTTCAAGGTTTCAAGGTTTATTAAATATTTGATGGATCGCTATATCGTTATACAAAGCGATGTACATTAAAATACAATCAGATAAGATAATAAAAACATACAGTTCATTAAAATAATAATAATAACATACAATAAAAACGATAGATTTTAGACAGGACCAACATCAATTGGGAGGAAAGGGAGGTTAAAGTTACATATCATAAAAAAAAAGAAATACATTTAAGGAAAGAACATCAGGGAGGTATTAAAATACTTGAAACGAAAAATTAAAAAATGGGAGAATTTGTATTTTATTATTTATGTATTAAAAATTTTTTTAAAAAGATAAGTTTTAAGAGATTTCTTAAAAGAAGGAACATCTTTTTCATTTTTTATATATTCGGGCAAAGAGTTCCACCATTGGGGGCCAACGACCGAAAACATTTCCAATCTACGGGTGCCTATAATTTTCAAAGAAGGAATTACTAATAGGTTTTGGGAAGATGATCTGAGAGAGCGTGCAGAACAATAGGGGATTAGCATCTTAGAAATGCATTGTGGTTCTTTGAAGATCAAGTTTTTATAGATAAGTAGTAAAACTTTAAACTGTATGCGTTGGCAAATAGGAAGCCAGTGTGCATCTTTAAAGAGTGGGGTGACGTGATCGAATTTCTTGGCATCATAAATTAGTTTTATGGCCGAGTTTTGAACTATTTGCATTTGTCGTTTTTGCTTTTGGGTAACATTGAGCAACAAAGAGTTGCAATAATCCAGTTTTGATATAACCAAGGAGTGAATTAAAATATTGCGAGATTTGAGTTCGAGAAATTTAGAAAGAGATCGAATTAAACGCAGTTTGTAGAAGCAGGTTTTAACTAGATTATTAATGTGATCTTTAAATTCCAGACTATCGTCGATTATTACGCCTAATATTTTTGTTTTGGGGACGATTTCAATGGGTTTATTGTTAAGTAGGAAAGGAGAATTTAGTCCTATATCTTTTTTCCAGTTAAAAATCATTGCTTTTGTTTTATTTATATTTAATGATAATTTATTATTGTTAAGCCAATTATGAACTTGTTTGAGTTTTACATTTAAAGAATTGATGTCTTCGTAATTTTCAGGATTAAATGGGTGAATTAACTGTATATCATCTGCGTATGAAAAAGCAGTGAATCCTATAGACTGACATAAATTCAGTAATGGTGCAAGGTAAATATTGAATAACAGGGGAGAAAGGATTGAGCCTTGAGGGATGCCAAAGGTTGTTGTATATTCTTCAGATTCTTCGTTGTTGAATTTGACATGAGAGGTTCGATTGGTAAGATAAGAAGAAAACCAATTAAGGACTTGATCACGAAAGCCTATTGATTCTAATCTCCTGAGAAGTAAATCATGATCTATAGTATCAAATGCTGCAGAGATGTCCAGAGAAAATAAGACTACAGATCTGTGATGATCCAGAAAATAGTGAATGTTATTTGTTAAGCCGATAAGGGAATGTTCTGTGTTATGGTGTTTGCGGAAACCTGTCTGAACAATGGAACCCATTACATATATCTTGGTGGGGCAGAGTTCAAACTATTAAAATGATGATGTTGCCTGTAGTTTGCTACCAAATGAGTATGATACCTATTTATTTTCAGGGGTCCTTTTATAAGAAGCTTAATAGAATTTTAACAAAATTTCTTTGGCTTGGTAAAACACCTAGAATAGCTTTAGTAACCTTACAAAAATCAATTAAGGAGGGAGGGGTAAATTTTCCAAATTTCTATAGGTACCATCAAGCCTATATTCTACGTCAGGGTATGTATTGGATCCTCCCAGAACTTATAGATAATGCACCAGATTGGTTATATTTGGAATGGCGCCTTATGTTTCCCCTAAATTTAGTTCATTTACCAAGTATTAATATACCTAAAAGATACAGAGAAAATAAAATAATAATGGATACTTGGAAAACATTGAGATTTATTGATAAATTAACACCCATCCCAATATATAAATCAACTAATCAATCCATATGGATAAACTCCAAGATCAAAGTAGGCGGAGCTCAAATCCTTTGGAAGAACTGGATTATTGCAGGAATTAGATCTCTAGATGATATTATTTCAGAAGGTAAACTGCTGGATTTTTCACAATTGCAACATAGATTTGGTCTTAATAAAACACAAAGTTTTAAATGGTTGCAATTGAAGCAGGCCATTCAGGTTGGGTTCCCTGAATGGAAATCATTAAACAATCAATATAGTTTAAAGTTCTTATGCTTTAAAGCAGACTTCCTAGGACATCAAGCCGCATTGTGGTATAAATTAATATCTGGATATTTGAATAAAAAACCAAAAAATGGTCTAAGAGACATTTGGAGCATTGAGATTGGACATCAAATTAATGCATCTCAATGGCCACTAATTTGGTCTTGGAGAATGGGATGTACAGTGTCAGCGTCTATGAGACAAACATGGTTCTTTTTATTACATAGAGCTTTTTGGACCCCTACTCGTTTACAAAAACTAGACAGTTCTAAGTCTAATAGATGCTGGCACTGTAATCTAGAACCAGGGACATTAGATCATTTATTATATCATTGTCCTTATATTAAAATATTTTGGAATTCAATTTGGCCACAAATTAATAAATTAATGGAAAATCATATTGCAATATCATATGATACAATTTTATTTGGAACAATGATGAGAAAAAAAAGTCAAATTTCACCAGAAAATAATAAACTTTTATTAATTATGACAGGGGTTGCCATTCAACATATAACTAACAATTGGAAAAATTACAACAACCTAAACTACACATTTTGGTGGAATACAATATGCCATGTTTTTAAAATGGAAAGAACAATAGCAGTACAAAAGGGGACATATAATAAATTTATAAAAATATGGGGGCCATTGACAAAATACTGCAATAATTAAATAATAGAATACTTTTTCTTCTTTTCTTCTTTTAGAGATTTTTTTTTTTTATGACACACATATAGGGGGGATAAGGAAAACAATTTATATATAATATATTATAATATATGATACAAAATGTAACAAATGATTAAAAAATAATAGAAGGGTGAGGGGAGGGAAAATGAATAAAATTTATCCAGAATATATTGTATTAGATATAAATATGTTATTGAATAATTATCAATTGTATTCCAATATGTTGTATACTTTTATAAAATTTGAAAATATTATATTAAAGCAATAAAAGGGTGGGGGGAGGGTGAAGGGGAAAATCAAATTCAGACATACATTGTGTTAGATATAAAAGTGATACCATGCATTTATCAAATGTATTTTATTATTATGTACACTTTTTGTAAAATTTGAAAATAAAAATATAATGGGAAAAAAAAAAAAATGAGGCTGGTATGTCAGCAAAAAGACAGAAGCAGGATCAAATTACACCAAGTAAGATCCCACTTCCTGCTGAAGAACCTGATATATTGAGTAAAGCAGAAGTTATGGAAGAACTGAGACAGATTAAACAAATGCTTAAAGAGACTGTGACCAATATGGCTGAAATGAAAGAAGAAATATTAAATATCCACAGACAAATGGAAGTAAATAATAAAATGGAGGTCATATAGAAGGTGAAGCAAACAGATGCAAAAATGACAGTCTGGAATTGAATAAATTGAAAGATCAACTGGAAGACTATGAAAATCGAGGAAGAAGAAAAAATATTAAACTTTTTGGAATACAAGAAAACTTGGAAGGGAAAAATACTATACAATTTCTAGAAAACTTAATTCCAAAAATACTACAACTGGATCTAAAACAACCACTAGAAATAGAAAGAGCGCATAGGATCCCAATAAAAAATATAGAAAATCAAGGCAGACCAAGACCACTAATATTCAAAATGCTTCGATACCAACAAGCAATAGAAATATTAAATGCTGCCAAGAAAGACAAAAATCTAAATTACAAAGGATCTAGAATATGGTTTTTGCCGGATTTTGCTAAAAACACAGCAAATAAAAGAAAGAGACTATTAGACATGAGACCTCAATTAAAAGAAAAAGGATTTAAATACGGATTATATTACCCGGCAAAAATGAGAGTATCATCTGGAGATAAATCTTTGTATTTTGAAGATCCAGAAAAACTAAAAACCTTTCTCTCAAAATCAGAACCTATGTCATTTTAACATAAAATATCAAGATAGGTTTTGATGATATTGTTAAAAATTATAAAAATATGAGACATTGAAATACTGAAGAAAAAAAAAAAATATGAACTAAAGAAAAGACAATAAAAATATAAAGAGAGAAAGTATAAAATATAGGAAAATATCAATACCATATTAAATATATGTTTAAGATAAAATTTTACGATGTAAACTATAATAGGGAAATATAAATTAAAAATTGATGAACTGAATGAATGAAGATACATTAATGAAATGTTAGGAGTAAAAAATGACTAAAGATATTAAAGGTTAATATAGATAGATAGAAAGGGAAATTGATTGAATATTGGTTGCCTAGAGGGGAGGGGAATGTTCGGGTTGCAGTTCCAATGTGTGTCCTTAAGCAGTCATTATATTGGGTGGGAAAGGGAGGGAAAAAAATGGTATTTATTAGAATGATTAAGGAGAAAGTAAATAAGGGAATGGATACTTCAAGGGTAAATATGTGTGTCATAGAAAATATTTTTTGGATTTTAAATATGAAAGAAGAAGGGAAAAAGACTATACTGATAAGTTTTAAAATATATAATGTCTTTTAAGATATACTCTATTAATGTCAATGGCCTGAATCATGTAATCAAAAGAAAAAAGGTATTAACATTTTTAAAAAAACAAAACGTGGATATTTACTGTCTGCAGGAGACCCATCTTAATACAAAGGAATCACAGAAACTAACGGGTGGGTGGGTAAAAGAATGTTTTTTTGCTCCAGCAGAGGGTAAAAAAGCAGGGGTAGCAATTCTTATAAATAAAAAATGTATGGCCAAGATTAAGGTAATAAATTCAGACCCACATGGAAGATGGATACATGTTGATATAGGTATGGGAAATAATGCCCTGACGTTGTTTAATATATATGCCCCTAATTCGAATCAATCAGAATTTTTTAAAAAATTACAGAATATTTTATTACCACTGGCTGCTTCTAATTTAGTGGTGGCTGGAGATTTTAATGCTGTAATGGATCCATTATTGGATAAAAAACCTAGTAAAAGTATAAAATCTTTAGGTTTAGATAATCTGGCTCAATCATGCGATTTAAAGGATATATGGCGTATTCTTCATTTTAATGATCAGGAATTTTCATTTTGTTCACAGGTTCATAAATCATTTTCAAGAATAGATTATATTTTTGTTTCAACAAATGAAGTGCAACAGGTGATTAAAGCTTCCATAGATCCTATTATTATTTCGGATCATGCGGGAATATGGATAGAATTACAATTGGATAAATTGGAAAAGGGTAGACCTCTTTGGAGATTTGATAATGCACTGCTTGTGGATGATAAATTTTTGGAAAATTTTAAAACACAAATTAATGATTTCTTTCAAATGAATTTAGTGGAGGATACATCTATTGAGAATGTATGGGATGCATTTAAAGCAACTATGAGGGGTAATATTATATCATATTCAGCTTTTATTAGGAAACAAAATAAAATTCAATATATAGAATTAGAAAAAGAAATTAAAATATTAGAAGCTAAATTGATAAACAAATGGGAAAATGAGATATTGCAAGCTCTTTTGAAAGCAAAAGGTAAATATAATGAAATATCTTAAAAAATGATAAGAAGAGATTTGTTTTCCAAACAAGCAGTGTATTATGGAAATTCTAATAAGGCGGGGAGATTATTGGCAAATTATCTTAAAGCAAAAAAAAGGAAAACTAATGTTAATGGGATAAAAGATGATAAAGGTACAATAACAAATCAAACAGATATAATTTTAAAACAATTTCTAAAATTTTATAAAGATCTGTATTCTTCCGAACCTTATTTGGAGAGACAAAAAGATGGTAAAAATTTTTTAGATTTAATTAATGGACCTAAGGTTCCTGATCATATAAAACGGAGTTTAGATGAACCTATATCATTAAAAGAATTAGAAACAGCATTGAGATCTCTTAGAGTTGGATCCGCTCCAGGTGGTGATGGTTATACAGTAGAATTTTATAAAACATTTCAAAATATCCTTTCCCCACATTTACTAAATTTATACCAAACACAACTTATAAAAGGTGATATTAAAGGTACTATGGCTGAATCAATAATAATTGTTCTGCATAAGCCAAATAAAGATCCTACTTTGGTTTCAAACTACAGGCCTATATCTTTAATAAATGTAGATAATAAACTTTTGGCGAAAATTTTGGCTTTGAGATTAGCCAAAGCTCTCCCACATATTATAGATATGCATCAGACGGGTTTCGTTGCTAAAAGACATTCCTCCAATAACTCTAGATTATTGTTTCATATGTTAAATTTATCAAAAAAAATAGATGAACCGACTTTTACAGTTTCCTTGGATGCAGAAAAAGCGTTTGATAGGATAGAATGGAATTTTATGTATCAAGCTTTAGAATGGTTTGGTATAGGTTCTGGATTTATACAAATGGTAAAAACTTTGTATAGCTTCCCGATTGCAAGATTAAATATTAATAATATGATATCTGATGGATTTCAATTGCGGAGGGGAGTTAGACAGGGTTGTCCTTTATCTCCTTTGTTATTTGATGTTATATTAGAACCCTTATTGTTAGCAATACAGCAAACGGGGGAGATACAGGGTATTCCATATTCAGATATGGAATATAAAATTTCGGCTTATGCTGATGATATTTTGCTTTATTTGAAAAATCCGGAATCTACCTTATCTTCTTTATTGGAATTAATTGATAAATTTGGTAAATTTTCAGGTTATAAAATAAATTGGAATAAATCTGAAATTATACCCTTAAATGTTCATTGTGTAAAAGGACTATTTAAAGATTTTCCGTTCATATGGAAGGAAGAAGGATTTAAATATCTTGGCATTCAAGTTAAAAATACAATTGAAGATACCATAAAAGAAAATGAAAAATTTGTATTAAAAAAAGTTACGGAGTTGTGTGAGCAATGGAACCCTTTACATATATCTTGGTGGGGGAGAGTTCAAACTATTAAAATGATGATCTTGCCTGTAGTTTGCTACCAAATGAGTATGATACCTATTTATTTTCAGGGGTCCTTTTATAAAAAGCTTAATAGCATTTTAACGAAATTTCTTTGGCTTGGTAAAACACCTAGAATAGCTTTAGTAACTTTGCAAAAATCAATTAAGGAGGGAGGGGTAAATTTCCCAAATTTTTATAGGTACCATCAAGCCTATATTCTACGTCAGGGTATGTATTGGATCCTCCCAGAACTTATAGATAATGCACCAGATTGGTTATATTTGGAATGGCGCCTTATGTTTCCCCTAAATTTAGTTCACCTTCCAAGTATTAACATGCCTAGAAGATACAGAGAAAATAAAATACTAATGGATACTTGGAAAACGTTGAGATTTATAAGTAAATTAACACCTATCCCAATAAACAAATCAACTAATCAATCTCTATGGATAAACTCCAAGATCAAAATTGGCGGAGCTCAAATCCTTTGGAAGAACTGGATTATTGCAGACATTAGATCTCTAGATGATGTTATTTCAGAAGGTAAACTGCTGGATTTTTCACAATTGCAACATAGATTTGGTCTTAGTAAAACACAAAGTTTTAAATGGTTGCAATTGAAGCAGGCCATTCAGGTTGGGTTCCCTGAATGGAAAACATTGAATAATCAATATAGTTTAAAGTTCTTATGTTTTCAAGCAGACTTCCTAGGACATCAAGCCGCATTGTGGTATAAATTAATATCTGGATATTTGAATAAAAAACCAAAAAATGGTCTAAGAGATATTTGGAGCATTGAGATTAAGCATCAAATTAATGCATCTCAATGGCCACTAATTTGGTCTTGGAGAATGAGATGTACAGTGTCAGCATCTATGAGACAAACTTGGTTCTTTTTATTACATAGAGCTTTTTGGACCCCTACACGTTTGCAAAAATTAGACAGTTCTAAGTCCAATAAATGCTGGCACTGTAATCTGGAACCAGGGACATTAGATCACTTACTGTATCATTGTCCCTACATTAAAAGTTTTTGGAATTCAATTTGGCCACAAATTAATAAATTGATGGAAAATCATATAGCAATATCATATGATACAGTGTTATTTGGAATGATGATGAGAAAAAAAAGTCAAATTTCACCAGAAAATAACAAGCTTTTATTAATTATGACAGGGGTTATATGCTGAATGCAGCATATAACCAATAATTGGAAGAATTATAATAACCTAAATTATACATTTTGGTGGAATACAATATGTCATATATTTAAAATGGAAAGAACAATAGCAATACAAAGAGGGACATATACTAAATTTATAAAAATATGGGGGCCATTGACAAAATACTGCAATGAATAAATAGTAGGATTTTTCTTCTTCTCTTCTTTTAAATATCTTCTTTGTGACACACATAGAGGGGGAGGCAGTGAAAATAAATTTTACATAATAGGCTATAATATGATATACAATATGTAATGTATGATTAAAAAGTAATAGAAGGGTGGGGGGAGGGAGAGGGGGAAAAATATATTTAGAATATGATGCATTAGATATAAAAGTGATATTGTGTATTTATCAATTGATATTAAAATACAATTGATGAATACACTATCACTTTTATATCTAATACATCATATTCTAAATATATTTTTATCCCCTCTCCCACCCCCCACCCTTCTATTACTTTTCTATCATATATTACATATTATATATTATATTAAATCATATTATGTAAAAATTATTTTCACTACCCCCCTCTATATGTGTCACCTAAAAGATATTGAAAAGAAGAAAAATCCAATTATTTATTCATTACAATATTTTGTCAATGGCCCCCATATTTTTATAAATTTAGTATATGTCCCTCTTTGTATTGCTATTGTTCTATTTATTTATTTATCAATTGTATTTTAATATTTTGTACACTTTATGTAAAACTTGAAAATAAAAAATAATAAATAAGGAATACCTTTTGCACTTTTCGACTTCTGACCTCAAGTCTACATCAATCCGAGTCCATCTCGGTGCAATTGCTGCATTCCATCAGCCTATCGAAGGGAAACCTCTCTTCTGCTCATCCGGTGGTTTCCAGATTCATGAAAGGACTTTTCAATGTCAAATCTGCTCTCAAACTGCCTCCTGTGGTTTGGGACCTCAATGTTGTCCTTGCTCAACTGTTGAAGCCTCCATTTGAACCAATTGACAAGGCTCATCTGAAATATCTCACTTGGACAGTGGTGTTCCCCATTGCCCTCACTTCTGCTCGACGAGTCAGTGAGCTGCAAGTTTTAATTGCTGATCCACCTTTCACAGTGTTTCATCATGACAAGGTGGTCCTCGTACTCATCCAAAATTCCTTCCTAAAGTGGTATCGGAATTTCATCTCGATCAATCTATTGTTCTTCCAGTGTTCTTTCCAAAGCCTCATTCTCATCCTGGAAAAGTGGCTCTTCATACTCTGAACTGTAAACATGCTTTGGCCTATTTGGAACGCACCAAACCGCACAGAACTGCTCCTCAACTTTTTGTCTCCTTTGATCAAACAAGTTGGGGCATCCTTATCTCTAAGCGTACCATCTCCAATTGGATGGCTGCTTGTATCTCATTCTACTATGCCCAGGCTGGATTGCCCCTCCACAGAGCAATGGCAACTTCCATAGCTTTCCTCAGATCGACTCCCATTAAGGAAATTTGCAAATCTGCTACTTGGTCCTCGGTTCGTACTTTCACATCTCGCTATTGTTTGGATACTTTTTCCAGACAGGATGGACAGTTTGGCCAAACAGTATTACAAAATTTATTCTCCTAAATTGCCAACACTCCCACCATCCCATTCTGGTTAGCTTGGAGGTCACCCATATGTGAGAAAAGGCTGCCTGCTTGCCTGAGATAAAGCAGTTACTTACCGTAACAGGTGTTATCCAGGGACAGCAGGCAGATATTCTCACAACCCACCCACCTCCCCTGGTTGGCTTCTCTGCTAGCTATCTGAACTGAGGAGACGCTCCCTGTGCTGGGCGCACATGCGTGGTGCGGTTGACTCGTAACTTCTAGTTTCTAGAAGCAAGTCTATTTGCGAGGCTTCAGCATCCGGGCTTCGTCGATGATGTCACCCATATGTGAGAATAGCTGCCTGCTGTCCCTGGATAACACATGTTACGGTAAGTAACTGCTTTCATGTCAATCAGGCTGTGGTTTTCCTGGTGTTGGGTAGCCGGGAGGGATCTTCTGAGCACAGAGAGTTGCGCAAGTTGGATGTCAGTTGTCTCCTTCGCTCTTATGTGCAGAGGACCTAGGAGGTCATGAAATCAGATCATCTTTGTCCTTGGGTCCTCTTAAGGGGGATGGCACTTCTAAGGCTACTATTGCGCTGGTTCAAAGAGACTATTGCTTCCGCTTATCTTCTGAAGAAGAAGCCTGTTCCAGAATTTCTCAAGGCTAATTCCACTCAGGGTCAGGCAGCTTCTTGGGCTGAGTCTTCTCTAATGCTTCCAGTGGATATTTGCAAGGCTACAGTTTGGTTTTCTCTGCATTCCTTTGTCAAACACTACTGTGTGGATGTTAAAGTACATCGGGATGCGGTATTCGGTGAATGTGTTCTGGTGTTGGCCATTTGGGGGGTAATGGGTACTGCTTTGGTATGTCCCATTCGTAAGGATTATGCCAGTCTACCAGGCGCTACAGAAGGAGAAATTAGGTTCTTACCTGCTAATTTACTTTCTTTTAGCTTCTCCAGACCAGTAGAGGTCCCCACCCTGTCTATTGTTGTTGTGCTTGGGGCTGTTTCGCGGGCAGTTTTTGTTTTTTGCTGCGGGTTCTAGTATTTTTCTAGGGCCGGGGAGAATTAAAGAACAGCGGCTGTGGCTCGGCTGGCTTAGCTGGCGAGCTGTGGGGACATTTTCCTTCTGGTATTTCTCCTCTGCATTTTCCAACAGCATTTGGGTATGTTATTTGTTACTCCTGTTCGGAGTATTGTTTTCTTTCTGTTTTCCAGTTCTTAGTTCTGCTTGGCTATTTGGCAGACTGATGTAAATAGAGAAGGGAGTATATTATATACTGTCCCACAGTTTTGTTTTCAGTCTCCACCTGCTGGTCATGATTGGATATATACCCATTCGTAAAGATTAACCTCTACTGGTCTGGAGAAGCTAAAAGAAAGTAAATTAGCAGGTAAGAACCTAATTTCTCCTTACTCATTACAATAAGTTAATGGCTCCCAAATTTTATTAAATTTCTTATAGCTTCCTTGTTGTATAACTATTGCTCTTTACATTTTATATATGTGACATGAGTTCCACCAGAAATTATAATTGTCTACTGTAATTTTTCCAATTACTTGTGATATGCTGAATGGCGACTCCTGTCAGTATCAATAAAAGTTTATTGTTATGTGATATTTGGCTCTTTTTCCTCTTAGACATACCAAGTAGTACTGTATCATAAGATAATGCCACATGCTTTTCCAATAAACAATTTACTTGATCCCAAATTGAGTTCCAAAAGGCTAAGATAAAGGTACCTCTTATGTACTATTCCACAGTTTTGTTTTGTTTCCACCTGCTGGTCATGATAAGATATATACCCATTCATAAGGACTATATCAGTCTACAGGCTAACAAAGAAAATTAGCAGGTAATTTCTCCTTTTCATATAATAAAATCACAATGTAAACAGCGGTATGCATCAACACACAACAATCTTGAGTTGGAAATCTTTTTCTGCTAAAGCACTCTGCACACTGCAAGAATAGTTGGTTTAACGTGAAATCCTTGCCCCTGAACAAACTAACACTCTTAGGTTTTTTGCAGGTGAAACTAAAGAGCAAGTGGCACACTCTGCATTTGTGGAGCAGCTCCGGAAGCATGGCTTAGAGGTTATCTATATGATAGAACCCATTGATGAATACTGTGTGCAGCAGCTAAAAGAATTTGAAGGCAAAACATTGGTATCTGTGACTAAAGAAGGCTTAGAGCTTCCTGAAGATGAAGATGAGAAGAAAAAACAGGAGGAGAAAAAAGCCAAGTTTGAAAATTTATGCAAGATCATGAAGGACATACTGGAAAAGAAAGTTGAAAAGGTATTGCATGTGTCTTAAACACCACTGTGCTAACTAAAAGTGGAAGTCTTCATCCTGGGTGCAGTGCTATACTGCACTAGCCTATCTGTATATGTATATAGCACAGTAGTTCTGACAAACCATGTATGCTTTTGTCATTGAAGCATACTTACGTAGCTATTAGTGGAAATGATTTGACTTGAAATTCCTCTTTAAGCTGCTGTCAGCATGTTTGGAAAACAAAATTGCCCTGTCTAGCCATTCAATGTCTCTCATAGCCAAAGAAGCAAAACAATGACCAACAAACACCAGTCATGCTGGCATCATTAATATATCCACAAAATGCTAATGCTTGTAACTTTAACATTTACCAACTTCAAGTCACTTATGCTACATTTTGAGATAGTCACGGTCATTGTACCCTAGTGCTTGCTCCTTTGTTCACTTACCCTGGGTCAGGAGAAATCTGTTTACCATAGGAATATGTTTTGTGCTGGTTCTTTGCTTTCTACATGAATGACATAGGCCTATCTCATAAAGTGTGTTTGTTTTGTTTTACAGGTTGCTGTCTCCAATCGATTGGTGACTTCCCCATGTTGTATTGTAACAAGTACATATGGTTGGACTGCTAACATGGAAAGAATAATGAAAGCTCAAGCACTGAGAGATAATTCTACAATGGGTTACATGGCAGCAAAGAAACATCTTGAGATAAACCCTGACCATTCTATTGTTGAAACATTAAGACAAAAAGCAGAGACCGACAAGAATGACAAGTCTGTGAAAGATCTAGTTATCTTGCTCTATGAAACAGCACTCCTGTCCTCAGGCTTCAGTTTGGAGGGTCCACAGACACATGCTAACCGCATCTATAGGATGATAAAACTTGGTCTTGGTATGTAAAACTCAGGAAGTGGGGAGACGAGGATCTAATTTCAGGAAGATCATTTTTTTATGAACTCTGCAACTTTATCACTTAAGTGATAGGTTTAGTGATACAATCTTTTATAGTAAAGAGCTGTGAAGTAGAGAATGACATGGAGGCAAATTTTTCCCCATCCTTACCATTTCTGTCTTCATCTGCATAAGCCTCAACTCAAACACTTTAAAATCATAAGTGTTTGAAGTTTGTTGTAGCTAAGGCGGAACTTATAGGAATGGGACAGGGACAGCGACAAATCTCATGGGTATGGGGAAATTGAGTTCCTGCAAGGATAGGGAAAAATTTTGTCCTTGTCTCTCTATTGTGAAGTAAGAATACATACAACTCATAATTTTTTTTTTAATCAAATATAGGCATTGATGAAGATGAGGGTACTGCAGAAGAGTCAAGTCCGGCTGCAACAGAAGACATGCCACCACTTGAAGGAGATGATGACACGTCACGAATGGAAGAAGTAGACTAATGTAGTCGCTGTACAGTTCACACTTCAGCTTAATCTGAAAAGGCTGGGGATTTGTATATCATGAAGTAGTTTATCTTAATGTTAAAGTTTATTTTTGTTACATTATGCCTTTCCCTCTTTATAAAATGTTCAAAAAGTGAGATTTTTGTTAACAGCTGTTAAAAGCAAAACTTTGTAAAATACTGTAATTGTTAGGAAGCTTTGGATATGCAGGAGTGAATGGTAATTGCTGGTACATTATTGGCTTAAGCTTCTGAAATATCTCATCTGGCATAAGCTGCACCAAGTAACATGCATGTGCATGGTAGTCAGGGGTCTTAAAACTATCTTTACTACAGTTACATTCAAAGGTTTGATAGTTCAGCACTTTCTACTGTAGTTATTAAAATCTGTTAAGCCTGTGACTTCCATATTTACATGTATGGTAAAGATGTGAATTGAGAAATAAAGGTTAAATGACTTAAGACATTTATAGAAGAATTTTTTTAAATAGGAGTTGCTCCTGTAATGCTGTCTAACCACTTATGGTTGCCAAAGCTGGTTTGTAATAACTGAACAGTATAGTGTTAGCAATAGTATGTCTCATTATCCTGGGACAAACAGGCAGCATATTCTCACATGTGGGTGATGACATGAGCCTGATACAGACAATGGTAAAAGTGTATTGCCACTTATGTTTTTAGAAAACTTCACAATTGCCCTGTGCACAGCACAGTACCGCTTGACACTGGCTCGTGGTACTTCATCTCTATTTTCCATGGAGCAAAGTGCTTTTTTCTGGACTCTGTCCAGTGCCATTGCTTTCCCATCAACCATATTTTTTTCTTGGATTTTGCAGCTTTTATCTATCTTTTGTTTTCTTATACTAAGGACAAATTTTTTTTTTTTTCCTTTCCATTTTCTTTTTGCACTCAGGCCTTTGGCCTTCCTTTATTTTATTTTCTCTCACCATTGAGTTTAACATTGCTGCTGAGATTTTCCATTCATGTCGAAACCTTCAAGCAGTTTTAAGAAGTGGTGTCGGCGCCCTATCTCTATCACTGACCCACATAGTTGGTGTTTGCAGTGTTTGGACACTGAACATTTGGTAGACACCTGTACATATCATTCCACACTGCATAAACACTCATTGGAGGCTCACCACATCCAACAAGAGATCTTTGGCTTGGTTATGGACTCCGGTTCATTCTGAGCCTCTGGTACTGGCGGTATTGACATCAGGTGTTCTAGCTTCCTGGAAACCTGCTAAGAAGCCACCATTTTCCCAGCAAGCGTCACAGGCCTCTATGGTATTGAGTCCCTCAACTCAAGCCAAGCATTGACACCAATGTTCTCCTTCATTGCAGGCTATCTCCTTCAGGGCGTGAATCCTCTTTGGGGTCACCCTGCTGCACCAGTGGTACCAGCTATTGACCAAAGGGTACCAGTGCAAATCTTCAAAGAACAAATCGGTTTTTCTGCAGGGAACTCGGTGACATGTTCACCACTTAGTAGGATTTTACATAGACACTTGCCCCTAGTGAAAATATTACCTCCCTTTCAAGGATGTGATCTCCATCTGGCATATAAAAGAGGTGTGAATTTAAAGGAGATACTGAGTCCAGCAATCTTAAAGGAGCCTAAAGAGAAAAACACAGCCCATACACACTGCATGTGGCTGATGTACAAATTGTGCAATCATGGAAACCTCCACAGAGTTCATTAATCCATTAAATCAAAGAACATACAAATTTAAATATGTGACTTCTTGCAGAACAGAATTTGTGGTTTACTGTCTAGTCTGTCCCTGTTTAAAAGTTTATGTGGGCCAAACCAGTAGGCAACTACAAGTCTATTTAAATGAACATAGGAGTGCACTAGGAAGAGAGGACCTTTAAGTTCCGATCGTTAGGCACTGCATTGATATAGATCACAATTTTTTTCAGCTAAAATGCTACATTTTAGACCATGTGATTCAAGACACCCGAGGCGGCAACAGACAGTTGTGCCTCCAGAGAAAAGAACAACGGTGGATCTATGAACTAGATTCTATTATTCCCAAAGGTTTGAATTCATGCATAGACTGGTATTATTACTATTGATTATAACTCTTATTATCCCAGGACAAGCAGGCAGCATATTCTTGACTGATGGGTGACAGCACCGACGGAGCCCTGGTACGGACAATTTTAGAGTGATTGCACTCTAAGAACTTGGAAAGTTCTAGTAGGCCGCACCTCGCACGCGCGAGTGCCTTCCCGCCCGACGGAGGCGTGCGGTCCCCAGTTTCTTAGTTTCCGCGAAGCTAAGCAGACGCGTTCTTTTCAACGGCCGTTGAAAAGCCCTTTTCGTCTTCCCGCTCGCACGATTTTTGTATCGGAAGAGTTTCTTCTTTTCTTTTTCTACTTTTTTTGTTAAAAAAAAAAAACAAAAAAACTTTAATTTTATTATTCTCGGGTTCGCCCCGGCGGGGCCTGTTGCCATCATCGAAGCCTCGGCTTTCGATTTGGCAGAGGCCGTATTTACTTTCATGCCCCCTCAGCCAGGGTTCAAAAAGTGCCATCGGTGTGCACGGGCCATTTCTTTGACCGACCCGCACAATTGGTATTTACAGTGCCTGGGTCCGGATCATAGGGCTTCCACCTGCACCCGTTGTGCTACCTTGAAAAAATGCATGTTGAAAAATCGACAAATTCAACAAACATTACTTTTTGGCGCCGAGATGGCTGATTCTGCGGCATCGACACCAGCATCAGCTCTTTCGCAATTGGCACCGACTTCCTCGACGCCGCGTGACACCGCTCCGGTGTCGCACCAGTCAGGTAAGCCGGCTAAGAAGCCTTCCCCGCTCGAGCGCCCTCTGGTCGCTGTGGCAGCGAGTCCAGTCCTGCCGACCACGAGGCACTCGCGCAAACGCTCCGCCCCCATAGAGGTGAGTGCATCTTCATCTGCCTCCTCATCCTCTGGGCGTCGAGCGGCACCACAGGTACAGCAGAAAAAGAAAGCGTGCCTTCTTTGGACGAGCGTATTGCAGCCGTCCTTCAGGTGCAGCTTAAAGAGCAGTTGCAGCAACTCCTTCCTGCTCTCTTGGCACCGAACCTTCCAGTTCCGGTCCGGTCTGAACCACCGGTACCGCCAGTGGAACAACCTCCATTGTCCGCTTCCACTCTGTCGGTACCGGTCCATTCAGCTTCCTAACTTCCATGCCGATACTGGCACCGGAACCGAGAGCTCTTCATCAGGCTGTCCAAACTTCGGCATCATTGCAGCCCTTAACCTCTCCCGGTACCGCTTCTTTGCGGTCGGGCAAGTCTGTGTGTAAATCCCGACACCTTGAGCCCTCGACACCGGATTCCCGAGATCAAAGTTCTCAAGTTAGGGATCCTGACCTCTGGGGTGACTCTGAAGAGCCACTATACTCTGAGGGTGAGTTTTCTTCTGGTGAGGAGGATCCACCCTCTAAACCATACAATTCCTCCTTTACTACTTTTCTGAAGGAGATGTGTGAGTCTCTTTCAATTCCCTTGGAGGCTGAGTCCAAAAAATCCAAGGCATTCCTGGATGCATTGGATTTCGACCAGCCTCCAAGGGAATTTCTGAAGTTGCCCCTCCATGATATTTTACGGGAGACTTTCTATAAGAACCTAGAAACTCCCTTAACCATTCCAGGGGCGCCTCGTAAGTTAGACTCCTTATACAAGGTTATCCCCATCCTGGGGTTTGATAAACCCCAGCTCCCGCACGAATCATTATTAGTGGAGTCTACTCTCAAAAAGTCTGCGGGATCTAGTGTATATGCCTCAGTCCCTCCTGGCAGAGAAGGAAAGGCCATGGACAAATTTGGAAAACGGTTGTACCAAAATGCTATGTTGGCAAATAGATCAGGTAATTATGCCTTTCATTTCTCTTTTTAGTTGAAGCACCTGATTCAGAACTTAGCTTCTTTTGAGAAATACTTACCTGACCGCAAACGATCTGCTTTTCGTCAGTGTTCTTCCTCCCTTCTCCAGCTTCGGAAATTCATGGTACGTTCAATCTATGATACATTTGAACTTACCTCAAGAGCCACGGCAATGTCTGTTGCCATGCGGCGCCTGGCTTGGCTGAGAGTATCGGAACTTGATGTCAACCATCAAGATCGCCTGGCTAATGCTGTGCTTAGGGGATGAACTTTTTGGTGACTCTCTTGACTCAACCACACAAAAATTATCGGCACATGAGACTTGCTGGGACACTCTTCTTAAAAACAAGAAGAAGACTCCACCTGCCCGGCCTTTTCGGCAACAATCAGCCTATCAATGCCGTTATGTTGCTAGACCCTTGCCATCGGTTCCCCAGCAACCTAGACGCCAACATCAGCAACAACGTCAACTACCTCGTGCGCAACAGCATCAACATCTGAAGCCTCCTCCTCAGCAGAAGTCTACCCAACCCTTTTGACTGCATTCTCCAGGACATAGTCAGTATTCTACCATCCGCCCATCTGCCTCAACCCATAGGAGGACGTCTTTCTCTGTTCATCAGCCGTTGGGAGATCATCACTTCGGACCACTGGGTCCTCAACATCATCCGTCACGGCTATTCTCTCAACTTTCAGACTCTTCCTGCCCAAAGTCCTCCAAAAGAGTCTGCTTTGAACACTCCTCAGTCCTCCCTCCTTCAGGAGGTCCAATCCCTTCTTCTGAACACAATAGAGGAAGTTCCTCTAGATCAGAAGGGGCAGGGATTCTACTCCCGTTATTTTCTGGTTCCCAAAAAAACGGAGATCTCGGACCCATATTAGATCTTCGCGATCTCAACAAATGCTTAGTCAAAGAAAAATTCAAAATGCTTTCTCTGGCCACTCTTTACCCTCTTCTCACTCAGGGCGACTGGCTATGCTCCCTCGATCTCAAAGAGGCATACACTCACATTCCGGTCGATCCGGCCTCCAGACAGTACCTCCGCTTCATGATCAATCGCTGTCACTACCAGTACAAGGTGTTACCCTTCGGTCTTGCCTCCTCTCCCAGGGTGTTCACCAATGTCTCATTGTGGTGGCTGCTTTTCTCCGCTCTCATCATCTTCAGGTCTTCCCCTACCTCTACGACTGGTTAATCAAAGCCACTTCCTCTCAAGCGGTGCTACATGCCACCAACCAGACCATCCTTTTTCTCCAACTTCTGGGGTTCGAGATCAATCTACCCAAATCACATCTCATCCCCACTCAGAGACTTCAGTTCATAGGAGCGGTCCTGGACACAGTCCTCATGAGAGCGTTTCTTCCGTCCAACTGTCTTCAGACCCTTCAATATCTCTGTCAGCAGGTACTTCCACTGCGATCTATCTCTGCCAAGCAAATGATGATACTCTTGGGTCACATGGCCTCTACAGTTCATATCACCCCCCTTCGCACGTCTTCACCTGCGCACTCCTCAGTGGACCCTAGCTACCCAGTGGTCCCAAGCGACGGATCTTTGCTCACGACATATATCTGTGACATCATCTCTTCGTCAATCTCTACAATGGTGGTTGAAATCTTACAATCTCTCCAGAGGCCTCCTGTTCCATCTGCCTCCTCATCAACTAGTCATCACCACCGACGCCTCCCCTTATGCCTTCGGGGGCTCACTTGAACGAATTCCAAATTCAGGGCCTTTGGACTGCTCAGGAAAAGAAACATCACATCAATTTCCTGGAACTCCGGGCGATGTTTTATGCCCTCAAGGCTTTCCAACATCTTCTCTCCTGAAGTTCTGCTACTTTGAACAATCAAGTTGCAATGTACTACATTAACAAACAGGGTGGGACAGGCTCTCATCTGTTATGTCAGGAAGCCCAAAAGATTTGGTCTTGGGCGACAGCTCACCATTTATTCCTGAAGGCTGTCTACATTCAGGGGGAGCAGAATTCCTTGGCAGACAATCTCAGCAGAATTCTCCAACCCCACGAATGGACTCTCGATCCCATGACTCTCCAGTCCATTTTCGCTCAATGGGGCACTCCTCAGATAGACTTTTTTGCAGCTCCTCACAATCATCATCTGCCCCACTTTTGCTCCAGACTCTACTCTCCTTACCGTTTGGAAGCGGATGCGTTTCTCCTGGATTGGTCCAATCTGTTCCTGTATGCTTTCCCTCCTCTGCCTCTCATGTTACGGACCTTGTTCAAGAGGGAACAAGCCACCATGATTCTCATCGCTCCACGGTGGCCCAGACAACATTGGTTCTCCCTTCTACTTCAGCTCAGTTCCAGGGAGCCCATTCTTCTTCCACTGTTTCCTTCTCTGCTTACTCAACATCAACAGTCCCTTCTGCATCCCAATCTCCAGGCTCTGCACCTGACACCTTGGTATCTCTCGGGCTGACCTCAGCTTCTTCGCTTCTTTCTCAGCCCGTTCGTTCTATTCTGGATGCTTCTCGGAAACCAGCCACTCCAATGCTACCAACAGAAGTGGACTCGGTTTTCTTCCTGGTGTCTTCTTCATCATCATGATCCCACTTTGATTGCAGTTGAGACCTTGTTGGATTATCTTCTTTCTTTGTCTGACTTTGGTCTCAAGTCTACTTCCATCAGAGTCCACCTCAGTGCCATTTCTGCTTTTCATGAGCCGGTTCATGGGAAACTTCTCTCGGCTCATCCTTTAGTTTCCAGATTCATGCGGGGACTTTTCAATGTGAAACCACCTCTCAAGCCCCCTCCTGTAATCTGGGATCTTAATGTGGTTCTTTCCGCCTTAATGAAGCCTCCGTTTGAACCTTTGGCTACAGCTCATTTCAAGTTTCTCACTTGGAAAGTGGTCTTCCTTATTGCTCTCACCTCTGCCAGGAGGGTCAGTGAGTTGCATGCACTAGTTGCTGATCCACCTTTTACAGTCTTTCATCATGACAAGGTGGTTCTGCGTACACATCCAAAGTTTCTCCCTAAGGTTGTCTCTGAATTTCATCTCAACCAGTCGATTGTCCTGCCTGTATTCTTCCCGAAACCTCATTCTCATCCTGGAGAACAGGCTTTGCATATTTTGGACTGTAAGCATGCTTTAGCTTACTATTTAGAGCGTACTAAACCCCACAGATCAACTCCCCAACTCTTCCTGTCCTTTGATCCCTAATAAATTGGGACATCCTGTTTCTAAACGTACGTTGTCAAATTGGCTTGCTGCTTGCATCTCATTCTGTTATGCTCAGTCCGGACTGACACTGGAAGGTTCTGTTACAGCCCATAGGGTTAGAGCTATGGCAGCATCTGTAGCTTTCCTCCGTTCCACTCCTATTGAGGAAATCTGCAAGGCTGCTACTTGGTCCTCAGTTCATACTTTCACATCTCATTATTGTCTGGATGCTTTCTCCAGACAGGATGGACACTTCGGCCAATCTGTTTTGCAACATTTATTTTCCTAATGGCCAACTTTCCCTCCATCCCTCTTTTTGTTAGCTTGGAGGTCACCCATCAGTCAAGAATACGCTGCCTGCTTGTCCTGGGATAAAGCACAGTTACTTACCGTAACAGGTGTTATCCAGGGACAGCAGGCAGATATTCTTGCGTTCCACCCACCTCCCCGAGTTGGCTTCTTAGCTGGCTTATCCTAACTGGGGACCGCGCGCCTCTGTCGGGCGGGAAGGCACTCAGGCGTGCACGGTGCAGCCTACTAGAACTTTCCAAGTTCTTAGAGTGCAATCACTCTAAAATTGTCTGTACCGGGGCTCCTTCGGTGCCGTCACCCATCAGTCAAGAATATCTGCCTGCTGTCCCTGGTTAACACCTGTTACGGTAAGTAACTGTGCTGTTTGTATTTCTGCCTGCTTTTTTGTCAAACCAATCCAGGATTGTAGTTTCTAGGAGTAGGGTCCCCTTGCACATGCCCAGTAAGCTCAAAGCTTACCATTAGCTAGGAGAGCACCAGCACTCAGGCTCAGTCAGAGGACTTCACCTTCAAGTGTGGCTGCATTCTCCTGCTGTCTATGGAGAATATGCTTGACCACAGGGGAGCTTGCCTAGATAAAAGAGAATGATTAGATAAGATGGGGGGAGGAGAGAGACTGGACTGGGGTATGGCAGATTAGCAGAGGGGAGAGTGAGAGACACTACACCCAAAGATGGAGAGAGAAAATGTCTCCTGAAATGAGAGATGCAGGAAGAAAAAGAAAATCCAATGCATTTTTATAGGATAAGCAGCATTAAATATGTTTAACTCTTGTGAGATATTGCCAGGTACTTGTAACCTGGCTTGGTCACTGTTGGAAACAGGACACTGGACTTGATGGACATTTGGGCTGTCTCAGTAATACAACTTATATGTTCTAATGGAAAAGGGGAAAAGCTGGACACAGAGTGAGAGATGGAGAGAGTGAGCAGGTCTTGGACATGGGGACACAGGGAGAGTTGGAGAGAGTGAGCAGGTCTTAGACATGGGAACACAGAGGGTAGATGCTAGACAGGACCGATAGTGATGCAGAGGGAACGATGCTGGACATGGATAGAAAATAAATATCAAATTGACCAGAGATTCTGGAAAAAAAAAGCAGAAGATGAGCTCAGGGTTGGGGGAAGAGAGCAGAAGATAGAATAAACTAGAAGGGGCTAGGGAAACAGCAGAAAATGACTGGGAATTGGTGATTGGATTAGGGAATACTGGGGAAGGAACTAGGAATGAAAGGCTTTTGAGGAGATAGTCAAAATTCTGTCAATTACTAAATAGGAGGAGTCTGTATTGATGGGTTGAGAGAATGAGTGAGGGGTGATGGGGAAGACAGACATAATATGAATGACCTGGAAGGGGATAGAGAAAATGAAAAGCATTGAAAAGGGATGGGGTGCTGAGAAGGAGTATTGGAGGAAGAGGTTGGATCTCTGAGGGATTAAGAGGAACAGGGTTAAAAAGGTGATAGAGGCAATATGAATGGGGTAGAGGGTGAGATTAATAGTCTGGAGGCAAAGGAAGAAATGAGGCAGGGATGGAGGTGTTAGTGGTGAGAGGAGAGGCAGTGGAAGGG
This sequence comes from Geotrypetes seraphini, assembly GCF_902459505.1. Lineage (NCBI taxonomy): Eukaryota > Metazoa > Chordata > Amphibia > Gymnophiona > Dermophiidae > Geotrypetes > Geotrypetes seraphini. The sequence continues at coordinate 161,279,884 of NC_047090.1, forward strand.
AGGTAATGGCTGAGGGAAAGTACAGAGGATGTTGAGCAGGTCTTTCCTGTCATTTACTAGGAAATGGAGGACTAGGGAGAGAGACAGAGCTAGGGGAGTGCTGGAAAAGAGACAAGAGGAAGATGGGAAATGACAGTAAGTAGCTGAGAGGTAAAAAGGAGGGGATTAAGAAGACAGAAAGGAAGAACATAAGAAGCGCCATCTCCGAAACAGACCCTAGGTCCATCAAGTTTGGTGATCTGCACACACGGAGGCCCCGCCAGGTGTACCCTGGCACAGTTCCAGTCCCCATATCACTCTAAGCTTCTCGTTAAGAGTAGGGCATCTAGCTTACCCTTACCAATGTCACTTCATACCACTCATAAGGAGATGTACATCTAACTTACCCTTAAATCCTAGAACGGTGGATTCCGCAATTGCCTCTTCTGGGAGAGCATTCCATGTGATATTTGTCCTGAACTTGTCCCCCCCTTAGCTTCAGCCCATATCCTCTTGTCCGTGCTACATTGGACATTGTAAATAATGTTTTTTCCTGCTCTATTTTGTTGATTCAGTATTTTGAAAGTCTCGATCATATCCCCTCGCAGTCTCCTTTTCTCAAGAGAGAACAACCCCAGTCTCTTAAGTCTTTTCCTCGTAATCCAGGTCCTTCATACCTTTCACCAGCTTTGTTGCTCGTCTCTGCACACTCTAGCAGTTTTATATCCTTCTTTAGGTATGGAGACCAATGCTGGACACAGTATTCCAAGTGTGGTCTGACCATCGCCCTATAAAGCGGCATAACTTTCTCCGATCTACTCGTGATTCCCTTCTTTATCATGCCTAGCATTCTATTTGCGTTCTTTGCTGCCGCCGTGCATTGCGCCAACGGCTTCAGTGTCCTATCGATTAATACTCCCAGGTCCTTTTCCTGTTCAGTTTTTCCCAGAGTTGCACCTGACATACTATACTTGTGTTCCTTATTTTTTCTGCCTAAGTGCATCACTTTTCATTTTTCCACATTAAACTTCATCTGCCATTTATCTGTCCAATTCTCCAATTGGCTCAAGTCACTCTGGAATTCCTCACTGTCCTTCTGTGATTTGATGGCCCGGCATAGCTTTGTGTCATTTGCAAACTTGATCTCACTAGATGTTCCATCCTCTAGGTCATTGATGAAAATATTAAATAAGATGGGCCTGAGTACCGAGCCCTGGGGCACACTGCTAGTCACATTTTCCTAGTCTGAGAACTTCCCATTTATGCCCACTCTCTGCCTTCTGTTCTCTAGCCATTTGCCTATCCATCTTAGTATATCTTCTTCTATTCCATGGCTCGGCAGTTCCCTGAGGAGTCTTATATGTGGAACTTTGTTGAACGCTTTCTGAAAATCCAAGTATATAATATCCACCGGCTATAAAGGCAGAGAAAGAAAAAACAAAAAAACCCCAAACCATAGAGTCATGGCAGACATGTAGAGAAGGAAAAGAAGGTGAGAGAAGAAAGTGCATTTCTGTTTCTCTTTTACCAATACTGCACTGCAGAGAGAATCTGACTTTCTTGGACAAAGGGTATGTCTCCATTTTAGATTTTGTGGTCTGTTTTGTATCAGGCCGGGGTTGTCTTATGTTCTCCATGTATGACCAATGTAGTGGATTCTGCTACCATCTGTAGGGATATGTAATAGTCCAGCTTGTTTTAATTTCCCATTAGGTTTAGTGATCCTCTAAGGCCCAGCCCCAGTGAAATATTTACAGTACTGTTGGGAGGCTTGTTATACTTTAGTAAGTTTGCTATATAGGTTTTGAATGTATTTTTGCAGTTTTGTGCTATTTTCTAATGTTTGACCCTATTTAAGAGCAGGGCCTTGGCACCCAAAATAAAAATGTTCATGACCAATGGGGAATATGGAGTTTGTGATACAGAACTGGAGCTGTGGGGTTTATATTGAGATTCTGACCAATCCTGTACAGGATCCAGACTTCACATTATACAGAATAATTTGTTGAATGATGCAATCAATTATAGGGGAAATGGATTGGGCCTCATATACTGCCTTTTTGTAGTTTTACAATCACATTCAATGTGTTTTACATACAGGTACTTTAAGCATTTCCCCTGTCTGTCCCAGTAGGCTCACAAGAGTCTAATGTAGCTGGGGTAGTGGAGGATTAAGTGACTTGCCCAGTGGCCTAGTAAGGGGGAGGGGGGGTAACGGTCCACCATAGGTGTTATCTTGGAGGGGGTGCCGGCACCCATCATCCTCCTCCACACAATCTCTGCCTCCTCCCACTACCGTGCACACATGCCCCTTCCCTTGTACCTTTTAAACGTTCATGGGGCAGGATTCACTAAACCTCCAAACCGTGCACGATCCGTTTCCTATTGCATGCCAGCCGACTGATTCAGTAAAGGCCTGCATGCAAATGGGAACGATCATAAGCACGCCCCCTACCCACAGCCAGAGCGATCCCCGCTCATGCTCACACCCTGACAGTAGTGACAGGAGAAGCAGCCTCATGTCACTGCTGTCAGAGCTCAGCCCAGTCCAGAGCTCGTGCCTGCTCCTGGACTCTCCTGCTCTCTGCTGCCATTCCCTGCAGTGCAAGCCCATGGTTTTAAAGCTGGCCTGCACTATGGAGAACAGTGACAGAGAGCAGGAGAATCCGGGAGCAGGCAAGAGAGCCCCCCCCCCCCGGCTCCAATATCTCCTGCCTGCCCTGCTGTGCCATGCCTACCCCCCCCCCTTCATGGAGAAAAAAGCAGGAGGGATGCCAGCTCCCTCCTGCCATCAGTGTTTAAAAAAAAAAAATAAAATGCATGCATGCAGCACAGCCCTGCCCCCCCCCCCCCATGCCGACCGGCACAACCCACCCCCTGCAGTAAAAAGTTGTGAGCAGGAGGGATCTCAGTCACTCCTGCTCCTCGGCCCGCCCTCCCTGGTACCTGTAAAATAGTTGGGAGCAGGAGGAGGGTCTGGGCACCCCTCCTGCTCCCGAAGATGTTAGGGAGCCTTGCCCAAGGAGCAGGAGAGACCAGGCACCCCTCCTGTTCCCAACTATTTTACAGGTACTGGGTTGGGTGGGCCGACCAGGACTGGGGTGGGAGGCCTAGGAGCAGGAAGGACCGAGCACTCCTCCTGCTCCTAACTTAGATGTGAGGGAGGGGGGGGGGGTATCGGGCCCTGCCCTTCCAAGGGGTTGGTGAGCCTAAGGAGCAGGATGGACCAAGCACCCCTCCTCCTCCAAACTTTCGGTCCATCAGACCCACAATCTTTTTTTTAAGTAGTTTTGAGCCCTGCGAGCCTGTGGTTTTAACCTGCTTTAAACTTGTGTGTTAAAACCATGGGCTCGCAGGACTTCAGGGCAGAGAGCAGGACTTTGGGTAGGGCAGGAGATTTGTGCTTGAGTTGGGGCAGAGAGCAGGATATGCAGTTGGAAACCACTGAACAACTGGTCTTCAGCAGTCGCTTCTTCCGTTGACCGGCCAGCCCTGTCCGATGTGAAATTTTGTGTAGTCAATCGGGTCGCTGTCCAATTTGCATGTGTTTCTCCTCATTTGAATGCATGGATTCGAAGCGGATTGCAGAAGAGGTAAGTGAATCAGGCTGGAGGGAAATTTGCTCATTATGGGGTCTCAAACCGATCAGTACACAATCAGTTTGCTTAGTGAATATAGACTATGGCGTGAGCAGCAACCCCAGCCTGCTGCTCGTGCCAGCGTTAGCTCTTACTCTGATGTCACTTCCTGGATCTGCCTAGGAAGTGATGTCAGAGAAATAACCAATGCTGACATGAGCAGCAGTTTGATGTTACTGCTTGCGCGATGAATATTAAAGAGTATGAGGGAAGAGGGGTGGGGAACAGAGAAAAGGGTAGGGAGGTGAGCCACCACCTCGGGCACCTCTCACCCTTGCTATGCCACTGCCAGGGTCACAAGGAGCAACACAGGGTTTGAACCCACAGCCTCAGGGTGCTCAGATTGTAGCTCTAACTACTACACTACTTGGCTGAAACTAGGTGGAAGAGGGTTTCTCTAGGCATAGAAGTTCATAGTGTCTTATATTGCTAATTGAAAAATGGGTAAAGGAGGGGTTTTTGCTTTGGTGGAGGGAATGGTGTGCAGAAATATCAACTTTGACTCCTCTTCTCCCCCCCCCCCCTTTGTCAAATATTTCTGTCTGGGGATGCCACTGTTACTGCAGCAGGAGATCACATTTCATTAAGGTATCTCCTGATATTTAAAAATCAATTTATGACATAAATAACCCCCTCCCACCCTTCCCTGCATATGTACCAAAGTAAACAAAAAACTGACTGGGATGGGTGGGAAGATATCATTATTCAGAATAGGGTAAGGTTTTTTTGGTAATATATGTTTTTGTGTTTTATTGAATGATTATTGGGTGGGTGGGGGAAAATGGTTGATAATGAACATGTGAAAGTTGAATATGCTTTTATTGTATAATTTATACCAGGGGTGTCCAACCTGCGGCCCCATGAAGTATTTTGTGTGGCCCCAGGTCAAGGGCAATGCAGTGTTTACCGTCTTGCCGGCCCAGGGAAGCCAAAGGTTGGACACCCCTGATTTATCCGTTGCATTTGTTGTATTGCACTGTTGAAGTTTTGGAAAATCAATAAAGAATTAATTTTTTTAAGGTATTTCCTGGTACTGGAGAGGTGGCTTTGGTGGTGGGTGCTCTGGCTGAGGAATTTTGGTGAACTGGGGTAGTCAAGAAGAGGAAAGGGGGGGAGGCCATTGCCTTAAAATCTCTCTCTAAAACATGGGGGCCCTTTGGCAGCTCTGTACTCCAGTGTACCCACAAACGTATTGCTTTATTTATGGTAGCTGAGGAACTAGGCCTGTGACTGTAGGAGGAGGCAGCAGGGGGCGTGCTGGAACCCTGAACCGAACTTATAAAGATGGAGCCGGCGGGTCCACCTAGGGCGCTGGAGATGTCAGCCTCGGGGAGCAGGAGAAAGCGGCGAAGTCGAGGCCGGCGGGATACCAGCTCAGGTGCGGCTTTCATCGCGCCGGCCGTCCTCCCCCCCCCCCCCCCCCCACTCCCCGCACGGTCCTTCTTCGGCTAGACCGCTCACTGGTCCGGGGCAGCCTTTTTGTTTGTTTTGTTAGTTGGGGAATGACATCCGTGGCCAGAGCGCGGAGCAGACGCAGTTAGGGGGTCGGGTACGGCTAGCGCTAAAGGGAGGCGGGATGTAGCCGTAGCCACGGCATTTTCTCTCTCCTCTGCCCTCCAGCGGATGGATTCCCGCGCTTAGAGCTGAAAGGTGTGAAAAACCTTTAGGAGCTTCTTCAGTAATCATTATCCTTTTCTTCTTTTCCTTAGACCCTTGTAACCTAATGGAGCTTGATACGAGTTTGGATTTAGTGGACACATTGGCGCTTAAATATATGGTAAAAAAAAAAAAAAAGAAAAAGTTTTTATCTCTAGACTGAATATGGATATACTTTTTAATTTCGTGTTCAGTATTCTTCAGAATTATTTGGTGCCGTTCTTGACTGAAAAAACCCCCCGGCTACCCAAAGTGGTTTTAACCTATTGGGGTGGGGGTGATGCAGTCGTCTACACAGGCTCCCCCTTAACCTGCAGAGGTGAATTCACTTTTGCTAATTTGTCTGGAACGGTTGTTGTAACTCTTCCTTTATATTATTGTATAATGTTTATAAGAAATCCTTCCTGTTATTTGGAGCCTTATTTCTTCGGGGCATAGAACTTTTAAGTGGAACTCGATGGTGTTGGCATTCTCTAGAGAACATGGTTGTAATTGTTGCAATTGTCTGAATCTTGCCACGTCTGGACAAATGCAACAATCATGACACCACCTGCGGAAGCCTAAAGAGAACAAAAACATGGATATAGTAATTATGGGGCGGGGGGGATTTATCCAAATTAGTTAGTTTTGTGACAAGAATGAACCTTGTTCCTAAGTCATGATCTGTGAAGCATGATCTCGGTCTCTTCAAATTTACTGTTCATGCTTGCCACAGAGTTGACTTGTTCCAAAGAGAGCCTCCTCCTGGAGTTCATAGTAGAGAGTTGCACTGGGACAGAAATCCCACCCATCCCTGCCAGGATCCTCTCTGTCCCCACCTGGATCCTCTCCGTCCCCACCCATCCCCACAAGGAATTACCTCCATCCCTGCCCGTCCCCATAAAAAGCAGCAATTACTTTTGACAGGATCATCAATTCCACAGTTTCTTTTGTGTTTGCACTGCTGTTTTCCTTGTGGAATCTCTTTGGTGGAACCCTTTTTTTGTTTTCTGTTCAGGTAATTAATTTATAACCCCCCTTTTTTTACTAAGGCTGACGTGTCCATTATGGACGAACCCTGCTTCCAAAGCCTTCCATCCCCGTGGGAGTCCCGTGGGCCAGAGGGGGGTCTCCGTGGGAGTCCCGTGGGCCAGAGGGGGGTCTCCGTGGGAGTCCCGTGGGCCAGAGAGGGGTCCCTGTGGGAGTCCCCTGGGTTAGGGGGGTTCCCGCGATCCCCGTTCCCGTGCAGACCTCTAGTTCATAAGATGTAACATGTACAGATGAAGAGTGCTTGGCAAGTTTTTTTAATCAAGTCTGTGGTAGCCAAAAGTATTGGAAATATTTCTGTATCTGTTGTCCACATCATCTTGGTTTTGGAATGGATTTCTTGGTACTTGAGGATTTTTCCTCTCTCCTTGTGATTCACTGAGTAGTTGTTTGGGACTGATACCTAGTCTATAGTTAATGCTGTTCTGGTGGTTTTCTCTTTTACCACAACATGACTTTTTTCTTGTCATCTAGCCTTTTTATCAGTCCCATCTCTTAAGTTCTGGTACACAGATGATGTAATGCTTATTTTCCAATGAATGAGACAAACTATTTTATGCCTTTATAAAAATATTCTGCCATCAGCACTTCACAGCCATCCATGAGACGAGTAATTGTTTCTAGCTCAAAATTACCGAATCTATATATGTCTGTTGCACAAGTTCTTTGCTGTAGGGAAATATGCAGTTTTTAAAACTAAAAATATGAATACCATCAACAAACAGGGGCTAGATCAGACATGGGTAACTCCGGTCCTCGAGGACTGGAATCCAATTGGGTTTTCAGGATTTCCCCCAATGAATATGCATGAGATCTATTTGCATGCACTGCTTTCAATGCATGTTCATTGGGGGAAATCTTGAAAACCCAATTGGATTCCGTCCCTCGAGGACCAGAGTTGCCCATGTCTGGGCTAGATTCACAAAACACAGTCGTTAAGACTGTGTGAATTGCTGTTAGCTGATTTTTCGGCTGACTCTGGAACCACGATTGATGGTTTAACAAGTTTGTATGCAAATTATTTGAATAGAGGTTCCCCCTAATTCCATCTGATCAGTCACTGTGAGAGCGATTATAACACGTGTGCAAAGCCAGTTTGGGAAAGCCTGAACAGCTGAGTGGCAAGGGAAGCCCCAAAGCAGCCTCCTGCCACTTAGCTGTTGGGGCTTTTTTCTTTCTTTTTTTTTTTTTAATGGCACAGATGTGCATGTGTTACACACTTGCAATATCTACCCCATTAAAAAGAAAAAAGCCCCCACCCCCCTGATGATGGTCCTTCCCCACCGATGAATGACCCCAGTATAAAAAAATCGGTAGGAGAGATGACCACTCCCTCCCACGCACAGAAACCCCCTCCCTCCCTTAAACAAACTCCTCCACTATCCTTCCCCAAAAGTCAGCAGGAGGGATGCAAATTCCCTCCCACCACTGTGAACCTCCCTGCACTCAGGTGTCTGAGCTAATCAGGGCCTTAGGCCCCTCTCTGTGCATTCCAGAGTTCTGTCTGATAGTTGTGAGCCTCAGAGGGCTAGAACAGGGGTGCCCACACTTTTTGGGCTTGCGAGCTACTTTTAAAATGACCAAGTCAAAATGATCTACCAACAATAAAATTTTAAAAAAACACAACGCACACTGTACGCATAGAAAATGTTAATTATCATTCCTATTCCAGGGTTTTTCAAAGAGGTCAAAGCAGATGACTCTATGCACTATCACCTCAGTAACAACCATACAAAAATAGACAAATATACCCCCCTCCCTTTTTACTAAACCACGATAGCAGTTTTTAGAGCGCAGGGAGCTGCGCTGAATGCCCAGCGCTGCTCTCGACGCTCATAGGCTCCCTGCGCTAAAAAACTCTATTGCGGTTTAGTAAAAGGGGACCTTAGTGTAAAATATAGACAGCAGATATAAATTGAGACACATTTCGATCACTAAATTTAAAATAAAATCATTTTTCCTACCTTGTCTGGTGATTTCATGAGTCTCTGGTTGCACTTTCTTCTTCTGACTGTGCATCCAGTCTTTCTTCCCTTCTTTCAGCCTGTATGCTTCCTCTCCTCCACACCTCATTCCCTCCCCCAACTTTTCCTTCCTCTCCCCTGCCCTTTCTTTCTCTCTGCCTCCCTTTCCTTTTTTTCTGTTTCTCTTCTTTCCTTCTGTCTCCCTGCCTGCCCTTTTTCTTTCTTTCTCCCAGCCCTCCCCCAAGACACTGCAACTGCCATCGGGGACCCAAACTGCCATCGGGGACCAGGACCCAAACCGCCACCAATAACAGGCCCGAAAGCCGACGCCAATAACACGCCCAAAAGCCGACGCCGCCCCAACCTCTCCCTGCTTCGGCCGACCAGCATCGCGAGGAACTGTTGGGGGAAATGCTGCCGGGTCCTGCCTTCGCGGAAACAGAAAGTAGGCAGGACCCGGCAGCAAGAAGAGGAAATGCTTCACTGACCTGTCTCCCGCCTTAGCCCGTAGCGAACGCTTGCTTCAGGGCTCTCAACATGTGCGTGCCGGCTTCCCTTCTCCCCCCCCCCCCGGACATAACTTCCGGTTTCGGAGGGAAGAGAAGAGAAGCCTGCACGCACACGTTAGAGCCCGGAGCATAAGTTCGCTAGGGGCTGAAATCTCCAAGCCGGTTTTTTTGGGGTTTTTTTTAATGTTCAGCAGCGGCAGATGGGAGAACACTGGAGAGGAAGGCTGATCGGCCCGTAGATCAGGACGGCAACACGAGTGCGATCGACTCGAGTTGCCTTCCTGAGCTACTGGTCGATCGCGATCGACGCGTTGGGCACCCCTGGGCTAGAAGAAGTGCTTAAGAAATGTTTGTCATCAGATCTTTCCTGTTTTTAGCCCTCATGGTTTAGGGGCATACTTAATGTGACCCTTTATTTTTTTCATCAAAACGGGACATCTATTAATTGTCAGGCCTCACCCCCAATTTCTTCCATTCATTTTCATGTACACATAATATCTTATTAATTCATAATGGTAACCATAAAATTAAAAAATCCCCCACAAAACACACTATATGCAGAGAAAATGTTAATTATCATTTATATTTAGGAGGTTTTCAAAGATGTCATGGCAGCTGACTTCAAAATATGCAATGTCACCTCAGTAACTATAGAAAAATAGACAAATATAGTGCAAAATATAGTCAGCAGATATAAATTCTCAAAACTGACACATTTTGATCACTAAATTGAAAATAAAATCATTTTTCCTACCTTTGCTGTCTGGTGATTTCATGAGTATCTGGTTGTGTTTCCTTGACTGTGCATCTATTCTTTCATTTCTTTCTTTCTTCTGCACTCAGGCCCAACAATTGCCCCTTTCTATTCCCTCCCTCCCTCCTTCCTTCCTTCCTATGTCCTTAGTGCCCCCAGTGCCTCCTTCCTATGTCCTTAGTGCCCCCAGTGCCTCCTTCCTATGTCCTTAGTGTCCCTTCCCATGTCCTTAGTGCCCTCAGTGCCTCCTTCCTATATCCTTAGTACCCCCAGTGCCTCCTTCTCATGTCCTTAGTGCCCTCAGTGCCTCCTCATCTCCTTAGTGCCCTCAGTGCCTCTTTCCCATGTCCTTAGTGCCCCCAGTGCCTCCTTCCTATGTCCTTAGTGTCCCTTCCCATGTCCTTAGTGCCCTCAGTGCCTCCTTCCTATATCCTTAGTACCCCCAGTGCCTCCTTCTCATGTCCTTAGTGCCCTCAGTGCCTCCTCATCTCCTTAGTGCCCTCAGTGCCTCTTTCCCATGTCCTTAGTGCCTCAGTGCCTCCTTCCCATGTCCTTAGTGCCCCTTCTCATGTCCTTAGTGCCCCCAGTGCCTCCTTCCCATGTCCGTAGTGCCCCTTCTCATGTCCTTAGTGCCCCCAGTGCCTCCTTCCCATGTCCTTAGTGCCCCTTCTCATGTCCTTAGTGCCCCCAGTGCCTCCTTCCCATGTCCTTAGTGCCCCTTCTCATGTCCTTAGTGCCCCCAATGCCTCCTCCCATGTCCTTAGTGCCCCCAGTGCCTCCTTCCCATGTCCTTAGTGCCCCTTCTCATGTCCTTAGTGCCCCCAGTGCCTCCTTCCCATGTCCTTAGTGCCCCCAGTGCTTCCTTCCCATGTCCTTAGTGCCCCTTCCCATGTCCGAAGTGCCCCCAGTGCCTCCTTCCTATCTCCTTAGTGCCCTCAGTGAATCTTTCCTATGTCCTTAGTGCCTCCTTCCTATGTTCCCCTCACTGACTTCCAGCCTTTGTCCCACTCCTCCCCCTAAGCCTACAAGTCTGCCTGCCGTGCCAAAGCCTGCCTGCCTATCTCCCTCCCTGCCACACTAAAGTCTGCCTCCTTCCCTGCTGTGCTGATTCAAACCCCTCCCCCCCCCCCGGGTCCATCGCAGCTGCTGCTTCTTGCCGCTCAGAAGCCTTCTTTCTGATGTCAATTCTGACGTCGAAGAGGAAGTTCCAGGCCAGCCAATCGCTGCCTGGCTGGCCCGGAACCTCCTCCGATGTCAGAATTGATGTCATGAAGAAGGCTTCTGAGCGTCAAGAAGCTGCGGCAGACTGGGGGGGTTGAATCAGCGTGGCAGGGAGGGAGGTAGGCTTTAGCACAGCAGGAAGGGGAAGCAATTGCTGGTCCGTTGTTCCCGTGCACAGCTTTGTGACGCTGCCCCTGAAAATGGGACATTTCAGCATCCCGAAGTGTTGGATCGGGATAACGGGATGGTCCCGTTGAAAACAGGACGTATGGTCACCTTAGGCATACTGAACCCAGTATGAGCTCTCAGCTATCATAAGTCGTCTTGCGTGAGTCATCATGCAAATGAGGAAAAGTGGAAAAGATAAATCTGTATACTGGTACTTCTGTTGAGCTGATGCAACAGTAATGGTCCAATGATCTTCCATTCTGAGACAGTAGTAGACATGAATGTCTTTACTCAATAAATCCCAAAAAGTGGTATATTGCCAGTTACTAGATGAAGTTCATCTTACTAGATTCATCTTTTTTCATTATATCTACAAAATGTGTAGAAAAGCCAAAAAAATTATACCACAAACTAATTACTGTTTAATTGGTCTATAAAAGGAGAAAGTAATTTGGAATTGCATGTTATAATTTGCTTTTTCTTTAAACAGAAGTGTAAAGTAGATTCCAGCACTGACTCTGAATCTGACATCAATACTGAGGTAATTGCTGCTCCTTCCTTTTAATATTTTGAAGTGTAGTGTGCACGCATACTTTGCAAGAAACAATATTGTGACAAAAGTTTTTTGTTAGCAGTTCTCTTTTTTTATTTTTATTTCTTCTGATACAATTTGGGTATAATTACTTCAACTGGCTAAAATAACAGCAATGAGAGGGTGGGCAATTGTAAATAATGCAGAGGGCCAGATTACTTATAATAGATTTTATTTAAATGTGGCTACACTATCTGGTAAGCAAATTTAAGTATATTTAAATTATCTGCCCTTGTCCTATATTTGAGTTGGAATCATTTGTTTGCCAAGAGAGGTAGGTATTTAAGATGTAGTTTAATGTTTCATTCAATATCCACAAATATGGAAATTTGTGGGTATTGAATGAAACAGAATCACAATAAGATTTTTCTTCCATCTCCTTCTCTCCCGAGTTTATGGTGAGAGGTGTCCTCCTCGCCCCATATTACTAGCCAAATTTGCTTGGTTTCTATTTAAGTTTGCAGCAGTTTCAGGTTTTTGTTTTTTGCCTTTGTGGTAAATAAAAAGAGCCATCCGTGATTGTGGAAAATCTTTGTTCATGGCACGTTGTCATTCTTGGTATCGTAAGTACCTTCCTGTTGGTGGTTGTCTTGGCAGGTCCATCATTGGGCTCCCTTGCTGCAGTCCTCCGCGTGCATTGTTGGCTCCTCGCGAGCGATTCACAGATGCTTCAAAAGCCTTGTCTCATTCCCTTCTTTGCCTCCGGCAAGTGTTTATTTTATGGTCGGCTCCCTTGCTGCAATCCTCCGTGTGCAGCGTCAGCTCCTCATGCGCAATTCACGGTTGCTTCGAAAGCATTCTCTCTGACGTTGTGATGTCAGAGGGAACGCTTCTGACACAGCCGCAGATCGCACAGGAGGAGCCAACTCCGCACGCGGAGGATTGCAACAAGGGAGCCGACCATAAAATAAACACTTGCCGGGAGTTAAAGAAGGAAGGGAATGTGAGAAGGCTTTTGAAGCAGCCGTGAATCACTCATGAGGAGCCGGCTAGAAAGCTAAATACCCACTGGAGAGAGTCACAGAAGGAAGGGACGGAGAAGCTTGGGCCGCACAAAACTCTTTGCTGGGCTGCATGTGGGCCGCGGGTTGGACACCCCTGCTTTACATGTATTTTCTTACTGATGCATCCTTTCATAGGGTTGTTCATTGCCTACTTACTTTTGCTGAAAAACTTGTCAAGTTCTCATATTAGCCAGTGCGAAATGTTTTCGTGTCTTTGGTTTTGTGCAAAATCCTGTTAAGTCCTTAAGTAATAGTCCCACAGGAAAATAAATGTAAAAAAATGCTAATTTTCTAATATATTGATCACTGCTATAATTAATTTTTAAAGAGCTAACTTAGATCATTTTATTTGACCTGCACTCCCTCAGAGCTCAGTAACTCCTTCCACCACACAAAATTTAGAACAAAAATACATGTGTTGGCCTATGAAAATGAGAAACCAAGAAGCTGCATCTGGCTGTTCATGAGTGGACTTAACAGGTTCTTATACAAATAAGTTGTGTCAAATACTACTTTTGTGATGTGCAATAAACATGATGCATGGACATTTTTACACTTTATACAGTGCGATGTAATATTTTTAGATCACACATTTATTATAACTATTGCATTTTAAATTGGTCATTAATATTTAGACATAAAGGTTTAAGAAGCTTTAGATCAGGGGTGCCTACACTTCTTTGGCTTGCGAGCTACTTTTAAAATGACCAAGTCAAATGGTCTACCAACACAAAAATACTAAACATATACCCCCTCTTTTACTATGGTGTGCTAGCCAATTTAGCACGATAAGTGCTAATGCGCCCATTATATTCTATGGACACATTAGTATTTAGTGCACGCTAAATTGGCTAGTGCGCCTTAGTAAAAGACCTATATATATAGTCCAACTTTTCTTTCTCTCTCCACCACTATTGGCAACATGTCTCCCTCTTCTGTTATGATCTTGCATCTCTCTGTTCTTCCTCAGGGTCTCTCCTCTTCTGTCTCTTCTGTCTGCACCTCCCATGGTCCAAAATCTGCCCCCTTTCTTTTGCCTCCCCTTTGTTTCAGGTTTCTTCCTCTCTCTATCTTTCTTTTAACATTTTGAGTCCTCTCACCTTTGGTCCAGGTCTTTATCTCTCTCACTCTCTTTGTCTTCCCCCTCCCCAGGGCCTGGCACCTCTCTCTCTTCGGTTCAGGGTGTTTCCCTTCTCTAACCCCTCTAGTAGTCCAGGATCTGCCCTGTCTTTCCCGTTCCTTTTGGTTCAAGGCTGCTTTCCCACCCATCTTCAAGGTCCTTTTGTCTCCCACACCCCCCCCCCCCCCGATCCAGCGTCTCTAAGGCAACCTCCGTCCCGCCGGGTCGCTGACGACGGGCAGTCTTACCTTGACATGCGGGGCCTTACCTCCGCTGCTTCCTTCAGACTGGATCATCGAGCTGCTTCCCTCAGACTGGATCCCTCACCTCCGTTCTTCCCTCTGGGCCTAATTACCACCAGAGCGAATGTAGCAGGCTGCCGTCAGCATCTGTAGCACGTTCCCTCTGCCGCGGTCCTGCACCTCCTCTAATGTCAGGGGTGGGACCGCCGCAGAGGGAACAAGCTACAGAGGCTGACGGCAGCCTGCTACGTTCGTTCTGCAGGCTGCCATAATTACTTTAAAGGTGAGACTGTGACCATGGGGGAATATGCTAGGAAGAATACTGGCTGTGCAATCTACTGGTGTTGCTTTTGCGATCGACCAGTAGATCACGATCGACATTTAGGGTAACCCTTCTCTAAAGAGAACATCACCTATCCTAAATTCCTTTAGAAATTTTCAAAGGCACTTTCTCTCAACATTCCAGAGGATTCACATGAAAGGTCTAAACTTTCAACTTGCTCAGTTCCTCTCAAAAATAGAGATGTATACCTTTCACTTGATATGATTCACTTATGATGCTTGTGACATCCTCCAGAATCGGCACTATTTCCATAGGGGGTTAAAGAATGGTATGACACAGTGTATTTGGTCTTCAGGTATACACTATGGGCCATATTTTAATGGATTTATAGCCCATCCATCCCACTTTCTTAGTGGGTTACATGTAAACATTTCAAATAATACAAATGTTTCTATAAATAGAACATTACTAATGCTGTAATATGTTATATTGGACCAAATTCCTTATTGATCAAAATAGCCTTAAGTTTTCTGGAAAAAAAAAATCCCTTACAATCGACTTATTCCACATGGTGTTGCCATTGTAAAAACTTGCACCTGTCCATATTGTCTTTGTCTAATTGGAAGGACCATTAAAAGCGTCTGCTGTGAAGAGCAGACTCATCAAGATGGTTGGTGAGATAAACTAATATCAAAATTGCAGGAGTCTCAAAACATAAAGCCTTCCAAACCAATATAATCGGCACCACACCACTACCACCACCACCTCATCTCATCACATCTTCTTGTATACTGCCCACCCATTAAAACAATAAGATCATACAAAGTAGCATTAAAAAAGTAGTACAATTAAAACAATAAAAAATATTATGTAATAAATTTATCAAACAAATGTGTTTTTAAAACCTTTCTAAAAGCAATATACAAATGATTTTGAAAAATCAAAGGACTCAGCCAGGAATTCTGTTTGCCTAATTGAAAGGCAATTGTTTTGCTATGAAATCTCTTGAAATGACATGACTTAATAGTAGAATAAATAAACAGGAATTCATTACGAATATTCTTTACTTGAAATGAGAGGATAAATATTTTGGGGGCAAACCAAAGAGAACCTTAAAACAAAAACACCCAAATTTAAAAAGGACCTGTGCCTCAAAAGGCAACCAGTGTAGTTGTTGGTAAAAATAACTAATATGATCATATTTCTTTGACCAAAAATTAGGCGTACGGCCGTATTTTGTATTAAACAAATACGCTTTAAATTTTTCTTGCAAGATGCCAGGTAAATAACATTGCAGTAATCAGGAATTGACAGAATTAGACTGTCAATATATAGAGTCAAAATCAAAGTATTTTTTAATAGCTCGTAATTTCCAAAGAGTCCAAAAACATTTCTTAATCATAAGGTCCGTATGCTCTTCAAATGCTAAATGTCTATCTAATATAACTTCCAAAATCCTAATAGAGGAGACAAGTTCAAAAGATTGATTATTAATTAAAATTTGCCTATCTGAAATAGTTTCATTTGGACTAGCCAAGAAAAACTTTGTTTTATCAGCATTTAGTTTAAGTTTAAATCTAGACATCCAGCTTTGTATATCTGTCAAAATTACAGTAACCTGGGCTATTATCTCTTCTGTAAAATAGGTCAAAGGCAGCAAAATAGTAATATCATCTGCATAAATAAAAAATTCAAGTTTCAATTCTTGTAGTAGGTTGGCTAAAAAGATCAAGTAAATATTAAAAAGAGTAGGTGACAACAGCAATCCCTGGGGGACACCAGAAGAATTACATCAACTAGAAGAATATGTCCCCCATCGAGTATACCATGTACGATCTACATTTCAAAAAGCCATTAAACCAATTTTGAACATTTCCTGTAATTCCGATAGATTCCAGACATATCAATAGTAGATCGTGATCAACCAAATCGAATGCACTACTCAGGTCTAGCTGTAATATCAAAACGTTTAAGCCTAGACTAAATTGTTTATATAAATAATCTAATAGTGAAGTAAGAATAGTTTCTGTGCTGTTACCAGTACGAAAACCAGATTGGTGATCGTGGAGAATATCAAATTTGTCCAGATAGTTTACTAAGTCCACATTAACCATCTCCTCTATAAGTTTTACAAACAATGGGATACTCGATATGGGCCTGTAATTAATTTTACAAGCAATAGATTCCTTTGAGCTTTTTACAATTGGTGTAACAACAATATGACCAAGGTTTTCCGGGAATATCCCTTTTTTAAGTAAGAAAGTGATCCATTTAATTAATTTGGCCTTAAATGTATAAGATGCATTTCTTAACAGATTAAATCTTGATTGCTGACAAACGGGAAGCAAAATGGAGCAAAATCGCTTCACTGGCTACCTATTGAATACCACATTTGCTATAAATTGTCTCTTGTTTTTTTAAGGCATTAGTTAGAAAAAATGTCTCCTGTCTTGGTTGCTTTGTTATGCATTCATCAACCAGTGAGAATGTTATGCTCTTCAGAAAGTAATGCTCTGGATGTGCCATCTTTTCATGTGATTTTATCATGAAGAATATAGGAAATTCTATTCTTTATGTAAAAGGACCTCAACTTCCAGCTCAACTCAGCTTTTGCCTTGTGGATATGTACTCAGGAAACTCTTTGACGCAGTTGCTTTGGACATCAAAGCTGCTTCAACAACGTGTATTGTCACATGCACCTGTCTCTTGACTACGCACACTGGAGCGAGGCGGTAGATCCCCCTCCTCAACTTCTGTTGGCTGGGATTGATTATATGGCTGATGCATTGTATGACATTATGTGAGTTTTGGCAAAGGTATCGGCGTACTCCATCTCTGCCTGCAGAATGCTGTGGACCAGACAGTGGGCTTATGATTTCACTTCCAAGGCTACTTTGGCTAGGCTGCCTTTTAAGGGGCAGTTATTGTTTGGCAAAGGTCTGGATGACCTCATGGATTCTGTGATAGCCTGATAGCAGACCCAGACCTTCCAGGGGTTCTTGATGATCCTGACCGTATGCAAGTGCCATGTCACAAAGATTTTCACAGGGCTCCTGATGACGATATACTGGCTATCGGCATTATCAGCTTTCCACCTCCTGTTCTGCGCCTTCTACCAAAAAGGTACAATGACGCCAGGCCAAGGGATGCCCCTCTTCAGATAGGGGGGTAGCTCTCAGCATTTCTTTCCGCCTGGATGCGCATTACGTCATTACAAGCTGGAATTTGCTAGGACTCTGGCAGATTGGTTCGTGGTCACCCTGACAAAGCACTCAAGGTTCAAGCCACCGTTCAGCGCTTGCTGGATATTCAAGCTATAGAGCCAATACCGCCTGAACATTTGAGCTAGGTCAGATATACTTTATTGTACCAAAGGGAGGCAGTGAAGACTGGAGGTCTATTCTGGATCTTCAGCATATGAATGTGGCGCTCAAGGTTCCACGCTTTCGTATGGCGACACTGCATTTGGTCGTTGCAGCAGTGGCCCCAGGAGAGTTTCTTGCATCTATGAATCTCACAGAGGCATACTTGCACATTCCCATTTTTCTGGCCCACCGTAAAGATTTGCGGTTTCATGTTCTGGAATAGCATTACTAATTCTCAGCTCTACCTTTTGGGCTGGCAACAACGCCCTAGACTTTCACCAAGGTTACGGTGGTAGTGGAAGCTTACCTACGAAAGATGGGTCTCCAGGTTCACCCTTACTTGGATGGATGGCTGATCAGAGCTCCCTCATTGGCTGAGGGATGGTGCACGGTGGAGCAGGTGCTCCAGGTACTGGAGGATCTGGGCTGGATTGTCAACTTCAGGAAGATCCATCTGATGCCCACACAGTTGCTGGAATACCTGGGAGTTCTCTTTGACATGGCTATGAGCTGTGTCTAAGTACCAGAAGCCCGCATGCAGAAACTATGTGCCCAGGTTTCTTACCTTCTAGAGCAGCTGGCTCCTTCAGCATGGGATTATCTTCAAGTTCTGGGTCTTCTCTTTACACGTTTGCCAAGTTCCATGGAGTGTATGTGGTGGCAAGACAGGACTCTGATTTTGGGTCCTCAGTTTTTTTTTTTGTTTTTTTTTAACAATATATTTTATTGATTTTGCAAGAAAATACAAAATACTCAAATATACATGGTGTACAACAAAATGCCTGGATACCAGAACTCATCCAAACTTCACCGTATACCTGTACAACAAAATGCCTGGATACCAGAACTCATCCAAACTTCACCGTATACCTGTACAACAAAATGCCTGGATACCAGAACTCATCCAAACTTCACCGTATACCTGTACAACAAAATGCCTGGATACCAGAACTCATCCAAACTTCACCGTATACCTGTTCAACAAAATGCCTGGATACCAGAACTCATCCAAACTTCACCGTATACCTGTTCAACAAAATGCCTGGATACCAGAACTCATCCAAACTTCACCGTATACCTGTTCAACAAAATGCCTGGATACCAGAACTCATCCAAACTTCACCGTATACCTGTTCAACAAAATGCCTGGATACCAGAACTCATCCAAACTTCACCGTATACCTGTTCAACAAAATGCCTGGATACCAGAACTCATCCAAACTTCACCGTATACCTGGTGTGTTTTTTAATGGCACAATCAAGGAGATCACGTGATGCACTGAGCCAAGGCAGAAGCAGGCTGCCTGAGCTCCCGGGCCCCGAGTCCTGAAGCGCCCTGTTACTAGCTTTTGGAGGTGAGCCGGGAGACAACACTTTGTAGCGCTTGCTGTGCACAATATATGGACAGATTTCTGTCCTCTCCTGCGTCGCCAATGTCCACCCGCACTCAAAAAAAGGATCGGGACCGCCCGCAGCATGGTGCTGACAAAATGGCGCCAGTCACCTCCACAGCTGCGATTCAGCAAATAGCGCCGGAGGCGCTGACGGCCCTTACTCAAGCAGTAACAGTGGCAATGCAGCCCAGCATAGAAAAACTTTCTGAACAGCTCCAAAAGCTTGAAAATTTACTTATGGAGACTACTAGCTGCACCACAGCGCTGAAGACTCGGGTTTCCAGCGTTGAGGATACACAGCAGGCACACTACACCATGTTACAGGAACTGCAGGCTCTGACTCAAAAACAAGCCGAAAGACTGGATGATCTTGAAAATAGATCCAGAAGATCTAACTTACATTTTTTGGGGATTCTGGAAACAGTACCCGGTCCTAAGCTCCTGCAGGTGCTGGAGGCCTGGCTGACCAGTTCCTTTCCCTTGAAGGAGGGCCTGGGGCCTATTCGACTGGAGAGAGCACACCAGCTAGGCCGAGAACAAGCAAGAGAGGCGAGGCCTCGCCTGGTAATAGCCAAACTTTTAAACTATAACCATAAAGTGGAAATCTTGCGCAAATATAAACAACTTCGGGAGACTTTAGCATTTGAAGAGTCTGAGGTGCGCATTTTCCAGGACTACTCTGTGGCCTTAACGGAGTGCAGGAAGCAATTCTACCCACTTTGCTCCTCTTTGGCTGAAAAAAAAAATACGCTTTCTCTTTTTATATCCAGCCACTTTGAAAATTTACCATCAGGGACGCTGGCAGGTATTTGAGGCCGCGGCTGAGGCGGCCCTTTATGTGAACACTCAGGTGTTGCCCCAGTCGGACCTTACATGAAAGAGCACATGGTGTGCTTCCTTGTTTGTCACATGCTCCTGTGTGCCTGTGGCATTGTGGATGCTCCGGGATCTCCTGGTTTGGGGGAAGCCTGGATCTCAGATAATATGGCTGTTACTTGCTATTCTGGTTTAAGTTTGTTTACAATTTTGTGTTTTTTCCTGTTCTAGTTCAGAAATTGATAAACTGTATATTTGAGCTCATCCTAACGTTCATTTGCTCTGCAGACTGCTCTTATGACTATTGTATTTACTGTATGGGAACTCAGGGCCCGGAGTGGCATTGTTTTGTGATCTTTCACACCTTTGGGACCGCCTAGGGCGAACCTGAGGCTGTGACCACAACCATGCAATTGGGGAGAAGGTTGGGAAGGGAGGGGGGGTTGGGGTTCCAGGGGGGGAGTCCATGGCCTACGTGGTTGCTGCTGGTATTCTTTCGATTATTGGGAAGGGTGGGATCAGACCCTGCTGCGAGACTCCTGCACCTGACATTTACCATGGTACTGGTGCTGCTCGGGCAGGTCCTGAGCGCCATGTGGCTGCCCTGGGTATGGCTGGGAACCGGGGTGGATTTTTTCCGCACTTAGCATTTTATATGTTTGTACTAGCCCCTTTTATACCTGCTGGCTAACACTTTGAGAATAGTATCCTGGAATGTTTCGGGCATTACCTCTCCCATAAAACGAACAAAAATTTTAACACAGCTCAAACGACATAAGGTCGACATAGCCTGTCTGCAAGAAACCCAACTTACAGACTTGGAACATCAGAAATTGAGGAGGTCCCGGGTAGCCGCAGTGCATGCAGCATCTTCAACTCATAAGCAGGCAGGGATGGCGATACTGATTAGTAAGACATTGCCTTACACTGCGAAAGTAGTAGCCTCGGACCCACAGGGCCGCTACCTCTTGTGCAGTTGTCAGTAGGCACATATTCCTTTTACTTGATGAATGTATATGCACCTAATACCTATGACCATTCCTTCTTTGAGGGTCTAACTGCCATGCTTCTTGGGCGGGTTACTGATCCGGTATACATTGCAGGGGATTTCAATCAGGTGTTTGACCTGACTTGTGATCGTTCTCAGCAGGGACCTGGTGCGAGTATATCTCATACCAGAGGCCTGCCCTATCTTTGCGCCACTTTAGATCTGGTGGACCCGTGGAGAATTCTCCATACCACTGAACGGGATTACACACACCGCTCCAGAGCACATAACACACAATCTAGGATAGATTACATCCTTACCATGCGCAGAGCATTTCTAAATGTGGATGCAGCGGTAATAGGCCCGGCGGTGATTTCAGATCACGCGATGATCTGGCTAGATGTGAATGTGGGCTTCGGTTTACGCGGACCTGTACGTTGGCGCTTCCCTAGTTATCTATTTTCTGATGACCATTTCAAAACATACCTAACGACTAAATGGGGTGAATTCCTAGACTTTAATGGTCAGCATAGCAATGATCCGACACTGTTTTGGAGCACGGCTAAGGTGGTGCTCAGAGGAGATTGTATAGCTTATGTAATAGCGCGTAATCGCCGTTTGTCCCGGGGAATACTGCGGTTGGAAAAAGAACTAGCAAGCGCTAAGCGTCAGTATACCCTGTTCCCGACCCGCCACGCTAGGGAACATTTAGCTTCCGTGGAAACGACCCTCAACTCCTATATACATGAGCGCACGGTGAAAATGCTCTTGTCTCAAAAATTTCGCTACCATCGCTATGGAAATCGGGCAGGGAAGTTATTAGCCCGCTTGACTTCCCAGGTGCGGGGTCACCGTTATGTTTTGGGATTGAGGGATAGTACGGACCAATTTCAACACACTACTGAACACATTGCACAAATTTTTCAGTCCCACTTCGGGAAGATATATGGGTGCCGGGACTCGGGAGCTGAACCCCTTATTAAGGACTATTTCACGGATTCCGGTTTACAGCCGCTCTCTGACTCGGATGTTAGGTTTCTTAATGCACCCATCGCCCCTAAAGAACTACATAAAGCTATCCACAATCAACAAAATTTTTCGGCTCCAGGGCCAGATGGCTTTACGGCAGAATTTTATAAACTGCTCTCAGGACAGCTTAGTCCTTTTTTAAGGGACTATTACTCCCAGGTAATCCAGGATGAACATTTCCCAGGAGAAGCGAATGAGGCTTTAATCACATTGATATTGAAGCCTGGCAAAGACAGTTCTGCTCCCGAGTCCTATCGCCCAATTTCTTTGCTGAATGTAGACATCAAAATTCTGTCCAAAATCTTAGCTGATAGATTAGCGACCCTTCTCCCCGATGTGATTGCATCCACACAAGTCAGCTTTGTACAGGGTAGACAAGCAGTACACAACATACGTAAAGCATTGATAGCCTTAGCGCACACGCAATTCCATCACACTCCTATGCTTCTACTCAGTTTGGATGCGGCACAGGCATTCGACCAGGTCAATTGGACGTACCTCTTTGAAGTGCTAAATTGTATGGGAATATCTGGCTGGTTCGCCTCGGCATTACGCACTTTATATTCCACTCCAACAGCAAGACTACTTGTCAATGACATTATTACTGACCCAATACCTATTGAGAGAGGAACTTGACAGGGCTGTCCCCTGTCACCCCTCTTATTTCTATTGTACCTCGAACCCTTTCTTCGCACAGTGTCTCAGGACCCCGACATAGTGGGTGTGGACTTCGGGACTCATTCACTCAAAGTGTTGGCCTTTGCAGATGACCTATTATTTTTGCTAATTGACCCCGCTCACTCTGTTCGATATTTATTGCAAGCGCTTGACGAATTCAAATTTTATTCGGGATTTACGTTGAACTATCAGAAATCTATGGCCCTAGCTAGCCCCATGACACTACAACAGACATGGAGTGGTCACTTCCCATTTACGTGGGCTCAGACTTCAATTTGCTATTTGGGGGTACAGATCCCCCGAGACCTTACGACCGTGTACTCCAGCAATATCACCCCATTGCTTCAAGACATCTCACAACATCTACAGAATTGGTCCACTTTTCCCTTATCGGTGGCGGGCCGGGTAGCCCTTTTTAATATGGTGCTCTTTCCCAAATGGTTATATCGCTTTCAGGTTTTACCTCTGCTGCTGTCCCATGCCCATAACATTCGTTTAACGAAAGAGCTACAGCGTTTTCTATGGGGTGGTAAGCGACCACGTATGCCCTTGCTACGGATGTGTCTGCCCAGGGATAGGGGGGGGCTATGGTTTATTAAATGTACGTTGGTATGCTATGGCTTGTCAGATGAGACATATTAATGATTGGTTTAGAGGAACATCTGATTTTTCTGCTACACCACTGGAGTTATCTTTGCTGGCTCCGTTCCATGTGAGCTATTTTCTACATGTGGCGGATCCGAGGATGCGTCCTTTGGTGTCTCATTACCCCATTTTTACGCCGGCCAGAAGGACATGGAGATGGGTCTGTAAAACAGCCAAATTGTCTTCTAGGGTGTCTTTATATTTGCCTATACTGGGCAATGGAGCTTTCCAGACGGGTATGCAAAATGCCACCTTTCTTAGGTGGCAAGCACAAGGTCTACAATATCTTTTTCACCTGTTTTCGGAGGAGGGGAGCCTGGTCACATTTGCCGAGCTGCAACGAACTTTTGACCTACAGGCTAATGATCTCTTCGCCTATTACCAGATCCGTCACTATGTTCAGTCCCTCCCAGTGGCTGCCCTTACTGAAGTCTGCAGGGAGGCGCTTTCGGAACTTTTCAGCCTTTCAGCCCAACAGAGGATTCCTCTACGATTTCATATTGTGGGGATCCGGGATTGCCAACCAAGTACGAATCTGGATATATTAGCGACAGCGTGGGCTGAGGACTTGCATTGCCAGTTGACTGCTCAACAGTTACAATGGATCCTGAAGAACATTCAGATGGTGTCACCCAATATTACTCACTGGGAAATGCAATTGAAAATTGTTCTTAGACTTTACATTCTCCGGAACGTGCAGCCCGGATGGGGATTACTGCGTCGCATTCTTGCCCGAAATGCAATCTGGCTTACGCATCTTTGAGTCACATGTTTTGGGCCTGCCCTGCAATCCAACAGTTTTGGAGACATCTTGGCCTATATACCACATCACTTTGGGGAAGGCGATGGCTTCCGCAACCGAGGGCGTTATTTGGATTTTATAATATAGCCTCGCCCAAACCCAGGGGAATGTCAGCATTTATCTCCAGAGCCCTTTTGATGGGAAAAAAAGCCATCCTCACCAACTGGCTCTCGCGTTATCCCCCGTCATATGCACAATGGAGATCCCTAATGATAGTGCACGCAACACTGGAGAGACGCATGGTGGGAGACTTGACTCTTGGCCCGGGTCGCAAATTTTGTCAGGTGTGGGAGCACTTCTGGCAGGACCTCACACCCGCATGCTTGCAGTAGATTTTTGAATCTTTAAGATTTTATTCCCACTCAGCTGTTGGACTGGCCATGGATTCTTGGGGAGGGGAGGGGAGGGGAGGGGGGGGGGGGGGTTGGGAGGGGAACTGATTATATTGTAAATGTTATTTCCTGAATGGTACTACTGTTTGTATTTGTTTCTTACTGCTGGAATAATAAAAATCATTTAAACATAATGGCACAATCAAATATCACACCACTTATACCCAATTAAACCACTTATGTTGGGTGCAGGTATACGTGATCTAGGTGCCTGCCGGTGTCTAACGTACTACATGTGCTACTTGTTTGTGAATCCAGATCTTAGTGAGCATTTCTAGCACTGAGAAATCACCGACTTGTGTTTTTCTTTCCATGTTTTTTTGTATGTGTATTCCATGTTCCATGTTTTCCATGTTAGTATGTGTATTCTGAATAGATTTATACATCTATTGCCAAGCTAATAAAATTAGGACTAAGTTATCAAAAATGTTACAGAATATATACTTCAAATTAAGATAATGTACGGATACAATATTTGCTACAAAGCAATTTAGTTAGTACTTGAAATAATGTGAGATGGTGAGTTGCCCATGGTCACAGGGGTTATCTGTGGTAGAAACAGGACTTGGGTTGTCCAGATCTGTTATCTAGGCCATTCCCTTTCATCTTTTTTTTTTTTTTTTACCTAGCTTTTTTCCCTTTTTTTTGTTTGTATCTCTGGTATAGTAATCAAGGCAGTATATCTGGCAACATGAGCCTTTTATTTGAAAATATATGTGGATTTTGCCCCTAGTTTGTTCATCTCCCTCCCACCCTCCTAACATTCCCTGCAAATGTACCCAGTCTTGCCATAGCATCAACAGTCCTGAACCAGGGGACCTTGCAGTCATGGTCCCCAAATCGAATTACTAAATGCAATACTCAGTGACTGTAAGTGTCTTTCCTTTCCTTCTGTTAGTAACCCTACAAGAGTTGTAAATGCTGCCTTTGCATTGTTTCAGACAACTCAAGAATTGAGAGACCTTTCTGTACTGCTACTTGGCCATACTTTTCTATACTGAAACCCTGCAGTTTGTTCTAATACTTTTTTAATGCACCTTTTGAATAGGGTTTTACAAGCATGACAACTCAAGAGAAGAAATCGGTTGACTTGAGCCTTCAAGTAGGTTTGTGCATATATGAATTTTACTGTCACAAAGTAGAGTTTATAGAGGGGTTTTTTTTTTTTTTTTTTTTAAACTAAGAGAGGGTAAGAGCTATAATTGCTGAAGCTATCTGCCTTTAAAGCAGTTATATGTACAGGTATCTTTAGCTGCTATTTGTACTCGGATGTTGAAGAAAGTGAAATTATTTTCCATGGGCAAACAGGATGAGTCACTCATACGGTGGTGATGTCATCCAACAGTACCAGTGTTTGGATCACAGTGCAGTGATCTTTGAAACATTTACAGCAGGGGTGTCCAACCTTTTGGCTTCCCTGGGCTGCGTTGTCCGAAAAAAATGTTTCTGGGGCCGCACAAACACGCAAACGCTGCAGCAAGACAGAGGAGGGAGCCGGCAAGACAGTAAACACCCAGTGGCAGCAGAGGAAAACACTACATCGTCCTCGATCGGGGCCGCACAAAATACTTCACTGGGCCGCAGGTTGGACACCCCTGATTTACAGTCTCCTTAACCTTATCGCCAAACAATCTTTGGGTTCCTTTTTATTAAGGTGAGCTAGTGTTTTTAGCACTTGCACAAGATTAGCGCGCACTAGCCAAAAAATTACTGCCTGCTTAAAAGGAGGCGGTAGCAGCTAGTGCGCGCAGCATTTTAGCGTGTGCTATTCTGCACGTTAAGGCCCTAATGCACCTTTGTAAATGGAGCCCTTTCTCTCATAGAAGTGGTGTTTATAAATATATACTTGTGGAGAACTAACACTGACCCAAGCCATATGCCTCATGCTTCTATGCTTTTCTGGACACTGGCGCAGCTCACTGGAACCTGATACTGTTGGATGACATCACCACTGTGTGAGTGACTCATCCTGTTTGTCCATGGAAAATAATTTCACTTTTATAAACAACCACTTCTATGAGAGAAAGTTTGTGATCCAAACACAGCCCTCAGGTCTGCATTAGAAATCATTGATCCAAAAGCCACAAGGGTCGCAAATCCACAAAACCTATAATTAGTCGTGGCGCTATTAACCATACCCTATGTGGCAATGCCATGTCATCAAGTCTACCATACATCATACCATTCTTGTTAACTAATAAGACTACATCTGAGAGAACAAAAGCAGCAATAGTCTTTCTTAGTTTAATAAAGTGACACCTACTTTTTATCACTACACAGATTCTCTGCCAATTAGAGGATGCTTGACATCTTTTGCCAAAGTTTGAGCCAAAGTAACTACCAACAAGTGGCTCCTGAATGTGTGATAAACAAGGGATATTACATGACTTTAGATGACTCCTCTCCACCAAACCAGGCCACCTGTACTCAAACATCAGGTTATACTCATCTAGGCAGATAAGTCTGTCTTTAGACAAGAGTGCTAGAACTTTTACTCTTGGACAAGCAGACAGCATATTCTCGCATGTTGGTGACATCGTCCATGGAGCCCAGTACGGACAGTGCTAAAAGTGTACTGTCACTTTAAACTTCTTAAGAAGCTTTGTGACTGCATGCATGAGTGCCTCCTGTCCGACATCAGCTCTCAGTTCTTCGTTTTCCATGGAGGGAAGTTGTTTTTTGGACTCTATCCATATAAAGTTGCTTTCCTAGTCAACATTATTTTTCTTTGCTCAGATGGGCCTTTGGGCTGTTTTCTCTCCATTTTTTCTCACTGATTTTCCTTCTCATGGTGCAACCATTGTGTTTTTTTATCTTGCCACCATGATTTTTCCTCACATTGAGGCCTTCTAGTGGGTTAAAAAAGAACACTCATTGTCAACGGCCCTTCTCCATCACTGACCCGCATTGCTGGTGCATTCAGTGTCTGAGGCCAGAGCATCAAGTAGACGCTTGCATCCACTGTTCTACTTTACTAAAACGCTCTCTTAAGGCTTGACGCATCCAGCAAGAGAAGCTATTTGGACCGGCCATGGCCTCTGGAGACAAATTGATGCCATTAGTACAGACGGTACTGGCATCGACGTCTCCCTCAATGTCAGACGTTGTTACTACATTGGGTAACCCAGCTAAGAAGCTGTCCTCTTCACAACAAGCATCGCAGACATCTTCTGCATCGAGCCCCTTGATGTATACACCAGTGATTCCCAACCCTATCCTGGAAGAACACCAGGCCAATCGGGTTTTCAGGCTAGCCCTAATGAATATGCATGAGAGAGATTTGCATATGATGGAAGTGATAGGCATGCAAATTTGCTTCATGCATATTCATTAGGGCTAGCCTGAAAACCCAATTGGCCTGGTGTTCCTCCAGGACAGGGTTGGGAACCACTGGTATACACTGATGCAATCTCCTTCTGTGCAGGCTGTGTCTTTAGGGCGTGCTTTCTCATAGAAGTCACCCACCACTCGACACTCTGTATTACCAATGGTACTGGCTGTTGAGCCAATGGTACCGGTGCAGTCTTTCCGGAACCAACTGAAGGAGTTCTTTTGGAGGGAGCTCGGCAACCTGTTTAAGCTGCATGCAGCACCAGTACTTACATCGATTCCCTCGATACTGGCCCAGCCCTGAGCATGGTACATCAAGGCCCAAGGGTACCGAATCCAGCTCTCCATCGAAGCATTGATGGACATCAGGATCCCATGGTACCGATGCTTGCTTCTCCAAATCCAAGCATGCATTGCATGGTACTGATTCCCATTCACCTTGACATCCATCAAGATCTAGACAGTCTCGATGTCGATCTTCATTGTCATCTTCATTGGACCTGTACCAACATCATTGAAAGGGCTCTTCTTGACGCTCTCAGTCATCATACTTGTACTAGGAAGCATCTTTCTTCTTCTTCCTATAGAGAATCTTCTGGAGCTGTAGATGTTGATTCTGATCTTGAACCCACATTTTATCCCAGGACAAGCAGGCAGCATATTCTCATGTATGGGTGACATCGCCAACGGAGCCCCGGTACGGACCACTTTAAAAGTGCATTGCCACTTTAAGAGTTTAGAAAGATTGTGATAGCCTGCACCGCGCATGCACGAGTGCCTTCCTGCCTGACGTGGGCGTGCGGTCCCTTCAGTTTCCTAGTTTCCGCTGAGCTAAGTCACTTATCAACGGCTGTTATTTTTTCGCTGCCTTCCCGCTCACATGGCTTTTTTTCTGACTTTTTTGTCAGCTTTCTTTTTCTTTTCGTGTTAAACTAAAAAAAAAATATATATATTTTTTTACTTTTTCTCTTTTGTGGTTGTGGCCCAGCGGGGCCTGTTCCATGCCCCAATCCTCAACTTTTGATTTTGCCGAGGCCATTTTTCCATCAATGTCCCATCCACAAACGAGTTTCAAAAAGTGCAAACGGTGTGCATGCCCTATTTCTCTTACTGACCCGCATCGCTGGTGCCTCCAGTGTTTGGGACCAGACCACAGGGCTGATTCATGCACTCGTTCTTCTCTTCAAAAGAGGACCCTCAAGAACTGACAAATTCAACAACGTCTGCTTTTCAGTTCCGCTATGGAAGGAGATTCGGCACTGGTACCGAAGTCAACGTCGCTGGAATCCACCTAGGTGTCGCATCCAGTGGGTAAGCCGGCTAAGAAGCCTTCCCCCACCCCTTTGGGTCCTCAGGTCACTTCAGCAGTGAGCCAAGTCCTGCAGCCCTCTAGGTGTCCTAAGAAACGCTCGGCTCCGGTTGAGGTGAGTACCTTGTCATCTGCCTCCTCATCTCTGGAGCACAGAGTGACACCAAAGGAACCAGCGAAAAAGCCAGTGGTACCGGTGCAGACTCTTAAGCAGCAAATTCAAGAAGTGCTGCGAGCGGAGTTACGGGAGCAGTTATAACTCTTACTCCCTGTCATGGCGACACTGACTCCTGTGCCGGTCCAGTCTGAGCCTTTGTTATCGGCATCGACCCTTACGGCGCTAGATTCCCGAAAGTCTTCATCGGTGCCGTCGGGCTTGGTTCAGGGTTCGATGTCAGATGCAGCTCAACATCGCTCTTCACACAATCTCCCGAGACAATGTCGGTCAAATCGACTAAATCCTTGAAGATTAAACATCTTCAACCATCGACACCCAGTTCTCGACGTCGTCTTCCACCGATACGGGACTCTGATCTCTGGGAAAATTCTGAAGAGCCTGTTCTGACTGATGCTAAGGCCTCTTTTAATGAAGACTCAAGTTCCTTCTTCTTAAGAGCCTGCTCAAAAACCAGATAAGGCTTCTTTCTCCAAATTTTTGAGGAAATGCCAGACTCTTTCTATACCTCTGGAGGCTGACTCAAAGAAATCTAAAGCATTTTTGGATGCATTAGATTATGAGTAACCACCTAAGGAGTTTCTTAAGCTTCCTCTCCACGACATTCTATGGGAGACCTTTTATAAAAATCTTGAAACTCCGTTGACTATCCCTGGGGCTCCTCGTAAGCTTGATTCCCTTTATAGGGTGGTTTCAATTCTGGGTTTTGACAAGTCTCAGCTCCTTCATGAATCTCTCCTGGTGGAGCCCACACTTAAAAAATCTGCAGGGGCCAGTGTTTATGCTTCTGTTCCTCCTGGCAGAGAGGGAAAGACAATGGACCACTTTGGCAAGCGTTTATATCAAAATGCCAAGCTTGCCAACCGGTCAAGCAATTATGCTTTTCATTTTTCTTTTTATCTTAAACACTTAGTTAAGCAAGTGTCCACACTACAGAAATATTTTACCTGAGCGTAAGGTACTTATTTTCCAACATTACATTTCTAGTTTGCTGCAGTATGCTCTATTTATGACACTTTTGAGCTCACCTCTCGAGCTGCAGCTATATCTGTGGCTATGTAGCGCTTAGCCTGGCTTCGAGTGTTGGAGCTGGATGTCAGTCACCAGGATCGTCTGGCCAATGCTCCTTGTTTGGGCGATGAACTTTTTGGTGATTCCTTAGATTCCACCAACCAAAAGTTATCGACCCATTAAACCAGGTGGGAGGTTCTGGTGAAAAACAAGAAAAAACCTCCCCTGACTCATCCTTTCAGACCACAGGCTTCATATCGGCGTCGTTTTGCTGCTAAGACTCTGCAGTCACCTCAATACCAACCTTGCAGACAAAGGCAACAGCAGCAACAGCCAAGTTGTCAACAGCAAAAACAACAGGCTGCACCACCTGAATCTACACAGCCTTTTTGACCTGTTTCTCTGAAGCATAGCCAGTCTCACCACTTCTCAACCTTTACCTCAGCCCATCGGAGGTTGTATTCAGCTCTTCATGAGTCGTTGGGAACTTATAACATTGGATCTTTGGGTCCTCGACATCATTTGTCAGGGTTACTCTCTAAATTTCCAGACTCTTCCACCAGACAACCCTCCAAGAGAGTCTGCTTTGGACCCTGCTCAGTCCTCCCTTCTTCTGCAGGAGGTACAATCCCTTCTTCTGCTGAATGCCATCGAGGAAGTTCCCCTCGATCAGCAGGCCCAGGGATTCTACTCCCGTTACTTCTTGGTTCCCAAGACCCATCCTGGATCTGAGAGCTTTCAACAAATTTCTTGTCAAGGAGAAATTCAGGATGCTATCTCTCGCCCTGCTATATCTTCTCCTCAATCAGCATGACTGGCTATGCTCCCTAGATCTCAAGGAAACCTACACACATATACCAATTAATCCGACTTCAGGAAGTATCTGTGTTTTCGACTCAATCGATGTCATTACCAATACAAGGTGCTTCTCTTCGGTCTGGCATTGTCTCCCAGAGTATTCACGAAGTACTCAATTGTAGTGGCCGCATCTCTCGATCACACAGCCTTCAAGTCTTTCCTTACCTGGATGACTGGTTGATCAAGGCTGTTTCATCTCAGGAAGTGGTCCAAGCAACATCTCAGACCATTTCTTTTCTTCAGATTCTGGGATTCGAAGTCAACTTCCTCAAATCACATCTCATTCTGACTCAACTTCTTCAGTTCATTGGAGCAATCCTAGATACCACCCTCATGAAAGTGTTTCTTCTGCCAGACCGCCTTCACACTCTCATCCGTCTGTGTCAGCAGTTGCTTCTTTTTCAAACCATCTCTGCCAGACACATGATGGTTCTCCTGGGCCACATGGCTTCAACTGTTCATGTCACACCATTGGCAAGGCTACATCTTTGCACTCCTCAGTGGACTCTTGCTACCCAGTGGTCTCAGGTGACGGATCGTCTTTCACAACACATATCTGTGACATCATCTCTTCTGCAGTCGCTTCAATTGTGGATGACCTCATCCAATCTTTCCAGAGGTCTCCTTGAACACTTGCCCTCTCATCACAAGATTATGACAGATGTCTCCTTATGCCTGGGGGGCACATATGGACGATTTGCAGACCCAGGGTCTTTGGACCGCCAGAGAGCGGAAATTTCACATCAATTTCATGGAACTCAGAGTGATTTTTTTATGCCGTCAAGACTTTTCAACATATCCTCTGCCCTCAAGTCCTCCTCCTTTGCCCAGACAATCAAGTAGCAATGTACTACATCAAGCAAGGAGGCACGGGCTCTCTTCTGTTGTGTCAGGAAGCCCAGAAAATATATAAACATAAGATGCAATCACTTTACTCTTTAACATCACTTAATATTCTGTCAAAGACTAATTCACATCAAATATCCCTCCCCCCCTTATACCCAACAATTGTTTTTAAGCATAAGAAAACATAGAGTATCCCCACCCTGGACGTGCATGAACAAAGGGAAAAAATTATATTCATTCTGTACAATATTTTGTTAATGGCTCCCAAACATCCCTAAATTTCTTAAAATGCCCTTGCTGTATGGCTATTACCCGCTCCATTTTAAAGATTTGGCATAATGAATTCCACTAAAAATTATAATTCGGCCGATCCCAATTTTTCCAGTTTTTCATAATGTGCTGTATGGCAACCCCTGTCATAATGAGCAAAAGTTTATTATTACTAGAAGATATTTGGCTCTTAGCTCTCATTGATGTACCAAATAACAGTATCATATGATAATGCCACCGGATTTTCCAGTAAATTGTTCATTTGACCCCAAATGGATTTCCAAAAGCGAAGTATCAATGGACAATAGAATAGTAAATGATCTAATTTTCCAAGCTTGCTTCAAAACACACAGTGACCGGGGCTGGAATGATAGGTTTAAAGCAGCAGGATAAATTTGCGTTACCAGATTGGTGAAAATGCCATGCTGATCTGTCAGGTCAGGGACTCTCGTGACCATGTGCTTTATTAAGGATAAAATATTTTGAATATTTCATTAATAAATAACCTCACTACCTCTAGATTTTGATAATTAATAAATTACGCTTTCTGACACCTTTTAACAGTTATATCAAAAAGTATGATGAAAAGTAGAAACATACACTATTGCAGGAGATGGCTAAAAAAAAAAAAATCAACAACAAAACCCCCCCCAACTCATTTAGACAGAACTGTGGCAGCTCAAAATTGGAGGGAAGCAGAAAAATGAGTGTAAAGAAGTAACAGGTGCCTTCTTTCCACTAGGACAAGGGCAGGCAATTCCGGTCCTCGAGAGCCGGAGCCAGGTCAGGTTTTCAGGATATCCACAATAAATATGCATGAGATAGATTTGCATCTCAGGAGGCAGTGAATGCAGATCCATCTCGTACATATTCATTGTGGATATCCTCAAAAACCTGACTTGGCTCCGGCTCTCGAGGACCGGAATTGCCTACCCCTGCACTAGGAGAATCTAAAGATATAGGAAGGAGGTGTTATAGCTGGGTTGCACAATTAGAGACTCGAAGAGGGGAGCTGAGTCCTCTTCCCCAGAGGCCAAGGGAGGAAAAGGGGAAGGGCAATGAGTGAGACCTTTTCCCTGAAGGAGAGTGAGGCATCAAAGTCAAAACCTTAGCTTAATACTACAGTGCACAAGATGCCAGAAGAAATAGGTCCACCAGCACCTCTCACTCACACCCCCTTCCTGTCCATGAGTACCCCATACTTGCACCCCCTTCCCTAGGTTCATCAGCACCCCCTACTCTAACCATGTCTGCAGGTCTAGCAGCACCCCTTACTTTTATCCCCTCCCCAGGTCCAACAGCACCTTTCACTCACTTCTTCTCCCCTGGTCCAGCAGTACCCTGTATTCTCACCCCCTCCAGGTTCAGCAGCACCTTATACAATTATCTTCCAATATCCAGCAGTACCCTGTACTCATATCACCCCAAGTCCAGCAGCACCCTTCTACTCGCCCCCTCCATATGCAGCAACAGCCCTTACTCTTACCCCAGGTCCAGCAGCACTCCTTCTCAACCCCTCCACCCCATACTCCAGCAGCACTGCGACTTGGGAACCTTTACTAAAGATGATCTGTACTTTTGTCATCCACGCATGCGCCCCTCGCACTTATCCCTTCAGCATTGAAGAAAAGCTGCTGCCATCAATTCTGTATGCTGATCTGGTGCGGGACCTTGAGCATCTGTACATGCTCAAGGCCTGCCAGTTCCTGCCTTCTCAGAGAATCTGAGGGGCAGAAACTGGCAGGCTTTGAGCATGCACTCATTGGCGGCTGCAGCTTTTCTTCAACGATGAATGGGTAAGTGTGATACCTGTGTGGTAGGGGGAGTGTACATGGAGGACAGCAGTACAGATCATCTTGGGGTTGGGAGGATAGTGGTGTCAATTTTCATCGGGGTAGGGGCGCAACGGCAGTGGGGTTGTATGACAACAGCATTGGTGGTCATCGGAGGTTAAACGGAGGACAGCAGCCTCTGTGCTTGGATGGTGGCTTGGCAAAAATCTTTGTTCATATTTGAGTATATATGGTATCTAGTAAGCAGAGGGGAAAATAGATGTGGTCCTACAGTCTTATGAGGTGTCTGTAAAAAGGGGTACCTTGTAAAGCAGTAATATTCAGTACATACAGGAGATTTGAACTTCTGCAGGGGCCATTCCACAGCTAGAGAACATCTGGCTTGTAAGAGGGACATTTCTGTGCAGGATATGACTTTAATATTTTTATTAGAACTGTGGTGTTTGGGCTCCTGTAATGTTTCATTTGCATTTAACATAGCAATATAAATTTCCATCTTACTGTTATATGACTTTAGTTTCTAGATCCTTATGATGGTGATTCAGAAGAGACATCAACACATTCTGATGGCAGCTCAAATAGTCAATATCTGTTTGGTAACAGTGATATTCATACACTGGTGTGTAGCATTCAAAATCAGGCAGTTTTGGGGGATGTATCCTGTGAGGAAGATGTTTGCATGTTGAGTGAAAAGCAGGAATCTTTCTCTCCTTTTATAAAGTGGGATTCTCCTTCGCTGGAAGCTAGTGATGTCTTCGTACAATCTCTGCCTGATTTAGGAATAGCTTTTGGAACTATCACTGCAGAATCATCAGGCTGCTCTTTGGACTCTAGCATTCTTACTGGGCCTTCAGGTTTCAGTTCAAGTCAGTTTATGTTGCTTACTATGGATCCACTGCAATCCCCAGACCAGCCAGTAATGGCTTTGTTGCATGAACAGAAACGAAAGTCTGAGATCAGCAGTGAATTTACATCTAAATCGTCTGTAGCAAAGAGAAAACTTGGTATGTCAATTTTTGATTACAATGGAGAAAAATTAATAAAGAAACAATGTGTTGCTGAAAGGAAAACATTTGCAAAGACCTGACATACTTTCAACAAATATATATATATTTTTTACACCTGACGTTACTTTCAGGGGTATATTTAATACTTACTGCAGTTTTTTTTTTGTGGGGTTTTTTTTTTTTTTTTTTAGTGCTTTAAAGACAATATTGATGGTATGTTGGTAAAATAGAGATCTCAAAGCAGCAAGGGAATTGACCCCGATTCCTCCACAAAGAAGACACAAACAAGAAACAAAAGGCTTATGAAGAAATGATGTCCAAGATGATGGCTTTATTAAAACAAATAAATAACCCATTGGAAACATTTGGATCCGACATGGTCTGTATTTTGACACAATTGTCTTTTTCAGGGGTCTCAACTGGCCCAATAGACAAACTTGTGGATTAAAACGATGATCTGTGCGCCAAGACGCTTTGAGCCTGTTGTCTTAGCGCAGAGATCGTTTTAATCCACAAGTTTGTCTATTGGACCAGTAGGGACCCCTGAAGAAGACAATTGTGTCGAAACACGGACCGTGTCGGGTCCAAATGTTTCCAGTGGGTTATTTATTTTAATAAAGCCATCATCTTGGATGTTTCTGGTAAAATAGAGATCAGCAGTTATAAGGCAGAGTGGGTGAAGAATAGTGAATTTGGCTACATGTTGCCGGTAGTATTTATACTCTCTAATGGTTGGCTTTTCATTCCTAGTTCTTGAAGGCTATTTATAAGACAGATTGTATACAATGGAGATAATAGGCCTGTAAATAATGCATACGTTAGGGATATAATGAATACTGGATCTGAGAGAAGACCAAAACAGTCTAATTGAAATCTAGTACTGCACCAAATCAAATAGTTTTATGTTTTTTTTGTTTTAATTTTTCCTTTTAGAGCCTTCATATTCACTCCCAGTTTTCAAGGGTTGTCAGTGGATCAGATGTTCAGGATCTCCCTGAGGGAATATAAATGAGAAAGATCTGCGTACAGTAGAGTTAACAGGCTAGCAAATCTCTCATGACACAGTCATTAGGGATAGCCTGAAAACCTGAGCTGTTGATTACCTCCCTAAAGCCTTGCTATTTGATTGAAGTTCTCAATGGTCATCAGAATAAGTGCCAGTAATGGCATTGTATCCTGCTTGCCGTTACAGATGTAATTATCTGTTTTCATTAGTGACATTTGCTTACTTTATTTTTCTTCTTTAAAATTGAGCCAAACTAGTCCTCACCCTTCTTAATTCAGCACATTAAACCAATAAAGTGGAGAGTAAAAGTGGTCTGTCATAATTAGCCCTTTATGCCTTTTAACAGACTATATTCAGCAGTTTAGAGAAATATTGGGCTATCAGAAGAAAATAGTCTGTACAAGAGGTTTAAATTCTTTTTATCTCAGATTAGAAATAAGCTTAGGGAAGTCCAAGTTATAAAGCATGGATGTAGCTTAGTATAGATACATTGAATGTTAAAAGCAAAATACAAATTGAAAAAAATGCAGATTGCATATGTATTGTAGACTGTCTGAAGTAAAGCTACAATTCTATTGGAACCATGAATAGTCTCTTTAGAGTTATCTATATTATTTCTATGTCATACAATGTGTTAGTTTGCATGTCATTCTACTACTATTGCTTATGTACTGTAAATTATGCTGAAGTTGTAAGAGTGACCATCACTACAATAATGTTCCTTGTGCAGAAACTCTACTTTGACTAGCTTTAAACTGTTTCCTGTAAAGTGTTCCTAATGTTTTTCTCCTTTACAGTGTGTTCTTGCTATGTGCTAGTGTGACCCCTGCTTATTGAACATTTTTGCTGCCTAATGCCATAAAGTCATCATTTTGTGTATCCTTATAAGGAACAGATTCTTATATTCTGCATTTTGTAAATGTATTTTATATCTATTTTTTTGGTATAAACAAGGTATAGCTCTACATCTTCAGCCTTCATGAATGAATAAGTGAAAATGGGTTACTCTGTTTTGTGACTGCCCTGTGAATAGAAAAAATGGATTACACTTTATTTTGTGCGAATAAGAGAATCAAATGGCTACTAAGAATGTACTATATATCTGTGTGTGTCTTCCATGTGGGTGGATGAAAGTTATTGAAATGTAAAAGGCTTTAACTGATGCAAAAGTGCCATTATTTCCTATATCCCCTTCTCTCAAATACTGTCATCTTATAGAAGATTCTAAAGTTTAACTACACTCAAGTCACCCACAATAAATGAAAGATTAGCATAGGCACTCCAGTTACGGTACTTGTGTGCATCTGAGAAGCTGACAGCTATGCCATCAGTAGTTTCACTACCAGCAGCAAGGGCTGCCCAAGACTGATAGGGTGTAGTAGAGATGTCAGACTAACAATATACCACCCATAGGGGCAGCAGCTGATGGATAGTGTTAGAGGATCGCTTTTGATGCAACAACATTGAATTCTGTGCAGAAAAAAACACCTGGCAATCTGCCACCAGAAGGATATTTTTGTGGACTCTGTTCTCCTGCCTTTAGTACTGGTATTAGTGGTAACCATCTTGATTGCTTCAGCATGTCTCAGCTCTTTATGTGGCTTGTGCTTCATTTCTCACCAGCCTTCCTTTCCGCCTGACCTAGCCCAAAATTGTGTAGTGGATCAGAGGGCCAGAACTGCCCCCTTTTCACTGGAATTTGTGCTATTATTGCATAAGGTGTACTTGTTAAAAATATATCAGCCTTGGCTCCTTTCCAGCTGCCTTCAGAAAAATTATGTTCTGAGACAATGTTTCTCAGCTCAGTCTTGGAGTATCCCCTTGGCAGTCAGGTTCTTGGGATATTGACAATGAATATGCATGAAAAAAATTGCATATAATAGAGGCAGTATATATAAATCAAGTTTATCCCTATTCATTGTGGATATCCTGAAAACCTGACTGGCAAGAGGGTACTCCAGGACCGAGTTGAAAAACATTGTTCTAAGAGACAGAATTAAGAATTTTAGAAATCTAGATGAGCTTTCAATAGCTTTTAGGTATGATTCTGAGCTAGCCTTTTCAGTTGCTTCCTGTCATCCTCCATGTGGCACTATTATGGATGGGGATTTTCCTAATGCTAAAGGTGATGATCCAACAGCAGTCAGCCTTTTCTACAGAACTCCCTGCCTGTATTAAAGTTCTGGAAATTCTATTTCTCCTCCTCAAATTCCTTCATCTTTAAATTCTAGCTTTCTAAGCTCTTCCATATTCATGAGTCTCTACAACAGGGGTGCCCAATAGGTCGATCGTGATTGACCGATAGATCACCAAGGCAAAGTGGGCTCTGTGATAGACTCACTTTGCCTTGGCTATCTACCGGGCCGATCAGCCTTCCCTCCCCGACATCAATTCTGCCGTCAGAAAGGAAGTTCAGGCCAGCCAATCGCTGCCTGGCTAGGCCGGAACTTCCTCTCCGATGGCAGAATTGACGTCAGAGAGAGAGAGAGGAATGCTGGTCGGCCCGACGCAGGGAGAGCTTGGGGGGTCTGTTCCCTGATGGCGGCAGCAGTGACTTAGGGAAGGGCAGGGAGAAAGAAAGGGGGCAGGCAGGGAGACAGAAGGAAAGAAGAGAAACAGAAAAAAAGTAAGGGGGGCAGGGAGAAAGGAAGAAAAAGTTGGGGGAGGGAATGAGGTCTGGAGGAGAGGAAGCATACAGGCTGAAAGAAGGGAAGAAAGATTGGATGCACAGTCAGAAGAAGAAAGTGCAACCAGAGACTCATGAAATCACCAGACAACAAGGTAAGAAAAATGATTTTATTTTCAATTTAGTGATCAAAAAGCACAGTTACTTACCGTAACAGGTGTTGTCCAGGGACAGCAGGCAGCTATTCTCAACATGTGGGGTGACATCACCAACGGACATTTTCGCAAGCAGACTTGCTTAAAGACCTTCACACTTGCAATTGGCCCATGCATGCGTGCCCCTCCCACCTGAACTTAGCCTTGCGTCTCCTTAGTTCAGATAGCTAGCAAAGAAGCCAACCACGAGGAGGTAGGTGGGTTGTGAGAATATCTGCCTGCTGTCCCTGGATAACACCTGTTACGGTAAGTAACTGTGCTTTATCCCAGGACAAGCATTCAGCATATTCTCAACATGTGGGAGACTTCCAAGCTAACCAGAATTGGATGGAGGGAGAGTTGGCAATTTAGGGGAACAGATTTTGCAAAATGGACTGGCCAAAAGGGCCTGGAGAAAATATCCAGACAGTAGTGTGAGGTAAATGTATGAACCA
Organism: Geotrypetes seraphini; assembly: GCF_902459505.1. Classification (NCBI taxonomy): domain Eukaryota; kingdom Metazoa; phylum Chordata; class Amphibia; order Gymnophiona; family Dermophiidae; genus Geotrypetes; species Geotrypetes seraphini. The sequence continues at coordinate 161,319,029 of NC_047090.1, forward strand.
AGGTCCAAGTGGCAGCCTTACAGATTTCCTTAAGCGGAGTTGAGTGGAGGACAGCAACAGACGCCACCATCACTCTGACCTAGTGGCCCGTGACTCGACTCAGCAGGGAGAGACCAGCCTGAGCGTAACAGAAAGAGATACAAGCGGCCAACCAATTAGAAATGGTCAGCTTAGAAACAGAGCGACCCAAGCGATTCAGATCGAAAGAGAGGAACAGCTGGGGAGCAGAATGATGAGCGGTGCGCTTCAAGTAGAAGGCTAGCGCACGCTTACAATCAAGGGAATGCAGAGCCACTTCTCCAGGGTGAGAATGGGGCTTCGGAAAAAACACAGGAAGAACAATGGATTGGTTGATGTGAAACTCAGAGACAACCTTAGGCAAGAACTTAGAATGGGTACGAAGAACCACCTTATCATGATGGAAGACCGTGAAAGGTGGGTCCGCTACCAAGGCTTGAAGCTCACTGACCCGACGGGCAGAAGTGAGAGCAAGCAGAAAGGTAAGATACTTCAAGTGAGCCCGCGCTAGTGGCTCGAACGGGGGTTTCATCAAGCGAGCAAGGACCACGTTAAGATCCCAAACCACAGGTGGAGGTTTAAGGGGCAGATGAACGTGGAAAAGTCCTTTCATCAAGCAGGAAACCACAGGATGAACAGAGATAGGCTTCACGTCAATCGGCTGGTGAAAAGCAGCAATGGCACTAAGGTGGACTCGAACTGAAGAGGACTTGAGTCCAGCGCCAGACAAGTGTAATAGATAATCCAGGACAGCAGATAAGGAGGCAGATAGCAGCTCCTGCCAAGTAGCACACCAGACAGAAAAGCGGGTCCACTTTTGATGGTAACATTGGCGAGTGGACTCCTTCCGACACGTCTCCAGAACGTCCAGCACAGGCTGGGAGAACTGGAACGAGGGCATTAAGTCTCAAGGAACCAAGCCATCAAGTGCAGAGACTGGAGGTTGGGATGAAGCAGAGAACTGCGACTCTGCGTAAGCAGAGAAGGAAAAACAGGCAGAAGAGGCGGCTCCCTGGAACTGAGTTGCAACAGAAGGGAGAACCACGGCTGCTGGGGCAACCGAGGAGCTATCAGAATCATGGTGGCACGCGTGGACTTGAGCCTGACGAGAGTCTTCAGAATCAGAGGGAATGCATACAGAAACAGGTTCATCTAATCCAGCAGAAAAGCATCCGCCTCGAGCCTGAGAGGGGCGTAACCCTAGAGCAGAAGCGGGGCATCTTGTGATTGAGAGGGGACACGAACAGATCGACATTCGGAGTCCCCCAAAGAGCAAACACCTGACGCAGGGTCAAAGAATGGATGGACCACTCGTGAGGCTGCAGAAGACGACTCAACTTGTCCACCAGGCAATTGTGCTGGCCCTGAATGTAGACCTCTCGAAGAAATATGTTGCGGCGGATGGCAGATGGATCCCAGAGCTGCATCGCCTCCTGGCACAGTGATAGGGACCCCGTGCCCCCCTGTTTGTTGATATAATACATGGCGACCTGGTTGTCCGTGCAGATCAGCACCACTCAGTTGCGAAGCAAGTGACAAAAAGCTTTCAGGGTGAAATTGCTCGAAGCTCCAGAAGATTGATGTGACAAAGGCGGTCGGCACTGGACCAAAGACCCTGAATACAAAGACTGTCCAGATGAGCCCCCCAAGCATAGGTCGACGAGTCCGTCGTCAGGACCTTCTACGGAGAAGCATGAAACAGAAAACCTCTGGAAAGATTGGAAGAGAGCATCCACCAATGGAGAGACTGCTTCAACAAAGGAGTCATGACAATGAGTCTAGAGACAGGGTCCCGATCCTGGTTCCATTGGGACGCTAGAGTCCATTGAGGAATACAGAGGTGAAGTCTGGCGAAAGGAGTCATGTGAACCATGGAGGCCATGTGTCCTAGGAGGACCATCAGGAGCTGAGCCGGGGCCAAAGACAGACGGGTCACCCGCTGGCATAAACGAACAAGGGCCTCCTGACGAGGCCGAGGCAAGACGAACCTTGTCCAGGACTGCTCTGATGAATTCCAGAGACAGGGATGGACAGTGGGACTTGGGGAAGTTCACCTCAAAGCCGAGACTCTGAAGGAGCAAGATGGTCTGATTCGTTGCACGCAGAACTTCGTGGTGAGGACGCTTTGATCAACCAGTCGTCGAGGTAAGGAAACACCTGCAGGCCGCGGAGACGCAGGGCCGCAGCCACTACAACTAGACATTTCGTGAAAACCCTCAGAGAGGTCGCCAGGCCGAAGGGAACACAATATTGGAGGTGGAGATCCCCCACCCGGAATCTCAGATACCGGCAAGAGGCCGGATGTATTGGAATGTGCGTGTATGCCTCTTTGAGGTCCAGTGACAACAGCCAGTCCCCCTCGTCCAAGAGGGGGTACAAAGTAGGCAGGATGAGCATTCTGAACCGTTCCCTGACCAGAAACTTGTTCAGAGCACGGAGGTCCAGGATTGGATGCAGATCCCCCGTCTTCTTGGGAATCAGAAAGTACTGGGAATAAAATCCGGTATTCCACTGGTCCGGAAAAACCTCCTCGACCACCCGAAGGTGAAGAAGGGCCTGAGTTTCCTGCAGAAGGAGAGGCAGCTGAGACTGGGCAGAAGGAAACTCTCTTGGAGGCACCTGACTGAAGGGAAGGGAGTACCCTTCTCGGATGATGGAAAGTACCCAACTGTTGGTGGTAAGACTTTCCCATTGGGTATAGAAATGATGGAGATGACCCCCGATGGGGAGGGGGAAGGCTCCAGGAGGAAGGCAGCCCGAAGGCTCAGACTGGAATTGTCAAAAAGATGGCGCAGGCTTAGCTTGTCGCTGCTGCTGTTGTTGCGGCCGCTTCGAAGGAGGCCGAGAGAACACAAGAATAGATTTCTGCGGATACCGCTGGAGAGGAATTTTGTATTGCTGAGCCGGAGGGGTCTTTGGCTTAAGTCTCACCAGAGAGGCGAAGGACCGTTAGTGTTCCGAGAGGCGCTTAGTGGCTGCCTCTATGGAATCATCAAATAGCTCATTACCCACGCAAGGGAGATTGGCAAGGCGATCCTGGAGATTCGGATCCATGTCCACAATCCGGAGCCAAGTTACGCGACGCATGGCGATTTCAAACGCCGTGACCCTCGAGGCATCATAGGCCGCCTGAAACATATAGAGGCGGAGTTGGGAGAGGGTCTCCTCGAGGAGACGAAATTCCTGACGCCGAGAATCTGGCACCTCCTCTCGGAACGAGCAGAGGGCATCCACACAGAACCGGAGGTAGGACGTGAAGATAAAGTTATAGTTGAGGATACGGTTTTGATAAAGACGGTGACCAAGTTTGTCCATTGTACGGCCCTCCCTGCCAGGAGAGACGGCAGCGTAAACCTTCGAGGGGTTGGACTTCTTCAATGAAGACTCAACCACCAAGGATTGGTGAGAAAGCTGAGAACTCTCAAACCCCTTAACCAGGATCATCCGGTAACGGGACTCCAACTTGGAGGGAATGGCCGTGACCGCATAGGGGTCTCCAGGTTCCGGAGAAATGTTTGCCGGAGAACCTGGTGCAATGGCAAGCGCAGCGCCTCACAGGGCTGATGATCAACACCCATTTCCGCCAGGAATTCCTGGGTATAATGGGACTCAGACTGGAGGTCCAGGTTCAAGGCCCTACCCATGTCAGAGATGAAACGAATAAAGGAGGAGTTTCGAGAAGATGACTCATCCCCCTGAGAAGACCCCGAGCGAGATCTGAGGGCAGCCGAGAAAGAGAGAGAAATTTCCCTCGAATAGTAAGCCAGGGCCTCGGAGTCCTGCGAATGGGAGATCGAAGAGGCTCGATTAAAGTGTCTGGGGGGCGTCAAGGAACGACCCCGTGCAAAGTGGACCGGGGAAGACCCCGGAGTCCGAGGAATCAGCTGGCGGAGCCTCGGAGAAAACGGGGCAAAGGAAAATTCCTCCACCAATTTCAAAGAAGACCCTATAGAGGCTGGCATCTGCCTTGATGGGGAACGCAACCCAGAGTCCAACTCGAGGACAAGGGTGTGCATGGAAGGCTTTGCGGTCGGAGACCTGCCCTGAAGGGGCGGAGAAGACTGGAGGGGTTTTTTTCAGGAGGGGCAAGCTGCGACATAGTAGCAGCGAAAAGCGGGCCCCTGTCCTGGACCCTCAAAAAGTCACAGGTGACTCGGGAGAGGAAGAATCGCTTGAGGGAACCCGATGAGTCTTGCGGGCATGGCCCTGAGACACGAGAGAAGGACGCTCAGGCTGGTCAGACCGAGGCTGGGTCGAGACCGAGGTCAGAGGCGTCAAGGTCGGGACCATCAAGGAAAGCTGTGTGGTAAGTATAGCCTTAAGCATGTCCTCGAACATAGGCACTGAGACCAAAGGCTGTTGGATCGTAGGTGCAGCAGTGCGCTCCTTCGGAGGCGACCTCGAGGAAGCGTATTCCCTATGTGAGGAGGCGGCACTGACATGAGACTCTAGAGGCAGGCTTCTTTGCCGGCACACCTGAGGAGGAAAGAGGAGACTTACCCGAGGCCGGAGTAGCAGGAGGAGCCGAGGCCGAGGGGGACTTCGAGGCTGAAGTATCCAACGAGGGCGCCGAGCTCGAAGCCTGTCCCGCAGGATCCATGGGACCAAAGAGTTGGAGAATCTTGGCCAGCCTCTGACGAAGAGCCCGAGGTTGCAAAGTCACACAACGTGGACATGACTCAGCGCGGTGCTCCGCACCCAGGCACTCCATACACCAATAATGAGGGTCAGTGATGGAGATAACCCGGTTGCACTGAGTACAGTTTTTAAACCCAGAACGAGGCCGGTACATAAGAAAAAGGACGGCCATGGCCCCGTGAGTCCAGGCGGCCAGAACAAGACCGGTGAAGCAGGTCAAAAATATACGAACGGAAAAATAAAGACGCGGGCACAGCGACTCAAATTAAAGTAACCAAATAAGCCGCGGTGCAAGAGGGACAATAAGATCGAACGAAGCAAGGGAGCAGTGCTTCTGGCGCCATGGAAAACAGAACTGAGGCCACGCTGAGGAGACACATGACCTAGGTCGGGTGGAAGGGGCACACGTGCATGCGAGGGCCAATCGCAAGCTTGAAGGTCTTCAAGCAAGTCTGCTTGCGAAAATGTCCGCCAGGGGGCTCCGTTGGTGACGTCACCCCACATGTTGAGACTATGCTGCCTGTTTGTCCTGGGATAATGTGTCTGAATTTATATCTGCTGTCTATATTTTACACTATGGTCCCCTTTTACTAAACCGCAATAGCGGTTTTTAGCACAGGGAGCCTATGAGTGTTGAGAGCAGTGCTGGGCATTCAGTGCAGCTCCCTGCGCTAAAAACTGCTATCATGGTTTAGTAAAAAGGGAGAGGGGTATTTTGTCTATTTTTGTATGGTTGTTACTGAGGTGACAGTGCATAGAGTCATCTGCTTTGACCTCTTTGAAAAAACCCCAGAATAGGAATGATAATTAACATTTTCTCAGCGTACAGTGTGCTTTGTGTTTTTTTAAAATTTTATTGTTGGTAGATCATTTTGACTTGGTCATTTTAAAAGTAGCTCGCAAGTCCAAAAAGTGTGGGCACCCTGCTCTACAAGAAATGATTTTGACTCAAGGGGACATTGAACTTAATTCCTCAGGGAAGATAGGATCCACCAAAGATTCTGAGTGTGGTAACCAGAAAGACTACCATTCCAGTGGAACGAGAGGCACTACGTGCATATATCAGAAATCCCAACACTATTAGACACACTATTATCAAAAGAGAAAGGAGAATAAAGCATGCACCTTTGGTGGAGGAGGCCAGCTCATTAATCCAGTGGGTAGCAGCCCACAGAGCAGCTGTGTTGCATAGACTGTAGAAGCAAACTTCCTTATCAGGAATTCTCTAGCTCTGAGAGGGGGTCCAGTGTTGAACCTCACAGTGACCAAGCACAATGCAGAAGTTTGCAGGAAGATCAGTTTGAGAGCTTAGATGCTGTGTTCTAGAAATGACCATCAAGTAAGGGGACATATAACAGTAGTTGATGGTCATTTTTGATAAACAGAACTCTCCAGTGCCTTGCTCATCACCCAGGACCTGTACTAATCATAGCTCCAGACTGGCCTAGAAGACCTTGTTACGTGAACCTCATTCATCTATAGTTAACTTCTCCAATTTGCCTTCCTTCTCATAACACCCATAGCAATGGAAGCTCTCTTTATATACCCACTCGTAAAGATTAACCTCTACCGGTCTGGAGAAGCTAAAAGAAAGTAAATTGGCAGGTAAGAACCTAATTTCTCCTTTTTAACTTTTGTTTTATCAAACTTCATCTAATACCTACAGTGATGAAAATCAGTCAGCTTACTCTTAAAACAGTGCTATTAGTTATTTATCCAGGCTTACTTATCCAATAAAAGCTCATGGTACTTAGCTTATATAGCAGTGCTGAGGCAATGGTGCTGACAATTTTTTGTTGAATAGGAAAACTGGTAATGATCTTAGGTATTAGGTGAAATCTGATAAAACAAAAGTTAAAAAATTAAAAATTATAAAAAGAGTGTTTAAAATAAAGGCAATCAAGACCAGTGATAGTTCACGTTGGGCTATCTGGGCAGGTATATCTCCAAACCCAGACAGCTGTGAACCCTTGAGGTCTTCGAGCCTAAAAATTGGTACCCTCTTATATATTTATCTATTTTTTAGGCATTTTTGTCATAGACTTGGAATTCAGAGGATTAGTGTGTTTATAGTATATGTAATTACTACCAATAGGGACAACTATGAATCTATAATTGTGATAATATACTAAATAACTACCTTTCTATCACAATACAGGATAGGGGGAGTGTGTGGCGCAGTGGTTAAAGCTACAGCCTCAGCACCCTGGGGTTATGGGTTCAAACCCACGCTGCTCCTTGTGATCCTGGGCAAGTCACTTAATCCCCCCATTGCCCTAGGTAGATTGTGAGCCCGCCGGGACAGACAGGGAAAAATGCTTGAGTACCTGAATAAATTCATGTAAACCGTTCTGAACTCCCCTGGGAGAACGGTATAGAAAAAATTGAATAAATGAATAAAATACAAAAATTATATTTTTTTAATTTTATAAATATACTCATAATTTTTAAATAGTGCTCAGACCCACAACCTTAAGTGTTTAAGTGTATAAAACAACACACAGGCTGCCATCAGACCATCATAGCACCATTATTGTCTGAACCACCTAATCTCTATTGTAAATAAACTTCTTTAATAAAAGTTGAATGGACTTATCTTTTATGGTGGTGAATTTGCATTTGAAGTTCACATAACAGGCAGCTCCATGTTATAAAGTGCTTGTGCCAATCATAAAAGACTCCTGGAAGCCATAAAGTACAAATCCTCCCTTCTACTCGAGTTTCGCGATGAGTGCTTCCTCAAGAAGGGATATCTTAATTTAGCCACCAGGGAGGGACCAACCCATACTGCTCCAGCTGCGCAGGCAACTGACAAACAAAGCCTTCGAATGCTAATTTGCCACCATAAACAATAAGTCCATTCAGCTTTTATTAAAGAAGTTTATTTGCAATAGATATTAGGTGGTTCAGACAATAATGGTGCTATGATGGCCTGATGGCAGCCTGTGTTTTGTTTTATACACTTAAACACTTAAGGTTGTGGGTCTGAGCACTATTTAAAATTTTATTTGAGTATATTTATAAAATAAAAAAAATATTTTTTGTATTGTAATAGAAAAGTAGTTATATAGTATATGTAAACCATAGAAAAGCAGTATATTAAATCTATGACCCTTTACATATACAGTATATTAAAGAAAGATACTGGGATTATCAGATTTGTTAGATCAAGGAACGACTTGGAAAAGAAGCTTCTTTCTAGCCAAAAAAGTCATTCATATGGTTTACAAATTGATAAAACTAGCTAGACAATATACCCTTGCTCTGGAAATAGCCAAATAACTTCACTTTCTCAGCAATATGTAATAGTTCAGTATTCAGTTTAAGGGTTTAATCTCTATGGCTATTTTAATTCCTGTGCCTACTGTAAAGAGGGGATTGGTAGTAATTCAAGTTTTAAAAACATGATACTAAATGAGCACCTTAAAAAAAAACAACCCCAAACAAAACCCCCATCAAAACAACCACACCCACATGATGCTGCAGAATTTTATTCAGTTTAGAATAAGTACCTACCAACAGTACAAGCATCAAGATAAAACTCTACAATTGTTTTGTTTCCAACCACAAGACCTTCATCCTATTTCAAATGCCAACCAAAACGCACTGCTCCAAATTAAAATACTTTCAGCTCCATCCATGTTAATCTAGACTTCTCAGAGATCCACCTAACCCTTCTGATCTTTCTGCAACTTTCCAAAACACATTCTACATGCCATTTTTCAACTTCACATCAGTCCATCTGAAGCACAAACTTTCTTAAAACAAGGCTTTTCTTTACATTATGCATACCAGCAGAAAAACTCATTTTACAGCTAGCATTAACAGAGAACAATTACTCTGTACAGAGAACTGCAACACCACGTTCATAGAAGCTGTGAGGATCTTCTTTGGTAGCGATGTCAAAATCCACAGTAAAGATCAGATCTGCACGAGTGAAGTTCAGATACACAGGAAGTGTAACCTTAAAAAGAGAATTGATTTATATTTAAATTTTATAAAACAAAATATTGCAGAATGCATAGCAAGCTAGAACAAACAAGTGAATATAATACTATTGTCCATCATTTATCACATTTACAGTAGACTCTCAGTTAACCATCACCCAAGGGGATTGATACAGTAAATGTTGGAGAAATGTAGTTTCTGGTTGCTTGAGAGTTACTGTTAAAAATAGGCCTAATTAATACTATACCCCATACTATGTCATACCATAAACTGTTCCAGACAAACTACCGGACATGTAGTAGGCAATGCGTGGGTATACTCTGGTGTGGCATGCCAAGTTTACACTTAAATTTTTGCCAGAAATTGATTTTATATTCAATTTTATTTAAAATATTACAGTATTTTACATTTTTTTCTGGTTGCTTGAGAGTTCTGGTTGAGTTCCAGTTAACAGAGAGTTTCCCGGTTTTGTTTGTGCAACTTAAACATATCAATTGAAATTTAAGCATGAGGACCCCACATTTAAGTCAGTTTGATGGATAGTTATGCCGTACTGACAAATATTACAACAGAATTAAAACTATTCACAAAGTAATTTAAGCCATCACTGCACCTCCTTTTTTTTTTTTTTTTGAATATATTTTTATTATAAAAAAGGGTACAACAAGGCAACTAATTGCCATAGTGGGAAAGACCAAAGGTCCGTCAAGCCCAGTAACCTATTTCCAACAGTGGCAACCAACCCAGGTCCCCAGTATGTAGCTAATCTTGAAGATGTCTGATGTGTTGAGTATTAATTATGGAAAATGTCTGGATGGTATAATATAAAAATGGCTCCTACTCCAAAGCTGGCACTTATTGTGCTCTAGCTGTGTCTGCCACCTTCTGGAAGAGATATGTATCATATAGGAATTATTTCTTCTTTAAAACAAAAGCACATATTTTTACTAAGACAAAGAACAATGACTATGATGATAATAGCTTGAGGATTCCTGAATGATGTTAGGCTTCTTTTTCTAAGCTGCAGTGAGAGAGATTGTATGTGTGCTTACCACAACAGGACGTACTTAAAATATATGTCTACCCATAGCATAATCAGAGTTGCTCACAGCCATGGACTGAATTGAAGAACTCTTCCAAAACTTTCAGTCAGTTAATTTTGTCAGTTTTGTGTCGTGATTAATTTTGTTCTTCAAGACAAGATTCATTTACTGTAGGTTATTCTGGTGCCAAAACTCACTAAGTCCATGGTATTTTAATGACTGTATTGAATATTTTCTGTAATATAAAATTCAACTCAGTCCAAAAACCACTACCTATTTTTCTCAAAGCTGCTTCTGAACTGAGTGAGTTTTGGAAAAGTACTCTTCAAAGTGACCCCCACTCGATATTCAAAGCTGTGGCATGCCAAGCTTTCAGCATTGGATATCTGGGTATCAGCAGTCACCTGGAAGTTAACTGGGTACTGGCTGATATTTGGTACCTGGTTCACTTCTGGGTAACTGCTAATACTTGAATATCCAATGCTAGAGGCCTTGCATGCCCAGTTACTTAACCGGTAAATAGACTGAAAATCACTGCTGGCTAAGTAGGTGCTCCGTCCCAGATGGCTGGTTAGTAGCAACAGCAGCAGCCGGGTTTAACTGGGCAGCAGCTTCTCCGTTTGAATATTGAGCAGATTTATTTTTGCACGGATGGGTAGAGTGGACCTTCTGTGCTAATCAGCTAGTGCAGTTACATTACCGCATACTAACTGATTAGCACAGGACCACCACATCAGCCCTTACTGCCTACAAAATAGGTGTCAGTTATTTAACTAACATGGTAATTTTTTAAATGGCTGTATGCAAATAGAGATATTAGCATATGGCTACTAATCCAAAAGATAGAAAATCAGTCATTTTAATGCTGCAGTAAAAATGGCCTTAGCGCACAGGAAATGTTCATTTAAGGGCATACTAAGACCATTTTATACTGCAGTTTAGTTTATCTTTTACTGCAGTGTTTATGTTTATCACTTGCATAGTTATCATGCTACTTGTTTGTGCTATACTCCACCTCATTTAAATACTTCATATCTCAAAAAATGGAACAAAAAGAGGCTAATATAGATGCAGCATAAAAATTCTAACTTAGTGATCATTAAGTTACATTTACCGTATATACTTGAATATAAGTCGAAACCCCCTTTTCCCCCCAAAAAAGGAGGAAAAATGGTTGACTTGAATATAAGTTGGGCGACTTAATATTCAAGTGTCCTGCCCCGTCAAGCTCTGCGCCCAGCCCCCTTCCTTCCTTCCCCCCCCATCAGGCATTGATTGCACCTGCCCCCTTCCTTCCTTCCCCCCCCATTAGGCATTGCACCAGCCTCCTTCCTTCCTCCCCCCCCTTGTCAGGCATTGCACCAGCCCCCTTCCTCTGTCAGACTCTGCACCCAGCACCCTTCCTTCCTTTCCCATCAGATTCTGCACCCTCCCTCCCAGGCCTAGCCTCATAGGTACCTCATCTGGCGATCCGCGGTGGAGGTGCAACGGGCAGGAGTAAACTTTCCAAGTTCATGCCCTTCTGCTAACCGGCCACCAGAGTTTCTTCGCTGCTGAGTGACACGAGCAGGAGTGCAATTTGGCGCTGCTGCTCAGTACTGAGAGGCATCCTTACTGGCTCCCGTGAATTCTTGCGAGAATTCACGGAGACAGTAAGGATGCCTCTCAGTACCGAGCAGCAGCGCCAAATCACACTCCCGCTTGTGTCGCTCAGTGGCCTAAGAAACTCCGGCAGCCGATTAGAAGCAGGGCAGGAACTTGGAAAGTTTGCTCCTGCCCGCTGCACCACCACCACGGATTGCCAGATAAGGTACCTATGAAGCAAGGGCAGGGAGGGAGGCGGGGCAGAGCTTGGCAGCGGCCTGAAAAAAAAATAATTCTGGGATGGAGTATTGACCTGAATATAAACCGGAACCCCCATTTTTGGGCCAATTTTTTGGCCCAAAAATCCCAGTTTATATTTGAGTATATACGGTAGTTCTGTTGACACCAGGAATATATTCTCACAACCTGCCCACCTTCCCTAGTTGACTTCTTAGCTTCGCTACTGAACCGATGGTCTTGCAAACCAGTGTCAGGCAGGAAGGTACTGGCACGCACCTGATATAGGCACTGCCTAAAGATTTGAAGTGCACTATGCAGTGTCCATACTGGGTTCTATGGATAATGTCACCCACATGTGAGAATATATGCCTGCTGTCCTTTGCTGAAGCAAGAGTTAAATGTTAAATTAAATGATGCCATTAACCAGCTGAACAATTTAAGGGCAAGTGAATGAGATTCTGAAAATTTCTAACAGTTTTATCAGTGGTGAACTAGTAATCACATACTGAGCCACTGTGGCCAAAAAAGACTAAAAAGCATAACTAAGACTCAGGCTTAAAAACAGTTTCCCATTTTAGAGAGCATGAAAGTATTAAATATATGCTACTGTTGTCAGTTTGTGGTTATATATATGGGTTCACAATACAGGCTACTTACTACATTAGCCTTTCTCTCAGTACTGGTCTGCTTGATCCAACGAAGCTGAGTCAGCGGTAACACAGTTGAAATAGCATTTGAGAGGGACAGCTTATTATTACTGCAGGTAGCACCCTGAAGCTTTAAACCTACAAATACAAAGAAGCACCTTTATCATAGATCAAAACTCCCCCATAAAGTCCAGTAATACAATAATACTTATGCACTGTTGCATTCTCACCCCTATGTACACTGAGCTGTGTTTAGATGAAGTATTTGACCCACAGTTCCTCTCTGCTGCACTCCCACAGAAATTAGAGCACACTCTCATCACAATTTGAAGAGAAAGATCTTGCCATCAGGTGTGAAAGCTTCCTTAACCTATAGGTACTTACTCAACACAGATATGGTGCTACTTAACAGGATCTTATAGCCAGGGTCGGTTTTAGACATGCCGGGGCCCAGAGCAGAAATTAAGCAGGGGGCTCCTCTTCCACTTGTCCTTCTCCCAATTCTCCCATGCATCATTACTACCATATACATATAATGACTTCACACACAAAACACAAACCTTCACCAAATACAGAACAATGGATCACAAATGAAAAATAAAAATAAGAATACCAAAACTGAACTGGAAACCCCAAAATGTTAAACTCAGCAAGTACTTCGTTTTGTACTAAACACAATGAGTGGCATAACCATGAGAGGAAGCTGAGCTTAGGCCCTCTCAAAATGAACATCTCCCTTGTTGTAGCTGGTGTTGATCCCCAAGCCTCACCAGCTGATGACCACCTCCTCAGGTCCGGTGACCAGAACTTTCCAAGTTCTGCAACTTGCAACAGTATTTCAGAGCTGCTGCCTCTCCACTCCCTTGGCTTTCATGTATGCATGAAAGCAGTGGCAGCTTGAGGATACGGCCACTAGCTGCAAAGCTGAAACAGAGACGTGGTCTTCAGTTGGCAGAAATTGTGGGATCCCCACCAGCTCAAGTATTTATATTTTGCATTCAGGTGGGGAGAAAATTTTGTGCGCATCCACCCATTTTGGGCTCCAGCCCACCCTCTCAATGATTAACAGTAGGCAACAAAGGTACCGCTGGTCTCTGCATTCTATTTATAATGTGACTCTTTACAGTAGAGGATAGTGTGTCCAGGTAAGAGGTCCAAAAATACAAAAAGACCTTACTCCAACTTCTAGAGAAATGAGCCAACATTCCCAAACCATTAAGAGGTGAAAATTTATTTCTCCAATACAAGATAGTGGGTGGGAAGTCCTGTAACCAATTATTTTGAATACATTTCTTCCCCAGGACATAGCCTTTACTAAGGAGTAAATTATCCCCAGCAGAATGTCCCCCCCCCCAATAACCCCTAGCAAGGAAAATAATCCCCTCAAGGTGACAAGGGAGGGCATAGCCTACTAGGGATTGAAGATACAGACGTATTTCTAGCCAAAAGACACAAATCTTTGGACAGGACCATAGGCCATGTACTAGGGAGTTATCTGTCCTGTTACATTTGAGGCATTTAGGTGTAGGGGCACACCCAAAATGAAAAGCCTGCTGCTGAGAAACATATCCCCTATGAATAACTCTAAATTGGCACTCCTATAATTCCGCACTCTGTACCACCCGAGGAATTGCTAGAACAAGATGAGTCAGAGTGGCTAAACCATGCTGCTTGCCAAAGTCATGTGCCCACAGGGACAACAGCTGCTGATAGTCTTGCCGGGATTGCAAGGGCACTAGCCTTTGGTGGTACTGGGATACCGAAAGCCATTCCTAATAAGCATCAGTGAAGAAATCCCTTTTTTTTCCAGTTCCAAAATTTATTGAAATTTTATATAATAAACATACATACAAAAAAGGCGAGAATATAAATTCTGAAAAGCTTGTTTATAAACTATATCATCACAATGCAAAGGGTATTCATGAAATTTCTAAGAACTATCCCCAAACCCTCCCATCCCACCCCATTTGCAGAGAGTGAAAAACCATACATACATTCATACCTATAGATACATACTTATCCATTCTTTAATAACACTCAACTATTGTCTACATATTCTTGTATAGGTAACCACAACCTTTTAAATTTAGCCTTCTTGCCTCTCTTTTCCATTATGGTTGCCTCATATTTACCAATTAAACAAACAGGGTTCCACTAAAATTGAAAAGATAAAGACGCATCTTTCCATGTTTTTAGAATGCAGCAGTAAGTATTGCTATTAATTTCTTATTATCACTAGTCATATCAGCAGAAGCTTCGAAGAGATTGAAAATTACACCCTCATGTCAATGAAATATCCATATATAATAGTGTTTGAACACGACTCCACCTGTTGCCAAAAATCATGAACCATGGGACAGTAAAATAACATATGATCTAGTATGCCTTTTTCATGACCATAAGATCAACATATAGGGGAATATTCAGAGTTAAGCTTATTTAATTTAACAGGAGTCCATACTGCATGTGTCTAACCACAAAAAAATAGAGATTGTTTCATAGAAGCAGATTGACAACATCTGAGGCGCTTGAGGAATATAAGTCTCCAGTGATCAATTATAGACAGTTAATTCACACGACCAAATGTCATAGTCCATCTGTATTTCGAGTCCTGTGAGAACTGACAGCAGTCATTCAGGGAGCGGCGCAGGGGCTCGCTCCTGCCTTGTGCGCCGTTGGTTGAGGAGGCAGCTCCTGCCTTGTGCACCGCAAGAAATGAGGAGGCAGCTGATACACTGCTGGACCATCAGAATTTAAAAAGGGACTGTGTGTGTGTGTGTGTGTAAAAAATTTATATTCGTTCCATATGACACAGTCATTTCCACTCACTTTTTTTTTTTTGGGGGGAGGCGAGGGGGAAGTGCATCTTATGGAGCAAAAAATATGGTAAGTTGTAAAGCATCCACTAGCCAAGTCTCCAGGAAAGTAGACCGTGTTTGAGCAGGTATGGATTCCGGGAGACCCACCAGCCACAAATTATTCCGGGGTGACTGGTTTTCCAGATCTTCTACTTTGGCTTCCAGCTCAAGGTGGTGTGAGGCCGTGGTTTGGGAATCTGTTGTGAGCACATGGACAGTGTCTTCCACCGAGTCAACTCGTCGTCGTTGCACTTCCTGCAAATCTTTAGTAATCGCTGTAAGCCGCTGGGTCCATAGCATCCAATTTATCTAGGATTTGTTGAAGTTGTTTGCCCACCGTGTGTTCTAGCGCTGCCTGAACCTCAGTAGTGATCTCCGCCACCCCCGTGGAACTAGATGAACTTGGAGTGGGAGAGGTCGGTGCTGCACAAGTTTGGTGCCAACCAGCTGCAGATATTGGACATAGGAAAGCCGCACTTTTCCCAGAGTCTTGGCAAATTCACACGGGCAAAATAATAGGGGTGATGCTATAAATGAAGGTTATTCACTGCGGGGTCCTCTTGAGCCGATGTGACTCATGTCTTCATAGCTCCATGGTTCAACCGGAAGTCTCCCCTCCTTTTTCTTTTCTGCCTCTGTCCACTCAAATCTCGCACTCTCTCTCATCCTTCTTTTTAAATTTTCAGCTACCTATCAATTTTCCATCTCCTCTTATTCTGCACATATTAACTCCAGAATTTGTTATTTTACCAAACAGCATTCAAATATCTCTCCCTTCACCCCAAGCCAGCATCCCACTCACTCTCCTCTTCCCTTCCCACCAGTTGCCTGGTCTCTCTAAACTTTATCATGTGTCTGGCAGCTGTAGCTCAACCCCTCTCCTTCTATTGCAGGTCCAGAATTTCTCTACCTCCACCTGCATCCCACCCTCTCACTCTCCATGGGTCTGGAAGTTCCATATACACTACACCTGGTCCTGCAAACATACTAGTCTTCACCAGGGATTAATGCAGGATGCCTTCCTTTCACCACATCCCATCTGCATGGTGCAGCATGTTGCCATTGGAGGAGGCAGAAGATATAACAGAGAAGGCCTCTGGGTTATCTGACGGCAGCCTGCATTAATTGCTGGCAAAGACTTGCAAGTTTGCAGGACCCAGAAAGAGGAGATTGGAGGAACTGCCAGACACATGGAAAGTGGGAGGAAGAGAGGCAGGCAACACAGATCCCTGGATCTTCTGCCATTAGATGGGAATCCTCCAGGATTCCCTTAAAGTGCACTGATCTGCCAGGTTCCTTTATATTTTGTCTCCAGTTGCACCTTATCAGCCTGGGTGTGACCCCCCTTCTAAAGCTACATTCATAGTTAGAATCTCCTCCTTGTATGCTCAAGGAGCTGAGAGTGCTGACTTAAGAAGAAATGGAAAAAGCCTTGGTATGTATCTTCCATCTCTGAGGAATGCCAAGGAATAACAACCAAAAGAGTAAACAGAGGTTGGTATATTCAAAAGTGAATGGTTTTCCTGAAATACCTCAGCCCCACCACTCCACCGCTATGTTTGCTTCAAAACCGCGGGAGATTTACGTGGTAACTCATCATAGGTATTAAATTTATCTAAATGCTGTGGCAATTTTTCAATATTATTGTCATTTTTGTAAACTAAAATAATGTATTTTTAATTTTTAATATAGTATATATACTTAGCTTTTAACCACACAGCTGGACCTGGGAGTCTGACCCGACATGTTTCGCACAAACAGTGCTGTTTCAAGGGTCTCCCGAGGCCGCCGTTGTCATCCGACTCACAAGTACAACTTCTGTTCTCATGGTGGCCAATCCAGGTCACTAGTACCTGGCCAAAACCCAAGGTGTAGCAATATTCCATGCTACCGATCCAGGGCAAGCAGTGACTTCCCCTGTGTCTCTCTAAATAAGAGACTATGGACTTTTCCTCCAGAAACTTGTACAAACCTTTCTTAAAACCAGCTACACTATCCGCTCTTATCACATATTCTGCCAATGCATTCCAGAGCTTAACTATTCTCAGAGTGAAAATAAATTTCCTCCAATTGGTTTTAAAAGTATTTCCCCGTTAACTTCCTCAAGTGCCCCCTAGTCTTTGTAATTTTTGACAGAGTGAAAAATCGACCCACTTGTACTTGTTCTACTCCACTCCTGATTTTGTAGACTTCAATCCTACCTCCCCTCAGCCGTCTCTTTTCCAAGTTGAAGAGCCCTAACCGTTTTAGTCTTTCCTCACTCACTATTAGTTTCGCTCTTATCAGTAGTTTTCCTAACATTACATCTAAATAAACTGTATATTTTTCACATATTGCATATTTATTCCTTTTAATTGCAGCCTGATCTCCTTTCACATCATTTACTACATTCCTAGTTCCCTGTTCTTGCACAGGCACTTCTTTCTATCACTGGGACTTCAACAGGATACAGCTGCAGTGATCAAAATCTATTTAAAAAACTTTAAGTAACAACTTGCCAGTAATGCTAGTCAAGCATTTTACCAACAATATTAAATTAAAGCATTTTTCTTGCTTAATATATTAGCAGATCACTAAGAGCTCCATAAAGGCCTTATTGTTTTAATCTGAATTTGTATGTCTGGTTGTTATTCCTTGACATCCCTCAGAGATGGAAGAAAGGACAGAGGGTGAGGGGTAGGAAATCTGTCCACATAGTTATTCAGAGTAACCAAAAGCTTCTCTGGATACATATTTAGCCCCCATATGTAATGTATCATTCAAGTGAGTTTCATCGGTCAGGTATGCCTTAACAACAAGATTGAAAACCATTGCTCTAAAACATCAAGACCACTAAGTGCTTGCCTAAGGCATTCCATCTGATTGTAAATCTCAGTTAAACTAGGAAAGGAATTTAACAAACTAACCTGTTACTCCAAAACTATAGGCATCCAGGACTGCATTCTGAGCGGTTGTAACACTAACTTCCAAACTGAGTTCCTCCAGAGACCAGCTGTTTGCCTGTGCCACATACTGTCTTGTGGCAGTGATGTAAGCTTCCGGAACGAACAACCCACCAAGCCAAACATGAAGATTCTGTTAAAAGAAAGCTCAATTCATAAATGTTAACAGTTCCTGACGAGTCCACATTAGAGAGTTGCGCGGGGACAGAAATCCCACCCGTCCCCACCCGTCCCCGCCAAAATCCCACCCATCCCCACCCGTCCCCGTGAGGAATCCCTCCGTCCCCACCCGTCCCCGTGAGGAATCCCTCCGTCCCCACCCGTCCCCGCGAGGAATCCCCTCCGTCCCCACCCGTCCCCGCGAGGAATCCCCTCCGTCCCCACCCGTCCCCGCGAGGAATCCCCTCCGTCCCCACCCGTCCCCGCGAGGAATCCCCTCCGTCACCATCCTTCCCTATAAACTTCAGAAATAGTTATTTTATTTAATTATGCTACTGAATTAAAGGCTCTGGTAGAGACCCATTTACAAATAAGCAAAGAGACTATTAATTTGGAAATATTAATTGGGAAGAATACATACTTTGTAAATGGGTTTCTACCAGAACCTCTAATGTAAATATAAAATATAAATACTCAGCTGATGAGAACCCACAAACTGTCAGCTGAGGACTTCCTTTGCAGTTGGCCTGGGGTCCCTTTTGCCAAGCTTGGCAGGCAGCAGTAGCGTCCCTGAGTCACAGATGCTGGCACCTCAGTGGCTCATGGATGCTGCCAGCGACTGCTGCGCTTGGTGGAGGGGAGTTCTGACCATCTCTAGAGGAGGTCCTCTGCTGGCGGTGCTTGGGGATCCCCACCAGTCACAGCAAGGGCCAACAAGTACTTCAACACTGTAGAAATAAAACCAGAAATGCATTTCCTTTTCTTTTGAACACAAAACAAAGATATCTGCCATATACATTTCCCAAGGCAGATGACTCTATGCAATGTCACCTCGGTAACAAAATACAAAAATAGACAAATACACCCCCTCCCTTTTTACTAAACCACAATAGTAGGTTTTAGCACAGGGAGTTACGCTGAATGCCTCGCGCTGCTCTCAATGCTCATAGGCTCCCTGCGCTAAAAAACAATATTGCGGTTTAGTAAAAGGGAGCCATAGTGCAAAATATAGACAGCAGATATAAATTCTCAAAACAGACACATTTTGATCACTAAATTGAAAATAAAATCATTTTTCCTACCTTTGCTGTTTGGTGATTTCATGAGTCTCTGGTTGCACTTTCTTCTTCTGACTGTGCATCCAATCTTTCTTCCTTTCTTTCAGCCTCCTGTATGTTTCCTCTCCTCCAGACCTCATTCTCTCCCCCAACTTTTTCTTTCTGTCTCCCTGTTCCCCCTTCTTTCTGTCTCTCTGTCTGCCCCCTTTCTTTCTTTCTCCGTGCCCTCCCCCAAGCCACTCGGTTTGCTGCCACCGCCATCGGGGAATAGTCCCCAAGCCACCGCTGTCCCAAGCTTTCCCTGCAGAAGCGTCGCGCTGACCAGCATTCCGCTCCCTGACGTCAATTCTGACGTAGGAGAGGAAGTTCCGGGCCAACAAGGCATTTCTCCTCATTCCATCCAGCCTGAGCCCCATCTCTCCTTGATCCAGCATTTCCCTTCTGTGTCTGTCAGAATTACCATTCCACCTATTTTCCAGCATCACCCTTCTTTGTGTCCATCTCACCTATATCCCTATCTCACCACTTTTTCAGAATCTTCATTTGTCTCTGTCCTTGTCTTTACCCCATATTCACCATTTGCCCTTTCAATGTCTTTATCTCCCCCCCCCACACACACTTTTTCAGCATTACTTCTATGTCTCTATTTCACCTCCTCTTCATGTCCCCTCTGTATCTCTATCCTTATTCAGAAGGTCCTGCTTACCCTTTCTCTTCTTTGTGTCACTATCTCCATTTTCAGCTTTCCCCCTTTTTCCTTTGTTAATGCACCCTGTAGCCAGAATCTTTCCACCCTCTCTCCACTCCGGCCCAGCCCAGTATGAAATATTTCCTTTTGTTTCTCTCCCCTCTCTCTTCTCCTCCCTCACCCACGAGTCCTGCATCTGGCCCTCTCCCTTCTACCTGCACCTGGCAACACCCCCCTGCTCCGCGGCTCTCTTAAGCAACTCGTCAGCAGCGGTGATCAAGACAAGCTGCCGACATCGAGGCCTTCCCTCTACGAGTCCCACCTTTGTGGAAAAAGGAAGTTGAAACAAGCGGGACTCGCAGAGGGTAGGCCCCGACGCCAGAAGCTTGTGTCGATCGTTGCTGCTAAGTTGCCGAAGAGAGCCGCAGGTAGAAGGGAGAGGGAGATAGGAAGGCTGTAGAAGCTCCGGAGCATGACACCGAACCCGGCCAGGATGATTTCTTTTTCAGGCTGCTGCTGCCGCTGCCATCCCCCACCCGAAATGACAAAAAACAGCCTAATGCCCGCGTCGGGAAATAGCCATGCTGAGCAGTGAGCTCAGCACGTACACAGATGAAAGCCTTGCTTGCTGATTGGTCCGGCGGCACGGTGGGGCGGGGCCGCCGGACCAATCAGCAAGCAAGGCTTTCATCTGTGTACGTGCTGAGCTCACTGCTCAACATGGCTATTTCCCGACGCGACGCCAGACTTGCATCGCCAGAATTTAGGTAGGTTGTTTTCATCCCCGTGGGAGTCACGTGGGCAAGGGGGCGTCCCCGTGGGAGTCCCGTGGGTCAGGGGGGCATCCCCGTGGGAGTCCCGTGGGCCAGGGGGCGTCCCCGTGGGAGTCCCGTGGGCCAGGGGGGGAACCCGCGGGATCCCCGCGGGATCCCCGCGATCCCCGTTCCCGTGCAGACCTCTAGTCCACATGAGACATCTTTTAATGGAACAATTTAGTACAGATTCTCCCAAATACTTGATCCAATAACATATAGGACAATTCAACAGACAGCTTTAAAACATCAGGGTAGTGATATAAGATGGGGCTTCTCAAACCTGTTGTAGGCCAATTACATTTTCAAGATTGCCAATTTCTCATGCGTATTCGCTGTGGCTAAGATCAAGTTTGCAGGGTGTACACATCTTTCTCATGTGAGTAAAGTAGCTGCCTAGTGGTTAAAGGACCAGACCAATAATCAAGGAAGCCTGGTTCAAATCTCACTGCTGCTCCTTGTGATCTTAACCCCCCCCCCCGAGGGTTGAGTACATATTCTAAGCTCCCAAGGCATAGGGAAATACCTAGTGTACATTAGTATAATTCAATTGAGCAACTACTGAAAAAGATGCGAGCAAAATTTAAACTATCTTCACAATCTGTGGGTTGTGACCCAAATGGGGTCATAAAATCTATATTTGAGGTCACGACCTTGGTGGGCTCTCTACAGGTGCATCATTCTGCTGCACCTCTGTAAGTGTAGTGGGGGGGGGGGGTGTCACACAATTGTATTTGGCTACTATCATGAGTCATAGTCACAAAAAGATTAACAAGCACTGAAATAAATACTAATCTGAAAAATAAATTGCTGTAGGGTCCCCAAGGGGGAATTCTGTGCAACTGCCCCACAGAATATGCTGAATGCTGCTTAGTGCTGGCATTGGGTCTCCCTGCCCCCAAGAGATCACGTGGCAAGTGGAAGAGGATGTGAACCGCTGCACATCAAGTCACTTTCTCCTCCTTTACTAGCTTAGACCAGACTGTTTATGTGAACTGCAGGCCCAGGGTTCATATAAGGAGTTGAATCTAAGACAGGAAGATGAGGCAGCGGTTTACTTCCTCGTCCACCTGCTATGCAAACTTTGCAGGGAAAGAAGAAGTCAGCTCCAGGATTACAAAGTACTACTCCTACTATTTATTATTTCTAAAGCGCTATCAGACACATGCAGCACTGTGAGATAAAGATGAGTGTGCCATTGGGGAGGGTATGGGAGGATGCAGCTTGAAGAAGGGAACAGGAGACGTTTTGGGCCTTAGTATGGGAACACTCTGTAGTTTGACATTTGGTGCCACAGTACACACCTATTAGCTGTGAAAGTAGCTCTTACTATGCATATATTTAAAAAAATGCCAACAAAGCAGCTAGCCTTTTAAAGGGTGAAAGACAAATGCATTTTTCTTTAGCATCCCTCCAGACCAGCACAGAAACAGATGGGTTTATGCTCCTCTGCCAGCAGGTGGAGACTGACATACTAACTTTTTTGCTTCAGTACAAGTGGGCTGTGCAGTCCCTATTACACTCAGTCTTTTCTCAGGCACCAGCAGGTGGAGTGGTAAGCTTGTGCAGTCTATGCTGAGATTGGTTGTGTCTGTTGGATCCGATTAGTGTATCTTTCTTGTCCACTTGGAAAGGTAGAGTCCCACCCCCATTTCCCCACCTATCCAGGTTTTCTGAATTTAGAGGAGCCACAACTGTATGCCTGGCCACCTGTTAGGCATGTACTACAGTTTAGAGTGCCAGTGTGATCTGTGAAGTTAAAAACAAAACAAAAAACAAACAACAAGAAATAAAGGAGCTTAAAGTGGTCCTCAGGCCGTCGTTTTTGTGCATCGTCGTGTGTGGGTTGGCGCATTCATTATGAGCGCTTTAAAAAAGCAGAAAAAGTGCATTTTCTGTGGGCACCGAGTGGTGGATGTGGCTGGCGGGTGCATGAAATATCCCGGCCGCCCAGAGGGAGAACCAGCTTCGGGTGTTGGCGTACCATGCTTCCTTTCGTGTGCACACCGCTCATCAGCGGGAGGTGGTGGTGAAGCCTGGGCTCCCTGTCACCCACGCCGGGGTTTCCTCATCTGCTAGCAATCTGGCAGATTCGGTGATGTAGACCCCGGGGAGGCTGGCGATTCCCTTACCGCTGCAGCTGGGGCAGCTGGTGTTTTTTCTTTAGCTGTGGGGGTTGTCTGGCTTTGGTGCATCATATTCTTTCAGGTGACAGTTTATCGATGTCCCTTCCCTTGGTTTTGGCAGGAAGTGTGTCCATTTTGCCCACAGCCTCAGGCAATCTTCCTCTTGTCTTGGGACGATAGGAACCGGTCTTAAATGTGTCTTCTGCTTCTTCTATGAATTCTGTATTACCACCAGGGATTTTTTACCCTGATTTTGTGTTAGCAATATGCAGGGCTTATTTGCAGGTGGCTGGGGGGGGGGGTGATCCTGCTTCGATGCCAGGGGTCTCGGAGTAATCTGGAGTTTTTCCCCTACAATCTTCTGCTTCGGCTGCCTCTGTCCAGCCCCCTCAGCCATCATCCAAGCGGCTACTGGCCTCTTGGGACAAGGATTCTTTTCCGTTTTGGATGGAGATTTTTGGGAGGCACCAGTTGTGTGCATATTTCATCGGAAAGAGTTGCAGGAGTTCATTCTTCAGGTGTCTTCAGTTTTACATTTTGAGGAGGATGCTAAGGACCCCCCCCCCTTGTGTTGTGGACCTTCTTCTGAGAGGGATCCGGTCAGCATCCCACTCTTTCCCTATGCATCAAGATATTCAGGATGTAGTGCATGCTCAGTGGAAGACGCTGGACGTGCCTTTTTGCTTGGCACAGTCCATGGCCAGACTCTACTCCATTCCTGATGGGGATAGAGATACTTTAAGTCTACTGTGGTCGATGCGGTGGTCTCAGCTATCGCGCGCAGACATACTGTGTTGGTGGAATGTGGTTCAACCCTGAGAGACCCTCAGGACAGTAAAATGGAGACACTATTTAGAAGTTTTGATGTGGGTGTCCTGGCGGTGATTTGTGGTGGTCTTGTAACCCGGGCTTGTTTCCGGTAGTCTGAGAGAGTTCCTGACCGTGACTCGGCTGACTGGTTCTTAGTGGATCAGGAAGTTGCTAAGATTGAGCTGGGCACTTCTTATCTCTCTAATGCCATATATGATCTATTGCGTGCCTCAGCCAAGTCCATGGCTCTTGTAGTAGTGACCCTGTGGTTTCGGTGGTTAGTCGGTGGATGTAGTATCTAATGCCAAGCTCAGTAAGTTTCCCTTTCGGGGCTCCCTTCTCTTTAGGGAGAAGTTAGATAAGCTGGTTCAGACCTTGAGTGATTCTATGGTGCCACGGTTACCGGAGGACCAACCTCGCCAGGCTTCACGAGGTGGTTCTGACTGGGGGTGTTTGCGTGATTTTCATCGGTACCACCCTAGCTGAGGTGCGACCTCTACTCCTTCCAGAGGACGTTTCTTCCAACGCATACAGTCATCCGGCTCAATGACTCGTTGAGGGTCCTTCCCCTGGTTCCAGTCGAAGCCCAGTTGTGTGAGTTTTACAGGGGATGGGCTGTGATCACAACAGATCAGTGGATCCTGGAGGTGATTCGAGACGGTTATGCTCTGGAGTTTTCCCGACCTTTGCCAGATCGTTTCTCTCTCCTTGTCAGGCAACTTAGAAAAGAAGGGCTTTTCGGCAGACAGTGCTCAGGTTGCTGGACCTCAAAGTGGTAGTCCCAGTGCTTCCTCAGGAGATTCACACTGGCAGGTATTCCATTTCCTTTGTGGTGCCCAAGAAAGAGGGGTCTTTTGGGCCCATTTTGGATCTCAAAGATGTCAGAGTGCTCTGGGTTCCGTCTTTTCGCATGGAAACCCTAAAGTCTGTAATTCTTGCTGTCCAGCCTAGGGAATTTCTGACTTCTCTTGATCTGACGGAGGCCTATCTGTATGTTCCCATTTGTGCCTCCCATTAGTGCTTCCTTCACTTTGCGATTTTGGGAGAGTATTATCAGTTTTGTGCGCTTTCTTTTGGCCTAGCTAAGGCACTGTGCACCTTCACCAAGATTATGGTGGTGATGGCAGCGGCCTCGTGCAAGGAGGGCATTCTGATGCACCCCTATCTGGATGACTGGTTCATTCGAGCGAAGTAGTTGCAGGAGAGTTCCCTTGTTATGGCTCGGGTTGTGGAGTTTCTGCAGGCCATGGGCTGGGTGGTCAACTTGTCCAAAAGCAGGTTGACTCCGTCTCAGCACTTGGAGTATCTCAGCCACCCACAGGTGTTGAGGAGTGGTGTTCTGTGCGTGATTTCCCTTCGCGCTGCATTGCTTCATATCTTGGACAACTGTTCTGAGCACTTCTCAGTCAATGTGAGATTAGCCTAAGTGCTTTGGGGTGCCTTATTTATATGAGACATTGAACTTTAGATGTAGAGCATTATTTTATTTGGGTAAAACTGTGTACTAAAAATAGTACACAAAGACTTAGATTTAAACAGCTCTCCTGGCAGAGATGATGGTATTAAAAATAGCATCCAGATGGGGGTAGTTGGACCTCCGCCGTCTCCATGCGCTTGCATTTCACACCCTTGCAGCAGCCTGCCTGCAGGGAATGGATGTATGCCTTAGAAACTGCTGGGGACGAATCTGCTGGAATATCATATTGGAACAATCTTACTGGGCAATTAAGATCATGCACAGATCATTACAGCTTTAAGAAGATCTTGAAAACCAAACTGTTTGTAGATGTATATTTCTGATCTGTCTTTCCTACAGTGTTGGCCATTTCTTGTATTCTTTTGATATGATGTTGAAAGATTTGCAAATTTGATTTTTATATGTGTTAATGATGTTTTCAAGAATGTTTTCATACTGTTTTGTTTTTCTTGCTTTGTGTATGCTTAATTGGAAACTGCTGTGACTCCAGGCAGTATATTAAGTTTTTAAATAAATAAAGGGACCCTGACTGAAGACTCCCACCCCTGGAAATCCATGTGGCATGTCAGGGAAATTATACGCAGCCAGCTCCCTGATACCCAGAAAATTGTTACACAGGGGCTCTACAGCCTGTGCTCAAGCCTCTGATAAATCAGCAGGTGAGCAAGCTCTCAGGGGAACAGACTCCAAGTCCTTGATGGACCACAAAGCAGACTGGCTCCACAGGTACTCAAAGAGATTGGACTGCAAACAGCAGCCTGCCCCTTGCAGGACTATATCCTTTCCTCAATGGAGTAAGCCCAAGAATGGGATCTGTGAGCAATAAAGCCACACAAGAAACAAACCAATAGCCCAAAATATTCAAAAATAAAGAAAGCAGAGCAGTTTGCTTGCAGAAAGTAAAACATGAAGAGGGACCCATTCTCCACTGACGAAGGGGAAGAGTTGAGAGATTTGTGTGACACCCTTCTACAAAGTTCACAACTATAGGAGGATAACAGCTTCAGTACAGAAAGCACAGTTACTTACTGTAACAGGTGTTATCCAGGGACAGCAGGCAGATATTCTTAACGCATGGGTGACGTCACCGACGGAGCCCCGGTACGGACCTTTTTAACTAGAAAGTTCTAGTTGGCCGCACCGCGCATGCACGAGTGCCTTCATGCCCGACGGAGGAGTGCGTGGTCCCCAGTTAAGATAAGCCAACTAAGAAGCCAACCCGGGGAGGAGGGTGGGACGTAAGAATATCTGCCAGCTGTCCCTGGATAACACCTGTTACGGTAAGTAACTGTGCTTTATCCCAGGACAAGCAGGCAGCATATTCTTAACGCATGGGTGACCTCCAAGCTAACAGAGAGGGAGGAGGGATGGTTGGCCATTAGGAAAATAAATTTTGTAACACAGATTGGCCGAAGTGTCCATCCCGTCTGGAGAATGCATCCAGACAGTAGTGAGTAGTGAACGTGTGAACTGAGGAACAAGTGGCAGCCTTGCAGATATCCTCGATGGGCGTGGAATGGAGGAAAGCCACAGAAGCAGCCATAGCTCTGACCCTGTGGGCCGTGACAGCACCTTCCAGTGAGAGACCGGCCCGCGCATAACAGAACGCAATACAGGCAGCAAGCCAGTTGGAAAGCGTCCGTTTAGAGACAGGACGACCTAGACGGTTAGGATCGAAGGCCAGAAAGAGCTGAGGAGACGAGCGGTGAGCCCTGGTACGGTCAAGGTAGTATGCAAGGGCACGCTTACAATCCAGCGTGTGCAACGCCTGTTCCCCAGGATGAGAATGGGGTTTAGGGAAAAAGACAGGCAACACAATGGACTGGTTGAGGTGAAAAGCCGAGACCACCTTGGGAAGGAATTTAGGATGGGTACGCAGAACCACCTTGTCATGGTGAAAAACAGGGAACGGTGGATCGGCGACCAGTGCATGCAGCTCACTAACCCTCCTGGCAGAGGTGATGGCAATGAGGAAAAGCACCTTCCATGTTAGAAGTTTGAGCGAAGTTGTGGCAAGAGGCTCAAAAGGAGGTTTCATGAGGGCTGATAAAACCACATTCAGGTCCCAGACGACAGGAGGAGGCTTCAGAGGTGGATTGACATTGAAGAGGCCTCTCATGAACCGGGAAACCAGAGGATGAGCCGTGAGAGGTTTTCCGTGGATAGGCTCATGAAACGCAGTGATGGCACTGAGGTGGACTCTGATTGAGGTAGACTTGAGGCCAGCATCGGACAGAGAGAGCAAATAGTCCAGTACAGTTTCCACCGCCAATGAGGTGGGATCGTGATGATGCAGGAGACACCAAGAGGAAAACCGGGTCCACTTCTGATGGTAACATTGGAGAGTGGCCGGATTCCTGGAGGCATCCAAAATGCGACGGACAGGCTGAGACAGATTCTCTGGAGAGGTCAGCCCGAGAGAAACCAAGCTGTCAGGTGGAGCGAAGACAGATTGGGATGTAGTAGAGACTGATGCTGCTGTGTAAGTAGAGTAGGAAACACAGGAAGAGGAATGGGCTCCCTGGAGCTGAGCCGAAGCAGGAGGGAGAACCAGTGTTGGCGAGGCCACCGAGGAGCGATGAGAATCATAGTGGCCCTGTCCCTGCGGAGTTTGTATAACGTCCGCAACATCAGAGGGAGTGGAGGAAAGGCATAGAGGAACCGATCCGTCCAGTCGAGCAGGAATGCATCCGGGGCCAGACGGTGAGGAGAGAAGAGTCTGGAACAGAATTGGGGCAGCTGATGGTTGTGAGGAGCTGCAAAGAGGTCCACCTGTGGAGTGCCCCAGCGAGCAAAGATGGAGCGGAGTGTTGGAGGGTCCAGAGTCCACTCGTGAGGTTGAAGGATGCAGCTGAGATTGTCGGCCAGGGAGTTCTGTTCGCCCTGGATGTAGACAGCCTTGAGGAAGAGACTGTGGTCCGTGGCCCAGGTCCAGATGCGGAGAGCCTCCTGACAGAGGAGGTGACATCCGGTGCCGCCTTGCTTGTTTATGTAGTACATGGCGACTTGATTGTCTGTGCACAGGAGAAGAACCTGAGGGCAGAGAAGGTGCTGGAAGGCCTTGAGAGCATAGAACATGGCTCTGAGTTCCAGGAAATTGATGTGATGTTGACGCTCCTGAGGGGTCCAGAGTCCCTGGGTGCGTAGATCTCCCAGGTGAGCTCCCCACGCATAGGGGGAGGCATCCGTTGTTATGATCATGGAGTGAGGGGGTAGATGAAAGAGTAGACCCCTGGAAAGATTGGAGGCGTTCAACCACCATTGAAGAGATTGCTGAAGAGACGATGTCACAGAGATGGGATGAGAAAGAGGATCCGTGGTCTGTGACCATTGGTTGGCTAGAGTCCACTGAGGTGGAGTCGTGCCAGAGGAAGTACATGGACCGTCGAGGCCATGTGGCCCAAGAGGACCATCATCTGTCGAGCAGGGATGGTTTGATGAAGGAGCACCTGACGACAGAGGTGGAGCAGGGTCCGATGTCGGTCGAAGGGGAGAAACGCCCTCATCAGAGTGGTGTCGAGAACTGCTCCGATGAACTGAAGTCGCTGTGTGGGAAGCAGATGCGACTTGGGGTAGTTGATCTCGAACTCCAAGAGATGGAGGAAAGAGATGGTGTGATGAGTGGCTTGCAGCACAAGTAGAGACGTAGTTGCTTTCACCAACCAATCGTCCAAGTAGGGGAACACCTGGAGGTTGTGAGACCTGAGGAAGGCCGCCACCACAATAAGGCACTTGGTGAACACCCTGGGCAATGATGCGAGGCCAAAGGGAAGTACCTTGTACTGATAGTGGCGGTGCTGAATCTGAAAGCGGAGGTAGCGACGTGAATTCAGATGGATGGGGATGTGAGTGTAGGCTTCTTTGAGGTCTAGGGAACATAGCCAGTCGTGTTGAGAGAGAAGAGGGTAAAGCGTGGCCAGGGAGAGCATTCTGAACTTCTCTTTGACCAGACACTTGTTGAGGTCCCTGAGATCGAGGATGGGGCGGAGGTCTCCTGTCTTCTTGGGAACCAGGAAGTAGCGGGAGTAGAATCCCTGACCCCATTGGTCCGGAGGCACCTCTTCGATGGCATTGAGAAGAAGGAGGGATTGGACCTCCCTCAGGAGGAGGGGGGTTTGGGAGGAGTGAGAAGCAGACTCTACGGGAGGATTGTCTGGTGGAAGAGTCTGGAAGTTGAGAGAGTAGCCGTGGCGAATGATGTTGAGGACCCATTGGTCTGATGTGATGACCTCCCAACGGCTGAGGAAGAGTTGGAGACGACCTCCGATAGGTTGAGGAAGAGGTAATGATGTTGGGAGACTGGCTATGCCCTGGAGAAAAGAGTCAAAAGGGCTGAGATGGTTTTGACGAAGGTAGAGGCTTGGCAGGTTGGTGAGACTGAGAGCGAGCCTGAGTTTGATGTTGTTGCCGAAGTCGGCGCGGCTGCTGTTGAGGCGGGTTGTGAGGTCTGGCCGAGAACCTGCGCTGGTAGGAAGACTGCTGTCTATAGGTGCGAGCAGGTGGAGTCTTCTTTTTAGGCTTAATCAGAGTGTCCCACCTGGTCTCATGTGCTGAGAGTTTCTGGGTTGTTGAGTCCAGGGACTCTCCGAAGAGTTCATCACCCAGACAAGGTGCGTTAGCCAGGCGGTCCTGGTGGTTAATGTCCAGGTCAGAGACTCTCAGCCATGCCAAACGGCGCATGGCCACCGCCATGGCAGATGTGCGAGAGGTCAGCTCAAATGAGTCGTAGATGGAGCGAACCATGAATTTCCTGAGTTGGAGGAGGCTGGAAATATGTTGCTGGAAAAGAGGGACCTTACGTTCAGGAAGATATTTCTGTAAGGAGGAGAGCTGTTGCACCAGATGCTTCATGTAGAAGGAGAAGTGGAAGGTGTAGTTGTTGGCTCTATTGGCTAACATGGCATTTTGGAAAAGGCGCTTACCAAATTTATCCATGGTTTTTCCCTCTCTGCCAGGAGGGGTGGAGGCATATACACTGGAACCCTGAGA
Organism: Geotrypetes seraphini; assembly: GCF_902459505.1. Taxonomy (NCBI): domain Eukaryota; kingdom Metazoa; phylum Chordata; class Amphibia; order Gymnophiona; family Dermophiidae; genus Geotrypetes; species Geotrypetes seraphini. The sequence goes on from NC_047090.1 coordinate 161,349,066, forward strand.
TTTTTTCAAAGTAGATTCCACCAGGAGGGACTCGTGGGGCAATTGAGGTTTGTCAAACCCTGGGATTGGAATAACCCGGTACAAGCTATCCAATTTACGAGGGGCTCCAGGAACCGTGAAGGGAGCTTCCCAGTTTTTATAGAAAGTTTCCCGTAAGATGTCGTGGACGGGCAACTTCAGAAATTCTTTGGGAGGTTGCTCAAAGTCGAGGGCATCAAGGAAAGCCTGAGACTTTTTAGAGTCAGACTCTAAGGGAATGGAAAGAGCTGCTGACATCTCCCTAAGGAATTTGGAGAAAGAGGATTGCTCTGGTTTAGAGACGGTGTCGGTCATGGAGGGTTCTTCATCGGTTGATGAAGCATCCTCCTCGGTACCGTGAGGGGAGTCTTCCCACAAGTCTGGGTCCCTAACGTCAGGGTGCGTACGTTTGGACATCGGTGTGGAGGGCTCGGCATGGCGGGTCTTTGAAAGAGATTTGCCTGAGCGCATTGAGGTGGTACCGGGTGAGGAAGACCGATGTCGTTCCTGGGACCGGACAGGGTCGGCAACATCACGGGTATGTACTGTAGGTGTTTCTGCCAAGAGCACCGGCATGGAAGTATTAATCGGTACCAAGAGGGTCGACACCGATGGGACAGTGTGAGGCTCGTACCGGTCTCGTACCGGAAGGTGCGGTGCCAGCAACGCCGGCAACAGTTGTTGGAGCTGTTGTTCAGCTGCTCCTGTAATTGTGTTTGGAGTATGGCCGCGATGCGGTCGTCCAGGGGAGGCACCGGTACCGCTTTTTTCTTCTTCGGTACCATAGGTGCCGCTCTACGCTCCGGCGATGAGGAGGCCGATGATGAGGCACTCACCGAGATCGGAGCGGAGCGTTTGCGGGGCCGGTGCGGTGCCGGGAGGGCCGGTGTCGCAACCGTGGCAGGAGGGCGCTCAAGGGAAGTGGGAGGCTTCTTAGCCGGCTTACCTGGGCCCAACGACCCCGAGGAAGGGTCCGGTGGTGTCGATGTCGTCGGTGCCGACTTTTGTGGTGCCGTCGACGTCGCAGCCGGTTCAATGGCAGATCCGGTACCAAACAAAATATTTTGCTGGATCTGCCGATTTTTCAAAGTACGCTTTTTAAGCGTAGCACAGCGGGTGCAGGTGTCAGCCCGATGCTCTGGACCCAAGCACTGGAGGCACCAATTGAGTGGGTCGGTGAGGGAGATCGGGCATGCACACCGCTGGCACTTCTTAAAACCCGGTTGAGGGGGCATGAAGGGAAACACGGCCTCCGCAAAATCGAATCCGGAGGCCTGTATGGTGGCAACAGGCCCTGCCGGGGCCGGCCTGAAAAAATAAGGAAAACTTGACGAGTTTTTTTTGGTTTTTTTTTTTAAAACAAAAATAAAGGGAATCCAATAAGAAAAATAGAAAAAAAGTGAGAAAATACGCGAGCGGGAAGGCAAAAATTAGTTTTTCAACGGCTGTTGAAAACACATGCGTCTTCTTCGCTCCGTGGAAACGAAGAAACTGGGGACCACGCACTCCTCCGTCGGGCGGGAAGGCACTCGCGCATGCGCGGTGCGGCCAACTAGAACTTCTAGTTAAAAAGGTCCGTACCGGGGCTCCGTCGGTGACGTCACCCATGCGTTAAGAATATGCTGCCTGCTTGTCCTGGGATAACAGCTTCAGTACAGAAATATTTAACCTAAAGATTCTTCTATAAAACCTAAATACCTTCAGTTCTTTTGCACCACCCGAGGCAGCTGCCTGTGAGATATTCTGAAGTTGCTTGATACGGTCGCTGAAGTCTGCTACCCACTGTAAAACAGTCATGCCAACAGGGACAGTGAATCGAGACCAACTGTGAGGGAGAATTCCTGCAAGTAAAAAAAACACAAAAAATTTACTCCCTGAAATACAACCCAAGTGTTCCAACAATTCAAAAGGTTTAGAAAGCCAATTTCAAAATATGAAAGCCCATTTATCCCAAAATATGGAATCAATCCATTGGCTGCTCATAATGTGACACGTTGAGAATTCATAAATTTTAAGGATCAGTGTGAAAAAAAAAATTACACTCCCTTCCCCTTCTAATTATGCTGTTCCAAAATAACTCAAGTGATAATTTTAGAAATTGTTTACTTCTATTGCTAATTTTTACAAATTTTATTTTAGTATTTATAATCCGTTCTATCATCTATTTCAAAGCCAAAGAGAAATTAGGTCATTACCTGCTAATTTTCTTTCTTTTAGCCTCTCCAGACCGGTAACAGTAATCTTACAGATGAGTATATATCTTATCAAGACCAGCAGGTGGAGACTGAAACAAAACTTTGGAACTGTACATAATAGGTTACTTTCCCTTATTCCCTTAGTCTGCCGAATAGCCAAGCAGAACTAAGAACTATAAACAGAAAACAGGACTTCTAACAGGAATAACAACTAGAGAGTTGCACGGGGACAGAAATCCCACCCGTCCCCGCCAAAGTCCCACCTGTCCCTACCCGTCCCCATGAGGAATCCCACCCGTCCCCGTGAGAAATCCCTCCGTCTCCACGAGGAATCTCGCCCGTCCCCGTGAGGAATCCCCTCCGTCCCCGCCCGTCCCTATAAACTTCAGAAATAGTTATTTCATTTAATTATGCTACTGAATTAAAGGCTCTGGTAGAAACCCATTTACAAATAAGCAAAAAGACTCTATTAATTTGGAAATATTAATTGAGAAGAATACATACTTTGTAAACGGGTTTCTACCAGAGCCTCTAATGTTTATAAATTTTTATCAACACAACAAATATACTACTTTATCCTGAAGCAAATAAAAAAAAGAAAAAAAAGAAATATAATTCTTTTCCTACCTTTGTTGCCTGGTTTCCTCATGTTCTCATTCAATTCCTTCCATCCACTGTCTCTCTTCCTTCTGCGTCTTCCATTTGCTCTGTTACTGTGCCTCTCCCTTTTTCCCCCCTTCCAAATTGGTCTGGCACCCATCTTCTTCCCTCCGCTCCCCCCATAGTCTGGCATCTCTGTCTTCTACACTGCCAGCGTCTTCTCCCTACTCTCTCTTCCCCATTTCCTTTCAGCTTTCTTCTCCCCCCCCATCTTCCCCATGTCCTGTCAGCGTCCTTCTCCCTCTCTGTCTTCCCCATGGCCTTTCAACGTCCTTCTCCACCCCCCCCGTCTTCCCCATGGCCTTTCAACGTCCTTCTCCACCCCCCCGTCTTCCCCATGGCCTTTCAGCATCCTTCTCCCCCCGTCTTCCCCATGTCCTTTCAGCATCCTTCTCTACCCCTTTGTCTTCCCCATGTCCTGTCAGCGTCCTTCTCCCCCCTCTGTCTTCCACAAGTGCTTTCAGTGTCCTTCTCCCCCATCTGTCTTCCCCATGTCCTTTCAGCATCCTTCTACCCCCACCCCGTCTTCCCCATGGCCTTTCAGCGTCCTTCTCCACCCCTTTGTCTTCCCCAGTGCTTTCAGCGTCCTTCTCCCCCCTCAGTTTTACCCATTTCCCTTAAGCGTCTTTTCCTCTCCACTTCACCTTTCCTCCCTTTCTCTCTCCTTGCCCCCTTACCTTCGTGGCGCTTCCCCGCCCGACCAACAGAACAGGCCCGGTCCGACAAACCTCCCTGCCCTTAACCGCGAATCTAAATTACCTTCTTACAGCTGCTGTAAAAGGTAATTTAGATTTGCGGCTACAGGGCAGGGAGGTTTGTCGGACCGGGGCTGTTATCGGTTGGTCGGAGAAGCGCTACAAAAGTAAGGGGACCTGGCCGGCTGTGCTGCACCCAGGGCGGACCGCCCCCCTCCCTTGGTAGCCACTCGAGCCATGAGGCTACTCTCCTTCTCCTTACCTGCCCTGCCTGCAGCACAGAGCCGAACAGAAGTCTTTCCGACGTCAGCGTTAATGTCGGGAAGACTTCCGTTTGGCTCTGTGCTGCAAGCAAAGCAGGTAGGGAGAAGAAGAGCCGCGCGACTGAGTACATCCAGCCCCGCAGGAACCCCGCGACCCTCGGAGGCATCCCCACGGGATTCCCGCGACCCTAGGGGCGTCCCCACGGGATACCCGTGACCCGAAGGGGGAACCCGCGGGTCCCATGGGATTCCCATCGTCCCCGTTCCTGTGCAGCTCTCTAGTAACAACTAAGAAAACCCGAATGCTGTTTGAAAACGCAAAGGAACAAATGCAAATGTCAAAGGTCCCCACAGCTCGCCAGCTATGCCAGCCGAGCCACAGCCGCTGTTCTTTGATCTCCCCGGCCCTAGAAAAATACTAAAACCCGCAAAAAAAGCAAAAATCTTCATGTAAGAACACGACGACAACAGACAGGGTGGAGTGTTATACCGGTCTGGAGAGGCTAAAAAAGAAAATTAGCAGGTGAGAACCTAATTTCTCCATCTTTAGCAATTCTCCAGAGCAGTATAGCTGTAATAGTAATCTTACAAATGGGATGTACCAAATTAGTACCCATCATGGGTGAGACCCCCCAAAAGGGCTGACACCAGAACACACTCACCGAACACCGAGTCCCGACGTGCCTGAACGTCCACATGGTAGTGCCTGACAAAAGGATGCAAGGAAGACCAAACCATAGCCTTACAAATATCCACTGGAGGCACCAGCGAAGACTCAGCCCAAGAAGCTGCCTGAGCCTTGAGAAAATCTGAAACAGGCTTCTTCTGAAGAAGGTATGCGGAAGCAATAGTCTCCTTGATCCAGCGTACCTCCCTCTTACGAGGACCTGCTAGAACAGACATGAGCAAATCCAGTCCTCAAGCGCCGGAATCCAATTGGGTTTTCAGGATTTCTCCAATGAATATGCTTGAGATCTATTTGCATGCATTGCTTTCAATGCATATTCATTGGGGAAATCCTGAAAACCTGATTGGATTTGGGCCCTCGAGGACCGGAGTTGCCCATGTCTGCGCTAGAAGGACAAAAAGATGATCTGGTTTCCTGATCTCCTGAGTTCTCTGCACATAAGAGTGAAGAACCCAACCAACAGCCAACTGTTTCTGCTCGGAAGATCCCTTCCGACTACCCACCGGGAGAACCACTGCCTGATTGACATGAAAAGGAGAAACTACCTTTGTCAGAAAGGAAGGAACAGGCTGCAATATGACCCATCCCTAGAAAACTCCAGGGAGACCTACAAGAGAAAGCCTGCAGCTCAGAAACACGCCTAGCAGAAGTAATAGCCACCAAGAAGACCGCTTTAAGGGTAAAGTCCTTCAACGAGCAGGCACCCAAAGGTTCAAAAGGAGGACGCACCAGCATGGACAAGACCAGATTAAGATCCCAAGATGGAACAGATGGTCGAACAGGAGGCTTGAACAATTTGGCTGCCCATAAGATTCGAATGGCATCAGGAATGGCAGTCAGATGCTGACCTCGCAACAACCCACGAAAGGCTGACAAGGCCGCAAGCTAAACCCGGAAAGAAGATCTAGCCAGGCCCCTGTCCAGGCCATCCTGCAAGAACTCTAAGATGTTAGGCAGAGAAGCACATAAAAAGAGACCACTCCACGCGCAGCACATCACTCCTCAAAGACACGCCAAACCTGCACATAAGCCCAAGTGGAAAGTCTCCGGGAACCCAACAGGGTGGAAATGACTATCTGAATACCCTTTCTTACCTAGACGCACCCTTTCAAGAGCCAAGCTGTACGACAAAAGGGACTTGGATCGAACACTGGAATGATACCCTGAGTCAGAAGGTCGGGTGAGAGTGGCAGAGGATCTGCCCCCAGATGCCGCACCAGGTCCGTGCACCACAGGTGCCTGGGCCAATCTGGGGGCCACCAGAATCACCAGGCCCGGATGGCGAACAATGCGAAGGAGAACTCTGCCCACTAATGGCCATGGAGGAAACATGTACAACAAACCCTCCACTGGCCATGGTTGGACCAGAGCATCCAGACTCTAGGCCAGACTGTCTCTGCAACGACTGAAGCAGGGTGTTTTCGCATTGACACCCGTGGCCATCAGGTACATGAGGGGCTGAACCCAAGTTTGCAATTTCAACTGAAAGGCTTCGGCACTTAGTCACCACTCTCCGGGATCTAGCATGTGACAACTTAGAAAGTCCGCCTGAACATTCTCCACTCCCGCTATGTGGGAAGCTGAGATGTCCAGAAGATGAGACTCTGCCCAGACCTTGAACAGAACCGCCTCTTGTGCCACCAGAGTGCTCTTGGTGCCTCCCTAACGATTCACATAGGCCACCACTGTGGCATTGTCTGAAAGGACCGACTGACTGACTTGCTCATCAAGAAGGACTGGAAGGCTAACAGCACCAGGTGGATGGCTCTGGTCTCCAGAACACTGATCAACCAGGATGCCTCCTCTGTGGATCAGGTGCCCTGAGCTGAGTGACCCAGACACTGAGCTCCTCAACCCAGGAGACTGGCATCTGTGAGAAGCACCGTATACTGTGGCTGATCCACACTCGCCCCTTTAACCAGTTGGGGGGTCTGAAGCCATCAATGAAGACTGCAACGAGCCAATCCCCTCAAAGGAACAAAATGATCCAGACCGTGCCTCTGGGGCAACCACCTCCGAAGAAGAGCATACTAAAAAGGACGCATATGTGAACGAGCCCACCGCACTACATCTAGGGAAGCTGCCATCGACCCCCAAGACTTGGAGGAAATCCTGCACCTGAGGTCATCGGGACACCAAAAGGCAAATCTGAGACTGCAACTTGGTCACCCGGGCCTCTGGGAGGAAGACCTCCCCCAAGGAGGTGTCAAATAGAACTCCAAGATACTCCAGGTGTTCAGATAGGTCCAACCGACTCTTGGAAAGGTTGACAACCTAGCTCAGTGACTGCAGGAACTCCACCACCCGAGCCATGACCCGAGTGCTCTCCTGCAATGACTTTGCTCAAAATCAACCAGTCGTCCAGGTAGGGATGCACTAGAATGCCCTCTTGGTGCAAAGCTGCCGCGATGACCACTATGACCTTGGTGAACGTCCGTGGAGTCGTGGCCAGACCGAAGGGGAATGCACAGAACTGATAGTGCTGACCCAAGATCGCAAAGCGAATGAAGCGCTGATGAGAGGCTCGGATTGAAACATTGCAAGTAGGCCTCTGTCAGATCCAGAGCTCAGAAACTCCCCCGGCTGAACTACCAGGATCACAGACTGCAGTGTCTCCATGCGAAAAGAAGAAACTTTGAAAGCCCTGTTGACCCCCCTTCAAATCCAAGATGGTCCGATAGGTCACCTCTTTCTTGGGCACCACAAAGTAAATTGAGGACCTACCGGTGCAGCATTCCTGAGGGGAAACTGGCACAACTGCTTGGAGATCTATCAATCTTTGAAGGGTCTGGCGAAAAGCCTGATTCCACTCTGCCTGACAAGGAGAAGCTAGAAAATGATCTGGCAGGGAGTGAGCAAACTCCAGAGCATAACCATCCCGAATCACCTCCAAGACTCACTGATCAGACGTGATTTATGCCCACTTCGGAGAAATATCGTGCAGCTGAGCACTCACCAGAACCAGAGGGGGCCGTTGGCAAGGAGTCATTGGGCAGGACGGGTAGCGGGGGAACCGGTGGTGGGATTCCCAGCCCCCTGTCGGGCCCCCCGAAAGGATTGCATGTGCTGACAGAAACGACCCCAGGAGAAACCAGAGGTCAGGTAGGGAGCAGCCCCTCTCCCTGGGCGGTATCTGCGGATTCCCGTAGGCGCCCCAGAGCAGTGCCACCCTGAACAGCCTGGCAGGAACGGTCTTCAGGCAGACGGGGCACTTTAGAGCCTGTCAGAGTCTGAACTAACTTATCCAAATCCTCTCCAAACAAAAAGTAACCCCGAAAGGGAAATTTAATAAGTTTGGTCTTGGACGCCGCACCCACCGACCAAGCCTGCAGCCACAAAGTCTGATGTGCAGCCACCCCGACAGCCATGGATTTGGCAGACGTCCGCAACAAATCATAGAGAGCGTCCCAAAGGAAGGAAGCAGCCATCTCAATCTTTGGCACCTCCTGATCCACTAAGGACCAGTCATCAGACTCACGGTCAAGGACCCGCTCGACCCACTGAAACACAGCCTGAGCCACCAGCCCCCCACAAATAGCTGCCTGGACCCCCCAAGGCAGACACCTCAAAATTCTGCTTAAGAATGGTCTCCAACTTACGCTTCTCAGAGTCCAGTTAAGACAGAACCACCCTCAACGGGTACAGTATGCTGCTTACCAATAGCTGAGACCACCGCGTCCACTACTGGCAACTTTAAGGTAACCCCCTATCCCCCTCTGGGATGAGATCCAAATGAGCTATGGAACGTCCAAACTTAAAAGGCGCCTCTGGTGTAGACCACTGCGCCAGGATAATGTCCCGAATATCCAGATGCATCGGAAAAGAACGGGAAGCAGAGTGGATCCCCCACACTCAGGGTTTCCGGTGGCGTCTCTTCAAAACGCAACACTGAGGAGACCTTATGAAATCAGATCTGGGAGCTTGTCCATCTGAAAAAGGTGCACCACTGACGCAGAGGCTCCGCTACCAGCAGCCATCCCCTCGAGAAGATCCTTGAGGTCTACCCAAGGGTCCACGTCCTCTTCAAGATCCACACACTCCTCAGACTACAAGTCTTCGTCCCAAACCACCCGCGGGACGAGGGAAGAGGAGGGGGCACTAAAGGAGCAGAGGGGAGCAAAGCCACAGGGGACACGGAGGGAAACCCCACCCCCTCCGATACCCCGGGCCAAATGCAGAATCCCCAGCCGCCTGAAAATAATCTCTGTACAGAGCAAAATTTAAATCAGGGGACAAAACCCCCGGCAGCCTCATAGGACTCCCTGCCACAGCAGTGGACCCTGCTGAAACCTGCCCCTGTTTTTCCAATACAGGTGGAAGGTGATCTGAGGTTGCAGACAAGATGGAGGGGCCTCCCTCAAAAATTGGTGAAGATCCCGCCAAAAATAACCCCTCCAGACTGGCACTAACTCAGGATTTTTTCTTTTCACAGAACACACTCCACTGGCTCTCAAAGCAGTATGCCTTACCTGAATTTGGGGCAAGGCTTACTGCTGAGGCACCTCTAAAAAAATGTTGGGGAGATGAGGAAAGGGAGGGAGGGACCCAGTTCACGACCCGCTAGGTTTGACACTCCCGAGCTTGGACGGACCGCCAAACAGGGTCCACCCAAGCTCAATCCAGCACCAAAAAGGGGACAAGCCCTAAACAAATTCCAACAGCCCTACCAAGGGCTACCACTCACACCTGCTGGAGACTGAAAGAAGACTGAGGGAATAAGGAAGAGTAACCTATTATATACAGTTCCAAAGTTTTGTTTCAGTCTCCACATGATAAGGTATATACCCATCTATAAGATTACTATTACAGCTATACTGGTCTGGAGAGTTGCTAAAGAAGTACAATTTTACATAAGCAACTAAAGTCAGAAGCATCAATGGATAAGAAATTGTTTTCTAAAAAGCTTTCCAGTGTCATCTCGGAAGAGACCTGCAGCAACAGAAGCCCTATTAAAAATTACCAATAATCAAATGAGGCAAATTCTACAGTAGGTGTTGGGGTCTGCTGGAAGAGGACAAATTAACTAGTAGGACCCTCCTTCTCTTTACATTATACCTTTCACTAATTCATTTATCAAGGTACGTAGATAGTTGGTCTGTTTCTTTTTTCCTTCACACACTTGAACTACATCAGCAAGGTCTTGACGAACATCTTGAAGTAGTTTGGCTCCCATCTTTACTTCTCTTTCAAAGAACCTGAACAATGGATCCTGAATTTTCAATAAAGGGATTAAACAAGTTTTAATACTATGCATAAATACAACCACCAAAACATAACACTATAACTTTATGCTGGTAATTATACTGTACTAAGAAACCTGATTTACTATTTTGGATATTCAAGCATTTACTATCCATTCTTTGTATGTCAACTATCTCATGAATTACATGAGATTTCCCAGGGTTTTTAAAGTCCACGGTGTTTAGGTGAAACACTGTAGGCTCTATTACTCCTGAACTCTAAGCACAAATGTTCTATATTTTGTCTTACATGTGAAACACTAGAGAAAAATGTAGCATGCATGTATGTTAGGAGATGAACAAATATACTTGTTAATGAGAAAATAGATATATTAAAAAGGTTTCTATAGCATTCAGCAGGCTCAATTTTGAGGACATTTAGTCTTGGGTCCCATATCAGAAGGAGCCCTTAGCAGCCTGAAGCTTAAGTAGTACTGACAACAGACAGAATAAATGTGTGTAAGTGAATATTGCTTTTGCTTTTAAAGGACCTGAAACAATTTGACTACTACAGTGTTTCCCCGAAAATAAGACCTTCCCCAAAAATAAGCCCTAGTCCCGGGGATTTGCTGGCAACTTTTCAACCTGCCCCCCCCCCCCCCATCGCGCAGCCAAACCCTCCATCCTTTCCTCCATGCTGACCGCAAGCGAGCCCTATCTTCATCCGAACCAGCGTCAGGCAGGCAGCACTCTAAACAGGCTGCTTGGCCTTGTACGTCAGGGATTTCACTCTGCTGCATTACTGATGATGTCATCAGTAACGCGGCAGAGTGAAATCCTCGACGGACAAGGCCAAGCAGCCTGTTTAGAGTGCTGCTGGCCCGACGCTGCTTCGGATGAAGGTAGGGCTTGCTTGCGGTCGGCAGGGAGGGAAGGATGGAGGATCAGCAGCGGTTTGGCTGCGCGGTGGGGGCAAGGTGTGCTCAAGGGTTCTGCTGCACAAGGGATGGGAGGGAAGGATGGATAGAAGCTGGGCAAGGGTTCTGCTGCATAAGGGATGGGAAGGAGGGAAGGATAGAAGCTGGGCAAACTTCTGCTGCTCAGGGGGATGGGAGAGAGGGAAGATGCTGCACATGTGGGGGAGAGAAAGTAAAGAGGAAGAATTGGGGTGAAGGAGAGGGAGGGAGAGATGATCATGTGTATACCCCAAAAATAAGACCTAGTGCCTTTTTGGGGCCCCAAATAAATATAAGACACTGTCTTATTTTTGGGGAAACATGGTACCTTGTTTAAACTACATTAACAGAAGCAGTTATGTTCCTTGAATGTCTTCCCTCACCTTCTGATTTCCAATAACCCAACCATCCCTTAATTTATAGCCTATTATTCCAATAAGTGGAAATTTTTTCATAACAGTTAATTTGGGATTTATATACAAGGCATCAAGCTTGATTTAATAAATTGTAGTTCCTTTGAAGTCATTGATTAAATATAAAACTGGCCCAAAACTGAAAGTCAAAGTCCACTTGCAAGAGTTAAGAGTCAATGTGGTTAAGAGCGAGCAGGGGAATACTAGGCTCTCAATGACCAGAGAACCTTTTATCCTAATTTTAACAAATTAAAACTTTAGCTCATTGGGGAAGATGCTCAAGAAGTTGAGGATAAATTCAAACCACCACCTGAAATGTTTCAGTGCTTCTGCCTGTTTTAGGGAAACAATTTAAAATCAACATCTGTACAAACATCAGAGATATAATGCGCTAGCATCAGAAATAGCCACTGCAAGAACCATGTGATAAAATATGACAAAGAAAAAATAAGAAAACAGTGTAAAAATAACAAATTTAAACAACTGGAATACTAGTGAATGTGACCTAAAAACAATAAATAGCTAAGAAAGTTAACTAAAAGGACAAAAGGAACTTCTACCACTTGCTGTAAGGGCTACGTTATTCTAGCCTCCAAAATGAAAAAAGATGGGATGAATCCACCTTGGGGGACTATAAGAGTCAAAGTCTTCTGAGCTTAAGTTGTTTCTATTGTAGATTTGCTGGGGGTTAGGAAAGGATGGGGGGGTGTATAATTGTAACTATTTGGGCGTGCAGATTTTTTTTGGTTGTTCACAATTGTGGTTGTAGCTGTGGAATATTCTACAATGTTTTGTTGAAAATTTCAATTAAAATTTTTTTTTTAAGTTCAAATTTTTTTAAAACATTCAGACAGAAGAATATGCAATTCAAAATATTTCCATACAACGGTCATAAACATAAGCTAGGGATACATATGTATCTTACACACAAAACAAACAACCCTCTCACCCTTCCCCCCTGCAGAGTGTGTAATATCATGCATACACCGATTTACCACATTCATTACATTTAACCTTTATTTCCCCTGGTGTTTTTCTGATAACTTACCTCCTGATAATTTTATGTCTTAATGTAGGGGGGCTCCTTAATGTTTTAAGCCTTTTATATAAGCCTGTTTTTTAAGCTGGAGAGTTTTTTCCCCGTTGTGGGTTTTCTCTCTGCTTGTTTAGCTTTTTCTGGAGCAGGACCAGTGATAGTCTGATACGATCTCTTTTCCTAAGCCTGTGTGCTTCAGGGAGCTCTATCCTGTAGGAATTTGAGGTCCTTTATTCTTAAGAATGTGAAGTCTGGCTACATTTGGAGTTCCCTACATTGAGTCTGACACACTTTGTGTAAAATGACATGTTGATTGATAACTGCTTATTCAATTTAATCTAATAAAGGCAAGGGGCTGCAGGATTTCTTTGAGACAATCTAGGTTGCATGCCGCATTTAGGCTGACCAGAGTGTGTCTCCCTGAAGCTTCTGTGTTATTCAGTTATGATCCTTGTGTGTGCTAATGTGAGTTTCTCTCTCTCTCCATATTCCAACTAGGTCCCCCTGCAAGGACTTATGGAGTTGCTGTCTGGATTTGTGTCCTTTTTGACAACAATGTATTTGAGTGAACTCACATTCAGAGATTAGTGCCCTTATAGCAGGTAAGTTCAGTGAGGCACTAATTGTATCCAAGTTGGCCCATGCTCAGAGATTGGTCCCCTATAGCCTGTAGGTTTGATTAATTGCTATAATTGTGTCTGAGAGGACGCCGCGCGTGACATCAATGTCCTTCCTGCTTCCTGGTGCCCTGGAGGATGGTTGTTGAGGACATGTGAGTGATGTCAGCGTCGGGGGGTGGGTGGAGCAATTCTCCCACGTCAGTCCTGACTCTCTTCACTCCTCTGATGCTTTTCAAGATGCTGCAGTGGTTTGGAGGCTTCAATGGGCAGTAGACGTGAAGGTAATGTAGCTCTTGTTCTCAGTTTGGATTTCAGTTGCTTTTGTGAACTACACAAAGAAGCGTACTAAGAAGCACACCTTTGGCTTGCGCCTTAGGTACATAGTAGGAGCATTGGGGGGCAGAGCAATTCTCCCACGACAGCCTAAGTCCTCTCTTCCTCTGCCGATACTGGATCCTGGTGGGGCAGCTCCTGGTGGCAATGGAGCTGCCCTGTATTTAGGTTTGGTGTTTTTGGGCTCCCATTAATGGTGGCCCATAGCAGGAGCATTGGGAGGAGGGGGGGCAGATTGACTCTCCCATGCCGGCCCAACTCACTCCCCTCCTCTGCAGTTGCTGAATCCTGGTGGGGCATATAATCTATAAGGGATACAAACCAACCTGGTTTTCATAATCAGTGAAAAAAATTAATCTGTTCTTGGACCACATCAAACCTATCTATTCTGTAAAATAGATCAGTTTGTATTTGAGGACCAAATCTGTACACTCCTGACAACACAAGATCAACAACTTATCTTACACCTTAAAAGAGAGGATATTTTTTAAAAAATGGCAACATTTCTGACCTTAATATTGTCCACAGTGCGTTTAAGAGCATTAAGGGACTGTGGAATGACATGAAGCCAGTTGCAGGCAGTAGTATGTAAGGTTCTCATCCAAGCAGGGCGCCCATCAGATGTGGAGCCAGTTCTTTGTTTCTTTTCTGTTTCTGCATAAGCTAAGTCATCTTCATCTTCTAGCATCTGCATTTTCAGCATTTTACTGATCATATCAATACCTGAACCACAGAAAACAGCAAAAGCGTTAAAAGCCCCCCACAAAACAAAACTTCTAACGGAAAAAAAAAAAAAAAAAAGACATCCCTAATCTTCATTCTTCAAAGAAGAACATAAAAATCATTTCAGTTTGGAATGCTAACAGAAGGGATTTTTTTTTGTTTAATTTTGACAGATTTATTTTTACAATCCATAAAAAGAAATCACGATAAAATAAGAAAAAAAAAATTAAAGTATCTCTGGCAGAAGTCCTCGTAAGACCAGAACTCAAAGAACTGTGGCTCCTCTTTCTATTCGCCCAGTGGGGTTATAGGCTTTTTATCTCAGCCAAAAGGGATAGCATTATTTTTTATTTATTCATTCAGTTTTCTATACTGTTCTCCTAGGGGAGCTCAGAATGGTTTACATGCATTTATTCAGGTACTCAAGCATTTTTCCCTGTTTGTCCCGGTGGACTCACAATCTATCTAATGTACCTGAGGCAAAGGGGGGATTAAGTGACTTGCCCAGGGTCACAAGGAGCAGCGTAGGTTTGAACCCACAACCTCAGGGTGCTGAGGTTGTAGCTTTAACCACTGCGCCACACTCTCCACTCATAACTCACATCCTATATCTTAACCAAAAAGTTTAGAAGTGAAAGACGGAGTGTGATAACAATTTTATTTTATAGCTTAAAATATCATACATTTGCCAAAATATCACAATGAAAGCAATAATCATTAATAAAAAAAAGTTTTCCTCCAAGTTTTTATTAAAATTTGATTCAGTTGCTTATCCAATTTCTAAGCGAGATATAAATTAAAATATAACAGGGGAAACAAAAACATAACAAAATAAAAGCAATGCCAATAACAAGACAATTAAAAGAACTTAAAAGAAACAACATCAAATAAATGACGTACTAATAGTTGACAACTATGACAGACAACATGAAACAAAAAGGAATTAGGTGGGTGACATTAGGTGGGTTTTTGTGACTTAGACCATGTTTTACATGGTCTCAGTCACAATGTCCAAGTTCCGTCGATCCTGGGCTGTATAACTTTCGGTTATACATGCTGTACGACCAAGTCTAAGCCGGCCCATGTCTCGCCCAATTCCCACCCTCGACACTCCTCCGAAACGCCCCATTTAGCTTTGATCGTTCAGCGGCACTATGAAGGCCTAGGTCGTTTTTAAATACGCCCAAAACCCGGTTTTATCATCGGCACTTGGACGCTTTTGACTTTTGATCGTCCAAGTGCCGACTTAGGCCCGTTTTTGGACATTTTTCTCTTTCGATTATGAGCCCCATAGTGTAATTAGAAAAGGTTCAAAAAATGGTCAAAATGGTACGTTAGATTGTGAGCCTACTAGGACAGATAGGGAAAAATTATTGAGTACTTGAATGTAAACCGCTTAGACAACCTCCATTGATAGGCTGTATTTTAAAAAAGAGGGAGATTTCAATACCATGCATGTCATAAGAAGGGTTGGGTAGTTTATTTATATTGGGCTTATTGGGATTGGGATGGGTAGGTTTTTCAACTGGTTTGCCTTTTCAGCTGGTAGATGAGGAGGAGAATAATTAAACCCTCCATCATGTTTAATGCTCTGTTTGGGTATGTCACGGATGTTTGGGTTTGGTTAAACCATCTTCTTTTTCTTCATAAAGAAGGTATATGTGAGACAGAGGAGGGGGTAGGTGGGTGGTGAAGTATGATGCATTGTACTACTTTTATAATTATTGATATATACTCGTATGAGGTGAGAATATTCTGTCAGTCATTTGCTTCATATTTGTTAACCTCAACTTTATCAAACCAGACTGATAAGGTGGGGATTAGATTAGAAAATGTTGAACAATTTGTTTGTTGGGTTGCTTTAAATGCATCTTTGCTTGTTTGTTCAATAAAAATTATTTAACAAAGAGCGACCAAAATGATTAAAGGGATAAACCTCCTCTCGTATGAGGAAAGATTAAAGAGGTTAGGGCTTTACAGCTTGGAAGAGAGACAACTGAGGGGGGATATGATTGAGGTCTACAAAATCTGAATGATGTAGAATGGAAAAAAGTGAATTGATTTTTTAACCTTTCAAAAATAGTACAAAGCACACAACAAAATTACATGGAAATACTTTTAAAACAAATAGGAGGCAATATTTCACTCAAAGAATAGTTAAGCTCTGGAACTCATTGCCATAAGATAAGGGAATGAGTTACCGCTTACACTGAAGTTTAGGCCCCTTTGTTGCATTCCGGAAAGCTCTGAAAACTTTTTTTGTTTTCCAAACATTTTGGGAATTAAGCCATTTTAGTTACACTCTTTATGTTTACTTTATTGTTAACCGAGTCGAGCTCCTTTTGGTTGAAGACCTGGTCTATAAAACTAAGTTTTAGTTTGTTTAGTGTGCCTGGGTTTAAAAAAATGAACAAGGTTCCTGGAGGAAAAGACTATACTGTGCTATTAAGATAGACATGGGGGAAGCCATTGCTTGCTCTGGGAATTAGCTGCTACTATTTAGATTTCTGCCAGGTACTTGTGACCTGGTTTGAACAGGATACGGAGCTAGATGGACCATTAGTCTGACCCAGTATGGCTATTCTTATAAATAAGCAGCAGTGTAATCAATTTAGGGCTCCTTTTACAAAGGTGCGCTAGCGTTTTTAGCGCACGCACCAGATTAGCACGCGCTAGCCGAAAAACTACCGCCTGCTCAAGAGGAGGCGATAGCGGCTAGCGCACGCTATTCTGCGCATTAAGGCCATAGCGCACCTTTGTAAAAGGAGCCCTTCATAGTAATATCCCATCTTTCTTACTGGGGGGCAGATGCTGAAAAAACTTTTTGACAAATTCACTGAAAATTCCTAAATGTCTATTGGTTAAAAATAGGCATAGGCAATTTTTGCAGAGATGGGTATAAGGTTTATATTCTGACCCAAGGCATGTTCAGATATTTTGTCTATGTTCTCTTTAGGTAGGTGTACCAGACAAGGCTGCCCATTATCTCCATTATTATTTAGTGTAGTAATAAGTGAGCCTTTTGCTGCAGCAATTAGACATAACCCCAATATTAAGAGGATTGGTGCCCAAAAATATAAAAATTGGGCTTTTTGCAGATTATATATCACTGACCTCCCACAATACTAGTCTCTCAAATTCTACTTAGGACCTGGATTGGCTACTGTTGGAAACAGGATACTGGGCTTGATTGACCTTCTTAGGCAAATAGCTGAATGATAACTCCAATTAAGTTATTTGGATATTTTAAAGAGGTATTTAAGTCAGTCAGTGCTACTGAACATAGCTGGTTAAAGATACTTATAGTAGGCTCATGATACATAGAGAGCATTATATCTGCAGCCAACAAAACTGGATGAATTACTAGACAGCAGTTGGAAACCAAACTCCAACAGCCTCCCAACTAGCGGACCATTTCAAACACAAAATCATCACAATCAGATCCACATTCAACAACTCTCGAAACATCTTAGAACAGATACTAACAAAACCCACAAAAGATGAAGCCACCTCAGCAGATAGGATCTGGACCGACTTCCCAACGACACAATGGTCAGACCTAGACCAGCTGTACAAAAAATACAGCAAATCTTCATGTGATTTGAACAATTGTCCTCCTTATCTACTAGCTACAGCGTCCACTAAATTCAAAGCTGGTCTCGCGCTATGGTTGCAAACCACCCTAAGGGAAGGTCAGTTCCCTCCGGAACTTGGCGAAATCATAATCACTCCCATACTAAAAGACACCAAAGGCCCAATAGACAGCCCAACAAATTATAGACCAATCGCCTCTATACCTCTATACGCCAAACTCATAGAGGGTCTAGTAGCACAATATCTCGCCAATTACCTAGAAGACCACCACATCCTACACCCTACTCAATCCGGATTCAGAACCAATCACAGTATTAAAACACTTCTGGTTTCCCTACTAGACATAGCCCGTCAGCACCTCAGCAAAGGAAATAAGTTACTAATCATCCAACTCGACCTTTCAGCAGCATTCGACTTAGTTGACCATTCCATACTACTCCAGATACTAGATGCCATAGGAATATCAGGTAACGTTCTCAACTGGTTCCAAGGATTCCTCAAAACAAGATCATACAGAGTCAAGTCAAATGATCTTTTATCCGACCCATGGTCAAACCCCTGCGGAGTTCCTCTATCGCCTATACTTTTCAACCTCTTCATAACATCCCTAGGCACGGCCCTAGACGCCCTAAACATCACATCCTTCAGCTACGCGGATGACATAACTATCCTCCTCCCCTTCGACATCCAAGACCCCATCTCCAACGGAAGCCTGAAAACAACATTGGAAACTGTAGAAAAATGGATGACGAACCACAAGTTAAAACTGAATGCGGAGAAAACCAAATTCCTACTACTAGAGAAGGAACAAAAACCATCCCTAACAGAACTAGATGTAAACACAATCAAATATCCAATACAGAATACTCTCAAAATTCTGGGAACACACCTAGACAGAGGCTGCACAATGCAAACACAAATACACAAAACCATAAAAAAAGCATTCTTCACCATGCGAAACCTAAGAAAAATAAGAAAATTATTTTCCAAAGAACACTTCAAGATCATTGCATAATCCCTCATACTCAGCTCCTTAGATTACTGCAACAGCCTCTACCTACCTTGCCCAAACACTATGATAAAACAACTACAGACTGTTCAGAACACAGCTATCAGACTCATCTACTCGCTCAGCAAATTCGACCACGTCACCCCCGCCTATGTAGACTCTCACTGGCTTCCGATAAAAGCAAGAACTCAATTCAAACTCTACTGCTTACTTTTCAAAGCAACCCTTGGTATGGCCCCCAATTACCTGAACAACCGTCTTTGCCGCTACCGACTACCCAGATCAAGAAGAACTCAGAATCTTTTCACCTTCCCCCCTCATAATGGTACCCGACGTAAGAAACTTTACGACAGCCTTCTAGCAACTCAGGCAAGGCAGCGAAAATTGACCCCACCATCACCAAACTCATGATCAAAACAACAGACATCAAAGTGTTTCGGAAAGAAATCAAAACATTTCTTTTCAAAAAACATATCCTTACTTAATATTACCCTCCCCAATCGCACATGCACTCTCCCCAGCAAATAACACACTAGTCATCCCCTTGAACCTCATTTACCAAAAATATCCAGACTCCTAAATAAGCATCTCCCTTAGGTATCCATTTAACCTTCTCCTAAATAAGCATCTCCCTTAGGTATCCACTAACTAATTCCTTCAAAGTTAGGTATCTTTCTTCAGTTGCCTATATTGTTTTCCCCACTGAACCTTGTAACTACTTGAACCCTGTCAAGTTATTCCATCTATAAATCCAGATATATCTTATACTTGTATTTCTACTCCACAACATGTAATTTACTTAAATCGTTGTAATGTAATTCTCTCGGTAATGTCCTGATCTCTTTTAACTGTAATCCGCTTAGAACCGCAAGGCACAGGCGGAATAGAAATCACAAATGTAATGTAATATCAGCAGCATCCAATTAAAACTTAAATCTGTCCTTTCTGTGCCTAACTCTTCCATGTTAAAATTCAGATAACATTTTGCTGAATATCAACATGTTGCATTTAGTGCCGAGGAAATTTGAATATGCACTAGGTTAATGCCCAAAGTTGACCAAATAAACACTTTCAAACATCAACCCCAGTTGATCCCTTGTTTTCCATTATATACGACTGCTTTAAAATATTTAGCAAGAGACTATGTCAAACAAAAGCAAACTTTACCTTGTGTGGTGAGGAGAACTCTCTCTGCATTATTTGGCAAACCAAGCCAGGATGGTGTTTGAGTATCTGGAAGCAATTCAACCCACTGAACAAACTCATCACGTCTGTGAAGAAGTAAGTAAAACCTCAAAAATATTTTTGATCATAAGGTAAATTCCTAGATAAATTGTTTCAATATAATTTCAAATTGTATACATGTTTATTCATAGTGCGCTGAGAAAGTCTGCAAATCTTTTATGCTCAGAACATGGTTACATCCTAATCTTAATCCTGGTGAATAAGTTGGACAAAAAGGATTCAATAGGTATTTTTGTGTGAAAAAGAATGCAAAGTCTTTTTTCAGTAACATCAACATTATACCTATTTATTGCTTTATCCAACTGTGGTTCACAAAAACAAAACAAAACAGCAGTCTAAATTGTCTAATCAATGTTTATCAAATATAAAGGTCTTTAGATTTTTACAAAATTGACAAATAATTTGACTCTAACCTAATAAAAGAGGGTAAAGAATTCCAAGAGGAAATCACAGAGACAAAACATTTGTGCTAAAAATCCTGCCGCTACGACAACATAAAAGAAAAGAATGTCTGAACTATTACACTCTCACTAAGTTCAGGACTAATTCTGAAGTACATCCACAGAATGTTTGAATCACTAAGCAGGCTAATGTCTGATGGCATCCCCAGACTACAAAACATTTAGAAAATAAATAAAGACCATACTCTTCAAGAAATCCCTGAAAAAGATAACACTGCAAATTCAAATCCCGCCTCTCACTAAAGCCCCTAACCCTAGCCATACTCCTTTCTTACTTTCCTTGAAAATGACCAGATTTCTTTTTGTAATATCTTTTTTGTAATACATCTTCGATAATTCTTTTGTAATCCACCTTGAATCGCAAGGTAATGGTGGAATAGAAATCCCTAACGTAATGTAATGTAATTTAAAAAGAATCCATTCATGTATTTGGAAAAACCTTATCTCCCCCCTTCGAAACCAGAGTGCTCTCCAACCCTTCCGTAAACAGCTGAAAACCTGGCTTTTCTCTAAAACCTAACACTCCCCCCTCTCCTGACATCCTAGCCCTCTAACATTCTCCTCTCCTCTGATCTTCATCTAGCCCTTCCTTGGAGTTCCTTTCTCATTACAATTCCTGTAAACCGTGCCGAGCTCCACAACTATGGAGATGGCGCAGTATACAAACCCAAGTTTTAGTTTAGTTTAATTTAGTATTGGAAGCTAGTAACTGGTGGCACCTCCTTGAGCAGTGAAAACATGAACAAAATGTTACACACATCACCATTAAGATGTTATTGCCCATTCTTTCATAACTTACTAAGGAGAAATTAGGTCTTACCTGCTAATTTACTTTCGGACAGGTATTATATACTCCTACCAGTAGATGGAGACTGAGAACTTCCGAGCTGGAGGCATCCAGAATACGACGGACAGGCTGAGACAGGTTCTCTGGAGAGGTCAGCCAGAGAGAAACCAAGCTGTCAGGTGGAGCGAGGACAGATTGGGATGTAGTAGAGATTGATGCTGCTGTGTAAGTAGAGTAGGAAACACAGGAAGGGGAATGGGCTCCCTGGAGCTGAGCTGGAGCAGGAGGGAGAACCAGTGTTGGCGAGGCCATCGAGGGGCGATGAGAATCATGGTGGCTTTGTCCATGCGGAGTTTGAATAACGTCCGCAACATCAGAGGTAGAGGAGGAAAGGCATAGAGGAACCGATCCGTCCAGTTGAGCAGGAATGCATCCGGGGCCAGACGATGAGGAGAGAAAAGTCTGGAACAGAACTGGGGCAGCTGATGGTTGTGAGGAGCTGCAAAGAGGTCCACCTGAGGAGTGCCCCACTGAGCAAAGATGGAGCGGAGTGTGGGAGGGTCCAGAGTCCACTCGTGAGGCTGAAGGATGCGGTTGAGATTGTCGGCCAGGGAGTTCTGTTCGCCCTGGATATAGACAGCCTTGAGGAAGAGACTGTGGGCCGTGGCCCAGGTCCAGATGCGGATGGCCTCCTGACAGAGGAGGGGAGATCCGGTGCCGCCTTGCTTGTTTATATAGTACATGGCGACTTGGTTGTCTGTGCATAGGAGAAGAACCTGAGGGTAGAGAAGGTGCTGGAAGGCTTTGAGAGCATAGAACATGGCTCTGAGTTCCAGGAAATTGATGTGATGTTGACGCTCCTGAAGGGTCCAGTGTCCCTGGGTGCGAAGATCCCCCAGGTGAGCTCCTCACGCATAGGGGGAGGCATCTGTGGTTATGATCATGGAGTGAGGGGGTAGATGAAAGAGTAGACCCCTGGAAAGATTTGAGGAGTTCAACCACCATTGAAGAGATTGCTGAAGAGACGATGTCACAGAGATGGGATGAGACAGAAGATCTGAGGTCTGTGACCATTGGTTAGCAAGAGTCCATTGAGGTGTCCTGAGGTGGAGTCGCGCCAGAGGAAGCACATGGACCGTCGAGGCCATGTGGCCCAGGAGGACCATCATCTGTCGGGCTGGGATGGAGTGATGAAGGAGCACTTGACAACAGAGGTGGAGCAGGGTCCGTTGTCGGTCGGAGGGGAGAAACGCCCTCATCAGAGTGGTGTCGAGAACTGCTCCAATGAATTGAAGTCGCTGTGTGGGAAGCAGATGCGACTTGGGGTAGTTGATCTCGAACCCTAGGAGATGGAGGAAAGAGATGGTGTGATGAGTGGCTTGTAGCACAAGCGGAGACGTAGGCGCTTTCACCAACCAATCGTCCAAGTAGGGGAACACCTGGAGGTTGTGCGACCTGAGAAAGGCCGCCACCACAATAAGGCACTTGGTGAACACCCTGGGCGATGATGCGAGGCCAAAGGGTAGCACCTTGTACTGATAGTGGCGGTGCTGTATCTGAAATCGGAGGTAGCAACATGAATTCAGATGGATTGGAATGTGAGTGTAGGCCTCTTTGAGGTCCAGGGAACATAGCCAGTCGTGTTGAGAGAGAAGAGGATAAAGCGTGGCCAGGGAGAGCATTCTGAACTTTTCCTTGACCAGACACTTGTTGAGGTCCCGGAGATCTCCTGTCTTCTTGGGAACCAGGAAGTAGCGGGAGTAGAATCCCTGACCCCTTTGGTCTGGGGGAACCTCTTCGATGGCATTGAGAAGAAGGAGGGATTGGACCTCCCTTAGGAGGAGACGGGATTGGGAGGAGTGAGACGCAGACTCTATTGGAGGATTGTCTGGTGGGAGAGTCTGGAAGTTGAGAGAGTAGCCGTGGCGGATGATGTTGAGAACCCACAGGTCTGATGTGATGACCTCCCAACGGTTGAGGAAGAGTTGGAGACGTCTTCCGATTGGCTGAGGAAGAGGTAATGATGGTGGGAGACTGGCTATGCCCTGGAGAAAAGAGTCAAAAGGGCTGAGAAGGTTTTGACGGAGGGGGAGGCTTGGCAGGTTGGTGAGATTGAGAGCGAGCCTGAGTGTGTTGTTGTTGATGAGGTCTGCGAGGCTGCTGTTGGGGCGGGTTGAGAGGTCTGGCCGAGAACCTGCGCTGGTAAGAGGACTGTGGTCTATAAGGACGAGCAGGTGGAGCCTTCTTTTTAGGTTTTACCAGAGTGTCCCATCTGGTCTCATGTGCTGAGAGCTTCTGGGTGGTTGAATCCAGGGAATCCCCAAAAAGTTCGTCCCCAAGACAGGGTGCGTTAGCTAGGCGGTCTTGGTGGTTGATGTCAAGATCAGATACCCTCAACCAGGCCAGACGTCGCATGGCAACAGCTATGGCAGACGCTCGGGAGGTCAGCTCAAAAGAATCATAAATAGAGCGCACCATGAATTTCCGCAGTTGAAGGAGGCTGGAAATTTGTTGTTGAAAGAGTGGGACTTTGCGCTCAGGGATGTATTTTTGTAGGGCGGATATTTGTTGTACGAGATGTTTCATATAAAATGAGAAGTGAAATGTGTAATTATTCGCCCGGTTGGCTAGCATTGCATTTTGATAAAGGCGTTTGCCAAATTTATCCATCGTTTTGCCTTCTCTGCCAGGAGGGGTGGAGGCATAAACACTGGAGCCCTGAGTTTTCTTTAATGTAGACTCAACTAGGAGAGACTCATGGGGCAATTGAGGTTTGTCAAAACCCGGGATTGGGATGACCCTGTATAGGCTGTCAAGTTTACGAGGAGCTCCGGGGACAGTGAGTGGATTCTCCCAATTTTTATAAAAAGTTTCCTACAGTATGTCGTGGACGGGTAACTTGAGGAATTCTTTGGGAGGTTGTTCAAAGTCTAAGTCATCCAGAAAGGCCTGGGACTTTTTGGAGTCGGACTCTAAAGGAATAGAAAGAGCCGCCGACATCTCCCTGAGGAATTTGGTGAAAGAGGATTGCTCAGGTTTGGAAGCGGTATCGGTTACTGAGGGTTCGTCTGTGGACGATGCGTCCTCCTCGGTACCGGGTGGGGATTCTTCCCATAAGTCCGGGTCCCTGATATCAGTGTGCGCATGCCGAGATGTCGGGGTGGGAGGCTCGGTGTGGCGGGTCTTAGAAAGAGACTTGCCAGAGCGCATCGAGACGGTACCGGGAGAGGAAGATCGGTGCTGATCCCGGTCCCGGGAAGAGCGGTACCGTTCTGGGTCCCGGGGAGACCGGTGCCCTTCCTGGTCCCGAGGAGGATCGACCTCAGAGTGGGTCTGTACCACAGGATGAGAATGGGGTGGTTCAGCCGAGAGGACTGGCATGGAAGTGTTGAGTGGCACCAAGGGGGTGGACACCGGCAGGATGGTGCGAGGCTCGGGCCGGTCTGGTACCGAAAGAAGTGGTGCCAAGAGGGTCGGTAACAGGTGCTGGAGTTGCTGCTGTAGCTGTTCCTGCAATTTGTCTTGGAGTATGGCCGCGATGCGGTCATCCAGGGGTGGCACCGGTACCGCTTTTTTCTTTTTCGGTTCCATAGGTGCTGCTCCACGCCCCGGCAATGAGGAGGCCGATGACGAGGCACTCACCGAGATCGGGGCGGAGCGTTTGCGGGGTCGGCGTGAGGCCAGGAGGACCGGCGTCGCCACTGTGGCAGGTGGGCACTCAAGGGAGGTGGAAGGCTTCTTAGCCGGCTTACCTGGTGCCAGCGACCCCGAAGAAGGATCGGGCGTCGTCGAAGTGGTCGGTGCCGTCTTTTGCGGTACCGTCGACATCGTGGCAGGTTCCATAGTAGATCCGGTACCGAAAAGGATGTTCTGCTGGATCTGCCGATTTTTTAAAGTACGTTTCTTAAGAGTGGCACAGCGGGTGCAGGTGTCAGCCCGATGCTCTGGACCCTAACACTGTAAGCACCAATTGTGTGGGTCAGTGAGGGAGATCGGGCGTGCACACCGCTGGCACTTCTTAAAGCCCGGTTGAGGGGGCATGAAGGGAAACACGACCTCCGCAGAATCAAAACCGGAGGCCTGTATGGTGACAACAGGCCCCGCCGGGGCCGGTTTCAAAAAATAGAGAAAATCGAGAGATTTTTTTTTTTTTTTGAATCGAAGAAAAAAAAGAGAACCCGAAGAGGGAAAAAGAGAAAAAACGAGAAAAAAATGCGAGCGGAAAGGCAAGAAGGATGTTTTCAACGGCCGTTGAAACCACATGCGTCTTCTTTGCTCCGCGGAAACGAAGAAACTGGGGACCACGCACTCCTCCGTCGGGCGGGAAGGCACTCGCGCATGCGCGGTGCGGCCAACTAGAACTTTCTAGTAGAAAGTGTCCGTACCGGGGCTCCGTCGGTGACGTCACCCATGCGTTAAGAATATGCTGCCTGCTTGTCCTGGGATAATACCTAATTTCTCCTTCTGTAGCATCCCTTTAGACCAGGACAGATAGGCAGTACCAAAGCAAACCTACCTCCAGAACTCATGCCCCAAAGGCTGCATTCTGACGTGCGAATACACCCAGCCTGTAATGAGGGACAAAGGAGTGAATGAAAGACCAATCCACCCAAGAAGTCACCTGTACCCTGGAAGGATGAGTCCTCAACAGCAGAGATGCTGCCCTGCCTCTGAGCAAATACATTGACTCTACAGTCTCCTTAATCCACCTAACAATAGTACTACTACTACAACAATTATTTCTATAGTGCTATCAGACACATGAAGCGCTGCACACAGTCAGAAAGAAGTAGTAGCCTTTGAAGCCGCCACACTTTTCTGAGACCCCCCCCTATCAACACAAACAAGTAGTCCGTGTGGCAAACTCCCACGTCACAAACAAGTTGTGGCAGAATAATCTCCAGACATCCAAGCTGTTCCTCCGTGCCCCATTCCCCAGGACTGAAAGGGAGATGGTTTTGTACACATGAAAGAATCTTAGGAAGAAAGGAAGTAACCATGCAGACCATCACTTTCTCTTTAAATAACTGCAAAAACAACTCCTGACAAGACAGAACCTGCAACTCAGAAATGTGACGAGCTGAAGCCAAAGCCACTAAAAAAAAAAAAGTCTTCAAGATAAGGTCCTTCAAACGTACAAGTGGATAAGGGCTCATAAGGCGCAGACACTAGCCCAGATAGCACTAGAGGACGAATAAGGCACACTCCCCAAAGAAACCAGACCACTTCTAGAAAGGATGCCGGAAACCAACCCCAAAGGAGCCCCCGAAAACACAAGGCTGCCACTTGTACCTATAGTGAGGACAACATCAAATCCTTGTCCAAACCTCCTTGCAAAAAGTCCAGAATGTTTGGCAGAGAAGCTGTTAAGAGGAACAATTTGACACTCAGCACATCAGTTCTCAAAAATACGCCACATCTGGACATACGCCAGCGAAGTGGACTGTTTCTTAGAACAGTGTTCTTCAACCTTTTTACACCTGTGGACCGGCAGAAAAAAAAGAATTATTTTGTGGACCGGCAAACTACTAGGACTAAAATTTAAAAACCCCGTTTCCGCCCCATCTCCGTGAGCTCGGTCCCCACAAATCATCTGATCCCATCCACACAAGCCTCAGTTATGATTTTATATTGAATGTATTTTATTAAAGTATAAAAAGAAACAATATTTTGTAGAATTGTCATTTTATAAATACAAATAATTCAGAGCAAGGATCAACAAAACCACTGTCTCCCCTCCCCTTCACATATATCCCCTCTACTATCAAGAAAACTGAACAAGCCAAATTATTACAGAACGCTACACAGAAATATCATGCTAACAGAATACTGAAGTAACACATGACAGGAATAGTTTTAGGGGAGTGCAACTAGGGCAACTGCCCCCTGGTCAGAGAGCGCCCTAAGCCAGCTGGAAGCTAAAGAAGCACTGCCTGGGTTTTGCAGTCCCCAGTTATGTCTAACACCAGCTCTAGCAGGATATATATTTCAAATCTGATATATTCTAATCACAAAATAGAAATAAAATTATTTTTTTCTACCTTTTGTCATCTCTGGTTTCTGCTTTCAATCTTTTTTTCACTCTCTTCCTTCCAGCGTATGCCTTCTCTGTCTCTTCAATCCAGCATCTGCCCCTTCCATCCACTGTCTGTCCTCTCCCCCTTCCATATGGTATCTGTCTTCTTTCTATGTCCCTCTCCCCTTTCCATCCAGCTTGTGCCCCCTCTCTCCTTTTTACATGATTCATTCCAGCTTCACTGCTCTCTTCATTTTTATCTCTCCTACACCAGATCTATCATAGTTGTCCCTCTGCTTATTTTTCTGCTGACCCCTTCCTATCATCAATCTCTCTACTTTCTCATGCCTGTGTCTCCCCTTCTCCTCCTCTAATCTCTCTGCCAGCTGTTTCCTTCCTTTTTTCATTCTCCCTTCCCTCCTCCTCCTGTCCAGCAGTAACTCTCTTCCCTTCCTCCCCTCCCAGCAGCATCTGTCTCCCTCTCCAGTAGCAGCTGTCCCTTTTTTTTCCTTGCCCAGCAGCTTCCCAGATTCCTTTCCCCCCTCCCCTCCTAGAAGCATCTCTCCTTCTTCTTCTCCCTCTCCAGTAGCAGCTGTCCCTTTTTTTTCCTGGCCCAGCAGCTTCCCAAATTCCTTTCCCTCCTCCCCTCCCAGAAGCATCTCTCCTTCTCCTTCTCCCTCTCCAGTAGCAGCTGTCCCTTTTATCCCCTGCCCAGCAGCTTCCCAGACTCTGATAGTGGTTTTCTCCCCTCCCAGCAGCTCTTCTTACTTCCCAGCGCAGCGATTCACGAAGGCAGCCTCGGGTCCTTTGTTGGGTTGCGCCGCCTCTGAGGAAAGAGGAAGTTGCATCATCAGAGGCAGCCGCGATTCAGCAAAAGCCCCAAGGCTGCCTTCGTGAATCACTGCGCTGGGAAGTAAAGGAGAGCTGCAGAGAGGGGAGAAAGCCACTGTCGGAGGCTCCCCAAGATCTCTCCGGTCCAGTGCACGCTTCCGATGCTGATCTTGCCGGTCCTGCGCGGACCAGCAGGAAGTTGAAATGAGTCAATCTTGCCGGCCCTGTGCGGACCGGCAAAAATTTCCTGCGGACCGGCACTGGTCTGCGGACCGGCGGTTGAAGTACTGTGTCTTAGAACACAAGAGAGTCTCAATAAACTGACCAGAATATCCTTTTTTACTCAAGTGTGCCCTTTTAAAATCCAAGCCATAAGCAAGAATCGAGCTGCATTTTCCATTCACACCAACCCCTGAACCAACAGATTTTCCCAGATCGGTAATTGCAGAGGATTTTCCACCAGGAGCTGCATGAAGTCTCCATACCATGGCCAGCACCACATGGCCGGGATGTCTCTAGAATCTCTGAATTAGAGAATGACATCGGGATAAATTTGTCCCTGCAGGAACTCAATTTCTCAGTCCCATCTCCACGAGTTTTATCGCTGTCCCTTTCTCATTCCTGTAAGCTCTGCCTTAACCGCACAAGCCTCAAACACTTATGATTTTAAAGTGTTTGAGGCTTGTGCAGATGAAGATGGAGCTTGCAGGAATGGGGCAGGGACAGGAAAAGAACTCGCAGGGAAAGGATGGGAAAACAAGTTCCTGCAGGGATGGGGGGAAAAATTTGTCCCCGTGTCATTCTCTACTCTGAATTACTTAATCCACCAGGGGCCACAGAGGAAACATACAGAAGCCCCTGTACAGGCCAAGCCTGATTCAGCGCTTCCAGACCTACCACTCAACTGTCCTTCCTCCTGCTGAAAAATCGCAGAACCTGTGCAATGGACAAGGTTGCTATCAAGTACATGACCTGTTGACCCCATCTGCGCACAATGAAGGCAAAGACCTGCGGACTCAACTACTATTCCCCCAGATCCAGAATATTTCTGCTGTGATAATATGCCTGAACGTTGTCTACTCCCATAACATGCAGTGTTGACAAGGCCTCAAGAAGACATTCTGCCCAAGCCATGAGAAGTGCCACCTCGCAGGCTACTAAGGGGATCTTTATGCCCCTGATGATTCATGTAGAACTTCTGCAAATGCAGGGACCACCTGAAGTGAAGAGTAGACTAGAGGCTTCATGTGGGCCCTGACTCACTTCACCATCTCCAGAAATGCGGCTATTGAGCCCAACACCTGCAAATACTTCCTGGCCCAAGTGTTCCTTGAACGCAGCAAAGACCTCACCTGCAACTTCTGGACTTTGGCTAATGGCAGAAATACCCTGGCCATTGTGGTGTCGAAATGCATTCCCAAATATTCTAGAGCCTGAGAAGACTGGAGCTGCCTTTTGACTTGATTGGCTAATTCAGGTGAAGGTGCTGGACTGGGTAGTCACTTGTCCAGATAAGGGTGCACTAAAATGCTTTCCTTCCACAGAGCTGCTGCCACAACCACAATCACCTTGGAAAAGGTGCAGGGAGCCTTAGCAAGTCCAAAAGGGAGTGCACAAAACTGATAGTGCCGTCTAAAAACAGCAAAGTGAAGGAATCTCTGATGAGCAAGACGGACAGGAACGTGAAGGTAGGCCTCTGTTGGATCCAGAGATGTGAGAAAATCCCCAGGTTGAACTGCCATGATAATGGACCATACTGTCTTCCATGTGGAAGGATGGAACCCGAGTGCTCGATTTATCCCTTTCAAGTCCAGGATAAGGCGGAAGCACTTCCTTTTTGGGTACCACAAAATAGATGGAATAGCATCCCAAGCCTTGCTCCTTGAAGAGCCTGGACCATTGCCTTTGAAGAGTCTCCTGGACTGCCCGGGCCTTCCAGCAAGCCCAACAATGAGACTCTACAAAGGCATCCGCCAAGAGAAGGGAAAACTCCAGCACACTGTGAGGAAAAAGATGCACACAGACCTTCTCTCACCTGCAATTGAGCATCTGTGCAAAAAATTTGTTTAATTTACTCTTTTTTTAAAAAAAAATTGTGCTTGTATTAGGCAGACCCCCCTCTGGCACATGACTTGATTGTCTGCTAGCAGGCAGAAAAGTGCAGCTGAAGCCTTCCAACTGTCAATATAATTAAATTCAATTTATCTTATTCCCAAGACAGGGGACCAGGAGAGGGAGGGACCCAGCCACCTGATTGTGACACCCCCAAGGTAAACAAGACTCTTGCGGGCCTCAACCCTAGTCCATAAGTGAGGACCAAATCAACTTAGAAGAAAATCTAGGAGAAAAAGAAAAGAAAACCTATCACCAGAAAAAAACTAACACATGGTCCACAGAGGTAGACTGCACAGGCTTACCACTCCTACCCTCTGCTGAGACTGAGAATAGACTGACTTCCAAGGGGACTGCACACATATCTGGAGCTGAAGCTCAGAAGTTCTGTCTCCCTCTGCTAGTAGGAGTACGTAATACCCATCTGTGCCGGACTAGAGGGACACTATAAAAACTTGATATTTGAGACTTTTCTTGCATGAATAACTTGCTTCTTGTCTTGCCACATCTCAACAGTAGTTATAATCCAAAGCAAAAAATGATCTTCACCTATTCTGTAAAAGATTTATTTGAATGTCCAGGGTAATTTTTTCCCTATACGATACAATCTCAGCTCAACTTCAGCTAATAGAAGATGTTAAGACATCCTCTTATAACCCTGTCCAGACAGATGATCAACTACTTTCATGTGTTTTCTAACTTCATTTAATTGCAGTATGAGTTTCAGTGAATTTTATCTTAAAAACCGCACTCAGATACTTTTGGTTCTTTATACAAGACAGGATGCCCAAACTCAGTTTAGATTTACTCTACGGGGTTGTTTTCTTATTGCATATTACATAAGCAATTGAATCTACAGTAATTAGCCAATTGTACTAAGGAAGCTATGGGCTTGCATACTTTTTCACACAAGAATACTCACTGTTAAATGTTACTGAACCCCCCCCCCACACACACACTTTTAGACAGGTGCATTAATTGAACAAGCAGGTGCTAAACTGAATCAACATAAGTCAATTTTAGTGCATTCAATGCATCAAAAAAGTTTTGAAAAGTTGGTCTAAAAAGGACAAAACCCTGAAAATTGTGTGCACGATCATTCCAAAAAAATGTTTTGGGAGTTATTTATTCAGTAATTATTACCAGGATTTGATTAGAAGCCAGTCATGTTTTTGAGTATACCAGCTATCCTCGATTTCCACCAGCATGTGGAGCACAAAGCAAACCAGGAATTTAACTCTTGTCGTGAAGACCTCTGATTAGCCCAATTGAGTTGAAAGTTTTGTGAATTCCCTAGGATACTGTGCAAGTAGTTTAAGTTAGAGAGATTTTCTTCCAAGGATAATATCCCCATCCCCATCACATGTTGAAGACACTTCATGGCTATCTAATTTGGGATGTATACAAAAACAGGTTGGGAGGAGACTGTGGCCCCTGATGACGCATTGGCATGGATGACTAGATTAGAAGAGCAGATTTAAAAAGACAAAAAAATCAGTGGGTCGTTACGAAGGATTATGGTACCAATTTCCTGTGAAGCTCTTCATAAAGGTTAATAAAGACCAATAAAAAAATACAAGCAGGCTCCAACTGATTTGGAAGCATGAATGAGTAGAAGTACTAGACACTCGAACTTACAGGGAAATTCTTTTAAAAACAATAGGAGGAAATATTTTTTCCACTCACAGAATAGTTATGTTCTGGAACCCATTGCCAGAGGTTGTGGTAAGAGCAGATAGCGTAGCTGGTTTTAAGAAAGGCTTGGACAATTTCCTGAGGAAAAGTCCATAGTCTGCTATTGTGAAAGACATGGGGGGAAGCCACTGCTTGCCCTGGATCAATAACATGGAATGTTTCTAACTTCTTGGGTTTTGGCCAGGTACTAGTGACCTGGATTGGCCATCATGAGAACGGGCTACAGGACTTGATGGACCATTGGTCTGACCCAGTAAGGCTATTCTTATGTTCTTACATAGATAATCAAACGTTACCAAAGAAAAATAACATTACCTGATTCCATCTGGCATCTGGATGTCTTTATGCCCATCAACCTTGCATGCCAGTTTAAATTCGCTATCAAAGCTGGCAGTAGTGAATAACCGTTCAAGGAAAGTATTCAACAAACGTTGATCAAATTCATTATCAACACGGCCACCATAAATAGACTGTGCCATTAAAGTCTTCAGGGCTGACCATGGGATCTTATCAGGTGATATATTCTGTCTCCCCTGAAAATTATAATAAAAATATCCCCATTTACTATTTTTTCATTTAATTTAGCAAAACAAAAAATAGCAATCTTAGGTGTGTCCGAAGATGTTCTTTAAAAGGAGGAAATATTCTATAAAGCAGGGCTGCCCAAGTCCAGTCCTCAAGATCTACTGACAGGCCAGGTTTTCTAGATATCCGCAATGAATATGCATGAGAGAGATTTGCCTGCACTGCCTTCTTGGTATGCAAATCTCTCTCATGCATATTCATTGCGGATATCCAGAAAATCTGGCCTGCCAGTAGATCTCGAGGACCGGACTTGGGCAGCTCTGCTTTAAAGTATGCAGTCAATGCTCTGGTTTGCATGTGTTTGGCAGTGCACATGTAGGTGTACTGAGCAATTATCACAGCTCCCCCTATTTATCAGTCAGTCAGAGTAGGCATGGACATATTCTTGGGAGGGTCTTTAAGAAATAAGGGGGACTCAATTCCTGTCTGCTTTCGATATCCATTGCTATGAGGACGTCCTGTGTGTACATTTTTTCCATCTTTACAATTCAGACCCAATAAGCTCTCTTCCTCCAGCATCAGTGAAACCCCTTAACCATGCTGTCAGTCATTCTACAGGTTATGGCTTTAGAGCCATATTCTATAAATGGTGCCTACATTAGGCGCTGCCTAAGTTTGGGATCCACGCCTAATTTTTAAAATGGCTTATTCAACATAGTAATTGACAATTTAAGAGTTTGGCACCAAACTTTCAGGAAGCTTACTAAGTAGAGGTGCCTATCTCAAAAAGTAGGCATGGTTAAGGGCGGAGAAAAGGAGTGGTTGACTTAGGTTACAATATAGGCACCATCAAATTATATGAGTGAAAAGCAAGCCTAATGGAGTGGCGCCTATGTCTAGGATGCCTAGTGACGCCTAAGTCTGCTTAGGCACAACTAGGCGTGATTCTATAAATGGCACCTAATGGCTGACTGACAACTGCATCGAGTGGTGCCTACAATGTAGGTGGCCAATGGCACCGTTTACAGAATTTGGACCTTAAGTCTCTAGCTCACCTCCCTGCATACTTTTGTTCAGCTATTTCATATACACCTTCCATTCTCAAACAATTAAGTCCAATTTTGCACCAGGCGTGTGAATCTGGCTAGTGAAAACTCTGTGTCCAAGTGTCTTAGGGAGTTCAAGAAAGGGATTTTCCAAGCCACAGCCAGCTCCATTCTTGAAGACACTGATATTGCCAACTACAATGGAGGATCCTTCCAGACAATCAATCATCAGGAGGAGAAGTGATAGCAGATATAGTTTGGAATCCAATAATATCCACTTTAGTTCAACTGCTGATCACTCCCATGCCACTATCCTAAAGGGTACAATATGATCTTTCCAACTCCTCATTTCTTGTTTCATACATTTCATCACCCTTATCCCATTTAAAATAAAACCAAAGCCCTTTGCAGCACTGCCAGAAAGGACTTTTTTGGTTTTATTTAAATAAGAAAAAAAGATAGACCTCTGTCTCCCATTCCTCTCTCCCAACACCTCCTCCTACATCCCCCCCACAACACCAGCCCAAAAAACAAAACCATAACCTCCTGATACCCCCCACCCCACATCTTTAGTTGAGAAGATCGGCAGGAGGGATGCCCGCTCCCTTCTGCTTCTGGGGCTGCCTCTTCAAAATGACAGCCCTGCCCCCTCCTGGTGCATCATGGGATGCACTGGGAGGGGACTTAGGCCCCTCCCAGTATTTTTTATAGGTCTTGTTGAAAATATGGCATTAAAAGTCACCTACCTTTGCTGTATCATCCAGCCACGTGTCTACTGTATCACAAGCAGATCTCAGATCAGATTCACCAAACTCATATTTCTTAGACCAGCCCAGAGGTGCATAGCGTAGTCGTTCTTGAATAATAGCATGAAACCAGGCAAGTAGAAAATACAAGCGAGCCCGCTCATTTGGAGACTAAAACAGAATCAATACAAGCTTATGAATTTCCACAGAAATGTGCCTCTTCAAGGACAGGAAAGGAAATCTCATACTGATGGTCTTTAGTTTTTGTAACATGCTATTTAAAGCATCCTGAAGTTATTTTTATCAATTATATTCTACCACTGATACAATTAAAAGATGGGGATTATGTTTTTTCCCTATTCAATAAACTGAAAATCTTGAAGTAAATAATGTTTTTGTAATTACTTGCTCAACACTATTGTACAATAGAAAAAAAAAAAAAGAGAGATGAGGAGTATGCTTGCTATTCAATTTTTATTTTTTTGGTTCATGTTAAGTTGGAAAGAAAAAAAAAAAAAAAAAGACCATACTTAATATGTTGTAGTTTATTATTCCATGTTTAAGTATGCTTACTTAGCACATACATTTTACTCTGTTCCTCAGGGCCTCTGCCTTATCCATGAATTAAAAAAAAAAAAAAAAATGCAAAAGTAATAAGCCGGAACAGGATGACTTAACAGCTCAGACAGCAGCAAAGGTTAGAGCAGACATGGGTAAACTACGGCCCGTGGGCCATATCTGGCCTGTTTAGTTTTTTAATCTGGCCCACCAACCATCCGAACCTCGCCGACCGCAAGCCCTACATACCTAAGGTGACCATACGTCCCGTTTTGAACGGGACAATCCCATTTTCGGATCCCCTGTCCCGTTGTCCCCACACACAGCTTCGGGACACCCAAAATGTCCTGTTTTCAGAGACAGCGTCCGGAAGCTGTGCGCGGGGACAACGGGACAGGCGATCGCTTCCTGTTCCTCCCCTGCCGCACCAAAAAAAAAAGCCTCCCTCCAGGCCCGATTTAGGTCCACCACCGCTGCTCCTCTGCTGCCAATACTCGAACCCGGAAGCCTTCTTCCCGACGTCAATTCTGACATCGTAGAGGACGTTCCGGGCCTGCCAATCGCTGCCTGGCTGGCCAGGAACGTCCTCTCTGACATCAGAATTGACGTCGGAAAGAAGGCTTCCGGGTTCGAGTAGTTTGCAGCAGAGGAGCAGCGGCGGTGGACCTAAATCGGGCCTGGAGGGAGGCTTTTGTTTTCCGCGGTAGGGGGGGGGGGGAGAAGGTAGGCAGGCAGGCAGGCTGGCTAGCTCTGGTTGAGGGAGGGAGGTAGGCAGGCTTTGGGGGAGGTAGGCAGGCAGGCAGGCTCTGGGGGAGGCAGGTAGCTACGCTGGCTGGCTCTGGGGGACGTAGGCAGGCAGACTGGCTGACTTTGGGGGAGACAGGCAGGCTGGCTCTGGGGGAGGCAGGAAGGCAGGCTGGCTATGGGGTAGGTAGACAGGCAGACTGTCTTTGGGGAAGGCTGGCTTTGGGGAGGTAGGCCGGCAGGCTTTTTGGGAGGGGGTGGGACAAAGGCTGGAAGCAGTGAGGGGACATAGGAAGGAGGGATGAAGGAAGGAGAGAAAACGGCAAAGAAGGGGGGGGGGTTGTAAGTAGAATAAAGACTAGAGAGATAAAGGCCTGGACCAAAGGGGAAAGACAGGAGGCAGAAGCAGGACTTTGGGAGGTGCAGACAGAGGGGGAGAGCCCCTGAGGAAGAGCAGAGAGAGGCAAGATCATAACAGAGGAGGGAGAGAGAGAAAGGAAGACCTAGAACAAAGGTACAAAGGAGAACTGACACTGGATCTGGGGGCACTAAGGACATAGGAAGGAGGCACTGGGGGCACTAAGGACATAGGAAGGAGGCGCTGGGGACACTAAGGACATAGGAAGGTACTGGGGGCACTAATGACATAGGAAGGAAGGAGGGAGGGAATAGAAAGGGACAATTGTTGGGCCTGAGTGCAGAAAGAAATGAAAGATAGGATGCACAGTCAGAGGGAAACGCAACCAAAGACTCATGAAATCACCAGACAGCAAAGGTAGATTCTTCTGCACGAGGTATGGGAGGGAAGGATGGAAGTTGAGCAAGGGTTCTGCTGCACGAGGGATGGGAGAGAGGGAGGGAGGGAAGGATGGAAGCTGGGCAAGGGTTCTGCTGCATGAGGGATAGGAGAGAGGGAGGGAGGGAAGGATAGAAGCTGGGCAAGGGCTCTGCTGCACAGGGGGACAGGAGGGATGGAGGGCTAGAAAGATGCTGCAGAGGGGAGGCACAAGGGGATGGGAGGAAAGATGCTGCACATGTGGGGGAGAGAAAGGAAAGGGGAAAAATTGGGATGAAGGAGAGGAAGAGAGAGATGATCATATACATCGTTTTTTACAATAAGCCTTATGTTTTCATGCTTTGCTACCTTTTAAAGGCCAAAACCTTTATGTTATGACATTTACATTTAATTTATATTAGTTCACACAAACACTCCATCCATCTGCTCTTGGTCGGGTCCCTCTGTCAAATTTAAGAACCCATTGTGGTCCATGAATGAAAAAGTTTGCCCACTCCTGGGTTAGAGTATCTGTCAGGACTAGCCCAATTTAGCCACACAGTACAATATACTCAGTTCTGGAAAGAGAAGACAGCTACTTTGAAAGCTTACAAGACAAAATCAGCAGGACTAAAGAAATCTCAAAGATAACTTCCACCTAGCCCTTCTGGCAAGGAATCCTATGTATCACCGAAACATGTCTCAGGTGGATTCCATTTGTAAAGGGAAAATAGGAAGGGAGAAGATGGAAAGAATAAGTCAAATCTAATGAGAGAAGAAATCAATTAGAGCAGGTGTGGGAAGCCATGGTCCTCAAGAGTCACAACTCAGTAGGGTTTTCAAGATTTTTTTTTTTTTACAATGAATATAAATGAGATTTGCATATCATGGAATTGGTACATGCAAAACAATCTCATGCATATTCACTGTGGAAATCTTGAAAACCTGACTGGTTGTGGCTCTTGAGGACTCTGGTTCATACCAGGCTACATGTGCAGCAATAATTACAAAGTTCTACTAGACAAGCAGGTACTGTGGAGTTGGAGTCAAAGTTGGTAAAAATATACCAACTCCACTTAAAAAAAAATATGGTAAAATTCTATCTTTTTATACTTATAAATCTGTGTTCTGGATCTAATATACTAGTAAATATGTTATACTTAACAGTATTTTAGATTTAGAACAAAAAATTTAAAGTCTAATGGGAGTATGGACACATTAATACTACCAATCCTAAGAAATGAGTCTACCAAAGTCAGTTAAGCAATAGCTTAAATAAGGAATTTTCTGCAAGTCACTAATATATATAATACAAACAAAATACATCAAATGAAAGATTTATTCACCTTGCATATTCTGGAAACGGGGATACTGCTGAAGGTTCTCAGCATATTGGCTTTTACACCGGGTGGTGGTTCAAATACAAAAATTCGACCAGCCCGCAGCAAATTCACTGGCACCTAAACATACAAACAAAGAACAATTGTCCTGCAAGTGAAACTATTTTTTTGTATTCACAAAATTTCACTTTCCATACTTTATTCCCTCACCACTTGCTTTTATTCAATATTCTGGCAATACAGTAACATACAAAGGTCATTTAATAAATAATGCACACTTTTTTTTTTTAATTTACATGTTTTTTTTCAAGTATTTCTTTACAATCCTTCAATATAGTCTCCCTGCTTTGCAATAAGCAAGTCCCAACATCCGTGAAGTTTCATTATTCTATCCAAGACACTGTTTTTGTTCAGTTGCCGGATGGCTCGGGTACCGGCAGAAGAAAGCTCTTCCAGAGATGCAAA
This sequence comes from Geotrypetes seraphini, assembly GCF_902459505.1. Lineage (NCBI taxonomy): Eukaryota > Metazoa > Chordata > Amphibia > Gymnophiona > Dermophiidae > Geotrypetes > Geotrypetes seraphini. The sequence continues at coordinate 161,386,795 of NC_047090.1, forward strand.
ATGATGTCCACACGTAGGTTGTTTCAACTTTGGAAAAAGGTCGAAGTCTGGTGGACTCATATCTGGACCGTAGGAAGCTTGAGGTAACACTTCCCAGCCATATTTGCGTAGTTTTTCAATGACAACCCAAAAAATTTTGATGAGCTCAAAAGTCAAACAAATGATGATTTTTGCTTATGATCATGAAGGCATTATTATCACAGACAAAGTTCCATGTGGAAGAAGTGTCACAGCAGTATATTATCGTGATTTTTTGGAAAAAATGTGCAGAAAAATGCATAGAACCCAACCTCAGTTGCTTTTGGCTGGGCCACTCATTCTTCATGACAACACTTGCCTGCACATAGGGAATGTCATTGAAAAACTACACAAATATGCCTGGGAGGTGTTACCTCTAGCTCCCTACAGTCCAGACATGAGACCATCAGACTTCGACCTTTTCCCAAAGTTGAAATAACCTATGCGTGGACATTGTTTTGCATCTCTGGAAGAGTTTTCTTTTGCCGGTACCCGAGCCATTCGGCAACTGAACTAAAAGGGTGTCTTGGATGGAATAATGAAGCTTCCCGGATGTTGGGACTCGGTCATTGCAAAGTAGGGAGACTATATTGAAGGATTGTAAAGCAATACTTGAAAAAAATAAAATAAGTAAATAAAAAAAAAATAAAAAATAGTGTGCATTATTTATGAAATGGCCTTCATTATTTAAAACACAGCTTGGAAGCCTTCAAACCTTTAACTTTCCTGTTATTTTATTTTTGTACTTGTATTCCTCATTTTCTCTCTCCATGTTCTAAACATCTTGTATATCTTGACGAATTTTTTCATAATGCATAATCAGATCGATTTCCTTGGGTTTTATGCAGCATTCCTCATGTTCCCAATGTTTTATTAAAAATTCTTATACCATTTTACCAACTCAGAGGGTATCCAAAGTGGTTTAAAATTAATCTAAAAATAGATAAATTACATTAAAAATGTAACCAAACTCAGATACCCTGAACTTCGCACTCATTATCAGATCCTCTTATCCAACTTTAACCATTACCATCCAATGCCCAAGATTCCTCTGCCGATTGCTTTCTGGAAGAAAGGAGCACCTTCTCATTTTGCTATTCATTAGCTTTTCAAACAAGATAAAGGTTAAGTTACTTACAAACGTCCACACAGCAGAACTTTAAATTTACCTTGGGGTTGATTTCCATTGTGAGAAAGAGTCTGAAGCAGGCATGAGGTTGTAAAGAGTGCAGTTTTTTCTCTAACTGCATTAACCAGCCTGGTGCCAAGTGAACATTCTTCAGCATAACCCATCTAGAAGAAACCAAAACATGAGGGGCCAATCTTTTATTACATTGAGGGCTACGTCAAATGAATCACCACCACTATGGGCAAATCTCAGGACAGGTGCACAGAACAACCAGAAATGATTAGAAGTAAACGAATTCACAGACTTCTGGCAAGTATAAGAGCAATTAAAAACATTTTCTAGGATAGAAATTTGAGGTTTTTCGCTCAATGGTTTAAGGGAGTGAGCCTGAATTCAGCAACTACAGCACTCAGATCCCACATTTACTTCTCAGGGATTTCTGTGCCACTGCGCATTCTAGAATTCTGCACATGCTTATCTTCTATATCAGGGATCTCAAAGTCCCTTCTTGAGGGCCGCAATCCAGTCGGGTTTTCAGGATTTCCCCAATGAATATGCATTGAAAGTAGTGCATGCACATAGATCTCATGCATATTCATTGGGGAAATCCTGAAAACCCGACTGGATTGCGGCCCTCAAGGAGGGACTTTGAGATCCCTGTTCTATATCAATTGAAAGGCGTATTAGTATAAATCACCCTCCATAGTCTCACACTTCCAAGATGAATTTATTATGAAGACGCTCAGAAGTACCACCTAAGTACTCAAAAATTTCATTCTATCAGGCTTTATGTACTACTTCCTCACCGGGTCTTATTCTTTAATTATCAAGTGTTAAACTTTCAAGTTAAAGTACTTCTGAGGGTCTTCATAATAAATTCATCTTGGAAGTGTGAGACTATGGAGGGTGATTTATACTAATACACCTTTCAATTGATATTTGCTGAATTATTCTCTCACATTAATCTTCTACAAAATCCTAGTGCTGTACATAAAAAAATATCTTCTATTCTATACATATATACCCCATGACCCCTTCCAACCATCATAAGTGGAAGAATGACTGCACATCAAATCGCTTCTTTTTCCTCCTATCATTCAGCACTGAACACAAAGTTTGAACCATAGGGCTCTATGGCACCATACCCAGTTCAAATCCTGCATTCAGTGCCACAAAGGGAGAGGAGAAAATGACCCAATGCATGGCTGCTTTCCTCTTTTGATTTTAGTTTTCAGGACCAGGACAGAGGGGATATAGCCAAAAAGGAACTAGCTGGGTGCCTTTGCACTGGAGTGTAGGGAGCATAGATTCTGCCCAAGTAACAAAATGACAGTGTGGCAGCTAAATATTAGTTATTTGTAACCTGCCCTTATCCAGAGCGGGAACAGTTAAACTTACTTAATAAAAATATTATTTATATAATATTACATATTTGAAATATGCTTTATTATGTATATATGTGTAGAAAGAGGTGAGAGAGATAAGTGTCTGTGTTCTCTGTTGAGATCTTTGTAGAGAATGATATGGGGGCCACATTTAAACTAAACTAAACTAAACCTTGGGTTTATTTACTGCATCTTCTCCGCAATGTGGAGTTCGGCACGGTTTACAGGAATTGGGAAAGAACGGAACTCCAATGGAATTATAGAAATAAGTATGATGAGAGGTTTAGAGGGCTTAGTGTACCAGAGAGGGAAAGAAAAGTTACATTTTAGAGAATAGCAAAGTTTTCAGCTGCTTACGGAATAGTTGAAGGGAGCTCAAGTTACGAAGTGGGGAGGTAAGATTATTCCAGAGTTCCGTGATTCTGAAGGGGAGGGAAGACCCTAGTTTACCAACATGGGATATGCCTTTTAAAGAGGGGAAGGATAATTTTAGTTTATGGGCGGATCTAGTGGAATTTGGATTTGAGGAATTCCAGGATAATGGAATAAAAGGAGGGAGGATGGCATGTAGGATCTTGAAGGTTAAGCAGACACATTTAAAGTGGACCCTGGAGATTACAGGAAGCCAGTGGAGCTTGGACAGGAGTGGTGAGACATGGTCAAATTTACTTTTTGAGAAGATAAGCTTAGCAGCGGTATTCTGGATTAGTTGGAGTCTATGGAGGCTTTTCTTTGTTAGGCTTAAGTAGATAGAATTGCAATAGTCCAATCTGGAAAGGATGGTAGATTGGACGAGGACGGCGAAGTGGTTTTCATGGAAGCAGGACCTTACTTTCCTCTGCATGTGAAGGCTGAAAAAGCATTTTTTTATCAAGGAGTTGAGGTGGTCGTTGAAGCATAGTGAAGAATCAATGGTGATGCCCAGAACTTTGCTACAGAACTCCAACTGTAGTGAAGAGCCTGAGGACAGTGGGATGGAGGTGTCCTCACGGGAATTTATTTTCCTGTCCCTGCCCCATTTCTGCAAGCCCTGTCCTCATCTGCACAAACCTCAAACAGTTTAAAACTGAGAAATTAGGTCCTTACCTGCTAATTTTCTCTCTTCTAGTCCCTCCAAATCAGCACAGAAATGGATGGGTTTACGCTCCTCTGCCAGCATGTAGAGACTAACACATTGACTTTTAACTACAGTACAAGTAGGCTGTGCAGTCCCTAATACACTCAGTCTTAATGAATAGCCAAGCAGAAAAAGAACCATGGTGAAAACAATAACATCCCAACTCCACACTTACATGGGGAAGACAAAAGAAAACAGAACTTTTCAGAAACGCCCCACAGTTCACCAGCTAAACCAGCAAAAGCAAATGCCGCTGCTCTTTAAACTCCCCAAACCACCACCACCAAATCCCAAAGAAAAAAACCTGAATTCTTCACAAAAATGCTAAACAAAATGACAGGGTGGGGGGTCTGTGCTGGTCTGGAGGGACTAAAAGAAAGAAAATTAGCAGTTAAAGACCTAATTTCTCCTTCTTTAGCGTCCCTCCAGACCAGCACAGAAATGGATGGGATGTACCAAAGCAGTATCCATCATGGGTGGGACCCACGAAAGGCCACCACAAGCACACGCTCACAAGACATTGCAGCCCAACACTCCTGAACATCCACACGGTAGTCCCGAACAAAAGAATGGAGCGAAGACCTAACTGCAGTTTTACAGATATCCACCGGAGGTACAAGGGAAGATTCAGCCCAAGAAGCTGTTGACGCCGAGTAGAATGAGCTTTGAGAAATTCTAAACAGGCCTCTTTTGGAGAAGATACACCAAATCAATAGCCTCCTTGATCCAGTGCGCAATGGTAGCCTTGGAAGCACTGTCCCGCTTACGAAGACCAACAAAGAGGACAAAAAGACGATCCGACTTACAGAACTCCTGGGTCCGCTGAACATAAGAGCGAAGGACCCTACAGACATTCAACTTGCACAACTGCCTCTGCTCCAACAAGCCCCGACAACTACCCAAGACCGAGGGACCATGGACCGTTTGACATGAAACGGTAAAACCACCTTCGGAAGAAAGGAGGGAACCAGCTGCAACACGACCCACTCCCTAGAGAATTCCAGGAAAGGAGGTCTACACCTCTGAAATGCATCTCGTGGAAGAAATGGCCACCAAGAAAACTGCATTAACAGGTGCAGAGAGGCTCAAACGGAGAACGAATGAGCATGGAGAGAACTAATTTGAGATCCCATGCAGGAACCGATGGCCGGACTGGAGGCTATAGCAATTTTGCAGTTCTTAACAAAATCACATCTGGAGAAGAGGTCAAATGCTTACCACGCAAGAGACCACGAAAAGAAAACAAAGCAGCAATCTGTACTCGAAGGGAAGACCAGGCAAGGCCTCACTCCAGGCCATCCTGCAGAAACTCCAAGACGTGAGGCCATTTATTTGGCCAATCAGGGACTTCCTTAGGCTCTGTCCTAAGGAAGACCCTGATTGGCTCAGGCACCTCCCAAGGGGGGAGGAGCCTGAGGCGCCTGAGCCAACAGGGCCATAGGCCCCTCCCCACGCATCACATGATGCACTGGGGCAGGGCCTAAGGCCCGCATTCGCGTCGGGCAGGTGGAAGAGAAGGAGCATGGAACATTTCTTTTCTATATTTGGCCTACACATCCTAGACCTGGTCAAGTCTAGCCTAACTTCCGGAACCTTACCAAAAAAATGGAAAGAATCTTATCATCAACCCTACGATTAAAGACTACAAACCAGTGCCCAAGAAATATCAGCCTATAGCCAATATTCCCTTTTTAGCTAAACTCACTGAAAAAATAGTCTTCTATCAAATTTCTAGCTTTATCGACAAAACCAGGGTTTTACACCCTAACCAAACAGGATTCCGTAAGCATCACTCAACTGAACTTTCCCTTATAGGCCTGAACTCAAAGATACTTTACCACCTTGATCACCACCAATCATAAGAACATAAGAAATGCCTGCACCGGATCAGACCTGGGGTCCATCCAGTCCGGTGATCCGCACACGCAGAGGCTTAGCCAGGCGTACCCTGGTGCATACATTAGTCACTCGTATCCCTCAATGTGTCCTGCAAGAAGATGTGCGTCCAATTTTCCCTTAAATCCTAGAATGGTAGTTTCCTCCACCATCTCTTTCGGGAGAGAGTTCCAGGCGTTCACCACTCGCTGTGTGAAGCAGAACTTTCTGACATTTGTCCTGGCCGTGTTCCCTCTCAGCTTCAGGCCATGACCTCTGGTCCGAGTCTGGGTCACATTCGCCAATGTGATTAAAGCTATTTCTTGCTCTCCATCCTTTCCCCCTGCTGGTGAGTGAGCTTGCTCCATTTTGTCGATTCCTTTTAGCAATTTAAAAGTCTCTATCAGATCCCCTCTCAGTCTTCTCTTCTCAAGGGTGAATAATCCCAGTTTTCTGAGGCGATCCTTGTAGCTCAAGTTCTCCATACCTTCTACTAGCTTTGTCGCTCTCCTCTGCACCTTCTCCAGCAGTGTTATATCCTTCTTCAGGTATGGAGACCAGTGTTGGACACAGTATTCCAAGTGTGGTCTGACCATTGCTCTATAAATCGGCAATATGACCTCCCTTGATCTACACGTGATTCCCTTCTTTATCATGCCTAACATCCTGTTAGCTTTCTTTGCCGCCGCTGCGCATTGAGACAACGGCTTTAGGGTCCTGTCTATCAGTACCCCTAGGTCTTTTTCTTGTTCGCTCTTCCCCAATGTTATACCTAACAGTTTATACTCATGCTCCTTGTTTTTTCTGCCCAGGTACATCACTTTGCATTTTTCCACATTAAAACTCATCTGCCAATTTTCTGCCCATCTCTCAAGTTGCTTCAAATCTCTCTGAAGTTCCTCGCTGTCTTTTTGTGACCTGATTGTCCGGCATAGCTTTGTGTCATCTGCAAACTTGACAATAACACTGGTCGTTTCTTCTTCCAGGTCATTTACGAAGATATTGCATAAGATAGGCCCAAGAACCGAGCCCTGAGGCACACCGCTAATTACTTTCTTCCAGTCTGAGTACTTCCCATTTATGCCCACTCTCTGTCTTCTGTTTTCTAGCCATTTTCCTATCCATCTTAGTATATCCCCTTCTATTCCATGACTTTGTAGTTTTTTGAGAAGTCTCGCATGAGGTACTTTATCGAACGCTTTCTGGAAGTCCAAGTATATTATGTCTACCGGTTCTCCGCTATCTACTTGTTTGTTCACTCCCTCAAAAAACTGAAGTAAGTTGGTCAAGCACGACTTTCCTTTCCTGAAGCCATGCTGACTACCTTTCAGCAGGTCATGGTTATCTAGATGCTGTACTATGCTGTCTTTAATGAAAGCCTCAACCATTTTCCCAGGGACCGATGTGAGACTCACAGGTCTATAGTTTCCCGGTTCTCCCCTTGATCCTTTTTTGAAGATTGGGATGACGTTCGCTATCTTCCAGTCTTCTGGTATCCATCCGGTTCTAATTGACATGTTAGCGAGGGATTGCAGTAGTTCTCCGATTTCCATCTTTAGTTCTGCTTATCTCACTGGACCTTTCCTCCGCCTTTGATACAGTTGACCATAAACTTCTTCTGTCACGCCTTCAAGAAATTGAAATCTTGGATCAGGTTTTGGAGTGGTTTTCCTCCTACTTCACTGAAAGATCATCCAAGGTAGTGTTCAACAATTCGTCCTGCGTACCCTTTAAAACCAAACACGGCATTCCTCAAGGTTCCATCTTAACCCCTCTCCTCTTCAACATTTTCATGGCACCCCTTTTAACCCTAGGCCAATCCATTGGCTTTACGATGTTTGTGTACGCAGATGATGTTCAGATACTTCACCCAATTAATCTTAATAGTCCAGACGAAGTAACACTCAAACCAGAAACTGGAGAAAATCAAATCTTGGCTAGACTCAAATATATTGGTCCTTAATGTGGAAAAGTCCAAACTAATGATCTTCCCCATTAAAGAGGGCCTATTAATCTAGGCTTCTCTTAAATTCAACAACTTGCCCATTAAAATTGTTGACTCCTTAAAACTTTTAGGGGTCACATTTGATAGCAAATTCACTTATCATATACACATTAGTACCGTAGTTCAGCACTATTTTCATCGACTAAGAATGATCAGATGACTCGCCAAATTGCTTGAACCTTCTTCCTTAAACACACTAATTCATTCTCTACTGATATCTTGTATCGACTACTGCAGTAAAACTGGTTTTTGCCATTGTCGTTACAGGATCAGCAGGTTTAGTGAATTTAGCCATTACTCCTTCAGCTGGCCCCAATTACATTTTACGTACTTTAAACAGAAGAATCTGATGAAGGACATTCTGACCTACCTGCCTGATTTTACTGCTGTGTTTATTGCCTTCTCAGCCTGATTGAAACCTTCAGCAGAACCTGAAAGTGAAAGAGCACAACTTAATATAGATGGCATGTCAAGTCCATTATAAATGCTCAAAAAAATTATTTGTATCTATTTAAAAAACTCTCTTTAGATGTAAAACAATTAGAGTTTATCTTGCCTTACCAATGGCAATAGATGTTATCTGTGTATTTTGTTCAGCTGCAAGATCTTCAACACGCCCACTAGCGTCATATCCAGGTACTGAACACATAAGTACTGGAGTACTAGGCTTTACCTTTATATGAAAATATAAAACAGAATGAATACTAAATACTTATATGAATAAAATAAAATATAAAGCTAATTAGGGTCACTTGTTTTCACAATGGCCAAAAATTACCATATATAATAATTAGAAAAATGCCTGAGAATTTAAAATGTATATTGTAATAAGTTAGCAGGAGAAAAAAAATTCATAACCCTAACCCAGTGTTTCTCAACTTCTTCAAGTCAAGTACCCCCCTAAGTCTAACAAATATCAACTGAGTACCCCCACCCAAGCTCTGCTCCAGACCTCACCCCATAATAATACTAATTGTATTGCAATTTCTACCATCCATTTTTCATATACACACAATATAATCTTACTGATACATAATGGTAACCATTTTTTTTCCAAAGAGGTCAAGGTAGATGACTTTAAAATATGTAAGGTCACCTCAGTAACAATTATAAAAAATAGACAAATATAGTGCAAAATATAGACAGCAGAGGCTGGCTTTGTTGCGCTTCTGACTGCCCAAAATTTTCAAAATACAGCAGCGGGGAGCTGGTAGGTGGGGGAACTGGGGGTGAGGTTGTATCCAGCTGAGAGGACTGGAGGATGGGGTTGGCTTGGCTTTGATGGAGGGGGGTGGGCAGGAAGAAGGGATCCCTGGCAGCGGTGGCTTAGGTGGACGGACGGGCAGGCAAAATCTGCGGCGGCGTGTACCAACAAGCTGCCTGCGCATCCCCATCAAAAAAATAAAAATTCCCTAACACTGCCCTAACCCATCAAAAAAATAAAAATTCATGAATTCCTCCTCAAACCACCAACACAGAGGCAGTTTTCAAAAAAAGTATATATTGGGACAAAGACCATGTGTACTTATCCAATTTTCAAAATACTCAAAGAGTCACTTGCACCCCTGCTGTGTGTATAGATTATTTCAAAGTACACCTATAGATCTGAAAATGACATATGTACTTTTTCTCCAATGTAGGCATAACCCTACTCATCTCACAATATGGTTTGAAGTCTGCACGTTATTCTTATCATTGAAGGGTGGCCAATTTCAGACAATTTATATTGGTAAAAGGCTTTTTACTCAGATCATCTTGAGTTATTCCCTTCATGACTAATTTTCTGATATTATGTTCTAAGATGAGAGTGCTGTCCATTTAATTTCCATAAAGCATATCTAAGCAGTTATTCTAATCTTTTCTTACAATACACTGAAAATATTGATGTTAGACATTTATATAATGTAAACATGAATATTTGTACTTTATGCAATATCAACGCTATCCAATTCAAATGAACAGAAGCCACTGTGGGCTCCAAATATCTGTAAATACCTACACCTACATCATCTCTAACTCACCTCACTTTCTACTATGTTCGCCAAGTCTAGCGGTTGATCTATGACAGACATGAAAGATTCACCAAGAATTGTTGAGACAAATATATGAGCCATGGCTAGTAAACGATCTGGGCGGAAAGTCTGGATCAACAGCAAGCGATGAATAGCCTGTCCAATAGGTGCTGAGAAGACAAAAACAAATAAATAAATATAAAGACAAAAAAAAAAAAGAGATTTTTCTGCCACCTTCCCAGCAGAAGGACAATCCAAAGCAGTATACAATGGTAAACAAATCACAACAAAACCAGACATAAGAACATTACAGATTATAAAAATGAAAAGAAAGAAAAAGAAAAACCCCCACACAGAGGAATTTAGGACAAACAAGAACTGTAACGTGATTTTATTACAAATTTGTACATATTGTTTGAACTTTTAGTTAGTACAATCCACAACGCCAATACAGGGACCTGCTGCAACGAACTGTAGATCCAAAACCAGAGGCAAAAGAACAGGCTTTCACAAAGAAACAAGAGACATCCACAAAGCACATCACATGGAGCCAGTTCCCGGATACAGGAGTATAAAGTGCAAAAGCTTTATTTCAAATTTAAAAATACCAACAAACAATGGAGACTAAGACCCAACACAGGCCGGGTCTCGGCAAATTTAGCCTTCCTCATAGAAACATAGAAGATGACGGCAGAAAAGGACTACAGCCCATCAAGTCTGCCCACTCTGCTTACCCACCCCCTGTCCATGCCCAAATGACCCAATTTCCTTATCTTGACCCTCGTAGGGATCCCACATGGGTATCCCATTTATTCTTAAAGTCTGGCAAGCTGTCTGCCTCGATCACCTGCACTGGAAGCTTGTTCCAATGATCAACCACTCTCTCTGTGAAGAAATACTTTCTGGTGTCGCCATGAAATTTTCCGCCCCTGAGTTTGAGCGGGTGCCCTCTTGTGGCCGAGGGTCCCTTGAGAAAGAAAATATCATCTTCCACTTCGACACGTCCCGTGAGGTACTTAAATGTTTCGATCATGTCTCCCCTCTTCCTACGTTCCTCAAGAGTGTAGAGCTGCAATTTGTTCAGTCTCTCTTCGAATGAGAGACCCTTGAGCCCCGAGATCATCCTGGTGGCCGTCCGTTGAACCGATTCAATTCTGCGCACATCTTTACTGTAATGTGGCCTCCAGAATTGCACACAGTACTCCAGATGAGGTCTCACCATGGCCCTGTACAACGGCATTATGACTTCAGGTCTCCTTGCTGCAAAAGTGTAGTAATAAAATTGTCTCAAAAGCAAACAACCGTCCAATAAACCTTTAAGCAGTGGGTGTCTTTCTGAATATGATGCCCCTTCTTTCAGGCATTCACTCCCTAAATCCCCCTTTCCCAAGCCATTTCTTCTACTTCAGGAACTTTAGAATAAATCTCTGAACAATCAATGGGTTCTATTTGTTCCATTATTGGCATCATCCTCAAAAATAAGTAGATAATTGGTTACCAATAGGACACAGAATAACTTATAAAATTCTTCTTTTGACATTTAAAACTTGTACTACTAATTGTCCTGCATTCATTAACAGACTTGATCTAGAGAATGACATGGGGAAAAAATGTGTCCCCGTCACTGCCCCATCCCCGCAACCACTGTCCCCGCCCCGTCCCTGTACCATCCATACAAGCCTCAGTACTGCAATATTTAGCTTATTCCTTCCCAATAAATCAAAGTTCTGGCTGTTGAACTAGAGCAGGGATCTCAAAGTCCCTCCTTGAGGGCCGCAATCCAGTTGGGTTTTCAGGATTTCCCCAATGAATATGCATTGAAAGCAGTGCATGCACATAGATCTCATGCATATTCATTGGGGAAATCCTGAAAACCTAACTGGATTGCGGCCCTCAAGGAGGGATTTTGAGACCCCTGAACTAGAGAAAGAGATGTTCAGCTGGCAGGGCTTTGTTTATAAATTTTTATCAACACAACTAATATACTACTTTATCCTAAAGCAAAAAAAAAAAGAAAATAACCAGAGTTTTTTTTTTTTCTACCTTTGTTGTCTAGTTTCTGCTTTCCTCATCTTCTCATTCAATTCCTTCCATTCACTGTCTGTCTTCTCTCTGCATCTTCCATTTGCTCTGTTACTGTGCCTCTCCCTTCACCCCCCAATTGGTCTGGCACCCATCTTCTTCCCTGGCATTGCCCCCCCCCTGTGTCCATATACCATTCCCATGTATGTCCCCTTTATGTTTCTGTCCCTATGCCCCCATGCACATAATTTCCCCTCTGTTTCTGTTATCTTCCTGTGTCTAGATTTCCCCTCTCTTCCTCTTCCACACCAATGTAGCTTCTTTCCCTCTTTCTTCCCCCCCTCCCAGCATCTTGCTCACCTGCCTGTCCTCCCCTTTCTTTCCTGCTGTGGGTTTCTTTCTCTCCCTCTTCATCCCTTTGGCCCAGTATCTCTTTCCCTTTCACTCCCTCCTTCCTAGTGTGAGCCGGGAACACGCGCGGTCCAGCAGCCCCCCTCCCACCCAATCGCAGCATTCAGTCATCTCCCTCCCTCCACCTCACCTTAGGTGCCGACTTTAATTCTTCTTCTCCCAGCTGCATGTGCGGCTGCTTGAATTGTTGAATTTTCTTCTCTGACGCAACCGGAAACAGAAGTTGCATCAAGGAGAAGATTCAACAGTTCGAGCAGTTGCGCGCGGCTTATTGAAAGCGTGCGGCTGGAAAAAGAAGAATTAAAGTCGGCACTTAAGGTGAGGTGGAGGGAGGGAGAAGGCAGAATGCGGGATGCGACGATCGGGTGGGGATGCTGAACCACGCAATTCGTGATTGCTTCACTGCGGAGACAAGACCATTCATTGCTCCACATGGCGGTGAATGGCCTTGTCCCTTTAGCAACCACTATTTTTTCTCTTGTTTCGGCGGGTTACCTGTGGCTAGCATCCACCGTGTCATTTTCTATTTTGATCCCTTATAATCCCTCAAGAGCTCTATGTTCCTCTTCAATTCATCTTCTATCCATTCCTTCACTTACTCATATTTATACATTACATACATCTATTTTCTCGGCAACTGCTTCTTCTATTTGGAACGCCGCTTCACTGGATCTAAGAGAAGAATCATCATTGGATCGGTTCAAATCTAAATTAAAAACTTTTTTATTCAGAGACGCTTTTAATACTTGAATGTCCTTTTCAGGATGGCTTATGACTGTTAACTTTTAACTCCTTCTTTTAGCAGAATTTTAGACTTAATTTGCTCCCTTTCCTTTTGTTTTTTTCCCTTTTATTTCTTTCCTATTATTATATTGTAGTTCTTCCCTTTATTATCCCATTGTACCAGTAAGTCTCTAGTCATTGTTTAGTAAGTCCTTAAATGTTGGGTCTTTGTAAAAATGTAAAAATTGAATCTATGGGTTGTGTTTTATTGTTCATCGCCTTAAAACTTTGTTTAGGTGTCGCCATACAACATATCACAAGTAATTGGAAAAATTGGAGCACACTTAACAGTTTTTGGTGGAACTCATTGTACATTTATAAAATGGAGAGAACAATAGCCATACAAAAAGGAAATTATAAAACATTTAAAGAGATCTGGGGACCATTGACAAATTATTGTAATGAATAGATACCATTTTTCCATTATAAGTACAATGCAAGTGAAGGGGTGGGAGGGGTGAATTCTGAATTTTATTAAATGATTGGATCAGTAGAAAAGAATATTTTATAGGATATATTTGATTGCATATGTTATGGTAGGGTGGGAGGGAAGGGGTTAAATTTTATGTATTAATGTTAAATTTGATAGAAATTCAAGTGATGTATTCAATTTCAATTGTCAATTATTGATACACTTGTAAGATGTTAAAATGAATAAATGTTTATATATATATATATATATATATATATATATATATATATATATATAAAAGAAACTTTGTTTAGGTGATTAATTAAATTTTTAATAAAACTTGAAATTTCAATGTGGCTCAAACTCAGCTGTGATATTTTTCTAGACTTCTTTAGTGAGCTAGAGCTTGGAGAAGGAACTGGCTTGCCTCCTATTTCCCCATGTTGGGTCCTGTATCCCTAGCGGACTAGGTCCTTTAAGGATCTTATGTGGATGATTTACTTTTATGTGGATGATTTACTTTTATGTGGATGGAATTATTTTATGTGGATGATTTTAGTGTACCTTTGGAACTTTGACACTTTCAAATAAAGTCCATTTAGGAACATCGTCACTCCAGAGTTTTTTTGGTTTTCTCTGGATTTTCTTCTTTGTGGATATTTTGGGGTCAATTCCTTTTGTTTTTTGCCTCCTATTTCCCCACCAGCTATGGGGTTTGTGTGGCTCTAGCAGCAAAGGAATCCTTATTTGACCGTCAGTGGCTGGGGAAATAACTGTGTGGGCAATAGGGGAAGTCTTGGCTTCCCCACTGCCGACAAATGGTGCATGTGCGAAGTGAAACCCTGCACGCTGGCACCCGAAGCCAATGAGCATTCCCCCTCAAAGTAGCCAGAACCCTACACGCGCACACCGGTTGCATCCACCGCTCAGCAAGCACACAAAGCGTACTTTTTCTGCTTTTAAAAAAAATGCTCATTGTGAACGCGTAGAAGACAAAAGAAAAAGCTGACAGTTAGAACAAGAAAGCAATTAAAGCTAATTTAAAGCTTCCTTCCAGACCGGTTGCCTCAAGGCTTTTTTTTTTATTTTTTACATAAAGCAAAAACTTTAATGGACAAGAGAGCAGACCCCACAGGCTCTCAAAGCTGTGGCAAGGCGTACAGCTGAGACACCTCTAAGGAAAATAAATTTGGGGAGGTGGAAGAAATGGGGGGAGGGACTCGACCATTTGTGTGTGGCACCCCTCGAGGTCGGACAGACCCCTGAAAGGGTTCCCCAAGCTCTGTCTGGACTGCAAAAAAAGGACAATAAAAAGGTCATTAATCAGATCCAACAGGCCCTAACTATCAAAAGGAAAGACTGCACAGGCTAGAGACCGAGAACAGACTGATTGTAGATGGGACTGCACAGCCCAGTTGTACTATTGCCAAAAGTCAATGTGTTCTCAGTCTCCACCTGCAGGCAGAGGAGCGTAAACCCATCTGTTCTTTGTTGGTTTGGAGAGACAATAAAGAAAACCAATTTTAAATCCCCCTTTCCTAATTTTGTTTTTCAGGCTGTCATTCCATTACTCATTAAGCCATGCTGTGTGCTGGGAGCTGTAAGTGCTGAAGCTGCAAACAGCTTTCAGGGAGAACATCTGCCTCAACAAGCCTGGAATCAGGACTGACTCTTGGGCTCAATGAACTGACTGGAGACCTCAACCCCCACAGGACTTCGTGCACGCAAACAGAGGGAGATAGCAGTCAGCCCCGAGCCTGGAAAATCCGCCATGAAGCCACTCTGCGCTCAAGCCCACTTTGAATGAACCGGCGGCAAGCTTTGTTCCCAAGGGTTCAGTCCCTGAGTCCTCAACTGTAGTGCAGGCTGGCTGTCCAAGTGTATGCACTGCAATGCAGTCTGCCCCTTGGAAGCAGACTCTTGACCTCAGGGTCTGCGCTCTCCTGTAGCCAGAGATTTCACAAGAATGGGATCCTCTGCAGCACCAAAAAGCCTCGCAAACAGTCCAAAAACTGAATATAATTGAAAAATAAACATGAGCAGAAAAGGCCAGCTTCTACCATCTCGCTTGCAGAGAGAAAAGTGAGGAATTGGAGGACAGCCCAGAAGGCTGGGAGACAGAGCAAAAGAATGCTAATGAATCATCCTACAAGAATTCTCGTGAGAAGGGAATGACTACCCACATGTTCAGGAATGGAGTGTCTGTCACACTAGAATTTAAATATGTCTGTTGACAAACCAAGCTCCATTAGAGAAGGGAAAAGGTCTAAGGTATGTTGATTTAGAGGCATTATGTGCCCTATTGCACTTACTTGAAGGTTTCTCTTCCACCCAAAGATATGGCACAGTCTGCTCTGGTGAATTACTGTCCAACCAAATGCAGAATTGCTGCAGTAAAAAGAAGACATAATCGTAATACATGGCACATGATAGGCGCATTCTATTGAGTATTTTATAAAACTTGTCATATCTACAGCTACTGCATTGAGAGAGTGATTCTTGATGTCCTAGTATAAAAAATATTCTGCAGTATCTAACATTCTGGTATGTTTACCAAAAATTAAGCAGAATACTAAGAATATTCATACAGAAAGGAGGGAAGGGGGGAACCAGGTACAAAGCACCACACATTTTATAACTGTGTTCTTCAACCTTTTTACACCTATGGACCGGCAGAAATAAAATAATTATTTTGTGGACTGGCGGTTGAAGAACACTGGGCTAAGTCGTGGGCCAGACCCCGCCCATCTCTACCCAATCTCCACCCCAGACCCCACCCCCATAATAGTACTAATTGTAACACTATTTTTTCCATTCATTTTTCACAGATACACAATATAATCTTATTAACAACACATAATGGTTAACCACAAAATTAAACTAAACAAAGCACACTGACAGCAGATGCAATTTCTCAAAATTGACATAATTCAATCACTAAATTCAAAAATAAAATCATTCCCCCCTATCTTTGTTGTCTCCCTCCCTCCATGCTATGCCTTACCTTCTGGCCTGCTCCCGCCTGGCCATTTTATGCCACCCCCGGTATCTTCAGGCCGGCTCCCTATTCCTCACTGATGCAGTGCACAAAGCGGCTCCTTGGGCGTCCCATGCCTCATCTGGAAGCCTTCCCTCTGATGTTGCGACGCCAGAGAGAAGGCTTCCAGTTCAGGCGCAGGACGCATGTAGGAGCCACTGCCCGTGGCTTTGTGCACTGAATTATTGAGGAAGAGAGAGCTGGCTCGAAGATAATACCGCATCGATTGCACCGTAGACCAGCGGTTGAAGAACACTGTTTTGGGCCTGATGCACGTGCTGGCCCTGTGAACCGGCAGGAAATTTCTGTGGACCGGCTCCGGTCCACGGACCGGTGGTTGAAGAACACCGGTTTATAACATACTATTTAAATAGCATGATTTACTAAATGAAAGCTTTTTAAGCTTAACTGTACATACATTCAATTTCTGAACTTACATCATCAGCTTGGACCTTTGGAAGCAAATCCTTAAATTCAGGAAGGCTGCTTAATCTCATAACTGCTTCTACTTGCTCCTCACTAAGACCACTGATTTTAGGAACAGAGGCAGCACCAAGCACAATTTCCTTTCCTCTTAAGAAGTGTTGGAATTCTGCATCATAAGTAGGCTCCCTAGAAAACAGGAAAATACAGGACACTGCCTTTATTGCCTATATAAGCCAACAAATCATTAAACAACCCTCTCAAATATACAAGTATCTAATATTTCAGAATTCTATACGTGGTCTGTAAAAGCAGAACCACTGGAGCTGAAAACAATGCATGACAACAGGAGATATGTGTGTGTTTAGATTTTGCAGTAAAACTATTTGATTCTTTGGGGGGGTAGGGGGGAAAGAAGGCAGCAAGTCCTCATGCATTGCAAGAAGAAAATATTTACCCAATAGTGCCTTTAAGTTTGATTCTTGCCAATAGCATTGCAAAGGTTATGTGATCTTGATGCAGCATACCACGAGCCACTCTATTAAATGCTACCTGTTGGCAAACATAAGAAACCATGGCATGATTGTATCACAGACCAACAAAAGAAAGTTGAATTCAAGTTCTGACTTTGATATAACCCCTATGTAAACAGTCAAGATGGTTTACAACAATCAAATATGTTCCATGAGTCTTTCCCCTTCCTCCCTTTCCCAAGTAGAAATCAGCAGCACAGAATAAAAATTACCAAATGAAAGGAAAACTACCAATCCAATTTCTCCATTTGCTAAAAAATTAACATGTAGTTCGTGTAAATGGTATGACAGCACTGCAGTATGGCAATCACATTCTGGTTTTAGGACTGGCAGTTTCCGCAGAATCAATGCTGGGTTTTAATGCTACATAAAAGGGCTACCTTCCATTGTTTAATGTGGTCACTGCATCCAGTGTTATGGGCCCTAAATCTAGCTCCGGAAACTGAAGTACCATGGAGTGGAAGGAGATGTACACAGATGAATCAGAAATTGGTTGGCGGGTAGGAAGCAGAGGATAGTAGTGAAGGACTGGAGGAGGGTTACGAGTGGTGTTCCGCAGGGGTCGGTGCTTGGACCGCTGCTGTTCAATGTATTTATAAATGATCTGGAAACAGGGATGAAGTGCAAAGTAATAAAATTCACAGACGACACCAAACTATTTAATGGGGCTAGGACTAAAAAGGACTGCAAAGATTTACAAAGGGACCTGAACAAGCTAGGGGAGTGGGCGACGAGATGACAGATGAAGTTTAATGTAGAGAAATGTAAAGTCTTGCACGTAGGGAACAGAAACCCGAGGTACAGCTACACGATGGGAAGGCTGTTACTGAGTGAGAGTACCCAAGAAAAGGACTTGGGGATAATAGTGGACAAGACCATGATGCTATCGGCACAATGCACAGCAGCCGCTAAGAAAGCGAATAGAATGCTAGGTATAATCAAGAAGGGTATTACAACCAGAACGAAAGAAGTTATCCTCCCATTGTATCGGGCAATGGTGCACCCGCATCTGGAGTACTGCATCCAATATTGGTCACCGTACCTAAAGAAGGATATGGTGATACTTGAGAGGGTTCAGAAGGGAGTGACACGTTTGATAAAAGGTATGGTAAACCTTTCATATGTTGGAAGATTGGAGAAACTGGAGCTCTTTTCCCTGGAGAAGGATATGACAGAGACTTACAAAATCATGAAGGGCATAGAGAAAGTGGAAAGGGACAGATTCTTCAAGCTTTCAAAAACTACAAGAATGAGAGAGCATTTGGAAAAATTAAAAGGGGACAGATTCAGAACCAATGCTAGGAAGTTCTTCACCCAACGGGTGGTGGACACCTGGAATGTGCTTCCAGATGGCGTGATAGGACAGGGTACGGTATTGGAGTTCAAGAAGGGATTGGACAATTTCCTGAAGGAAAATGGGATAGAAGGGTATAGATAGAGGGTTACTAACAGGTCCTGGACCCGATGGGCTGCCGCGTGAGTGGACATCCGGGCATGATGGACCCTTGGTCTGACCCAGCAGAGGCACTGCATATGTTCTTATCAGCGGTTGTCAAACATTTGATAATATTCAAAGAGTTTGCCATCTTATCTTGCCTGTTTTGTTCGTGTTGGCCATGGAGCCACTGGCTCAAATGGTATGTCAGAATGACCATATATGGGGCATTACTTGTGAAAGAATACAGTACAAAATGCTTTAACTGATCCTACTGCCTCTTTGTCAGAGGTGGTTAACATTCTGGAGGGATATGGGGAAATCTCTGTATTCAAAGTAAATATAACCACCAAGTCTGAGATATTAGATTTAATGCTATACTCTAAAGACAGAGAGGTTATTCAGAGCAACTACTCTTTACAGTGGTCAAAATCTTCCGTACAAAACCCTAAGGCCCAGATTTATAGGACTGCATCAGATAAGTCTACCTTTTGTGCACCCATAATCACAATTGTGAGCATTTCTTCTATGCTGCAAGATTACTCATGCATGGGTTGGAGGTTTTTTTTTATGTCAATGACTAACTTTATGGCAGCATTACACCGATTCGCTATTCTGAGGCTTTTTTCTCCACCCCGGAGCCTAATACCTTTTAACATCATCCTATGCCCTCTCTGAAAGGAAACTCTGCAATGAGAGGGCATAGGATGAAGTTAAGAGGTGATAGGCTCTGGAGTAATCCAAGGAAATACTTTTTTACGGAAAGGGTGGTAGATGCATGGAAGAGTCTCCCGGAAGAGGTGGTGGAGACAGAGACTGTGTCTGAATTCAAGAGGGCCTGGGATTGGCACGTGGGATCTCTCGGAGAGAGAAAGAGATAATGATTACTGCGGATGGGCAGACTGGATGGGCCATTTGACTTTTATCTGCCATCATGTTTCTGTGTTTCAACCCTGTTGTGTTTGCAATATTGATTGCTCCACGCTCGCTCTGTGGTTTTACTCCCTTTCAACAGTATAATTGTGTATGAGTAGTAGGGATTTTATTAAACGTCGTGCCTTGGCTAACTTACAATTCCCTGTGACTCTGTTTGAGCAAACAGTGTTGGGTGAAAGCAGATGGGGTAGTACTACTAGGTTTTATAAAGCTTTATTGATGCATGCTCCAGCACCCAACAAATACAAGTTGGTTTGGGAGACCATTTTGGGTAGTCAATTTCACTCTTTCCTGCTAGTCTCCATAGCTAGTAACATGGTGGAGAATGGCTACAAAATGTTATATCAATGGTATTATACTCCAGTTTGTCTCTTCATCATGTTCAGTAATGGCTCAGCTTTATGTTGGAGGGAATGTGGGCAGCAGGGCACTTTTCAACATTATCTGGTGGTATTGCCCCAAAGTCAAAACTTTTTAGGACTAAATTATGAGTTTTTTGTCACAAATTTTCCACTTACCAATTGATAAAGATTTGAGTTATTGTCTTTTAAATGTGGGACCAATGTATTTGTTATCAAAACAGAGGAAATTGGTACACTATATGGTCACGGCTGGCCATTTGGTACTAGCAACAGCATGGAAACAGCTGAACTTACCAGGACTTTCAGTGGATTTAAAGAAAGTCAACTACATATAAGAAGTTAAACGGAAAAAAACTATACGATGGCCTCCTAGCCACTCAAGCAGCAAAATTAGATAATCAAGTCTCCAATCTACTGATAACAACCCCAGACTATAAGATGTTCAGAAAGGAAATAAAAACTATACTATTCAAGAAATCTCACCACAAGTACCTTCCTTTTTCCCATCTTCTCCCTAACTCACTGATACTACCTGATCTACTCTTTGGAAATGACCTGTGATCTTACTTTGTAACCCTCCTTCTATAACTCTTTTGTAATCCGCCTTGAACCTCAAGGTAATGGTGGAATAGAAACCTCTAATGTAATATATACTTGATGTCCAAACTTACTGCTCTGAAAAGAAACAGACATGTTTTTGTAAAATTTGGGCTAGTTATATTA
Source organism: Geotrypetes seraphini (assembly GCF_902459505.1). Classification (NCBI taxonomy): domain Eukaryota; kingdom Metazoa; phylum Chordata; class Amphibia; order Gymnophiona; family Dermophiidae; genus Geotrypetes; species Geotrypetes seraphini. The sequence goes on from NC_047090.1 coordinate 161,407,413, forward strand.
CTTGGCTTGAGGCCTCATAGTCTCATAGGGAGACTCATTTGTTTTCACTATGGCTGTTATCGTATCATTGAACTATGGAGCTTTGTTTTATGCTGTTCTTCTGTGTTCTATCCAATTCCTTGTAAACTTGAGCAGTTGGCATTGCTTGATTTTATTTTACTATTATATTTGTTTAAATAAATATAATTTAAAACCACCAAAGAATTGGGGAGTAAGCAGAACGATGCAAGAGCTCATACTGCACCTGAAAGAGGTCTTTTGTAATCCTGAAGAGACGTTGTGTATGGTCTGTAACGCCCTTCAAGTTTGAGTTCTCATACAGAACTGTATGATAGATATCCAGGAAGAACTGGAGAGAGTACTGGTATAAGAAGTGTATCTAAAAAAGACAGCATAAGTACTATTAGGTCACAATTATATCACCCACATAAAAGCAAATCTGGATAGTTGCCATGCACACAAAAATGCAACAAAGGTGAAATTAGACTTACCTGCTAATTTTTTTGGGGGGTCCCTCCAGACCGGTAGATGAATGGGTTATGAACCTCTACCAACAGGTAGAGACTGAGAATTCTTGACTTATAAGTTAGCTACTAATAAGCTGTGCAATTCCCTTTAGAGTCAGTTTTTGAATAGCCAAGCAGAAAATCAGTAAAACCCTAACAGGATACCCCAAAAAAAAATACCCCTCAGAGCTTTCCTAGTCAGCGCACCAGTTAACCTAGTCAACCAGATGTTGCTGCCATGACAAGAATACCACTTCCATGCTTGAATTTTTTTTTTTTTAACGTTATAACAAAAACAAAAGGATGAGCATGCCTGAGCACCGCAATGAAAATGCAATTTTTTTCAATAGTATTAAAAAAAAAAAAAAAAGGAGGATACAGAGTGTAAGCGAAGAGTGGGTTCTGTGCCGGTCTAGAGGGACTAAGTAAAAGAAACTTAGCAGGTAAATCTAATTTCATCTTATATAGTGTACCTCCAGACTGGCACAGATGAATGGGAAGTACTAAAAGCAGTGACCCTTAGGGTGGGACCTGGTAAGGTCCGACTGAAGCACCCACACACTGAAAGATGCCTCCTGTTGAACTTGCACATACACCCGATAATGACGCATAAAGGAATGCAGAGAGGACCACACTGCCCGTGAAATTGCCTGTCCACTGGTGGAGTAAGCCTTAAGCAACATGGGAATAGACTTATGCTTTAGCAAATAAACTGACGCTATAGCGGCTTTGAACGCTGCTGCTTTTCCCTTTCTCTGACTGGTGAACAGAACAAAAAAGCAGTCAGAATGATGAGACTCTTGAGTTCTGAGATAAGAATGCAGAGCTCTGAGAACATTAAGCTTCCTTATCCGTCGCTGCTCAGTCAAGCCATCCCGGCTACCCATCGCCTAATTGACATGAAACGATAATACCACTTTGGGAAGAAAGGAAGGCACCATCTGGAGCATGACCTGCTCCTTTGAGAATAGTAAAAAGGGAAGTCTGCATGAAAATGTTTTTAACTCTGACACACGCTGTGCTGACGTTATCACCACCAAAAAGGAGAAATTAGGTTCTTACCTGCTAATTTACTTTCTTTTAGCTTCTCCAGACCAGTAGAGGTTAACTTTACGAATGGGTATATATCTAATCATGACCAGCAGGTGGAGACTGAAAACAAAACTTTGGGACAGTATATCCTAGCCCCTCCTCTCTATTTCCCTCAGTCTGCCGAATAGCCAAGCAGAACCAAGAACTGGAAAACAACAGAGAGAAAAAACAATACTCCAAAAGGAGTAACAAATAACATACCCAAAATGCTGTTGGAAAATGCAGAGGAGAAATTCCTGAAGGAAGAATGTCCCCACAGCTCGCCAGCTAAGCCAGCCGAGCCACAGCCGCTGTTCTTCAATTCTCCCCGGCCCTAGAAAAATACTAGAACCCGCAGCAAAAACCAAAAACTGCCCGCGCAACAGCCCCAACAACAACAACAACAGACAGGGTGGGGACCTCTACTGGTCTGGAGAAGCTAAAAGAAAGTAAATTAGCAGGTAAGAACCTAATTTCTCCTTCTTTAGCACTCTCCAGACCAGTAGAGGTTAACTTTACGAATGGGACGTACCAAAGCAGTTCCTCTCACGGGCGGGACCCCCGAAGGGCCGATACCAGTACACGCTCACCGAACACTGCGTCCCGACGCACCTGCACATCAACCCGATAATGACGAACAAAGGAATGCAAGGAGGACCAAACCGCAGCCTTACAAATATCCACTGGAGGCACGAGCGACGACTCAGCCCAAGAAGCCGCCTGACCCCGAGTGGAATGAGCCTTGAGAAACTCCGGAACAGGCTGCTGTTTCAGAAGATAAGCGGAAGCAATCGTCTCCTTGATCCAGCGCGCAATAGTAGCCTTAGAAGCGCCCGCTCCCCGACGAGGACCCGCCAGGAGGACAAAGAGATGATCGGACTTCCGGAATTCCTGGGTCCGCTGCACATAAGAGCGAAGGACCCGACCGACATCCAACTTGCGCAGCTGCCGTTGCTCATTAGAGCCCTCCCGACCACCAAGACCGGGAGAACCACCGATTGATTGACATGAAAAGGAGAAACAACCTTCGGTAGAAAGGAAGGAACAGGCCGCAAGACGACCCGCTCCCTAGAAAACTCCAAGAAGGGAGCCCTACAAGAGAAAGCCTGCAGCTCAGAAACACGCCTAGCAGAAGTAATGGCCACCAAAAAGACCGCCTTCAAAGTAAGGTCCTTCAAAGAACAGTCGTCCAAGGGCTCGAAAGGCGGACGCACCAAAACAGAGAGAACCAGATTAAGATCCCAAGAGGGAACCGAGGGCCGTAGGGGAGGCCTAAGCAACTTGGCCGCCCGCAAAAACCGAATCACATCAGGAAGAGCCGATAAACGCTGACCTGACACCAACCCTCGAAAGGCCGACAGGGCCGCAATATGAACCCGGAGAGAAGACCAAGCCAGGCCTCTATCCAGGCCATCCTGCAAGAACTCCAGAATGTTAGGCAGATAAGCGCGAAAAGAGGTCACTCACCGCGCCCGACACCATTCCTCAAAGAGACGCCAAACCCGCACATAAGCCCGAAAGGTAGAAAGCCTCCGGGACCCCAACAGTGTAGAGATCACCTTGTCTGAATATCCCTTCTTGCTAAGGCGACCCCTTTCAAGAGCCACGCCGTAAGACAGAAGGGAGACGGGTCGAACATGGGAATGGGACCCTGCATCAGAAGGTCGTCCGAGAGAGGCAGAGGAAGAGGATCCGCTACCAGGTGCCTCACCAGATCCGCATACCACGGACGGCGAGGCCAATCCGGCGCCACCAGCACCACCAATCCCGGATGGTGAACAATGCGAAGAAGCACTCTGCCCACCAGCGGCCAAGGAGGGAACACATACAACAGCCCCTCCGTTGGCCACTGCTGGACCAGAGCATCCAGACCCTCGGCCAGACCGTCCCTGCGACGACTGAAGAAGCGGGGCACTTTGGCGTTGCCACCCGTGGCCATCAGGTCCATCAGGGGCTGCCCCCAAGCCTGCACTATCAACTGAAACGCCTCGGCGCCGAGACACCACTCTCCTGGATCTAGAAAGTGACGACTGAGGAAGTCTGCCTGAACATTTTCTACTCCGGCTATATGAGAGGCCGAGAGGTCCAGCAGATGGGATTCCGCCCAAACCATGAGCAGAGCCGCCTCCTGCGCCACCTGAGTGCTCTTGGTGCCCCCCTGACGATTGACCTAAGCCACCGCCGTGGCATTGTCCGACAGCACTCTGACCGACTTGCCCAGCAACAGGGAGTGGAAAACCAACAGCGCCAGACGGACCGCTCTGGTCTCCAACACGTTGATCGACCAGGCGGCCTCCTCCGCGGACCAGGTGCCCTGAGCTGAGTGACCCAAACACTGAGCCCCCCAACCCAGGAGACTCGCATCCGTCAGGAGCACCGTCCACTGCGGGAGATCCAGACCCACCCCCTGAACTAGGTGAGGGGTCTGGAGCCACCAACGCAGACTGCAGCGCGCCAAGCCTCGCAGGGGGACCGGAACATCCATCCCGTGCCTCTGGGGAGACCACCTCCGGAGCAGAGCATACTGGAGAGGACGCATGTGGGCCCGCGCCCACCTCACCACGTCCAGGGACGCCGCCATCGACCCCAAGACCTGGAGGAAATCTCGCGCCCGAGGACACCGGGACGCCAAAAGCAGGCGAATCTGAGATTGCAATTTGCTCACCCGGCCCTCTGGGAGGAAGACCCTCCCCAAGGAGGTGTCGAACAGCACCCCTAGGTACTCCAGACGCTGAGCCGGGACCAACCGACTCTTGGAAAGGTTGACCACCCAGCCCAGCGACCGGAGAAACTCCACCACCCGAGCAGTAACCCGGGAGCTTTCCTGCAACGACTTTGCCCGAATTAACCAGTCGTCCAGGTAGGGGTGTACCAGGATGCCCTCCGACCGCAAGGCCGCCGCGACGACCACCATCACCTTGGTGAACGTCCGAGGAGCCGTGGCCAGCCCAAAGGGAAGCGCACAGAACTGAAAGTGCCGACCCAAGATCGCAAAGCGCAGGAAACGCTGATGAGAGGCCCGAATGGGAACATGCAAGTAGGCCTCCGTCAGATCGAGAGAAGTGAGAAACTCCCCCGGCTGAACCGCCAGAATGACCGACCGCAGAGTTTCCATACGGAAAGAGGGAATCTTGAGAGCCCTGTTGACCCCTTTCAAATCGAGGATGGGCCGAAAGGTCCCCTCCTTCTTGGGCACCACAAAGTAAATGGAGTACCTGCCCGTGCCCCACTCCGGAGGGGGCACCGGAACAACTGCCCTGAGATCTAGCAAGCGCTGAAGGGTCTGGCGAAAAGCCTGCGTCTTCCCCGGAGTCTGACATGGAGAAGCGAGGAAAAAATCCGGCAGAGAGCGGGCGAACTCCAGGGCATAACCGTCCCGCACCACCTCCAGGACCCACTGATCGGACGTGATCTCGGCCCATTTGGGGAAAAATTCGCGCAGCCGGGCCCCCACCGGAACCAAAGGGGGCGCCGGCAAGGCGTCATTGTGCAGGACGGGAAGCGGGGGAACCGGCGGAGGGATTCCCTGCCCCCCGACGGGCCCCCCGAAAGGGCTGCATGCGCTGGAAGAACCGACCCTGGGAAAATCCCGGAGACTGGAAAGAAGCAGCCCCACGCCCAGGGCGATACTTGCGAAAATCCCGCAAACGCCCCCGGGCCGCACCCCCCCGAGACGCCGGATGGGCACGGTCCTCCGGCAGACGGGGAACTTTCGAGTCCGACAAAGTCTGAATCAACTTATCCAAGTCCTCTCCAAACAAAAACGACCCCCGAAAGGGAAATTTAGTAAGCTTAGCTTTGGACGCAGCATCCGCCGCCCAAGCGCGCAGCCACAACACACGCCTTGCGGCCACGCCAAAAGCCATAGACTTAGCCGAGATCCGCACCAAGTCATATAGAGCATCTGAGAGGAATGAGGCCGCCATCTCAATCTTCGCTACCTCCTGATCCACCAGAGACCAGTCGTCAGACTCTCGATCCAAGACCCGCTCCGCCCACCGAAACACGGCGCGAGCGACCAGTCCCCCACAAATAGCCGCCTGGACCCCAAAGGCAGAGACCTGAAAATTTTGCTTAAGGATGCTCTCCAATTTGCGCTCCTCAGAGTCCCGCAAGGCAGAACCGCCCTCAACAGGCACGGTATGCCGCTTGGAAATTGCCGAGACCACCGCATCCACGACTGGCGAAGCTAACGTAGCCCGATCCCCTTCCGGAATGGGATACAGGCGAGCCATGCTGCGCGCCAGCCGAAACGGCGTCTCCGGCGTTTTCCACTGCTCCAGAATAATATCCCGAATATCCTGATGCATAGGAAAAGAGCGGGAAATGGAACGGATCCCCCGTAACAGGGGGTCCCCCACACGCGGAGTCTCCGGCGGCGCGTCCTCAAAACGCAAAACCGAAGAAACCTGCTGAATAAGGTCAGGCAGCTCATCTTTCTGAAAAAGGCGCACCACGGACGCCTCGTCACTGGAGAACGGGAAATCCGACAACCCGCCGCCAGCTTCCGTCCCCTCCAGAGAGTCCTGGAACTCCTCAGAAGGGTCCAGGTCCTCCTCCAGACCGACCCGTTCCTCCGACCACAAATTCTCGTCCCACGACACCCGCGGACGCTTGGACAAGGGAGGCGGCGGAGGGGACGTCACGCCAGACGAAAGAGGCAAAGCCGCAGGGAGCGCGGAGGAAAACCCACCCCCCGAAACCCCCTGGGCGCAACCGGGACCCCCAGCCGCCTGAAAATAGGCTCTGCATAAAGAAAAGAAAAATTCAGGAGAAAAACCCCCCGAGGGTCCCAAGGGACTCCCTGCCACAGCAGGGGACCCAGCAGAACCTTGCCCCTGCATAGTCAAAACAGGGGGAAGGTCACCTGAGGTGGAAGACAAAATGGAGGGGCCAGACAGAGAAGATGGCGGTTTTCCCGCCAAAAAAGCTCCCTCCATAGCCTGAAGCGGCTGAGAAACCTGAATAGTCTCAGCCGCTAAAGCAGGCAAGCGGCATCAGCTGTCAAAAAATCAGCTGAGAGGGAATCCTTCGGGGAATCCCTCCGTGGGCGGTTGTGGAAGACCGGGCTTCCCCACTGCTCCAAGCCGACTCGCGAGGCACCATCGGCGGGGAGCTCTGTGCGCCTGCAGCCGCTGCCAACGGAGCTCCACCACCTCACCGACCCAAACCGCCGAGTTCAGGCCGGCCGCGAGTGCCTCGCGGCTGGACTAAAATTGTGTCCTACTCCCCCGGAGAAGGGCACAATTGCTCCATACGCGACCTAGCTATAAAAAAGTGCTGGTTACATGAAAAAATACAGTAAAATACAGTTTTCTTAAAGGGAAACAACCCTTCAGACCAGCACTACCTCAGGATTTTTTTTTTTTTACAGAACAGACTCCACAGGCTCTCGAAGCAATATGCCTTGCTTGACTTAGGGGGCAAGGCTTACTGCTGAGGCTCCTCTAAAAAAATGTGGGGAGGTGGAGGAAGTGGGGGGAGGGACCCCGCTCGTGACCCGCCGGGTTTAACACCCCCGAGGTCGGACGAACCCCCAAACAGAGTCCGCCCAAGCTCCGTCCGGCTAAAAACAGGGACAATAAACCTCTAAACAAATTCCAACAGCCCTACCAAGGGAGATGGGTACAGATCACTCAACACCTGCTGGAGACTGAAAGAAGACTGAGGGAAATAGAGAGGAGGGGCTAGGATATACTGTCCCAAAGTTTTGTTTTCAGTCTCCACCTGCTGGTCATGATTAGATATATACCCATTCGTAAAGTTAACCTCTACTGGTCTGGAGAGTGCTAAAGAACAGTCTTTAAAGTCAAATCCCTGAGAGTACAGGAACACAACAGCTCAAAGGGAGGCTGCACCAGATCTGACAAGACCAGGTTAAGATCCCAAGAAGGAATCAACGGATGAGCTGGAGGCTGGAGACGACAAACTGCTCGTTTCTACTCGTAAGAAATGGATAACGTCTGGATGAACAGCAAGATGTCGGCCCTGAAAAACAAGTCAGAAAACTGCTACCTGAATGAATGGCTCTCATTTTCCAAGTGAATAATGGACCAAGTGGACTTTGACGATCATTGCTCTTGGGCTGACTAACTTAGACACTGTGCCCCCCCCCTAGTCTGACAGGCTGGCATGCATCATCAACACAGTCTACTGAGGCTGCTCGAGACGCGTGCCTTGGGAGAGATGTCAGAGCAAAGCCATCGAAGGTTACGCTGAGCTGATCTTCTCAGGGGCACTCGAACCTCCAGAGGATGAGTTTATGGAGACCACCTGGCAAGGAGAGCATATAGCCCAATGCTAGCACAGGCCAGCCACGAGTACCTCGCGCCTGGAGCACAATTAGCATTTTTTTTTCCCTTTAAAAGTGCTCATTGTGCTGAAAACCGCCCTAGCTGAAAGAAAAGTGCCAGTTAGATGAGAAAATATAGTAAAAAGGCAGTTATAAAGGGAAATGAGCCCTTTAGACCGGCACACCTCAGGATTTTGTCTTTTTTTTTTTCTTTTTACAGAACAGACTTCACGGTTCTCAAAGCTGGAGGGTTGACCAACCAGGGGGCCAGGCCGCCGGCTGAGGCACCTCTACAAAAATATGGGAGGTGGAAGAAGGTAGGGGGAGAGACCCAGCATGAGACCTGCCAGGTTCAACACCCCCGAGGTCGGACGGATCCCCAAACAGGACCCGTCCAAGCTCTATCCGGCACAAAAGGGGAACCCAGGAGTCCAAAACAAAATTCCAACAGTACTAAGAGGGGAGCTGATCTAATCACCCACCTGCTATGGAGACTGAGACAGAATGAGTTCCTGGGCAGATTCTAATGTGATAGACAAGTTTGTGCTCAGTCTCCACCTGCTGGTAGCAGTGAGGCATATAATCCCTGTAAGGACTATACCAGTCTACCAAGTGATACAAAAAATAGATTTAATATAAAAACTTACAGCAAAACTGCAAGGTATAACCAAACTACAATTCGCAAGTATATTCAAGGCACCTTTATCCTTTGATTGGTCTGTACTAACTTGAAGGGATTTTTAACGCTTGAAAAAAAAGATGTCACAAATTAATTACCTCAATCCAAAGGAAAGGTTTCTAACACCCTTATTTGTACTTACTGGTACATAGATCATTAGTAACAAGCTAAGAAGCTCTTTTACTAAGTTGCACTAGTAAGGAGAAATTAGGTTCTTACCTGCTAATTTACTTTCTTTTAGCTTCTCCAGACCAGTAGAGGTTAACTTTACGATTGGGTATATATCTAATCATGACCAGCAGGTGGAGACTGAAAACAAAACTTTGGGACAGTATATCCTAGCCCCTCCTCTCTATTTCCCTCAGTCTGCCGAATAGCCAAGCAGAACCAAGAACTGGAAACAACAGAGAGAAAAAACAATACTCCGAAAGGAGTAACAAATAACATACCCAAAAAATGCTGTTGGAAAATGCAGAGGAGAAATTCCCGAAGGAAGAAGGTCCCCACAGCTCGCCAGCTAAGCCAGCCGAGCCACAGCCGCTGTTCTTCAATTCTCCCCGGCCCTAGAAAAATACTAGAACCCGCAGCAAAAACCAAAAACTGCCCGCGCAACAGCCCCAACAACAACAACAACAGACAGGGTGGGGACCTCTACTGGTCTGGAGAAGCTAAAAGAAAGTAAATTAGCAGGTAAGAACCTAATTTCTCCTTCTTTAGCACTCTCCAGACCAGTAGAGGTTAACTTTACGATTGGGACGTACCAAAGCAGTCCCTCTCACGGGCGGGACCCCCGAAGGGCCGATACCAGAACACGCTCACCGAACACCGCGTCCCGACGCGCCTGAACATCTACCCGATAATGCCGAACAAATGAATGCAAGGAGGACCAAACCGCAGCCTTACAAATATCCACCGGAGGCACGAGCGACGACTCAGCCCAAGAAGCCGCCTGACCCCTAGTGGAATGAGCCTTGAGAAACTCCGGAACCGGCTTCTGACTCAGAAGATAAGCGGAAGCGATCGTCTCCTTGATCCAGCGCGCAATAGTAGCCTTAGAAGCGCCAGCCCCCCGACGAGGACCCGCCAGAAGCACAAAGAGATGATCGGAGCTCCGAAAATCCCGGGTCCGCTGCACATAAGCATGGAGGACCCGACCGACATCCAACTTGCGCAGCTGTCGTTGCTCAGAAGAACCCTCCCGACTACCCAAGACCGGGAGGACCACCGATTGATTGACATGAAAAGGAGAAACTACCTTCGGCAGAAAGGAAGGAACAGGCCGCAAAACAACCCGCTCCTTTGAAAACTCCAGGAAGGGAGCCCTACAAGAGAAAGCCTGTAGCTCCGACACCCGTCTAGCGGAAGTAATGGCCACCAAAAAGACCGACTTCAGCGTAAGGTCCTTCAACGAACAGCCATCCAACGGCTCGAAAGGAGGGCGCACTAGAACAGAGAGAACCAGATTGAGATCCCAAGAGGGAATCGAGGGCCTTATGGGAGGCCTGAGCAACTTGGCCGCCCTAAGAAAGCGAATCACATCAGGAATGGCTGACAAACGCTGACCTGACACCAGCCCCCGAAAAGCCGACAGGGCCGCCAGATGAACCCGAAGAGAAGACCAGGCCAGGCCCCTATCCAGGCCATCCTGCAAAAACTCTAGAATGTTAGGCAGAGAAGCGCGAAAGGAGACCACTCCCCGCGCTCGGCACCATTCCTCAAAAAGACGCCAAACCCGTACATAAGCCCGAGAGGTAGAAAGCCTCCGGGACCCCAAAAGTGTAGAGATCACCTTGTCGGAATATCCCTTCTTACTCAGGCGGCCCCTTTCAAGAGCCAAGCCGTAAGACAAAAGGGAGACGGGTCGAACATGGGAATGGGACCCTGCGTCAGAAGATCGCACTCGAGAGGCAGAGGAAGAGGATCCGCCACCAGATGCCTCACCAGATCCGCATACCACGGACGACGAGGCCAATCCGGAGCCACCAAGACCACCAGCCCCGGATGGCGAACAATGCGAAGCAGTACTCTGCCTACTAATGGCCAAGGAGGGAACACATACAAAAGCCCCTCCGTTGGCCACGGTTGGACCAGAGCATCCAGACCCTCGGCCAGACCGTCCCTGCGACGACTGAAGAAGCGGGGTACTTTGGCGTTGCCACTTGTAGCCATCAGATCCATCAGGGGCTGCCCCCAAGCACGCACTAGCAACTGAAACGCCTCGGCGCCGAGACACCACTCTCCCGGATCCAAGAAGTGACGACTGAGGAAGTCCGCCTGAACGTTTTCTACCCCGGCAATGTGAGAGGCCGAGAGGTCCAGAAGATGCGACTCCGCCCAAACCATGAGCCGAGCCGCCTCCTGCGCCACCAGAGTGCTCTTGGTGCCCCCCTGACGATTGACATAAGCCACCGCCGTGGCATTGTCCGACAGGACTCTGACCGACTTGCCCAACAAAAGGGAGTGGAAAGCCAACAGCGCCAGCCGGACCGCCCTGGTCTCCAACACGTTGATCGACCAGGAGGCCTCCTCCGTGGACCAGGTTCCCTGAGCAGAGTGACCCAGACACTGGGCCCCCCAACCCAGGAGACTCGCATCCGTAAGGAGCACCGTCCACTGCGGAAGATCCAGACCCACCCCCTGAACTAGGTGAGGGGTCCGGAGCCACCAACGCAGACTGCAGCGCGCCAAGCCTCGCAGGGGAACCGGAACATCCATCCCGTGCCTCTGGGGAGACCACCTCCGGAGCAGAGCATACTGAAGAGGACGCATGTGGGCCCGCGCCCACCTCACCACGTCCAGGGACGCCGCCATCGACCCCAGGACCTGGAGGAAATCTCGCGCCCGAGGACACCGGGACGCCAAAAGCAGGCGAATCTGAGACTGCAATTTGCTCACCCGGGCCTCTGGGAGGAAGACCCTCCCCAAGGAGGTGTCGAACAGCACCCCGAGGTACTCCAGACGCTGAGCCGGAACCAACCGACTCTTGGAAAGGTTGACCACCCAGCCCAGCGACCGGAGAAACTCCACCACCCGAGCCGTAACCCGGTAGCTTTCCTGCAACGACTTGGCCCGAATTAACCAGTCGTCCAGGTAGGGGTGTACCAGAATGCCCTCCGACCGCAAGGCTGCCGCGACGACCACCATCACCTTGGTGAACGTCCGGGGAGCCGTGGCCAGCCCAAAGGGAAGCGCACAGAACTGATAGTGCCGACCCAAGATCGCAAAGCGCAGGAAACGCTGATGAGAGGTCCGAATAGGAACATGCAAGTAGGCCTCCGTCAGATCGAGAGAAGTGAGAAACTCCCCCGGCTGAACCGCCAGAATGACCGACCGCAGCGTTTCCATACGGAAAGAGGGAACCTTGAGAGCCCTGTTGACCCCTTTCAAATCGAGGATGGGCCGAAAAGTCCCCTCCTTCTTGGGCACCACAAAGTAAATGGAGTACCTGCCCGTGCCCCACTCCGGGGGGGGCACCGGAACTACTGCCCTGAGATCTAGCAAGCGCTGAAGGGTCTGGCGAAAAGCCTGCTTCTTCCCCGGAGTCTGACACGGAGAAGCGAGGAAAAAATCCGGCAGAGAGCGGGCGAACTCCAGGGCATAACCGTCCCGCACCACCTCCAGGACCCACTGATCGGACGTGATCTCGGCCCATTTGGGAAAAAAGTCGCGCAGCCGGGCCCCCACCGGAACCAAGGGGGGCGCCGGCAAGGCGTCATTGTGCAGGACGGGAAGCGGGGGAACCGGCGGAGGGGTTCCCTGCCCCCCGACGGGCCCCCCGAAAGGGCTGCATGCGCTGGAAGAACCGACCCCGGGAAAACCCCGTAGACTGGAAAGAAGCAGCCCCACGCCCAGGGCGATACTTGCGAAATTCCCGCAAACGCCCCCGGGCCGCACCCCCCCGAGACGCCGGGCGGGCACGGTCCTCCGGCAAACGGGGAACTTTCGAGTCCGACAGAGTCTGAATTAACTTATCCAAGTCCTCTCCAAATAAAAACGACCCCCGAAAGGGAAATTTAGTAAGCTTAGCTTTGGACGCAGCATCCGCCGCCCAAGCGCGCAGCCACAACACACGCCTTGCGGCCACGCCAAAAGCCATGGACTTAGCCGAGATCCGCACCAAGTCATACAGAGCATCCGAGAGGAATGAGGCAGCCATCTCAATCTTTGCTACCTCCTGATCCACCAGAGACCAGTCGTCAGACTCTCGATCCAAGACCCGCTCCGCCCACCGAAACACGGCGCGAGCGACCAGTCCCCCACAAATAGCCGCCTGGACCCCAAAGGCAGAGACTTGAAAATTTTGCTTAAGGATGGTCTCCAATTTGCGCTCCTCAGAGTCCCGCAAGGCAGAACCGCCCTCAACAGGCACGGTATGCCGCTTGGAAATAGCCGAGACCACCGCATCCACGACTGGCGAAGCTAACGTAGCCCGATCCCCTTCAGGAATGGGATACAGGCGAGCCATGCTGCGCGCCAGCCGAAACGGCGTCTCCGGCGTTTTCCACTGCTCAAGAATAATATCCCGAATATCCTGATGCATAGGAAAAGAGCGGGAAACGGAACGGATCCCTCGTAACAGAGGGTCCCCCACACGCGGAGTCTCCGGCGGCGCGTCCTCAAAACGCAAAGCCGAAGAAACCTGTTGAATAAGGTCAGGCAGCTCATCTCTCTGAAAAAGGCGCACCACGGACGCCTCGTCACTGGAGAACGGGAAACCCGACAACCCGCCGCCAGCTTCCGTCCCCTCCAGAGGGTCCTGGAATTCCTCAGAAGGGTCCAGGTCCTCCTCCATACCGACACGTTCCTCCGACCACAAATCCTCGTCCCACGACACCCGCGGACGCTTGGACAAGAGAGGCGGCGGAGGGGACGTCACGTCAGACGAGAGAGGCAAAGCCGCAGGGAGCGCGGAGGAAACCCCACCCCCCGAGACCCCCTGGGCGCAACCGGGACCCCCAGCCGCCTGAAAATAGGCTTTGCATAATGAAAAGAAAAAATCAGGGGAAAAACCCCCCGAGGGTCCCAAGGGACTCCCTGCCACAGCAGGGGACCCAGCAGAAACCTGCCCCTGCTTAGACAAAACAGGGGGAAGGTCACCTGAGGTGGAAGACAAAATGGAGGGGCCAGACAGAGAAGATGGCGTCTTTCCCGCCAAAACAGCTCCCTCCACAGCCTGAAGCGGCTGAGAGACCTGAATAGTCTCAGCCGCTAAAACAGGCAAGCCGGCATCAGCTGTCAAAATATCAGCTGAGAGGGAATCCTCTAAAACCCGACCGTCGGCGGCTCGGGGAATCCCTCCGTGGGCGGACGGAGAAGACCGGGCTTCTCCACCGTTCCCTGCCGACTCGCGAGGCACCATCGGCGGGGAGCTCTGGGCGCCTGCAGCCGCTGCCGACGGAGCTCCTCCACCGCACCGGCCTGAACACCGCTTGCACAGGCCGGCCGCGAGTGCCTCGCGTCTGGAGCACAATGAGCACTTTTTCCCTTTAGAAGTGCTCATTGCTCCATACGCGACCTAGCTGTAAAAAAGTGCCGGTTAGTTGAAAAAATACAGTAAAATACAGTTTTCTTAAAGGGATACAACCCTCCAGACCAGCACTACCTCAGGATTTTTTTTTTTTTTTTTACAGAACAGACTCCACAGGCTCTCGAAGCAATATGCCTTGCTTGATTTAGGGGGCAAGGCTTACTGCTGAGGCTCCTCTAAAAAAATATGGGGAGGTGGAGGAAGTGGGGGGAGGGACCCCGCTCGTGACCCGCCGGGTTTGACACCCCCGAGGTCGGACGAACCCCCAAACAGAGTCCGTCCAAGCTCCGTCCGGCTAAAAACAGGGACAATAAACCTCTAAACAAATTCCAACAGCCCTACCAAGGGAGATGGGTACAGATCACTCAACACCTGCTGGAGACTGAAAGAAGACTGAGGGAAATAGAGAGGAGGGGCTAGGATATACTGTCCCAAAGTTTTGTTTTCAGTCTCCACCTGCTGGTCATGATTAGATATATACCCAATCGTAAAGTTAACCTCTACTGGTCTGGAGAGTGCTAAAGAAATGGGCTTATCATACCCTTACTCAGGTCCTCCCTAGCTGAACAGAACATGCCTCCCCCCAAAAAATAAATATTTTTAAGCTACCACTAAGCAGTTAGTGTACACAGATGCAAAATTAAAGTGGAACGCTTTAGCACTTCCCGCTTAGTAAATAGAGCCTAAGGTAGCTATAGTAAGAACAATTTTGCATTTTAAGGTTTGTTAATGTCTGAAAACTGCACCAGATGTAAATTAGTGATTCAGTACATCATTACAAGAAGCAGCTTTCTTGCTTTTCCCATTCTTGCCTGTTTTAAGGACTCCATTGTGAAGTAAATGCTGCTACAGGCTGTAGAAAGTGGCAAGTACTGCTGCGAGACACTCTCCACTTCCTGCATGACAATATCAGTTTCTTCCACCTTCCGAGTGACTTCAGCTGCCTCCTTTTTCAGGTTCTCTAGAGTGGTGATAATGGTGTCATCATCCAGAATACGACCCTTGACTTCATTAAGAGCTTGAAGCAGAGATTTCTCTAACTGTCGCAGACGCAATTGGAATTCACCTAAAGTAAAAAGGAACATTTTTTAAAAACTAACATTCATGGAGAACAGCTACTGAACCAATAAAGTGTGCATTCTTCATGTCACATGCACAAGTTTAATCAAATTGTCTCAATACTGAACAAATGAAATGCAGATGTTTTGAAAGAGAACTTATTATCTAATAACAGAATTTAAATATATTTACCCTGGAGCTTCAGGAGGTCTGATCGCTTTTCATCTACATCAGGTCTTTCAGCCTTCAAGACTTCATTCAAGCACTGGCTCTGTAAGCTGCTGCGTGTCACTGTGAAGTTAACAAATGTGACCCGAGAGCAGAGATCTGGTGGGAACTCAACCTGTCAAACAAATTGCAGGATAAGCTGCTAATTATAGTCCTCTTAACTAGGACCATAGTTTACTCACCCAACTTAGCAGTGTGATTTTTCAGTTCTCTTAAGATCACTTACTTAAATCTGTAAAATAGTTAAACTATTGACTTCCCAAAGAACATGGATGTGTATGTGTATCAAGCTTCATGTCAAAAGAAATGCCATTATTGTTACTGCCCCCCACCAAAAAAAATTCCTTTACCGTTGGATCTCTGGTGGAAAGGAAGATGACGAACGATGGGGACAAGTCTATATCCTGATCACCAAGGGTAATAAGTACTCTGCCTCCAGTTCTGCGAACTTCACGATTTAGTACAGGATTCAAAATGGGATCATAACTCTCCACATCCTACAAAGAAGATTTATTTATTACCCTGTGTATATATATGCACAACAATGGACCCAGCTAGTACAACTCAGCTGCACTGGGACATTGTAAGACCAGAAGTTGGTCAACCACACACAGGGCCATGGATGAAAGGCAATATAAAAGCACAAGGATATAGAAAGAGAGAAATGTGTCCACACCATTAAAGAGCCACAGGACTGTAATTAGAGAGGCATTGTTGTAGAGGACTTGAACCTCTACAACAGTGCTTCTCCACCCTGCCCTGTAAGCATACCTAGCCAGTCACGTTTTCAGGATTACCACAATGATTACGTATCATACAGATTCCCATATAATGGGTATCTGATACATATTCATTGTAGTAATCCAGAAAACCTGACTGGCTAGGTATGCCTACAGGATGGGGTTGAGAAGCACCGCTCTACAGGTAGGAGAGTAAAAAGGGATCAAGGAAGGAATTAAGTGCTGGTTTTGGGCTGTAAAAGTGGAAAGTAATGAGGTTAGAGTGGGAGAGTACAAACATCCTTTGCTATTGCTTGCTTTGGTGAATTTTAACAGATGTATGCTGGTATACTTACAAACACTAATACTAACCTGAACAAGAAGTGGGTTGCCAAATCGCAAAGCACTTTCTAAATTCTTTCTGAAAGCATCGTCCAAAAAGCTAGTACGGGTTATCTTGCGTTCTTTATATTCATTCATAATAAATTCAGTAGCTTGCCCAGAAGGATCAATAATCAGGGGATACCTAGTGAGAGAACATTAGGTACAACTAATATACACATATAGTTGGAAAAAAGTAATGATTTACTTTAGCCTATAACTGAATATGAAAATGTGTTGCTGAGAGTACCAGGAGCTCTGAGCTCTTGCAGCTGCTTCAGGAAAATTCAGCAGTGGTTTACAGATTTGCCAGAAGCTGGACACATGAAAAAAATGTATAGTATACATTAGCATTATAAGCTTGGAGAACACATTTTAACCTAGATTACATGAACATAACGATTTTACCTAATTACAGCTCTCTATAGAGTAATCTCTATAGAGTAAGTGCTGACATCCATGCAAAAGGACTTATTCAGAATTGTAACAAGTCATCTTTCAATAAAATGCTTTGAAAATTAGAGCTAGACCAATGGATCAATGTGCACACAGATGTTATTGCAAATTCTAGAACTATTTCCATGCCTCATCAACATGCCTAAGGAATGTTACAATTTCAATTAAAATAGCTAGGATATTAAAAATATCCCTAATGCCTCCTCACCCTACCCACTTGCCTCCTCCCCAACTCACAACAACCAACCTAATCTATAATCCTCCTAAACTCAATCACCAGCATGTTTCACCCTTACCTAATGTTAAAATCAGCATCCTCCTCTGCCTCAACAAAAGCTCCTGTGGCTCAGTGGTTAAAGGAACTTCTTCCATCTTCCACAGGTCATAGGTTCAAAACTCCACAACCCCCCCTCCCATAGTACCTTAGCAGCTTCTTTTGGGTTCAGGTTGTTGAAAGGATGGTTGCTTGGCCAAGCTAAAAGTTATATTTCTAGTGTTGAATCCAAATATACCACTTAGATCATTGGTATATGCTAATGAAACAAATTTATCATGGAATGTACAGGCAAATATTTGACCCAACATAGCTCCTGAACAGAAAACACAATAGGGCTCAGATTTTAGGAATTGGCAGTTTTGTTTTATGAGATAAATCTGTATTAAGATTGTTGAAAAAAAATTTATGTACATTTTTACCTATATTTTTAATGTCATATATCACAACTGTACATCCTCCAATCTCTTTCTTTCTTGCACCATTTGAAAGAGAAATGTTTTGTCTACAAAAAAACTCACTGAGCCATGTTTGACTCACTAATTCCTAATAGCTTAAAATAGGCCTGGTTTCAACCGGTGTTTAATGATAAATATGTTGGAGATGCATACAGGCACTGTAATAAGAGAAAATCTGAATTGGAAATTTGTGGCTTTCTAGTAACTGTAAATTTTTATTAGGATGAAAAATTAAGGGATGAAAGAACAGTATGGTGAGGAAAGAGTAACAATTTCAAAGACAAATCGTGCTTCAAAATCACTTCAAATGCTGCTCATTAGGCAGATAGCCCGAGTACAATGCCTTGAATTTGCTGAGAATAGCTGTATTGCCTTCCTGTTGAGGTTATCATTGGAGCTTCAAGAACCATATGTTCCTTTGAAACCCACACAGTACTTTTCTTAAAGGGCCGATGAAAGGATTAAGCAGGGCCCTTTGGATGCTAATTTTGAATCATAAGATTATTTCAACTGTAACTTATTAAAGCAAAGCACATTTATATCTAATAAGTTGTCAAGTTAGTAACCCATGGCCCCAAACCTATGTCACAACATTTTTTTTTCTTTATTCGTTTTCATATCTTACAAGTGTATAATATTCAATCAAAAAAAAAAAAATTTTACAAATCACTTGACATTCTTACTTATAATCATCAAAGCATAAAAAGAATCCCTCCCCACCCATTCCATCCATTATTAATAATCCAATTAAAACAAATATCATATATCCCAATCCCACCCTACTTGTATCCTTATATAATAAAAAGGTGTTTAAGGTGTCTGATCATTAGAATATGTAATCAATGGCCCCCAAATCTTTTTAAAATTATGATAGTTTCCTTGCTGTACAGCAAGGCCCTTCATTTTATAAATATGACAGACTGAATTCCACCAAAAGGTATAATTAAGTTTAGAATAATCCTTCCAATTTCTAGTAATATGTTGAATGGCAACCCTCGTCAGTATTAGTAAAAGTTTATTATTATTTGCTGAAATTGGACTCTTAAATCTCAAAGATGTACCAAATAAAATAGTATCGTAGGAAAGGGCAATATGATTGTCTAACAATGAATTAATTTGGGACCAAATTAACTTCCAAAAGGCATTTATATAGGGACAGAAAAAAATTAAATGATCTAAAGTCCCAGTTTCTAAACTACAATGCCAGCATCTATTATACCTAGAGCTATCCAAATTCTGTAAACGAACTGGGGTCCAAAAAGCTCTATGCAACAAAAAGAACAACATTTTATTAAAACTGAAGATATGCAGCTAGGGACCTTTATTGAACTTGCAATGAAACAACTAAATGCCCATCTTGATGGGCCATTTACAAGAGTACGTGAAAGCAGTGGATGTCGTACCCTGAGTTAGCATGGCAACCCCAACGAACTTAGCTACACCATGCAATTTCACACCTCTAGCTCATTTGCATAGTACACAATAGGATGCCAAAGATGCCCCGTTTTTTTACCATTACATGCATACGTGTGTGAATAATGCATGCATTTGAGACCTAACCTCTGGTCAAAGCAAGGCTGGGTCAAATATGAAACAGAATGGCTTTTGTAGCAAAACCCCCCAAAAACCAAAACCCCAAAACAAAACACCATTTCAAGTGATATTAAAAAATAAATAAAATTGGATGATGTACAGTTGAGATATTTGCACTCCCAAAATGGCCAAAATTTGTATAAAGCACTAATATCATTTCTTTGTGCAATTATATCTTTGCTTCCAACTAGCTGCAAAGCCTCTTAATGTAAATCTTATGTGCATGTCATGAGCCATGACTGCTGGAACAATTATGACTTGAATCAAAATACAGGTCAGGAGCAATGAGGAGTCAAAGCAAGCATTACATTTCTTTTATAACATTTTGCCTACTTTTTCTGGCTCACACAAGGGGAGGGGAGGTAAACTAATGTTACATTCCAAACTTTACACATGATGTTAGTATTAATCCACAAAATTTCAATTCTCAGAGGCTTTGTTGGGCTTTATGGCTGGACAAAGTTGCCATTGTGTGTAACGCAGAGCATAGTATATGCTCCGAAAGTGACCTACATTCGACAATCTCTAAGTCTCAAACCAATAGAGATCCAGATGAAGGGAACATCCACACATAATTTTATTCAATTTGGAGGAGGTTGAGTGGGGATGATTTTCAATATTGGACCACTTGACATAGAATGATCCAAAGAGCAATTGGGGCATTGGGCAGTAAAATGTCAAAATTAGTCCTCTCCAGCTCCCCTTTCTTAATGAGAATTTATCATTGCTTGTTTCAAAGCAATTGGGAAACAAACTCAATTCGGAGAGACATTCATTATACCAGTGAATCTCAAACTGTTTGCTGTGGTGAAATTCTGGGTATGCCACAAGAGTACATGAGTCCGCTGGCGCCGGCACCTCTCCTCCTCTCTGTTCCCTTCGATGTAGTAATTTCAGGGTTAGAAAATAGATAGATTTCCAAAACTCAGCAGTTTGTCTGGGTTTTTGGAAGTCCCCAAGCTCAGAGCCCGCGTCTGGAGGGTCTCCACACATGTGCAGACATTGACATGATGTCAAGTGTACACGTGATGTCACTGCATCTGCGTCCACACATGCGCGGAGGCCCTCCAAGTGCAGGCCTGAGTTTGGTGTGCTGGAGCAGAAAATGTTTGCAAGTCACTGCATTAGACTATGCAACAGAACCATTAACCCTTAAAAATTTCACTGGGAATGGGTAAGGCCAAGATGATGAAATCCCCTGCATCTCCTTTTTCTACCCACTGAAATATTCTCCTACTTTATGCTCCCCCTCTCCATAATCTGTAACTATACAAAACTTTAAATTTCTCCCACAAGAACCAAACTGGCAGCAGTCAATTTTACTCCGTCTAAATTCTGCTTGGTAGAATTTCTTAATTCCTTCAAAAGGCAGAGCCACTGTGATCTATTCCTCGATGTTAAACCACTGGCCACAAACTTCTTCCTGCCCTTAAACTCGCAAGTAATTCTTACTTTCTTCCATCTGCTCTCCAGGTATCTACTATCTTGTTTTAGCAAGAGCAATCCAAGATGAAACCATTTCATTCTTCTCCTACTGGGGTCAATTGTCAATTCATTTTCCAGTGCTAATTTACCTAAATTTACCTTAAATTTCTTATTTCCATTTCACTATCTGCTCATCTACTCATTAGCCTTCTAAATGTACAAATATTAGCCTGTTAATTTTTGATGTTCCTTAGGTTCTCTCTCAAGATATACCACATCCACTTATAGCTGTTTTGTTTGCTCACACAAAAAAAATACTCCCGTTTCTAAAATTCACTTGTTTCTTAGTCAGTATGGTATAATGATTATGAAAAACAAAGTGTTTTGTAATAACATATACCTATTAAATCGTTTTAGCATAATTGCGTTTTCCGTGCACAGATCATCTGCAGGTAAAGAGTTTGCTTGCCAGCGAAGGCGCTCATCTGCATTAGAGAGGTACTCTGTTCTTGCAATGTCGGTGCGGAACTGAAACAAAAATATATGCAAATTTACTGATCATACATTACAAACTTAACAGTCATGCTGGGCATGTCAATGATTCAAACTGTTGAGGAATTTCTGAAATTTACAGGTGCGATGGATAAGGTGTCAGAAAATTAAGGTTGAGAATGAATTAAAATAAGGTGTCTAATAAAGATTTGAGATTCAGATGGATCTATAGTGACACAGTCTGAGGCAACTGTAATTAAGGATTGATTCTACATTTCAGCTAATGTTAGGAAGTTCAGAAGGTTGATTTTGTGACTCTTATGAGACAGATTTATGTACTATTCTTATCCATGGGGATAAGGTTCTCAGAGGAACAGAAAATTTGGGTGTTTTACAGAGAATCTGTTTCTTATAGATTAGAAAATACAATACTAATTTGAAGGTCATAAAGAAGTTAAGATGTGTTTGCAGGAAGTAGGGCTTTTACTGACATGATTGATAATATGGAGAGATCAAAGATCAAGGGCGATTTAGGAAGAAAAGTGGAACACTGTCACCTGCTGGGTTAAAAACTTAACAGAATGGACTTTTAATGTTAACATTGACGCAAGGCATTTTTGGAAAGGAAGTCATGTGATCAACTGTGTCATTGTATTCTAAAGCATGATAATTACTACAAATGATGTCACATAAGATATAAAACTGTTTGCCTTGTTTTCTCTCTTTGAAGAGCACTGAAATTCGGAGGGCTTGCTCTTCCCAGGCTATGGAAGCTTTGTCAATAAACGGAGAAATTAGGTTCTTACCTGCTAATTTACTTTCTTTTAGCTTCTCCAGACCAGTAGAGGTTAATCTTTACAAATGGGTATATATCCAATCATGACCAGCAGGTAGAGACTGAAAACAAAACTGTGGGACAGTATATAATATACTCCTTTCTCTATTTACCTCAGTCTGCCGAATAGCCAAGCAGAACCAAGAACTGGAAAACAGAAAGAAAACAATACTCCGAACAGGAGTAACAACTAACATACCCAAATGCTGTTAGAAAATGCAGAGGAGAAATACCAGAAGGAAAATGGTCCCCACAGCTCGCCAGCTAAGCCAGCCGAGCCACAGCCGCTGTTCTTTAATTCTCCCCGGCCCTAGAAAAATACTAGAACCCGCAGTCAAAAACAAAAACTGCCCGCGAAACAGCCCCAACAACAACAACAACAGACAGGGTGGGGACCTCTACTGGTCTGGAGAAGCTAAAAGAAAGTAAATTAGCAGGTAAGAACCTAATTTCTCCTTCTTTAGCACTCTCCAGACCAGTAGAGGTTAATCTTTACAAATGGGACGTACCAAAGCAGTCCCTCTCATGGGCGGGACCCCCACAGGGCCGATACCAGAACACGCTCACCGAACACCACGTCCCGACGCGCATGAACATCTACCCGATAATGTCGAACAAAGGAATGCAAGGAGGACCAAACCGCAGCCTTACAAATATCCACTGGAGGCACGAGCGACGACTCAGCCCAAGAAGCTGCCTGACCCCGAGTGGAATGAGCCTTGAGAAACTCCGGAACGGGCTTCTGTCTCAGAAGATAAGTGGAAGCAATCATCTCCTTGATCCAGCGCGCAATAGTAGCCTTAGAAGCGCCAGCCCCCCGACGAGGACCCGCCAGAAGGACAAAGAGATGATCGGATTTCCGGACTTCCTGGGTCCGCTGCACATAAGAGTGAAGGACCCGACCGACATCCAACTTGCGCAGCTGCCGTTGCTCAGAAGAGCCCTCCCGACTATCCAAGACTGGGAGGACCACCGATTGATTGACATGAAAAAGAGAAACTACTTTCGGCAGAAAGGAAGGAACAGGCCGCAAGACAACCCGCTCCCTAGAAAACTCCAAGAAGGGAGCCCTACAAGAGAAAGCCTGTAGCTCAGAAATACGCCTAGAAGAAGTAATGGCCACCAAAAAGACCGCCTTCAGTGTAAGGTCCTTCAAAAAGCAGCCGTCCAACGGCTCGAAAGGCGGGCGCACGAAAACAGAGAGAACCAGATTGAGATCCCAAGATGGAACAGAGGGCCGTATGGGAGGCCTGAGCAACTTGGCCACCCGCAAAAAGCGAATCACATCAGGAATGGCCGACAAACGCTGACCTGTCACCAACCCTAGAAAAGCCGACAGGGCCGCAAGTTGAACCCGGAGAGAAGACCAAGCCAGGCATCTATCCAGGCCATCCTGCAAGAACTCTTGAATGGTAGGCAGGGAAGCGCGAAAAGAGACCACTCCCCGCGCCCGGCACCACCCCTCAAAGAGACACCAAACCCGCACATAAGCCCGAGAGGTAGAAAGCCTCCAGGACCCCAAGAGCTTAGAGATCACCTTATCTAAATATCCCTTCTTACTAAGGCGACCCCTTTCAAGAGCCAAGTCGTAAAACAGAAGGAAGACGGGTCGAACATGGGAATGGGACCCTGCGTCAGAAGATCGTCCAAGAGAGGCAGAGGAAGAGGATCCGCCACCAGATGCCTCACCAGATCCGCGTACCACGGACGTCGAGGCCAATCCGGAGTCACCAGAACCACCAGACCCGGATGGTGAACAATGCGAAGAAGTACTCTGCCCACTAATGGCCAAGGAGGGAACACATACAACAGCCCCTCCGTTGGCCATAGTTGGACCAGAGCATCCAGACCCTCGGCCAGACTGTCCCTGCGATGACTGAAGAAGCGGGGCACTTTGGCATTGCCACTCATGGCCATCAGGTCCATCAGGGGCCGCCCCCAAGCCTGCACTATCAACTGAAAAGCCACGGAGCCGAGACACCACTCTCCTGGATCCAAGAAGTGACGACTGAGAAAGTCCGCCTGAACATTTTCTACCCCAGCAATGTGAGAGGCCGAGAGGTCCAGAAGATGGGACTCCGCCCAAATCATGAGCCGAGCCGCCTCCTGCACCACCTGAGTTCTCTTGGTGCCCCCCTGACGATTGACATAAACCACTGCCGTGGCATTGTCCGACAGGACTCTGACCGACTTGCCCAACAAAAGGGAGCGGAAAGCTAACAGCGCCAGACAGACCGCTCTGGTCTCCAACACGTTGATCGACCAGGAGGCCTCATCCGTGAACCAGGTGCCCTGAGCTGAGTGACCCAAACACTGAGCCCCCCAACCGAGGAGACTCGCATCCGTAAGGAGCACCGTCCACTGCGGGAGTTCCAGACCCACCCCCTGAACCTGGTGAGGGGTCTGGAGCCACCAACGCAGACTGCAGCGCGCCACGCCTCGCAGGGGGACAGGAACATCCAAACCGTGCCTCTGGGGTGACCACCTCTGGAGCAAAGCATACTGAAGAGGACGCATGTGGGCCCGCGCCCACCTCACCACGTCCAGGGACGCCGCCATCGACCCCAAGACTTGGAGGAAATCTCGCGCCCGAGGACACCGGGACGCCAAAAGAAGGCGAATCTGAGATTGCAATTTGCTTACCCGGGCCTCTGGAAGGAAGACCTTCCCCAAGGAGGTGTCGAACAGAACCCCAAGGTACTCCAGACGCTGAGCCGGGACCAACCGACTCTTGGAAAGTTTGACCACCCAGCCCAGCGACCGGAGAAACTCCACCACCCGAGCCGTAACCCGGGAGCTCTCCTGCAACGACTTTGCCCGAATCAACCAGTCGTCCAGGTAGGGGTGCACCAGCAAGGCCACCGCGACGACCACCATCACCTTGGTGAACGTCCGGGGAGCCGTGGCCAGACCACAGGGAAGCGCACAGAACTGATAGTGCCGACCCAAGATCGTAAAGCGAAGGAAGCGCTGATGAGAGGCCCGAATGGGAACATGCAAGTAGGCCTCCGTCAGATCGAGAGAAGTGAGAAACTCCCCCGGCTGAACCACTAGAATGACCGACTGCAGAGTTTCCATGCGATAAGAGGGAATCTTGAGAGCCCTGTTGACCCCCTTCAAATCCAGGATGGGCCGAAAAGTCCCCTCCTTCTTGGGCACCACAAAGTAAATTGAGTACCTGCCGGTGCCCCACTCCAGAGGGGGCACTGGAACAACTGCCTAGCAAGCGCTGAAGGGTCTGGCGAAAAGCCTGCGTCTTCCAAGGAGCCTGACAGGGAGAGGCTAGGAAAAGGTCCGGCAGAGAGCGGGCGAACTCCAGGGCATAATCGTTCCGCACCACCTCCAGGACCCACTGATCGGACGTGATCTCGGCCCATTTGGGAAAAAATTTGCGCAGCCGGGCCCCCACCGGAACCAAAGGGGGCGCCGGCAAGGAGGCATTTTGCAGGACGGGAAGTGGGGGAACCGGCGGAGGGATTCCCTGCCCCCCGAAAGGGCTGCATGCGCTGGAAAAACCGACCCTGGGAAAACCCTGGAGCCGGGAAAGAAGCAGCCCCACGCCCAGGGCGATACTTGCGGAACTCCCGCAAACGCCCCCAGGCAGTGCCACCCCGAGACGCCGGGCGGGCACGGTCCTCAGGCAGACGGGGCACCTTTGAGTCCGTCAGAGTCTGAAGCAACTTATCTAATTCCTCCCCAAACAAAAAAGACCCCCGGAAGGGAAATTTAGTAAGTTTAGCTTTGGACGCAGCATCCGCCGACCAAGCGCGAAGCCACTAAATACGCCGCGTGGCCACGCCAAAGGCCATAGACTTAGCCGAGATCCGCACTAAGTCATAAAGAGCATCCGAGAGGAACGAGGCAGCCATCTCAATCTTCGCCACCTCCTGATCCACCAAAGACCAGTCATCAGACTCCCGATCCAGGACACGCTCAGCCCACCGAAACACGGCGCGAGCCACCAGCCCCCCACAACTAGCCGCCTGGACCCCAAAGGCAGAGACCTGAAAATTTTGTTTAAGAATGTTCTCCAACTTGCGCTCCTCAGAGTCCCGCAAGGCAGAATCGCCCTCAACAGGCACGGTATGCCACTTAGAAATCGCCGAGACCACCGCGTCTACGACTGGATGGGATGGGATACAAACGAGCCATGACGCGTGCCAAACGAAACGGCGCCTCCGGCGTTTTCCACTGCTCCAGTACAATATCCTGAGGCATGGGAAAAGAGCGGGAAACGGTACGGATCCCCGAAGCAGAGGGTCCCCCACACGCGGAGTCTCCGGCGGCACATCCTCAAAACGCAACACCGAAGAAACCTGTTGAATCAGGTCCGGTAGCTCATCTCTATGAAAAAGGCGCACCACGGACGCCTCTTTGCCGGAAGACGGGAAACCCGACAACCGCTGCCAGCGGCCGTCCCCTCGAGAGGGTCCTGGAAATCCTCAAAAGGGTCCAGGTCCTCATCCAGACCGACACGCTCCTCAGACCATAAATCCTCATCCCAAGACACCCGCGGACGCTTGGACGAGGGAGGAGGAGGGGCGCCACAACAGACGAGAGAGGCAAAGCCGCAGGGAGCGCGGAGGAAACCCCACTCCCCGAAACCTCCTGAGCGCATTTAGGACCCCCAGCCGCCTGAAAATAGGCTCTGCACAAAGAAAAAATAAATCAGGGGAAAAACCCCCCGGGGGTCCCAAGGGACTCCCTGCCACAGCAGGGGACCCAGCAGAAACCTGCCCCTGTTTTTCCAATACAGGGGGAAGGTCACCTGAGGTTGCAGACAAAATGGAGGGGCCAGACTGTGAAAATGGCGACTTTCCTGCCAAAAATGCTCCCTCCATAGCCTGTAGCAGCTGAGAAGCCTGAACAGTCCCAGCCGCTAAAACAGGCAAGTCGGCATCAGCTGTCAAAAAATCAGCTGAGAGGGAATCCTTCAGGGAATCCCTCCGTGGGCGGTTGGGGAAGACCGGGTTCCCCACTGCTCCCAGCCGACTCGTGAGGCACCATCGGCGGGGAGCTCTGGGCGCCTGCAGCCGCTGCCGACGGAGCTCCACCACCTCACCGGCCCAAACTACCGATTTCAGTCCGGCCGCAAGTGCCTCACGGCTGGACCTAATTGTGTCCCACTCCCCCGGAGAAGGGCACAATTGCTCCATACGCGACCTAGCTAGAAACAAAGTGCCGGTTAGAAGAAAAAATACAGTAAAAAACAGTAACCTGACAGGGAAGCAACCCTTCAGACCGGCACTACCTCAGGATTTTTTTTTTTTTTTACAGAACAGACTCCACAGGCTCTCGAAACAATATGCCTTGCTTGATTTAGGGGACTTACTGCTGAGGCTCCTCTAAAAAAATGTGGGGAGGTGGAGGAAGTGGGGGGAGGGACCCTGCTCGAGGCCCGCCAGGTTTGAAACCCCCGAGGTCGGACGGACCCCCAAACAGGGCCCGCCCAAGCTCCGTCCGGCCAAAAACAGGGACTATAAACCCCCTAAACAAATTCCAACAGCCCTACCAAGGGAGATGGGTACAGATCACTCAACACCTGCTGGAGACTGAAAGAAGACTGAGGTAAATAGAGAAGGGAGTATATTATATACTGTCCCACAGTTTTGTTTTCAGTCTCCACCTGCTGGTCATGATTGGATATATACCCATTTGTAAAGATTAACCTCTACTGGTCTGGAGAGTGCTAAAGAATATTTGTTTTTACATGGCTTTTCCTCGTCTGTTATTTGAATTCACAGAACGGAGTCTCTAGCCCAATCATGTGGGAAAGAAAATCCATTCTGGCAATTCTTTTGGCCTTGATGTTCAAGTCTCCAGACTACTTGAACAAAACCCAGCAAATTCCACAGCAGTACTGTGCACTGCCTAAACACAAAGCTTGTTTCAAGTCTGCTGGACACAAGTGAAATCAAATACTTGAACTAGTCTAAATCACTAATCCAAGACATCTTATAAATACTACGAGTACTAGTTAAACACAAAGGACTAGATTCACTAAGCCCACCGATCGTGTCCCGACCACTTTGCGACCCCGACCCGATTCACTAACCTTCCTCCCGCACCCGATCAGCACATATAGATGAGGGGAAACAGCATGCAAAGTAGGAAGGGCCTCGATTCACTAAACAAAGTCAGGAACACCAACTGGGCTGGCCAATCAAAAAAGAAGCGACTACTGAGGACCAGTCACTCACGTCCTTTCCTGCCCTTTGCCGCCCTGAAAAAACCCTGCTCTCTGCCACCCCAGCTCTCCTGCCACCCCAACTCTCCTACTCTGCCGCCCTTCCCTGCAGTGCGAGCCTGTGGTTTTATCCCGCTTTAAACCACGGGTTCGCGAGTAAAAAAGTCAAAAAATAAAAAAGCTAAATTTTGTTCACGGACAGCAAGCGCATGCGCAGACCATCTACAGGCAAAGATGGTCTGTGCATGTGTCAGGATTGCTCAGCAGCAATTTGTGTCGTCAGTGTGGGGCATGCCTCCGAATGCCCCCATTTGTATGAGGATGCGTTGTGGATCAGTAGCCCAGCCAAGGATCAGATCGCCCACGGAGCGGGAAGGTTAGTGAATCTAGGTCAAAATCTTGGAATCACATTTTGTGAAGAGGTGCGATACCAAACTAGAATCTTTAGTTGGCAATGAGAAGAGTCAAATTTACCTGGTTTCAAATTAGACAGCTTAAGACATTTACCAACTAGAAGACAGATTTCCTTTCTTCTCCCTTCCTTTCTAATTGTTAGAATCATCCTCAACCCCAGAGCTGATTGGGTGGGATATAGACAGGAAAGACTAAAGCAGAATCATCCTCAACCTCAGAACTGATTGGGTGGGATATAGACAGGAAAGACTAAAGCAAGAGACCAGAAAAAAAATCTATTTACCTGGATATTGGCTTGCTGCAAATGATGAGACCATGTAGTGAACAGGTTCTGTCGCATTTGTTGATCAAAGTAACCAGCATAAGCAATAAAAGCAGCTGACAGCAAACAGTCTCCAGCAATAGTGGACATCTGGTTCTTGAATGTTTCGCTTGTTTTTTCCCACCTATCCCGTTCAGCAGACAAGCTCTTTAACAAAGCTGTACTGCGATTCACCTGTAAGTTTTCAAAATGCATGGTTAGAAGAGAAAGCTACCAATACTTGCTACAGAGAACACACTGTTGGGAAGAAATGAAACATGATGCACTCTATTTACTGTTGTTTTCCCTACTCATGGCAATTGCTGGAAACCTGAAATTTTCCGACCGTGTCCAACCTACAGAACTTGCTACAAATATTGATACCAGAGACAGTCTCTTAAATTAGACGGCATCTTAGTCACAGACAATGGAGGGTTAAGTGTTTTGCCCAAGGTCACAAGGAGCTGCAGTGGAAATCAAACCCAGTGCCTGAGATTCTAGCGCATGAGCCAATAGACTACCCCTCCACTCCATTAAGTCTTAGCTACCAAATTCTAGACCAGTGTCTTGCAAACTTTGTCGAGCCAGGGCACACTAAACATAGTGGCCGCGGCTCAAGGCATCCCGGAAGTATGCGACATCAATGCAATGACATCACACGCATGCGTGCCGTCATTACGTGAATGTCTGCGCAAGCGCAAAGGAACTCTTGATGTGCCCTGAGCTGCCAGTAGAGGGATAGGTGCCAGCAGGGAAGACATGTGGAAAGAAGGAGAGGCACTGATGCTGGCTGATTGCCTACATCGTGCGAGGCATGTCCTGCAGGCAAGTCAGCCGGCACCTCTTTCTCTCCAGCATCTCACAGCACACCTGAAATTTCAGGAGGCACACAATTTGCGATACACTGTTCTAGACCATACAAGCTTTACTAGATTCCTCATGAGCATAGCTACCATTGAGCAAACATAGCAAAAAGCTGGGGGCTGCTTGATAAGGACCAACTCCTTTATTCAGACTGGAATGCAGATATCAATACAAGAAAGAGAATGATAAAGAAGAGGAGACAGTGGATGCTGCGGATGGGTAGGCTGGATGGACCATTTGGCTTTTATCTGCTGTCATGTTTCTAATAGCAGCACAGGGCCTTAAGAATCGATATGTATGATAGAGGTCTACCCCAATTCCTCAGATCTAAAATGCAAGCATGCACTTGGGTTCTAAAGGCCCCACATTGGATTTTGGGTAAATTCATATCAACTGGTCCAATTTCAAGGAGGGTTCACACTTGATATCTTCTGCAGATAAGAGAGACCCAAATAAAGGGGCCCCTAACTCTAGGCCTGATTGAGAGCATGCCCCAAAACTTTGGATATCTTCATTAGAGGTCCCAACGTATCACCTGAAAAAATGTCAGCAATTTCTGAGATGGATGAGTGGGAAGTTCTGGACCTCTTGATACAGAAAGACCCTTTTTTGTTTCTGCTTCAGGCACGAGAGTAGTAGTGTTGGGAGTAATGTAATGGAACATGCTAGACATGAGGCATGTGGAAGAGGAGATGGGGGGAAATGGATAACTGGTGTGATGCAGGGAAATGGGTACGAAAGAATAAAAGGTTGAGTTGCCAGATATAACGTAAGGGAAGAGAGGGGAATAATTGACATGGAGGGAGGGGAAAGATGTTGGACATAGATGTGAAAGAAATGGAAAGCTGTAGAAGTAAAAAGAAGAAGCTTGAAGGAGGTATGATATTTGAGCTGATTGAGAAGCAGAAAAAAATGGAAAAAAGCTGGAGCATGAAAAATCAAGAAATGAATGTAGAGAAAGTAAAAAGACAGGAGGCAAGAAAAGAAATGGCAAATGGACAGGGGGCCTGGAAAGCAACCAGAGAGGATAGATTAAATAAAACAGAGTATGGGCTCAATATAATCAGAAGAATAAAATCACCAAAATGAAAAAGGTAGAAAAGTTTCCATTTAGTGATTGGAATATGTCTGATTTCAGAATTGACGCAATATTTATATTTTGCACATTACAGGAAGAATTGCATCTGTATTTTTCTGGTGTTTCGTTGCATAGAAAGTGTGGTATCTTAGAAATATGTACACAAAAATTAATCTGAATATCTCTTTTTAGCTTGTGGTCACTTATCCTGTGTTTGAAGAGTGTGCGTTCTGCATGTATGACCAAGGCCATGAATTCTGTTAGCAATACGTGTCTGTAGAAATCTGTAGTAATCCAGTTTGATTTTCCCCAGTAGGTGCTTTGATATTCTAGAACTCACTACAATATTT
Source organism: Geotrypetes seraphini (assembly GCF_902459505.1). NCBI lineage: Eukaryota > Metazoa > Chordata > Amphibia > Gymnophiona > Dermophiidae > Geotrypetes > Geotrypetes seraphini. The sequence continues at coordinate 161,438,602 of NC_047090.1, forward strand.
ACAGTGCCACCTTTTCCTAGGAAGGTCCTTGTTGTTGTTGGTATGAATTAGTAAAACAAATCTTTAGATCCCGAGTGACTTTATTAAAAACTTTATATACCACTTAATAGCCAAAAAATGATCCAAGCGGTTTACAATATAGTGGAGAGTTTATGTTTCTGAGAGAAATCCAGATTCCAACTTTCTGTATGACTTAAAATATTTTCAATTTTAGTATGTGTGTCCGTTTTCATTCTTTATTGCAATAATTTTTGTTGTTCTTTTCTTTGCTTTAAGATAATTTGCCAATAATCTTCCTGCCTTATTTGAGTTTCCATAATATAGTTTGTTAGGAAAACAAATCTTTCTTTACAAATTTAGAAGATATCTCATTATATTTACCTTTTGCTTTTAATAAAGCCTGTAGGGTATTTTGCTCCCATTTATCAACTAATTTAGTTTCCAAGTGTTTAATTTCTTTTTCCAAATTATAAAATTGTTTTTTAAGTTGTTTTCTAATATATGCCGAATATGAAATAATATTACCTCTCATGATAGCCTTAAATGCATCCCATAACGTTTCTATGTTAATATCTTCTGAAGTATTAAGTTGAAAGAATTCAAATATTTTTAATTTAAATTCTTCAAGGAAATTTGAATCCGCAATCAATGTATTATCAAATCTCCATACAAACTTACAATAATCTTGCTCATCAAACTGAAATTCAATCCATACACCACCATGATCAGATAAAATGATTTAAATTAAAAAAAATTAAAATATAAACCCTGGCCTACATTTCTAGCGCGTCTTTCATGGAGCCACGATTCTCTATAGGGCGCTATTGCATGATTGACATGTGATCGGCAACCTCCAATGTCAGCACCCTATAGAGCAGTGGTTCCCAACCTTGTCCAGGAGGACCACCAGGCCAATCGGGTTTTTAGGCTAGCCCTAATGAATATGCATGGAGCAGATTTGCATGCCTGTCACTTCCATTATATGCAAATCTCTCTCATGCATATTTATTAGGGCTAGCCTGAAAACCCGAATGGCCTGGTGGTCCTCCAGGACAGGGTTATGAACCACTGCTATAGAGAATCTAGGCCTTTGCACCATTTATAGAAACTGACCCTAACTCAGTAGGTGCCATGTCAACTTAGGCACTGGTATATTAAGCCAGATTTTTCTTGGCCTAAGATAGGCGCTTAACTCGATCCATGCCCAAACTCCATCTCTAATCACATCTTCTTGCCAGTAGGCACCTCTGTGTAGATGGCTATATTGAAGTGGAAGATGCCTACCATCTAATTAATTTTTTTAAATTGGTTTTTAATGGCATTTTCAATTATCAGCATCAATTAAGCCTATTAAAAAAATTAAGTTTGGTGCCTAGATTGGCTGGGTACTAGGCACATAACTATGTAATGAAGGGTTCATTGAGGGTGTGTTCTGAATTTAGATCCTTTAAAAAACTGTTATAAACCCATCTATTTGTAAGAGTTTTCCATAAATAAGATGATATCTATAGCTCTTTCACAAGGACCAAATTTGAACTGGGGCACTGATGTTATATGATTTACAATTGTGTATAGATGTTCTAATTTGTTCATATTTAAGTACGTCTTTTTACATTATGTGAACCTGTAATTTGCCTAGTTGATAGGTGGACTAGAAATTTTTAAAATAATTATAGAATTAGGGCCCTAGTTTATACACTAAGCTCTCTAATAGTGCTTAATAACTGTTCTGATATTCTATAAATCCTCAGTTATGCACATAAATGCAACAGTTATGCATGTAACTGGCAGTATTCTAAAATTTTAGCACGTAATTGTTTGGCCCATCCCTGCCCCGCACAGAGTAATACTTTTAAAACCAAAAGGAGGAAATATTTTTCCACTCAAGAGAATAGGTAAGCTCTGGAATGCGTTATCAAAGGATGTGGTAAGAGCAGTTAATGTAGCAGGTTTTTAAAAAGGTTTGGGCAAGTTCATAAACTGCTATTGAGACAGTCGTGGGAGAAGCCACTGCTTGCTCTGGATCGATGGCACTGAATGCTGCTACTATTTGGGGTTTTAAAGGATAATTATGCAAAATCTAATTCAATAAATTCATTTATTTACAAAAAAGTAACCGGACACCGATGTGTAGTGACTTATCATCACTGAAACCCATTTTTTATCATATAGATAGCAACCGTTTTATTAACATGTTTACCCCATTGTGTAAATTAAGTGGCTGGAGTATCATAAAAGATGCATGCTTCTCAGTAAAGAGACCTCTTATAACTTAGATGTTATTTCAAGTCTTCATCCTGTATGCATGTAATATAATCATATACTTCAGACCTCCTTCCTACCTCAAAAACATTTTTTTATTAATTGTATTATTTAATTACATTAAGACTAATTAACTAAGAGCACTCTTAGTTAATTAGTCTTTTAACTTAATTAAATAATACAAGACGGTGGAGACTGAAAACAAAACTGTGAGATAGTACATAATATATCCCCTTCTCTATTCTCATCAGTCTGCCAATAGCCAAGCAGAACCAAGAACTGAAAACAGAATAAACAATACTCCGAACAGGAGTAACAACTAACGTACCCAAAATGCTGTTGGAAAATGCCCATGCAACAGCCCCAACATAACAACAGACATGGTAAGGACCTCTACTGGTCTGGAGAAGCTAAAAGAAAGTAAATTAGCAGGTAAGAACCTAATTTCTCCTTCTTTAGCACTCTCCAGGCCAGTAGAGGTTAATCTTTACGAATGGGACGTACCAAAGCAGTTCCCATCACGGGCAGGACCCCCGAAGGGCCAACACCAGAACACGCTCATCGAACACCGCATTCCGACGCGCCCGAACATCTACCCGGTAGTGTCTGACAAAGGAATGTAAGAAAGACCAAACCGCATCCTTACAAATGTCCACCGGAGGCACGAGCGAAGACTCAGCCCAAGAAGCCCCGAGAGGAATGAGCCTTAAGAAAACTCCGGAACAGGCTTCTGTCTCAGAAGATAAGCGGAAGCAATAGCCTCCTTGATCCAGTGCACAAGAGTAGCCATAGAAGCGCTAGCCCCCCTACGAGGACCCGCCAGAAGGACAAAGAGATGATCTGATTTCCTGATCTCCTGGGTCTGCTGCACATAAGAGCAAAGGACCCGACCGACATCTAACTCGCGCAGCTATCGTGGCTCAGAAGAGCCCTCCCGACTACCCAACACCGGGAGGACTACAGATTGATTGACATGAAAAGGAGAAACTACCTTTGGCAGAAAGGAAGGAACAGGCTTCAAGACAACCTGCTCCCTAGAAAAATCCAAAAAGGGAGCCCTACAAGAGAAAGCCTGTAGCCCAGAAACACACCTAGCGGAAGTAATGGTCCCCAAAAGACCACTTTCAGAGTAAGGTCCTTCAAAGAGCAGCCGCCCAACGATACAAAAGGTGGGCGCACCAGAACAGAAAGAGCCAGACTGAGATCCCAAGATGGAACAGAAGGTCACCCAGGAGGCTCGAGCAACTTGGCCGCCCACAAAAAGCGAATCACCTCAGGAATGGCTGTCAAACGCTGACCTGTCACTAACCAACGAAAGGCTGACAAGGCCGCAAGCCGAATCTGGAGAGAAGACCAAGCCAAGCCATCTGGCAGGAACTCTAGGACGTTAGGCAGGGAAGCGCAAAAAGAGACCACTCCCTGTGCCTGGCACCACCCCTCAAAGAGACGCCAAACCCGCACATAAGCCCTAGAGGTAGAAAGCCTCTGGGACCCCAAGAGAGTAGAGATCACCTTATCTGAATACCCCTTCTCATCTAGGCGACCCCTTTCAAGAGCCAAGCCGTAAGACAGAAGGGAGACGGGTCGAACATGGGAATGGGACCCTATCCAAGAGTGGCAGAGGAAGAGGATCCGCTACCAGATGCCTCACCAGATCCGCATACCACGGATGTCGAGGCCAAGCCGGAGCCACCAGAACCACAAGACCTGGATGGCAAACAAGGAGAAGAATTCTGCCCACTAATGGCTACGGAGAAAACACAAACAACAGCTCGTCCGTTGGCCATGGTTGAACCAGAGCATCCAGACCCTTGGTCACACCGACCCTGTGACAACTGAAGAAGCGGGGAACTTGGGCAATGCCACTCATGGCTATCAGTGGCTGACCCCAAGCCTGCACTATCAACTGAAAGGCCACGGGGCTGAGACATCACTCTCAGGGAGCTAAGATGTGACGACTGAGGAAGTCCGCCGGAACATTCTCCACCCCGATTAGGTGAGAGCCCGAGAGATCCAGAAGGTGTGACTCCGCCCAAAGGAAGAGTCGAGCCGCCTCCCACATCACCTGTGCGCTCGCGGTGCCTCCCTGACGATTGACAGAAACCACCGCTGTGGCCTGTCTGACAGAACTCTGTCAACTCGCCCATTAAAAAGAGAGCAGAAGGCTAACAGCGCCAGATGGATGACACTGGGCTGCAACACATGGAACAATCACAATGCCTCCTCCGTGGACCAGGTGCCTGGAGCTGAGTGACCTAGACACTGAGCCCCCCATCCGAGGAGACTAGCATCCATGAGAAGCACTGGCCACTGCGGTAGATCCAGACTCACCCCCTGAACCAGATGAGAAGCCTGGAGCCACCAACGAAGACTGTAGCACGCCAAGCCTCGCAGAGGGACAGGGACATCCAAACTGTGCCTCTGGGGCAACCACCTCTGGAGCAGAGCATACAGAAGAGGACGCATGTGGGCCTGCGCCCACCTCACCACGTCCAGGGATGCCGCCATCGACCTCAAGACTTAGAGGAAATCCTGCACCCAAGGACACCGGGAGGCGAATCTGAGATTGCAAGTTGCTTACCCGGGCCCTTGGAAGGGAGACCTTCCCCAAGGAGGTGTCGAACAGAACCCCAAGGTACTCCAACTGTTGAGCTGGGACCAATTGACTCTTGGAAAGGTTGACCACCCTGCCCAGCGACCGGAGAAACTCCACCACCCGAGCCGTAACCTGGGTGCTCTCCTGCAACGAATGTGCCCGAACCAACCAGTCATCCAGGTAGGGGTGCACCAGAATGCCCTCCGACCGCCGCGACAACCACCATCACTGTGGTGAACGTCCAGCGAGATGTGGCCAGGCCAAAGGGAAGCGCACAGAACTGAAAGTGCTGACCCAAGATCGCAAAGCTAAGGAAGCGCTGGTGAGAGGACCGAATGGAAACACGCAAGTAGGCCTCCGTTACAGCGAGAGAAGTTAGGAACTCCCCCTGCTGAACCGCCAGAAGGACAGACTGCAGTGTGTCCATGCGAAAAGAGGGAATTCTGAGAGCCCTGATGACCCCTGTTTAAATCGAGGAGGGGCCGAAAGGTCCCCTCCTTCTTGGGCACCACAAAGAAAATGGCGTACCAGCCGGTGCTGCACTCCTGAGGGGACACTGGAACAACTGCTTTGAGATCTAGCAAATACTGAAGGGTCTGGCGAAAGGCTAGTGTCTCCCATGCCGCCTGACACGGAGAGGCAAGATATGATCTGGCAGAGAGCAGCAAATTCCAGAGCATAACCATCCCGTAGCACCCCCAGGACCCACTTGTGAAACAAGTAGTGCAGCTGGGCACCCACCGGAACCAAAGGGGCGCCGGCAAAGAGCCATCGGGCAGGATGGGCAGCGGGGAAATCGGCGGGGGGACTCCCCCCTAAAGGCTTGACCCCCCCCTTGAAGACCTGTCCCCCCCTTTGAAGGCCTGCCTCCTCCCCTTGAAGGCTTGTCCCCCCTTGAAAGCCTATCCCACCACTGAAGGCCTGTCCACCCCCTTTTGAAGGCCTGCCTGCCTGTCCCACCCCGAAGGACTGCTCACTTCCCCCATCCCCCAGTGTCTGGCTTCCATCCCCCTGGCCTTCCGCTCCCCCCCCCTGGTCTCCCCGCACTGTTTACCTTCCAGCCGGAACTGCCTGCAAACAAGATCGCGGTGTTAGCGATCTTAGTACTGCTTCGAAGCTGGTTACTCCGTCGCGGTCCCGCCCCTTCTCTTAGAGTGCTAAAGAAATAATATTTATCTAAGTGCCTACTTTAAGCAACCTCTACTGAATTACCCACTAAAATAAAATGAAAACCTGAACATGCCACTAGCCTAGCAGAGTTCAGCAAAACAGAATGCTTATTACAATTTGATAGTAGTCAATGAAATGAAAAAAATTCAACCACAACTTCTGTGTCAAAGAACCCAATGTTGATGAAAATGTGAAGGCACAAGAACTGTAATAAAAATTGTATTTTATTGCATGAAATAGAAGTATGAGCCGACACAGAGTGTTTCGGCTCTTGCCTGCTTCAGGGGTCTTTTCTTTCTGCAAAATATTGAATCCAAGTGAGAGTTTCACTTTGGAGCAAGGAGCACACGCATTGCATGGGATTTTGTACTATACTTTGATACATTATTTTACAGAAAGAAAAAAACCCTGAGGCAGGTAAGAGCCGAAACACTATCAGTGTCGGGTCATACATCTATTTCATGCAGTAAAGTACAATTTTTATTCCAGTTTTGGAGGCAGTTTCACCTCTGTGGGTGTCATTGTTTTTTGGTTGTACTGTTGGACTCCCTTTCTCTGTTTTCTGACTGTGAAGGCACAAGAAACAGCACAAATATAGTTCAGCAGAGAGCTAGGAAGACTCTTTAAATGATTAACAAAAAAAGAAAAAGTACAGCAGTATGTCCAATGCTGAGTAGGCTCTTCTCATCCAAACTTAAGAGGTCTGTTTTAGAAAGATTTCCAAATGTTCCTCCAACGTATGGCCTGTGTACCCTCACTGTTGCTGCTCAGAGATCATCAATGTTCGGTGTAAAAATGTTTGATAATAGCACAAATGTAAAATCAAAAATAAATGACAGCATTATTATAAAAATGTGATCTTACTTTAGCTTCCACTGCAGCCAGATCTGCTTTAATGGCTTGGGCCTCAGAGATGAGCACGGCATACTCTTCCTTGTAGCGAGCAATACTGGCTTCCAGATCACGAATCATTTGTTCAACTTCATTTGCCTTCTGTTGGTTGTCTTTGGCATCATCCTCCAATTTCTGCAGTTCATTGCGCAGGGGCTCCACTCGCTTCAGCATATCAGCATAGTTCAGCTGCAATTTTATATAACATCACAAATTAGCCTTTCTGGTATCATGACTACAGCCTCATCCTACACACAATAAGCAGATAAAGCACCAAACACCAAATGGGATTTGTAAAAGTAAGTGTATGGTCTCAGCATATGATAGCCAGTACAAGCTTTGAAGCCACGTAGAGCATGCAAATAACTGGTCACATACTATTTGGTTGTTCTTCTTACTGTAATTTTGAACAGCTAAAAAACCTAAAGAGGTTTAACAGGAGAAATGGAAATAATTCTGATGTGGGCTGAGTGGTTGCACTATAATAGTGCAACCAATAAGCTACATGGAAAAGTGGCAACAGGCTAGGTCCTGTGCAGGCAGGCAGATATGTATGCAAACAGTGTAATTTTACAAAATGTTCTGTAAACATGCTGGGGAGTAGTCCAGTGTGAACTCAATTAGACTGACATTACCTACATATAAGGCTCTTCTAGCCTGCTTGTCCTCAGGATATTGAGAATTATTTAATGGAGGTGGATCCGAATCTGGTGGTGTTTCAGGAATGGATGTCTTAATGTTCTGAATTTCTTGGAGGGTGCCAGCGATGAAGAAATGGAAGCAAGGATGATTATTTTATGTTCTTGAACTAGATAAGGCCTGGACTTCATATTTATTTTTGGGCAAGCAGATTCAGGTGTTTTCCAATCTTTATAGAACATACAGGCCAGGAGAAGATATTCTTGACTACATGTCAGGAATGCTTAGATCTGAGTGCAAATGTCTATATGCGATATCCATGTGAATGCTTCTTGAATTTTTCAAATGAAAATTTTGCGCTTCTTGATCCTAGAAGGCTCAGCTCTCAATGCTAGATCTTTTCCTGGTAGGATAATTATATCTCACACATATTGACAATTTGTGTACCCATGGCCTGCCTTTGACAATTTTTTTTCCTTTGCTAGTGCTTTGTTTCTCGTCCTTATTCTCTACGTATTATGGGAATCGATGGGATATGGTTAAGATTTTTTGTTTTAACATTTCCTTACTGGCTATTGCTTGGTTTTTATTTTAACTATCTGTATTCCAATTATTCTTCAAGAGAAATTTTTAAAAAAATCTATATTTCAAGCCAAGACTATCGAATAAATCTGGTAAAAAGGCTTGAAATTGGGCTTTGAACATTGATGTGGTAGCAGCAACCTGATAATTCCTGAAGTTAAAGTGTCTATTTTTGGTTTTCTTCTACTCTGCACCAAACACATGAGTACATGCTGAACAGCCATGGAGATGCACTGATAGTGATGGGTGCAGTTGGGAAATAAGGAAAGCCTAACACAAAAAAATATATACAAACCAAAAATGAAGTCAAATGACAATCACACAAAACATCTGCCCTATTTTTTTCAGCACTTAAAATTACCTGTGCAATTGCCCATTTTACCATTGGACCACAAGCCAATGATGCTCTATTTACAATTTCATAATTGTAACTTGGGTTTGACAAATAATTCTTCTTCATCTTCTCCCGAATTGCATCACTAAAAAATTAAATAAAAAATTATCCTCAAAGATGTGCATATCCACATAGCGATCCTTTGTGCTGACTTTGTTTCAAGTTCTATTGAATCTTATGCATTCTAGCTCTTAGTTTAAGAGCAGGAAAAGATTCCTGGCTGTCCATTAAAGCAACAATACCTCATTTGAAAGGGAATCCTTGAATTTTTGATTAAAGTAATCTAGTTGATTTGGAGGGGGAGGGGCACTCTTAGAAGCTACAGAAGCTTACTTTTCCTTGACTGCTGATGCTTGCTTGAAGATGGAGAGGAGATGGAGGAGATAATTTTTAAGCCTTTCGTCATGGGAAAATGGCGGTTTACCCATGGGAAACACACTGCTGAAAAATCATCCACTCCTCTATATGTAAAATTATCTATTCATGGCATAAGTACTTTTATCCATGCCAAAAGAGAGGTAGAGTCAAATCAGGGGAGGGGAAGTCCATCAGGTTTTCACTCTGAAATGCCTCAAGCCCAGCTTCTGCAGGCATATTCACACCTGCTTTAAAGCACAGTTACTTACCGTAACAGGTGTTATCCAGGGACAGCAGGCAGATATTCTTGACTGATGGGTGACGGCACCGACGGAGCCCCGGTACGGACACTTTTAGAGTGATTGCACTCTAAGAACTTGGAAAGTTCTAGAGACCGCACCGCGCATGCGCGAGTGCCTTCCCGCCCGACCCCGACGCGCGGTCCCTCAGTTAAGATAAGCCAGCTAAGAAGCCAACCCGGGGAGGTGGGTGGGACGCAAGAATATCTGCCTGCTGTCCCTGGATAACACCTGTTACGGTAAGTAACTGTGCTTTATCCCAGGACAAGCAGGCAGCATATTCTTGACTGATGGGTGACCTCCAAGCTAACAAAAAGAGGGATGGAGGGAAGGTTGGCCATTAGGAAAACAAATTTTGTAAAACAGATTGGCCGAAATGTCCATCCCGTCTGGAGAAAGCATCCAGACAATAATGAGATGTAAAAGTATGGACTGAGGACCACGTAGCAGCTTTGCAGATTTCCTCAATGGGCGTGGAACGGATGAAAGCTACAGATGCTGCCATAGCTCTAATTCTATGTGCCGTGACAGAACCTTCCAGTGTCAGTCCGGACTGAGCATAGCAGAATGAAATGCACGCAGCAAGCCAATTAGATAGTGTGCGCTTAGAAACAGGACGTCCCAATTTATTCGGGTCAAAGGACAGAAAAAGTTGGGGAGATGATCTGTGGGGCTTAGTACGGTCTAAATAATAAGCTAAAGCCCGCTTACAGTCCAAAGTATGAAGAGCCTGTTCCCCAGAATGGGAGTGAGGTTTAGGGAAAAAAACAGGTAGTACAATAGATTGGTTGAGATGGAACTCAGAAACAACCTTAGGGAGAAACTTTGGATGTGTACGTAGAACCACCTTGTCGTGATGAAAGACAGTGAAAGGTGGATCAGAAACTAGTGCATGGAGCTCACTGACCCTCCTGGCAGAGGTGAGAGCAATAAGAAAAAGTACCTTCCAAGTGAGAAACTTGAAAGAGGTAGTAGCCAAGGGTTCGAATGGAGGCTTCATCAAGGCGGAGAGAACCACGTTTAGATCCCAGATCACCGGAGGTGCTTTGAGAGGTGGTTTCAGATTGAAAAGACCTCGCATGAATCTGGAGACCAGGGGATGAGCTGAAAGGAGTTTCCCTTGGACCGGCTCATGAAAGGCCGTAATGGCACTGAGATGAACTCTGATGGAAGTAGACTTGAGACCAGAAGTAGACAGAGAAAGCAGATAATCCAATAGGGGTTCCACTGCAAGAGACTTGGGGTCATGATGATGTAGGAGACACCAAGAAGAAAACCTCGTCCACTTTTGATGATAACATTGAAGAGTGGCTGGTTTCCTGGAGGCGTCCAGGATGGAGCGAACAGGCTGAGATAGCAAAAGATCAGTTGAAGTCAGCCCGAGAGATACCAAGCTGTCAGGTGTAGAGACTGCAGGTTGGGATGGAGGAGGGTTTCCTGATCCTGTGTAAGCAGAGATGGAAACAGTGGAAGTAGAAATGGATCCCTGGAACTGAGTTGAAGTAGAAGGGAGAACCAATGTTGTCTGGGCCACCGTGGAGCAATCAGGATCATGGTGGCCCGTTCCCTCTTTAGTTTGAACAAGGTCCGAAGCATGAGAGGCAGAGGAGGGAAAGCATAAAGGAACAGATTGGACCAATCCAGAAGAAATGCATCCGCTGCCAGACGGTGAGGAGAGTAAAGTCTGGAGCAGAATTGGGGCAACTGATGATTGTGAGGAGCTGCAAAAAGGTCCACCTGAGGAGTGCCCCATTGTGCAAAGATGGACTGTAGAGTCGATGGGTCGAGAGTCCATTCGTGGGGTTGGAGAACTCTGCTGAGCTTGTCCGCTAAGAAGTTCTGTTCTCCTTGAATATAAATCGCTTTCAGGAATAAGCGGCGCGAGGATGCCCAAGACCAGATTCTCTGGGCTTCCTGGCATAAGAGGCGAGAGCCCGTTCCCCCTTGCTTGTTGATGTAGTACATGGCCACCTGGTTGTCTGTGCAAATGAGAAGGACTTGAGGAAATAGAAGGTGTTGGAAGGCTTTGAGGGCATAGAACATTGCCCTGAGTTCCAGGAAATTGATGTGATGCTTCTTTTCCTGAGGAGTCCAAAGGCCCTGAGTTTGGAACTCGTTCAGGTGGGCTCCCCATGCATAAGGGGAGGCGTCGGTGGTGATGACCAGATGATGAGGAGGCAGATGGAACAGAAGGCCCCTGGAGAGATTTGAGGATATCAACCACCATTGCAGAGACTGACGAAGAGACGATGTCACAGATATGTGTCGTGAGCAAGAGTCTGTCGCTTGAGACCACTGGAGAGCCAGGGTCCATTGAGGAGTGCGCAGGTGAAGCCGTGCCAGTGGTGTGACATGAACTGTGGAGGCCATGTGACCCAAAAGAATCATCATCTGCTTTGCAGAAATGGAGTGCTGGGACAGCACCTGCTGACAGAGCGATTGGAGGTTGTGAAGACGGTTGTCCGGCAAGAAGGCTCTCATCTGGACCGTGTCCAGTATCGCTCCAATGAATTGAAGTCTCCGCGTAGGAAGAAGGTGAGACTTGGGTATATTGATTTCGAACCCCAGGAGTTGGAGAAAAAAGATGGTCTGGTTGGTGGCCAGAAGAACAGTCTGAGATGAAATGGCCTTGATTAACCAGTCGTCCAGGTAGGGAAAAACCTGAAGGTGGTGGGAGCGCAGAAAAGCTGCCACCACTACCAGACATTTGGTGAACACTCTTGGAGAGGAGGCAAGACCGAAGGGGAGCACTCTGTATTGGTAATGACAGTGATTGATCATGAAGCGCAGGTACTGTCTGGAGGCCGGATGAATTGGAATGTGAGTGTAGGCCTCTTTGAGATCGAGAGAGCATAGCCAGTCGTTGTGATCGAGGAGAGGATAAAGCGTAGCTAGAGATAGCATTTTGAATTTTTCTTTGACCAAACATTTGTTGAGATCTCGCAGATCTAGAATTGGTCTGAGGTCTCCTGTTTTCTTGGGGACTAGAAAATACCGGGAGTAGAACCCGTGCCCTCTTTGGTCCAGAGGAACTTCCTCTATGGCGTTCAGAAGCAGGAGGGACTGAACCTCCTGACAAAGGAGGGCAGATTGAGGAGTGTGCAAAGCAGACTCTTTTGGTAGACTTTGGCCCGGGAGGGTGTGAAAGTTGAGAGAGTAGCCGTGGCGGATGATGTTGAGGACCCACTGGTCCGAAGTGATAACTTCCCACCGGCTGAGAAAGAAAGACAGACGTCCTCCTATCGGTTGAGGGAGGAGAGGAGAAGGTTGAACGCTGGCTATGCCCTCGAGGATCAAGTCAAAAGGGCTGAGTCGATTTTTGTGGAGGAGGCTGCTTAGCTGGTTGTTGCTGCTGAGGTCTAGGTGCTTGCCGCTGCTGTTGACGCTGCCTCCTAGGTTGCTGAGTGGAAGGCTGCAAGGGGCGAGCCACAAAACGCCGCTGATAGGCCGTTTGCTGTCTGAATGGCCGTGAAGGTGGAGGTTTCTTCTTGGTCTTAAGAAGGGTATCCCAGCGGGTTTCATGAGCCGAGAGCTTCTGGGTCGTTGAGTCCATAGAATCTCCAAACAGCTCATCCCCTAAACATGGGGCATTAGCCAACCGGTCTTGATGATTAACATCAAGCTCAGAGACTCTGAGCCAAGCCAAACGGCACATGGCTACAGATATGGCTGTTGCTCTAGAGGTAAGCTCAAAAGTGTCATATATAGACCTTACCATGAATTTCCTGAGCTGGAAAAGAGCTGAAGAGCACTGATGGAAAGCCTCACGATTCCCCACAGGAAGGTACTGCTCAAAGGAAGCCATGGTGGTAAGGAGATGCTTTAAATAAAACGAAAAATGAAAAGCATAGTTACCAGAACGATTAGCAAGCATCGCATTCTGGTAAAGTCGCTTACCGAATTTATCCATGGCTTTACCCTCTCTGCCAGGAGGGACAGAGGCATAGACACTAGCTCCTAAGGACTTCTTGAGGGTGGATTCTACAAGAAGAGACTCATGAGAGAGCTGTGGTTTATCAAAACCAGGAATAGGGATTACTTTATAAAGGGAATCCAATTTGCGGGGAGCTCCCGGGATAGTAAGAGGAGTCTCCAGATTCTTGTAAAATGTCTCCCTCAGGATGTCATGTAAAGGGAGTTTCAAGAATTCCTTTGGAGGCTGGTCAAAATCAAGAGCGTCCAAAAAAGCTTTGGACTTTTTAGACTCAGCCTCCAAAGGAATGGAAAGAGATTCACACATATCTCTTAAAAAAGAAGAGAAAGAGGTGGAATCAGGTTTGGAGGAAATATCCTGCAGAACAGGCTCGTCTTCCTCTGATGAACACTCCCCTTCTGACTGTAGAGGTTCTTCAGAGTCGCCCCACAGATCAGGGTCTCGAACATGGGGACCACGGTCCCGAGACTCAGGGGTGGATGGATCTCGGTGTCGGGACTTCTGTACCGACTTACCCGACCTCACCGACGCGGTACCGGGCGATGTTATCGGTCGCACCGGAGCCGATGTCTGTACCGATTGGTGATGAGACCTGGGCTCCGGTGCGAGGACAGGCATCGATGCCGATGAGGCCAAGTGGACCGGTACCGAAGGAGTGGATGGTGATAATACGGACTGTTCCACGATCGGTACCGGTTGCTCAGTGGGGACCGATACCGGAGGGCTCGGTGTCAGGAGAGCTGGAAGGAGTTGTTTGAGCTGTTCCTTCAGCTGTACCTGCAAGATGGCCGCAATGCGATCATCAAGGGAGGGCACCGGTACCGCTTTTTTCTTCTGCGGTACCTGCGGTGCCGCTCGACGCCCCGGAGATGAGGAGCCCGATGTCGAGGGACTCACCTCAATAGGGGCGGAGCGCTTCCGCTGGCGCCTCACGGTCGGCAGGATTGGACTCTCTGCAATGGAGACCGGAGGACGTTCCAGCGGGGAAGGCTTCTTAGCCGGCTTACCTGCATGCTGCGACGCCGACGCGGTATCGCGTGGCGTCGATGAGGTGGGTGCCGACGAAACAGGTACCGAGACCGGCGCCGAAGACGCGGGGTCGGACATGTCGGTGCCGAAAAGCAGTCTTTGCTGTATCTCTCGATTTTTGAGAGTCCGCTTTTTCAAAGTGGCACAGCGGGTGCAGGTAGAGGCCTGATGTTCCGGACCCAGACACTGAAGGCACCAGTTGTGCGGGTCTGTCAGGGAAATAGGCCGTGCACACCGCTGGCACTTCTTGAACCCAGGCTGGGGGGGCATGAACGTAAAAACGGCTTCTGCCAAATCGAAGGCCGAGGCCTCGATGATGGCAGTAGGCCCCGCCGGGTCAAATCAAGAAAACTCGACAAAAACAAAAGAAATTTTTTTTTTTTTTTTTTTAAAGAAAGAAAAAAGAAAGGGCAAAAAGAACCCGAAAAAGTTTACGCGAGCGGGAAGGCGAATGAAAAAAATATTTCAACAGCCGTTGAAAATGCGACTTCTTAGCTCCGCGGAAACTAAGAAACTGAGGGACCGCGCGTCGGGGTCGGGCGGGAAGGCACTCGCGCATGCGCGGTGCGGTCTCTAGAACTTTCCAAGTTCTTAGAGTGCAATCACTCTAAAAGTGTCCGTACCGGGGCTCCGTCGGTGCCGTCACCCATCAGTCAAGAATATGCTGCCTGCTTGTACTGGGATAAAGCAGATTTATGCACATGCACCTGTTCTCTCAGCAGACTAATTTGCAAAGACAAACCCCACAGTGTGACAGGGAAAAACTATAAATCAACCTGAGAGATGGTGGGAAAACTTCAAACATCAAGCCTTGCCTCACTATGTCTAACACCCATTGGGTGGACATTCAGGTCCACTTACAAAAAAAACAAAAAACAACAACCTGGACAACTGCCCTCCTATTCTCTTGTCCTGTGGGTACTTTAAAATTAGCAATATTTAAGAAAGCATATTGCAATGAAAAATTTCATTAAGTTTTACAGCTTGAAATTCACTCATTCACCTGATCTCTTCAGCAGAAAAGTTCACAATAGTTGGGATGAAGTTCTCTCTCATGATGATGGAACGTATCTGTTTCCAGTCAGTTGTGCTTTCACCCAACAGTAGACAGATGGATTCTAGTGCAAGTTTCACCGCAGCAGGTGGATTAGCCATAGAACGAACCTCCACCAAGTGTTGTTTCTTTATTGATTTCACAGCTAAATCACAGAATTACATTTTAGCATACAATTTAAAGAGGCTCAAACATTATTCAATTTCAATAAGAATCAAAACAGTAAATGAAAATAGGATTGTGTGGGAGAGAGAAAAAATAATTTTGGAGAGACAACTTTTTTGTACTGCTAGGATGTCAAAACCTATTACTATCACAGAAATCAAGCTAGCAATAAGGTTCATACATGTACTAACTTACTGGATGTTGAACATGACTTGAAAAATACATGCATACACAGTGCCCACCACATACTGTGACATAAAGCAGAAATCTAATTTAATTCAAATAATTTTTATTGAATAAATGGAGCAATATAAAAATTACTACAAAGTAATTAAAGTTTTAACTATGCAGTACATACAGATTTCTCAACTAGGCTGCAAAAACCTGAGGGAACGGTACAGCTTAGGGGACGAAGAACTTCTGTTCATGAAAGAAGAGCAGGATTTAGGAGCGATAGTATGTGATGATCTTAAGGTGGCCAAATAGGTTGAAAAGGTGATGGTGAAAGCTAGAAGGATGCTACTGAATAGGGAGAGGTGTGGCCAGTAGGAAAAAAGAGGTATTGATTCCCCTGTATTAGACTCTGGTGAGACCTCATTTAGAATATTGTATACAATTCTGGAAACTAACTTTCAAAAAGATATAAATAGGAAGTAGGAAGGCTACTAAAATGGTCAGTGGTCATCATAAGGCAACAAAGATCTCAATATGCATACTTTGGAGGATAGGTAGGAGAGGGGAGATACAATAGAGACATTTAAATACCTACATGGCATAAATGCGCATGAGGCAAGCCTCTTTCATTTGAAAGGAAGCTCTGGAATGAGAGAGCATAGGATGAAGTTAAAAGGTGATAGGCTCAGAAGTAATCTAAGAAAATACTTTTTTTTAACACCTCAGTAGAGGTGGTGGAGACAAAGATTGTCTCAATTCAAGAAAGCGTGGGATAGGCAAATGGGATTCTTAGGGCGAGGAGGAGATGGTGAATGTTATGGATGAGCAGACTGGATGGTCCATTTGGCCTTTACCTGCTATCATATTTCTATGTGTGTATTCATTGTAGATATCCTAAAACTAGACTAGGTTAATAAACCCTATCTAGGACACATTGTATGTAAATTTGAAGTCTGATTTCTTAACACAAGCGCTTAAAAAAAAAAACAAAAAAAAAGTTGTTCATAAGCTTTATTCCAATTTAACTCATGTTGCTTGTGGTTGGTATGTCCTAAGTTAGACCAAGAACAAGTGGTCAAATTATGCAGTTGGCACTAGTGCTGCCTGATTTGCCAATTTGAAATGATTCACTTCTGTGAATCAATTTGAATCGTTTCGTTCTCCCCCCCAAAAAAAAAATCAGACTCAAACCAACCCTCCCCTCCCCCCCCAACACCAACATACCTCCTCCTAAAGCAGTAGAGGCAGTGGCTGGCTGGCAGAGGCAGTGCTTTGAACAGGCTGCTTGTGGCCTGCCCTGCTGAGGCCTTCCCCCTGCTGCATCACTGATGACATGCCAGAGAGAAACTCTGGCAAGGGTAAAGTGAATTGAAAAATTGATACAATAGGCCAAATCAAATTGAAATGAGAAATTTTTCCCTGAATTGGGCAGCACTAGTTGGTACTATTATCCAGTTCCCACCATACAAAATAAATGAAAAGGCAATGCAGTTATTGATTAACAATTTCCTTTCAGTTTTGAAATGAAACTTTATGGTATGCTCTATTAAGAAATGAAAAGGAAGTCATTCCCAAGGAGAATTCTCTCTCATAAATTATTACGAGGACTAGAGAAGTCATGACACAGAGACAAAGTCTGTCCCCATCCCCATGAATTCTGCCTGATCCCATCCGCGCAAGCCTCGAATAATTGAATCACAAATACCAGAACAAGGATAAACAAAACCTGTTTCCCTCCTCTCTTACAAATTTGCCCTCTGCTATCGAGACAAGACAAATTACTATAAAATGCTGCATAGAAAAAATTGTGCTAACAGAATAACTTGGTCACACACACAGAAGACAAATGCCAATAGCTAACCAAAAATAATAAACATAAATTAAACAGTTTCATAGTTTATTTAAAATTTGATTACACGCCTATTAGAATTCTAGGCGAAAGTACAATATTGATAAAAATAGGGGTACAATAGTTTAAAACACAGATATCTTCAAACTAAAGACAAACCATACAGATTATACATGGAAAGGAGGAAGGAACTACAATAAAGTTAAGAAAAGAAACGTAAGGAACAAACAAAAGGAAGGGGAAGACATTTGGTGCTGCTAAGATTCTGTTAAAAGAAAGAAAAGAGACAGGACAAGGCGAGTAGGGTACTTGGCGTCACTAGATATCTAAGCGGAAAGAGTATCTAGTATCCCAAGATGACACCTTGCATGTAGTACAAGACCAAAGAAATACAAATAGGCATTTCCTCCTATATTGGGCAAAACAAAGACCACACATGGCAAGGATAGAGTCAAGGGAGTGCAACTAGGGCAACTGCTCCCTGGCCAGAGAGAGCCCTAAACCTTTTGGAAGCTGAAGGCTGAAGGTAGTTGGTTTTGTGATCTCAGTTATATCACCACCATTCTATGTCCCCCATCCCCACCCCTGTGTCCAGAATTACTCTCCCTGTGTCCCTATGCCCTTTCAAGTTCAGCATCTCTGTTCTGTGTTCCTATTCTCCGCCAGATCTAGCCATCTTCCCTGTGTCCATATAACCTCTCATGTCTGGCACTGCAACACTGTGTCCATTAACCACCCCCATGCAGCATTCCCCTTTGTGTCCCTGTCCCTATGCTCCCATCCATGCCCACCATCTCCCCTTTTTTTCCTGTGTCCAGCTTCTTCACTGTCTTACTCCCTTTACAACAATGTGTCTCCTGCTCCTTCACTATGTTCATTATTTCATTTCCTCTTCCTTCATCCCCTTGGTTCAGCATCTCTTTACCTTCCCTTCTCTCCCTCCTCCCCGCAGGCCCAACATCTCTCTTTCTTCCCTTCAACACCAGCCCCCCTTCCTCCAATTTGTATCACAATCCACTGAAATCTGCTATGCTCTGTTGTTTTTTCAGGACATAGCTATAAAATCTAATATGTAGGTTTTAGCCTTTTGTTTTCTTTAATATTTAAGGTACTGTCAATTCTCTTGGGTGACTGAAAACTTTTTCTGTGTGGTATTAGTGGCTAAAATGCAGTCAACTAAGCACACAAGATAAGCAGACCAGTGTTAAGGAAGCCTGATGATTAATATATTAATCTGATTTTATGGCTTACTTTTCCCATATTTATTATCCTTTGATAATAAATGATAATAAATAATAAAATGATGGTACCAGGATTAGAAAAGCCCCTTAGATCACCTGTTAGATCACCTGGGTGTTTTAAAACCAAATAACACCCCCCCTCCGAGTGTTTAGCATTAGACCAGGCCCAATAGCATGTGCTTTTTTCAAAAACTGTGGGCCTCCTGGTAAGACTCTACAACAGCTGACAGACTGTTCCCTGCTTGCAAAGAAGAGAGAAGAAAAGAATGTCTGAAAATGCAAATTAAGATCAAAACCTAAAAATAGCACAAAAAACTACACTGAAAAGAATAAACTAATAGATGCGAACCAAAGTCCAGGGGGGAAAAGTGATTTTTTTTTTTTTTTGCAATAGTTCCTAAGCATGCTAGTGCTTTCAAATTATTTCTACCCACAACAGTAAGTTTCAATTATTCTTACATTTACTGACTCAAATATGTAGTATTTAATAAGGTATTTACCATCTGAATGTAATATTTACAGGATAGCAATACTAACAAGAACAAAGTAGATCAAAAAAGACCAGCTGTGTTGCATTTGCTCACCGTTTTGGGCTTCAATAACTGCAGGCTCGACTTTATCCAGATCTTCCTTCACACTCATTTGCTTGTCTGCAATAACCTCTTGCTGTTTGTGCAGTTGTTCCTGAATTTCCTGGCTCATCACCTTTAAAAATATGGAGAAAAAAAGGTTAAAAAAAAAAAAAAGTGGACTAACTTTTCTCAAGCCCTTGTAGTTTGTTCACGAGGGGCTACTGAAATGTTCTCAGCCCAACGTGCATACAGTTCAATCAATGATCCTAAACATCAAACATTTTTCAGCTACTGTGGCAAAATAATGCTTAAAATTTAGGAAGCTGGTTGGTTGGGCTGAGAACTTTTCACCACCCCTTCGTAAATACTAAAAGATGTTATTCATGCTACAAATTAATAGATAAGTTGGTTTCAATATAGCTTTATTCACCAAGAAAGAGGAGACTATACTATGAAGGCACACAATGGAGAAATTAGGGCTTACCTGCTAATTTGCTTTCCTTTAGTCCAGGGGTGTCCAACCTTTTGGCTTCCCTGGGCCGCATTGGCCGAAAAAAATGTTTCTGGGGCCACGCAAACGCTGCAGCAAGACAGAGGAGGGAGCCGGCAAGACGGTAAACACCTGGGGGCAGCAGAGGAAAACACTGCATCGCCCTCGACCGGGGCCATACAAAATACTTCACAGGCCGCAGGTTGGACACCTCTGCTTTAGAAACATAGAAAAATGACGGCAGGAAAGGGCCATAGCCCATCAAGTCTGCCCACTCTGATGACCCTCCCCACAACTTTTACCCTCTTAAGAGATCCCACATGGGCATCCCATTTACTCTTAAAATCTGGCATGCTGCTGGCCTTAATCACCTGCACTGGAAGTTTATTCCAATGATCAACCACTCTTCCTGGTGTTGCCATGAAATTTCCCGCCCCTGATTTTTAGCGTATGCCCTCTTGTTGCCGAGGGTCCTTTAAGAAAGAAAATATCATCTTCCTCCTCGATACGACCTGTGATATATTTAAACGTCTCAATCATGTCTCCCCTCTCCCTACGTTCTTCGAGAGAGTACAGCCGCAATTTATTCAGCCTCTCCTCGTATGAGAGAACCTTGAGCCCTGAGACCATCCTGGTGGCCATTCGTTGAACTGACTCAATTCTCGGTAATGTGGCCTCCAGAATTGTACACAGTATTCCAGATGAGGTCTCACCATGGATCTGTACAACGGCATTATGACCTCAGGCTTCCGGCTGATGAAACTTCTACGGATACACCCCAATATTTGTCTAGCCTTGGATGAAGCCTTCTCCACTTGATTGGCAGCTTTCATGTCTTCACTAATGATTACTCCTAAATCACGCTCTGCTGCAGTCCTAGCTAAGGTCTCACCATTTAGGGTGTAATTTCTGCATGGATTTCTGCTGCCAAGGTGCATGACCTTACATTTCTTAGCGTTGAAGCTAAGTTGCCAAGTCGAGGACCAATGTTTCAACAAGAGCAGGTCCTGTGTCATACCGTCGGGCAAATTGCTATTACTTACTATGTTACATAGTTTGGCGTCATCGGTGAATAATGTTATTTTACCTTGAAGCCCCTGGAGCTGAGTTGAAGAAGAAGGGAGAATCAATGTTGCCTGGGCCAACAGGAGTAAAGAGAATCATGGTAGCTGCTTCTCTCTTGAGCTTGAATAAAGTTCTCAACATGAAGAAGTGGAGGGAATGTATATAGAAACAGGCCCATCCAATCCAGGAGAAAAGCATATGCTGCCAGAAGGAGAGGGGAGTAAAGTTTGGAGCAAAACTAGGGCAACTGGTGATTATGAGGAGTCGAAAACAAGTCCACTTGTGGGGTGGACCACTGAACAAAGATGGACTGGAAAGTTGTAGAGCTGAGAGTCCATTCGTGAGGTTGAAGAATTCTGCTGAGGTTGTGTACTAGGAAATTCTTCTCCCCATGAATGTAGACAGCTGTCATGAACAGATTGCTCTGGGTCTCCTGACACAACAGGATAGAGCCTGCGCCTCCTTGCTGGTTGATGTAGTACATTGCTACTTGATTGTCCGTGCAAAGGAGGAGGACTTGAGGGCAAAAAAGATGCTGAAAAACCTTGAGGGTATAAAACATCGCTCTGAATTCCAGAAAATTGATGTGAAATTTCCATTCCCTGGTGGTCCAAAGACCTTGAGCCTGCAGATCGTCCAGATAACCCCCCCCAGGCATAAGGGAATGTGTCTGTCGTGATGGCCTTGTGATGAGGGGACAAATGAAAAGGAGACCTCTGGATAGATTAGAGGAGGCCATCCACCATTAAAGCGACTGCAGAAGAGATGTATGTTGACTGATGTCACAGATGTATGTTGTGAGAGATAATCCGTCGCTCGAGACCACAGGAGAGCAAGGGTCCACTGAGGGGTGCAAAGATGTAGTCTTGCCAGTAATGTGACATGAACAGTTGAAGCCCTGTGGCCTAGAACAACCATCATGTGTCTGGCAGAGATGGTTTGAAGAGGAAGCAATTGCTGACACAGATGGATGAAAGCCTGAAGGCGATCTGGAGGAAGAAACGCTCCCATGAGAGTGGTGTCTAGGATTTCCCCAATGAATTGTAGATGTTGAGTCGGAATGAGATGTGATTATGGGGAATTTGACTTCGAATCCTAGAACCTGAAGAAAGGAGATGGCCGAGATGTTGCTTGGACCACTTCATGAATAGAAACAGCTGTGATCAACCAGTCGTCAAGAAAAGGAAAGACCTGAAGGATGTGTGAGCGGACAGATGCAGCCACTACAATCAAACACTTTGTGAAGATTAGAAGAAGATGCCAGACCAAAAGGAAGGACCTTGTACTGGTAATGGCGATTGTGGAAGCCGGATGAATTGGGATGTGTGTGCAGGCTTCTTTGAGATCCAGGGAACATAGCCAGTAGTTCTGAATGCCAGGAAAAATCTCAGTCCTCCAGTGTGCTTGGGAATAAAGTAGAAACGGGATTAGAATCCCTGACTCCGCTAATCGAGGAGGACTCTTCGATGGCAATCAGCAGGAAAAGAAGGGAGGACTGTGCAGGGTCCAAAACAGACTCTGTTGGAAAAAAGGTCTGAGAGCAGGGTGAAAACGTTGAGTGTAGAACCCTGCCCTATGAAAATGAGAAACCAGAAAACTGAGGTGATGAGCTCTAAGCGATGTATGAGGAACTGAAGACGCCTCCAAAGGGACGAGGGCTAGAATGTACAACGTTGACGGTGACTAAGCCCTGAATGGAGGAAAAAGTTGAGGAGCAAATCTTCGGTGAGAAGAATAGCGTGGTGAAGGCAGCTGTTTGGGCTTGACCAGAGTGTCCCACCTGGTCTCGTGGACAGACAACTACTGAGTAGGCATGTCCACTGAAGCACTAAAGAGGTCGTCCCCCAACCAAGGCGTAATCGCTAATCTGTCCTGGTGGGTGATGATGAGGTCAGACACTGTAAGTCAGACGAGGTCTGGTTGGTACAGAAAAGAGATGCTGAAAAAAAACCAGGCACCGTATGTGCAAGCAGAGAGAAGTAGAACGTAGCAACTGGTTTGCAACTGGTTTGTGCTAAGTAAAATGGTTACTGGACCAGTTAGTCAACATAGGATTCTGGTAAGCTGATTGGCCAACCGGTTCATCGCCGTGCCCACTCTATCCAGAAATACAGAGGCCTACACACTAGCCTGTAGAGTTGACTCCACCAGTAGAGATTCATTGAAACATCCTCAGTGTTTCTAAAGGCATATAAAAAGTCTCCTGTAAGATATCATGGAAGGGAATCCGAAGAGCCTTGGGTAGTTGACTATAGGTCAAGGTATCTAAAATTCTGTAGACTTTGAAGAGTCAACTGCAAAGGGAATGACTTTTGCAAAGTCAACTTCCAAGGGAATGACACAAGGTGCAGACAGTCCCCCTAAGGAAGCTTCAAAAAAGATAATTCCTCAGACACTACTGATGTGGAAAAGAGAAGCATGTGTTGAAAAACCCACCGCTACAGAATTGGGGGCTTGCTCAAAACCCCCCTTAGAGATTCAAATCCCAAACTATACAGATTCGATGTCAGGGGATTCGGTGTTGAAGGTTGGAGACAATTTAATTTCTACAGAGCCTTCCAGGACCGGCGTCGCTTCATATGAGTTGTCGGAACCGTTGGAAACTCCTGTGCTAGTGTTATCGGTGTCGAGAACCCAAACCTGACTGGCACCGGAGGAGTCGGTGTCGACAAAGGCATTGGCATGAACAACTGAAAATACAGTTGGACATATACTCGAAGTACTGAATGAAATCTGATACAGAAGAAGAAAGCACCAGTACTGCTGGCTGCGTTGCCGGTACCATTGGTGCGGGTCTGCGCTCCAAAGATGAAAATGCCGGTATCAAGGCACACATCAGGAACGGAGTGGAAAAGTTACTGCAGGTAAAAAAAAACCAAAAACACCGGTACCATTGGCCTGTTAATATATATTGGGTTTTGGGTTTTTTTTACTAAAATTGAAATTTAAAAAAACTGACTGAAAAGGCAGCAAAAAAATTTTCAACAGCTGTTGAAAACGAGACTTCTTAGCTCCGCGGTAACTAAGAAACTGAGGGACCGTGCGCCCTGCATTGGGCAAGAAGGCACTCGGGCATGAGCGGTTCGGGCTATTGCAAACTTTCTAAACTCTTAAAGTGGCGATGCACTTTTAAAGTGGTCCATACCGGGGCTCCGTCGGTGACACCACCCATACATGAGAATATGCTGCTTGTCCTGGGATAATATTATTTATTTAGGTGCCTCTAAGAAACTATTAAGAAAATTGAGGATAATTCAGAATATAGCTGTCAGATTGATTTTTGGTTTAAAGAAGAATGATCATGTTAGTCCTTATTACCAATTGTTGCACTGGCTGCCGGTGGAAGCATGAGTCTTGTTTAAGTTTTCTTGTATTTGTTTCAAGTTGATTTTGGAACTGTCTCCAACTTATCTTTTATCACATTTTATATGGTATAGTCCGATGAGGAAAACTAGAAGTCAACAGTTATTTGCTTACCTAAAAATTAATGGTTGTAAATACAAGACTTTCCTGGACAGGACCTTTGCATTCCAAGCAGGTAAACAACAATCTTGTTTGGGTAAGTGTATTTGTCAAGCCATGTCGTCCTACAGTATTTTTCGGAAATTGATCAAGACAACATTGTTTGAAAAATTAATTTCTTAGAGTGATTGTGTTATTATGAACTGTTATTCTAATTAAAAGTTTACATAGTATTTTCTTTTCCAAAAGTTTATTGAAGAAATGCAAAATTACATAGTATTTTCTTAAAGAATATTTGTACTTATAAGAAATATTTTGTATTTCCTTATCTTGTATTTCACCGATTGCCCAGTCTTCTTTGATGTAAACCATCTAGAAATCAGTTGGTTATGGCGGTATAGAAAAATAAAGTTATGCTATGTTAAGTGACCACTCTGTACAGAAGCAAAGTAGAAGAGCAGCATCGTAACTCGTATAGCCAAATTATCATCCAACCTCTGTTTTTATTTTGTTTTTAAACTCTTGCCTAACAACCAATCCCTCACAGTTTAGACCAAACCAAGGTAGAGACAAGAAACATAAGCAGTAGAGACAAAGAATGTGCTAGTTTAGAGGGACTGAAGGAAAGCAAATTAGCAGGTAAGCCTCAATTTCTCCTACCAAAATCTTCCTCTAGACCAGAGGTGGGCAACGAGGGCCGCAATCCAGTCAGGTTTTTAGGATTTCCCCAATGAATATGCACAAGATCTATTTGCATGCACTGCCTCCATTGTATGCAAATGAATCTTATGCATATTCACTGAGGAAATCCTAAAAACCCAATTGGATTGCGGCCCTCGTTGCCCACCCCTGTTCTAGACCTGCACAGATGGGCAGTACCAAAGCAGTGTCCATCAAGGGTGAGACCTCTGCAAAACTGCCTCCAAAACGTGGACCCTGACAGGCATAAATAACCAGTCTGTAAAGATGACCAAAGGAATGAAGCAAATACCAAACTGCCACCTAACAGATGTCCTGAGGCAAAACCAAGGAGTGCTCGGCCCAAGAAGCTGCTTAAGCTCTGGTAGAATGAACCCTTCTAAATGGAGGAACTGCCTTTCCCCACAACAAGTTGACGCCACCATCTCCTTAATCCACCAAGCAATAGTAGCCCTGGATGCTGCCTTGCCTTTCAAAGACCCCCTATTAAAATAAACAGGTGGCCCATATGCTGAAACTCCTGGGTCTCAGCCAAGTAGCAACAGAGGATTCTCCAGACATCCAAGTAATGTAAACGCTCTGTTCATCTGACCCTGACCGATTGCGGAGGCCCGGAAGGGAAATGGCTTGATTCACATAGAAAAGTGACACCACCTTGGTGAGAAAGGAAGGAACCATCTCAAGCATCACCTTTTTCCTTAAACATCCAGTAAAGTTCCTAATACAAAAGTGCCTGAAATTGTGAGATGCAACAGGCCGAAGACAAAACCCTAAAAAAGACTGTTTGCAAGGTGAGATCCTTCACCGAACCAGATAAGGGCTCAAAAGCGGCTGCCACCAACACTAAGACCACATCGAGGTCCCAAAGCGGAACGGAGGGCCAGACAGGGGAAAGAATAAGATGAACCCCCTGAAGAGAACAGACATCCAGAAGAGAAGCTAAAGTACAACCGTGCATAAACCCCTGAAAGCAGGACAAGGTCACTAGTTGAACCTTCAAAGACAGGAACAAGCCCTTGTTCAACTACTGTGCAAAAAAATACAGAATGGTCAGCAACTAAGCCTTTACGGGAGCTGGATCCATTGAAAAATAATGGAGTGTTATTCACAGTCACTGAAGTGACTTGCCTGTCTGTTTTTCACACAGTAGTTGAACAGCGAAAAGGATTTTCTGCCTCAGAATAGCTCCAAATGGACCAAAATTGAAGATCTTTGGACACCAACTGTAACCTCTGCCCCCATGGATCCTCACCACATGATCAGGGGTGGGAAATGCAGTCTGCACCCTAAAACCCGGAACTCTGGACGCATACAGCCTTTGCTTAAATCCATGACAAGGTCAGTGGGCAAGCAAACTCCCAAAGGAATAGACCCAGAGTCCAAGAAGGGTAGCACACAGCAGGCTGGTTCCACAGATCCACCAAAGTTTCTCTGTGAAGCAGCAGTCCGGCTCCATGGGACTGCGTCATTTCCTCCAACAGGGGACCACTGGAAAGGGGTCTCAAGGCACTGAACCTACCAAAAAAGACTAACTTTTAAGCAAAAAAAAAAAAAAAAAAAAAATAGAATCAAAAGACTTCTGCATGGATTGCTTGCAGAAATTGAAACTGGATATGGCTCTAGCTCTCAGTCTAAGGGGGAGGAGCATGCGCTCAGAAAAGTGTTGGATTTCTGCAACTCCCGGATTGCGGGTTGCAATTGAACACCTAGGGTATGGAATCTGGAAGGGACGTAACAGAGTAACACTTAGTTACCCACATTATGTAAAATTCTGGAACCACTTATATTGTCAAATACCTGTAGATATTTTAACAGCGTTTTTTTCCAGCAATTAAATTTTGATCCATTTAAGGTATTCCTGGTCCTGCAGAGCTATGATTTTATTTTAAATATTTGTTACTTGTACTTGTACCGTTCTGGATCTATAAAACCCTGATTTTTGGCAGTACAGAAGCCAAAGATTTTACCATTGGTAAAGTAAAAGATTATTTAGGTGGTCTTTTACCAATGATAAACACAATATCTGCGACAGGTAACCATAGTAATAAGAGAATTTATTACCTTTTTCTTCTCAGCTTCTTGTTGATCTTTTACCATCTTCTTCAGTTTGTCATTTGCTGCTGCATTCTTCACTTCTAACTCCTGGCTCTTTATTCTCAAGTCTCGACGCAATTCTTCTACCTTAAGTACAAAACAAACAATTAAATACAGAAAAAAAATCTGAAGATAACATAATATATGAACTTTGGAGGCAAAGTAATCCATTTTTCATGTGTAATAATTTGTGGTCTCAAATGAATACTGTATCTTTAAAAACACCTTTACCGTGATCCACTAAGAGATAGCTTAAACATTTGTCCAAGATCAATATGGCTATTAAACTCTTCACCATATTAAATTTTTTTTTAAAATATCAAAACAAAAGCACCTTTTTCTAACTTAAGCTCCTACCTGATCAACAGTTTCTTTGATCTTTCTAAGACCAACATTAAGATGCATTTGCTGTTCTTCCAGTTCACTGCGTTTCTCATTGAACAGATCAGCATAATGGTTGATAAAATCCAAATAATGACGAGGGGTGATTGCCATGGTTCTGCCTCCTCGTTTTGCTAAACGGGTATTAGCCTGTAAATAAGGAAATTTCACATATCGAATATTATCAGTCTCCAGTATTACTTTCTGTGATTACAATACAGAGAAGGTGGTAGTATTTTATAGGCTAAATACAGCTCAACTCCCTAATCTGTAATCAATACCATCAAACTGAACTTAACTGTTTTTGATCTTGTAGGATAACCAATTTATTAAATCAAGGGCTTTCAAGGGCAAGCATTCACCTCATTCTGTGTATACCTGCTTAAGACATTTACTGTTTACATCCAATTCTTCACAAAATTATTTTGCATATACTTTTAGAAATTTTTAAACAAAAGTGATGCTCTTGGATGTTTGAATTAAAAAGTAACTGTAACCAGCCTATCAAGCCAACATAAAGGTGGCCCAACACTCGTCAACTGATCATCCCATCATCCAGAGAACTGAAATATAAATAAACTAGTTTTTTAGCCCGTTACATTAATGGGTGCTAGAATAGATTTGTAGACTTAGGCATTTCTTTCTTTCTGTATGTCTGTCTTTCTCTCTCCCTGCCCCCTTTCTTTCTGTCTCTCTCCCTGCCCCTTACTTGTCTTTCTTTCTCTCTTCCTGCCCCCTGCCTGTCTTTCTTTCTGTCTCTCCCCCATGTCCAGCAGCACCCCTTCCCTACTCCCCCTGTCCAGCAGGAGCCCTTCTCCCTTCCTTTTACCTCCGCCCTATCTAGCAGCACCCCTTCCCTGCTCCCCATCCAGCAGTAGCCCTTCTTCCTTCCTTTTACCTCCCTCTTGTCCAGCAGCACCCCTTCCCTGCTCCCCCTGTCCAGCAGTAGCCCTTCTCCCTTACTTTTACTTCCCCCCCCCTGTCCAGTAATGCCCCTTCTCTGCTCTCCCTGTCCAGCATCTGCTAGCCCGGGCAGCCTCATATTATCAAAGTGGGCCGGCATAGCAAATGCCCCGCGGCTGCTTGATGAAACCACGGCTGCTGCCACTGCTGGTCCAGGGGTGAGAAGAAGAGGCATCCTGGCAGCGTAGTCAGAAGACAGAAAGTCAGCCAGCGTCGGAGATTGGGGCAGGAAATCAGCTGAGGCAGGCACAGTACATGCGTGGTACGGAAGCATGGCGCATGGAGATTGAAGTGTACTTGTGCGCTAAGGATTTTATTATAGTGGATATGCGACACACTGTTCACTTACAATGACACAAAAACCTGGAACTACCTCCCTACATTCATAAACTCATTCTCCTTTAGGAAAAAGCTGAAAACGTACTTCTTTGGGAAATTCCTTATTGCTCACTAGTTTCTCCAGCTTACCTAGCTAGAATTGTCTTCTTTACAATGCCCTATTGATCTCATTGCTGTGCCCCCTCTTCTCCCATTTGTATAACTAATTCCCATCCTCTATGCAATTGTACTCCTTCCCCTTCTGCTCTCTCCTATCGATGAGATGTAATTAATACTACTCTTCCTGCCTTTGGGCATCTTTAAATTGTAAATCTTGAACCAATACTGGATAAATGCAATCCAGAAATTCAGATTAGATTAGATTTTACAGGCTCAGATTTTGTGCCCCCAGGCAGATGAAATGCTGTGGTAGCAGCATTTACAATCTATGGTGGGAAAGATTGACTAAATGTAACACCACCACCTTGTGCTCAGATCTGGATAGGGCAAGTAATAAATCTAAACAAGACACACTGTTCTAACATGTGCCAATACAATGCAAAAAAATAAATAAATACAAATCTCAAGTTACTTAGAAATACAATGGCAGATAAAGGCCAAATGGCCCATCCACCTGTTCATCTGCATCATCCCCTATCTCCTCTCCCTAAGAGATCCCATGTGCCTGTACCACACTTTCTTAAATTCAGTAAGCAAGGAAGAATTTAGAGCTCACCTGATGAAGGGTTTGATGAACAAACACACAACTATTTATGATAGCCTCTCTGTGTGATGGGGTTTGTGGCAGTTTGTCATATACTATTGGCATATAATCTGGAACAATGTAGTTTGGCTTCTCCAGATCCATTTTACTTGTAAATTCTTTCCCAACTTGATACAGGGCTTCAGTTGACCAGTCACCAAACCAATTCAACACACATCTAAAACATCAGATCAGAAGAGAAATTGCATTTGAATATGCCTTCATTTATATTTTGTTATCTGTGCCCTACCATATACTGCTGATTCATGAGAAACATGCAGTCAGTCAAGTACCATCACATTCAAACATGTAGCAAAGAGAAGCCTGGGAGGGATTTATTCATTACAGCACACAAATGTTAGAACATGCCCTTTTGTGAAAAACCCATTTAAAATTTGCTTAGAGTGAAACTGTCTTGTATATCAGTATGAAAACAGGTTTCAAAAGTACATTGAGAGGTTTTCACTACTTTGCTTAAGAGAAACTTAGTTTTGAAATTGCCACTGAAGTTATACTTGCATAACTTCTACTATAATGACATCACAAAAGATAGATTTCTCAAATTTCTCTTTCAAGAAGACTATCTCTTTCAAGACTACGTCAGATGTTGGTATTGATATTCACTATAGAACCTCTGTATTTACTGCAGCAGACCACTACATGATTTTTTTTTTTTATAATTCTTTATTCATTTTAAATTTCTTACATCAAGTGATAAATATATAATACATATAATTTTCAATAAACACTTGAATATCCAACAATATTTATTTTAATACAAACATATAGAAAAATCCCCATTGCAATAAATTATAAATCATCTATTCTTATAATTATGTACCCACCCTAACCCCTGTTATATGTTCTATCCTTGTGCTATGATATCTGATCTTTAGAAAAAAGAGCCAATGGTCCCCAGATTTTATTAAATTTTTTAATATAACCATGTTGTAACGCTATTGCTTTTTCCATCTTATATATATGACAAATAGAATTCCACCAAAAAGTGAAATTTAATTTTGTATGATCTTTCCAGTTTTGAGTAATTTGTTGTATGGCGACCCCTGTTAATATCAATAAAAGTTTATTATTATTTGCTGATATTGGACTCTGTGTTCTCATTGCTGTTCCAAATAAAATTGTGTCATATGTAAGTCCAACATGATTTTCTAATAATATATTAATTTGGGGCCAAATTGTTTTCCAGAAAGCATTTATACAGGGACAAAAATAGATTAAATGATCTAATGTCCCTATTTCTATCTTACAATGCCAGCATCTATTAGATTTAGAACTATCTACTTTTTGTAACCTAGTAGGGGTCCATAAAACTCTATGTAATAAAAACAACCATGTTTGACTCATAGATGCTGACATTGTAGTATGTATTCTCCAGGACCAAAATTTTTGCCATTGAGTTGCAGAAATTATCTGTCCTATCTCAATACTCCAAATGTCCCTAAGTCCTGTTCTTTTTTTTTTATTTAAAAATCCATATAATAATTTATACCATTTTGCGGCTTGGTGTCCTAAAAAATCTGCCTGAAAGCAAAGGATTTGCAAACTATATTGAGTATTAAGATTCTTCCATTCAGGGAACCCTTCCTGGATGGCCTGCTTCAATTGCATCCATTTAAAATATTGTGTTATGTTCAATCCAAATTTCTGTTGCAATTGTGAAAAACTAAGCATGGATCCATTTACTATAACATCATTTAAAGACCGTATACCTGCAATTATCCATTGCTTCCATACTATTTTGAATCCACCAATTTTGATCCTGGAGTTCACCCAAATGGATTGATTTAACGATTTAGCTATTGGATCTGTTGTAATTTTACTAATAAATCTTAATGTTTTCCAGGTATCTAATAAAATTCTGTGATCTTTATATCTCTTGGGCATTGTTATACTTATAAGATGTTCCGGATATAATGGAAACAGGAGCCGCCATTCTAAATATAACCAGTCTGGTACATTCTCCATGAGGTCTGGGAGGATCCAATACATACCCTGTCTTAAAATATAGGCTTGATGATACCTATAAAAATTTGGAAAATTTACCCCTCCCTCTCGAATCGTTTTTTGTAAAGTTGCTAAAGCGATTCTTGGCCTTTTCCCAAACCAAACAAATTTTGTAAGTATACTATTTAATTTTTTATAAAATGACCCCTGAAAAAATATCGGAATCATACTCATTTGATAACAAACCACAGGTAAGATCATCATTTTTATTGTTTGAACTCTTCCCCACCATGAAAGATGTAAAGGATTCCATTGCTCGCACATTTCTGTTATTTTTTTTAATAAAATTTTTTCATTTTCTGTTACTGTATCATCAATTGTATTTTTAATAACAATTCCCAAATATTTTAATCCTTCCTCTTTCCATTGAAATGAATATGAATCAAATAATCCTTTGGTACAATGGACATTAATTGGAAGAATTATGCTTCTATTCTTTTCTCTCCTCTCTTCTACCTTCCAAAGTATTTAGATCAATGCTGTCTTGTTAAAATGTTTATTTTATTTTTATTTTTCCTCTAACTCTACTTTTCACTTCTCTATTACCCTCCAGGTACTTTAGTTAGATTGTGAGCCTTCGGGACAGTAAGGGAATTTTTCAAGTACCTTTCTTATTTCTAATCTTAATGTATATTTTCTGTAAACCGCTTAGAACCTAACGGATGTAGCGGTATATAAGAAATAAATTACATTACATTACAAGAACTTCAGATTTTTCCCAATTTATTTTGTATCCAGAAAATTTACCAAATGTATCTAATAAATTTAATAAACATGGAATGGTATCTTCCGGTTTCCTCAAATATAAAAGAATGTCATCTGCATATGCAGATAATTTATATTCCCAATTTGAAAATGTGATCCCCTTTATTCCCCTAGTTTGATTTATTGCAATTAATAAGGGTTCAAGAACAATATCAAAAAGTAAGGGAGATAAAGGACAAACTTGTCTAACCCCCCGTAACAAGTTAAATCTTTCTGAAATGTTATTATTTATATTTAATCTTGCTCCAGGAGAGCTATACAATGTTTGAATCATTTTAATAAAAAAGGGACCTATTCCAAACCATTTTAAAGCTTGATACATAAATTTCCACTCCACTCTATCAAATGCTTTCTCTGCATCTAACGATATTAAGAAAGCTGGTTCATTCATAGTTTTCGCTAAATTTAAAGAATGAAGTGCCAGTCTGGTATTATGTGAAGAGTGTCTTTTAGCAACGAATCCTGTTTGGTATACATCTATAATAAAAGGAAGAGCTTTTGCCAATCTTAATGCTTATACTTTAGCAAGCAATTTTTCATCTACATTCAACAATGATATGGGCCTATAGTTTGAAACCAATGTAGGATCCCTGTTTGGTTTTGGTAAGACAATAATTACAGAATCAGCCATAGTACCTGATATATTTCCATTGTGTATCTGATACTGATATAAATTTAATAAATAAGGCAATATAATATTTTGAAATGTTTTATAAAATTCAACAGTATATCCATCTCCACCTGGAGCGGATCCAACTCTAAGAGCTTTCAATGCTAGTTCTATTTCTTTTAATGATATATGTTCTTCTAAACTTCCTCTTATATGTTCTGGAATATTTGGTCCAATAAATGAATTTAAAAACTCTAAGCCATCCTGTTCTTTATTTTCATAAGAATCCGAAGTATATAGATCCCTATAAAAATCAAGAAATTGTTTTACAATATCTTTAATGTTGGTGTGTGTATTGCCTTTTGTATCTTTTATTGCAATAATTTTAGTTTTTCTTTTTTTTGCTTTAAGAAAATTTGCTAGCATTTTTCCAGCTTTATTTGAGTTTCCATAATACCGAAATTGCTGACAGAACATTTCTTTCCTCACAAATTGTGAAGAGAGTT
The DNA here is from genome assembly GCF_902459505.1 of Geotrypetes seraphini. NCBI lineage: Eukaryota > Metazoa > Chordata > Amphibia > Gymnophiona > Dermophiidae > Geotrypetes > Geotrypetes seraphini. The sequence continues at coordinate 161,471,951 of NC_047090.1, forward strand.
CATTATATTTAGTTTTTACTTTTAATAATTTTTGTAATACAACATTTTCCCATTTAATAATTAATTTTTTTTCTAATGATTTAATTTCTTCCTCTAACTCCATAAATTGTTTTTAAGCTGTTTTTTCAAAAAAGCCGAATATGATATAATGTTTCCTCTCATTGTCGCTTTACAAGCATCCCATATAATTTCAATATTCATACTGTCTGTGTTATTAATTTGAAAAAACTCCTCCATCTTCACTTTTAGATCTTTACAAAATTCTCATTCGCAAGTAAGGCATTATCAAATTTCCAAATTGATGTAAAATTTGTTTTTATATCATTCTTCAGATCAATCCACACACCAGCATGATCAGAAATTATAATAGGATCGATAACTGCTTTCATAACTTTTTGTGCTAAATTACTAGAAACAAATATATAATCAATTCTTGAAAAGGATTTATGGACCTGAGAACAAAAAGAATATTCCTGATCATTAAAATGAAGAATACGCCATATATCTACCAAATCACAAGATTGTATCAAATTTTCTAGCCCTAACGATTTTATAATTTTACTAGGTTTCTTATCCATAATAGGATCCATAACAGCATTGAAATCTCCAGCTACTATCAAATTTGAAGTAGCCAATGGTAGTAATATCTGTTGAATTTTTTAAAAAAACTCCATTTGATTTGAATTAGGAGCATATAAATTAAATAAGTCCAGGGTTGCATTTCCCATTATCATTTTGATATGTACCCATCTTCCTAATGGATCAATTTTTATAAGTTTAAAATCAGCAGTACATTTCTTATTAATAAGTATGGCTACTCCTGTCTTTTTCCCTAAGGCAGGAACAAAAAAACATTTAGATACCCATCCCCCAATTAGTTTATTAGATTCATTCCCTGTAAGATGTGTCTCTTGCATGAAGTAAATATCCGCATTTTGCTTGTGAAGAAAACCTAACATTTTTTTCCTTTTAACTGGGTGATTCAGACCATTGACGTTAATGGAAAAAATTTTAATTGTCATTTAGTAAATTAAGTAAAATTAAATATCTTCTTAATAATAAAATTATGATCAGATATCTGCACTTTTCTCCAAATATTCTAGTTCTAATTATTAATTCTTTATCATTAAAATGTATAATATTTTTCCCCCTCTCCCTATTCCCACCCCCCACCCCACCCTCCCTTTTAATTAAAAATTGTGTATACTTGGTAGCACGCATCTTAAGTCGATAATAAAGCACTCCATAAAGACCTGTTCTTATTGTAATCTATAAATTAAGACATTGGTTATTTAAAATGAAATATAATATAAATTTAGCCATGTTACATATATATAAATACATATATAATACTCAAAGCATATTATATTGTTAATTTACCTAAATTGTTATTATTGTAATAAAAGTAACTCACTTCAAAATTAGAATTTTTTTTTTTTTTATGATATTATTTCCTATACTAATATATATCAATAAATAACCCCTTATTCGTTTTATTTTAAATAATATGGGAATTCAATGATATATAATTGACGATTCTATGATCAAAGAACCCCCCCTCCCATGGAGGAATCCACCTCGAAAGCACATCTCGAACCCACATATATATTTCTTTTTACATTTATGTTAGTTGAATCCAGAAGAGAGAATAATTTCAATACAAACTCATTTCCCTCAAGTATGTCTCAGTCCATCTTTGTTCTTGATTGTAGTTTTCTATTCCGTTTTGATCTTCCGTTTCCTCTTCTTTTCTTCTTTTCCCAATATATGTAGTTCTTCTCTATATATGATCCATACGATGCAACAACAAGACCTGTCCATATGTCCAACATTTATACAAAAGTCTTTCTTTATAGTTCCGGTGTCTGCTCTGCATCCATCACACGCAGTTCCTTCGCACTGACCTCTGGGAATCTGAGTCTTTATTCTCTCCTCTGTATCCAGTGTTATATATGATCGACATGCACCCCCGCTGCGCACCCCCCCACGGAGGAAGATTCTTACTTTATATTGTATTAAATTATATCAATTAAAATTATAAAGTAATCTTCCAAATATTTTCCATTTTTCTAAAAGTGAATATCATTTATCTAAAATTTATTAATTAATATTGAGTGTTCCTGAACATCTTTCCTTATAAAATCATTCTTCAATATTATATTATATTTTTCCCTTAATACATTCACATCTTCCCTTAATAACTTGGTTCATATTTAAAACATTCACTTATTCCCTTAATAAAAGTTTTTTTTTTTTCCCCCCCTAGAATTTTGATTTCATTTGAGTTCCATTTTTGAATATCGTTAGTGTAGAATATTTGAATTGAATATACTACATTCTACAGCGGACTGCTGGGCAGGATGGACCTGAGGTCTGACCCAGCGGAGGCACTGCTTATGTTCTTATATCGTTTTTCAAATCAATTTATAATTCCTTTTTTTTTTATCAAACTAGTTATAATTAATTTAATTATATTCATTTATCTATGTATAGGAACAAAAATATGATAAACAATTTAAGAAGACATTGGTACTTCCTGGTTTTGAATAAATTTTTCTAATTTATCTGGATCATTGAAAGATAAAGTTTTGTTTCCAATAGTCACTTTCATAGTAGCAGGGTATACCAATCCAAACTTCGCTCCTAATTCTCTCAGCTTTGGTCTTAAATCCAATAACTTCTTTCTTTTAACAGCTGTATTTTTTGCGAAATCCGGTACTAGATGTATAAAAGCATCCTGATACTTCAAACCTTTATTTTTCTTAGCCAGTTGTAATATTTCTATGGCCTGCTGGTGTCGCAATAGCTTAAAAATAAAAGGTCTTGGTCCTTGTTGGTTTACTGCTCTTTTTAGCGGAACTCTATGTGCTCTTTCTACTTCTATGGGAAATTTCGTTTGCAACGGAAGTAGTTTGGGTAGTAATTTTTCAATGAAGGTGACAGGATTTCCTATTTCTGCTCCTTCCGGCAGGCCAATCAGACGGATGTTACTTCTTCGTTCACGATTCGAATAATCTTCAAGGTCTTTAATGAGTATTTCAATTTTTTTTCTGTCTGCTTGGCTATAACAGATTTCCTCTTCTACTATCAGCATTCTTTCTTCTAAGTTGTTAGATTTCAGTTCAAGCACATCCATCTTCTTATTTATATTTGAAACCTCTTCCGTTAAATCGGTAACTTTTTTAGTAATAATCGAGAGCATTTCTTTAATTTCTTTTAATTCTTTCATAACTTCTGTGTCTGTCAGCTTTAAACCGCTCTCTTGCTCCGGTTTTGCCCTTTTGCTACTTCCTGATACAGCAAAGTCATTTTTATTCTGTTTACCAGTTGCCATCCTTTTTTCTTCTTTATTATTCATAGGACCAGTGAAATTTTAATATATCTTCCGATTTCATACAATTTATTTAATCTTTCAAGGTCTTTTTAACGGAGCTCTCCAATTACACGACTTTCTTCATGCGTGTCCAAGCCACTAGTTGAGGGGCTTCCAGGTTTGTCTCTTCAGGGGGGATGGGAGGACAATGTATACAGTACTCCCCCCAAATTCACAGGGGTCATGTTTGCAGAGTGACCACGAATGTTGAAAAACCATGGATATCGGAAGAGTACTGTAAATCGGCACTCCCCCTCCTCCTCCTCTCTTGCTCCGGCCCCGCCCACTCTGGGGATTTTCCGGAGCTCAGCACCCCCTTCCTTCGTCCCCGGCCTGAGCTGCACCACTTACCTGGTCGCGGTTGCCTTAGTCGGTGGCGTCTCCTTGTGCCGCGCCAGGGCTTCTCAGATAGCGGGTCCCTGGTATCTCCCCGAGCTCACGCCAGCCACTTCCGAGTCCCCAGGCAAATGCTGAAGTGAGGAGCTCGCATTCTGGGAGGGGGTATGGGAAATGAGCGGCCATGGAAGACTGCAGTTTGGGGAAGGGAAGACTGGCTGTGCGGAACTGATAAAGAGGCAGCGTAGGGTAGCGGATTCATTAAAAGAATCGCATACTACTGTACATATCTACAACGAATGCTGCCTGCACATGGATTAGAGATGTTTGAATATGGATTACAAAACGCATGCTACTGTAGCGAGACAGGCCCTTAGTGACAGAAAGCTAATGTTGAATTCAGGCATACCCCTTTAGCACTGGATGCTAATTAGTCGGCAGCATCTCCTCATGCCATGCACAAGCCGGGAGACAGCTGCACTAGCTCTAATTAACCCGAGCAGCTGGAAAGACCAAAAGCAAACAACCCTGGAATCTACATGCGGGAACCGCAAAGGGTGGGAGAATGCCAGAGAGGAAATGCTAGTAACAGAACAATTATGAAGGGAGGAGGGTTTTTAAGAAAACCCCCCCAAAACACGCAAATTACCAAGTCCGTGAATTTGGAACCAAGAATTCGTGAGGGTATACTGTATATTATTTTTTTAAAAATTGTCATCGACAAGAGTTTTTATATAATCTCCTGTACTGTTATTTTGCACAGTTTAATGCTATCCATGTTATATTTTTCAATTACACTTTCTCATAAAAAGGTTTAGTGAAGGTATTCAAAATGTACTAGTGGCCTAATATTTCATTTCAGATCTGGAAATGCTTCAAACCTTCTGATTTAATTGCAATCATTCTGCAAATAGACAGCCTTTCATTGCATTGTATTTGAAGCTCTTCATTACATTTTACGATCAACAGAACAATATTCACCGAAAACCATTAACCTGCCCCACATATCACACATCCCTTCACTGCCTTAATCACCTGTTAAAAAGAGCTGGGGAAGTAGCAGCTCTGTCCTTCAATCCCTCTGAGGAAGGATTCATGGTAAAAACAACATGGAGGTTGCGAATAACCTGACTGGTGAACCACTTATATAGCTCTTCATGAGAATCCAGCATCAAGCCTTCCTTCTGCGTGCCCTCCTTGCATTGTGTCATGAGGGTAGAATACTCATCACCTTCAAAGAGGCCAGGAACCTAGCCCAAAATAAAAAATATAGCTTTAGTTTGATGCCATGCAAACACTGAAGACATAATACCAAAGTTTTAAAAAAATTGCTATGCTATCTTTTTAATTCGATTGTTAACCAGCTAGATATTAATTTGATGGTTGGTATATCAAAATCAATAAAACTTGAAACTTGAAACTACTACACAAGTGAAACTTGTTATTTACAAAAACTACTGAGGTGATTCATTGAATCATACATTCATTTTCAAATCATCCTGGGTACTTCTAAGCACACATTTTGCATCTGCTTCAATGCAGGTTTAGAACTGCCTGCAGTGTGCACACCACATGTATGTTTAAAGGGCAGATCCACTTGAAACTAAGCTTTTGGGCACAAAATACTATAAGTACAAAAAAATCTAAACTGTCCTCAATTCTAAAATACCTCTCCATTGGCAAGCAGGGTATTCATTCGCTCTAGGAATCCAGAATCCAAGACATTTGATTCATCCATTATAAAAGCTATCTTTTCATTTTTGCATCCAGAGCGTCTCAGTACTGTTCTGAGATCCTCATCAAAGTCTTCTCCAGTATATTTTCTGTGTACCTAAAAGTTTCCATTCAATAGATATTATTGTACCATTTTACTGTCATCCAAACAAGATGTATCATTTTAAAAATGTGCTTATAAGCCAGTCACCAGGGAACTGGTAAAGAAAACTGGTATGTGAAGCATTACCTTAATCTGATAAACACTTAAACCATTCATCCAGGCTACAAAGCGAGAAAGTGTTGTTTTTCCTGCACCACTAACACCAATGAGAAGTAAATGGCCCTGGGGCTGCCGGAAGATTCTGAAAGCAAAAACGCACATTAAAACTAAAGAATAGCACATTCCACTATAATAAGTAATGCTATATAAAAGATTTCTGAAACTACAAATTTACAAAATATTTAATAACTTTTTTCAGTGAATAAGGACATACTGAGGCTACACATCTATGCAGAAATAAGTTATTAAATATTTTGTAAGTTTTGTAATTTTCAGAAACCTTAAATATTTTGTAAGCAATGAATAGTGTAAAACTCAGCAGTCTTGTTACATATATTATGTATGTCAGTGTGTGATGTCTATGTGATGACCCCTAAATACTGTATATGCATGAGGAGACTAAACAGAGCATAAATTAAGGTGGAGACTGGGGAGGAAATGTTTACAAAACAGGGTGTGGTTCTTAACCCAGTCTTCAGGATATACCCAGCTAGTCAGGTTTACAGGATATCTGCAATGAATATGAATGAGATAGAATTGTATGAACTATCTCCATTCTATGTAAATCTAATGGAGGTAGTTAATGAGGTAAGGAATGGCCTTAATCCTCCATTGTCCCAAGAACAAAATAAGTAAAACCGCTTTGAATGTTTAACCACGAACAGAGGCAGTATACAAGTCCCATTCCCCTAAATTTCTGTCATTTATCCAATTTTCTATACTGTTCTCCCAGGGGAGCTCAGAACGGTTTACATAAATTTATTTGTGTATTCAAGCATTTTCCCCAGCATATTTATTGTAAGTATACTAAGGGCTCCTTTTACTAAGCTGCGGTAGCGTTTTAGTGTGCGCTAAGCCCCCATGCTACGCGGAAAACCAACGCCAGCTCTATGGAGGCGTTAGCGTCTAGCGCACACTAAAACCACTAGCACAGCTTAGTATAAGGAGCCCTAAATATTTAATTGGCTATTGATCCCTTGAAGACTGGGTTAAGTACCATTGATATAAAGTGTATGGAATTTTCCTTCCAGTGGAATCTGACAACTAGTTATAGATGTCAGACTGACATTCGTGAATTAGACAGGGCTTCTTTTCCAGAAATGTAACTTACCGGTCAATTCTGAGCACATGATCTAAGACTTCATTGAACAGTACAAGAGGCACATCAAGCTCTTCTTCATAGAACACCTTTAGTCGAGCTTTGACATACTCCCTTAACTCTTCTTGATCAACTGGGATATAGTCCTAGAAAGATCCAACATCTACATGTTTACTAAGGCTTCTACAAAGTTAATTACTACTATTACAGAATAAGTGGCATCAAAAACTAAGATGTATTCAGTTTTTGCCCTAAGTTTAGACATGTGAAGAGCAATTCTATAATTGGCTGACCACATTCAACCCTTACCACATAAGTGTACAGAATACTAGCATTGTACACATTAAAGCATACACTTACCCACAAAAGTGCCAGATGTTCTAAAGTGGGGCACATAAGTGGCACAGCATGTAGAAAAGGTACTATACATGGGGCTCCCACTTGCACATGTAACTTATAGAATATCATCTGTTATATGGATCCCTGTTGCATCTATGTAACTGCAGTCCCTTCAGTCTATGTAACTTCGATGACACTTGGTTATGCTGGCATTTCATACATGGAATTTGGGCACCCAGATGCCATTATAGAATATGCTCTCATTATGCAGCATTGAGTAACCTAAATGGAGGCACCTACTAATCGAATTGCCCCCTAACCCTTACACTAGCCTTTAAGAATTCTCACATCCTTGTGTAAGATTCACAGACAACTGAGTTTTCAGAATATCCAAATGAATATGCATATCTATATATAATTTGAAGCAGTACACAAACATTTATACATATTAATTGTGGACATCCTCAAGACTTCATGGTTATCCAAGAACACTTTCAAAAGACCAGTACTGCTTCAATCAGCAGACTTATACTGACAGCCATTTTGGCTAAACTGTCTTCCAAATGGTACTTTCAGGACTCCCTTGACACACTGCTCTGGACCTGTGGCTTATGCTACAACAGTTATTTGGACATCCCAATAACACAGTTTGCATCTTGGTTCCAATTATGCCTTATTCAATTGTTTTGATACTTATTTGATTTTCCTTTGTGGTTATTGCCTGTTCCTGCTCTTTCTTGTATTGCTGGATCTACAATAGGTTCTTCCTGCAATACAGCTTTGTCTATACATTCCTCCAATAAACATTTTTCTGCCCTGTTAGTGCCCTAACTATAGTTTCCATCATGACCACTACCTAAGCTTCCTTTTGAAGCTTCATCCTACCATAGCATTCTGCACAGGCTGTAAAGGGGAAACCATTCCTTCAACAAATGCCCTTTCATGGCCCTCAGCTTGAAACACCAGTGCAAGACTGACTCATCTACTTGGAGAAAAGTGAGGTTACTTGTATGTAACAAGAGTTCTCCATGAACAGCAGGATATGTCAGCCACATAAATTGCCCTCTTCATCTCTAGGGGATGAAGCAGAAATGGAAGGCAGCACTGCATTGGAGTGGAGTGGGTAGGAGGCAATTGGCACATGCTCAAATGGGCCTTTTCAAGCTCCAGGAAAGCAGATTCACTTATGTTGTTGGATGACATCAGTATGTTGACTTATCCTGCTGCCCATGGAGAACCCCCATTAAAAAGGTAAGTAACGATCTTCACTTTCCATATCAGCTTTTCTGAATACATTCCTTTGTTTCTGAAGCCATATATACACATACTGTACATACAAATAATCTCAACATGCATACATTCATCAATATTGTACTGCTTTGTTTTTGGTCAGAGAAAAATACGCAATACTATTTGAATTAAACCCTACAGAGGATTCCTTCAAAATATTTTTACCTTGGATAGCCAGTTACTGTATAAGATGGGTCTGTTCAAAGCTTTATCTCTCTCTACGTTGGGAAAATGTTTCAGAGCGACAATATCAATGTTCTCATCAGTCCAACGCCTCTCTTCATCTTCCACTAGTCTAATTTAGGAAAAAATAATTTTATTATGGTCTTAGTTTTACATGTACAAATATATTAGAAAAGTAAACTAATGGAGTACAAAGAATTTAATACACATCAAGCCTCAAAAAGCACAGTTACTTACCGTAACAGGTGTTATCCAGGGACAGCAGACAGATATTCTCAACGTGGGTGACGTCACCTACGGAGCCCCCTAGCGGACGTTTTCGCTTGCGAGACCTTCAAGCTTGTGAGTGGACCACGCATGTGCGAGTGCCCCTCCCGCCCAACCTAGGGCATGCGTCTTTTCAGCGTGTCCTCAGTTCAGATAGCTAGCAAAGAAGCCAACCTCGGGAGGTGGGTGGGTTGCGAGAATATCTGCCTGTTGTCCCTGGCTAACACCTGTTACGGTAAGTAACTGTGCTTTATCCCAGGACAAGCAGGCAGCATATTCTCAACATGTGGGAGACCTCCAAGCTAACCGGAAAGGGATGGAGGGAGAGTTGGCAATTTAGGAGAACAGATGTTGCAAAACTGATTGGCCAAAATGACCGTCACGCCTGGAGAGAGCATCCAGACAGTAGTGAGAAGTGAACGTATGAACCGAGGACCAAGTGGCAGCCTTGCAGATTTCCTCAAGCGGAGTCGAGTGGAGGAAAGCAAAAGATGCCGCCATCACTCTGACCCGGTGGCCAGTGACCCGACCTGGCAGGGAGAGACCAGCCCGAGCGTAACAGAAAGAGATACAAGCGACCAACCAGTTAGAAATGGTCCACTTAGAAACAGAGTGCCCCAAGCAGTTAGGATCGAAAGAGAGGAACAGCTGGGGAGCAGAACGATGAGGAGCAGTGCACTTCAAGTAGAAGGCCAGCGCACGCTTACAGTCAAAAGAATGCAGAGCTACTTCTCCTGGGTGAGAATGAGGCTTCGGAAAAAACACAGGAAGAACAATGGATTGGTTGATGTGAAAATCTGAAAAAAACCTTAGGCAAGAATTTAGGATGGGTACGGAGAACCACCTTATCATGATGGAAGACCGTGAAAGGAGGGTCCGCAACCAAGGCCTGCAGCTCACTGACCCTACGAGCAGAAGTGAGCGCAATAAGAAACATAACTTTCCACGTGAGAAACTTCAAGTGAGCCTGCGCCAGTGGCTCAAAAGGGGGTTTTATCAAATGAGCAAGGACCACGTTGAAATCCCAAACCACGGGAGGAAGTTTAAGGGACGGATGAACATGATAAAGGCCCTTCATGAAGCGGGAAACCACAGGATGAACAGAGAGAGGCTTCCCATCAATTGGCAGATGAAAAGCAGCAATGGCACTAAGGTGGACTCTAATCGAGGTGGATTTGAGGCCAGTCTCAGACAAGTGCAACAGATAATCCAGGACAAAAGACAAGAAGGCGGACTGCGGATCCTGTCGCTGCATAGCACACCGGGAAGAAAAACGGGTCCACTTCTGATAATAACATTGGCGAGACGCCTCCAGGATATCCAGCACAGACTGAGAAAACTGGAACGAGGGCATTAAGTCTCGAGGAACCAAGCTGTTAAGTGCAGAGACTGCAGGTTGGGATGAAACAGAGATCCCCGACTCTGCACAAGCAAAGAAAGAAAAACAGGCAGTAGAAGAGGCTCCCGGTAACTGAGTTGTAACAGCATGGAGAACCACGGTTGTTGGGGCCACCGAGGAGCTATCAGAATCATGGTAGCGTGAGTGGACTTGAGCATGACGAGAGTCTTCAGAATCAGAGGGAAAGGAGGAAACGCATACAGAAATAGGTTCGTCCAATCCAGAAGAAAGGCATCCGCCTCGATCCTGTGAGGGGTGTAAACCCTGGAGCAGAAACGGGGCAACTCATGATTGAGGGAGGACGCGAACAGATCGATTTCCGAAGTCCCCCACCGAGCGAACACCTGACGCAGGGTCGAGGAATGGAGAGACCATTCGTGAGGCTACAGAAGGCGGCTCAACTTGTCTGCCAGGCAGTTCTGCTGACCCTGAATGTAGACAGCACGAAGGAAGATGTTGCGGCAGATGGCCCAATTCCAGAGCCGCATCGCCTCCTGGCACAGGGACAGGGACCCCGTGCCCCCTTGTTTGTTGATATAATACCTGGCGACCTGGTTGTCCGTGTGAACCAGCATCACACGGTCGCGAAGCAGGTGACAAAAGCCTTTAGAGCGTAGAAAACCGCTCAAAGTTCCAGCAGATTGATGTGACAAAGGCGGTCAGCACTGGACCAATGACCCTGAGTGCGAAAACCGTCCAGGTGCGCTCCCCAAGCATAGGCCAACAAGTCCATCGTGAGGACCTTCTGCGGAGGAGGAGCATGAAACAGAAAACCTCTGGAAAGATTGGAAGAGAGCACCCACCAGCAGAAAGACCGCTTCAACAAAGGAGTCACGACAATGAGTTGAGAGACAGGATCCCGAGCCTGGTTCCATTGGGATGCCATACTTTGGTCAAATGAGCTTTGAGAGAAATAGGTGGCTGTTTGTCACAGCCAATGTACATTGACAAAATTGCCAAGTGAATCCATCTGGTGATAGAAGCATTGGAGGCTGGTCTGCCTTGTCTTGACTGACAAGTCAGAACGAAAATATGGTCGCAAAGTCGAGATCATTGGTCCCTTCCAGGTAGTGGAATAAAACTCTTCACACATTCAGCTTTTGCAATATCTTATCTTAATTAGCTGCATCTGTAGAATGAAAAGCAGACAAACAAACATCTTGTTGATGTGAAAGGCTGACACAATCTTCGACAGGAAGGTACTGCATGCAGTGAAACCCCAGTGTCTGTGATCTTGAGGAAGGGTTCTCTGCAGGAAAGAGCTGCAATTCAGAGATGTGTCTTGCTGAGACTATTGCCACCAGAAATACCATCTTCACCATAAGATCCAGAAGCATGGCATTCTCAGCGCTGCATTCACAGACTTTAGGTCAAGGACCAGTCTTCTGTGCCTTTTTGGGCACAATGAAGTATATGGAGTATCTGCCAGAGTCCGATTCTTTAATACCACACTGCTTGGTGATCTGCACTACCAGGTAATCCACTTTCAGTGGAACAAAGAGCTGGATAAATTCAGCAACCATTGGATTGAGCCAATGGCTTGGCCAATGGAAGGTAGTCCCCTCGGGACCTCCCAGTGCTTCATGAACAATTTTATTTTGCAATGTTTTGACAAGAGGGAAAACAAGTGGTTTGTGCCTTGTGAGCTGCTCATGAGTGAACACTGTGTAGCAGAGGACTGCAAAGTCTCTTATCTTTAACTCCTGGAGGGAATCTGTGATCACCTTCAAAGCCAAGAAAGCTTAAACAGTCTGTGCACAATCTGGTCCTTTCCAAGATCAGGGGCCTCCACCAGATCCAACCCCATCCCCTCTCAAGATCAGCATCTCATCAGAGGATCCTGACTGAGAGAGTACAGGCATTGAGAGAGCCCTCTCTAGCCCAGTCTTCCTCAGATTGGATCTCCCCATCTTGTGCATAGCACTATTGCTGGAGAATTGCGCTCATGGGGCGTGCCACCCCCCCCTCCGCTCCAATCCCTGAGGGTTTCATGCGGCCCTTATCAATCATGTAAGCTTCAAACATCATGAATTCAGGGGGGGAACCCTTATTTGAAGGCCCAGACGGACTCTGCGGACACTCACGAGCTCCTTTCTGGGGCTTCATTGCAGTGCCACAACTGCGCTTCGCTGGTGATGCACATGGGCTGCTTCCTGGCTGAAAATTGGACTTTTCTCCTGGCCCTCATACCATCTGGGTACTAAGACCCCTCGAGAGACTAAGGGAGGCTAAGCCATGGGCTCCCACCCCCCTCACGCATGGGACACGAAAGATCCTACGATGGTCATCCATTGCTAATCGAGCGAAATCGATGTGTTTTGAGGCAAATAGAGGCTTTTATTTTCAGCCGCAGAAGCAATTTTAGTTCCAGAAACGGCTCAGGGGAACTACACTGGTGAATAAAAAAATAGTCATTTTAGAGGTGGGTGAATCTAGCTCTGACCTTATAACAAAAACAAAAAAATCATAAAAGCAATAAAATCCCAAAAAATGAAATTTTATATTAAGAAATCAATTTGTAAGAATACCTGTCTTGGAAAAGACGAAGTGCTTCATGTGCCCAAATCCTAATCAGGCCTTCAACAGGCAAGGTCTCCAGTGGTCTCAGGGCTTCAAATATTCCTCTCACCCATCGAGTCATTTCACGTGGTGAATAGATGTAATGTGGCTGTATATCTTGAGTAAATCTTTCCTGAAAATAATGGCAGTAAAGAGTGATAATTTGCAAAAGGATTAGGTTTTTAAAAGTAAAAACAAGGCTGCTTTAGAAAAAGGTTTAGCAAGGTCCTGCTTTATATGCAAGCTAGTGTATTAAACTATTGGCACATGTATGTAAAAGGAACCGCCAAGAGATACATTAACCAGGATGGTGACCAAATTAAACCATATATATTAATCCAGACTGCTATTTTTCTATGACTAGTGCATTTTAACAGATGTAAGGAAGAGAAAAATGCATGTATGCTTCACCTATTAGGAACTATTTTAGCATGCATGCTAGAACTTTCAGCATGTGTTTTAGTGCATTATCCCCTTAACTAAAAGCCATGACCTTGATATTAGAGAGGGAAAAATATATCTTTCCTGATGATTTTATTTCTTTTAGTCCTACCAGACCAGTCTAGAACCTGCTGGTTATGTACATCAACCAGTGCATGGAGACAAACATTTATGGTCAAAAGTCATTCCTCCAATATCTTTTTTCATCAGGTCAGTGCTGTACTGCCACACAGTCTACAGCTGGGTCAGGAACTGCCTCGTTCCAATAAGATAGGAAAAACTTGTAAAGAAGAAACATCAAAGGAAAATTGAAGAACAATTTAAATAATGGACATAATTTCATCCTAATTAGGGAGGTTTTAGGACTTCTTTGGTAAAATTAAAAGAAAGAACTTATCAGATAAGATTTTCTCCTCCCATAGGATCTATATCAGATCAGAACAGAACCTATAGGATGTGGATGACAGACCAAACAAGGCAGTGACCATGTATACTGCCCATGGCACAACTTGACCTGGGAAATGTTTGTAACCTTCCTAAGGTTAATAGCTAACTGGGCAAAGATGGGTCCCACTAAAGCAGTGGTCTCAAACTCAAACCCTTTGCAGAGCCACATTTTGGATTTGTAGGTACTTAGAGGGCCTCAGAAAAAATAGTTAATGTCTTATTAAAGATTTGACAATTTTGCATGCAGTAAAACTCGTTAAAGTTATAATAATATTGTCATTTATAGCTAAAGAGACATATATCAAGAAACTGCTTTATTTTACTTTTGTGATTATGATAAACACACCAAGGGCCTCAAAACAGTACCTGGCGGGCCGCATATGGCCCCCGGGCCGCGAGTTTGAGACCACTGCACTAAAGCAACACCTACTACTACTACTTTCTATAAGTGCTACCAATATCAAAATTACTCTTGATAAACAGAGATAAGAAGGAGTAAGTCTGGCAATGAAGAATTTTGCCAGAATTGCCCAATAGTATGCTATAGACTGCTCTGTCTGGAGAATCTCCCCAGACTTGCTGATGGCTGAGTGGTACTTCCTGATGCTGCAACGGGCCACTTGGTACTTACAACCTGCCTGCTGCCAAACTAGGCCAAATTAAACAGCTGATATACTGCCCTGGTAAGACATATCTGCAGGACACCACATTCAGATTCTATTAAAGGGGAGAATGAGGACTAGGGAAACAGAAGTTGAAATACACATCACCATCTTGAACTGTTTTTCTGCCTGCTCCCAGGCTAGATAAAATGTTCCCACAAAGTTGCACAAATATGTCCAATATGCAGAAGTTTTTCCCCCTAATTTTAAAATTAGTAGCAACAACTGGAGAACAATAATTGGCCCGAATGAAACATGGTTGGGCAAAGGTAGTAGAAAAATATTTCCTCTTCCTAGAGACCGAAGATGCTTCATGAAATCAAAAGGCAAAAATCTTAAGGCAATTACCTGAACTTCAGACTCTAAACACTAGCAGAGCTTGCCAAGTGTTATGCCTATGGCCAGGGGGTAACTGAAACTCAACATACTATGTAATATGTCTCCTCAAGTCTGCTTATCTGACCTCCGTGACCTGGGGGATGCCCAAACAACATCAAAAGGACAGTAAAATCAGATGGGAAGCTGGTTTCTGCAACAAGTATCTGCTATCTTGACCTCCTTGACCTGGGGGTTGCCCAAACAACATCAAAAGGACAGTAAAACCAGATGGGAAGCTGGTTTCTGCAACAAGTATCTGCTATCTTGACCTCCTTGACCTGGGGGTTGCCCAAACAACATCAAAAGGACAGTAAAACCAGATGGGAAGCTGGTTTCTGCAACAAGTATCTGCTATCTTGACCTCCTTGACCTGGATGTTGCCAAAACAACAAAGAACAAAAGACCAGGACCAGCTGTTTAGCTATGAACTCAGCAGTTTTCATCCTATATAAGAACGGAATTCTGCCCCTAACATTAGAATCCAAGACGTTTAAAGGGATAGTCTCCCGTGTCCACCCACCTATCAATTGCAGGGATTCCCAATTGTGAAGATGGTCGTTGCCTGGGATTACGGTGATGCTATTTTATTCTTATATTCATATATATATATATAATAAAGGGTTATTGTTTATGCTTTTATATTGTCTGTGTGCTTTTCCGAGTGTCACTGATCATCCCATCTGACAGAAATAAGTGGCGGAACATCAAGAAACAAAGGTAACAGTAGAACTTCCCAGTTTTGTCTGTTACGATATCTTCCACCACCCTGACAACTTCCAAGAAGGACAAAATTATCAATTCATTCATTGAACTAACAGGAGTGAGAAATGGTTGGTACCTTTCCCCATTTTCAGATGTGGAGGGGCATTTTTGAAAGAACGTCCAAGTCAGAATTGGGATGTCCTGCTAATAACGTCCAAAAATAAAGCCCATCCATCTTACAGTAATTTTCAAATATGAAAAATGTTGGTATTTTCTGTTTGAAAATACACTTTCCCCTCCGTATTCGCGGTTTCGGTTGTTTGCGTTTTTTTTGAATGCAGGCTCCACCCCCAAATTTACATCACAGGAAATTGGGGGAGGAATCACCCGAAACCTGCAGCTGAGGCAAAGCCCGATGAACTGAAAGGATCCAGCGCTGTTTCCAGAAGCCCCAGCCTGGCGGGAGCCGCCACCGAGCGCAAATGTGCCTGCAACTCAGCAGGCAAGCGCTGACTCTGTACCTGGTATTTGCCGGCGCCAGGCACGCAGTCTTATCTGAAGTCCCCTGCCAAATCACAGCTAATGCTGCCGCTGCACAAACTCCCCAAAAGTGACTCCCCGTCGTTCTGCTCCCAGCCCGCAGCCAATACCCTTCCAACTTTCTCCACCCCTAAGCAGGCGCATTGAACCCACAGGCTGGTCCCAGCGCGCATGGATGGAGGGGTGGTGGCAGGTTACTGCTCTCTCCCTCGCGCAATGGTAGCCCTGTGCTCTGTTCTGGAAGCGGTTCTCAGGATCCAGACTCACACTTTCCTTTACAGCCGGTGGTATTTGCCCAAGCGATGCACAGAAAAAAATCGCTGCACAGGAACAAGTCAGGTTATTCGCGGCTTTGTGCCTTTTCTAGGGTTTTTCACAGAAAAACCGCAAATAGCATACGAAAAGTTATTGCTACTCTTTGGGTTTTGGCCAAGTACTAGTGACCTGGATTGGCCCCCGTGAGAATGGGTTATTGGGCTTGATGGACCATTGGTCTGACCCAGTAAGGCTATTCTTATGTTCTTATGAAAGTAAAGAGATAAGAGTTTAAAAAAAAAAAAAAAAAGGTTTCTATATTGACCCAAATCTTGTTCCACTGGATAAAATAGTTTTGAACACAAAGCGCATTAGCAGGGCAAACAATGCACAGATAACACCTAGTAAGGTATACACTTATACGCCACAACTGACCCTGAGACCAATAAAAAAGTGCTATCTAAAGAGCCACAAAACAAACCACTCATGGAGCCTATTAATTAACAGGTTGAACTCCCTTGGAAAAGCACATAACCAAGACCCTAAGGAAGTCCCTGATTGGCTCAGATGCCTCAGAACACAGGCAGCATATTCCCCCATGTCAGAAAATCTGAGCTCTCTCAAAGGACAGAGGAAAAACTGTCAAAACCCTGATCAGTGTTCTCCCCAGAAATATTTTCTACCCAGGTGGCATGAAAAAGTAGCCAGGTGGGGCGGGACGGGGAAATTTGGTGGTGGGGAAAATGAAATGTGTACTATTTTATTAGTTAATTATTATTAATTATTTTCCAATGCTCAGTATGATTTCCTTTTTTAAGGCTTGACACTTGAGGCCAGAATATTTTTTATAAATTTAAGAAGTATCCAAATTCTAGAAATGAATAATTAGATATTTACCCTCTTTCAAATGGTATAGAGCAGGGGTGCCCAACACGTCGATCGCGATCGACCAGTAGCTCAGGAAGGCAACGCGAGTCGATCGCGGAACCCATCCCGGGCTCCGTGATAGACTCGTGTTGCCGTCCTGATCTACCGGGCCGATCAGCCTTCCTCTCCAGTGTTCTCTCTAGGGCCTTTTAGCTGGGCTGCTGCCGCTGCTGAACATTAAAAAAAAAACAAAAAAAAAACGGCTTGGAGATTTCAGCCCATAGCGAACTATGCTCCGTGGCTCTAACGTGTGCGTGCCGGCTTCTCTTCTCTTTCCTCCGAAACCGGAAGTTATGTCCGGGGGGGGGGGGAGGGGAGAAGGGAAGCCGGCACGCACATGTTGATAGCCCTGAAGCAAGCGTTCGCTACGGGCTAATGCGGGAGACAGGTTAGTGAAGCATTTGTTCTTCTTGCTGCCGGGTCCTGCCTACTTTCTGTTTCCGCGAAGGCAGGACCCGGCAGCATTTCCCCCAATAGGTCGATTGCGATGCTGGCCGATCGAAGCAGGGAGAGCTTGGGGTGGGCGTCGGCTTTCGGGCCTGTTATTGGTGGCCTGTTATTACTGGTCCCCGATAGCAGTTTGGGTACTGGTCCCCGATGGCAATGGCAGTGGCTTGGGGGAGGGCAGGGAGAAAGAAAGAAAGAAAGAAAAAGGGCAGGCAGGGAGACAGAAGGAAAGAAGAGAAACAGAAAAAAAAGAAAAGGAAGCAGAGAGAAAGAAAGGGCGGCAGAGAGAAAGAAAGGGCAGGGAGAGAGGAAGGAAAAGTTGGGGGAGGGAATGAGGTGTGGAGAAGAGGAAGCATACAGGCTGAAAGAAAGATTGTATGCACAGTCAGAAGAATAAAGTGCAACCAGAGACTCATGAAATCACCAGACAAGGTAGGAAAAATTATTTTATTTTAAATTTAGTGATCAAAATGTGTCTGAATTTATATCTGCTGTCTATATTTTACACTAAGGTCCCCTTTTACTAAACCGCAATAGAGTTTTTTAGCGCAGGAAGCCTATGAGCGTCGAGAGCAGCGCTGGGCATTCAGCGCAGCTCCCTGCGCTAAAAAATGCTATTGTGGTTTAGTAAAAAGGGAGGGAGTGAGTATTTGTCTATTTTTGTATGGTTGTTACTGAGGTGACAGTGCATAGAGTCATCTGCTTTGACCTCTTTGAAAAAACCCCGGAAAAGGAATGATAATTAACAATTCTATGCGTACAGTGTGCGTTGTGTTTTTTTAAATTTTTATTGTTGGTAGATCATTTTGACTTGGTCATTTTAAAAGTAGCTCGCAAGCCCAAAAAGTGTGGGCACCCCTGGTATAGAGGTTTAAAAAAGGGAAATGCGTTAATGAAGTCATTAGGTTCAATCTAGCCATTTATTTCTGCATGAATTTAAACAACTAAAACAAAAAAAAGATAAATATAGCTCATCCAGCACCTCTAATGTTTTGATCACTAGGTTCCTTCCTGAGGTCTCACTGAGGATATGAAATAGATGCAATCCCTACTTCCAGACCTCTTCCACATAATTTATGGAGAGGTGTTACTGAGCCTTGAAGAAGACCTGTGTGATTTCACTACAGCAAAATTAAAAAGTAGCAGATAAAGATCAAAGTGAGAGCTAGGGCAAAACAGTTTAGGTAAAGATGCAGGTAATAATTAGCAATGTATTAAAAATATTTCATTTTTATTTGCTTATAATGTCATTTGAAAGCTCCTTGATGTTAATACTTTAATTTAATTCTTCATACTGGGGGGGGGGGGATAACACCACTTACGTCAACAGTAAAGTTAGAATAGGGTCATTAAATCCAGTGACGTACCTAGTATATATGACAGCCAGTGCTGATCATTTTTAACAACCCCCTCCTCTATACAAAAAAGTTATTTTTAGTAACAATCCATGAGTCACACCACAAGGTGCACCTAGGAAAAGGCAGCATCTGAAACACTGCAGTGAGCACTAGAACACGCACTGTAAAACTAAACAAGCCAGATCCTGCACAGTCAATTGATCCTGCTAACAGAAAGCCATGTCCGTTTCGTACACACAGAATACAGATACACCCTCGCCCAATATGGAATAATCACAAACTAAAAATAGAAATATGTAGACAAAAGTTAAACTGAACCAAGAAACCAGACTCTGCATACAATGCAACACCACAGAAACAGTGACACGTTCCCTAATACTGTGCAAAATATAAAGACAGTAGATGTAAATTTGAAAGACTGCTACATAACAATCACCACTTTACAAATTAACAAATAGAAATAAAACAAATAATGAGTCCATTTTATTGGACTAATTCATTTTTCAATTAGCTTTCAGAGGCCAAATCTTTCTTCAAGACAGTACAGTACACTGCTGTTATGATATCCTGTCCTGGCCTGAGGAAAGGGGTTTAGTTCCCCCAAAATTGCCTTATTTCCATTTCCTATTGATAAACTTTAATCAATACAGTTGCAATACTACTTGATTCTATGTAAAGCAACAAAAATATTTTTTTCTACCTTTTGTCGTTTCTGCTTTAGTCATCTTCTCTTCACTCTCTTCTTTCTGTTCAGCATTTGTCCTCTCTCCCTTCCATGCAACGTCTGTCCTCTCTTTGCCCCTTCCACCCAGCCTCTGCACTCTCTCTACCCCTTCCATCTACTATCCACCCTCTCTGCCCTTTCCATCCAGTGTCCGCCCTCTCTCTCTTCCATATGGCATCTTCCCTCTTTCTATGTCCCTTTAATAAACTGTATATCCTGTGCCCTTTCTCTTCTTTGTACATGATTCATTTCAGCATCACCCCCTCTCCATTTTTTTGTCTCCACCCCCTCCCCTATGCTCTGGCATCTCTCTCTTCTCTCTCCTTGCTCTGGCACTTCCTCTCCTTCCTTTCCCTCTGGTCTGGCACTTTATGTCTCTTAGTTTCCCTTCCCTCCCCCATGTCCTGGCATCTCTCTCCTTCCATCTCCCCCTCCTACTCCATTATTGGGCATCTCTTCTCTTTCCTTTCTCTCCCTCCTTCCTTCTTTTCACCTGGTCTGGCATCTGTCTCCTTTCCCCCCCCCCATTGCCCTGACATCTCTCTCTCCGCCTCCATGGTCTGGTATCTCCTTTTCTTTCCCTCTCTCCCATGGTCTTGGCACCTTTTTCCTCTTCTCTCCCTTCCCTGGTCTTCCTTCTCCCTCTTTCTCTCTCCCCCCCAATTGGGTGCAGCAGCAGCATCATTTCTCTTCCCCCTCCCCCACATTGGGTGCAGCAGCATTTCTCTTTCCCCTCCCCCTCCAACTGGGTGCAGCAGCAGCATCTCTCCCCCCAACTGAGTGCAGCAGCAGCATTTCTCTTCACATCCTCCCCCTACATCTCACACACCCGTCGGCAGATTCGCTACTAAGGCAAGTTGTAAGTTTCCCTCCGTTGCTGACCTATCTCCCTGACGGAAGGAAGCTTACAACTTGCTGCTCTTGCTTGCTTCGGGCCTACCTTGTTTCCGGGTCCTGCCTTCACGGAAGCAAAGTAGGCAGGACCCAGCAGCAAGAAAGACACGAAGCAAGTAAGAGCAGCAAGTTACGTTGCTGACCTATCTCCTGCATGCTCCAGGGCTCTAATGATACCACTGTCTGTGCTGGCTTCCCTTCTCTTCCCTATCCCCCCCCCCCCCCGGGGACGTAACTTCTGGTTTTGGAGGGAAGAGAAGGGAAGCCGGCACGCACAGTGGTACCGTTAGAGCCCCAGAGCACAGGTTCAAGTCGCTTGCTGCCATTTAAAAAAAAAGTCAGGCAGGAACTTTTGGTGGCTGAACTTTCGGCAGCTCTTCAATGTTGAGCAGTGTTAGCAGAATTTGTGACAGATGACAACCGGGCACTCACCTAAATTAGCCGGGCAGAGCGCCCGGCTAAAAGGTACTACTTATGAATAAGTTTCCTCAGAACACATAGGCAGCACACAAAGTACTGTAGTTCTAAATTCTCTCAGAGCAGCACAAAGGGAAAAAAAAATGTTCCCAAAGACTGTTGAAGCAAACTTCCTCACAGCCACACACAAGTAGTTTAATCTGAATATCTTAGAAAATCACATCAGCAGCCCATTCTCAAAGTGCCATGAGTCTGATCTCTAGCATGTTTTGCCTAAGGGTTACTCTTGACAAAGTGCTGATGATCCCTCAGAGTAGCAGACAAATGCATCATTCTGAGAACTCTCAGAATACACAGGTAGCATATTCTCAAAGTGTCGCCCAGTTCCGTTCTCCCAATCTGACTGCTTACTGCATACTTGGAGAAAAACTCCTATGCAAGCTTCTCAAACTAAATTTAAATATACCTAATTTACTCTTGCAGATTAGAGGGGTCTAGCCATTTAGGAAGCAGGAAGGCGGTGAGGATGGGAAGTATTCAGTAGTGGTATACCTAGTAGATTTCAATGTTTAACTCTTTTACATAGACAATGCAAGGTAGTAAAGCAGTGCTTATACACAGGTCCCAACTACTATATCAAAGGTGGAAAAAGCCTCATATGACAAACCCTCCCACCATCCACAAAAAGGGATTTAAGGTGTTCAGGCTAAACCTCATAGGCATAAAAAAACCACCCTTGCCAATATAAAATAGGTTCTGTGCAGTGCAAAACAAGAATTAAAGCTTTAAAGATAGATGAAAAAAATCAACTTATCTCACAGGACCGACCGGTACACCAACGTTGGCCAGCATTTCACATTACTGCTGCCTCAGGGTGTAACAGTTCTGATCGATAACTTTAAACCGGGACTCTCTCTCAAGTGTCTCCTAGCACAAATCCACCTAGTAGATTTGACAGCCAGTGCAGATCTTTTTTCTAACAACCTCCTCTCCTCCTCTATATAAAAAAATATTTAGTAATAATGCATGAGTCACACAATAAGGGTGCACCTAGGGAAAAGGCAGCATTTTAAACACTGCAGTGAGCACTAGATCATCAATACACCCATTGTAAAACTAAACATGCCACAGATCGATCCTGTTAAGTAAATGCTAACAGAAAACCACGTCTTTTTCATACACACAGAACACAGATGCACTCTTACCTACTATGGAATAAGTAAATCACAAACTAAAAATAGAAATATGTAACATATAGTAACATAGTAAATGACAGCAGATAAAGATCTGAACGGTCCATCCATCTAGATAAAAATTAAACTGAACCACCCAAGAAGCCAGACTCTGCATACAATGAAACACCACAGAAACAGTGACATGTCCCCTAATACTATGCAAAATACAGAAAGCAGATGTAAATTTGAAAAATCTGATAATCACCACTTTACAAATTAACAAATAGAAATAAAACAAAAAAATGGAACATAACAAAATACTATTTTATTGGACTAATACTTTTTCAATTAGCTTTCAGAGGCCAAAACTTCATTCCTCAGGTCAGTACAGTATACTGCTGTTATTGCAACCTGTCCTGAAGAAGGGAATTTTGATCTTTGAAAGTTAGTAAAACATGTATTAAAATTAGTCCAATAAAAAGATTACTTGAGTTCCATTCACTATTTATAAACGTTTATCAATACAGCTACAATACCACTGTTATAAAGCAACCAAAAAAACAAAAAAGTAGCAAAATTTTTTTCTACCTTTTGTCATTTCTGGTTTCTGCTTTCTTCATCTTTTCACTCTCTTCTTTTCATCCCGTCTGCACTCTCTCTCTGACTCTTCCATCCATTGTCTGCCCCCTCTCCCTTCCATATGACATCTTTGTATGCCCCTTCCATAAACTGTCTATCCTCTCCCCTTCCATCCAGCTTGTGCCCCTTCTCTCCTTTATATGATTCATTTCAGCTTCACCTTCTCTCCCCATTCTTCTCTCATCTCTGTCTTCACCCCCTCCCCATGCTGTCATCTCTCTTTTCCTTTCCTTCCTCCCTTGTACCCTACCCCACTTTCTGAAATCCATCTCCTTCCCTTCCCTCCCCCATGCCTTAGAATCTCTCCCAATTGATAACATATTGTAATGATTAGGCACCTTTTATTAAACTAAAAGTATAATTATAATTTTGGGAAGGGGGGGATGTATAGCTATATTATTGGTTAAATCAATGTTTTTCAATTTATTATATGTGCGATATGTTTGCTTTATAATATCTGTGGAAAGGGTGGGTGGGAAAGGGACTTAATTTATATATTGAAGATGATACTAGAAAAGAAATTCAAGTGATGTGTATGATTTAATTGATGTATTATTGTACACTTGATGTAAGATGAAAAAATGAATAAAGAATTGGGAAAAAAAAGAATCTCTCCCCTCTCCTTCCATTTTTCCCTCTCCCTCCATGGTCTGGCATCTCCAATCCTTCCTTTCCTTCCCCTTCCCATGATTTGGCATCTCCAATTCTTCCTTTCCTTCCCTCCCTCCCTTCCCCATGGCCTAGTATCTCTCTCTCTCTCCTCTTCCCCCCCTCTTGTCACCCCATCACTGAACACTTGCCTTCCACTGTCGGCAGTAACAGCCTTCACAACTCGCTGTTGTGGACAGCATCAGGTCTTCCTCCCTGCCAATCCCGCCTACTTCCTGCTTCCACAAAGGCAGGACCCAAGCACAGAGGAAGGCTCTGACATCAGCCACAGCAGCAAGTTGTGAAGATGTTCCCAGATCACAGGGGCCTAGAGAAGCAACCCCTTATGGTCTGCACCTGGGGTGGACCACCCCCTGTCCCATCTCCCCTTGGTATACCACTGGTACTCAGAATCCTTTGAGAATTCCTCATGTATGGAAAGACAAAAGTCTTTTCAAATTGCTGAGGTGGAAAATTCTACTTTACTGGGAATGAATTCTCCTACTGGTCCAGGAGCTAGACAATTTGTCCACTACCATTTGCTGGAAACAGAGCAATATTGAGCATTCTGAGGCTTCACGGTGCAATAAAGGGGGGTGAATCACACTGGACTATTTTGTTTCTTTGTCTCCATCCACAGGTCAATAAGACATAACCCACAGATTCTGGACTGATCTGGTATGGATGTAAACAAATTATCAGTTTAGCACAAAAATGATAAAAATCGAGCTCTTTTGTTAAGATTTATGAGTTTCACAGAGAGGGATTTAGATGGATTGACTGCATATGTTGCATTTGTTACTCTAACTGGAACTTTACCTGAGACATTGTGTAGAATTCCACCATAGCAGCAGTAAGAGGTTCTGCATATGTACGAAGTGATGGGATGAGCCTCAACATTGCACGATTGAATGTTCCATAGATCTGAGTGAGTGATGCAGGTCCTGGGTAATCCACATATACAACAGGTATGTGACGTAGAAACCTGGGCAGAAGGAAACCCGCATAAAATAAATTTTCCCTTCCCTGGTTTTACAATAAAAGCAGTAAATTATCATGCAGATTAAAGGATAAAGGTTTGCTTTGTCAATGAGTAAGTATTTAAGAAATGAATAATACTGTCTTATCTATATTAAAAGTTAGCTGCACATGGCCCAATTTTGTAAAAATTTCACGAACTAAATAAATTAAATAAGAAAACAAACCTGTAGCCATTAGACTAATCACAAGCTGTCTTTCAAAACACCCAGATAATTAAAATGGTTGGTGTTCTGTTTTGGGATATACAGAAAACATTACCTATGTGAAAGTGGTTTTCTTCCCGGGTCAGTAGGTGGATTACAAGCTCCAACAAACTGAATTCTCTCCAGTTTCACCCATGTCTGGTCTGATGTACGATAGAAACCTCCATGTTCCACCATCTACAGCAAAAAGGATTGTTTTTTTAAATACAAGTTATGATTATTACATTTAAAACATTAAAAATGCTAATTATTTCACAATGAAGCCAACCTGTCTGATGAATGATATGACCCTCTGCGTGCCATATTTGTCCATATCTGGTAAGTTGATCTCATCACAGAACAGCACTAGCCACTTCCCTAGCTGAACAGGGGCTAGCACCACACCATTAGGCGTACGCCTGTACTCGCAGTAATGATCAAAGGTCTTCAGAAGTAGCTCTGGTGTTGTAGCACTAGAGAAGTTTAGTCCTACAACCTAAAAGAGAGGGTGAATGGAAACCAAAATTAGCCAACACAACGGATATGCACCAATTTCATACACACTTTTTAAATACAGTGTTGAGGATTCAAACAAAAATCTATACAGTATTGAGATAAGGCAGCAAATTTCTGCATCTCAATGACCACGAATTTGGTCTTGGAGAATGAGATGTACAATGTCTGCATCTATGAGGAAAACTTGGTTCTTTTTGTCACATAGAGCTTTTTGGACCCCAGTTCGTTTGCAAAAGTTAGATAGATCTAAGTCTAATAAATGCTGGCATTGTAATCTGGAAGTAGGGACATTGGATCATTTACTTTTTTACTGTCCCTGTTATTAAATTATTTTGGAATTCAATTTGGACGCAGGTTAACTGATTACTTGAAAATCATGTTGCTTTGTCTTATAATACTATTCTGTTTGGCATGGCTATGAGGAAAAAAAGTCAAATTTCATCTTATAACAACAAACTTCTATTAATAATGACAGGGGTGGCAATTCAGCACATTACGGCTAATTGTAAAAATTATACAAATCTTAATTAGAATTCACTTTGTTACATTTTTAAAATGGAAAGAGCAATTGCTATACAGAAAGGTAATTATAACAACTTTATAAAGATCTGGGGGCCATTAGAGAATTATTGTAATGAATGAACATCGTTTTCCTTTCTGTTACATGTATTTTGTTGGGGGGAGGGGGGAAACTGGATGATTAATATTTTTATTTAATGATTGGATTTCTGTTGAAGAATTGTTGGGTGGGGGGAAAGGGTTATAATTTCTACTTTAAAGGATTATATGTATAAGAATGTCAAGTGCTGTATATTTTATTAGTAATGTAATGTTTTAATATTAATCACTTGTTTGTCAGTTTTAAAATGAATAAAGAATTAAAAAAAAAAATCTATACAGTAATCTTATCATAGGAGATTGTTATAATAGGCAAACTAGAACAATTTCTAATATTTGCCAATGTAATAATGAGAACTATTCGCAATCTCCTCTTAATAGGAGGGTGCAGGAACAGCAGCAGAAATATAGCACTGGTTTCAAGCTTCAATCATACCACAAAGCAATGTTACTTACCGTAACAGTTGTTATCCAGGGACAGCAGGCAGCTATTCTCACTAGTGGGTAATGTCATCCGACAGAGCCCCAATACGGACATCTTGCAAGCATGTCTTGCTTGAAGAAACTCAGAAGTTTCGAGATGCCCGAACCGCGCATGCGCCAGTGCCTTCCCGCCCGATGGTCCGGGCGTGTCTCCTCAGTTCAGGTAGCTAGCAGAGAAGCCAACCCAGGGGAGGTGGGTGGGACGTGAGAATAGCTGCCTGCTGTCCCTGGATAACAACTGTTACGGTAAGTAACATTGCTTTATCCCAGGACAAGCAGGCAGGTATTCTCACTAGTGGGTGACCCCCAAGCTAACCTCAATGGGATGGAGGGAGAGTTGGCAACTTAGGAGAACAAATTTTGTAACATAGTTTGGCCAAACTGTCTATCCCGTCTGGAGAAAGTATCCAGACAATAATGAGAGGTGAACGTATGAACCGAGGACCAAGTGGCAGCCCTACAAATCTCCTCAATCGGTGTCGATCTGAGGAAGGCTACAGAGGCTGCCATTGCTCTGACCTTATGGGCTGTGACCTTACAGGGAATGGGTAATCCAGCCTGGGCATAGCAGAAAGATATACAAGCCGCCATCCAGTTGGAGATGGTGCGCTTCGATACAGGTCGTCCCAACTTGTTTGGATCAAAGGAGACGAAAAGTTGAGGAGCAGTTCTGTGTGGTTTGGTGCGATCCAAGTAGAAAGCCAAAGCACGTTTACAGTCCAGAGTGTGAAGAGCTGATTCTCCAGGATGAGAATGAGGCTTTGGAAAGAACACTGGAAGCACAATGGATTGGTTGAGGTGAAATTCAGAGACCACTTTAGGCAGGAATTTCGGGTGAGTGTGGAGGACCACCTTGTCATGATGGAATACTGTGAAAGGTGGGTCCGCCACCAAGGCCTGAAGCTCACTGACCCTGCGAGCAGATGTGAGGGCCACCAGAAAAACCACTTTCCAAGTGAGAAACTTTAGTGGAGCCTTGCTCAGAGGCTCAAAAGGAGGTTTCATAAGCTGAGAAAGGACAACATTTAGATCCCAAACCACTGGAGGCGGTTTGAGAGGAGGATTGACATGAAAAAGTCCTTTCATAAATCTGGAAACCACAGGATGAGAAGAGAGAGGTTTCCCTTGTAGAGGCTGATGGAAAGCCGCAATAGCACTCAGGTGGACTCGTATAGATGTCGACTTGAGACCAGACTGAGACAGATGTAAAAGATAGTCCAAAACAGAGGATAGGGAGGCTTGCTGAGGCTCCTTAGAATTGGAAATACATCATGAAGAAAATCTAGTCCATTTTTGGAAGTAGCATTGACGAGTAGCAGGCTTTCTGGAAGCCTCCAAGACATCCCTCACCGCCTGGGAAAACTGGTGCGGAGTTACGTTGAGAGGAACCAAGCTGTCAGGTGGAGAGACTGCAGGTTGGGATGAAGCAGAGACCCCTGATGCTGAGTAAGCAGTGAAGGAAACACTGGAAGTAGGTACGGTTCCCTGCTGCTGAGTTGAAGTAGAAGGGAGAACCAAGGTTGCCTGGGCCACCGAGGAGCTATCAGAATCATGGTGGCATGGTCGGACTTCAGCTTGACCAGAGTCTTTTGAATGAGAGGGAATGGCGGAAACGCATACAGAAAGCGATTCCTCCAATCCAGCAGAAAAGCATCTGCCTCGAGGCGATGAGGAGCGTAGATCCTGGAGCAAAACTGAGGCAGCTTGAAATTGTGGGGAGCCGCAAAGAGGTCTATCTGAGGCGTTCCCCACTGAGCAAAGATCTGATGAAGGGGCTTGGAATGGAGTGTCCATTCGTGAGGCTAGAGAAGACGACTCAGTTTGTCCGCCAAGACATTGTCCCTCCCCTGAATGTAGACAGCTTTGAGGAAGGCGTTGTGGCGAACCGCCCAATCCCAGACTCTGAGAGCTTCCTGGCAGAGGGAGGCCGAGCCTGTACCCCCCTGCTTGTTGACATAATACATGGCGACCTGATTGTCGGTGCGAATGAGGACCACCATGTCGTGAAGCAGATGTTGAAAAGCTTGAAGAGCATTGAAGATGGCTCTGAGCTCCAGAAGATTGATTTGATGGAGTCGGTCCGCACAGGTCCAGAATCCCTGAGTGCGAAGCCCATCCAGATGCGCTCCCCAGGCATAGGTCGAGGAATCGGTTGTGAGAACCTTCTGGTGGGGAGGAGAATGAAACAGCAAACCTCTGGATAGATTCGAAGAGGTCATCCACCAGAGTAGAGACTGCCGAAGAGCAGGAGTGACTGTGATGTGTCGAATCAACGGATCCAACACCTGAGTCCACTGAGATGCCAGGGTCCACTGAGGAATTCTGAGGTGGAGTCTGGCAAACGGAGTCATATGAACTGTAGAGGCCATGTGGCCCAGGAGGACCATCATGTGTCTCGCTGAGATGGTCTGGCGAGAAGACACAGACTGGCAGAGATGAAGAAGAGCATCCATGCGCTGAGGAGGAAGGAATGCTCTGAGACGTACGGTATCCAGGACAGCCCCGATGAAGGGAAGAGACTGGGTCGGCTGTAGATGAGACTTGGGAAAGTTGATCTCGAATCCCAAACTCTGCAGGAACAGAATCGTTGACAGGGTCGCTGAGATGACCCCTGAGGCCGAGGGAGCCTTGATCAGCCAGTCGTCGAGGTAGGGGAATACCTGAAGACCATGGTTCCGGAGGGCCGCAGCCACCACCACCAGACATTTTGTGAAGACTCTGGGGGACGAAGACAGGCCGAATGGAAGCACTCGATACTGCAGATGGAGATGTCCCACCCGAAATCTGAGGAACTTGCGAGAGGCCGGATGAATGGGAATATGAGTGTAGGCCTCCTTGAGATCCAGAGAGCATAACCAGTCGTTCTGCTCGAGGAGGGGGTAGAAAGAAGCAAGTGTCAGCATGCGAAACCTCTCTTTGACTAGGAATTTGTTGAGGACCCTGAGGTCCAAAATGGGTCGCAGGTCGCCTGTCTTCTTCGGAACCAGGAAGTACCGGGAGTAAAACCCCTGGTTCAGTTGGTCCTTCGGGAACGGCTCCAAGGCACGAAGCCAGAGCAAAGCCTGAGCTTCCTGAAGAAGAAGGGCGGTCTGAGTCAAGTTGGAAGGATACTCTCTTGGAGGGTAGTCCGGAGGGACCCGATGGAAATGAAGAGAGTATCCTTCCTTGATGATAGTAAGGACCCAGAGGTCGGTTGTTATGGCCTCCCAGCGATGATAAAAATGATGGAGGCGCCCTCCGATGGGAAAAACAGGGGGAGGCAGAACGAGGTTGGTTATGCCCTCGACGAGACAGTCAAAAAGGCTGAGTGGTCTTAGGGACAGCAGGCGACTGAGACTTAGGCTGACCCTTCTGGGGAGGCTGTCGCTTCGCCGGTTGCCTCGCAGGAGGAGTTTGCCTCGGCTGATAACGCCGCTGATAAATCAACGGCAGGCGAGAAGGTCGAGACTGCTGAGGCTTAGGCTTCGGCCGAAGGATAGATTGGAAGGACTTTTCGTGGTCAGACAACTTCTTCATGACAGTCTCGATAGATTCGTCAAAAAGATCCGCCCCAGCACACGGGACGTTCGCCAGGCGGTCCTGAAGATTCGGGTCCATATCAATGGTCCGCAACCAGGCCAACCGGCGCATCGCCACCGAGCAGGCCGAGAGCTCGAACGCATCATAGGCAGATTGCATCAACTGAAGCCGAAGTTGGGACAGCGAAGCAACCACTTCCTCAAACTCAAACCTAGCCTGGGACTCGATGTATGGTGTGAACTTCAGAAGCACAGGTAGAAAAAATTCCAAGTAGGATGCAAAGTGGAAATTTTAATTCAGGACTCGAGACGTCATCATCGAATTCTGATAGATGCGTCGACCAAACTTATCCATGGTTCTGCCCTCGCGGCCCGGAGGCACTGAAGCATAGACCTGGCCAGGATGAGACCGTTTGAGCGAGGATTCGACCAGGAGGGACTGGTGAGAAAGCTGAGGACCCTTGAAGCCTTTATGATGCACCGTGCGGTACCGCGCATCCAATTTGCCAGGGACCGCAGGGATAGAGTAAGGAGACTCGAAGCATCGCATGAAGGTCTGGTCGAGGAGCTTGTGCAGGGGAAGCCGCAAGGACTCTGCCGGAGGACGAGGCAAGTGCATGGTATCGAGGTACTCCTTGGAATATCGAGACCCAGCATCGAGAGTAATGTCCATGTCATCTGCCATCTGCCTGAGGAACGATGAAAAGGACAGTTGGTCCGCCGTCGCCGGTCTGCGAGACGGACTAGAAGAAGAAGAGGCTTCAGGCTCCAGAGAGGCCTGCGAGCAACAGGACGAGTAGAAAACCTCGGGGTCCTCGAACTCCGGGCCCGGAGGAGGAGACCTAGTCGAAGCAGCATACCCCAACCGAGGCAATTTCTTCTGAGGCGAGACGGTCGAGTGTCGAGAGGAATGCTTCGAAGAATGTCTGGATCGATGCCCCTCTCGATGCCTGGAAGGGGATCGAGCCCATCTGTGAGAAACTGGGTCAGACGCCTCCAAGGAGCAGATCGGATTCGATGCCGTCGATCGCAGAGGCGGAAGAGTCGGCGCCTCCCCCGACAACGCCCAGGCTTGATAGGGGGTTCGGAAGAACTCGTCCTGCTTCCTGCTATGCCCAGGACTGGGTGGCCCCGAAGGTGGACGCCACACTGAGTCATGGGGCGGAGTAACCGTTTCCAAGGGAGGCAGGTCACTAAACGAGGCTTTCCTCGAGGGGATGGGCTCCAAGGGAGGCATATCACTAAGGGAGGCCCTCCTCGAGGGAATCGGTTCCAAAGGAGGCACAGCACTAAGGGAGGACCTCCTCGAGGACCCGGACATCGCTCGCCGCTCCTCCTCGCCGAGCAACGAGGTCGTGCGGCGAGGAGGAGGAGGAGGGGGCGGTCCGCCCCTCGAAACCGAAGCTGGGAGGTCACCCTGGATGGTGGCAATCAGCCGAGGCCCCATGGTCTGCATGAGCTCCACGAACTGAGCCTCCAGAAGGGACCGCAACGAAGCCGATATGGAGGGATCCACACCAAAAGGGGGTCCTTCCGCACAGTCTTCGCGCTCCTTCGGTGCAGCGTGCTTCTGCTTGCCAGTCTTCGGCACCTTGAGCACCACCAGTGGAACTGTAGGGGTCGATACCTGCTCCGAGGAGACGGAGGAAGGCACCGGCGCCGAAGTCGAAACCGGTGTGAACGATGCTGGTTTCAGGAGGCCTGAAGCAGCCGGGGAGGCAGAGGGCTTCGCTGAAGGAGTCGAAGCACCCGTCGATGTCGAAGCTGCAGGATCCGATGAAGCTTCCATCTTGAACATGGACTCCCACAGTAGACAGCGGCGCTTAAACGCTCTCGCCGTAAGAGTGGAGCAAGGCCGGCACGATTTCGGGAAGTGATCCGGTCCCAGACACTGTAAGCAGCGTCGATGAGGGTCCGTGAGCGAAATTGCGCGCTGGCACTTGCTACACTTTTTAAAACCGGTAATCGTCCGGGACATAGGCCGGAAAAGCTCCGCTGCAAGGTCGAAGGCGCGGGGCCCCAGCCACGCGGCCGACCCGGTATCGGAAGGAAAAATTTTTTTTTTTTTTTTTGAAAAAAGAAATCAAAGAAAGAAATAAATGCACAGGAGAGCCAAAAGAACTCAACCCGCGGCAAAACAGAAGGCAAAAAAAGAGATTCAATGGGCGCAAATTGAAGATAGACTTCTCAGCTCCGCGGAAGAAAAAGAACTGAGGAGACACGCCCGGACCATCGGGCGGGAAGGCACTGGCGCATGCGCGGTGCGGGCATCTCGAAACTTCTGAGTTTCTTCAAGCAAGACATGCTTGCAAGATGTCCGTATCGGGGCTCTGTCGGATGACATCACCCACTAGTGAGAATACCTGCCTGCTTGTCCTGGGATAATAAAGATTACATTAGCAATTTCTATTCCACCATTGCCTTGCAGTTCAAGGCGGATTACAAAAAAATTACAAAAACGTATTACAAGAAGAAGATATTTGGTAATTTCTAGAGGAGATAAAAGAGTAGATGAGGTTGCTTTGGGGAATCGGGAAGGTGTTGGGACGTGGTACTGGGAAGTGGGAAGGAGCTAACGGTATTAAGTCATTTGCAGGAATTTCTTAAATAAGATTCTTAAATAGAAACTCTATCCAAAAAATGATAGCTTATTTCAACTGGTACTGATACCCAAATGTATCCTTACATTTCATGAAGTGGTCTATATTAGGTAGCACTTTTGGACACATCAAAAGGCCTTTGCTACAAATGGCTGAAAACACATTCAAGTCATGCCACTGCCCTAGAACATTGCAACTTTTTTGTGCTTGTTCCATTCTAATAACCTTTAGAAGCAAATTATGACTTAGGGCCTAAACAGCACTTGAATTGTATTTCCAGACCCTATGCTGAAATTAATACAAAGTTGGCTTTAGCTCACATATAAAGGCACCGAGGTGATTTAGATACTTGAAAGTTTTCTTACCTCCATATCAGGTAGGGCTCTCAGAGCACTGAAGAGAGTCATAGTCTTCCCGGAACCTGGAGGGCCACAAAGGACTAGGGGCTTGTGCTCTGCTAGCCATGTATACAGCAAAGCCTCATGGCGTACTGTATCTAAGGTGGGAACCACAACATCAGGCGCAGCAACTTTGTGTGTTTCAACTTCAATTTGAGGAACTTTAGATTGCCAGGGCGACCATTCACCAGTGATAGATACCTAAGTGAAAAAAGTATTACAGACATAAGGGAAGTAGTTATAAAACTGAACTGTACCATCAATCTCTTAAATCTAATAATTTCTTACATTTTTAGGTAGGGGCTGGCATCACTGTACATTGTCATGAGAAAGTGGTCACCGCGGGTACGGGGATAAGGCCATTACACCATTTGGGTGGCTGCCTTCCTCAACTTTCTACAGAGAATATATTAACCATTTTAAATTGAACGCTTGTGATGAGGAAGATACAGCCCATTTACAGCCTAGAAAACACCGAGGGTTTTGAAATGTGAAAGTGTACTTCAGTATCTGAATACAAAAAGGGCATACTACCATGTTCCTAATCTGATCTATTAGTGGCATAGGAATACTGCAAAAAAAAAAAAAACACCCCAAAAAACCCCTGATGGGTAATAACAAATCTTATCATACAAGGACTACAAGGATGAACTTAACATTTGCACTGGAATGAATGTTCAACAAGCAACTGAAGGCACACGATGTTGGCTTTAATTTTAATATATATAGAGATCACATGCTGCAATGAGCTAGAGCAGAAGATGTGCTCAGCTTGTGGGCCCCACTTGGCTTTTTCACTCCCTACTAATTTCTATCACAAAACATAAACCCCTGGGTAGAAAGGATCAATATAACTAGCATTTTCAAAATCTGGGGACAACTACAAAGTTGACAGCAATGAAGGGAAAGGGCTAACCACTAGGACACTTCTGGAGAGCATGAGATGGAATTGGGGAGGGAAAGGGGGTATTCCGGTCAGAAAGATTCTGGTGATAAGTTACTGTACTATGGACATGTATGTTAAGACCTGCTCTTGATTAACTGTAAATCAAATAGCATGTGTTCATGGTGTCTTAGAGGAATCACCAATAAAGAAAAAGATTTTTCTATAAAAAATAGATCTAGATATAAATGTACATATACACCATTTCAACAATTATCCTTTACCTCAAAGTCTATTATTGGCATGTTGGGAGTAGAAGGTAATGGTATTGTAGTTATACGACGGATATATTCGCCAAGTTCAGCTCTCATTTTTAAACGACTGTCACCAGAAAAGGACCACAGAATGGCATAGATAAGATATCGCTGTTGAAACAAATGAAAAAACAAACTGTTCAAACTTCAGTCTGCTGGAGAAATTGTGATTTATGGAAGCCTACAACCCAGTAAGCTATTTGTTCACTGAAAATCTATGTCTTAGGATATATTATGTGCATATTTGAGTTATCAAAAATCTGTCCTCTGCATCATTACCTGGATATAGCGTTCAAGCTGATCAATCTGCATTGGGAAGTCAGGATGATTGGCATTGTATTGAGCAATATTTCGACATGCTTGGTGCAACATTGAAAAGAGAGACCCAAGACAGCGCAAGCGAGTAAGATCCATAATATGCTCCAACTTAAAGGCATGCTCAAGGGCTTTAATGATCAATCCATTGGATGTGAAATATGGTTGCAAAATTGTTGCCACATCTCTCTGAATCTGTGGATAAAATGAACTTTTTTGAACTGTTAAATGTACTGGACACGTTTACAACTGTATTTCTTAAATTTAACAACAGCATATATCAACAAAAAAGTCAAAACTCCTCCCATAACTGGGCAACTAAATCCTAAGTTATTCAGAATTCTACCTGTAGCATAGGCGAAGAGGATTCTTCAGTTTCATCTTCTTTGCCTTTTCGCCTACGCTGGGCTTCCTCCTCACCCTCATCCAGAGGGATGCTCTTCAGTCTGGCCAGGAAGTTATTGAATATCATGTCAGTACTCAGAACATCCTCACTGAACCACACCATGCCACATCTTGAAACTGTGGCCAAAGTAGCATATTTCAAATCTTGTACTTCAAACATGATGCGAACCTAAAGATAAAATAAATCTGATGTTTCGAATTGCAAAACATTTGAAAACAAGCACATGAGGTTAAAAAAAAAAAATTCTAGTCAATTATGTTTAAATGATTTTTATTATTCCAACAGTAAGAAGCAAATACAAACAGTAATACCATTCAGGAAATAACATTTTCAATAATATAATCAGTTCCCCTCCCTTCCACCCCTCCCCTCCCCTCCCCAAGAATCCATGGCCAGTCCAACAGCTGAGAGTGGGAATAAAATCTTAAAGATTCAAAAGTCTACTGCGAGCACGTGGTGTGAGGTCCTGCCAGAAGTGCTCCCACACCTGACAAAATTTGCGACCCGGGCCAAGAGTCAAGTCTCCCACCATGCGTCTCTCCAGTGTTGCGTGCACTATCATTAGGGATCTCCATTGTGCATATGACGGTGGATCACAGGAGAGCCAGTTGGTGAGGATGGCTTTTTTTCCCATCAAAAGGGCTCTGGAGATAAATGCTGACATTCCCCTGGGTTTGAATTCTAATCTAATCCTTAGGTTTGTATACCGCATCATCTCCACGTTTGTATAGCTCGGCACGGTTTACAGTAGAAGAAATAGGAAGGAACTACAACAGAGGGTTAGAGGTAGAAATGTGAAGAAAATTTAGAGGACTTGGGATGCCTGTCAATTATAAAAAACTAGTCTTTAAGTCCATTACATTAACGGGTGCTAGAATATATGTATGTCTGTCTTTCATTCTTTCTTTCTCTCTCTCTCCCCTTGGTCGCTTTCTGTCTCTCTCTTTCCTCGGCTGTCAACCATCACCCCTTGCCTGTTCCACCTGTCCAGCCGTAGGCCTTCTCCCTTCCTTTTACCTCCCCCTGTCCAGCAGCACTCCTTACCTGCTCCCCCTGTCCAGCAGCACTTCTTCCCTGCTCCCCAGTCACTCCTTCACTGCTCCCCTTATCCAGCAGCAGCCCTTCTCCTTTTGTTTTACCTCCCCCTGTCCATCAGCACCTCTTCCTGCTCCCCCTGTCCAGCAGTAGGCCTCCCTTCCTTTTTCCCCCTATCCACCAGCACCTCTTCCTGCTCCCCCTGTCCAGCAGTAGGCCTCCCTTCCTTTTTTTCTCCCCCTGTCCATCAGCACCTCTTCCTGCTCCCCCTGTCCAGCAATAGGCCTGCCTTCCTTACCCCCCATGCCCATCAGCACCTCTTCCTGCTCCCCCTGTCCATCAGTAGGCCTCCCTTCCTTTTTTTTTCCCCCAGTTCATCAGCACCTCTTCTTGCTCCCCCTGTCCAGCAGTAGGCCTCCCTTCTTCCCCCCCCACCAGACCAGAATCTCCCCTTTCTCTATCCCCCCCAACAGTCCAACATATCCCTTCTCTCTATCTCCCATCAATCAAGCATCTCCCCTCTGTCTCCTCCTGTCAGCCGCTGCCCTTACCTTTACACCTCAGATATCAAATGTAAGCAAGGCGTGTTTTATGATTCTTCATGAGCTGTATTCAAATGGACGGTACTGTGACCATGACATCTTCATGAGCTGTATTCAAATGGACGGTACTGTGACCTTGACACGTTTCATTCTCTTGTTCTTTCACCGTTAATAGCCAGATTAGATTATTGCAGCATCGTGTACTTAGACTGCTCCCATACATACTTCAAGAAGCTTCGCAAACTCCAAAACAGCCTTTAGATTGCTAAATCACACCCCTACATAGGATCATGTCTCTCCACTACTACAACTGGCTCCCTATTGATCAGTGCTTAGGATTTAAGTTACTCTCGCTCCTATTCAAAGCTCATAGGATAGATCTTCTGGATTATCTAGCAATTCTTTCTATCGAGCCGCTGCCGACAGGCTGGGTCCAGCTCCGGTGCGTCGCTCGCGCACAGCAGCGGGAGCAGCGTCACCAGCAGCAGCACCGCCATCGCCGCTTCTGGACACTGCGGGAGCCCCCGCGCCTGCGCATCACCCTGGCACGGGTATGCGAGCGGCAGTTGATTTCAGAGTGCACGAGGCCAGCTTTTAAACCCTTCTCGAGGGGGCGGGACACGCTGGTGAGGAGCTTCGGGGGCTGCTGCTGTTAGCCCCGGCAGAGAAGGAGCGGCTGAGCTGAGCCCTCGTGTGTTCCCCCCCCCTCCCTGGTGCCAGTGCCGCTCTCCCTCTCAACGGGCTGGGCCGGACCGTGGCTTCTTCGTAAGACGGGGGTCGCTGCATTTTTTAGGGCCGGGTCTGGCGGCGCCGTGTAGGGCGGAAGCGGGAGGTGGGGCTTCAGCACCGGCCGGGCGGCTCGCGCTGCCGGCCCCCAGGAGCTCGAGGCCGGCGGCGGACATGCCTGGCGTGCCATGGTGCAGGAGGAACAACGGCGCGAGGTGGAAAGCAGCAGGCGCGTGGTGCAGAGCAGGTGGTGACGTAAAAAGCGCGCATGCGCACTCGTGTTTCCGCGACAGATCAGGGAACACGATTTTTTTAGTGCGCATGCGTGTCCTACCATTTTATTATATTAGATTAACACAAACTACATTTAAGTGAGCAAGAACTAGGTACATCAAAAAGAGACTGTATTTTCACCACCCAAATATGGAGAAATAAGATCTTACCTGATAATATTTTTCCTTGTGTCCTTCCAGAGCAGTCCAAATGTTTGGCACATGCTTCCTTCCCAGCAGATGAAGACAGAAAACCAGTGATGCTCTATCACCCTCTATAGTAGGGCTGCCCAAGTCCGGTCCTCAAGATCTACTGGCAGGTCAGGTTTTCAGGTGGCCCCATAGTACTCCCAGCCAGAACAGAGGACCCAGCAAAAAACCTGTCCTTTTGTCACCAATACAGAGGCGAGGTCATCTGAGGCTACAGAAAGATGGAGGTGCTTCCCGCCAAAAACAGAGCTCAAACTGCCCCCCAAAAAAAAAGGAGCTCCGGAGGCCTGAAGTGGCTATGAGGCCTGAACCGTCCCAGCCGCTAAAGCAGGCACGCTGGCAGCAGCTGTAAGGGAGTCCCCAGCCACTTTGATGGTAAGGGAATCCTTTCTGCCCTGACCATTGGCGGCTGGGGAATGGTCAAGTTCCTGGAATCCTGTGGATTACAGGACCGAAGGCAACATGGATTCACTAGAGGTAGGTCTTGTCAGACAAATCTGATCAATTTCTTTGACTGGGTGACCAGAGAATTGGATAGAGGATGTGCGCTAGATGTGGTGTATTTAGATTTTAGCAAAGCCTTTAACAGTGTTCTACACAGACGTCTAATAAATAATCGGAATGCCCTCGGGATGGATCCCAAAGTGACGGGCTGGGTCAAGAACTGGTTGAATAGAAGGCGACAGAGGGTAGTGATCAATGGAGATCGCTCTGAGGAAAGGATGCCTCAAGGTTCTGTTCTTTTTAACATTTTTATAAACGATATTGCTGAAGGGTTTTCGGGTAAAGATTTGCCTCTTTGCGGATGATACCAAAATCTGCAATAGAGTAACATAACATAGTACTTCTTGACTGCGTAACCATACGTTTTATGCAGTTTACAAAAGATTATAAACTAAAGACAATTTGAGAATGACAAAAGAAGTTATTTGACCAAGTATTTTGAGAAGAGATGAGTTTTCAGTTGAGTTTTGAAATGTTTATAAGAACAGGCTCCAAGCAATAACAATCAAAATTCTCTATATCATGGGAAGCCGCTTGGAATGCTAAAGTATGGTGAAGAAATTTCTTGCTTTTACAGCCCTGTACTGACGGAAAGGTAGACACGCTGGATGGTGTGAACATCATGAAGAAAGACCTGGCTAAGCTTGAAGAATGGTCTGAAATTTGCTCCAGATATGGTTAGATCACAGGGTTGTATTTTGTTTTGAAGTTTCCTTTTCAGCGAGTTTAGAGGGAGAAGCTCTTGATTTAGGCTAGATGTGATTAGGGTTTACTATGGAAAGAGATCTGAAATAGGTGGAGGAAGATTGTAGGATAAGTTTGGGAGGAAAAAAGGGGGAGGGATTTATTTTTGCACATTTGCTTTAGAATTTTTATTAACTTCTGGAAAAAGAGGTATTGTATGGGGCATTTTTCAGTTCTGTTTTCTTGGACCCATGGTTTTTATTGAAATTTTATCTTTAATAAATATGCTCAAAAAATTAAACAAAAAAATGCATCCACCCAGAGTCAACACTCTCTCCATAGTGCTACGGAAGCATCACATCACATGCATCTGAATAAAGACAATTTGGGCACAGTTGTTTTGGTGGCCCACAAATGGTGAAGCAAACAGTCTAACCTTTTTTTTTTCTAAGGAATTTATCATCCTCAGATATCTGTGAACTTAGTAAACCCCCAGGAGTTTAAGATAGAAAACTTCTGGTGTATATGAGATATTTGCCAGTTAAGTACAGTTAAGTACAGGAAAGTCACTGGAAAGTTGTGGCTGTCTTCATCTGTTGGAAGGGCAGGGTAAAACTCTTATGTCTGGAGTGGTCTGGCAGGATAAAGCAGCATTCTTTGCAGCAAGTTATATACTTATTACCTAACTTATGAACATTAAATAGAAGTAAACATACATTTGGTGGAAGGCTGAGACGTTCTCCATTTGGCAAAGTCAGAAGTTTGTTATCATCCAACACAGAGTTTAAGTTCTCAACCCATTCAGGGTCCACATCCCCATCAAAGATGATCCACTGACGTTTCTGTAATTCTCCTCTCACATTGTCTATAATCCTATATTTATGGACAAAAACATTCATGTTAATTAAAATTAATTCTGCATTATGATATAGAGAAAAGGTTCCAGATTCAACAAAGTAAATTATAATTTTATAAGCTGATGTTCTTATGAAATTATTTCAAATTTACTTCAGTTGCTTGTAAAATATTAAAATTATATATGTATTCACTACCACCACCCATGAACACAAGTGTAAATGCCACCATATATTCTTTCCAAGAACATAAGAATAGCCATAAAAACATGAGAATTGTTGCTGCTGGGTCAGTCCATCGTGCCCAGCAGTCCGCTCACGCGGCGGTCCCTAGGTCATAGACCAGTGCTCTAAATGAGTCCAGCCTCACCTGCATACGTTCCAGTTTAGCAGGAACTTGTCCAACTTTGTCTTGAATCCCTGGAGGGTGTTTTCCCTTATGACAGACTCCAGAAGAGTGTTCCAGTTTTCCACCACTCTCTGGGTGAAGAAGAACTTCCTTACGTTTGTACGGAATCTATCCCCTTTCAACTTTAGAGAGCCCTCTCGTTCTCCCTACTTGGAGAGGGTAAACAACCTGTCCTTATCTACTAAGTATTTTGAATGTTTCGATCATGTTCCCTCTCAGTCTCCTCTTTTCAAGGGAGAATAGGCCCAGTTTCTCCAATCTCTCACTGTACAACAACTCCTCCAGCCCCTTAACCATTTTAGTCGCTCTTCTCTGGACCCTTTTGAGTAGTACCATGTCCTTCTTCATGTATGGCGACCAGTGCTGGACGCAGTACTCCAGGTGAGGGCGCACCATGATATCCTTCTCCGATCTGTTCGCGATCCCCCTTCTTTATCATTCCTAGCATTCTGTTTGCTCTTTTTGCCGCCGCCGCACATTGCGCAGACGGCTTCATCGACTTGTTGATCAGAACTCCCAAGTCTCTTTCCTGGGAGGTCTCTCCAAGTACTGCCCCGGACATCCTGTATTTGTGCATAAGATTTTTGTTACCGACATGCATCACTTTACACTTATCCACGTTGAACCTCATTTGTCATGTCGATACCCATTTCTCGAGCTTGATTATGTCACGTTGCCATACTGGGTTAAGACCAATGGCACATCTAGTCCAGTATCCTGTTTCCACAGTGGTCAATCCAGGTCAAAGCACTGCAGAAATTTAATACTTGAAATCTGAAAGTATAATACTGGATGGCTGATGAATTACAGAATTATGCAAAAAGGTTATATGAGATGCTTGCCCAAAACACAACTTGACCTGGAAGAAAATATCCTTATAGTAATATTTGGTGAAAGCATAAAGAGATGATCAAGTAATAGCTTTATATAGCTGATCAGTACCAATCTGATGCCTTTGTTTGGAAATGGAGGATGTTGAAATTTGAAGATGGGGCACTAATATTAACACAAAGGAACTAAATCATTTAAGACGGCACTTGCTTGTAGCATTTCTTAAGTACAGTATGAATATATGTGGTGGTTATCACACACATTTGTTGTGATAACCACAATTCTTGTTTTTTCAGATGGGACTAATAGATTCAACTTCACGATGGACTTAGAAACACTGTAAACATGTGCAATCTTGAATGATTTAGCTCCATGTAATAGTCTGATGTAGCTGAAGTGAAACAAGAGGCCCTTGGGTACAGTTTTGAAGACTATGGCAACAGGAATTTGAGATAAGCACCTGGTATTGTATGTGAAGATTTATGACATTACTGTCTACTATTCTAGCTGGAATGGGACATTTGTATATATTGGATGCTTTTTTAGGTATTGATGTGGTTGATATAAAAATATATCTACATAACATAAGAAACGCCTTCACCGAATCAGACCTTTTGGTCCATCCAGTCCGGTGACCCTCACACGCGGAGGCCAAGCCAAGTGTTCCCCGATGAAGACCTGTTTACCCGTATCCATCAATGTGATTTGCAAGAAGGTGTGCATCCAACTTGCCCTTGAAACCCAGAATGGTGGTCCCCTATCTGATATATAATATAAATATATTTTTAAAAATTTAGCTAGAAAACTGCTTTTTGATGGTGATATTTATGAGGCAGTTGATCAATTTGCTGTAAGCCCAGTTTTGAGCAGTAAGCTCTTTTGGGAACATTTGGCAGTGAGGTTTTGTCTTAAAATCACCATCAGAATCTTTAGACCGAATAGACAAGATTTGAAAATCTCTTACCAAAGTCAAGAATAGATTTCAAGCTCGGATGGAGCAAATGACCAATGTATTGCATTAGTAATAAGGGTTGGTTGCCTAAAGAAGTGTTTAAGAAACTCCAACCTACGCTCTTCAGAGTCCCGCAAAGCCAATCCGGCCTCTACTGGCACCGTATGCCGCTTCGCAATGGCCAAAACCACCGCATCCATCACCGGTGACTTCAAGGTATCTTTATCCCCCTCCGGGATAGGATACAGGTGGGCCATAGAACAAGCAAAATGAAAAGGCGTCTCCAGCACCTTCTACTGCCCAAGCACAATATCCCAAATATCCTGATGCATAGGAAAAGAGCCGGAGGCCAAGCAGATCCCTTGAAACAGGGGGTCCACAACATGTGGGGGCTCCTTTGTGTATTCCTTGAAATGCAAAACTGAGGCAACCTGAAGAATAAG
Source organism: Geotrypetes seraphini (assembly GCF_902459505.1). Lineage (NCBI taxonomy): Eukaryota > Metazoa > Chordata > Amphibia > Gymnophiona > Dermophiidae > Geotrypetes > Geotrypetes seraphini. Next base: position 161,514,182 of record NC_047090.1, read on the forward strand.
TTCCTGGAGCTCTTCCCACTGAAAAAATGCGCAACACAGATACATCCTCGCCAGCTGGCAGTTCTGAAAAACCTCTGCCAGCGGCATCCGTCCCTCCGAGAGGATCCTGGAGGTCCACCAAGGGGTCCAAGTCCTCCTCAGGCGAAAATGGCTCCCCGAACAAGAATTGATCATCCCAAGAGACCCTCGGCCGCTTGGACGAAACCAGAGGGGGAGTGTCGAAACCTGCGCTAAAGGGGGCCCAAATAGGGGTGGATGCAGACCTGAGATCCCTGGGGTGGAAGCAAAACCCCCAGCTGCCTGAAGATAAGCCTTGTACAAGGCTAAAACAAATTCAGGGGAAAAATCTCCTGGAGGCCCAATAGGACTCACTGCCAAAGCAAGAGACCCAGCAGAAACCTGCCCCCATCTCTCCAATACAGCAGGAAGGTCACCTGAGGCTGCAGACAATATGGAGGAGCTTCCTGCCAAAACTGACACAAAACCCGCTGAAAACACACTCGCCCGAGACCTGCAGCGGCAAAGAGGCCTGAACCACCCTAGCCGCTAAAGCAGGCAAGCCAGCATAAATCTGTGAGGGAATCCCCAGCACCATCGGTGGTAAGGGAAACCTCAGTTCGCTGACCGGCAGCGAGGGTGGTGAGGAAAGCTCAGTCTTCCTCACTGCCTGCTACCGGCACCTGAAGCCAATGAGGACTCCCCTTTGCGGCGGCTAGCACACCATGAGCACAGGTCGGCCACATCGACCTCACGTCTGGAGCACTTTTTCCCTTAAAAAGTGCTCATTGTGCAATACGTGAGTAAGCTAAGAAAAAAGGTGCCAGTTAACAATAAAAATCAATTAACAGGATCTGAAGGCTTGCCTTCAGACCAGCACTGCCTCAGAATATTTTATTTTGAACAGACTCCACTGGCTCTCTAAGACATATGCCTTGCCGGTATCAGTTGCAAGGCTTACAGCTGAGGCACCTCTACAAAAAAAATTTGGGGGGAGGTGGAGGAAATGAGGGGGGAGGGACTCAACCCGTCAAGTGTGACACCCCCAAGGTCGGACAGACTGCCTAAAGCAGTGGTCTCAAACTCAAACCCTTTACAGGGCCACATTTTGGATTTGTAGGTACTTGGAGGGCCTCAGAAAAAATAGTTAATGTCTTATTAAAGAAATGACAATTTTGCATGAAGTAACTCTTTATAGCTTATAAATCTTTCCTTTCTGCTAAGTCTTAATAATAATAGAGAGACATATGATCAAAAAACTGTTTTATTTTACTTTTGTGATTATGATAAAAATACCGAGGGCCTCAAAATAGTACCTGGCAGGCTGCATGTGGCCCCCGAGCCACGAGTTTGAGAACACTGCCATAAAGAGTCCCCCCCCTCAAGCTCAGTCTAGCACCAGAAATGGGGACAAGAAAGCCACTAACAATTTTCAACAGCCCTACACTAAACAAGGGAAGACTGCAACAACTTATCACCACCTGTTGGAGACTGAGAGCAGATTAGGTGTATTAGGGACTGCACAAAAGTTTATGTCTCAGTCTCCACCTGTTGGTCATGGTATTACCCATCAGTGAGCTGTGCCGGTTTGGAGAGACACTGAAGAATAGCCTTACTCACTGTGACCAGTGCTGAACATATGCTGTAGCCTGCCTCAGCCCTTTACAGTAGTTAGAAAGGAGAATTACTGGCTCAAGCTGGGAATACCTTTTCACCGCTGATCTTCAGGCTGCCAGTCAGACACGGAGCCTGAACACCCCCCACCCCCGCAGACTGACAGACACGCTTACAGAAAAGAGAGATGAAAAACACAGCCAGCACCTTGCAAGACACTGTCTCCTGTCTCCTAACAGCCTGCGCTTGAACCCCTGCTAAGCAGTAGGTGAGAAATAAAAGTGGGGACGGCTTCGAGCTCAAAAAAATACTTGCACAGGCTGGCTAAGAAATACCACCAGGGATCGGCCTGTCAGTTGCAGACTGAAGTCAGCTTCTTCTCTACATAGAGAGAGCTGAAATCAAGGTAGAAGCTCCAAACACAGAAAACACCAAATAAATTCACTCATCTACCCTAAAACGATTCACAACCACCAAACAGAAACCACCACCCTTAACTGTGCCTACTTAAACGTCAGAGCCCTAGGTCCAAAAACAGAACTTATAAAAACCTGGATAAAAAACGAAAACCTAGACTGCCTCTTCCTCACAGAAACCTGGCTAACATCAGACACAGACCCAAGAATTACAGAAGTCTGCCCTCAAGGATACAAAATTACAGTGACCTGCAGAGAGAAAAAAAGAGGAGGTGGATTAGCAATCTTACTCAAAGACTCCCTAATCTTAAACATATTGGAAAAAACTTCCACCCCTTACATGGACCTTTTAGCATGTCAAATCTCTTCCACCGCACTGAAAAACTCACTAAACTGCATGCTCTGTTATATAACACCGGGAAACTGGGCCATGGTTAGATCCGAATTTGAAAACTTCATATACCAAAACTCACTTACAGCAGCACACAATCTTATCCTAGGAGACCTAAACCTTCATCTTGAAGACCATTCATCCAAGCCAGTAGACAATCTACTTTCTTTCCTCAATGCCCTATCCTTCCAAATTTTAAACCCACAAACTATTCATGAGAAAGGACACCAACTGGACATTGCAGCCTTCATGACCCATCAAACATCTACTTCAGAAATTCAAACGTCTAATGGAACCTGGTCCCCATCCCTCTGGTCAGACCACTACACTTACACCTTCAACATCATCTGGACCAAAAACAAATCCAAACCAATATCCAAAATAGTAACCTACACATCACGCAAACGCATCGAGCCCGCCATTTTCTGGTCAAAAGTAGACGAAACAATCCAAGAAGATAACCCCAAAGACTTCATTTCACACTGGGGCTATTTGAGCAACAACATCCTTGATGAACAAGCCCCACTTCGAACCAAAACCAGAACATGCAGACGATCAGACCAATGGTTCGATGAAGAATTACTCCTACTCAAGAGACAATGTAGACATCTGGAAAGAAAATGGAGAAAAACCAACCAAGATCACACGAAAACCGCCTGGAAAAAAATTAACAAACAATACAAACTTTCCCTCCTCCCTGCTAGGCTTTGTACCCTGTCCCCCCTCTGGTGATGTAGTGGTAGGCCAGGACAGGACACAGGACAGTCAGGGACAGGGCTTGATTCATCTGTCTGCACATTTCCCTACCTACTGCAGCACCTGTTTAATTACATTTTACTCTGCTGTTATCCATTTTGGATATTTTACAGAAAAGTGGCCTATACTAAATCACCTCAGATTTTACACTATTTTTTATGATCAAGGATCCTCTGTGCCTAGTCCATCCATGATTAAATTTAATTTTTTGCCTCACTACTACCTCTGTTGTTCATCAAATGATCCCAAGAAGAGATTGGGGTCTGTGGTCACCATTTCTGGCCAAAAGCACACTCTACCCTCTTTTGTATATTTGCCGGTATACTTTTAGATCATCCCCTACCCCTCTCCAGTACTTTTAAATCATCCCCCATCCCCTCCAGTACTTTTAGATCATCCCCCCACCAGTTCTTTTAATCACCCTCCCACCCCAGTACTATTAAATCATCCCCTCGTACCTGGTGGTCCAGTGTGTATTAGAGAGCTGCAAGAGAACGGGGATGATGGGAATCCCGGGGGACCTGCGGGTTCCCCCTTCGGGTCGCGGGGATCTTGTGGGGATGCTCCCTAGGGACACGGGGATCCCATGGGGACGCCCCCTAGGGTCGCGGGGATCCTATGGGCACGCCTCTGAGGGTCACGGGGTTCCTGTGGGGTTGGATGCGAGGCTCGTCTTCTCCCTACCTGCCCTGCCGCAGCACACAGCTAATCGGAACAGAAGTCTTCCATGATGTCAGCGCTGACATCGGAGGGAGGGCTTAAGCAAAGAACCAAACTCTATTTATATACCAGATTTATGGTAGAGCTAGAATTTAAATTCCAACCCTCTCCCCAAAAGATTAAAAACCAAGTACATCATTAAAAGACAAATGAAAGGAGAGAAAATCATCAAAATTGGCTTGCTGATCATAAATACTGTTTGAAGCAGAAGTGTAGTTAAGTGTAATTATTCTGGAATATGGTGGCTATATTTCTGTTTGCTTAGCAATTAAGATCTATTGTGGAAACAAATCTCAAACTTACTTTCTTAACACATGTGTAAACAACCCATCAGTCCATTCTCTGGTATTGGGATCCAATGTACCATATAGGTGATCTTTGCTGATGGCTTTTGGATCAATGATGTGAGCTACTCCTTCCACTCCCTCCAGTCTCTCCAAAGCTTTTAGTAGTACTCTCCATGCCATACTCTTCCCACTGCCAGAAGGGCCTACCATCATCAAGCCATGATTAATCTGAGTGATTTGGTAGAGTTGAAGAACCTGTAAAAGCAAATATTTTTTTATTATTTTCTCTGCCCGCATGTTAGATAGAGTTGAAGCAAATTATGAAGTGAGCCTTGTTCACTAAAGTGCCTAGCGGCAAAATATGCATGCACTGCCATATCTAAATGGGTCGTGCGCTTGAGACTACTGATATGCAAGAATCTATTGAGGAGTCTTGAGGAGAAGACACTTAAATGGAATAATATGCACCGTGGAGGCCATGTGACACAGAAGTATCATTAGACAGCTGGCCAAGATTGATGAAAGAAGGTAAGTCTGCTCACAAATTGAATCAATGCTGAGAGAGACAGTGTTAGAAATAAAAGGTGTGTAGCAGAACTCTGATAAATCACAGATTAAAGTTGGGATTTGGAAAAAAGATTTTGAATCCCCAGTGTTGAAAGAAGGGAATTGAATTGGGTCAATGCGAGGACTCATTACGAGGTTGGATCATTGATGAGCCAATTGTCCAGCCAGGGAAAACCCTGCCACTACTACCAGGTCCTTGATGACTACTCTGGAAGAGGATGCAAGGCCAAAAGGTAGTACCCTATATTGATAATGGTGCTGGGCTATTGGAAATCTGAATAATTTCCAGTAGTTCAGAACACTGGAACATGAGAAGAAACTTCTTTCCAGAGCTAGGGAGTATAGCCAGTCATTGCGACCCGAGAGGGAATATAAAGTTATCAGATGAACATATGAACTTGTTTTCCCATCAGTGGGAATTTTGCCCAGGCTCCTGAGGTCTAAAGTGACCGTAGACCTCCATTTCCCTTTTGGACTGAGGAAATACCAGAAGTAAAAACACCGGTTCCCCTACAGAGGTGAAAACTCTTCAAAGAAATATCCTTCCTCAAAGGAGTTGACTAGAAAGAGACTGTTAAGGTCTGGAAGCATGAAGATTAAGAGAAGATAGACATTCTCAAAAAAACCCCAAAAAAAACCCCCAACTTTTCTTTAATGTAGTGGCTTCTACCTCCCTTACAGCCACTCCCACTTTTAGAATGAAAAAGATGATGGAGCAAACATATATTAAGGAATAGATGTAGGGAAAAAGACTTAAAAGAACCATATGTCTTCTAAAGGCACTGTATAAACATTGATGGAACAGTGGAAGACATCCTGTAGAAGAACAACATAGTTAATTCTGCTTTAAGGAGAAAACCAGTGGAAGGTTCCAATATGGGATCTTTTTCATGAAACAAGTGTGCCTTTGCCCAAAAAAGGTTGAAAAACACTGGTCTAGATGGTTGTTGGTAAGGGAGATTTGAAATTTTTGACCTTGAATGTTAGGTGCCTTAATATAGCCACCAAGCGGCATCTCTCTTGTTTAAGGAACTTGCCCATTTTAAAGCTACTGTAGTATTCATACAAGAAACATACTTTCTGGCCAAGCATGAATATATATTAAGCATTGCAAGGTTCCAGACATCTATATGGCGTCCAACAGGTCTAACAAAAAAACGCGGGGGGGGGGGGGGCTGGAATACTGTTTGCAAGGGCTATACCTTTGCAGGTCCAATATGTAGATTGAGATCCAGAGGATAGATATCTTTCGTTAGTGGCTCAGGTAAAGGAGGCAGTATATACCTTGGTCAACATTTATGCTCCTAATGAAGGACGGGGGACTTTTAGCATCAGCTGGAGTCCTTTCTGCAGAAACAAGTTGAAGGGATTCTTCTACTTGGAGGGGATTTTAATCTGACCCTTGATACATCCAGGGATAATTCCACCTCAAAAGTGCTCTATGCACAGAAAGATAAGGCACAGCGCCACCAGGACATCAAAAATGAAGGGAGATGTTCAAACAATGAATATGTCCTGCGCATAAAAAAGTGCCTAATTCCAGACATGAGAGAGATTATATCAGGGCAGTGTGTCATAAAGAGGTGGTAAGTTGCTAAAATAAAAACAATCCATGGATATAGGAGAGCAAAAAAAGTCAAAAGTTGACGCAGTAGCAAAAAAGCCAATCGCGAAACTAAAACTAAGGTGAATCCAAAATCTAAAAAACACATAGTGGGAAACAATTGGAGGAGCATCAGGTTGATAAGGCACACCACCATTAGAAAATGTTAAAAAATTTAACTCTGTGCCTATATTGACTATATATAAAGTAATTATCTTGAATAGGAATCAAATAAACACAAAGAAAGTATTTTATAATTACTTTATTATGAAATATTAAGTAAACAGAATAGTGAAAAATTATAAAATACTTTATTCAGTGCGAAACCTGGGCCTGTTTGGCTGAACACAAAGCTGATATTCTGGCTGGAATCGAAGAAAGACACACACGTAGCTCTTCGTCAACAGCTCTCAGTCTCTCTCTGTATTTGGTTTTTATAGCATACAAAAATAGACAAATATACCCTCCATCCTTTTTATTAAACCACAATAGCAGTTTTTAGCACAGGGAGCTGCACTGAATGCCCAGCACTGCTCTTGACGCTCATAGGCTCCCTGCGCTAAAAACCACTATTGCGGTTTAGTAAAAGGTGACCATATTGTAAAATATAGACAGCAGATATAAATTCAGAACTGTGCATAGTAAGTGAAGGGAAGTTTTCATCTCTGGGAATTTACCCAGTTAACTATTAAGTTATTTGGGCAAATTCCTTTGAAAACTGTGGTAATACTGCCTCCACTTTGCTAAATTTAAAATAAAATCATTTTTCCTACCTTGTCTGGTGATTTCTGGTTGCACTTTCTTCTTCTGACTGTGCATCCAATCTTTCTTCCCTTCTATCAGCCTGTATGCTTTCTCTCCTCCACACCTCATTCCCTCCCCCAACTTTTTCTTCCTCTCTCCCTGACCTTTCTTTCTTTTTTTCTGTTTCTCTTCTTTCCTTCTGTTTCCCTGCCTGCCCCCTTTCTTTCTTTCTCCCTGCCGTTCCCCAAGCCACTGCCACTGCCATCGGGGAACAGGACCCACCAATGGATAACAGGCCCCAAAGCCGACGCCGACGCATGCTCTCCCTGACGTCAATTCTGCAATCGGAGAGGAAGTTCCGCCCAGCCAGGCAGCGATTGGCTGGCCCGAACTTCCTCTCCGACTGCAGAATTGACGTCGGGGAGAAGAAGACTTATCGGCTCGATAGATTAGATCGCCAAGACAAAGTGAGTCCTGGGTGATCGACTCACTTTGCCTTGGCGAGCTACTGGTGCCCCTGCCTCGGGTCCCCTGTCAGCTCCGGGCCCCTGAATGCAGGACTGGTAGTACTGCCCTAATGGCGGCCCTGCGGCACACCGGGCAACATCTCGTGGCACACTAGTGTGCCGCGGAACAGCGATTGAAAAACACTGATCTAGACTACCACCTCCAGAATGACTAGAAAGAGAAAAAGAGAAGAGATTAGGTAGGCAGGAAGACCCCTTCCCCTTAATTTGCTACATTGACTATCCCCAACCTCTCCTACTTCTACCAACCACAGTATGCTGTCACCCACTCCTCTACCCTTAGTCCCCCATTCCCTCCCCGTATCAAACCCTCAACAGCTCCCTCCCATATCAAACCAGAAAGGCTGAGCCTCATGTTTAACGAGGCCCACAATACATGGTGAGAAACTACCTGCCTAACATGCCTCCCAGCGATTATCACCACTATTTTATCCGGTACACCGTCAATAGTGCGCAGGACAAATGCATGCTGCCCTATTTCCTTCTCTTCAGGGTAAAATTGTAAGTGGATTGGGGAGGAGGGTGTGTGGTAATGGCGTAACTGAGAGCCGCCGCGGCATCCCTCTGATTGTAGTATGTATGTGGGGGTGTTCCCCCTCTCAGAGCAGAAAGGGGAAAGCTTCGAGTTCACGCGAGTTCTAAGTGTAGTGGAGGTTTTCCTCACCCCCACCAGAACGAGAGCGCAAGTGTATTGGGGGTTCCCCCCAACTCCCCCTCAGTGTGCAAATGGGAAGGCAATAGGGCGGTACGCATTTGTTCTGCGCACAAATGGCAAGGTGGGATTGTTGGTGCGCCAATGTCTTGCGAAAACCAAAGAAGAGTATTCTTCCTTACCAGGCCAGTGAGTAAAGACGACCTGAGAACCTCTCAGCCGTGTACTGTCCCTGGTGGTATCAGTTATAATAAATGTCCATATGATTTGTCCATTCAAACCGTCAAGCTAGTTTGCAGTTTCGCTTGCAGGGGACCTCTGCTTACAGCCTCTCTCTTGCAGACTGTCTGGTCAAATGTCCTCCTGCCCTCACCATATGCTGCCATCTGGGTTTTGGGAGCTGAGAAGTTGCCAATCGAGGTCTCACCAGTTGGCCACTTCGCGATTGAACATCTGAGGCATGAAACATCAGTAAGACCTCCTCCAGAGAGCGAATAGTGTGAAGCTTCCCATCCAGGTAAAAGAGGAGAGCAAAGGGATGGCACCATTGGTATTTGATGTTTTTTGCTGCGCAATGTAACAAGACAGGTCTCGATAGACCTCAATTTCATAAGCGTCCCATTGAAGGCTCTCCCAATCTTTTGCCGCCAGCATCACAGTCTCTTTAAGCTTATAGTCAGTGAAACAGGCTATGTTGTCATGGGGTTTATTCCTACGTGGTGCCAACACGCTCCAGGAGAATAGATTCATGTAGCATAGCTCGGACCTCTTACATCGGGCCCAGCATGGGAGGCATGCCAGTGCCCAGGTCTGGGTCTTCAATAAGGCCTAAAGCTGTGGCCCACTGTGCCTCTCAGGCTGACAACTTGGGGCACTCCTGACTGCTGGGAGTAAAGGCAAATTTTTGCAAGGTCCGGTACCAAAAAACTGCCATCTGCTTTCGCCGATTATAAAAGGCTCTCTTCTACCACCGGTTGATACTTTAAGCCTGGTTTTGCCAATTTTTGCTTGCAATGGGATGCGATAGACTAGGAACGCATGCAGAGCTTCTCTCTCAACCATCACTTCACCCCCAGGCCTTTTATTTTATTTTTTTAAGCAAAATTGCTAAAGGGTTGACTAGTAAGATTTGCCTCTTGACAGATATCAAAATCTGCAATAGAGTAGACACCCCTGATGGTGTGGAAAACATGAGAAAGGACCTCGTGAAGTTTGAAGAATGGTCTGAAATTTGACAGTTATGATTTAATGCTAAGAAATGCAAGGTCATGCATTTAGGCTGCAAAAACCCAAGGGAATGGTATAATTTAGGAGGTGAATAAACTTTTGTGCATGAAAGAGGAGCAGAACTTGGGTGTGATAGTATGTGATGACCTTAAGGTGACCAAATAGGTTGAAAAGGCAATGGTGAAAGCAAGAAGCATGCTTGAGTGCATAGGAAGAGGAATGGCCAGTAGGAAGAAAAGAAAGGAAAAATAGAGGTATTGATACCTCTACATAAAACTTGTTTAGAATATTGTGTACAATTTTGGAGACTACACCTTCAAAAAGATATAAACAGGATGGAGTCAGTCCAGAGGAAGGCGCATAAGGTTCATGGAGACAGACTTAAATATCTTAATATGTATACTTTGGAGGAAAGGCGGGAGAAGGGAGATATGATAGAGACATTTAAATACCTATGTGGGGAGAGTGGTTAAAGCTACAACCTCAGCACCCTGAAGTTGTGGGTTCAAACCCACATTGTTCCTTGTGACCCTGGGCAAGCCACTTAATCCCTCCATTGCTCCGGGTACATTAGAAAGACTGTGAGCCCACCGAGACAGACGGAAAATGCTTGAGTACCTGAATAAATCCATGTAAATCGTTCTGTGCTTCCCTGGGAAAACAGTATAGAAAACTAACTAAATAAATAAATATGCACAAGGGAAGTCTCTTTCAATTGAAAGGAAATTCCAAAGTGAGAGGGCATAGAATGAAGTTAAGAGGTAATACACTCAGGAGTAACTAAGGAAATATTTTTAGAGAAAGGGTTGTAAATGCTAGAGAATTACACAGGGACAAATTTTCCTGTCCCATCCCCGCAAGTTCTTTTCCTGTCTCTGCCTCATTCCTGCAAGCTCCATCCTCATCAGCACAAGCCTCAAACACTCTAAAATCATAAGTGTTCGAGGCTTCTGTGGTTAAGGCAGAGCTTACAGGAATGGGGCAAGGACAGGAACAAAGCTCATGAGGACGGAACGTGGAAATTGAGTTACTGCGAGAATGGGGACAAATTTGTCCCCGTGTCATTCTCTTGTAGATGCGTGGAATAGTCTCCCACTAGAGGTGGTGGAGACAAAGACTGTGTCTGAATTCAAAAAAGCATGGGACAGGTAAGTGAGTACTCTTAGGGAGAGGAAGAAATAGTGGATTTTAGATTTAGTTACTCATGCAGCACGAAAAACTAGTCATTTAATGTGGAATAATGCAAAAGTGGAATTATTTGCAGACATTTCTTCAGCAACTTTGAAACGTCGACGAGACTGTCACGAAGTCACCAGATGCTTACAGCAAAATAACATTTGCTATAAATGGTATTATCCATTTGGGATCTCTTTTACATTGGAAAATAAATATCATAAAGTAACCTCAGCCTCAGAGGCTCAACAGCTGCTTAGACAGGCTAAACTTTTGATCAACGAAGGAGAAAATCAACAACTGGAACAACCACAACCCCTATTAAGGAGATTACCAAACCAAAGATGGCATAGAACTGATCAAAAAAACAGACTACAGAGACAAGCAGAATATAAATATAAATATCGAGAGGAACTGATAACAAATTTGATAATATTTATAAAATTCAAAGGGATCAAGGAGTAGAAATGGGGCAGACAATTAATAAAGTAATGGAGTAACCGGGATAGGATTAACCCTTTTCGACCCTGACATCTGGAAGTGGACCTGACTTCTGGGTTTTTTCGACAGGAGGCCGGATCTGAGTCTAGTAGTAGGGGACGAATAGGATTTGGTTGGGATAGGATTGGGGGATTAGGGGGTAAATGGGTGGGAGGATGTGTGCAGAGAGAGGTATGGATGAGTTATGATTGGTGGGTAAGTTATTTGGGTTTGATTAGCAACTGGGGAAAATATGATATGGAGTATATTTATGGCAATTTTATGTTTAATACAGAGTTGAATGAGTTTTTATGTCCTTGAATGTTCGAGACTAAATTCTCAGTGTAAACGACAACTCTATTTCCAGGAGGCCAGTAGAGTTAAGATGGCACTTAAAATCGAAACAACAGACTATTTGGGTAACCTCCAAGATACAAATAGGCGGGTTTAAGGTTGTCTGGAAAGATTGGATTAAAGTAGGTATAAGATCATTAACGGAAGTAATTGATAATGGTAAGATGCTTGAATTTTCACAATTGCAACATAAATATGGTCTGAATAAAAAACAAAATTATAAGTGGTTGCTATTGAAGCAGGCTATTCAGGTGGGTTTCCCTGTATGGAAATCTTTAAATGATCATTACAGCTTAGAATTCTTATGTTTCCAGGCAGATTTTCTGGGTCACCAGGCCGCAAAGTGGTATAAAATTATATCTAATTATTTGAATAAGAAGCCTAAAAATGGATTAAGAGATATTTGGAGCATTGAGATTAAGCATCAGATTAATGCATCTCAATGGCCACGTATTTGGTCTTGGAGAATTAAAGGTACGATGTCAGCATCTATTAGGCAAACATGGTTTTTTTTGTTGCATAGAGCATTCTGGACCCCTACTAGATTACAAAAATTAGATTGCTCTAAGTCTAATAGATGCTGGCATTGTAAAATTGAAGTTGGAACTCTAGACCATCTTTTATTTTATTGTCCATGTATTCAGGCATTTTGGATATCAATATGGGATCAAGTTAATATGTTGATGGAGAGTCATGTGGCTTTATCCTATGACACAGTGATTTTTGGAATGTGTATGAGGGCCAAATGCCAAATATCTGCAGCAAACAATAAATTATTGTTGATTCTTACGGGAGTGGGAATTCAACAGATAACAACTAATTGGAAAGACTGTTCTAGATTGAATTGTAATTTTTGGTGGAACTCAGTTTGTCATATGTATAAGATGGAAAGATTTCTTGCGATACAGAGGGGGTATTTTAAAAGATTTCAAGAGGTGTGGAGGCCATTAATTGAATATTATAACGAGTAAAGTTTATTCTTTTCCCTTAGAAGATAATATATAGAAATGGGATGGGATGGGAGGGAAAAATATTGGAAATATGTTGTTATGAAAAATAAGGAGATATATGTAATAGGATGGGATACTTATTGTTGTGCATTACTGGGTATAATAAAATGTTTAAAGTGTTTGAGGAAGAAGGATGGGGGGGAGAGACAGATTTCATGTCAGATTAATTGTATTATCAAAAAGGGATGTATAATTATATATAAATTTGGAAGGAATATTTTATTGATATGGAAAAGGGTGGGAGGTGGGGGGAATAAAAACATATATAATAATATTATTTAAGAATGCCAAGTGTGTTATGTAAATTAATTGTAATAATACTGTACACTTGTTGAAAGAAATAAAAAGGAATAAAGATTTAAAAAAAAAAAAAAAAAAAAAAAAAGATGGCAATTGGTTGTTTTGGTTTTTTGGGTTTTTTTTTTTATATATACAAGAAATGCACTTGCTATCAACTCATGAGAAATATTTTCATCCTGCTCATTATAAAGAAATCTATTTTGCTTCTAACAAACTGAAACCTAAAACTAATGGAGTTGCTATTGTATTTGTTAACTATGTATCTGTAGATGTTAAAGAGGTGGTTCGTGATAAAGAAGGCTGATTTTTACTCCTAAAAATATCTATATAGGGTCAGTTATACACCCTGTTAAATTTGTATACCCCTAATGCAAATCAAGGTGTTTTTTTAAATAATAAATTAAGGGATATATTGACACAATATGCAGAAGGTAAAATTATAGGAGGAGGTGATTTTAACCTTACTTTAAATGTAAAGTTGGATAATTCTAACACTAGAGTGAATTATGGTAAAAGTGAACGACGCCAATTACGTCTACTCATGGAGTCATGGGATCTTGTTGATCTATGGAGACATCGACATCCAACAGAGACAGATTATACTTTTTATTCTGATATCCATTCTTCATATTCTAGAATCGATCGCTGGCTGGTGGGAAAAGATTTCATGGAGGTTGTTAATTCCTCTACCATAGAAATTAGGACATGGTCGGATCATGCTCCAATCTGTTTTAATTTAATGATACAATCTGCCCAATCTGGAAGGAAATTGGCGATTAGATGATAGTCTCCTGCTAGACCCTGCCCATGTGCAACAATTGGGTAAGGACATAGGAGAATACTTACAATTTAATGACACAAGGAGACACCTCTCCAGAGACCCTTTGGGAATGTCTAAAAGTGGTAATGCGGGGAAAAATTATTGCCCTAGGGGCACATGCTCAGAGAATACATAGGCTTAAGACTCGAGATTTACGGGATCAGATTTATACACTAGAATGGAATCGTTAAGGGTGGGAGTTTACCCCTGAAAAAGAATTAAAATTACAACTTAAGTTAGATCTTCAGGCTCTAGATCTGAAAACAATAAATGGTTACGCGAGGAATATTTTGAAACAAATAACAGAGCGGGTAGAATTTTGGCCCATAAGCTAAAAAAAAAAAAAAAAAAGACAACTTCGCTATGTTATCACCCGAGTCTGGGGCCCGACTGGAGATTGTAGTACCTTAGATCAGATCCAGGAAGCCTTTATTAACCTTTATCAACAATTATATCAACCTGAACATGTAGTGGAAGAAGCTGATATCCGTGCTTATCTGGATCCTATACATTACCTACCCTTACTCCAGGGGAAGCCAGGAACTTTCCCTCCCCATAACAGTGGAAGAATTAACATGGGCCATCAAAAATATATTGGTGGGAAAATCCCCAAGACTAGATGGTTATACTGATAAATTTTATAAGACATTTCAAACTATTTTGATCCCCCCCTGTTGCAATTTTTTAACACCTTGGTAAATAGACAAGAATTACCTTATTCTTGGCGTTTAAAGGGTATAACTTTGATATTAAAACCAAGTAAAGATTGATATCCTGCTCCTCTTATAGGCTTATCTCACTACTAGATGTGGATTATAAATTGTTTTCCTAAAATTTTAGCTAAACGATTACAAATATATATGCCACATCTAATAGTAGATGATCAATCTGGATTTGTACGAGGACGTCAGACTTTTAACAATATTCAATGAGTGTGTCATATATTGTGCCAAGTTGATGGTAGAAATGATTAGACTCTTATTCTGCGTGTTGATCCCGAGAAGGCATTCGATAGGGTCTATTGGCCCTATTTATTTCAAGTATTAGAAAAGATAGGGATATCTGGAACCTTTTTACATTGGCTTCAATTGTTATACATGGCCCCTTTAGCTTCAATCAATATTAATGGAGGATACACTGAATGCTTTACCTTGGGGAGGGGGACTCGCCAAGGGTGTGCTTTCTCACCTGTTCTCTTTGCAACAGTTATGGAGCCTTTCGCACAACTGGTGCGACAAATTCCAAATATTTCATGTATAAGCTGTGGTGGACTAGAGACAAAATACTACTATTTGCAGATGATATTCTTTTCACAATACGAGATCCCTCCACCGCGTTGAAAGCTATAGTAGAAGCTCTTACAATTTTTGGACAAATGTCAGGATTTCGGATAAACATGTCTAAGTCAGAAATTCTGGATCTTACTTCGTCAAAATCAGATCGTGGGTGGATTATAAGTAATTATTCTTTTAAATGGGCAGAACAATCACTACGATATTTGGGAATCAATTTAACAAAACAAGTGGAATTGTTATATGCTGCTAACTATCCCCCTCTTTTGAAAGCGATCTGGCAGGATAATGAAAGATGGAAACACTTAAATATCTCCTTGCTGGGTAGAGTACAAAAAATAAAGTTGGTGGTGCTCCCGAGGTTGTTATATCTTTTTTCAGCCCTACTGATCCTCCTATCCAAAAAATTTTTCTTACAATTAGAACAGAAGCTGTTCACTTTTATTTGGCAACATAAAACGCCAAGAGTTTCTCAAGCAATGATGTACCAACCTAGGAAATTGGGAGGAATGGCAGTACCATAATTTCAATACTACTATCAAGCAGCCCAATTACGATATTTAGTTAATTGGAAATGGGATATGTATGGAACAGGAAATACTGGGTGCGTTTCCACTGTGGACCATATCCTGGCTCCAACTCCCACAACGCTCTGTAATAACTAAAAAGTCCAATCCCGTAATAAGACATACTCTCAATTTGTGGATTCAAGTACATCGGCGATGTTATGGAGATAAAAACTATTTTATGGGGGCAGTTATTATATATATGCCTAATTTTACTCCAGGATAAGTTGATGTGGTCTTCCAACTCTGGAAGATGATAAAATTGTCCCCTATGAAATATTGAGAGAAGAATATGGTTTTGTACCAGGAGATCTGTTTTATTATAGACAAATTGAAAGCTTTATTAGAAAAGTGGCTCTTAAAGAATTAATTACTGCTCAACAAGAAAGTGGGAGAGGAACTAGATTATATAATGCACAATTGAGCAACTTCACCCCTCTCTGAAATATAGATGTCGATGGGAAAAGATCATAGGTAAAACATACTCTGATAAAGAATGGACTAAAATATTGCATTCTCTTCTATAAGACACTATAGCTAGTAATATGATGATATAAGACGGGTTTTTTTGTTGGTATTATACACCAATACGATTGCGAGTTATATATTGGAATGGATCGGATAAATGCTAGAGAGGATGTGAAGAAGTAGGTACTTTTGAACATATTTGGTGGTATTGTATCAAAGCACAGAAATATTGGAATAAAGTAATTTCCTTTATCGAAGCAGTACTAGGTATTCCGATCCCTAAGACCATGGAGTGCTTGCTGAATAAAGGGCTAGATGCCCTACCTCTGAAACGGATACATTTGATAATGACAGCAGGACGACTTGTCCTAGCATCTGCCTGGAAAAAATTAGATTTACCAGTGTTACGAGTATTATTGATTAAAGTTCAATATATACAGCAGATGTCTAAATTAACTGCTCTTCAGAGAAACCATTTGGAGTGCATATGAAAATTGCATTTGGAGTGCATATGAAAATTGGATTAACTCCAAAAATGATAGTCCCATTGATTTTTAATATATAATCTCTCTCTATACACTATGAATCTCCTGCACACATCCTCCCACTGGAGTTGAGGGGGGGAAGGAGGGATAGGAGGGCTGAGCAATATTAGGTATAAGATGTATATTGCATTAATATATTGTTGTGTATACAATTGAGTAAGCCAGATGTTTTTAAATGCTTTATTTCTGAATAAAAGGGGGGGGAAAAGATTTAGTTACTCATCTTTTCCAAATCTAAACTCAAGGAAATACGTTATACCTGACACAATGGACTTGCCCAAGATCACAAGAAATATCTGAACGTCAACCTACCTGGTTCTCAGCTTGCTGCTCTGATTACTAGGCTAATCCTCCACTCTTGTGCTCTGTCCTCTATTAAGTATAGTATATGGTGCTGTGTTAAACACACACATCTTCCTATTTTCTTTAAGATATAGAATTAACATCCTACCTTTTCAACCCACATACCACCAACATCTTCTCCATCTCCATAGGTAAGATACATTTCCTGACACACTTTCTTCAGTTCTTCACGCAAGGAAGTCATTTCACCACGATGGTACTGTACTCCAGGGAACACATCGGACAAAAGACTAAACAAAAGAGGGATGTCTTCTGCAACCAATTTTGGAACCATTGTTTCACAAACACTTTGGATTAAGATCTGGAAGAAAGAGTAAACATCCACCAAAGCATGGAGGATCTCATAACTTCAAATTTCAACATGCATAAAGATTTAAATTTAATAATTACATATAAACAAATACAATGTTAAGATCCTTGCAGCCACAGAAATCTTGTATTAAATTTCACAGATCCACACTAACAGTCTCTAAAAAGCTCAAATGCTTTCAGGATTCTGACAATTTCTAGCAGTTGCTGCTCCATTCCCATTATATGGCATGCTTTTCATGCCCCTCACACTCTACTGTGGCATAATGTTATAGTTTTCCAAGACCTGGATAATTTAAGATGCAGGAGTAGGAATAAGGATTTCAGGATCAGGTAGGGTTGCACAACTCTCTTCTTTTCTCAGGGGGCTGTAAAATTTTTTTTTTTTAGCCTACTTGAAGCATGGACTTGTAGCTCTCATTTCTTTATTGTACTCCCTAAGAAAAATAAAACCAAGTTCATTTCAAAAGGTTAAAGTTAGGACTCAACCTGTCCTTGGGGGTAGGGAGAAGCAAATTGGCACTACCTCAGAGAGCTGCTACAGTAAACTTCAAGTTTGGATAACAGAAGATTTGAAACTATGCAGAAGAATTTTGTGTTAATAGGTGACATGCATCAAGCCTATTCCACAGTAACAGATCACTTCCATTCATACCTCTTGTTCTGGTAAGTTTTCTGCAATTTCTCCTTCATCAACCACCTCACCACGTTCTTCTTTTTCTCTCTTGATCTTTTGTATCCTCTCTCTCTTCACATTTCCTGCACTCACTAGTACACTCTTCAAAGCTCGTAAGCCAAAATCATAATGGCTTTGAGAAGAAAGCTGCTCATCACACAACCTAAATATTTTTTGAAAGGAGCATTAAGTGAAGGAACACACATAGTATTGGTTTAAATTGTTTCCTCTTTCAGAAGTTATGTAACATTCCATAAATATAGCTGGATTTGTTACTCTATATGCAGCTGATTAAAAAGGCAAGTTTCAAGCAATAAAATCTATTATGTACAGTATTTTTCTATTTAACAGCCTAGCTTAGAAGATAAGGGAACAGCAGAACCAGCACAGAGATGTTTGATTTTGCTTTGATTTTGTTCTGAGTGAAAAGAAATTAAACAGTCAAGTGAACTTAAATATAAAAGATATATATGTAGAAAACTGAGGGGATTGCAGGCCCACAAAAAAGTTAAGCCAAAAACAAAAAATTGGAGGGAGCCACACTTAAACACGACGAGACCAGGAGTACTCAAAAAATGTATATCATTTATTAAAATAAATAAAAAGAGCAAGGCAGTCCACATGTAAAACATCATACAATGGACCCTAGTCCAGGTGAGACTTTTTAAAAGGACACAAGTCCAAGTAAAAACCTGTATGATGCAATAGGACCTAACATGATCTGTGTTTCGGCAACCTGTGCCTTCCTTAAGAGTCCTTAAAGAAAATAAAATGAACAAACAAAAATAGTGTTACATAAAAAAATAGGCGATTAACAGACAGATGAGATAATTGTGCATAGATCATGCAAATTGGTAACTACTAGTTGTGTACAGAGAACAAAAAATTAAAATCAGACTGAGGAATGTAAAACACATTAAATGGTAAATAACTCAGAAATAGTAAAAAATCCAATATCAATATACAAAAACATATTCACAGGAATCATGCAAGAATAATACAGCTACAACACAAGCTTGGCTTGTGTTGTATATTATTCTTGCACGATCCATGTGAATGTGTTTTTGTATATAAACACATTATATGGAACACAATGATAATATTGCCACAGATAGGTGAGAAGAATCAGCTATTATCATGCAAAAATGTGATAAAGACCTAAAAGAAAATTATGAGAAATGAATTATCTGACTGATGGCGCGTCTGGAACCATGTTAAGTATCAGTGTAATGGTGAATATATAAGAGGGATATGGGTTGTAATTAAATTGAGCTAAAGATCCAGTGTGAGACCAAGGTTACAAAAATTGTTAACATTCCATATAACCTTGATACACCTCACAATTATAACAAAACTTAAAAATACAAAGAAAGAAAAAGGAACCATGAAAATTTTTAAATTATTTCAGGATTTCCAGCTGACTATATATGTATTATAAATATGCACAAAACCTTTGATTATTTAGTGTATCACGCAAATTATCCCAATACCTATAGGCTGTTGCCAACTTGAAAAAATTTTACTATGTGTATATATATACAGTGGTGCCTCACACAACGAACTTAATCCGTTCCAGGAGCAAGTTTGTTATGTGAAACGTTCGTTGTGTGAAACGCGTTTTCCCATAAGAATACATGTAAAACAAAATAATTCGTTCTGCAGCCCTGTTTTCCCATAAGAATACATGTAAAACAAAATAATTCGTTCTGCAGCCCTACATTTCCCTCCCTCCACCTCACCTTATATGCAGAGTTTGCCAGCTTTCTTTTTCACCCAGCCGCACGCTTTCAAAAAGCTGTGCACGCGCAGCTGCTGGAGTTGATCAATGTTCTCCTCTCCTGCAACTTCCGGTTTCCGGTTGCGTCAGAGGAGAAGATTGAACAACAGAGCATGCGCGCATGTGCTGCTCTTTGAAAGTGTGTGGCTGGCCGAAAAAGAAAGCCGGAAAACTCGGCATCTAAGGTAAGGTGGAGGGAGATGATGGAACACTGCATTCAGACAGGAGGGTGCTGCTGTTCCCGGCTCACATTAGGAAGCGGCGAGAGTAGTTCCGCCCCCCCCCCCCCCCCCGGGCCCCTCGGGCGACTTCGTTGTGTGAAACGAAGTTCGTTATAGGGAGCAAGACAAAAAGTTCGTTATGCGCAGCGTTCGCTGTACGAGGCGTCCGTTATGCGAGGCACCACTGTATATATATAGAGACCATGGAGCTCAAGTGTCTGCTGGTATCACCTTTAGAATTAGTCTTTGTGAACACCCACTTTGCAGACTATCATTGATCCAATTGTTTATTTTATGAAATTTGTCTATTTTATAACATTTTCTTTTAAATTCTCTTTTCTTTTTGAATAACTTTTTTTTCTTATTTATAAATACATGAAAGGCAATAGATGTCATGCATCCATAGATGGTACATAATCTACAGCATATTGTCTTTTATAAAATTTGTCTATTTTGGCAATTTAATAAGAAGCAGTGAATTCCAATTTTAGACTCTTGGATTTTTATTATGACATTTAGTATCTATGATATAATTCAATAAATTATGACTTTTTGAATAATGCTTTGTTTATCTAGTAGCCTCGGATCATTTTTTTAGGTCATTGACACTATCTTATATGGTAGTGGTGTGCATATTTTAACAATTGGCTGTTGACAACTTGAAAAAACTCTACTATGTATGTATATATATATATATATATATATATATACCATGGAGCTTAATTGTCTGCTGGTATCACCTTTAGAACTAGTCTTTGTGAACACCCACTTTGCAGACTATCATTGATCCAATTGTCTATTTTATAACATTTTCTTTTAAATTCTCTTTTCTTTTTGAATAACTTTTTTTTCTTATTTATAAATACATGAAAGGTAATAGATGTCATGCATCCATAGATGGTACATAATCTACAGCATATTACTTAGACAAATTTCATAAAATAGCCAATTGGATCAATGATAGTCTGCTATACTAAAGCTAAGTAATATGCTGTAGATTATGTACCATCTATGGATGCATGACATCTATTACCTTTTAAGTATTTATAAATATAGACAAATAGTAGAGCATTAGAAGTTTTTGATGTCTTGGGCTTCTTGATGATTGACTCCGAGACCATAGAATGGTGAGGACGCTGAAGGAGGTCATGATCAGGTGCTTTTTCTACTTTGTATTTTAGCTCCAGGAGTTTAGAAGCTGTGGAGACTGAGAGGGGCTTCCGCCAATTATCTAGTTGTAGATCCTGTAGGATCTGATGTACTGGTAAGGGGATAATTTTTCTCACAGGAGTTTTACAGGATTGAAGGATCGATTGAAAATCCTTACTACCTGTGGATGTAGCATCCTTACTGAGACTTAAAAAAGATACCTTCTGTAAAAATTTTGGGTAGGAGTGTTCTTCAGTGATAGCTGGCTGTGTAAGAGGTAGCGTAGGTTGGGCCAAATCTACCTGAATGATATCCTCCTGGTCTGACAAGTCCTTGGGAGATGAAGAACCCTGAACTGGAGAGAAGCATATGGGGGTACACTGCTCCCAAGCTATGTCCTGTGGAATATCCACTAAGCCGTCAATGGGGAGTTGTTCTACACTGCTAGGGCAGTACTATCCTGCATAAACTTTGTAAAAGGTAGAAGAAATTTGAGAGATACTGACCAGAATCTGTAGAATTAAAAGGAGCCTTTGGAAATAAAGTAGGAAGAGCCCTGCATTTAGGTGGTACCTGTTCAGGGTCCAACAACGCTGCAGAGGCAACCCGTTTGGTCTTTGCCTGGGTTTTTGTCTGTTTAGTTGAAGCCTCTGTTGTTGACGGCATATCCTGCGGGCTAATGAGAGTTTCTTCACGGTTCTAAAGACTGCCGGATTTAAATGCAAAATAAAAGAAGCTGGCAGTTTAAACCTGCTAGTAGCAGCTAAATCTTTTTTCTTTCTTTCTTTCTTTCTTTTTTTACAAATTTCCAGACAGATTTCAGTTCTTATCTGTTGTTGGGATTTCTGTCTGCCTTTTTTTCATTTTTTAAAGTTTTCTAAGAATGAAGAAAACCTTTGGCTTTCTCTAAGTTTATTTATTTTTTTTTTTTTTAGAGGAGAGAGCTGCGACCATTCAGGAGCGGCTGAGAAAAAAAACTGACAGGAGGATGGGAGGGGGCTCGAGGACTAGCATTCCTGCACATGCTCAGTAAGCTTACTATAGCTAGGGGAGGGCACTGACACACCAAGCTCACTCAGAGATTCACCAACAAGTGTGCCTGCATATCCCCTGCTTGTCTCCAGAGAATGGGAGAACGCAACTGCTCCACCTGGTCTCTAGCCTTCCTAGCCTTGGTGTAAGCCGCCACAGAAGAACGCTTTTTGGACATCAAGAGAGTGGCAATGACCACATCAGAGTAGCCTCTGAGTTAATGCCTTGCGCTCAAGAGCCATGCCGTAAGACCAAAGCAGAAAAAGTATTAAAGGAAGCAGAGCAGAACAGAAAGATCTGCTTTATAAAACTAAGTTTTAGTTTAGTTTAGTTGACTTCTGCACAGTTTGCTTGCAGAAATGAAAAACTGAAGGGGGCTCTTGTAAGACCTAGTTTGTGAGTTGAGGTGACGCACCTTGCTTACAGAATCCGGAGAGGACATAACAGAATCATGGATAACTAGGATATGCGAATGGTTTCCTGATAATAGATTGGATGTAATAAGATAAATGTGAGAAACTTAATATACAAACAAAGTCTGGTGGATCTCTAAAATTACTCTCAGTAGTCAATAGGTCCTCATGGTGTTGGCTTTTTTGATTTAAGACAGGCGTGTCCAACCTTTTGTCTGGGGCTGCACAGACACTAATGCTAGCTGATAAGCAAAAAAAAAATGTCAAGCAGGTCCCAAATTTGCGATCACTAATATAGAAGATGTATGTATCTAATAATAAGCCTTCATTAAAGGGACACTGTGGAGAGGAGCCCAAAAAAGCAGTAATACTTACCCTGACTGAGAGATCCTCCATGTGCGCCACTGACAGCGGAAGCCTGGTGCTCCCATTCACTTCTATTACAGATATGGTGAGCCTCATCAGAGCGGGGATGCTGAAGCAGCTGTCAGCGCAAATGGAGGATTGCTCAGTCAGGGTACGTTTTCCTGCTTTTTTGGGATCCTCTCCACAGTGTCCTTTTAAAATTGTTTTTTTTTAATTTTTAAGTAATGTCTCCTTTAAAACCAGATATAATATATATAACTGAGGTGCAAGCCAATTGGCAATTTCATGTTATTAAAAATTACCTTTCCTTCTCAGTCTGCAGCCATCCAAAATATGGAAAATCAACCACCCATCTTCCTGTCTCATTCAGTCTCTACATCTTAGCTCCAATTCCAGAAAATTTACTTGCTGCTTTTGGCTCTCCTTGAACTGGGAAGTTTTTAATTGCTGTGTTGAGTGAGTCCTCACTTGTCGCATATTAATTGCATGTAGCAGGGATTCCAAAAATCAAATTCAGTCACTTCCATGGTCCTGCCTAGCTCACTCATAATTTATTAAGATTTGAAGAGAGCTGAGTTTGGAGAGCCTTGGTGAACCTAACACCTAATAAAGTGCAAAAAGTCATTTATAATTAAAAAAAATAAATAAAAATAAATTCTCCTGCAGCTGATTGTGATTTTTGATGGGGTAGTTCTGCAGGTGAGGGGTATATTTTTTTCAGTGAGATTAAGATTTTTTTTTTTTACAAATTTGTAAATAGCAGCCTATGAGATATTCAGTAACGTTAGAGCCATCATCGTGTATTTTTTTATTGCTATGATTGCTTTTATCAAGAAAATTTTGAATAAATTATCTCCAAGGTCCAAGAACATTGTATTTCCATAGTCTCGTTTGTTTGGATTTGTTCATTTCCTATGGAAACTCTTCTTGCTTTTGTTGTTCCAGTTATGAATTCAACATGGAGTCTTTTGATTGTCCAATGATTTTTCTATGATGGTCAATGCTTTTAATTTAGGGATATTGGTATATAAAGATTTGATATCCACGGTGACAAGAATTATGTCACTTAGATCCCCACCAAATTCATTAAGTAATCATGTTTTACATTCATCTTAGTCTGAACATTTTAATTTTTTGTTCTCTGTACACAGCTAATAGTCAACAATTTGAACGATCCATTAACAATTATCTCATCTATCTATGCTAATCACTTATTTTTTTATGTAACACTATTTTTGTAGGTTATTTATTTATTCATTTCATTTTCTTTAAAGATACCTGAGGAAGGCACAGGTTGCTGAAACACAGACTGTGTTGGGTCCTATTGCATACAGATTTTTACCTGGACTGGTGTCCTTTTAAATACAGTCTTATCTGTACTACAATCATTGTATAATGATTTACATCTGGACTGCCTCACTCTAGTTTTTAAATAAATTATATACATATATATATACACATACATATACACACACACACACACACACAAATACATATTGAGTACTCCTGCAATCTTCTTGGGGTTGTTGTTTTTTTCGTGTGGCTCCCTCCACTTTTTTTGTTTTTAAAGATATATATGCCACATAAAAACCTTCTGAAATATTTCACCCAGGAGAATGTTAAGATTTTCTACTATTGCTGGTTTCTGAAACACCCTGGGCCTGAAGCGGCTCCCTCCACTTGTCAATCTAGAAGCATGTATACTAGCCAAGTTGTAGAATATGTTGCCAAAGAAAGTTTAGATATATTCCTAGAGATCAGGTGGGGGTTTTGTTGGGTTTTTTTTGAAAAAGAACATTCAAGGCCAAATTAAAGGGTAGGCCAAGCAGACACGTGCCTTGGGCCTGAATGTGTTGCTTGCTCCAAAGACATCACTGTACCTGCCTCCAGACCCAGCTCCAGATGTCCAAGTACTGCCTCCTCCATTATTCAGTGCAGCTGAACTCAGTCTTCAAAAGGCCACAGGTGGGCAGTTCCTATGCACTGCCCATGGCTGATCCAGAAGCCTTTCCTCTGACCCTGAGATTTTGTGTCAGAGAGTAGGCTTCCAGGTCAGCTGCCAGCAACATGTAAGAACCGCTGCTCACGACCTTTTGAAAACTGCAAGTTTGGTTACACTGAATAATGAAAGAAGGAGGTGCTACTTAGACATCTGGAGTTGGGCCCAGAGGTACTCTCATGGGAGGGGGGATGGCCATGGGGTCCAGTGTATTTAAGTGCCTAGGGCACAAAGAATTAATCCTGCCCTGATAACATTTTCAGAATGAGCAATAGGAAGAAATTTCCCAGATTATTTCTAACCGACCTACATTGGTCACTGTCCATATATGCAAGAACATAAGCGCTTTCTTCCTTTCTGGAGTGAGAAGCATGTCTTTCCTTTGGGTAGGCCATCAAGAAATGAGGCTATGGATAGTACTGGCTATCACTCACTAATCCTTTAACAGCAGAGGTGATAAGTAACCAAGTAATAGATCAAAGGAAATATGACCTTCCAACACCACACCGTAAGGTTGATGTTGGCAGGTTGATAATCCAACAAGGTCTTGAAATCCAAATAGCCAGATGTTATGACAGCCTTCCTAATTTTGATAAACATTTAGATGAATACAAAAGCTTGATGGTTAAGACATGGAGAAACAGGAATGGAAGCACAGCTGAGTGACTTTCATAAGGATGGGCACATAGTATTTGCCTTTAACAGATCAGGTCAATTGGAAAAAGTGACTGGCCAATTGGTCTATATCTGTTCCTATATATCACCTTTAGCTCAAAAAGTTATTAATTCACTTATTTAAGGAAGAATTGCTGGCCACTTACTTGAAAAAAGGTACAATCTTGTTTGCAAGTATTTCTGCAGTACGGAAGCCTTGAGAGTACAACATAACCTGGGCAATCAGTTGACGGTCTGGCTTAGTCATTGCCAAGCTCCGGAACAGCTTCTTCAGATTGTCAGGTAGATTGGATCTACCAGCATAGCCAGGGTTCATTGTAATGAAAATAGCCATATCAGCACTCACTTTAACCTGCTTGTTTAGTAATTCACATGTAATAGGCAGAGAACCTGAAATTAAGCATGTTTATATTACATTTTTTATATTTTCTACAGCATTTGGTAATAAAAATTAGAACTAAAATAATATGCAAACTAACATAAGCCAATAAAGGAGAAATTAGGTTCTTACCTGCTAATTTACTTTCTTTTAGCTTCTCCAGACCAGTAGAGGTTAATCTTTATGAATGGGTATATATCCAATCATGACCAGCAGGTGGAGACTGAAAACAAAACTGTGGGACAGTATATAATATACTCCCTTCTCTATTTACATCAGTCTGCCGAATAGCCAAGCAGAATTAAGAACTGGAAAACAGAAAGAAAGCAATACTCCGAACAGGAGTAACAAATAACATACCCAAATGCTGTTGGAAAATGCAGAGGAGAAATACCAGAAGGAAAATGTCCCCACAGCTCGCCAGCTAAGCCAGCCGAGCCACAGCCGCTGTTCTTTAATTCTCCCCGGCCCTAGAAAAATACTAGAACCCGCAGCAAAAAACAAAAACTGCCCGCGATACAGCCCCAACAACAACAACAACAACAGACAGGGTGGGGACCTCTACTGGTCTGGAGAAGCTAAAAGAAAGTAAATTAGCAGGTAAGAACCTAATTTCTCCTTCTTTAGCACTCTCCAGACCAGTAGAGGTTAATCTTTACGAATGGGACGTACCAAAGCAGTCCCTCACACGGGCGGGACCCCCGAAGGGCTGTCACCAGAACACACAAACCGAACACCGCGTCCTGACGCGCCAGAACCTCTACCCGAAAGTCTAACAAAGGAATACAAGGAAGACCAAACCGCAGCCTTACAAATGTCCACTGGAGGCACGAGCGACGACTCAGCCCAAGAAGCCGCCTGACCCCGAGTAGAATGAGCTTTGAGAAACTCCGGAACGGGCTGCTGCCCCAGAAGAGAAGCGGAAGCAATAGTCTCCTTGATCTAGCATGCAATAGTAGCCTTAGAAGCGCCAGCCCCCCTAAGAGGACCAGTCAGAAGGACAAAGAGATGATTTTATTTCCTGATCTCTTGGGTCCGCTGCACATAAGAGCGAAGGACCCGACCAACATCCAACTCGCGCAGCTGTCTTTGCTCAGAAGAGCCCTCCCAACTACCCAAGACCGGGAGGACCACAGATTGATTGACATGAAAAGGAAAAACTACTTTCGGCAGAAAAAGAAGGAACAGGTAGACTCATCTATTCATTGAGAAAACATGATCACATCACGGAAGCCTTCATCAACTCACATTGGCTTCCAATCCAAGAAAGAATCCAATTCAAATTCTACTGCATATTATTTAAAACCCTACACGGAGACAGCCCATCATACTTGAACAATCGCCTCATCCAAGCACCCACTACCAGACACAGAAAAACGCACTCCCCATTCATACCCCCCCCAATCAAGGAAGTCAAAAGAACAAAACTACACGACGGCCTCCTAGCCACTCGAGCCGCAAGACTGGACAACCAGATCTCCAACCTTCTGATGACCACCCCAGACTATAGGACGTTCAGAAAGGAAATAAAAACCATACTTTTCAAGAAATTCCTGAAGCAGCAATAACATCACGACCTCTTAGCAACTCTAAAACTGACATTAGACCTACCCATTACCGCACTAATAATAACAAAAGAACCTCCACTGCGACCACCTATTAATTCTTTTACAAACCACCTCACCCACAACAACACGTTAAATGTTTATAAGATCTACAACTTACCTCTCTAGCTAATCATTGTAACTCTACTTTTTTAATTAACCTTTTGTAATCCGCCTTGAACCGCAAGGTAATGGCGGAATAGAAATCCCTAATGTAATGTAATGTAATGTAATGTAATGTAACAGGCCTCAAGACAACCTGCTCCCTAGAAAACTCCAAGAAGGGAGCCCTACAAGAGAAAACCTGTAGCTCAGAAACATGCCTAGCGGAAGAAATGTCCACCAAAAAGACCGTCTTCAGAGTAAGGTCCTTCAAAGAGCAGCCACCCAACGGTTCGAAGGGCGGGTGCATCAGAATAGAGAGAACCAGACTGAGATTCCAAGAGGGAACAGAGGACCGCACGGGAGGCCTGAGCACCTTGGCCGCCCGCAAAAAGCGAATCACATCAGGAATGGCTGTCAAACACTGACCCGTCACAAACCCCCGAAAGGCTGACAAGGCCACAAGCTGAACCCGGAGAGAAGCCGAAGCCAGGCCTCTATCCAGGCCATCTTGCAAGAACTCTAGGATGTTAGGCACAGAAACGCGAAGAGAGACCACTCCCCGCACCTGGAACCACCCCTCAAAGAAGTGCCAAATCCACACAGAAGCCTGAGAGGTAGAAAGCCTCCAGGACCCCAAGTGTGTAGAAATCACCCTATCCGAATACCCCTTCTTACCAAGGCGACCCCTTTCAAAAGCCAAGCCGTAAGACAGAAGGGAGACGGGTCGAACATGGGAATGGGACCCTGCGTCAGAAGGTCGTCCAAGGGAGGCAGAGGAAGAGGATCCGCCACCAGAGTGTCACCAAATCTGCGTATCACGGATGTCGAGGCCAATCTGGAGCCACCAGAACCACCAGACCCGGATGGCGAACAATGCGGAGAAGAACTCTGCCCACTAATGGCCACGGAGGGAACATGCACAACAGCCCCTCTGTTGGCCATGGTTGAACCAGAGCATCCAGACCCTCGGCCAGTCCATCCCTGCGACGACTGAAGAAGCGGAACATCTCGGCATTGCCACTCGTGGCCGTCAGGTCCATCAGGGACTGACCCCAAGCCTGCATTATCAACTGAAAAGCCACAGGGCTGAGACACCACTCTCTGTGATCTAAGATGTGACTGAGGAAGTTCGCCTGAACATTCTCCACCCCGGCCATGTGAGAGGCCGAGAGGTCCAGAAGGCGTGACTCCGCCCCAAAGCATGAGCCGAGCCGCCTCCTCCGCCACCTGAGCGCTCTTGGTGCCTCAACGATTGACATAAGCCACCGCTGTGGCATTGTCAGACCGGACTCTGACCAACTTGCCCATCAAGAGGGAGCGGAAGGCTAACAGCGCCAGAGGGACGGCTCTGGTCTCCAACATGTTGATCGACCAGGACGCCTCCTCCATGGACCAGGTGCCCTGAGCTGAGTGACCTAGACACTGAGCCCCCCCAACCGAGGAGACTGGCATCCGTGAGAAGCACCATCCACTGCGATAGATCCAGACTCATCCTCTGGACCAGATGAGAGGTCTGGAGCCACCAAAGAAGACTGCAGCGCGCCAAGCCTCGCAGAGGGACAGGGACCTCCAAACTGAGCCTCTGGGGTGACCATCTACGGAGCAGAGCATACTGAAGAGACACATGTGGGCCCGCGCCCACCTCACAACATCCAGGAACGCTGCCATCGACCCCAAGACTTGGAGGAAATCCTGCGCCCGAGGACACCGGGACGCCAAAAGAAGGCGAATCTGAGATTGCAATTTGCTTACCCGGGCCTCTGGAAGGAAGACCTTCCCCAAGGAGGTGTCGAACAGAACCCAAAGGTACTCCAGATGCTGAGCGGGGACCAACCGACTCTTGGAAAGGTTGACCACCCAGCCCAGTGACCGGAGAAACTCAACCATCCGAGCCGTAACTCGGGCGCTCTCCTGCAACGACTTCGCCCGAAACAACCAGTCATCCCAGAAGGGGTGCAGCAGAATGCCCTCTGACTGCAATGCCGCCGTGACGACCACCATCAACTTGGTGAACGTCCGGGGAGTCGTGGCCAGGCCCAAGGGAAGCACACAGAACTGATAGTGCAGACCCAATATTGCAAAGCAAAGAAAGAGCTGAGGAGAGGCCCGAATGGAAACAGGCAAGTAGGCCTCCGCCAGAGCGAGAGAAGTCAGGAACTCCCCCGGCTGAACCGCCAGAAGGACAGACTGCAGAGTGTCCATGCGAATAAAAGGGAATTCTGAGAGTCCTGTTGACCTCAGTTTAAACCAAGGATGGCCCGAAAGGTCCCCTCCCTTTAGGGCCCCATAAAGGAAATGCTGTACCAGCCGAAACCGCACTCCTGAGGGGACACTGGACAACTGCTTTGAGATCTAGCAAGCGCTGAAGGGTCTGGCGAAAGGCTAGCGTCTCCCATGCCACCTGACATGGAGAGGCTAGATATGATCCGGCAGAGAGCGGGCAAAATTCAAGTACATAACCGTCCCGCACCACCACCAGGACCCACTGATCGGACGTGATCTTGGCCCACTTGGGAAACAAAGTTGCGAAGCCGGGCACCCACGGGAACCAAAGGGGGCGCCGGCAAAGAGACATCACGCAGGACGGGCAGCAGGGGAACCAGGGGGGAACTCCCAGCCCCCCGACGGGCCCCCTGAAAAGACTGCATGCGCTAAGCCAACCGACCCCGGGGAAAAACCGGAAGCCTGGAAAGAAGCAGTCCCATGCCCCAGGCGAAACTTGCGAAATTCCCGCAGACGCCCCCGGGCAATGCCAACCCGAGATGCCGGGCGGGCACGGTCCTCAGGCAGACGGGGCACCTCAGAGTCCGTCAGAGTCTGAACCACCGGATCTAAGTCCTCTCTAAACAAAAAACAACCCCCGAAAGGGAAATTTTGGGAAGTTCAGGTTTGGACGCGGCAACTGCCGACCAAGCGCGAAGCCACAAGGTACAGCGTGCGGCCACCAAAAGTCCCAGACTTACCAGCACCAAGTCACAAAGAACAACCGAGAGGAACGAGGCAGTCATCTCAAACTTCACCACCTCCTGATCCACTAAGGACCAGTCATCAGACTCACGATCCAGGACATGCTCAGACCACCGAAACACGGTGCGAACCACCAGCCCTACACAAATAGCCGCCTGGACCCCCAAGGCAGAGACATCAAAATTATACTTAAGAAGTGTCTCTAACGTACGCTCCTCAGAAACCCTAAGAGCAGAACCGTCCATAACAGGCACGGTATGCCGCTTAGGAAGTGCCGAGACCACCGCGTCCCCCATTGGCGAAATTAAGGTAGCCCTATCCCCCTCCGGGATGGGATACCCATGAGCCAAGGCGCACACCAAACGAAACGGCGCCCGTAGGCCACTGCGCCAACACAAAAACCTGAAAATCCTGACGCACAGGAAAAGAGCGGGAAACAGGACAGACCCCCTGAAGCAGAGGGGCCCCCATACGCGGGGTCTCCGGTGGCGCAACTTCAAAAATGCAGCACCAAGGAGACCTGCTACATCAGGTCTAAAAGCTCATCCCTCTGAATAAAAAGCGCACCACGGACGCATCTGCTCTGGAAGACGGGAAACCCGCCATCCCGCTGCCAGCGGGCGTCCCCTCTAGAGGATCCTGGAAGCCCGCCAAAGCAGCCAGGTCCTCAACCATGCCAACACGCTCCTCCGACTACCAATTCGTAATCCAAGCCCCCCCGTGGGCGCTTGGATGAGGGAGGAGGAAGAGGGGACGCCAAACGAAAAGAGGGAGACAAAGCCATAGGGGGCGCAGAGGGAAACCACCCCCGAAACCCCCCAGGTGCACGTGGGACCCCCAATTGTCTGCACAAAGAAAGAAATTAAATTAGGGACAAAAAACCCCTGGGGGTCCCCAGGGACTCCCTGCCCCAGCAGGGGTCCCTGCTGAAACCTGCCCCTGTGTTTGCAATACAGGGGGAAGGTCACCTGAGGTTGCAGACAAAATGGAGGGACCAGACAGAGAAAATGGCGAAGTTCCCGCCAAAAATGCTCCCTCCATAGCCTGTAGCAGCTGAGAAGCCTGAACAGTCCCAGCCGCTAAAACAGGCAAGTCGGCATCAGCTGTCAAAAAATCAGCTGAGAGGGAATCCTTCGGGGAATCCCTCCGTGGGCGGTTGGGGAAGACCGGGTTCCCCACTGCTCCCAGCCGACTCGCGAGGCACCATCGGCGGGGAGCTCTGGGCGCCTGCAGCCGCTGCCGACGGAGCTCCACCACCTCACCGGCCCAAACTACCGATTTCAGTCCGGCTGCAAGTGCCTCACGGCTGGACCTAATTGTGTCCCACTCCCCCGGAGAAGGGCACAATTGCTCCATACGCGACCTAGCTAGAAACAAAGTGCCGGTTAGAAGAAAAAATACAGTAAAAAACAGTAACCTGACAGGGAAGCAACCCTTCAGACCGGCACTACCTCAGGATTTTTTTTTTTTACAGAACAGACTCCACAGGCTCTCGAAGCAATATGCCTTGCTTGATTTAGGGGGCAAGGCTTACTGCTGAGGCTCCTCTAAAAAAATGTGGGGAGGTGGAGGAAGTGACCCCGCTCGAGACCCGCCGGGTTTGACACCCCCGAGGTCGGACGGACCCCCAAACAGGGCCCGCCCAAGCTCCGTCCGGCCAAAAACAGGGACTAGAAACCCCCTAAACAAATTCCAACAGCCCTACCAAGGGAGATGGGTACAGATCACTCAACACCTGCTGGAGACTGAAAGAAGATTGATGTAAATAGAGAAGGGAGTATATTATATACTGTCCCACAGTTTTGTTTTCAGTCTCCACCTGCTGGTCATGATTGGATATATACCCATTCGTAAAGATTAACCTCTACTGGTCTGGAGAGTGCTAAAGAAAAGGTAATTTATACATTTGATTGGTTTTTGGGTGCTAATACATTCTTGGGTCAGAATTATGAGTAAAAAGGACACACTGCACTCCAATGATAATGTGAAGTGGGGAGAAGTTGAAGAACTGAGATGATTAGCGGACAAAAGGTAGTTACCTCTCCTAGAGCTCAGAAAGGTTTAGAACAGCACACCCCCACACCCCAGTGCCTGCCCCTGCCCTCCCCAATCCATTCAATTTGCCCAGCCAGACAGGTGGATTTCTCTTGCTGCTCTCAAGATTTTGCTTTTTTTGCTATCTCGAGTTTCTTCACATTCTTTTCAGTACTCCTTTTCTTCTATTTCTCAACTGCCAGTGATCTTCTGCACTCCTGTGTGTATTGCAAGCTGCACTCCATCACTGCTGCAAGTCATGTGTAGTGCTGACCCCAGAATGGTGGGACAGCATGGTCTCTCCACCGCTCTAGCCACCAAAGGTTGGTTTGGGCTAAAAACTAGATAGTTATAGCCCCCTAGTCACTGGTGGAAGAAAACAGGAGCGATCTCTCTGCTATAAGACTATTGCATGCAGAAAGGTCCTACTTTCCCTTAAGGCTTCCAAGAAAAGGGAAGCAGGGGGGCCTAACTCTTGGAGGTCTCTTCTACATGTTCTAGCATTTTGCTTCTCAAAAGGACACAAAAATTAAGACTCTCATACGAGTACTCTCTGGTACCAAACTGCAACAGGGAGAAATCACCCCATACTTGCTAGTGAGAATGGTGGATCATGCCCCCAGCAGCAAATGTAAACCCCCCCCCCCACACACACACAACTGTATACAGTAGCTTATCAGTCTTGGCTAACGCAGATACATACCTTTTTCACGGGCAGGATTGGAATGTTCTCGCAAAGCTTCCTGAATACACTGAATCTGCTGAGACACAGCAGACAGCATACGCTCCTCCAATCGATTGAACTCATCGAAACAGCCCCATGCTCCAACCTGGCACAGACCCACAAAAATGCGACCCATTGCCTAAAAACAAAATATGCATACACACAATTATTTTAGACATTTCATGAGATAAGTAAACACTCAAAAGAACGGTTATTTTGCAGCTTAGATAATATTTTCATATTAAGTGTGATGATGATACCTGGAAATCGAAAGTTTCATCACAGTTGAAAACTAACACAAAACGTCCCAGTTGGTGTCCAAGAGCCTTAACAGATTCTGTTTTACCAGTACCTGCAGGACCTGTTTAAGCAGATTAAAAAAAAAATTATTTGTCAGAGAGAGGGGGGTTAAGGGATTTTTGGAGATTTGCATTATGGTAGCCAAATTTGAAATTTATATTCAAGACTGTCTATAGCTCTGTGCTGCTTAATGTTTGGCCTTGTAATGAATTGATTTCTTTGAATTTATAAATGGTTAAAAAAAAACTTCTTCTGGATCAGGCAGCCACTTCCTACTACTTGCATTTTTAGCTCATTTGAATCATCCCCAACCCTAGTTATTACCATTTAGAACTCACAGACGTTCCCATGCTAACCCCTAAATTCCCTAACCCCTATTTGTCCCATTTGTCTGTTTTGATTAGATTAGATTGAAAGCTCATCTCTTACATGTTTAATGTACAGCGCTGCATACATCTGGCAATGCTATAGAAATGGTTAATAGTAGTAGTAGTAGAACAGGATAGGTCTCAGACAAAGGTACCACATAATTTTATTTTTAATCCCATTCCTAAGTAGGCAGAGAGGAAGGAGCAGTTGTCTGAATCTAGGTAAGGAATGGGGTTCCACCTGGACCTTTAAGTCATGAAGTAGTGCTGTTGTATTTCTCCCTCCTTAAGCCTTTGATGAATCTCTAACATCCTTAGTTCCTGCCAAGTAGGGATCAGGCCAAATAATGACATTTCAATCATGTTCAAATATAGATTTGATCATGTCCATCTCCTCATTTTAACTAAAATCTACAGCAGCTTCAAACACTAGATACCTGCATGCTCAAAAGGTTGATATCCGAAACAAAAATTGATTTCGTTCTCTATGAACTAATGCTTACCAAACGGAGACCCTCCAAGTCTTGCTTCCAAGGCCTGTGTCATTGTCAAATAACAGCGGTCAGTAAGTGGTGTTTGCACAAGTTTATCCTGAACACCAAGGTATTCAAATCCATAGTTGAATTTGGCATTTGCCATCTGAATAGAGAGCTGCTGTAGAGCATCTGTTTGCTTAGGATCAAAGTAGAATCGCATTTGGCTGAGCCACTCAAAGGATTTTGCATTATCAACCCGCATTCTGGTCAGTGTTCTTGTAACATCTCTTTGATGCACCAATTCTGTAATCTGTGGAATATTTTACAGTCAAAATGCATCTACTACATGAAATGATTTGAATGCAAGACTATTTAATTTCATAATTCATCATATAGCAGTAATAGCTTGTGTTCTCTAGCAACTGCTTTAACATTTTACACTAGGAAATAAAAGCTTTAAAGAGCTCATTATCCAAACAATCTGAAGCCTAGTCATGTCCAACTTTACTGGATTTTAATTAAATCAAAACACAGCACTGCTTTTAGGGGGAGATGCACCAAAAGTATGGTGCTGTTACCCTACAGTGCTGGGAAAACACCTTTTTGCAACCAATGCTCAACACTAACAGCAGGCAAATTATATGCATGCTTTTAGTGTTGAGCTTTAGTTGGTAAAGGGGTTGGAATATTCCTGGAACATGCCCTTAAGAGCCTTGTGGAAGGCACAGCTCTTGTGCTCGTATCCAGCACACCCCTCTTGACTTCCCCCCCCCCCCCAAAAAAAAAAAAAAAAATCCCTGGTGGTCCTGCAGATTGCCTGGGGCTGGCCCTACTCACTCCCCTCCACATACTTTTGTAGGGGGGATGCCTACTCTCCTGCCTCTGGACCCGCCTTCAAACTGGCAGCACTCTGCCTCTGTCTAATGCATTTTAGAATGCACTAGAAAGGGGCCTAAGTGCCACGTAAGAGGGAAAACTCCTTGCTTGGCACTTAGTGCAGCCCAGAATATACCAGGTAGGGTGCCACCATTTTGAAGAAAGCAGGCCCAAAAGCAGGAGAGTAAGTATCCCTCCTGCCTCCTTCAAAAGCAGGGGTCTCAAAGTCCCTCCTTGAGGACCGCAATCCAGTCGGGTTTTCAGGATTTCCCCAATGAATATGCATGAGATCTATGTGCATGCACTGCTTTCAATGCATATTCATTGGGGAAATCCTCAAGGAGGGACATTGAGATCCCTGTTCTAAAGGTATGTGGAGGGATTCGGAGGGGGGGGTGAAAGGAAGAGATCAGTGTTGACTAGAGGGTTAGGCTTGGCCCAGCTGCCATACCCACTGGACCACTGGGAATTTAAGTTTTGTTGTCCTATTTCTTTGGTGGAGGGAGGGCTTAGGCTCAAGCTTGGGAAAAGGTTTGAAAGTTGAGGGACCGTGGCACAACTGACTTTTCTGTCGGTGCTGAAGCACTCTAATCCAAAAATTATATAATGTTTTTCACTATCTTTATTTTGGAATAAACTCAAAGCTGACTTCACAAATACAGTATTGAAAAAAACAAAAGCCTCAAAGCTCCAATAACAGCTTACTAATATACAACTGTTATTCTATAAGGAGTCCGAATTTTTTTGCTCATTGGCTTTAGAATCAAGAATGCTACTTGAAAAAAAACAACAAATAAACCAGCAGAGTAAAAACACCACACTATGGAGATAACATCAGGCTCAGGCAGTGACAGGAAAGTAAAGTACAGGACCCTAGTGATAACTCAGAGCCTGTTCTCAGCATTGCACAGAATCTGTTAATGAGCATGTTTTAAATACCACTGAGCTCATTAGCATGGAACTTTCAGTCGCTGCTTCCATGCATGGTAAAGAAATGGCTGAAAGCCTCTGTGCATTGGCAGCACAATAACGTTTCATTTTAAGCTAGCTAAAACCAGTCTAAAGGAAATGTTGCAAGCATGGTAAGTTTTATGCATCTCTCCCTTAATCCAAAAGTGAACAAATGAAGTGGTCTATAGGTAACATAATGGATTTATCTACAGTATATTTATTAGGATTTGTCACACTTGTATTTCTTGCATAAGGATTACCGTATTTTCACGCAAATAACACGCACCCGTATAAAACGCGCACACGGATATAGCGCGCAGAAATCACGATGATTTGCACAAAAACTTTGATATACCGCGCTCACGGGTATACCGCGCATGCTGCCCGACGCTCCTTTCGCCCGCCCTGACTTTCCGTGCGCTGTCCCGACTCTCCGTTCACCCCCCCTGACTTCCGTGCACTGTCCCCCCTTGAAGGTCTGTCCCCATCCTGAAAGCCTGATGCCCCCCCCCACGACGTCCGATACATCCCTCCCCCCCCCCCCGAAGGACCGCCGACTCCCCAACAATATCGGGCCAGGAGGGAGCCCAAATCCTCCTGGCCACGGCGACCCCCTAACCCCACCCCGCACTACATTACGGGCAGGAGGGATCCCAGGCCCTCCTGCCCTCGACGCAAACCCCCCTCCCCCCCAAGAACCTCCGACCGCCCCCCAGCCGACCCGCGATCCCCCTGGCGACCCCCCCACCCCCCTTCCCCGTACCTTTGGTAGTTGGGCCAGAAGGGAGCCCAAACCCTCCTGGCCACGGCGACCCCCTAACCCCACCCCGCACTACATTATGGGCAGGAGGGATCCCAGGCCCTCCTGCCCTCGACGCAAACCCCCCTCCCCCCCAAGAACCTCCGACCGCCCCCCAGCCGACCCGCGATCCCCCTGGCGACCCCCACGACCCCCCCACCCCCCTTCCCCGTACCTTTAGTAGTTGGCCGGACAGACGGGAGCCAAACCCGCCTGTCCGGCAGGCAGCCAACGAAGGAATGAGGCCGGATTGGCCCATCCATCCTAAAGCTCCGCCTACTGGTGGGACCTAAGGCGCGTGGGCCAATCAGAATAGGCCCTGGAGCCTTAGGTCCCACCTGGGGGCGCGGCCTGAGGCACATGGGCCCAACCCGACCATGTGCCTCAGGCCGCGCCCCCAGGTGGGACCTAAGGCTCCAGGGCCTATTCTGATTGGCCCACGCGCCTTAGGTCCCACCAGTAGGCGGAGCTTTAGGATGGATGGGCCAATCCGGCCTCATTCCTTCGTTGGCTGCCTGCTGGACAGGCGGGTTTGGCTCCCGTCTGTCCGGCCAACTACTAAAGGTACGGGGAAGGGGGGTGGGGGGGTCGTGGGGGTCGCCAGGGGGATCGCGGGTCGGCTGGGGGGCGGTCGGAGGTTCTTGGGGGGGAGGGGGGTTTGCGTCGAGGGCAGGAGGGCCTGGGATCCCTCCTGCCCGTAATGTAGTGCGGGGGGGGGTGAGGGGGTCGCCGTGGCCAGGAGGGTTTGGGCTCCCTTCTGGCCCAACTACCAAAGGTACGGGGAAGGGGGGTGGGGGGGTCGTGGGGGTCGCCAGGGGGATCGCGGGTCGGCTGGGAGGCGGTCGGAGGTTCTTGGGGGGGAGGGGGGTTTGCGTCGAGGGCAGGAGGGCCTGGGATCCCTCCTGCCCGTAATGTAGTGCGGGGTGGGGTTAGGGGGTCGCCGTGGCCAGGAGGGTTTGGGCTCCCTTCTGGCCCGATATTGTCGGGAAGTCGGCGGTCGTTCGGGGTGGGGGTGCGAGTGGTCCTGCCGGGGGGGGGGATGTCTCGGACGTCGGGGAGTCGGCCGGGCAAGAGGGCTTGGGCTCCCTCTTGCTCCGATCGTGGATGCGGGTGTGGGTGGGAGCGCGTGCGAGCGGTCATTCGAGGTGGGGGTGCGAGTGGTCCTGCCGGGGGGGGGGGGATGTATCGGACGTCGGGGAGTCGGCCGGGCAAGAGGGCTTGGGCTCCCTCTTGCTCCGATCGTGGATGCGGGTGCGGATGGGAGCGCGTGCGAGCGGTCGTTCGGGGTGGGGGTGCGAGCGGTCCTGCTGGGGGGGTGAATCGGGCGTCGGGCGGGGTGGGAACTATGTTTTAAAACTTTGGTATACCGCGCTCACGCATATAACGCGCGAGGGGTATGCGCGGTAGGTAAAAATGCGTATAACGCGCGCGTTATATGCGTGAAAATACGGTATATGAAAACATATGAACAGCATACAGAGCAATAAATGTAACAAAAGGAAAAATCTATACATACCAAGTGTTCCAGTTTTCTCCTCCGCAGTGGTGGTTGTTCCATCAGCACAGAGTCTGCCAACACAGTCAGAGTTGCCTCAACATTTAACTGCACAGCCTGCATTGGTGAAGAATCACCTGCGCCACTTGAGATACTGTTGAGAGCAGATTCTATATTTTCTGACCAGGCAATCTGGGCAGACAGGACAACAAGCTGGGCCTGCAAATCAAGTCAAATACAATACAATATTCCTAGATGCTACTGCAGTTTACAGAACAGAAGATGTTTGGAGTAGCTTGATAAATATGCACAATGAGTTAACAGCATACTTTGCATCCAACTTTCAAAAAGACAGTCTTTGAAAACAAAGTAACATTGGGCAAACACACAAGAAGTACCTGCAATTTTGCATCTCCTATTTATGTGGACCTAAGGTAACCATATGTCTGGTTTCCCTGAACATGTCCTCCTTTTCAGCAACTGTTAGGCATCCAAGTGGTTTTGGTCTGAACTGCTCCCTCCATGCAGCATCTCTCCCTTCCTTCCCTCCATTATCATGCAGCAGCTTTCCATTACTCCCTCCTCTCTCCCATATGCAGCAGCTTTCCATCCCTCTCTTCTAGTCTCCTGTGCAGCACCTCCAGACTCAGGCACCCCCCCCAACTGTGAGATTTGACATTCCTTCGTACCTCCAATGGCAGCAGTCAACTGTTAGAAGCAGTGCTAAACATGCTGTTTGTGGCCTGCTTCACCAGGGCTTCTCTCTGCCGCATCAGTAACACAGCAGAGGGAAGGCCCTGGTGAGCCAGGCCACAAGAAGCCTGCTCACCATCTTCACTGCTGCTGCTTTAGAAGGCAGGCCCAGAGATATGCAAGTTCTCTCTCGGCAGTTTTAACTTGGTGGTCTGCTGGCGTCGAGCCTTCCCCCCCTGCTGTCCTGCCTACTTCCACAAAGGCAGGACCCATCAGAAAGGAAGGCCCAACACTGGAAGAGAAGCAAATTTCCTGGGCCACGACACCAACCCCAGGAGTACCCCCTTATGGCAAATTGCCCCCACCCTTGGTACGCCACTCCTCTAGGGTGAGCATGCAAAACGTCTGCATTTTAAATTGCTCCCATTGGAAAAACATCATGCTAAATTATAGTATCTTATTCTGTCTTGTATACCAAATCTTCGTTCCAGTTAAGGGACAGAGTAAAATATGCAGCATTGGGACAAAGGGTTATCTTGAGGTGAAGTGCAGCACCTCACCCTACAAGACTTGGGGCCCAAGTGAGCCTGGTTGCCATACTCATCCAGAAATTTTGTTCCAGAATACCCTGAGCCAGGGGCATCCAGCATAGAAAGGCCCTAAACTAGAGTGACTCTGAAGCAGCTAGGAACCGCACCCCCCACCCCCAAAACCTAATTGAGACCAATTTTACTTTTCCAGTATAGGGAGGCACCTTGAAAATGATGATCCCTAGTGATGCACCTCACACACTGCTACAGGGGGTAAGGCTCTGCCATTTTTAAAGATAGTGGCAGTAAGAGGGATGCTGCTGGATTGTCCCCCCCCCCCCCCACTGAGCCACTCAAGCAAAATTAGTTGGGGGAGTCCAGATACTTAAGTGTCTCTTTGATCTAGGGGTGCTTAAGTTGGGACCAAATAGCCCTACGAAGAGGCTGTGCTGTTTTGTTTTTTTGAGAGAGAAAAAAAGTGTTTGGTTCATGCATTGACAGGGGTGACAATCTTCTTGTAATGCAGCAAATCTCTACAGAAAATACAGCACTGTGTGCTGCTTTTTCTATTAGCACAAATTTATGCTGCTCATCTGCGTGTCATTAGTTTTACGGTATCAGAATTTTTAAAATGAATCACTGAATATCATATTGTATACTTGTTAATTGAAGTGAAAATGAATAAAGAATTTAAAAAAAAAATGAATTACTGATACACACTGTTAGACGGAAAAGCATAAAATGTGAAACTCAAAATGTTTGTGACTTTTTGCTTCCATATTCACATTTTGATAAGTGTTTCTAACAAGTTGTTAGTATATAGCACAATTTTCTCAAAGCAGAATTATTTAACTGTTACAATACCTGGTACTTATCAATCCAAGATATGTAGGCAGCAGGATCAATTGCATTTGTTTTTCCAAATATTTCAACTTCTGTAACTGACTCAGCAAGCAATTTGGCAAGTGTAACCCTCATTTCCTTTTCAACCAGGGTAAGCCATTCATTGATTTTGGGATGTTCGGTTATTGAGACGGGAGTCTTGAAAATGACCTGAGGTGGGGGGAAAAATGTTAAAAATAAAACAGGTACAAGGCAACCTATTAATTATAACTAGGCTAAAATGGTTGTAAAAAGGCATTTATATAGTTTTTAAATATAGATTTATCAAACTATTTACCAATAAAGTACAAGTGCTTCATTTAGAAGTCTAGAAACTATCATATGCACCATTACAAAATGCTAAAATACAAAGAAAAAAAACGCATTACCTCTTCTCCTTCACGTGATGAAATTCCCAAAACAACTGAACTGTCTTCATTTAGAATGATACTGGAAACCCCAGCAAACATTTTTTTGAAATGTTTCTGCAGCTTGGCCACATTCTTACTATTGCCTATAATTTCAAGCAAGTCTTCATCACCAACAAAGTAGAACCTAACAGTAAAAGAAAGATTTTAAAATATATAAATTTTGTATTTAGCTTACTGCAAGTTAACTATCATACCCGAAATGTAATTTCCTGTACCCAGAGGGCTTACAATTTAAGATTGTATAGAGGCAATGTAGGTGAAGTAACTTGTCCCAATGCCATAAATTTGCATCCTGACTTTCCTGGCTCTCAGCATGCTACTCCACTCCATTCTGGGTCACTTCAGATACAGAACAAATAAAGGGGGGTGTCTTGCTAAAGAGACAAGCTAAGCAGTCCTATTTATGTTAATGTTCTCCGATTTTCCATAAAGTACAGTTATCCCAGGACAAGCAGGCATGATATTCTCACATGTGGGTGACGTCATCTACGGAGCCCCGGCGCGGACAGCTTTTCAAGCAAACTTGATTAAAGTTTCAAGTTTGCACACTGCACCACGCATGTGCGTGCCTTCTTGCCCACTAGAGGGCGCATCCCACCTCGTGGTCCTCAGTTCAAATTTTTCCGCGGAGCAAGAAAGCCCTGTGGATCTGAGCTCCAGTGTTTTTGCCTTCTAGCTGCCGCGTTTAGTTTGTTTTCCTTCGAATTAGTTCGCGGTGCTGTTTCTTTCTTTTCGTTTCTCTTCAAAAAAAAAAAAAAAAAAAAGTCTTTCGTTTTTCATCGGACTCCGGGGGCTCCCGGAATCCGTGGCCGCGGGACGTCGGTACGTTCCCGGCCTTCTTCTTTTTCTTCGTGGATGTCCCGTCCTGTTACGGGATTCAAAAAGTGCAACCGGTGCGAGAGGTTGCTTTCCATCACTGACCCTCACCGGTGGTGCATCGTCTGCCTTGGGCCCGAACATCCGACAGACTCGTGTGATCGCTGTGCTACCTTCCAAAACAGAGCCCTCCGTCGCCGTAAGGCAAGAATGGCCGAATTGTTCGCCGTCGACGCGCCACCTAAGGCCTCGACGTCGGCCTCGGCTTCGGCCCCGGCCTTGACCTCGGCCTCGGCGTCCTCGGGGGCCTCGGCCTCGCCTCGGCCCTCCTCCTCGAAGGCGTCGTCAGTGAAGCAAGCTTCGGGTAAGTCCTCTGTTCCATCCCCTTCAGCAAAGAAGCCATCCTCGAGTCAGGCCAAGGCGGGTGGGTCGACCCCGGCCCCGCATCGGACCTCGACTCCGCACACCCCGAGGGAATACTCGAGACCGAGGTCGCCCTCCAGGGAGTGTGCCCCGGACTCGGAACTCCCCACCTTCGTGGGGATTCCGGCCTTCCAGGATCTCCTCCGAGCTCTGATCTCATCGGAGCTGTCGGGAGCCCTGGAAGTGTTGCAGCGTGCTGCGGTTCCGGCGGCCTCGACCTCGGCCTGGACGCCTTCGGTCTCGGAGGCCCCGGCCTCGGCTCCCTCGGGAGCCCCGGCCTCGGCGACCTCGGTCTCGGGTACTGGGACCCCGTTCACCTCGGTCTCGGCCCCGCCCCGGACCTCGACCTCGGGGGAACCCCCTGAGCGGAGTATAAGGCCCAAAGAAAAGTTGCGCAGAGTGCGCCGTCTTTCCTCCTCTTCCTCCGGGTCTTCCAGACACGCCTCGCCCTCGACGCGACCTCGGACGGGGCGTCGATCGAGGAAGTCTAAGCGGCCCCGAGGCTCG
Source organism: Geotrypetes seraphini (assembly GCF_902459505.1). Lineage (NCBI taxonomy): Eukaryota > Metazoa > Chordata > Amphibia > Gymnophiona > Dermophiidae > Geotrypetes > Geotrypetes seraphini. The sequence goes on from NC_047090.1 coordinate 161,557,031, forward strand.
CCTCGGCGCGACCGTTCCTTGTCGTTCGGGGGCGAGGCGTTGCAGGTGTCGGAGTTGCGCCTCGACAACCCGAGGCTGCTCCGCTCACCCCATGGGAAGTCTTCCCGGGCCGCCTCGCCCAGGAAACGGGAGAGCGTCCCACGAACCCCGGGGTCCTCACCCAAGGGCTCTGCGAGGAGGACAACTTCCCCTTCCCCCTCGAGGGCCCTCGAGAGGGGATCCTGGGATTCGGGATCGGTTAGGGATCCTCATTATTCCCATGAGGCCTCCCCCCTCTCCTCGGTGGGGCGGTCGAGAACCCCCTCTCCCCAGGCTAGGCCGTCCTCATTTTCATCCTTCGTTCAGGACATGGCCCAAGCCCTGGGGATTGACCTGATGGTAGGCTCTCGGTATTCCAAAGAATTTTTGGAGGAACAGGACCTCCCCATTCTTCCTAGGGAGGTGCCTAGACTCCCTCTCAACAGTGTCCTTCTGCAAACCTGGCTGAAGAACTTGTCAAACCCTCTTACAGTCACGTCTGTGCCCTCAAAAATGGAATCGAAGTATAGGACGATTCCCCCTAAAGGGTTCGATAAGGCGCAGCTCTCACACCAGTCTCTTCTGGTGGAGTCTGCTCTTAAAAAATCACAGCCCTCACGGGTTTCTGCGGCGGTTCCACCAGGCAGGGAGGGGCGGACCCTGGACAAGTTTGGCCGCCGCCTCTATTCAAATTCCCTGATGGCCACCAGGGTTCTAAACTACGCCTTCACCTTTTCCTCCTTTTTGCGTGGTATGGTGAAGGACCTTCCTCAATATCGAAACTCGTTACCGGACTCCCAAAGAGCAGGATTCGACAAGTTTATGTCCAACCTGTCTCAATTGCGGTTGTACCTATTCCATGCAGTGTACGACGCCTTTGAGCTGGTTTCGAGGGTGTCGGCCCTCGCGGTGGCCATGCGCCGCTTGGCCTGGCTTCGCACCCTCGACATGGACCCAAACCTGCAGGAACGCCTGGCAGACTTGCCTTGTGTGGGGTCCGAGTTATTCGACGAGTCATTGGATGCGGCGACCAAGCGCTTGTCGGAACAGGAACGCTCTCTAGCATCCCTGGTCCGCCCCAAACCTAGGCCCCCGCCGCAGAAACCCTTTCGGCCTCCGCCGCGCCGATACCCTCAGAAGTCGACCCCGGCTTTCTCGAGACCGCCTCCGAGACGTCCGTCTCAGCGAGGCAGAGGGGGACAACCCCAAGCCCCGGCGCAGGGCCCTTCTAAGCCAGCGCCTTCCTTTTGACGGGCTGAGCGGACGGGGCGGGTTCCCCTCCGCACTTTCACAGGAACCCCTTCCTATCGGGGGCCGTCTTCGGTCCTTCCGGGAGGCATGGACCGGGATTACCTCAGACGCTTGGGTGCTCCGGATCGTCTCAGAGGGCTACTCGCTCAACTTTGTGTCCTCGCCGCCGGACAGTCCCCCAAGTTTAGTCCCCTGCAACCGTTCGCAGCTACCGACCCTTATAACCGAAGCCAAAGCCCTCTTGAAGCTTCGGGCGGTCGAGCCGGTCCCCAAGGACCAGTGGGGTACGGGGTTTTACTCCCGCTACTTCTTGGTCCCAAAAAAGACCGGGGACCTGCGCCCCATACTGGACCTCAGGAAGCTCAACAAATTCCTGGCCCGGGAGAAGTTTCGAATGCTATCTCTCCCGGTTCTGTATCCCCTCTTGGAGGAAGGGGACTGGATGTGCTCCCTCGACCTGAAGGAAGCATACACCCATGTTCCGGTGCACCCCGCCTGTCGAAGATTCTTACGATTCCAGGTGGGGGACCTCCACCTCCAGTACAGGGTACTGCCCTTCGGCCTAGCCGCGTCCCCACGAGTATTCACGAAGTGCATGGTGGTGGTTGCAGCAGCCCTCAGGTCGCGTGGACTTCACGTGTTCCCTTACCTGGACGATTGGCTCATCAAAGCCCCGACCAGGGAGGGGGTTATCTCAGCGACCCGACAGTCTATTGCCTTCCTGCAAACCCTCGGGTTCGAAATAAACTTTCCAAAGTCTCAGTTGAGGCCGTCGCAGTCTCTTCAATTCATAGGTGCGGTGCTGGACACGGTGCGCCTACGCTCCTACCTGCCGACCCAGCGGTTGGAAGCCCTGGTACGGATGAGCCACCAGGTCTCTCAACTGTCGAAGGTGTCGGCCAAGCGCATGATGATGCTGCTGGGCCATATGGCCTCGACGGTACATGTCACGCCGTTTGCGAGACTACATCTGAGGATCCCTCAGTGGACCCTCGCGTCCCAGTGGCGTCAGGAGTGCGACCCGGTGTCTCGCCTCATTTCGGTGACTCCGCCCTTGCGGAAATCGCTGCGTTGGTGGACAGACTCTTCAAATCTGTCCATGGGGCTATTGTTTCGCACTCCGCATTTTCGCAAGGTCCTGACCACGGACTCCTCGGAGTACGCGTGGGGAGCCCATCTCGACGGTCTTCGCACGCAGGGCCTGTGGTCGACAGAAGACCGTCAGTGTCACATCAACGTGCTAGAGCTGCGAGCCATCTTCCTAGCACTTCGAGCCTTCGTTCACATATTGCAGGACCAGGTGGTCCTCGTCCGCACGGACAATCAGGTGGCAATGTATTATGTGAACAAGCAGGGAGGAACGGGGTCATGGCCCCTCTGCTCCGAAGCTCTTCGCCTCTGGGAGTGGGCGGCCTCCCGGAACATCTTCCTCCGGGCGGTCTACATCCAAGGAGAACGGAATTGCCTGGCGGACAAACTCAGTCGACTTCTGCAACCGCACGAGTGGACTCTACACTCAGCAGTTCTACGCGAGGTCTTCGCTCGCTGGGGAACGCCACAGGTGGATCTGTTTGCCTCTCCGGAGACACACAAACTACCACTATATTGTTCTCGGATGTACTCGCAGGACCGTCTGGAAGCGGATGCCTTCCTACTCGACTGGGAAGGGAGGTTCCTGTATGCATTCCCTCCGTTCCCTCTGATCATGCGAACGTTGGTACACCTAAAATCGTCCACGGCCACGATGATTCTCATAGCACCTCGGTGGCCGCGTCAGCACTGGTTCTCCCTGCTGCTCCAGCTCAGTGCCAGAGAGCCTCTTCCCCTGCCTGTCTCTCCTTCTCTGCTGTCTCAGAGTCAAGGATCCATGTTACATCCCAATCTGCAGTCATTGCACCTGACAGCCTGGTTTCTTGTTCCCTGACTCCTCCGGACCTGTCTCAATCGGTGAAGGAGGTGTTGGAAGCCTCCCGCAAGATCTCGACGAGGCTTTGCTATGCGCAGAAATGGACCAGGTTTTCCACCTGGTGCTCGTCTTCTCACCTGGATCCGGTATCAGTTCCGGTATCCTCGGTTTTAGAATATTTGTTTCATTTGTCGCGCTCCGGCCTGAAAACCACTTCGGTGCGGGTTCATCTCAGTGCGATTTCCGCTTTCCACCAACCTCTGGAGGGACGCCCTCTGTCAGTCCATCCCTTGGTGACACGCTTCATGAAAGGGTTACTCAGGGTTTGTCCCCCTCTTAAGCCTCCGTCTGTCGTGTGGAATTTGAATGTGGTTCTGGCTCAACTGATGAAACCCCCGTTTGAGCCACTCAACAAGTCCCTCTTGAAATTTCTGACTTGGAAGGCGGTGTTTCTAATTGCCCTCACCTCCGCCAGACGGATCGGGGAGTTGCAAGCCTTGGTTGCGGACCCCCCTTTCACTGTCTTCCATCACGACAAGGTGGTTCTCCGCACCCATCCTAAGTTTTTACCTAAAGTTGTTTCTGACTTCCACCTCAATCAGTCCATTGTCCTTCCTGTGTTCTTCCCGAAGCCCCACTCCCATCCTGGCGAGACGGCGCTTCACACGCTTGACTGTAAGAGGGCGTTGGCATTCTATCTTCAACGCACCAGGCCTCATCGGAAGGTTCCTCAATTGTTTTTGTCCTTCGATCCCAATCGATTAGGGCATCCAGTTTCCAAGCGCACTCTGTCTAACTGGTTGGCCGCTTGCATTTCCTTTTGCTACGCTCAGGCTGGCCTTCCTCCCCCGGGTCGAGTCACGGGGCACAAGGTCCGAGCGATGGCAGCTTCGATAGCTTTCCTCCGATCCACTCCGATGGAGGACATATGTAAGGCTGCCACTTGGTCTTCGGTTCATACATTCACCTCTCATTACTGTCTGGACACTTTATCCAGAAGTGACGGCCGGTTTGGCCAGTCAGTATTGCAAAATCTGTTTTCCTAAATTGCCATCCTCCCACCTGCCCCTTTTTGGTTAGCTTGGAGGTCACCCACATGTGAGAATATCATGCCTGCTTGTCCTGGGATAAAGCACAGTTACTTACCGTAACAGGTGTTATCCAGGGACAGCAGGCATATATTCTCACAACCCGCCCGCCTCCCCGGGGATGGCTTCCTTGCTAGTTATGGAACTGAGGACCACGAGGTGGGATGCGCCCTCTAGTGGGCAAGAAGGCACGCACATGCGTGGTGCAGTGTGCAAACTTGAAACTTTAATCAAGTTTGCTTGAAAAGCTGTCCGCGCCGGGGCTCCGTAGATGACGTCACCCACATGTGAGAATATATGCCTGCTGTCCCTGGATAACACCTGTTACGGTAAGTAACTGTGCTTTACTTACCCGTAATGGGTGTTATCCTGGGACAACAGGCAGATATTTTCACATGTGGGTGACATCCAGAGCCCGGTACGGACTAGAGAGTTGCGCGGGGACAAAAATCCCACCCGTCCCCGCCAAAATCCCACCTGTCCCCATGAGAAATCCCTCCGTCCCTGCGAGGAATCCCACCCATCCCTAGAAATTTCAGAAATAGTTATTTCATTTAATTATGCTACTTAATTAAAGGCTCTGATAGAGACTCATTTACAAATAATCAAAGAAACTTTATTAATTTGGAAATATTAATTGGGAAGAATACATACTTTGTAAATGGGTTTCTACCAGAGCCTCTAATGTAAACATAAAATATAAATACTCAGCTGATGAGAACCCCCAAGCTGTCAGCTGAAGATTTCCTTTGCAGTTGGCCGGGGGTCCCTTTTGCCAAGCTTGGCAGGCAGCAGTAGCGTCCCCGAGTCACAGGTTCTGGCACCTCAGTGACTCATGGATATTGCCAGCGACTGCTGTGCTTGGTGGAGGGGAGTTCTGGCCGTCTCTAGAGGAGGTCCTCTGCTGGCGGTGCTTGGGGATACCCACCAGTCACAGCAAGGTCCAGCAAGTACTTCAACACTGTAGAAATAAAACCAGAAATTTTGTAAAACTGCTTAGCTGAATTGACCATCTCATCTGGAATGATTCTCTAAGCCACACATGTCAAACACAAGGCCCGCAGGCCAAATCCAGCCCACCTGGCCGTTTTATGCGGCCCGCAGTGACCGTGCAGCAGCCCCAGTCAAGAAAAAGTTTGCATGCTTGCCCGCTGTAGAGCCTGTTGCAAGCTGGGTGTGGGGAGACCAATACCAGCTCCCCATTGGATGCCTCATGGTGGTATGGCAGACACATCATCGCTCTCTGCTGATTCCATTGGTTGGGTTGGTTATAAGGAGAAGGTGGCGGAAGCAATAGGCTTAATTTTGAGAAATGCTAGATCTACAAGTGCTGATTGAGGAACTTTCCGCGAGTGAGGGAAAGATAATGAATGCTGCTACCTAGCAACCGCACGCATCACATTATGCAACGCTATACCAAGTCCTGGGGGATCGTTGACTACAGAGCATGGCATCAACTATCCTGCATGGGCAAACTGCTGGGGGCATCAGGAGCTGGTGGTGAACGGAAGTCAGAAGCTACAGTGGGAGTGTGGGGCCCGGGATGGGGATAGACTGCTCTAAGCACCTCAAACGGCTCTTGCCCCGGCAGCACAATGACTTTTCCAAAAGGCACATTGGGCCCACAAACAAGGAGAAGTTGGAGATGATGCGCACCTTAGGGTTGGAGGTTAAGTCAGAAGGGGAAGTGGTAGTGTAGCATTACTTCTGGTTTAAACTAAAAAAAATATTTCCGGGGGGCGTGGCTTGGAGACGAAGGAAAATGGTCGGGTGACTGAACTGCTCCGTGAAAAAGGCTCAAATAAGTAAAATATAGCTTCAGAAAAATAGTTGAAATTAATTAAAAAGACGAGGATCAACAGCATAATGGCATCGGGTAAGCTGACAAAAGCTAACTCAGCGGGAGGAAGTAATAAACGATCAAAAATGGAGCCGATAGCCCCCTCTAAAGTTCCGTTGCCAACGGAAGATGCAGAAGACATTGACATCGTTAAGGAACATCGGCAGATAAAGGAAATAGTCTTACAAAGTGCAAAGAATATCCAGGAAGTTAAAGAAGAGCTGGCAGGTCTTAAATTAAGTTTGAAGGTGGTAGACATTAAAGTGGAGCAATTAGACAAGAGAGTGGAAAAAACGGAAACGGAAATAGCTCAGTGCAAGAAAGACTGTAAAGAAATAGAAATATTAAAGAGGGATCTTGAGGATTGTTCCAATCGCGAAAGAAGAAATAATTTAAGGCTGATTGGGGGTCCCGGAAGAGGTAGAAAAAAATAATCCTATTGCCTTTCTTGAGCAGTTTCTACCAAAAATTCTACCTCTGACAGTTAAATTTCCTCTACAAATAGAAAGGGCGCACAGGGTCCCGACTAAAAGATTTGATAATCAAAAGGGTCCGTGTCCTTTAATTTGTAAGCTGCTCTGTTATCAGCAGGTGGAGGAAATTATAAGACTGGCAAAAGAAAATAAGACCTTGAAGTGCCAGGATTCAAAAATATATATAGTGCCAGATTTTGCAAAAGCAACGGCTCAAAAAAGGAAAAAATTGCTTGAATTGAGACCGCAGCTTAGAGCGAATGGAGCAAGGTACGGTCTAATGTACCCAGCTATTATGAGGGTCACTTTTGCAAATAAAACTTCAAACTTTGATGATCCTTTGAAATTAATTCTTAGAGCAATGTGAACAGCCTATGAATACATAAACTGAGACTATAATTTAACAGAAGAATTGGAGTAAGAAATACTTTGATTCTGAGATGTTTTTTTTTTTTTCCTCTCTTCATTTGATTTTTTATTTGTTTTGGTTGGTTTCTGATATAGAATATTTTGTGGAGATTTGGACTTTGGTAGTTACAGTTAAAAATGGAACTGTTTTGAATTGCTGATGGAACTGATTGGAAGGATGTGGATGCAAGGATTCTATGATTACATCATTCCACATGCTATGAATCTCTGAGATATTAATGTGAATGAACATTCTGATGTCTCTGCTTGAGGTGGATATAAAAGTTAAATATAAACTAAGTGTGACTGGCTCTAATTGTTTAAATTAGGCTCCCTACAGAAGTTAGGGCAGTTTTAAGTAACATTTCCAGCCCTTTATCCGATATTGATGATACAGGCAATAAGCAGCAATTTATAGGATCCTGCTATAGACTCTTTTTGAAGTGCTGGAATATACTGATGTCAGCTTTTTAACATTCTTGACACTTTAGAATTGAATGTAGTCCAGCTGAGGTCAAAGAGCACTTTATGTTAAATGGAAACACTAATGGCTTCAAAGATTAAGGAAAGGGCGGTAGATGATGGAGATTTCCTTAAGTGCACAGGACACTTTACAGGAAAAGAGGTGGTTTAAACAGAAAAAGAATTGTATTGGATGATTACTTGGACTGGGCTAAAAAAGGAAAATAATTTGGAAATATGAAGGGGACAGAAGCCTGATTGCAGATAAATCCAAATTCTAAAGAGAATATAAACTTATTCTAAAAGAATGCAAGTTGTTTGGAAAAAGAAGTGACTTGGAAGAAGTGAAAGAAAGATCAAAGAAAGTATGAGATGTAAAGGATAAAGCAGTATCTGAGCAGGATTTAAGAATAATTTCACTTTGAATTGACTGTAAAGCAAAGAATATCAGACTTCTTTTGGATTGAATCTTCGGTGTATGAATGACTCTGTAGAAGCATAGATGACAATTTAAATCGGATCTTCAGAAATGGACTGAAAGCTTTCTATTTAAAGGATGGTTGAAAAATAATTAAGTTTTGTCTGCTGTGCAAGGGATGTTAACTTCCAAGGTATCGGTATCTAAAAGGAAAATATTAATGCAGCAATTCATGCGTATCCGCTTGTAATTTCTTATGCACTTTATCTGCAAATAAATATGTGAAATATACTTTATCAGCAATGGTAGGGTATAGTACATATTTAATTTTGAGATATTAAATATATGTGAATGCATGGAAAAGGGAGGGCAGAACTGAAAAGTGTGGTTGGATTTATTCAGACTTTTATATGACTATAATATATTAAAAGGACTGAAACTGTTTAGGGATTCTATGAAAAAAGGGAATGAACGCTAAAAATGGATGCATAAATGGTGATGAATTAGTTAAAACAAGCAGCTGATATAAGGACATGAAGAATTGAAGAGATGGAGAGAAGCTGAATATGCTTGGAGAGTTTTTCTACAAAAAGCGGAAGATTGATGAAATTGTTTATTTATGATATATAATGATATATTTTAATATTACTTTAATGTTTAAGTATAAGAAGGTGATTTTAGATTAATTATAGGGGGTATGCAATTAGAAAATTGAATAATAATTTATTAACATGTAATTGTTTTCACAGGAATACAATATAATATTGATTTATTTATTTGTAGTAAATTCGATTTAATATTAAAAGATATTGGTATAAGAAAATGTATTTGTTGGGCATGTGAGGGAAAGATTCTGAATTTATAGGTGTTTTATAATTAAGGGTAGGTGGGAGAGGGAGAAAGGGAAAGGGAAAGGAAGAGAAAATAGAGGGGAAAAGGAGGGAGGGGAGTGAGGGAGGAAGAAGAGAATGGAATGAGGAAAAAAGGGGGAATAAGGGGGAAAAAAAGGGAAGGAGAAAAAAGAAAAAAAAAAAAAAGAAATTTGAACTTAATAGATTATTTGAATGATATTATATTATATAATGTAGCTTATTAGGATTTATAAATGATGTATATGGCAGAGCCTGAAGGGAGCTTTTTGCCACCTGATTATATATGAGCGTTTCCAAGTTTGCATTATTAATTGGGGGGGAGGGGAGGGAGTAGGGAGGGGTATGGGAGGAAGAGAAGTTGGTATATTATTTATTAAAGATTTTGTGAATTGGGGGAAATATGTTGATAGAGAGATAGGGAAGTTTTTTTGGGGGGACCGAGATAATTTAAAATATGGATATAAGGAAAAGGAGTATACAGTGGTGCCTCACACAACGAACTTAATTGGTTCCAGGAGCAAGTTTGTTATGCGAAAAGTTCGTTATGTGAAACGCGTTTTCCCATAACAATACATGTTAAAAAAAATAATTCGTTCTGTAGTATAAAATATGTTAAGATGACATAAAAAAAGATAAATTTTTTGTTATTATTTTTATTTAGATACATCTAAAAACATAATTGTTTTTTAAAACAACACATCACCTTTCACCTGCCTGTCCTTAATCCAAATTGCTAATAGCCTCTCCATTTCCTCGTGGATTGAAGACCTATGTTTTTCATGAAATAGTTTTGATACTCCTTTGGCTACTTTGGCTGATTTGATTGCATCCTTATTTGTCAAAATGGTGAAAATGGTGGTTTTGCTGAGGCCAAACTCTTTGACGAGGTCCCACTGTTTTACCCCACATTCACTCCTTCTAATTATTTCCCGTTTCATTTCAACAGAAATCACCTTCCTGCTTTAAACAATAATTTTACAGTGAGAGAGGGCAGAGTCTCAGCGGCAAAAACTGGGACTTAACTGTTCATTTTTTTTTTTTTTTCTAGCATCGGGGAAGTGGCGAGAGTAGCTCCGCCCCCCCCAACGCATCAGCAGTAGGCGCCGGGCCCCTGCGAGCCGACGGTCCGCCACTGCACAGGGAGCCAGGCGGAGAGAGGGCAGTTAAGCGCAGTGCCTGTGCGGAAGGATGCAGCTCGGGCGACTTCGTTGTGTGAAACGAAGTTCGTTGTAGGAAGCAAGACATGAAGTTCGTTGTGCGCAGCGTCCGCTGTGCGAGGCGTTCGTTATGCGAGGCACCACTGTAATATGATATTGAAGTGGAGATTCTTAGATATTAAATTTTTATTTGTGTAATGACTTTCAAAATATTCTCTTTAAATGTTAATGGCCTGAATCACCCGGTAAAAAGGAAAAAGGTACTGTCATATATCAAACAACAGAATATAGATATATGTTTTCTGCAGGAGATACATTTGTCTGGGATAGGGTCTATGAAGCTGTCAGATAATTGGATAAAACAATGTTTATTTGCACCAGCGATAAAAAAAGAAGGCAGGAGTAGCAATATTGATAAACAAAAAATGTCCAGCAACTTTTAATTTGGTTAGGGCAGATCCTCTAGGAAGGTGGGTACTTGTTGACATGAGCATGGGCAATAATACAATGGCGTTGTTAAATGTATATGCCCCTAATTCGAATCAAAGTGAATTCTTTAAATCTCTACAACAATTAATTTTACCACTGGCTACTACTAATTTAGTGGTGGCTGGGGACTTCAATGCTGTTATAGATCCAATAATGGATAAAAAACCAAGTAGAATTATGAAATCAATGGGGTTAGATAATTTGATACAATCATGTAATTTAAAAGATACATGGCGTATTCTTCATTTTAATGATCGGGAATTTACATTTTGTTCACATGTTCATCAATCATTTTCAAGAATTAATTACTGTATTTTCACGCATATAACGCGTGCGTTATACACGATTTTTACAAACCGTGCATAACCTTGCGCGTTATACAAAAATTTTTTTACATAGTTTCCCCCCCCCCCCGACGTCCGATTCACCCCCCCGCAGGAACGCTCGCACCCCCACCCCGAAGGACCACTCGCACGCACTCCCACCCGCACCCCCACCCTGAAGGACCGCTCGCACCCCTACAGCCTCCCGACCCCCCCATCATGTAGAAGCTCCTACCGGTGTCCTGCTGCTTCCTCTTGGCGGTCCCGGCCCTTCTGTGAGCCCTGCGCTGCTTCCTCTTCCGGTGGTCCCGCCCTTTCTCTGACGTCAAGCCCTCTTGCCCCGCCGACTCCCCGACACGATCGGGGCAAGAGGGAGCTCAAGCCCTCTTGCCCCAGCCAACCGCGGCACCCCCGACATGATCGGGGCAAGAGGGAGCTCAAGCCCTCTTGCCCCCCCCCCCCCGACATGATCGGGGCAAAAGGGAGCCCAAGCCCTCTTGCCCCGCCGACTCCCCAACAATATCGGGCCAAGAGGGAGCCCAAGCCCTCCTGGCTCTGGCGACCCCCCCCCCCGCTAGTTGTTTGGGCCAGGAGGGAGCCCAAACCCTCCTGGCCATGGCGACCCCCTACCCCCACCCCGCACTACATTACGGGCAGGAGGGAACCCAGGCCCTCCTGCTCTCGACGCAAACCCCCTCCCACCCAATGACCGCCCCACCCAAGAACCTTCGACCGCCCCCCAGCCGACCCCCACGACACCCCCACCCCCCTTCCCCGTACCTTTGTGTAGTTGGCCGGACAGACGGGAGCCAAACCCGCCTGTCCGGCAGGCAGCCAACGATGGAATGAGGCCGGATTGGCCCATCCATCCCAAAGCTCCGCCTACTGGTGGGGCCTAAGGCACCTGGGCCAATCAGAATAGGCCCGGGAGCCTTAGGTCCCTCTTGGGGGCAGGGCCTTAGGCACATGATGTGCCTCAGGCCCCGCCCCCAGGAGGAACCTAAGGCTCCCGGGCCTATTCTGATTGGCCCAGGCGCCTTAGGCCCCACCAGTAGGCGGAGCTTTGGGACGGATGGGCCAATCCGGCCTCATTCCGTCGTTGGCTGCCTGCCGGACAGGCGGGTTTGGCTCCCGTCTGTCCGGCCAACTACACAAAGGTACGGGGAAGGGGGGTGGGGGGGTCGTGGGGGTCAGCCGGGGGGGCGGTCGGAGGTTCTTGGGGGGGGGGGGCGGGGGTTGGGGGGGGGGGGGGTTTGCGTCGAGGGCAGGAGGGCCTGGGATCCCTCCTGCCTGTAATGTAGTGCGGGTTGGGGGTCGCCGTGGCCAGGAGGGTTTGGGCTCCCTCCTGGCCCGAACAACTAACGGGGGGGGGGGGGGAGGGTGTCGCCAGGGCCAGGAGGACTTGGGCTCCCTCCTGGCCCGAACAACTAGCGAGGGTGGGGGGAGGTCGCCAGAGCCAGGAGGGCTTGAGCTCCCTCCTGGTCCGATATTGTCGGGGAGTTGGGGAGTCGGCGGGGCAAGAGGGCTTGGGCTCCCTTTTGCCCCGATCGTGTTGGGGGTGCCGCGGTTGGCTGGGGCAAGAGGGCTTGAGCTCCCTCTTTCCCCGATCGTGTCGGGGAGTCGGCGGGGCAAGAGGGCTTGACATCAGACTGAGGGGCATTTTTTTTTTTAAGGGAATCTGTACTTAAGTTTCTATAAAACTTGTTCTCTGAACTAAACAGCCTTTCTGTCCTGACTGAGAAAATCTGCATGGACATTGTTCAAGCTGGCAATGTGGGAAGCAAAGATGTCCCAAAGATGAGCCTCTGCCCATTCCATGAGCAGAGAGATCTCCAGAGCCACCAGATGATTCTTGGTGCCCCCCTGACGATTGACATAGGCCACCGCTGTAGCACCGTCTGATAGAACTCAAACTGACTTGCCTTCCAGCAAGGATTGGAATTCTACCAATGCTAGCCAAATGGCTCTGGACTCCAGAACACTGTTTGGCCAGGACGCCTTCACCGGTGACCAGCAGACCTGAGCCGAGCAACCGAGAGACTGAGCTCCCCCACAGAGGAGACTGGCGTCTGTGAGAAGCACTGTCCTCTGGGGCTGATAGAGACTCACTCTCTAAACCAGATTGGAAGACTGGAGCCACCAGCGCAGGCTGCGATGAACTAATCCCTGAAGTGGGACTGGACAGTCCACTTTGTGAATCTGTGGTGACCACTGCCGAAGACGCGCATACTGAAGAAGAGGACGCATGTGAACCCAAACACACCAGACCACTTCCAAGGAGACCGCCATGGACCCCAAGACCTGCAGAAAGTCTTGCGCCAGCAGACATTGGCAATCTATCGGAGAGCAAATCTGCATCTGCAATTTGCACACCATGGCCTCTGGAACAAAAACTCCCCAAGCTGGTATCAAAAAGAACGCCGAGCTACTCAGCACTAAGACAGAGTCAACCGGCCTTTGGACAGGTTGACCACCCAGCCCAGGGGCTGCAGAAAACTCCACCACCCGAGCCCTCTCCTGCAAAGACTTTGCTCTAATCAACCAATCGTCCAGATAGGGATGCACCAGAATGCCCTCCGTACGCAAGACCACTGCCCCCACTACCATAATCTTGGTGAAGGTGAGTGGTGCCTTAGCTAGACAAAAGGGAAGCGCACAAAACTGATAATGCTCTCCCAAAATCGCAAAAGGAATCATGATCGGAGGCCCGAATGGGAACATGCAGATATGCCTCAGTCGGATCAAGAAAAGTCAAAAATTCCCCAGGTTGAACCGCCCTTGGTATGTCTAATTTTATCAGGGTGCCCTTAAGTCAAAATAAATACCTAACAATTCCCTCCCCCCATAGTCTGGCATCTCTCCCTCTCCCCCCCTCAATCTGGCATCTCTCTCCCCAAACTCTCCTTCCCTTCCCTGTTATCTGCCATCTCTCTCTCTCCTCTACCTTCCCTGGCATCTGTCTCCTCCCTCCCCCCCCCCCCAATTTGGCAGTTTTCTCACTTAACCTTCCCAATCAGTTGTGGCATTTCTCTCCCCACAGGATCCAGTACCTCTTTCTTCTCCACCTTTGAGCCACTGGCAGCTTAAACACATTACCTTCAGTGGCCCTGGAAGCTTTCCTCTCTGCTTCAACTTCCTGTTCCCGCAGAAGCAGGAAGCTGCAGCAAAGGGAAAGCTTCTTGGTCATTGAAGGCAGTGCATTCAAGCTACAGGCAGCCCAAAGATTGTAAGCTGCAGCATGGGGAAGGGAGCGAGGTTTACTGCTGGGGGGAAGGGCTGGGGAAAGGGAGGTGGGGTGCCAGACTAGCAGCTCGATCATGTCTTCGCCACAGCACCCCTGTGAGTTTGCAGTTTCACCCCAGGGCACTGAGGAGCACCATCTGGGAAACAGTGAATTTAGAATATCTTAATAGTTTCCCATGTCTCATCACTTAAATTTGTAATATTTGCTTTGACAGTGTATATTTGTAAATAACTTTCAAGACTTACTTTGTTCATTAGGTCGATGCAAAACAACATAGTGTGTGAAATCATTGTTATTTAACTTCATTCAAACTATTTAAATTTCCTAATTCATTTGTGTCTTAAAACTTGCTTCACTGTATTGAACCAGATATGCATGCATCCTCAAAGGTTCTTACCGAGGGAATGAAGACCTCTCTCTTTCCAGGTATTCTCCCAGTGCCTTCTGGATCTTCCCAAGCAAATCTGCTAACCTCTCAAGTGATCTCTGAACACCCTGAATGTTAAGAACATCCATCACCAGAGGAGATTTGGATACCTTTTTCATGAGGGCCAAGAACTCTGTACTGATGCTGAAAGCCAAAATATTTTTGCACACTTTTACTTACAACCAAATAGGGAAACAGTAATATAAATCTTTTGTTATTCAACTTCCATGTCATGCAAGATTTAAAAGTTCAACACATACCTTTGGAACCTGTGAGTTTCAACTGGCAGTAGATGCTTAATGTCAGCACTGCCACTGAAAATACCCTCAAGATATACCCATCGTCTCTGAACATCAATCCACACATCAAAAAGTGCCATGATTCGATTTAATTTGTCTTCCCAACTAAGGGCATCTTCTTCAAAGACCTACGAAAGAATTTAGAGTATATAGTACTGAATGACGAGGAAGATAAAATAGGCATCTCAGAGACCTGGTGGAAGGAGTACAATCAATGGGACACTGTATGGATGGGATGCAAACATACCAGGATATAATCTTTTTAGGAAGGAGAGAGATGGTCAAAAAGGTGGAGGAGTAGCTCTCTATGTTGGTCAAAGTGAGCTATTACCCATCAGTGAGTCTGTACTGGTCTGGAGAAGTGATAAAGAATGGCACTATGTTTCACATCTATTTTTCTCCATATGAGCTTCGTCAAAAATTCCAAGAGAAGGAGGGTACCCTTATGCATGTGACAAATTATCCTAACATTGTACAGTATTGACTCAAGACTTTGGGGTACTTGAGCAGCTTTTAAGACAGCCAATTATATGATTTATTTTGGAAATTTTGCTTGACAAGTTGGAAGGACAGGGAGTCCAAGGTAGGAGAGGAAAGAAAATTAAGGAAAGCCTGTGTATTGGGTAAAAAGTGCATTTTTCAATATTGATTATTGACTGAGGAACCACCATACTGGCATTGGAGGAATCATTTGCATGTTATGATGCTATTAGAGAAACAGGACGTAGAATGTTTCTTAAATAAAAAAATCAAATCAATAGACTGCAAAGAGCTTTTAGCATCCATCACAAAACCTAAAAATACAATCAGTAAAGATACAAATTAAAATCAACTACTGGTATGTTAGCATCCTACAAGTCAACCAATACTGTAAAATGAGAAAAAATAAAATGCTATTAATATACAAATTTTTCCAAGCTTGATAAGCGATTTAATCAAATTTTAAATAAAACTTGACATGAAGTTACAGGTAAGTAAGCAGAGTAACCTCGGGACAAACTTTCATGGAAAGGTGGTGTAGAAGTTTGGAATGCCCTCCCTGGGCAGATTGTAGGGACAAAACCGAACAGTGGCAGAATTTAAAAAGGTGTAGATCAGAGAATTGCTATATAGCAAAAGGATGCAATCTAAGCAAAACTAAAATGATCTTCACACTTCAAAACAGTGTATGTAACCTGCAATGAGCAGCAGGTACAATTTTAGTCACCTTACTAGGCAGACCAGCTGGACTATACTGGTTTTGTCATTTACCGGTAATATACTAAACTTTTCCCTGAAATCCAGCATGTTGATAAACAAACCAACTTCTACAATAACTAAGACCACAAAATTATAACATTCTATTGAATATTTCTACGCTACAATCTGAAGAGGCACTGGGGCATTTAAGAGCCCAGGTATCTAGAATCCCAACTTAGGGGAAATTAATATAGGAAGAAGAATATCTACCCACAGAGTCTCAAAGAATTGCATTATTAGTTTAAACTGGTAACAAATGTAGAAAAGAAAGTTCCTGCAGGGTAACAGGATAAAAAAATAAGTATATTTTGATCATGTATATTTTTATGTAACTCGCTTAGGCATTAAGCGAGGATGAAATTTTTAAAATAAATAACCTTATATGTGACAAGCTGAGCAGCAGCATTCTGAATAAGCTGCAAAAGTTTAAGAAAGTCTAGAAATACAATTTGTTATAGCACATTAAAATAATCCAGGGGTGTAAGAATCCAAGACTGCAGAACAGTTCTACTGTAAAGGGTCTAACAATGATAGGCTCAAATATATAAGAAATATTTGGAATCTAAAATGATAGGCAAACATGAATTTTTTTTAATTTGCTATATACACACTACACTTCTGAAACAGCACGGACAGAAAGACAAGCACCTTTTTGACATTCTACAATACCTTGTAATATGGAGAGAGCTTCATTGCGGAAACACTGTTTATGTGCTCTTTAACTTTGTTGAAGAGGTCATCCCAGCCACGAATCAACCGACACTTGTTTTGATAATTGACTAAATCCAGTTCATAGGTATTCCACACTTCTCTGATCTTCAGAGGAAAAAGAACGAAGAAAATGGTCATTGTTACATAAGATACTAGTGTAAAAATATCCCAAGAATGTATGTGTTTATCTAATGATTTACATATGCACCACAGCATTATGAAACAGTTAAAATTATCTCACTACAAGGAAAGCTAATTAATCCATTTTAATTTCTACAGAGGACAATAAACTCAGCAAAATTCACCACACAATTTAATCCTTTTCACCTTCACTCCTCAAATCTATGTATTCCTTAGTGTGCCTAATAGCTAAATGAAAACACTGTCTTTGTAGCCTCAACTGTTTACTGAGCCATCAGAACCATAGAAGACATGAAAGCATACCCATGAACTTGGAAAT
Organism: Geotrypetes seraphini; assembly: GCF_902459505.1. NCBI lineage: Eukaryota > Metazoa > Chordata > Amphibia > Gymnophiona > Dermophiidae > Geotrypetes > Geotrypetes seraphini. Next base: position 161,574,116 of record NC_047090.1, read on the forward strand.
CGATCTAGTCTTATTTATTTTTTCTGCATCAACCCCCCCTCATTAAATCAGAAAAGCCATCAATCGCCCAGAGCAGTTTTACAACAAATCGCCTCACATCAGATTAAAACCACATCAACTAATAAAAACACCATGATCCCAAAGCATCTTTAAAGCATTTATCTCATCTCCCCCTCATGTGTGCCAACCAGATTTGTCACCAAAATATTCTTTGAAGTAACTTTAAATACAAAGTCACACCTTTAAAAGTGAATGTAGAACATGGCTCATGGAATTCTTTCCAACCCCAATTCCTTTATTTATGTATTTGGGTGAATGCAAGTCTGCATTACATGTTGGTTGTTGGGTACACACTGTACACACACATGTTGGCAGTTTGCAGGGGGGGTGGTACTTGAGGATGGGGATACTAGAGAACAGGGAGAGGCAACTGCTATGTTTCACTGTACCTAGGTTTGAATTCTACAAGCTAGAACTCCTGGTCCCATAAAAATGAACTGAACCTTTTTTTGGATGGGGGGAGGGGGCAGCTTATTTCTCTGGATGCCCTGGTGCAATTTTGCCCATTTTGAACACTACTAGTTTTTCCTATATACCAAATTTCATTCCATTCCATTGCATTCCACCTCAAGGAACAGACATTCGACCAACCTCTGCAGGATTGAAAAACAAAACAGAATTGGAATAAAGTGCAAGATAAGAACTAAGCATACAGATATTACAGAAGAATCATTAGGTTGTACTAACCTGTTTTAAGAATTCTTCTAAAGCCATTTCTCCTTGAGCTACAAGCAGCACGTCTTTCACAATTGCTTCATTCTTCTGCAAATCCACATCCCATATTTGTCCCAAAGTCAGTTCAGAGACAACCCAGTTCACATGAAGCCTCTTCATCAGTTGTTTCCAGTGACGATCTTTAAGAGCTTCAGATTTCAGCTCAATCACCAACATATTTATCTAACATAAAAATGGCATATTGAAATGTGTAGCTTTCTAAAGAAAAGCCACAACTCTAAAATGCAAACCAAAAGACTTCTAAGTTGTAAAAATATTACATATACACAGATACCTTCATGTAACCTTTCAGCAATCTTTGAACATATTCATATGAAGCATACTGTCGTAAACGAGCAGGGAAATTTTTTAGCTGGTTCAGCAAGCCATCCAAGTTTTGCCGAAGCTAGAAAGAAAAAAAGTTTAAGTCAATATGAGTATTGAGTATTTAGACTTATAACCAAATTTCCATAAATACAAATGGAGAGGTTTATGTTAACTAACAATGTTTCATTGGATCTCTTAACATTTGCAGATTAACTATGATTTAGTCTTAAATCAATGGGAAAATACTGGAAGCAGGTTCTTCAGCTGTATTAACCCCCCCCAAAAAAAAGAACAAAAAACAACACACACACACAAGCTACACAGTAAAAAGCTAATGTAGTTTACAGCACTCAAGTATGATGCATAAAATTCCATTTTATAATAAACATTCCTCTTAGCTATTACACACTTGGACGATGATCAAAAAACATTACATTTATTTATTTTGAACAATTCTAAAAGATTTTAAGAATGGTATTTGCATTATACAAAAAAAAAAAAAAATGGTGAAAGAAACCTTACATTCTATTTTTTTCATAACTATTTATAAAATTCCTATCTCTGGACATTTATACAGTCCCTGGTTCTTAGGTGGATAAAAGCCAGATCAGGCTTGTGGGCGCTCCTGTGTTTCACTCTGGGGTTTAACGGCAGATGTGCAGCAGTGCTTTACCAGGGACACACTTTTACCATTTCCCAGCTCCAGCCAGGCTTTTTGACCTGGAGCTCAAGCCATCTGGGACCTCATACCACCAGATGGATTAGAGGGGACTATGCCAGAGGCTGCTGCCTCCCCCACTAACATGTTGTGCGGCATACAGACGGTACTCAGTCAGCTATCCAAAAATGGCCCATGGGAACTAAACAAGAGGTCAAACAATTTCAGGAATAGATTTTAGAGGTGGGGAACCCTGTCTTTAGCCCCAGAAACCTTTAAAACACACTTTTAGGGAGCTGCAAAGGGCTGAAACAGCAGCCAGAACTTCTGCCTCAGACAAGCTTGGAAACCCGAATAGCTTGTTTCTTTGGACTGCCCCTCAAACCAACCAGTCAGACTGAGACCTTAACCTTCACAGGAACCCACTCTCACCGGAACCTACACGGGAAATCAGGGGGAGGAAACGCAATCAGCACCTGATCCTGGTAAAAAGCTACACACAATGCTGTTGTATGCTTCCCAAGATAAAGCCCATTCTCTGGGATCCAGTCTACCAGCTGAGGAAATCTGCTTGCACATTGTCTACTCCTGCTACATGTGCCACCTAGATGGCCAACAGATAAACCTCCACCCAGTGGAACAGCATTTAAGCTTCCAGCTGTAGTGGAGCACTTTTGTTGCCTCCCTGCCAATTGATATAGGATACTGTGGTTGCATTGTCCAAGAAAACCCGCATTGCTTTGTCCTGCAATAAGCTTCCAAGGCCCACATCACCAGGTGGATGGCTCTCAGCTCCAACCAGTTGAACAACCACTTTCTCTGTGAAGGGGACCAATGCCCCTGCATAGATGACCTTCACAATGAGCTCCCCGGCTGATATCTGTTGTCGGGATCACCCACACAAGTGTGTGAAGCTGCACTCCCTGGGATAGAGACACTGGTTCCAGCCACTAGTTCAAAATAATGCACCTCTGTTGTCCAAGGTAGGGGCATCTGCAACATATCCATTTGCGGTGATCAGCGGGATTAGAGAGCGCATCATGGAGAAGGCATAAATGAGCCCTCGCCCAGGGGACCATGTCTAACATTGCCATCATTGATCCCAGCACTTGCAAGTAATGCTAAGCAGTCGGTGTCCTGAAACTACCTGATCTGACATGTGAGCTTTATTTTGCAAACTTTGGGGAGAAAAACTACTGTCCTTCGTGTTGAAAAGGACACCCAGATACTCCATGGACTGTTGGCTGCAGATTACTTTTTTCAGAAGTTTATGACCTAGCCCAGGCTCTGAAGCAGCTGAACCACGCATTCCACTGCTGTCCTTTCCTTGAATGCAGCTGGAGCTTGTATCAGCCAGTCGTCCAGGTATAGATGCACTTGTATGTCTTACTTGCAGAGGTGTGCTGTTGCTAATACTACAACCATCACCTTGGTGAGGTTTTGTGGTGCCCTGGCCAGTCCACAAGGAAGGGTCAAGAACCAGAAGTGGCGCTCCAGAACATGGAGCCTCAAGAACCTCCTGCAATCCAGGAAAATGGGGATATGCAGATAGGCCTCTCAAATCCAACGAGGCAAGAAACTCCCCCAGCGCCACGGAAGCGATGACAAACCTTACCATTTCCATGTGGAAATGCAGTATCTTGAGTGCCACATTGACAGATTTCAGATCCAGAATTGGCCTCCAGTCTTCTGAGTCTCATTTGGAAAAGATAAAGTATATGGAGTGAGTATCTGTCGGATTCTTCATCAGGGATGGTTTCTATGTTTGCTAGATCCAGTAGCCTCTTTACTGTCGCTCAGACTCGGACCGCCTTCTCTGGAGCAAGCCTTGCTCCCAAGGGAATGGATCTGTGAGCTCCCAGTTTGTTAATGCAGGCTGCCCAAGCAAGTGCCCTGCCAAGCAAGCTGCCTCTTGGCTAGACTACTGCTCTCAGTCTGTAGTTCTCTGCAGCCAGACATGTCCCAAAACTGGGAGGCCTCTGTGGAACCGAAAAGTCTCACAACTGAATTTAAAAAAATCCAGAGATTAAATGAAAAATAAAAACACAAGCAGAACATAGAGACTCCTACCATCTCATGTGTAGAGAGTAAAACTGAGGAGTTACAGGACAACCCAGAGTGAGGGGAGGCGGAGCACAAAAATGTAAATGAGGCTCTTGCGATTAGAAGTTCACTACCTATCTGTTCCAGAATGATGTACCTAGAGCACTAGACGTTTGAATTTATATATATTCTCATCAAGAGGAAAAATGAATATTGTATACTGCATTTTACTCATCTGTTATTGTTAGTGTATTTGGATGGGAGTGTTACAAATGTACCCAAAAAAGCTTTATTACATTAAGTTTAAACAACCCCTTTTCTGTAGGAAAATAAACCTTAGCCCATGAAAAGAATGATTAATTCACATAAAGCATATGCAAGTATATTTAATACATACATATCTTTACATTTTTACTTTCAATGTTTGTATATAGTGTATCAGTTTGCTTTGTAAACTGCTCTACGATAACCTACTGGACTGGTAAGACGCAATAGAAATTTTAAATAAAAATAAAGGAAAATTTCCAAAGGACATTGGAAATATACCTTGCGAGGCTGTACAGAAACCCATGGTTGCTCCTTCATTTGGTCTATCTGTTCCCAGACTTTGGAAAGCTCTGACCAGACTCCTTTAAGATCTTGCAGTTCTTCCAGAGCTATCTAGAAGGTTTCAGAAGTAGGAGAGGAATCAGTTAAAAAAAAAAAAAGTATACAATTACAGTTCCAGGATACCTGCTATTATTGCCCATCAAAAATAAGTGTTCACGAATTTTAATTTACACAGACATTGTGTATTGGTCATATTGGGCATCTTAACATAAGGGGAAACAGCAGTCAGATCCTAGCTGAAATGGAGCTCCACACTCGCCAACAGTTACAAAAACAGAACTAGTCAGAACTCAATAGATACAATGCAAGGCCTGTCACAAATTTCTTCCTAATCATTTCATTCTGTGGATAGATGACAGCTAAGCAATTAGGGATATTTACAAAGCCCCAGCATCAGAAGATAAAAGACAAGTGAAGTCAAGAGAAAGCAGAAAGGTGAAGAAAACAGGACATGAGGTAGCATAAATGCCTCAAGAATACCTTACCTGTACTCGTTCTTCACTACCACTCAATAGTCCTGTATCTGTCAGCTCAAGAGCTTCTTTGGCCTTTGCACATTTTTCACGGTCATCTTTTAATCTACTGAATTTCCCTTCGTAAATGGTGAGCGCTTGAAGAGCTTCCTCGGGTCGTAGGCTTCCCTGTCAAAAAATGTTTAAATTTATATAAAATCTATAGGAAAATTGTGAACCATAATGGAAATTAACAAAATTACAAAATATTTTGAAGCTCATCTCAAACTTAATTGTCAACATTGCAGACTGTTTTCCTTTTTTCCCTTAAGTTATTGTGGTACAAAGATATTTAAGCACCCAATTTTGCCCTGTTTCATAACTGTCCATCTACCCCTTTCCAAATCTAACTGATGTTACCTCGCTGTTCTTACAGCATCTCTTGTTGTACACTGTCTTGAACTGAAAAGGTATGACGGGTTATAAATAAAGCTATTATTATTATCTATCAGAAGGAGCATGTAATGTTTTTATCACTTACTCTGAAACTGAATTACAGGGCAACTTATTTTCATTTAAAAAGTGCTGATAATCCACCTATTCTCAGTTCTGGGCAGGGACTACTACATGTATTGCTGCCAAAAGCCTGGCCAAAACATTTTAAGTTCATTATATTACCCATCAGTCTTAGTTATAAACACTAAGCTGCTCCAATCAGATGGAGCCAGCAATAGAAACAGCCCTGCTTATCTCATTTACCTCAGATAGAACCGTTTCACAGATGAAGTAATGGAACACTCAGAGAGGGCTTAAGACATAGTGGGCTTATAAATTCTAAGAACTGTACAAGCACTCAGGATTTTCCTGGACAAAGACTAGAACTTTAACAAGGGTTTTTTTTGTTTTTTTTTTTAAATTTACACAAAAAAATCTTTATGCTAAGCACACACTTATAACTTACAGCAACGGGTTTTGTTTTCTCCCAGTCTGTGAGCAGGTCAGTTGTACGGCTCTCCACAGCTCGGTCTTCCTGCACAATCTTCATCTGCAGATTGGCAACCTGCTGCTGAATAGCAGAATCCTTCCTGCGCATAATGTCATTGAAGGCTCCCCATTCACCCTCAATGTTGTCAATATACAACCAGGATGGGGGAAACTGGAACCTCTGCTTTTCAAGCAACCGCTGGCCATTTCGGTAAAGCTATATGAAAACAAAGTTTTACAGGCTTCAGATCTTTCTTCAAACATGTCCATTGGAAAATGGATACACACACACACTGAATTCATTTAGTGATATACTATTGAGTTGTCTGACCTAGAAGTTCTCTTTAAAAATTAAAACAAATCTGATGCATCAATATAAGATTTCAAGTAGCTAGAAAACTGTATTTCGAAAGCATCTTTCAGGTCACGGAAGAATGTAAACACAATTTTTCATATAATTCAGGCTATGCTTCTGTATGCAGCTACTTACATCAACTTGTTTTTCAAATTGTTTGATCTTGCGTTTCAGGGACTGCACATATGTAATGAATGTTACCGCATCTGACGTACTAGCAGTGTCCACAGAATGCTGCTCCAACTCTTGACGAGACTATTAAACAAAGAAAAATGAATAAGATTTTAAATGAACAACACTTTTTTTTTTAAATTGAAACATTAATGCAATTAAAAACATCCAACTTATGCATCTTATTTCATGAAAAATAGTGAAAATATTAAAATACTTATAATACCAGCTATATCTCAACTCTCCCATCCCGGCGGGAGGATGTGTGCAGGAAATTCACAAAATATAGGAAGAACATTTTTTTATATATAAAAAAGGGGGAAATATCAAAAATCAGTGGGGCTATCTTTTTGGGAATTAATCCAAATTTCATATGCACCCCAAATGGTGTTATAATTTTGTATCTGGTTTCTCCGAAGAGCAGTCAATTTTGACATACTGCTTCAATGAAGGAAATTACTTTGTCCCAATAAATCTGTGCTTTAGTACAATACCACCAAATATGTTCAAAAGTACCCACTTCTGCACATCTTCTCCAGCATTAATCCAATCCTTTCCCATACATAGTTCGCAAACATACTGGTGTATAATATCAACAGAACAACATTTATATCCATTCTCTATCATATTACTTACTATAGTACCATATAGAAGAGAATGCAGTATTTTAAACCATTCTTTATCAGAATAAGATTTACCTATGATCTTTTCCCAACGGTGTCTATATTTTTAAGCGGGATGAAGATGCTCCAATTTTGCATTGTATAATCTAGTGATACTTCTTCTTTCACTCTCCTTTATCATAGCCTTCCCTAAATCCGACAGTTGAACAATAACTAATTCTCTAAGAACCACTTTTCTAATAAAGCTTTCAATTTGTCTATAATAAAATAGATCGCTTGGTGCGAGGCCATATTCTTTCCTCAGTGTTTCAAAGGGAACAACTTTCTCATCTTTCAACAATTGGCCTAATTTTTGAGACCTTTCTTTCCCCAAAGATGGAAGGCCACATCAACTTCTCCTGGAGTAAAATTAGGCACATGTATAATAGCTACCCCCATAAAATAATTTTAATCCAAATAACATCGCCCACGTATCTGAATCCACAAATCAAGAGTATGCCGTAATACAGGGTTAGACTTCTTGGCTATTACAGAGAGTTGTGCGAGTTGGAGCCAGGGTATCGCCCACAAGGGAGGCATACCCTGTAACTCCTGTTCCATACACCCATGATTTTTCCCTATCCCATTTCCAGCTAACTAAATATCACAATTGGGCTGCTTGATAGTAATATTGAAATTGTGGTACTGCCATTCCTCCCAGTTTCCTAGGTTGATACATCATCACTCGAGATACTCTTGGGGTCTTATGTTGCCAAATAAAAGCGAATATCTTCCGCTCCAATTGTAAAAAGAATTTTTTAGATAGAGGGATCAGTAGAGCTGAAAAAAAAAAAAAATAAAGATATAACAACCTCAGGAGCACCACCATCTTTATTGTTTGTACCCTACCCAACCAGTAGATATTTAAATGTTTCTCTCTCCATATCTTGCCAGATCGCTTTCAGAAGAGGAGGGTAATTAGCAGCATATAATTCTACATGCTTTGTTATATTAATCCCTAAGTATCGTAATGATTGTTGTGCCCATTTAAAAGAATAATTACTAGAAATCCATCTCCGATCTAAATCTGACAGGGTAAGATCCAAAATTTCTGACTTAGACATATGTATCCAAAATCCTGACATCTGTCCAAAAATCATAAGAACTTAAGAATGTCATCTGCAAACAATAGAATTTTTGTCTCCAACCCACCACAACTTATACCTGAAATATTTGAAGTCTGTCGCACCAATAACTAGTGCACAAAGCACAGGTGACAAGGCATAGCCCTAACAGGTACCCCTCCCCAAAGTAAAGCTTTCAGTATATCCTCCATTGATATTAATTGAAGCCAAGGGGGCCATATATAGCAATCGAAGCCAATGTAGGAAATTTCCAGATATCCCCATCTTTTCTAATACTTGGAATAAATAGGGCCAATAAATCCTATCAAATGCCTTCTCGGCATAGATACCTAGAATAAGAATCGAATCATTTCTACCATTAACTTGGCATAATATATGGCAAACTCAGCGAATATTATCGAAAATCTGACGACCTCATACAAAACCAAATTGATCGTCAACTATCAGATATGGCATTTACATTCGTAAACATTTAGCTAAAATCTTAGTAAATAATTTATAATCCACATCTAGTAGTGAAATAGGTCTATAAGAAGAGCAAGATATCGTATCTTTACCTGGTTTTGATATCAATGTTATTCCAGCTAGGTGCCATGAATAAGGCAGTTCCTGTCTATCTACCAAGGTGTTAAAAAAGTGTAATGGGGGGGGGGAGGAAATCAAAATCGTTCAAAATGTCTTATAAAATCTGGCAGTGAAACCATCTAATCCTGGCGATTTTCCCACCTGCATGTCTTTAATATACCAATTTAATTCTTCCACTATGACAGGGAGGGAAAGTTCCATATTTTCCCCAGAAGTAAGACTAGGTAGTTGTATAGGATCTAAGTAGGCACGAATGTCCACTTCTTTCACTATATATTCAGGTTGATATAGTTGCTGATAGTAATCAATAAAAGCTTGCTAAATATGGCCTAAAGTAGTGCAATCTCCAGTTGGACCCTGTACGTGGGTAATAACATTACGAAGTTGCCTTTTTTTTCAACTTATGAGCCAGTATTCTACCCGGTCTATTATTTGTTTCGAAATATTCCTGGCGTAGCCATTAGAGTCTATTACTAATTATCTCCAGATCTAATGCCTGGAGATCTACCGTATTTTCGCGGATATAACGCGCACCATTGTAAAACGCGCACAGGGGTATAGCGCGCAGAAATCACGATGATATGTACAAAAACTTTTCTATACCGCGCTCAGGCATATAACGCGCATGCTGCCCGACTCTCCTCTGGCCACCCCGACTCTCCTTTCGCTCTCCCCGACTCTCATCTGGTTGCCCCGACTCACCCTGACTTTCGGTGCACTGCCCCGACTCTCCTCTGGTTGCCCCGACTCACCGTTCACCCGCCCTGACTTTCGGTGCACTGCCCCGCCTCTCCGTGCCTGTCCCCCTTGAAGTCCTGTCCCCCCTTGAAGGTCTGCCTGTCCCCCCTTGAAGGTCTGCCTGTCCCCCCTTGAAGTCCTGTCCCCATCCTGAAAGCCTGATGCCCCCCCTCGACGTCCGATTCTTCTCCCCCCCTCGGCAGGACCACTCGCACCCCCACCCCGAAGGACCGCCGACTCCCCGACAATATTGGGCCAGGAGGGAGCCCAAATCCTCCTGGCCACGGCGACCCCCTAACCCCACCCCGCACTACATTACGGGCAGGAGGGATCCCAGGCCCTCCTGCCCTCGACGCAAACCCCCTCCCCCCAACGACCGCCCCCCCCCCCAAGAACCTCCGCCCGTCCCCCAGCCGACCCGCGACCCCCCTGGCCGACCCCCACGACACCCCCACCCGCCTTCCCCGTACTTTGTGTAGTTGGGCCAGAAGGGAGCCCAAACCCTCCTGGCCACGGCGACCCCCTAACCCCACCCCGCACTACATTACGGGCAGGAGGGATCCCAGGCCCTCCTGCCCTCGACGCAAACCCCCCTCCCTCCAACGACCGCCCCCCCCCAAGAACCTCCGACCGACCCGCGACCCCCCTGGCCGACCCCCCCACCCCCCTTCCCCGTACCTTTGGAAGTTGGCCGGACAGACGGGAGCCAAACCCGCCTGTCCGGCAGGCAGCCAACGAAGGAATGAGGCCGGATTGGCCCATCCGTCCTAAAGCTCCGCCTACTGGTGGGGCCTAAGGCGCGTGGGCCAATCAGAATAGGCCCTGGAGCCTTAGGTCCCACCTGGGGGCGCGGCCTGAGACACATGGTCGGGTTTGGCCCATGTGCCTCAGGCCGCGCCCCCAGGTGGGACCTAAGGCTCCAGGGCCTATTCTGATTGGCCCACGCGCCTTAGGCCCCACCAGTAGGCGGAGCTTTAGGACGGATGGGCCAATCCGGCCTCATTCCTTCGTTGGCTGCCTGCCGGACAGGCGGGTTTGGCTCCCGTCTGTCCGGCCAACTTCCAAAGGTACGGGGAAGGGGGGTGGGGGGGTCGGCCAGGGGGGTCGCGGGTCGGTCGGAGGTTCTTGGGGGGGGGCGGTCGTTGGAGGGAGGGGGGTTTGCGTCGAGGGCAGGAGGGCCTGGGATCCCTCCTGCCCGTAATGTAGTGCGGGGTGGGGTTAGGGGGTCGCCGTGGCCAGGAGGGTTTGGGCTCCCTTCTGGCCCAACTACACAAAGTACGGGGAAGGCGGGTGGGGGTGTCGTGGGGGTCGGCCAGGGGGGTCGCGGGTCGGCTGGGGGACGGGCGGAGGTTCTTGGGGGGGGCGGTCGTTGGGGGGAGGGGGTTTGCGTCGAGGGCAGGAGGGCCTGGGATCCCTCCTGCCCGTAATGTAGTGCGGGGTGGGGTTAGGGGGTCGCCGTGGCCAGGAGGGTTTGGGCTCCCTCCTGGCCCGATATTGTTGGGGAGTCGGCGGTCCTTCGGGGTGAGGGTGCGAGTGGTCCTGCCGGGGGGGGGGATGTATCGGACGTCGGGGAGTCGGCCGGGCAAGAGGGCTTGGGCTCCCTCTTGCTCCGATCGTGGATGCGGGTGCGGGTGGGAGCGCGTGCGAGCGATCGTTCGGGGTGGGGGTGCGAGCGGTCCTGCTGGGGGGGTGAATCGGGCGTCGGGCGGGGTGGGAACTATGTTTAAAAACTTTTGTATACCGCGCTCAGGCATATAACGCGCGAGGGGTATGCGCGGTACGTAAAATCACGTATAACGCGCGCGTTATATCCGCGAAAATACGGTAATCTAGGTTGTAATTTTTCTTCTTTTCCAGGGGGTAGATTTGCTCCCTTACGATTCCGTTCTAGTGTATAAATCCGATCTCGCAATTTCCCAATCTTGAGCATACGTATCCTCCAAACATGTGTCCCCAAACCAATAATTTTTCCCCCGCATGACCACTTTTAGGTATTCCCAAAGGGTCTCTGGAGAAATATTTCCTGTATCATAAACTGTAAATATTCTCCTAAGTCCTTACCCAATTGTTGCACATGAGCAGGGTCTAGCAGGAGACTATCATCTAGTCTCCAATATTTTCTACCAGATTGGGCGGGTTGTATCACTAGATTGAAACAAATTGGAGCATGATCAGACCATATCCTTGTTTCTATGGAGGAAGAACTAACAGCCACCATCAGATCTCTCCCCACCAGTCAGAGATCAATTCTAGAATATGAGGAATGAACAGAGAAAAAGTATAATCGATCTGTCGGGTGTTGATGTCTCCACAGATCAATGAGATCCCATGACTCCATAAATAGCCGTAACTGACGTCATTCAGCTTTACCATAATTCATACCAATGCTAGAATTATCCAGCTTCACATTTAGGGTGAGATTGAAGTCACCTCCTACTATAATTTTCCCTTCTGCATATTGTGTCAATATATCCCTTATTTTCTTATAAAAACCACCTTGATTCATATTGGGGGCATAAAGATTTAACAAAGTGTATAATTGTCCCCCTATATTTTTAAAAGCAAAAATTGACCTTCTTTATCACAGACCACCTCTTTAACATCAACAGATACATAATTGGCAAATACAATAGCAACTCCATTAGTTTTGGATTTCAGTTTGTTAGAAGTAAAATAAATTTCTTTATAATGAGCATGGTGAAAAAATCTTTCATGGGCTGGTAATAAATGCGTTTCTTGTAAGAAAAACCAATTGACATCTTAACTCTACTGGCCTCCTGAAAATATAGTTGTTGTTTACGTTGAGAATTTAGTCTCCGAACATTCAGAGACATAAAGACTAGTTCAACCATGCACTCCATAACATATTTTCCCATTTGCTTATCAAACCCAAAGATATCTTTCCACCAATCATAACTCATAAATAACATTCTCTGCACATATCCTCCCACCCATTTAACCTCAAATCCCTTCATTCCATCCCAACCAAATCCTACCCATCCCCTACCACTAGAGACGGATCCAACCTCTAGTCAAATGTACCAGAGGTCAGGTCCACTTCCAGATGTCAGGGTCGGAGAGGGATAATCCCAAATTCTCCACATCTTTATTAATTATCTTCCCCAATTCATCTCTCCTTTGAATCAAACAGATTTTTATCAAAGCTATTATCAATTCATCTCTTTCTTTATACTAGCATTCTTATTCTATTAGTCTCTGTAATTGCTTTTTTTGATCAGTTCTATGCCATATCTGGTTTAACAATCCCGTTGATAGAGGTTGAATATGTTCCAATTATTGTTTTTCTCCCTCACTGGCCCAAAGATTGGCCTGTATGAGTAACTGTTGGGCCTCTGAAGCTGAAGTTACTTTGTGATATTTATTTTCCAATGTAAAAGAGATTCCAAATGGGTAATGCTATTTAAAGCGAATATTATTTTGTTGCAGATATCTGGTAACTTCACGGCAATCTCATCGACATTTCAATGTTGCTGATTAAATATCTGCAAATAATTCCACTTTTACATTGTTCCACAGTAAATGACCAGTTTTCCGTTCTGCCTGCAACACTTTCTTTCTGTGGATATCTTAGAAAACACGCTATTATGTCTCTTGGTCTCTCTACTTTACGTAGTTCCAAGGCCCGATGTATCCGTTCAAATTCTATAGTTGGCAAGTCTGCTTCTGGATTTTTCATTTGCAGAAATTTATTGCAAAAAGATTGTATAAGAGTTGAAGGTTCTTTAAGTTCTTCTGATTCAGGTATTGCACGGAATGTCAAATTATTCCGCCTTGCTCTGTTTTCGTCATCTTCTATTTTGAGGAGTAATTCTTCCATTAATAATCTATTTGTTTACAATGTTTTTGAATTTCAGCTATCTCCTGATCATGTAAGATAATCCATTCTTCAAATTCCTGAGATTTTGACTCATATCATTCATTTTTTAAAATGTAAACCATCAATATTTACTTTAATATTGGAAATGGATGCCCTGGCAGAGACATCAAGTTCCCAAAGTAAAACATGCTATTTATCAAGAGTTTATTCATTTAATACTTACTGTACACTACTATCTAGCACAGTATCTCAAATTGTGTGCCACATACCCTGAAGAGATTCTGTGTGTGCCATGAAATATTCCAGAATTTTACTTTATTTAAAAAAAAAAATTCCTTCATAAGTATACACTAGAATAGATTACATCTATGCCACGTACACAAGAGTCTGTCAAAAGTTATGAGCGTCTGTGTGTATAAGGATACAACTACTCAGACAAGCGTTGTTCTCTGACATGATTGGTCCTTGAAAAATAACGGAAAGTAGTTTTAGTTTTTATGCAGTAGTTATCCTAACCTGAGCAACAAAGCAATCAAGACTGTTACCATTTGGATCTTCTTATCTTTGCAAACTTGGATTTTCAGCTCTGACAGAAATTAAATTGAAAAAGAGAGAACGACTGCAGATGGTGGATGTTTGCTTGTTGACTATCGAGATGTGTTTTGAGTTAATTTGCACTCAAAAACAAGCACATCCATCGCACTAGTTTGCAATTCTGTTCTATCTACTTTAGTTTCACCATTGTAACAATTACCCATTCGTAGCTTAAAGAACTTTAAATAAATCTCTCTAATTTAATTTTTTGTTGGTTTTGCAATCTTATCATTTCAAGTATAATATGCCTTGAAAAACATTTGCTCCATTTGGTGTTCAGTGAAAAACATTTGCTCAGTTTAGTGTGGCGGGGCTAAACAAAAGTTTGAGACACATTGATCTAGCCATTCAGGTTTTGTTTAAAGGTCTACAGTAGCAATACAATTATGCGCAATGCTTTAATGCACTTTTCATAACCAATGTTCTTATCTTAATAGAAATACTATAAATACAGTTTACTCAAATGAGACAGTAACACTGCTTAATACGAAAAAAAGTGGTGACTTTTGGCCCTGTATTATATACAACAACAACAAAAAAGCACTCCTGCATATCCTCAATGCTGAACTGTACGAGCCTGACTTTTGATGAGTGAGAAAATCAATATTAAAATATATGAAAGTGGTTTAACTGGATATATAGGGGACAGCCTTTGGACTGGACTGGTCAGGCTTAAAAGAAAAAAGGATAAATTAGGTCCTTACCTGCTAATTTTCTTTCGTTTAGTGATTGGTACCTCCAGACCGGCACAGAAACGGAAAGGTTTACGCTCCTCTGCCAGCAGGTGGAGACAGACATTGACTTTTGGCTACAGTACAAGTGGACTGTGAAGTCCCTATTATACTCAGTCATAACAGTATAGCCAAGCAGAAAAATAACCAGGCTGTAAACACCACCCCCAACTCCACACTTACATGGAGAAGACCAAAGAAAAACACTGTTGGATACCTATTAGAACAGGAACTTTTCAGAAAATGCTCCACAGTTCGCTCTTTAAACTCTTCAAACAAACAACAACAAATCACGCAGAAAATACCCAAACTTCGCAAAAACACTGAACATAATGGCAGGGCGGGCTCCTTGCCAGTCTGGAGGGACTAAAAGAAACAAAATTAGAAGGCAAGGATCAAATTTTTCCTTCTTTAGCATCCCTCCAGACCAGCACAGAAAAGGATGGGATGTACCAAAGTACCCATTCACTGAACACCGCATCCTGAAGCGCCTGAATGTCCACATGGTAGTGTTGAACAAATGAATGGAGAGAAGACTAAACTGCAGCTTTACAGATATCCACCGGAGGCACAAGAGAAGATTCAGTCCAAGAAGGTGCTTGACACAGAGTAGATTGAGCCTTGAGAAATTCTGGAATAGCCTTCTTTTAGAGAAGGTACACCAAAGTGATAGCTTTCTTGATCCAGTACGCAAAGGTAGCCTTGGAAGCACCGTCCCCCTTACGAGGACCTGCTAAGGACACAAAACAACGATCCCACTTACGGATTTCTGCGTCCTCTGAAGATAAGAGCAAAGGACATAATAAGTGCCTCCGCTGGGTCAGACCTTAGGTCCATCCTGCCCAGCAGTCCGCTCACGCGGCGGCCCAACACCTGTGCAGTAATCCTCTATCTATACCCCTTTACCCCTTTTTCCAACAGAAACTTGTCCAATCCCTTCTTGAACCCCAATACCGTACTCTGTCCTATCACGTCCTCTGGAAGCGCATTCCAGGTGTCCACCACACGTTGGGTGAAGAAAAACTTCCTAGCATTTGTTTTGAAGCTGTCCCCTTTCAACTTTTCCAAATGCCTCTCGTTCTTGTATTTTTTGAAAGTTTGAAGAATCTGTCCCTCTCCACTTTCTCTATGCCCTTCATGATCTTGTAGGTCTCTATCATATTCCTCTAAGTCTCCTCTTTTCCGAGTATCTCTAATCTCTCAGCGTATGAGAGGTTTTCCATACCTTTTATCAGACGTGTCGCTCTCTTTTGCACCCTCTCCATTATCGCCATATCAAGGTACGGTGACCAATATTGTATGTAGTACTCCAGATGCGGACGCACCATCGCCCGATACAACGGGCAGGATAACTTCTTTCGTTCTGGTTGTAATACCCTTCTTAATTATACCTAGCATTATATTCTCTCTCTTAGCGGCCGCTGCGCACTGTGCCGCTGGCTTTATTGACTTGTCCACCATTACCCCCAAGTCCCTTTTCTTGGGTACTCTTATTCAATAACATCCCTCCCATCGTATAGCTGTACCTCGGGTTTCTGCTTCCTACATGTAATACTTTACATTTCTCTATGTTGAACTTCAACTGACATCTCGTTGCCCATTCCTCTAGTTTGTTCAAGTCCCTTTGCAATTCTTCGCAGTCCTCTTTAGTCCGAGCATCACTAAATAGTTTGGTGTCTGCGAATTTTATTATTTCGCACTTCGTCCCTGTTTCTAGATCATTTATAAATATATTAAATAGCAGCAGTCCAAGCACCGACCCCTGCGGAACACCACTCGTAACCTTCCTCCAGTCCAAGTAGTGGCCTTTCACTCCTACCCTCTGTTTCCTACTCGCCAACCAATTTTTGATCCATTTGTGTACATCTCCTTCCACCCCATGGCTCTTCAACCCTACGGACATCCAACTTGTAAAACTGCCTCTGTTCCAAAGAGCCCTCCCAACTACCCAAGACCGGGAGGACCACGGACTAGTTGACATGAAATGGCGAAACCACCTTCAGAAAAAAGGAGGGAAGCGGCTGCAGCACGACCCACTCCCTAGAGAACTCCAGGAAGGGAGGCCTACATGAAAAGGCCTGCTGTTCTGAAATGCTTTCGCAGAAATGCGTTTCGCCACCAAGAAAACCGCCTTAATAGTAAGGACCTTCAACGTACATGCACCAAGAACCTCAAACGGAGGACCAATGAGCACAGAGAGAACTAAATTGAGATCCCAGCCAGGAACAGACTGCCGAACTGGAGGCCGCAGCAATTTTGCAGCTCTCAAGAACCGAATCACATCCGGAGAAGAGGATAAAACAACCACACAAAAGACCACAAAAGGGAGACAAAGTGGGAATTTACACCCAAAGGGAAAACCAGGCAAGGCCTCGCTCCAGTCCATCCTGCAGAAACTCCAGAATGTGAGGCAAAGCAGCTCAAAGAGGAACCACGCCACGCATGAAACACCAGTCCTCAAAAAGACACCAAACATGGACATAAGCCCGAGAGGTGGAAATTCTCCAAGACCTAAGAGTGGCGATCACCTTATCCAAATATCCCTTCTTCCTTAAGCAAGCCCATTCAAGAGCCAAACGATAAGACAAAAGGGACCCGGATTGAACATTGGAATGGGACCCCAAGTCAAACGATCAGGCAAGGGCAGCAGGAAAGGATCTGCCACTAGCAGATGAACCAGATCCGCATACCATGGGCACCTGGGCCAATCCAGAGCCACCAGGATCACACGGCCAGCATGCCAAGTAATCCAAAGAACTCTGCCCACCATGGAGGAAAGACATAGCAGGCCATCTGACGGCCAAGCCTGCACCAGAGCATCCAACCCCTCGGCCTGGCAATCCCTGCGCCGACTGAAGAATCTTGGCACATTGATGTTGACACCCGAGGCCATGAGGTCCATGATCAGCTGACCTCAAGCCTGAACAATACACTTGAAGGCTTCCAGCCCGAGACACCACTCGCCGGGATCCAGCACTTAGAAAATCTGCCTGGACATTATCCATGCCAGCAATGTGAAAGCCAAGATGTCCCAAAGATGAGTCTCCGCCCATTCCATGAGCAGAGGTCTCCTGCACCACCAGATGACTCTTGGTGCCCCCCTAACGATTTACATAGGCCACCGCTGTTGCATTGTCTGAGAGAACTCAAACTGACTTGCCCTCCAGCAAGGACTGGAATTCCACCAAAATGTTAGCCAAAAGGCTCTGGACTCCAGAATGACCAGGGCATCTCCACCTTTGTCCAACTGTTCTGAGCAAGCAACCAAGACATTGAGCTCCTCAACTGAGGAGACTGGCATCTGTGAGCAGCACTGTCCACTGGGGATGATTGAGACTCACTCCCTGAACCAGCGTAGGCTGCGTCAAACTAATCCCCTGAGCAGGACAGGAGAGTCCAAATCATGAATCAGTGGCAACCACTGCTGAAGAAGCACACACTGAAGAGGACACATGTGAGCCTGAGCCCATTGAACCACTTCCAAGGAGGCTGACATAGACCCCAAGACTTGCAGAAAGTCTTGCGGAAATCGGCAATCCATTAGAGAGCGAATCTGCATCTGCAATTTGCATACCCTGATCTCTGGAAGGAAAACTCTCCCCAAGCTAGTGTTGTAAAGCATGCTGAGATACTCTAAGTGCCGAAATGGAGTCAACCAACTCTGGGCCAGGTTGACAACCTAACCCAGGGTCTGGAGAAACTCCACAACTCAAGCAGTGACCCAGGAACTCTCCTGCAATGACATCGCTTGAATCAACCAATCATCCAGATAGGGCTGCACCAGAATGCCCTCCTTGCATAAGGCAACTGCCACCACAACCATATTCTTGGTAAAGGTGCGCGGCACCGTAGCTAGACCAAAGGGAAGCTTTCAAAACTGATAATGCTCTCTCAGAATCGCAAAGCATATAAATTGTTGATGATTGGCACCGGATCAGCGACCATGTACTGAATGCTGTAGTGTGCTGGGGGAGGAGGAGGGAGATTCAGGCATCAACTCCTCTGAGTACTCTAGGACCATGGAGTCGGCCTGGGTCCATGACTTTGGGGGGAAAAAAATCTCACCCAGAGGCCGTTCTGCAGTCTGGCGCAAAATACCTGCGTTCCAAGTCTGGGGACTCTTGACATGACAAGTGTACCTCAGAGCCCTGCCATGGTTACGGGATGTGCCTTTTCACCGGATTAGTTATTTTGAAATGTTAGTCTGTACCTTGAATTAATGAATGTTAATAGCAGAATATGAGCAATATTGCAAATTTAACACATGCAGAAGAGAATAATGCATAATC
Organism: Geotrypetes seraphini; assembly: GCF_902459505.1. Taxonomy (NCBI): domain Eukaryota; kingdom Metazoa; phylum Chordata; class Amphibia; order Gymnophiona; family Dermophiidae; genus Geotrypetes; species Geotrypetes seraphini. The sequence goes on from NC_047090.1 coordinate 161,593,011, forward strand.
TTTTCTCCTAACAAACTATTTATAAAATTTATAAACTGCAAGATCTATTGTTCTTGGCAGCTCACATTGTTACATACAATCAAAAGCAAAATCTTAAATAAAACATCAGACAGGCAGTATAAAATCATTCAATCACCACATTTAGTAAGTACCCCCTTTATCTTTTGTTACAAAGGGTAAAGTAAAACTCATTTTTCCTAGACAACTTAGAAGCTAGGATTTGGCCTTCTAGACTGGAAGAAAAAACAATACAATTAAAAAAAATGTTCCTTGGGAGAGAAAGGCAGCTTGTCTTGAGGATATTACCCTTTGGAAACCTGATTGCTTAATTCAACTTTCAGGGGAGGGAGGCACTATTTTTCCTTACCTTTGAAATTTGTGAATGGAATTCTGTCATATTCTGACCCAACATTTGGCCAAATTTACTGAGGACTTCCTTATGCCAAGAATCATATTTCAAATTCACTTTCGATTGCACCTATAATTAAAGAGGAAAATAGCTTATTATTGTAGGGTTTTAAAAATAAAATACATTAAAAAAAAGTCCCAGTCTTGCAGCTTTCTTACAAAATGTAGCAGCAACTTAAAAATACAAGATTATGTATGTTATCTCTAGTACCAGTAGATATCATTTAAAGGTTACGTCTGTAACTGGGTGCCTGCCATTTGTACCTCTTGTACAAGTAAACTTACAGAATACCAACACTTATGCTTGTAGGTGTACAAACGTGTTAACAGAACAAGTGCTATTCTGTAATGACAGGCATAAATGGCAAAGCAAGTAAATGAAAAGTGAATACATAGGGATGGGCCTCCCACTTACATGTTTTAGCCTACAAAATGCTGAAAGTTACTTGCATCCGTGCAGTTACATCACATCTCTGACTGCTGTAAGCGCAGGCATATAAGACACACCAATACCAGGCTATACTAGCAGTCTATAACATAATCTAGATACCCCAATGCTGTCGTAGAACAGGCTCTCACTATGCATCCTCAGAGCACCTACATGAAGGTACCCAATTCAAGAATTGCCCCCTTAACGCTCAGCTTCTTAGCAGACTGTCTGAAGATAGCTACTGGGAACAGCTAATTGCAATTGACTCTCCACTATGCCAGTTCTTGTCTTAAGTTTCCTATGCACAATATTTGGTTTTAGCATAACCTTTACATTTCTAAATTCTTTCAGTTCTAAAGAAAAAAAATCTATACAAATTCATGCAGAAATACTGCCAAATCATATACTTAAATATAGCACTTTGCAGATAATCTGCATGTTGTTAAACGCTCAAAATTAAAATCTTGCAGTTAAATAACCAGTAGTAACATTCTAGATACCCTGAGTTTATCCTCCACATCTTGCCTTTCTTTTGAAAAATTTGTTCCCCCCGCCTTCTCCCATACAAACCAAATGGGAACCTTCAACTCTGGATAGTAATAATTACTTACCTAGTAATTTTCTTTCCTTGAATCATAACAAGACTAGTCCAAAATACATGGATTATTCCCACTATCGGATAGAGGCAGGAGAACAGAGTGACGATGACTCTATATACAGATGCCTATGCAGCTACCAGCCTCTAGTACTCTGAATTTTTGGTTTGACTTAATAAGAATTCCACCATACTTTCCCTCAGACCAAGAACTTCCAAAGTGGTTCATAGCTTTGACCCCTCTCTTAGGATAGGTGCTCCAAGCTTACATAATCACAGCTTGAAAACAAATTTGAACCACTCTTAGAAATGCAACAGAATAAAAACTAGCAATGATAATTGACATCACAGGCAGGCCAATTTATATTCTGTATATTGTTTTGGATTGGCCTGGCTAGACTTGTAGAAAATAAAATTACCAGGCAAGTATCTTTGCCCTAGCTAGACCAGTCTAGGTGCAAGGGATGTACTTAAACTTTTTCTAAACTGGGTAGAATCCGAATAGGCCTAACCTCAGGACACCCATCCCAAAGGCTGTGTCTTCTTGTCTGAATGTCCAAATAATAGCACTTTATGAAGGAACGTTAGTATGCATAGGCAGTTGACTGGTAAATTTCTTCAAGCAAAGCAATACCTCTTTCAGCTCAGAAAAAGAGGACTGTGCCTCGGAAGAGTATACTCTAAGCCTCTAGCTATCCTCTACCACCCCGAGAGCCAAAAACTTAGCATGCTGTTTGAAAGAGGCTGCCCTCAGATTTAAACCACTGCTTCACCGTTACTTTGGCTAGCAGAGAGACTGGACAGATTCAATTTTTTTTTTCTTTTTCCCCTCCCTTGTGTTTTTTTCCCTTTATATGTTTTTTTTCTATTTTGAGACATTTGTAACTTTATTTCCCTCTTTCCTTTAATTCTTGTTTGTCACTAAACCATTTGTTTAGAGAAATCTTAAATTTCTAGAGTTTTTTAGTTCTACATATGTTGTTAATAAGTTTTGTTTTTTAAATTGTTGTTTGTTTTTTTAAAAAGTGTCCTAAGATTGTCTGTTCCCCCATAAGTTGTTTTTAAATTGTACATCGCTTAGAATGTTTTATATAGGCGATTTATCAAATAAACTTGAACTTGAACATGTAATTGCAAAGAAATGAGGCATAGACAGATGATTTACACTTTTCTGCCAGCAGGTGACTCCAGTGTGGGACCTTAAACTAGTTCTAAGAGCTTTAGTTGGCGTTCTGTTCAAGCCTATAGTGGCAGCTTCTCTCAATCCTCAAAGGTTTGTAACTTTGAGGAACTCATGCCTCATTCCCAGAAGCTGGGAGATGCCTATACTCTTCCCCACCTTTCTGAAATGTATGGCAAACCAGTTGATTAGGAAGGAAGAGACCACCTTGGGAAGGAAAGAACTAAGTAAATAGTTACTACTGAATACAAGAAGATCAAAAAGTTTTCTGCATCAGTACTACTTAAAACTCTCCTGGAGGCACACCTAGCCAGTGAAAGAAGTTTGTATATAGCAGAAACCCAAAATATGCATATTTCTGTGAAAATCCTGAAAATACAACTGGCTATGGCTAGTTGTGCCTCCAGAAGAAGGTTGAGAAGCAGTGCTACATATGACGGGGCCTGAAGTTTGGAAATTCTCAGGGCCAAACAAATGGAAACCAGAACCCCCATCATCTACGTCAGGATTGAGAGAAGCTGCCACTATAGGCTTGAACAGAACGCCAACTAAAGCTCTTAGAACTAGTTTAAGGTCCCACACTGGAGTCACCTGCTGGCAGAAAAGTGTAAATCCTCTGTCTATGCCTCATTTCTTTGCAATTAGATCTTGTCTGTCCTTAATTCAAGCTCTTAAATTTTATTACTTTGTCTCCACAACTTCAAGATCATTCCATATATCTGCTCTTAAGAAAATGATCTGATCCTGCTCTTTACTGTGTATGTATATAAGAAAATAATGTAATGTAATGTAATGTAATGTAATTTATTTCTTATATACCGCTACATCCGTTAGGTTCTAAGCGGTTTACAGAAAATATACATTAAGATTAGAAATAAGAAAGGTACTTGAAAAATTCCCTTACTGTCCCGAAGGCTCACAATCTAACTAAAGTACCTGGAGGGTAATAGAGAAGTGAAAAGTAGAGTTAGAGGAAAAATAAAAATAAAATAAACATTTTAATAAGACAGCATTGATCTAAATACTTTTGACGTTTCCAGAAAGGGCTTCTTCAGGGAAGAGACTTGGCCGACAGTCCCAGGATGCCCATGTCTCCTCCCCTGCGATTCTTATAAATAACTTATTGTACTAAGAAATAAAGGTAAAGGAACTCGATATATTGCCTTTCTGTGGTTACAATCAAAGCAGTTTACAAAAGTATACACTCCTCCCCCCCCGATTCGCGGGTTTAAGACTCGCAAATTCGGTTATTCGCGAGTTTCTAAACCCTGACCCATCCCACCTCCCGAACGCCTCATAAAATGCCCAAACCCGGCGCCACTGCGTTATTGTGACTCAATACTGGTGCAACCACCGCAGGCAACAAGTGACTCAGTTGGCTACTCCCTGCGCACAACCACAAAGTCCCACTCTAATGCCCTCACCTCTTCCAGGACCATCACAACATCTGGCCACGGTCCCCCGAGGCCTTTGTAACTCCAACGGCCTCACCTCCCACAAAGCCCCCCAGACAGCCACAGCACGCGGCCACCTGCCAGTCTCATGCTCCCAGTCGGGCTTCTCAGCGCCAGCGCCCCAGCCAATCAACAGCTGCCGTGGTCTCAGCCGCTCCGTGGCACTAGGTGGGTGCAGCCAATGGTGAGGAGGGTCCCTGCCGCTGTCACGCCAACCTGCCACCGAGCCAGCCAATAGGCATCATCCTTGGGAGGGGAAGTCTGCTGTCTTTTCAATGCTGCCCCGCTTCACCCGCTAGACCACCAGGTAAACTGTATAGAGGTCCAGGAGGAAGAAGGGAGGCGGGAGAAAGGTCCGGGAGGCATGAGGGAGGTGGATCAGAGCCGGCCCTAAAAGTAATTTGCATTTTTCGATATTTGCAGGATGGCTCTGCCCCTAACCCTTGCGAATATTGAGGGGGTAGTGTATACAGGTTATTATTTTGTACCTGGGGCAATAGAGGGTTAAGTAACTTGCCCAGAGTCACATGGTGCAGTAGGAATCAAACCCAGTTCCCCAGGTTCTCAGGACACTGCACTAACCACTAGGCTACTCCTCCACTCCAATAAGAATATTCCCAACTGTTCATCAGTCCTACTTTAACATGCATTTGGATTTAACAAGTCAGACAAATTTATGTTACTGAAATTACATCTGTAATTACCTTGCCATAATCTATGATAACAGGCCCAAATTCCTTTCTGGTTTCTGCATTGTCAAAGGTTCCTCTGGCTTTCCTGATCTGAACAAGAAGAGCTTGCCATTTATTTAAATCATCTCCAAGTCGGTTGTAAATGTTTTCTGCTTGCATATCCCACAAGCACTGATACTGCAGCCAAACCTATAATAAGAAAGATAGAAGTTAATATAACAAGAACTTGAAAGTTTTTTGTTGCTTATTTTTTTTTAATGAGCTTTCACTGAAGTTTTACACACAGTTTTACCCTCAAAAGGAACACAAGTGATTTTAAAAGGATATACCTAGTTTAAAAGAACAAGTAGACACACACTTAAGATGTTATTTTATACAGATGAACAGACACCTGCGGCTCTTACAAAATCCTAATGTAAGCAACAGAAATTGTACCTAAATTCAGCTGCAGATTAATTACACACAAACTGGCGTATTATTCACAGCCCCTCCACGTACTTACTGGCAAAGTAAATAAGCCACATATGTGAAAATTAATATATAAAAATACCCCCTATATGTACAGCTCCTAATGTAGTAAGAGTTTGCAGTTAATATGCAGTTGTCAAAATTAACATATAGTAACTACAAAACTGTGCTAACTACCACTGGAGCATTCACAGCCGTTTCTCATTCAGTTAGCTGTGTGTGGGTTATTTTGTTTCTTTTTTTTTTTTTTTTTTTTGGGGGGGGGGAAGAGAGTGGTGTTTATATACACCAAACATCTGCCAATTAAACAACTTAACAAATAACTACGTCTACATTAACTAATCCATGCTCTCTACTGTGTTGACAGTTAACTGCTAAACCAATGTGTTAACATGAGACAAAGTTTAATAAGACCCATAGGGAGGAAATCAAAGTGCCGTAAAAAGCAAGCTTTTAATGCATTTTAATTTGCCATGCGAGTCAGCAACCTGCAGTATAACAGTCCTGCAGGTTGCCAACTACTGTGGTAAAGGAATAATGCTGCTTGCAAGCCATCTCGCAAGCAGGATTATTCCAGCAGCTAGTTAGCATTATGACCTCAAAGCTGCAGCCTGATACTCCCAGACTATATGTTACAGAGGTCATCAGAGCTTCTACAAATCCCACCAATCCTCTCTCCCAATTAAGGTTCCTGGTCCATTTTGAAGAAACCACCAGCAAGGACTGGAGCTACTGGAGATCACTCTTGCTTGATGTTACATATCCAGAATTGCTCCCAGCCACAGCTTATAGGGGATACAATGCCCTCAGGCTGTTGCTTTGAGGCTTGATGCTCCTGGAATGATACAACTCCAGCTTTTAGCTAGGGTCATTTTACCATGGATTTTCTGCTCTCAAGCTGACTTGCTGCGTGTACCCATTGCAAGCTGCAAATCACTTTCTGGTATTTATTATACATAGTAATGAGCTGCTTTACATGCATCTATGTGTTTTGCATCTTATTACTCTAACCTGCAGGAACCTAAATATCACTACAGTAAAACAAGTCAAGCTGCACTAGAGCCTTTAAGTCACATTAAGGGGCAAATAAGTTGACTTTAATCAAACTGTTAAGGCTTTCAACACCAACATGAAAAAGGCATTCAGCAGAATTTTTTTCTACATATTATTACATAGTAACATAGTAGATGACGGCAGATAAAGACCCGAATGGTCCATCCAGTCTGCTCAACCTGATTCAATTTAAATTTTTTTAATTTTTTCTTCTTAGCTATTTCTGAGCAAGAATCCAAAGCTCTACCCGGTACTGTGCTTGGGTTCCAACTGCCGAAATCTCCGTTAAAACCTATTCCATCCCATCTAAACCCTCCCAGCCATTGAAGCCCTCTCCAGCCCATCCTCCCCCAAATGGCCATATACAGACACAGACCGTGCAAGTCTACCCAGTACTGGCGTTAGTTCAATATTTAATATTATTTTCTGATTACTGTTATATTGTGCAGCTCTTAAGTACATTTGGCTGCTTGCACCAAATTTGTATTAGACAATTTTCAGATCATGTTTGAGAATTTTATATACTGCCATTTCTAGAACACAGATCTCAGTGGTTTACAAAATATTAGTATCAAGCATATAAATACTAAAAATAAAGAATTGAAAAAGAAACTCCAATAAAAAGGGGGTGGGGACACTACTGGGAGAGACACCAGAGCCAATCAGGGCCTTAGGCTCATGCCTGGTGCTTCCCCTCCTGCTGATTTTTATCTGAAAAGGCAGGGGGGGGGTGTCGGACAGGAGCATCTTCTGGCAGGAGGGTTTAGGCATCCCTCCTGCCCATCGTAGGGTATGGGGGGGTCTTGGCCAGGTTGGGAGGCTCCAATCTGGCTCAACCCACTAAATCAACCCACTAGACTACCAGCAGGTATGTTTGTAGAGAGGGGCTCAGTGAATGAGATATGGGGGGGGGCTCTTTTTTTTTAGCCCCAGCTGTTGTATGTGTTGTATGAGCACACAACACATGCACAACAGCTGAGCCCATTAAAATAAAATGTAAAAAAAGTCTCAGCTCAGTTTATGGTAACTAACTTAAAATGTGAAATAAATCATTGGATCAAGATTCTCCTGCTTACCCATGGCACAATCATCAATGGTGTCTCCATTATATTGTTTTTCATTAGTTCATTCAAGCCAGTCTGTCATCTTTGTTCAAATGAATGTTCACTGCTCTTCCCAGCAATGTCTCAGGCCTATAAGATTCTACTCAACATTTGGCTTTTTTTTTTTTTTTTTTACACCATCTACACAGTGGAATTCAACTCCAAAATCTTGCGCCACATCTTCTCAATTTGGGGGATGCAGTCGGCACCCTGAGAGACACTGTCAAGTCTCCTATGGAAGCCCAACAGGCTGCACTCAAACCTTTTATCGGCAGGAGAAAGATGGGGATAGCCCTAAGCTCATATGTTGTAAATGCAGGTTGGCTGATAGGTACTACCAGGAATTGGTCTCAAAGCAGGCAGAGCTGAATAAATCGCTCCGAGCACAAGAAACCCCCAAAAAGGGACAAAACCCCCCACAGAATAAAATAATAAAATGGGAGAGCAGAACACACAGACTCCTGCTGGCACGTGTACAAAAGGGAAAAACTGCAGGTGACGCTACGGAGCCCAAGTGAAGTACAACAGAGGCACAGAGAAAAAATCTGGAGTGGATTCCTTCTGCAGATGGCATGTGGTCATGGGGACACAACCTACTTGTCTAGAATATCTGACCTATTGTATCTTTAAAATCTCTATATGCCAAAATGTTAAGTTCACAGCTGCTTTTAAAACGCATCTGTTTGGGCTCACCTTTCTCTCCTCTAATGGGACCTAGGGGAGCTTAGATTTGTACCCAGCTGTTTCTTTCTGCAATATCAAATCTCTTCATATGCATATCTTTCCTCTTCTGTCCGATTATGGAGCTCCTTTTCTATTCTCTGAAGATTCACTTTAAGCCTATAAACAGTTTTGATGTGATGCACTAATGATGGTATAGGAAGTATCAAACTAAACTAAACACACTGAAAAGTTCTTCTTTAAAACAATTAGAATGCTATAAGAACACCTTGTTCAAAGTTGCTTTGTGATGCTCTTAACAAGGAACTCTAAAAAGATCCCGAACAAAGTAATGGATGCAAATGGACAGGTAGTCGTATAATGTGCAAAAGGAGCTCCACTAGTTCTCAGAATTCCATTCAGATTACCAACATTTACATACCTTCACATACTGCTCAACCTCAGTCACAATTCCCATGACTGCAGAATAGGCCTCTTCCAGCCCTGCTGGGCCATCAGGCATCCTAGTCAGTGCATTCCGATAGAACTTCTCTTCTTCAGACAGCTCATAGTGAACTCCTACCTATTTTAAGGACAATAAACAAACAAAATTTGTGCCTCTCAAAATGTTTAGCAGATGTTAGCAGTGTAATATTTTCTTTGCTCAAATACACAAAGATATTAATACGTTGTAAAAATCCATCTATAGTTTCAGCAAGTATTTGTAATTTGAATACCTGGTATCTTTGACTCTGAATTCTGGGTAGGGACAGTATTACCATCTTCCAGGAGAACATTTCTTGGTACAGTTTGTACCTGCAGTCTTCAATTGGAGGGTTTAAATAAATCACTTGATTCGTAATCCTCAATTCATGCACAATATTCTTTCAGAAAAAAAAAGAAAAAAAAGTTAAAAGCCTCGAGTTTAACATTTTCATTCTTCTTGCTAGAAAATTTCTATACCACACTATCCAACATACTAGATGGCTAACAAATTAACAAAATCAAAAACAAAAAAACCCCACTAAAATGTCCCACAACAGTAAGTAATAACCATAAAAAAAATAATCTTTAAAACCAAGGGGTTTGTTGTTTTTTGTTTGGGGGGGTCCTCATAATAGTTCATATTCTCATGGTAAAGACCAGATTTTACAGTCTTCCTTTGAGTGCTCTCTTATGAAAGTGACAGATTTTTGTCCCTTTTAAATGCTACAGACAATTTAATAGACTGATTTTTTTTTTTTGGGGGGGAAGAGGGTAAATAAGAATACCGTATTTTCACGCATATAACGCGCGCGTTATACGCGTTTTTACCTACCGCGCATACCCCTCGCGCGTTATACGTGTGAGCGCGGTATACAAAAGTTTTTCTACATAGTTCCCACCCCGCCCGACGCCCGATTCACCCCCCCCAGCAGGACCGCTCGCACCCCCACCCCGAACGACCGCTCGCACGCGCTCCCACCCGCACCCGCATCCACGATCGGAGCAAGAGGGAGCCCAAGCCCTCTTGCCCGGCCGACTCCCCAACTCCCCAACAATATGGGCCCAACCCGACCATGTGCCTCAGGCCGCGCCCCCAGGTGGGACCTAAGGCTCCAGGGCCTATTCTGATTGGCCCACGCGCCTTAGGCCCCACCAGTAGGCGGAGCTTTGGGACGGATGGGCCAATCCGGCCTCATTCCGTCGTTGGCTGCCTGCCGGACAGGCGGGTTTGGCTCCCGTCTGTCCGGCCAACTACCAAAGGTACGGGGAAGGGGGGTGGGGGTGTCGTGGGGGTCGGCCAGGGGGGTCGCGGGTCGGCTGGGGGGCGGTCGGAGGTTCTTGGGGGGGGGCGGTCGTTGGAGGGAGGGGGGTTTGCGTCGAGGGCAGGAGGGCCTGGGATCCCTCCTGCCCGTAATGTAGTGCGGGGTGGGGGTAGGGGGTCGCCGTGGCCAGGAGGGTTTGGGCTCCCTTCTGGCCCGATATTGTCGGGGAGTCGGCGGTCCTTCGGGGTGGGGGTGCGAGTGGTCCTGCCGGGGGGGGGGTGGATGTATCGGACGTCGGGGGGGGGGGGGGCATCAGGCTTTCAGGATGGGGACAGACCTTCAAGGGGGACAGGTAGACCTTCAAGGGGGGACAGACCTTCAAGGGGGACAGGCAGACCTTCAAGGGTGGACAGACCTTCAAGGGGGACAGCAGACCTTCAAGGGGGACAGGCAGACCGAAGGGAGTGAAAAAGCTATAAAATAAACCCACTAGCGTGTCAATGTGTTGAGAGGAAGAGGTGGTCTGGGAAATTCTGCTGAGAAAACTCCGGGTCCATTTCCACCCCCCAGTTACCCTAGTCCACTCCACTCAACTGGTTCACATACTGAGTGGGTCTTTGGGTGTTGTTCCTGGGATCTCTTTCAGTGGTTTGTCAGTATCTCCTTGTGGTCCAAGGAAGGAAACTTTGTTAACCTTAGCATTGACCTTCAGAATATATTTGTAACAGCGCTGCTTGTGTGGCATTACCGTAGGCTATGTAGTGATGGAAAGAAAAAACAGACCTTTGCACATTTTTGCACTAGGTATATGGTATAGGTATATAGGTATAGGTATTCCTGCACAGCTACTGTAAGTCCTTGTGAAGTTACGGTACCTTGTTCTTTCTGTATTTGACATCTAGCAAGGTCTCTGTTTGGAAGGAATGATTTAAGTTATGGTAAAAGCAGATAGCATTGCTGGTTTTAAAAAGGTTTGGACAAATTCCTGGAGGAAAAGTCCATAGTCTGTTATTAAGACATGGAGGAAGCGTCTGCTTGCCCTGGATCGGTAGCATGGAATGTTGTTATTCTTTGGGTTTTGACCAGGTATTTAGTGACCTGGATTGGCTACCATGAGAATGGGCTACAGGGCATGATGGACCATTGGACTGACCCAGTTAGGCTATTCTTATGTTCTCATCTGTAGGGGCCTTTGTTTTCACTTCTTATTTTAATGTATTTTTTCTGGAAACTTATCAGTGTTTTTTATAATGGGAACAAAAATGGAAGAGAATTACCGTAATGTGTGTGGAATGGGGGGGGTTGTTTAACTACCATAATTTCTTCAGCTAAATACCGGTAATTCAATCCACCTCAACCAGACATAGGAGAACTCACGCACCATTGACACACCCTCCAACCAAACACGTGAAAAGAAAAAAACTGTTCATTCTTATAAACAACCTTATAACTTTTAATCTAGAGTTAGTGAGTATGAATTCAGCAACAAGAACAGAAACATGTTAATTCTTATAAACTATAACATTAACCGGTAGATCAAACGAAGAATGGAGGACAAAATAATCTAAATACAGTTACCATAATTACGGTAAAGTTGTAAATAAACAAAGTTTACAGGTTTATTCAGTCATCATCATCACAGTCATCTGAATCCTTGAATCCATCAAAATCCGAATTGTCATCATCGTCATTAAATAAACTGAGCACGGCCTGCAGACGATCCTTGTTTATTTCCGAAGTGATATCGTCATCATCGTCATCATCATCATCATCATCATCGCTGATATCCATGTTGTTGCCTCCTTCCGCTGCACTGGTAGTGTCATTGGTTTCATAAACAATGCCCGCTTTTCTAAATCCGTTTCGAATGGTATCTGGTGTTATTTTGTCCCATGCTGAAGCCACCCACTTGCGGACTTCTGTGAAAGTTGCCCGCTTCTGCCGCCCCGCGGGCGTGTACTCGTGCGTGCCGCTCTGCATCCACTCCTCCCACTCCTTTCTAATAAAAGTCTTGAATGGATGATTCACTGCGATGTCAAGTGGTTGCAGCTTACACGTCAGGCCTCCAGGTATCACAGCGATGTGGGCACGAGTAGAATTAATGTAGGCCTGAACATTTTTTTCTTTGTGGGCAGCCATGGCATCCAAAATTAACAAGGATTTTTTTGCAAAGAATCCACCCGGTCTTGCCCTAAAGCATTTATCTACCCACAATCTCATTACGTCGCAGTCCATCCATCCCTTCTTGTTGCAGTGCACAACCACACTGGTGGGCAGCTTTTCACGGGGCATAGTGACCCTTTTGAAAATGAGCAGGGGCTTTAACTTAACCCCGCTAGCTGAGCAACCAAGAACGACTGTAAAACACGTTCTTTCATGCCCAGTTGTGGTGATGGCAACAGATTTAGTATCTGTGGGGGCTATGGTTCTTGTTGCTGGAATGTCGAATGCCATTGGAATTTCATCCATGTTGATGACGTCCTTTGCAGTGATGCCAAGTTCAGATATTTCTTTGGCGACAAAGTCACGGAAATCAATCAATTTTTGCTGCCAGTCATCTGGAAGTCGCTGGCCAACAGTTGTTCTCATTCTAACTGATAGTCCGTTCCTTTTCATAAATTTTGAGATCCATGTGAAGCCAGCTTTGAAGTCGGGTATTCCTCTTCCATTGGCAAGTAGTTTTGCCTTCATCTGAATCGCAACAGTAGAGACTGATTGATTTTGCTCCCTTCTTGCCAGAATCCACTGCTTCAAGTCATCCTCCAGCTGAGGCCATTTTGGTTTGGCCCCACGACGTGCCCGTTTGCGCGGATTGCATTTCTCCAGTTCCTTCTTATCTTTTCTCCATTCACGCACCGATGTTTCTCCAACATCGAACTCTCTCGCTGCGGCTCGGTTGCCTATTTCCTCAGCTTTCGCAACGACTTGAAGCTTAAAGTTCACTGTATATGACTTTCGTCTTATTCCTGCCATTATGGCGGTACATTTAAATTTAATTGATAAACTCTACTACCGGGTAGATAAATGCAGAATACCAATCTGAAGAGATCAAATTAAAATGTGGGCTCTACATGCAGCATTAATCTTTTATAGGCTTACCCAAAGGCTGAGATGCTGTTGTATAGTCAAAATAGTATTCACTGGGCAAATTACAAGGCCAGATAGAGGGGGGCCACAGCCACGTGGTGAAAAGCACACCACCAGAAAAACAGCCTTGGTAAAAACTAAGCGGCAAGCATGCTCAGACCATTGCGCATGCTTACAGAGCTGGGAGCAGGGCAGGGCGGGCGAAAGGAGAGTTGGGACAGCGCACGGAGAGTCGGGGCAGTGCACGGAAAGTCAGGGCGGGCGAACGGAGAGTCGGGACAGCGCACGGAGAGTCGGGGCAGTGCACGGAAAGTCAGGGCGGGTGAACGGAGAGTCGGGATAGCGCACGGAGAATCGGGGCAGTGCACGGAAAGTCAGGGCGGGTGAACGGAGAGTCGGGACAGTGCACGGAGAGTCGGGGCAGTGCACGGAAAGTCAGGGCGGGTGAACGGAGAGTCGGGACAGCGCATGGAGAGGCGGGGCAGTGCACGGAAAGTCAGGGCGGGTGAACGGAGAGTCGGGACAGCGCACGGAGAGTCGGGGCAGTGCACGGAGAGTCGGGGAGGGCGAAAGGAGAGTCGGGGTGGCCAGAGGAGAGTCGGGGCGGGCGAAAGGACAGTCGGGCTGCATGCGCGTTATACCCGTGAGCGCGGTATACAAAAGTTTTTATACATAAAATCGTGGTTTCTGCGCGTTATACACGGGTGCGCGTTATACACGGGTGCGCGTTATCTGCGTGAAAATACGGTAGTCATATTGAGTCAGACCAATGCTCCATCTAACCTAGTATCCTGTTTCCAAGTTCCAATTAAGGTCACAAGTATCTGGCAAAAACCCAAATAGTAGCAACATTACATGCTACCAATACCAGGGCAAGCAGTGGCTTCCCACAAAAGAAGCACTCCAGGAGTACAAGGCCATAAAGTAACTAAACAAATTCTTTACTTTGGTTTTCTGGCATGGGCTATTTAAATGGTGATGAGTCAGAGAAAGTCAAACAAATCTCTAAACCTGGAAAATATAATAAGACAATTTGACAAACCAAGTAGTAAATCACCTGGACCAGATGGTATACATCTAAGAGTACCGATAAGACTAAAGCATTAAATTGTAGATCTATTAGTAGTAATCTGCAATTTATCTTTAAAATCAAATGTGTTTCGGGCACTTGGTCTGATCTTTTCAAGAACATCTTGGGGAGGAAGCGGGAGCTCATGGGGCAGTTCCTGGGGAGTTTTTATAGTTACTGGTGGTCTACTTTATCTTGGTGTGTATCTATGTTTTCCTGACCCCTTGATAAGTAGGGGTCCAGGACACCCGCTGTTCAATTATGGGATCTTTTGTTTGCTACTCAGCAGGAAGCTCATTGCTACTGTCTTGGACCATACAGACTGCGAGGGGAGGCGGGTTTGGTGAGGGTTTTCCTGTATGAATGATGCTGTATACCAGGGCTGCCCAAGTCCGGTCCTCGAGATCTACTGGCAGGCCAGGTTTTCAGGATATCCACACTGAATATGCATGAGAGAGATTTGCATACCAAGAATGCAGTGCAGGAAAATCTTTCTCATGCATATTCATTGTGGATATCCTGAAAACCTGGCTTGCCAGTAGATCTCGAGGACTGGACTTGGGAAGCCCTGCTGTACACAATCATATTATTCGCTATCTTTATTCTTGTTAATTATTTTGTGTGATCAATAAAAATGGTTTCAACTTAAAATCAAACGTGGTACAAGAAGATTATAGTGCGACTGACATAGCCCCCAATTTTTAAAAGTTCAAGATCACTGTGCTAAATCATAACCACCTGATGGTACTCTGAATTAAATAAAAGGTGTTTGTCACACCTGTTAAGTGTTCTGGATACCATAATTTTAGAAATAACTTGTGGCCATATTTGAGTATTGTGTGCAATTGTGGTTACCACATCTCAAAAAAAATCTATAGCAGAATTAGAAAAGATACAGAGAGGATTTTATAAACCTCTTATCATAAGTGGAGTGAAAACAGGTAGACAAGAATCAGTTTACGCTTTCTAAAAATACAAGGACAATGAGGCATGCAATTAAGCTAATAAGCAGTACGTTCTGAGCTACTGGGAGAATGGGATAGAAATTGAAATAAATAAAATAAATAAATTTGAAAACAAAAAGCAGAGAAAATATATCTTCACTCATGCAATTAAGATCTGGAATTCACTGCCAGAGAATGTAATAAGAAAGGTTAGTGTAGGCATGTTTTTTTTTTTTTGTTTTTTTTTTAAAAAGGTTTATACAATTTTTACATTTATTTAAGAAAGTCCATAAACCATTTTTAAAGGCAGGCTTGGGGAAAATCCACTACCTGTTCCTGAGATAAGCAGCATTAAATCTGTTTAATACTTTTGGGATCTTGTCAGGTACTTGTGACCTGGATTAGCCACTCTTGGTAACAGGATACTGGTTTTGATGGCTCTTTGGTCTGACCCAGTATGGTGATGCAGTCCAACTCTCTTGAATAACTGCATATTCCATGTTCTGCTTTCTCCTAACTACTAGATAAGATGGGTCATCTGAAATAGTCTAGACAGAATCTCTGGATTAGAAGCGAGGTTCTGGATAACAATCTTTTGGCACATTTACAAGTAAATCAACACTTCTATACATAAAAGCCAACCCACCTAAACTGAAGTTACTTCTCAAATTATGGTATCCAGAACACTTAACAGGTGTGACAAACACCTTTTATTTAATTCAGAGTACCATCAGGTGGTTATGATTTAGCACAGTGGTCTCAAACTCAAACCCTCTGCAGGGCCACATTTTGAATTTGTAGGTACTCGGAGGGCCTCAGAAAAAAATAGTTAATGTCTCATTAAAGAAATGACAATTTTGAATGAGGTAAAACTCTTTATAGTTTATAAATCTTTCCTTTTAGCTGTCTTAATATTGTCATTTATAGCTAAAGAGACATATGATCAAGAAGCTGTTTTATTTTACTTTTGTGATTATGATAACCATACCGAAGGCCTCAAAATAATACCTGGCAGGTCGCAAGTTCGAGACCACTGATTTAGCACCTCTTATATACGTAAACATCATTTCTCAAAGAATTTATTAGAACAACCAACCCATGATTTATGAATGGTCAGTGAAAATTGCTGTACCATTTCAACACTTGCAGTAATCTGCATATTACTGCATATCAACAAATAATCCCAACAGAATATCTTACTTTGATTTTTGGTTCCCCACCAGGTTTATGGCTGACTTGGGGGGCATCTGTATCCATATCAACTTCTGCTTTGTCATCAACTTGTCCTAAAAGAACCTGGGTCCAAGTCTTCAGTCCAGCTTGCAGACGAACACCCAAGATTCTTTCAATCTAAGAATAAAGATGAAAACAGGCAGATATGCCAAAAAGACAAAATTTGAAATATTTCCTCAAGTTACTTAATATTGTAAATATGCATTTGTTTAAATGTTTTGAAAATTAATATTCTAAACCCAAAAAAACAGACAAAAATACCCAAAACCACTAACTTACTTCCATATCAAGTTTATTGACCCAAATGGGCAAATTGGAATATGAATGAAGATTTAAATCATCCACAGCTTTCTGAACTCTGTTCAAGATTTCTGAATATGTTTTATGATCATACATGCAGGTTTCCAAAGATCGGACCTCCAAGTCTATTTTCTCTTCAATTATTAGGAGATCATCCACCTAAGAGAGAACATAGTGGAACTTAGTGTAAAAAAAATGTAACTAGTTTCCAGTCAAAGCCACAGACAGTAAAGAAAGCCAAGAAGCATCAACTTCTAGATAAAAACTTTCTTGCCCAACCCATAAAAAGATAACCCAAATTTTCATTTCCCCCTCCATAAAATTGTTTTCCAACACATACAACAACCTGGGATATATGAGCATGCTGACTAGTGACCAATATGCAACTAAAATCAACAACTGTGGTAGGTCATCTCCTCTGTTCCCCCTCAGAAATTTGAATCAGCCCATAAGCCAGTGAGATCAGTCAAGAGATATTGCAGACAACATTTGTTCTCTGAATCACAAATTCAAACTCAAATAACCCCAGTTCTATTAGGTCATTTTAAAATTACTATTTCTCATTCACTCCTTTGCCTTTTTTCTCAATTCAAATTTTGCAGTCTAATAGATAATTGCTTATTTGAATACATCTTGTACAGTATTAAAATGGCTTACTCTAAGAAAAAAAAAAAAGCCAAACCTTTTCTTGGAAGTTGAAGACTGTCTCTGCCAAACGCTGCACATATGGGTCAAGTTTGTACGATTCCCAAACCAATGCAATACCTTCTGCAACCAAAGCTTGGACCTCTTTTTTCAGGCCAGCCACCAAGAGAGAAATGGTATTGCGTTCTTCTACCTTCTCACATGTGCGCTCATATGTACGGACACTTTCTATTAGAGAGATAGCAAAAGGATAGAGTTGATTTGCTTGGTGAGCTTTGTTGACAATTGCTAGAGGGACACGAAAACCAAGCCACTTCAGATTCCGAACTTCTTTTGAAAGTGTAATGATCTCAGGAAGAAAGTTAACTTTTAATTTGAGAACATTTCCAGTACGACCTCTGGCACGAGTACTTTCAATGGTGAAGATACGTCCAGAAACACCAAGGTTACGCTGCTGAACCTTCCTAGCCCAGTCGTCAAATATTTCTTGAGTGTTGAGCTTCATGCGGAAACTGTCACCATCCTGTTTCAGTTTTTGACCTTCAACATGATTTTCCCAACCTTTCCCAAGAACATCTTCAACACGCTTCATATAAGCTGTAAGCTGTCTGTCAATCTGTTTAGCCCAGATGATAGAGCCCGAGACAGGAGGCAAATCACGAACATGACTCATTTTACAAGACTGACTTTGTGGGTACTGAACTTTAAATTTATCATGAAGAGACTCAATATCATCTTTTACACGCTGAATTAGCTGTGTTTGGTATTCCCTGATGGCACCTCGAATATGAGGTCTAACAAATAGGGCATTGAAGCGGGAGAAAATCCTGAACATTTCATTAGCATTCTTTGCTGTACCAAGCTGATCTCTGAGACGGGCAGTGATTCGGGTTTCAACCCTGTCAATTCGCTCGTCATATCTTTTCAGTGCTGCTTCCCAAGCTTCTGTGCCCTCTTTGGAAACATCAAGTCCATCTACTTCCTTAACATTTTCATATGCCAGATTTACTTCCTCAATTGCATTTGCATCAGCAGCATCAAAGAGGACCTCTGCTACTTTCATATCTGGGGGCTCAGGTACTTCCCCCTGATTCTGTTGATTAGCCGCAGTAACCTGTATGAATTAAAAAAGAGAACCAAAAAACACTGCTGTAATAGGTTGGTGGGGCAAACAAGATTTGTTATCACCCTGCAAAAACACAATATTAAAGTTATCAAGTATCAAAACATTTCAGAGGAGAACTGTAGCAAGTTTAAGGATGAAGTGGCAAGCCAACTATAAAAAAAGGTTAAGAAACTTGAGTAATGAAGGTACTCAAACAATATACAACAATTCTGAATAATGGTAATACATTAAAAGGTTGTTTTTATTCTTTTGAAGTGCATTGAGCATTAGGGATAGCACCGAGATGTTACATGACAATCAATGTTAAGCTTATGGATATCTGAAGGGTCCTACCAAGCAATGCTCAGATCCTGCCTACATCTGTGCCACTGTACTGGCAGCCACCAAGTGAGATCCATTTGCTTCTATACAAATAGATCACCCTACAAGCTATTTCCAGGTAGTTTCTAAGGATACAGACTCAAAACCCAGGAGTCACAGTTGCTAGAATTGTAATTCCCAAATACCAAAAAAAGATTACTGATCAGTTAGTTAATAAACTAAAATTCAACAGCTAGAAATGGCAGAATTAAATCTTATTTTTCTTTGCCAACATGTAGGGAGAAAAAAAAAATGCTTTAAATAGTGTTAAAAAAATTAAAAGGGCCCATAAACTGTAAGTTAATATGTTCTAACAAACATTAAATGTGCTAAAAGATCATATGGTCCTTAAATACAAACAAAATAGGATGCACAGCACTTATCATGCACTAATTTTTAATAAGAAGGCCCCTAAGTATATTGCCAATCAGATGGAAAAGGCATGTGTTGCCTGATAAATTTTCTTTCCTTTAGTTGCAGCAAATGAACCCAGAGACTTGTGGGTTGTGTCCATCTACCAGCAGGTGGAGATAGAGAGCACTGAAATGAGTTCTGTCCCATAGGATGGAATGCTCCTTGGTTAATCAGTATTGCTTTTAAAACAGGAGAAAATTCTGTAACAATCGAATTCCAGGGCGTGGCTTGGAGACTCACGTGAATGTTCGGGTAAACGAGTAGCTCCGTACCAACAGACTTTTGAAGATTAATAAGTTACAAAATTTTCTTTTTTCTGGCTTCAAAAGTGTAATATAAAGGCGTTATGGCTTCAGGGAAGCAGGCAAAGGCTGATTCAGCTTTCTCAACAGGGAGTGTAAAACGATCGAAGCCGGAACCGGCAACCTCGTCAAAACAGCCGTTGCCAAAGGAAATTGAAAGCG
Organism: Geotrypetes seraphini; assembly: GCF_902459505.1. Lineage (NCBI taxonomy): Eukaryota > Metazoa > Chordata > Amphibia > Gymnophiona > Dermophiidae > Geotrypetes > Geotrypetes seraphini. The sequence continues at coordinate 161,612,444 of NC_047090.1, forward strand.
TCAGTGAAATGTTTGAGCTAAGAGAAATTAAAGAAATTGTCTTATATATTTCGAAGAAAATACAAGATTTTAAAGAAGAAATGTCTACTCTAACTAAAAGAATGGAGAGGGTGGAACTCAAAATGGATCACCTGGAAAAAAAAAATTTGAAATCTCTGAAGAAGAAGCATTTCAATGTAAAATGGATCGGAAAAAAATAGAAATACTTACCAGGGACCTGGAAGATTGCTGTAACAAAGAGAGGTGAAGTAATTTACGGGTCCTAGGGTTGCCGGAAGGGGTGGAGAAAAACAACCCGATTTCCTTTTTAGAAAAATCTCCTCCCTAAATTATTACCACTCAAAACAAAGTTCCCCCTGGAAATTGAGCAAGCACACAGGGTTCCCATGAAAAGATCAGAGAAACAAGTCCCTTAATTTTTAAGCTTTTACGATACTAGCAGGTTATGGAAATTTTTCAACTGGCAAAGGAGAATAAAAACTTAAAATATCAAGATGCACGCACGCATATCGTGCCTGACTTTGCAACAGCAACGGCTGGTAAAAAGAAGAGATTTTTAGATCCGAGACCACAGCTGAGAAGCATAGGGGCTAAATATGGGTTAATATACCCAGCAATCATGAGGATTACTTATGGCAATAGAACATTAAATTTTCAAGAACCAGAGAAGTTACAAGAATTTTTACAACAGACTGAACAACCAATGTTATCATAAGGCTTTTCTGGTTATTGTCTTTTATGTTGTCAGATGTCAAAGGAATTTCAGCTGTATCAAAAATCAGATAACTTTTTCAAATGGATTGAGAACACTGACATTGCTGTTGACATGGTATATGATGACCTTTGATATAAATTGACATGGAGTTTCCCAGCGGGTAATCTTACAATGCCCTCACATTATAAATATAAAGGTAGCAGAACTTCGGCAAAAATTAGGCTGCCTACAAGAAATACCTCTATGAACTGTTTGTCAAGTGGGCGAGAAATAAGGAACATTAAGATAGAAACACAATGAGGGATTTGCTTGGATTTCCATTAAGCGGAATAAAATGGTAGTTGAAAATGGAATGGAAACAGTACAAGTATAGCAGCGGAGAAGAATGGTGTGAGATGTGATGGTAATGTGTTCATTCGTAAAGTTGAGTGTTTCTTGGAAGGCCTACAACGTCATCTTTGAGCCTTAATGTTTCACTCCCTAGCAAGCAAGCTGTGAACTTATGGAATCGTCACCCAATTGTCAGCTTCTCTTTTGCCAGGTCTCCATTGACTCTGGAGCTTACTATGTCAATGTCTCACTGACTAAAGATATTAGCCTAGTTATGGCTAGTACTCAGGATAGCATTGGCAAAGATGTTTGTTCCCGACGAAGATGTAACTTGGGAAAGGTGCTGCTTCAAGAGGAGGAGTTCGTGCATTTCGAAATCTGTCTACCCTATTAGGATGCTTTATATATTACTTGTTTGGTTTAGTTATCATAATAGTAACGATTCCTTATGGAAGGATTTGATAACTCATAGGTTTTTTTTTATTATCCCATATATAGATTTCATATATTAACATGTTCTTTATTTAATGTATTACATAGATTCTATTTTAATCTAAAGTGAAGTTCAATACAAATATTCTTAATGGGAATGGGAAGTGAGGCAAAGTATAATTTTTGTTTAAAATGTAATGGAATCCTGTAGGCTTTTGCTAAAATGATTTGGTTTAATATATATTTATTTATATATACATTCATTATTTTGAATATATAAAATATTTATTGAATGATTTCAAAATGAGTTTATATTTTATTTAAGGGACCTCATGAGATTCTGTAATACTAAAATAATAGTTAAGTGGAAATTATAAGAAGATGACAAAATATTGAATTAGTTATTACAATACAATAAATGGGAGTAAGTAATATAATGACAATAGGAATTAATGAGAAATTGGAACTAATATGGTTATTTTATTTTGGGGGTTATAAATGGGTTCATGGTAATGGTATAAAATGGTATTAAGGTAAAATAAGTATAATATTAAAAATATATTATTTAACAGGTTAGAAAATTAAAATATAATTTGATTTTCTCAAACATATTAATCTATGATATTAGTTTAAATGATTCTAATGATACATACTGACTCATTAAATAGATAATGAAGTCTATTTTAAGAAATAGAATAAGTTATGTGATGAATTATTATAAATGTTTTAAGTGACTTATTTTTAAGAGAAGATTTAAAGTTAGTCTGTTGGGGATCTCTTGTTGCTAGGTCTAATATGTGTGTCACCAAATTTTCACTTTTAATAATGAATTGGGGAGGGAGGGTGGGAAAAGGGTTGGGAAGGGAGGATTAGGGAGGGGAAAATTTAATGTGCAAAGTTTTAAAATATGGGGAATGGTGTCTGTTCATAATAATTTTATTAAATCTAATTATTTTCATTGGATTACGTATTTGGAAATAGGAATTTATAGTGGAGATTAAAATTTTTTCTTTAAACGTTAATGGCCTTAACCATCAAATAAAAAGGAAAAAAATGCTAGCTTTTTTGAAACAACAGAATGCTGACATATTATATACAAGAGACATATTTATCAGTGATAGAGTCAAAAAAGTTGGAAGAGGGATGGGCAAAACAGTGTTTTTTCCCCTGCAATTGGGAAAAAAGCCGGTGTTGCCATACTTATAAATAAAAAATGTACAGCTAATTTTCAATTGATTGATTCTAATCCCTTGGGTAGGTGGGTACATGTGAAAATGAGCATGGGAAATAATACCCTGGAATTGTTTAATGTGTATGCCCCTAATACGAATCATACTGAATTTTTTTAAAAATTACAACAATTAATACTCCCACTGGCTTCTTCTAATTTAGTAGTGGCTGGAGATTTTAATGCTGTTATGGATCCATTAATGGATAAAAAAAAAACCCAAGTAAAATTATGAAATCCTTAGGGTTAGATAATTTGATACAATCTTGTGATTTGAAAGATATAAGGCGGATACTTCATTTTAATGAGCGGGAATTTTCTTTTTGTTCACAAGTTCATAAACCCTTTTCAAGAATAGACTATATTTTTGTCTCAAATCAAATAGTACAACTAGTGACAAAAGCATCCATAGACCCTATCATTTTGCCTGATCATGGGGGTGTATGGATTGAATTTAAGTTTGAGGAGCAAGAGTATAGCAGGTCTGTTTGGAGATTCGATAGTACATTGATTGCGGATTCAAATTTCCTTGAAAAATTTAAATTAAATATGATTGAATTTTTTCAAATTAATACTTCAGAATAAATTGCCATAGAAACATTATGGGATGAATTTAAGGCAATATTATTTCGTATTCAGCATATATTAGAAAATAACTTTAAAAACAATTTTCTGATTTGGAAAAAGAAATTAAACATTTGGAAGCTAAATTAGTTGATAAGTGGGAGCAAAGTACCCTGTAGGCTTTATTAAAAGCAAAGGGTAAATATAATGAGATGATATCAAAATTTGTAAGGAATGATTTGTTTTCTCAACAAACTTTGTATTATGGAAGTTCAAATAAGGCAGGAAGATTATTGGCAAATTATCTTAAAGCGAAGAAAAAAAACTCAAAAATGATTGCAATAAAGGATGAGAAAGGAGAGATACATACTCAAATTGGAAGCATTTTAAGTCAATTTCTAAATTTTTATAAAGACCTATATTCTTCTGAGCCTCATGAAAATAGAGAAAAAGATGGTTTAGACTTTTTGAATCTAATTGAGGAGCCAAAAATTCCTAAGCATATAAAAAAAGGATTAGAGGAGCCTATATCATTAAAAGAATTAGAAACAGTGTTGAAATCTCTTAGAGTTGGATCCACTCAAGGTGGTGATGGTTTCATGGTAGAATTTTATAAATCATTTCAAATTACCCTATTACCTCATTTATATCAGTCTCAACTAAATAAGGGTTGCATTATAGGTACTATGGCAGAATCATCGACTATAGTTTTGCCAAAGCCAAACAAAGATCCCACTTTGGTTTCAAATTACAGGCCTATATCATTAATTAATGTAGATGGAAAACTTTTGACTAAGACATTGGCTTTACACTTAGCCAAGGCTCTCCATTTTATTATTGATATGCACCAAACTGGATTCGTTGCTAGGAGACATTCATCTAATAACACAAGATTGGCTTTTCATATGTTAAATTTAACAAAAGCCATGAAAGATCCGGCTTTTTCTGTGTCCTTAGATGCAGAAAAAGCCTTTGATCGGGTGGAATGGACCTTCATGTATCAAGCTATGGAATGGTTTGGAATAGGTTCAAGATTTATACAAATGATTCAAACATTGTATAGCTCCCCTGTTGCAAAATTGTATATTAATAATAATTTTTCAGAACGCTTTAATTTGTGGAGGGGGGTTAGATAAGGTTGTCCCCTATCTCCTTTGCTTTTTGATATTGTTTTGGAACCCTTGTTATTAGCTATTCAGCAAGTAAAGGAGATACAGGGTATTCCTTATTCAGCCCGGGAATACAAAGTTTCTGCATATGCAGTTGATATTTTGCTTCATTTGAGAAATCCAGAAACAACCATTCTATGCTTACTTGAATTGATTGAGAAATTTGGAAAATTTTCAGAGTATAAGATAAATTGGAGTAAATCTGAAGTTCTTCCACTAAACGTGTATTGTACAAAAGGCTTGTTTGATTCATTTTCTTTTGTATGGAAGGAAGGTGGATTAAAATATTTGGGAATTTGGATAAAAAACACGCAGGAAGACACAATGAAAGAGAATGAAAAATCTATATTGCAGAAGGTAACAGAAATGTGCGAGCAATGGAATCCACTACATTTGTCTTGGTGGGGGAGAGTTCAAACTATTAAAATGATGATATTGCCTGTGGTTTGTTATCAGATGGGAACGTTACCAGTTTTTTGTAAGGGGTCCTTTTATAAAAAGTTAAACAGTATTCTTACAAAATTTGTTTGGCTGGGCAAAACTCCTAGAATTGCTTTAGTATCTTTACAAAAACCAATTGCGGAGGGTGGGGTAAATTTTCCCAATTTTTATAGGTATCATCAAGCCTATATTTTGCACCAGGGTATGTATTGGGTCCTCCCAGAGCTCATTGATAATACCAGACGGGTTGTGGTTGGAGTGGTGACTCATGTTCCCTCTAAGTTTCTGTCATGTTCATCGTATTAAAATGCCTAGATTGTATAAAGAAAACAGAATATTTATGGATGCATGGAAAACTCTGTGATATGTTAGTAATTTAACATCTATTCCAATCAACAAATCAAACTATATGGTTAAACTCCAAGATTCAAATTGGCGGATTTAAGGTCATCTGGAAGCATTGGATGATAGCAGGTATACGGATTTTGGGTGATGTTATTTCAAATGGTAAACTGCTTGACTTTTCACAATTGCAACATAAATATGGTCTTAAATCACAAAGTTTTAGATGGTTGCAACTGAAGCAGGCTATTCAGAAGGGGTTCCCTGAATGGAAAACTCTCACTAATCAGTATAGTCTGGAGTTCTTATGCTTTCAGGCGGACTTCTTGGGTCACCAGGCTGCACAGTGGTATAAATTGATAAATGGATTTGTAAATAAAAAACCTAAAAATGGACTTAGGGACACTGAGATAAAGCATCAAATTACTGCGTCTCAATGGCCACGAATTTGGTCTTGGAGAATGAGATGTACGGAGTCCGCATCTATGAGACAAACTTGGTTTTTCCTTTTACATAGAGCATTTTGGACCCCAGTTAGATTACAAAAGTTAGATAGCTCTAAATCTAATAGATGCTGGCATTGTAATCTGGAAACAGGGACTTTAGATCATTTAATATTCTATTGTCTCTGTATCATGGCCTTTTGGAAATCAATTTGGTCTCAAATTAATTGTTTACTAGAAAACCATGTAGAATTATCATATGATACAATCATGTTAGGTATGTCAATGAGAACAAAAAGTCAAATTTCATCAAGCAATAATAAACTTTTATTGATTATGACAGGAGTCGCCAAACAACATATCACCAGTAATTGGAAAAATTACAGTAGACTTAACTATACCTTCTGGAATTCGTTGTGCCATATTTACAAAATGGAAAGAACAATTGCCATACAAAAAGGGAATTATAATTTTTAAAAGATTTGGGGGCCATTGACAAATTATTGCAATGATTAGACACCTTTTTCCACTGAAAGTACATTTATACATTGGGGGGAGGGGGGATGGTATAAAGTTCTATTAAAGGTTTAATCAATAGATAAGTAAGTACATAATATTTATCAGGGCTGTGGAGTCGGAGTCGGAGGAAATTTCGGAGTCGGAGTCAGAAGTACAAAAAACTGAGGAGTCGGAACATTTATCTACCGACTCCATTTTTGAACTTGGCATACCAATCACGAGCGATTCTTTCAGCTATAGCACCCACTATATACACAGAACAAATGTTGCAAACAGCTTCTGTGGCCTTAGAACCTTGATTAAAAGCAAAAAGAAGGTGGTGTCGAAAATGCTCATTTCTCTCAACTTGACATTCCATTTTAACGATCTGAAAATTAACCAGTGCTGTGGAGTCGGAGTCGGAGGAAAATTTCGGGTACCTGGAGTTGGAGTCCGAGTCTGAAGTACAAAAAACTGAGGAGTCGGAACATTTATCTACCGACTCCACAGCCCTGATATTTATACGATATTTTTGACTATATAATATTTGTGGGAAGGGTGGGTGCGGAGGGCATAATTTTATGTATTTAAGATGATATTAAAAAGAAATTGAAGTGATGTATACAAGTTTTAACTGATGTAATATTGTGTACTTGATGTAAGATGGAAAAATGAATAAAGAATTTGAAGGAAAAAAAAAAAGCTTCCACCTAAGCTGCAACATCCAAACAATAATGCCTGGAAAAAAAGTATGTAAAGAAGACAAAGTTGCGCTTTACATATTTCTTCCTGAGGAAAACACAAAAACTCTCAATTCAACTCAAGGGGCCGCCAGAGCACAAGAAATCTGCTTGAGAGAGGCTCCAAGGTCATAAAGAGAGTCTTCTAAAGAATCCAGGTCTGTCTCCATATCAGGGGCCTCGGGAGGTTATACTCCTGAATCCATGCAAGAATTCACTGCCTGCTGCACCCTTGAAAGACAATCCCTAACTGCATACTGCAGCCTGGAGAGAGAAAGAGCAAGAGCAGCTTTTTCAAATGAAAGCTTTAAGGAAGACTCGCTTCCTACAAGAACATAAGAGTTGCCATCCTGGGACAGACTGAAGGTCCATCAAGCCCAGTATCCTGTTTCCAACAGTGGCCAACCCAGGTCACAAGTAACTGGCAAGATCCCAAGGAGTAAAATTATGCTATGTAAGTTTTTATGTTTTAAATCTGTAATTCCCAGACAAATTAGTCTAGCTCTTTTATCTCTGTTATTCATCCTTTGAATAGAAAAAACTTGTTAACATTGCTAAGATAAAACATCTTTTAAAACTATGCCTCCCTCCACTGGCAATATAGTCTTCTTGGTTATTGCCACCACCAGAGTGTCCACCGTAAGTAATTTTAACTTTTCCTGCACATCCTTAGAAATAGAATACAAGCAAAGACATGGTTTTGGCCACCCTTAGAGCAGCGTCTGGAGTGACCCAATGCGCCATAATTAACTTTTGCATTGCCTTATGAACAGGGAACACCCTAGGTGCCATTTTAGTGCTAGCCATTTTAGTATTAGAAGAAAGATTACTCCTCAGGCGAAGAAATGTTGAGCACTTGGCAAGACCTTGGTAATAAAGGAAGAAGCTCCTTTTTATGAAAGTTCTTCACTGCTTTGGAGCCAACAGCCTCAGAAACCACCATCTCCCCTTCCCTCTAGCCATTCAGGAGATAATACCTCCAAGGGTGGCTCTGCACCATGTTCTGGAAAATGAGGGGGAGAAGGTGAAGGCAGAGTCCCTCTAAGACTGAGAAGTTAAGCACCTCCATTTGGCTTCCCAGACTGTCTGTAGAAGCTAAGCAGCCTGCACATTGCCAGGCACAGCTTTAGATTGTAAGCTGCCCAGAAGGCTTTGTCCTTGGTGCGGGATAGTAACATTTGAATAAACTTGGAAACACAGAGGGAGAAGTTCAATAATAGGAAAAGATAGCACAGAACCTCTAAGCAGAAAAAGCTCTGTGCATCAATAAACAAATTCTGGGGAAAAGGGAACACAACAGACTTCAGAGGAAGAAAGTCAAGGTATAGCTAGCTGCTCTTCAAAAGGAAGGACACAACCCAGAAACACTGAAACAGCAGGAACTGAAACTATGGGAGGAGTATCGCAGTGCTGAGACATAGCTGTAGATGACTGAAGAAAACGCAGCCCTGATTCTCTCACGCAGGAAACTGCCGACTGGTCAACTGAAAATGGCAGATCCAGTGAAGAGGCTGAACAACTGCCCCCGAACACTACCCTGACGCTGCTCTCCATTTACTACAGCGAGAGCAGTGCTTGACCACCTCTGGGGAAAAGAGAAAGTGAAACCACAAAGCAGCTTGAAGGTAATTAAGAATTTAAAGAAACATTCGCACAGTTTAATAAAAAAGTGCCATTTCTCCGAGAAAATCAGCACTGCCTGGAAAACAACTAGCCTCTGAGCAAATACAAAGTCAACATTCGCTGAAGTGGCACAGTTCTCATTTCTGAACTTTTTTTTTAATGTGGGAAATAAGTCAAGCAAGAACTGAAGAGGGAGCAGGGTAGGAAAGGGATCTGGGGAGATCAGGCATAGCCCCAAAAGCTGGCACTGGTTAAACAGAATACTCCAAAGCTCTACTGAATCAGGAGACATAGAACAGGAGCTGAAAAACTCAGAAACCAGGTATAATCATGTCTGTAAAAATCAACATTAATCCCCCTACTGGAGATAGAGCACTGAATTGAGCTCTGTCCCATAGAATAAATGCTCCTTGGTGAATTAGTGTTCTCTATCTCCACTTGCTGTTAGATGGACACAATCCTAAGTCTCTGGATTCATCTGCTGCCTACACTAAGAATACACAGATTATACAGTTTTTGTAAGGGAAGACATTTACTTTTAAGACAACAAGACAGATGTCTTCAAACTACTTACATATTACTAAGAAGAAAACATGCTTCAAGAACTAGTTTGTGTTAGGATTAGAACTCAAAAATCCTAACAGGCCAAACTATGGCCAAAGCCCTGAAGCACTCCAGTGCATAGAAAGGGAATGGGATTACCTGTGGCCTGAGAACTCTCACAATAACAGCTCTGAGTTGTTCATGCTGGCGTCTGAACTTCCTCATTTGGTCAAGACGAGCTTGAAGTTTCCGATGAGCTGGGTTGATACGCCAAACCATTTTCAGATTTTCTTCCCTCTTCCTTTTCACAATATCTCTCAGCAACACTTGAAGTTTCTCATATTCATCATCCCATGTTTGAAAGACTTCAAAACAGGCTATCATAACCTGAAAAAATCATTGTGGAATATTAGAAACTCTGAACACAAGTTTTTAACACTTCAACTAACAGTAAATAAAAAGCGACACTCAAGACAAATACCTTTTCAAACTCTTCATAGGTGACATGCATCAGTTTTCTTGTTCCCAATACTTTAAGCAGCTGAGAACTCAGATCTCTTGAAATAGCCTCCACCAGTCGAAGGGCCCTCTGAATAGGATATTTAGTATTTCTAATTTTTCTCAAATGAGTGAAAATAGCACCAAGTGCTTGTCTAATTTTGTCAAGTTCAGTGGCAGACAATAAGTCATTCAGAGGAAAATCTTTCATGAGTGGGTTATAGTCGTTTACAGTTTCCAAAGCCTGTTTGAGACCTAGGAGTAAAAGAATAAGGGGGTGTCAGCCTATGTTTTCATTTTTTAAAGCAATATGAAGGCACAGAAATACAACAGCTACAGAAATTCTAAACACCCTCTCATAATATTCTTCCAGGTATAAGACAAGAAAGTGAACAATGTATAAAGACAGTTTAAACATCCCCCTAAAGAGAGAGCTTTGACTCCATGAAGACTCTTGAAAGCTAAGTTTTTCTGCATATTACATTCTATGGAGAAAACTGCTATATTTAAGAACTGTTAGATTTAAATGTTTTCACTGATACTCTATTGATTTACTTGATTCCAAACTTGCACTTGGTACTTTACTATTTATTGATTGTTTTATATATGAAAGACACTTTGATATTTAAAAGGTTCATGGGGAGACTGAAGGTGATGTTTGTGGGTATAATCCTGTAGAGTGCTTTTTGCACTCATGTGTTGAGAAAGGTGAACTCCTTTGGAACTTTTTCTCTCAGGAAGTTCCCAGGACTGATTAGTCTCCCTGTGTTAACCATTCTACAAATTTAATTCTTCTCAATTCTTTTTGAATAGAGTGAGTGCATAGTTGAAATACAAGGAACTGAAGCAGGTCTGTGTGAGTGTACTATAAAGACAGTTTATCCCATGAAAATCCCACAATTTATCTTACAAGAGCCAACTGAAAAATATATTCTACTTACTGAAGCCCTGTAAGGTGTTATTACCCCATCTCTATTAAAAAATAAATTCCTTTAGTCTTATAATTACATCTAAAGGGACCTAGGTGATCTGAAAAAGTCATCTGATATATTTTTACAACTGAGCAATAAGGCGTTACAACCAATTTTTAATGAACTTAGATTTAACAGATCTCAATATGTCGATGCTGTACCCACCTGTATCTGTGTCAAAGCTGACAGTAGCATGGAAACGTTTGCCATGTTTCAGAATGTCTAGAGTTAAGAGAACTTCAGGACTTTCACGTTTTTCCTGAATACGGAACAATGCACGCTCAAGATTTAACCAAAAACTTATTTCTTGTAAGGCAGTTCCTGATGCAGGATCTCTATCAAGTTTAGTCACCTTAAGGGGAAAAAAAAAGTTTTACTTTAGTATTAAAACATTTTACACAACCCGGCACGTGAACCTTAGATTTATGTATTAAGTTGCTTTATAAATCTGCCTGTCACACAAAAGTGAACAGTAAATGCAGCAAATATGTAAACAAAATTATCACCAAAATAAAAGTTTAAAACAATGAGCCTCTTTCTTACTTTCTGTATTTCTCTAATCCATCGATTAACCCCTGACTGTAACTGATTGAGGAATGTTGGATCCTCAACTTTGTCTCCAAAGTCTGTGACTTTAGGCTTCTCTCCATGTTCATAACATTGCTTTGCAGTGTTGGTGATAATTGGATGAATTGGTAAACTGATCTCTGGAATTTCAATATTCTGTTGCAAATGTAGTAAACCCATTTCGAGTTCTGCAATCTTCTTCTCAACCGAGGGAGCCATTTTGTCACCATCCCTTAAAAAAAAAAAAAAAAAAAAAAAAAGATTATGACCTAAAAATGTAGTGAAGTTTCATGTACTCAGATGTAGATATTAAATTACAAAAAGCAAATATGTCAGAATGGAAATCTGGATATTTGCATTACACAACTTCTCCTTTCTTCCCATTTAAAAATTATTCCCATTCAAAAAATTCTAAATGCTAGTCCTCCTAGTACTAGTCGCAGCCACAATTTAAAAAAAAATTGATAATTGCAAAATGACAATTACATGCAACAGAAAAATGAGAACTTCTTACCTGTCAGCTTTACCAGATTCTCTGATATAAGACTTGAAAAATGGAGCAACTGCATTGCTGATAAATGAGTGCAGTGTTTCGTAAGGAGAGTCTTCACTGAGAGTGAGGACCCGCAGCTGAGATGAAATCGGTTTATCTGCATCAATTACTGGTGTACGTTTAATAAATGCCAAGCTGAAGAAAGAATGGATTTGTTACTTTCAAATTTTGTTGAGCAGAGCAGCAATACTTTGGAACAGATCTTAAATGACTATATTTATATTTGTAAGTCGCATTGAAATATGATATTGTGATCAAAACAAATTTTAAATAAACGTGAAACTATCTTTATAATTCTAGGTTCTTGTTTCCACAACAAAATAGTCAAAGGAGCTAGAGACAGATACAGATACTATATAAAATACATGCTACATAAGCATTTAGAAATAGAAAAAAAAAAAAAAAGCTAGGATGACAGACAAAGCATTTATTCAAGAAAAGTGATGCATGGAAAAGTCTTCCAATGGAAATGGTGAAAGTAAAAGTACTGAAATTCTAGGAAGAACAGAAAAGTGATGCAAGATAGAAAAGCAAAAAAATGAAGGCTGGTCTGTAGTACTGAAGATGGGGTTAAGGACACATTGGATAAGTACATCATGGGGTTGTATACCTATGGGCTCCATGGTGCTCAACGTGTACGCCAATTCATTAATGCACCTTAGTAAAAGGATCACCATATAACCTAATCTGCATTCAAGTTGCAGAATTTCTGTCATTGGATAGTATTTGAAGTCATCATTTAGAAGAATTCTTTAACCAGGTACTGAATCATTCAGAACTGCAAAACTTGACCATATTGTTTGGATAACTCTAAGTTTGAACATTTATCCATTGCTGCAAACATACTGCAAATGATATTTAGGGGAAAGCAGTTTTAGAAACATTAGTGTACATAGGGCTAGATTCACTAAGCAATCCGCGCATGCAAATGAAGGGAACAACATGCAAAGTAGGCAGAGACCCGATTCACTAATGAAATCTTGCAAACCGACTGGGCTGGCCAATCAACCCAAGAAGTGACTGCTGGGGACCAGTCGCAAATGTCCTTAACAACTCTCCAGCTCCATTGCCACTCTGCAACTCTCCTGCCTGCCACCCTGTTCTCCCCCCGAATCTCCACTGCCTGCCACACCGAATTGCCACCCTGCTCTCCTCCAAATCTCTCCTACCTACTGACCCGAATTTCTCCTGCCCTTTCCTGCACAGCGAGCCCATGGTTTTAACCCGCAGGTTTAAGCAGGTTAAAACCACAGGCTCGCTGGGCTAGTATAGTATAAAAAAATTAATAAATCACGGCAGACGGGTCTTAGACACATGCGCAAACCATCTACAACATCACAGAAGCATACCATGACTCACTGGCTCCCAATACAAGCAAGAGTACATTTCAAATTCTACTGCCTATTAACGGAGAAAGCCCAACCTACTGGAATAACCGACTAACTCAATCTTCCTCAACCAGGCACAGGAGAACCCACTCACTTTTCACACACCTACCATCCAAAAATGTGAAATAAAAAAAAACTATATGACAACCTAATAGCCACCAAAGCAGCTAAACTGGACAGACAAATCACCATTCTATTGTCATCGACCACAGACTACAAAACCTTCAAGAAAGATACTAAAACCCTACTCTTCAAAAAAATACATAAAACCTATCTAATACGACCAGTTCCTACCTAAACTCCACCTACCCACTCTACACCCTTAATATACTCTAATATGCTTCTAACTACCCAACTAATGCTAAAATGCCTCTATTTACCCAACACTTACCACCTTAAGTTTTCGACAACTCTTTGGTAATTCTTATGTAACTCTTATGACATCTCTTATGCTATTCCTGTAAACTTTTATGTAATCTCTGAAAACTTTTATATAATCCGCCTTGAACCGCAAGGTATTGGCAGAATAGAAATCACTAATGTATTCGTTGGACCCGCTGGAATCGGTCCCGGAAGTCAGGTTAATGAATCTAGCCCATAGTGAGAATATACCTGAAGACAACGCTATACAATCAGGGTCTGCATAAAAGCAGTCCCTCCTAACTCTAGCCTCCAAGCAGTAAGCAGTGTGTGAGAATGCAGCACCAAGCTTTGTCACACATTATTCTAATGCACATACTAAAAACACAATGCAGTAAATGAATAGAATGCAAGTTACCATGACATTAAAAACTATGTAGTGTCACAAAAAGAAAAGAAAATCATGACTGTGCCCAGTAAGGTGCAGCCATTTACTGCATGTCAAGTAAAGGTTTTCCTTTCTAATCAGTGCTTGAGCGAGGATTTGTTTACACTCTGACAGGGAGGCAAAACAATAACCAAGCCTGCTGGACTCCAGCCCTACTCCTGTCTCCTACCCAATTCCTGCTCCTTGTTGGCCAAATAGGCCCCAGCCTACTCTAGGGCAATCTAGGCAATAATACCTGTGCAGGGGTACCTGGTTCAGGGAGGTCCTTGACCAGAGCATCTCTAATGGTGGACTAGACCCATCTCTAACATTGCTGCCCGTTTTCTTCTTTCCACTCTTGTCTCCTATCTTTGAAAAATATGGGAGAGAGATCAACTGGATCACCAAAGGTTTGTTTTGGGGTTTTTTTGAGGGACTGGGATAGATATGACAGAGGTGCCAAAGGGGCTACCAGAGATCTTGGGTGATTTGAGATGGTGTGTTGAAAATCATCTCAAAATCACCCTATCGATCCCATGCTGCAACTTTACTCCAGCCCTGGGACAAGAGTAAAAACTGCAATAGATTTTTGCTGCTTTTTATTACACCCACAAGGAGCAATTTGGTAGTCAGCTAGCTTTTAACATAATGGTTTTACCACTGATTTTTCTTCTGAAATTTCTTAATGTATTGGAGATGAGATTGGCACAGAAAAATAAAGGACATAATGGTTGACTTCAATCGGGGCTCCTCTTTAGTGAAACACTGCATGTAACTCCGCCCCTTCCCAGTTTTGTTCCAAGACTTTTTTTCCCCAGTAAGAAATCCCTCCCCCTTGCAAACTCGCAAGTTATAAAATGAACAGAGGATCTCCTTTGTTTGGAAGACCTAATAGATTAAACTTTCCCCTTGACTCAAATAGAGTCAGTCATTTTCTGCCTTTTCTGCAGCAGTTGTAATACTACAAAGTTCTGTGTGAATGGTAAGGCTCAGCTAGCGTCTTAAGTCAGGACTGGCTCTGCTGCATCAGCTTCAGAGACCTAGACCACAATTCCCCAGAAACTTCAGTCCCAATTGAAGAGCATTACTAACCAAGACCTGTGTCAGAATCCTATCCCACATTTGAACAGTATCCTGAGACTTACTAGAGTTAAGCCTCAGGCACTAGTTAAAAGGTTTAAAGCTTAAGTTTAAGGGTTTTGTTTTTAATAAATAAGGAATATTTGTTTAACCTCTGTTCCTTTCCCTTGTTCACTGGTTATCATTTTCACAAAGAGGGACATTCTAAACACTATGAGGTATTTGTAGCCTTATATCCACTGAAATCAATGCTGCATATCCCATAATGCAGCAGGATAGAGTTGCCTCAAATCCAAGACTGGCTTAAAATCTCTGTTTTGGAAATGGGTATCTATGCATCTCTATTTTACAGTTCACCAATATTTTATTTTCTGACAACTTTTAAGTTAGTCCTGTATTTATGACCAAGAACAGACAAGCTTTGACTAGATTTTGTGGTATCTCGCTGTCCTTAGGTTTGTTTGAAGGGTGGTAACATTAACTGCATTTATATTTGATATAATAAACATAGCCTGTATTGTGTACATTCTGTCTGCAGTCTTTTTTGTTTTTCGTTTGTTGACACATTTCCACTGCAGTTTCTGTTGGATTTTTTTCCTTTATTTTCTGACCTCACTGTCCCCTTTCATTCTTTAGTCCCTTCCCTCCCTCCCACTATCCTTCTTCCAACTCTCCGTTCCCCCTCATCCCCCTCACACACAGATGACCCTGCTATTATCGCTCAGACTTTTTGTCAGAGTCAAAAGATGCTTGTTTTTTTAACTCATGCTCCCAAACCTCAACTGTAACCAAAAACAATACCTCCCACTTATGGGGTTCTCACCAGTCAAGATTTTTGAACTTTGATAATCAGACTTGCCTGTTTGACTTCAGTCCATAATGAATATCAATATTAATATTATAGGAAATGAATTCCTTTTCCTCTTCTCCTTCATCACCAACATCCTCTAAAAAGAAAGATTACAGGAGATTCAAATTGATATTTGCAAATATTTTAATCATCACAGAAGATACAAGCCATTTTATTAGCTGGGAATTCATATACTCATAACAGTTTAACTGGCCATCTAAAAACCCTGAAAAATGATGTACAAACAACAAAACTCCACTATGCCTATGAGATAATTTGTAAGAACCACTGTATGCTAAGACTGTACAAATCTTTGAGCTATGAATGGGTCTCATGCCTTAATCTGTGGACTGATGATTATACTGTATCTGACATTTATCCATATCTTTCTATATCTATCTATCTATCAACATTGGAGATTTAATTCCACAGCTATTCTCTGCACACAAACCTATTGCTTGGGCCCTTTCGCTTTGCCCCTCATCCCACCCACCCCTATGCTTACACTACTACTACTACTCACTTATATAGAGCTGAAAGGCATATGTAGCGCTGTACATTTTGACATTTAGAGACGGTCCCTGCTCACAAGAGCTTACAATCTAACTTGGACAGACAGACATGACATATAGGGCTGGGGATGCAGATCCCAAGGTGAGAGGAGTTAGCAGTCAAAAGCACTCTCGAAGAGGTGGGCTTGTAACTGGGCCTTGAACACACATTACATTTATACACCTACTAATTACCTTCATCAATCCCCCAACTGTTCCAGACAGAGTAAATCATCACTACTAAGGGACTATTTCCTAACCTTCTTCAGATGGCTCACTTTACTATCACTGATTTACCCTTTTATACTTAGAACCCTGCACACATCATAATGCTGCATTAGTTTTTACCTCTAATTTAAGATCACCTCTCTTACAAGCAGACTCCTCCCTGCACTCCACCCTCGCCACAGATATCAATTCCCTCTTCTACTCTATGACTCCATTATACCTTCTTCTCTCAATACTCTCAATACTTACCCAATCTCCCCCTCTACCCCACACCACTACAGTCCTTTTTATTGTCCACTTTTTGAATTCACCACCTCACCATCCCTTCTATTACCCACCTTATTCGCAGCTCTAAGGCTTCTACAGTTTCTCCCCTTCATTCATCCTCTCTAACTGAATCACAGTCATCACTCCTCTCTTGCTCTTCTCTGTACCCTTTTGCTCCTCCTTTTACTCACTGCTGGGGGTCATCAACCCCAATCTTGGCCCTCCTAATCAAGTTTCATCCTAAGCATGCAGATCGCACCTCAGCATCTCCAATCTTATTTCTGTTCCTCTCCTCCCCCCTTCTTCTATACCTTTTTCATATGCCCTGTGGAATGCCTGCTCTATCTCCATCAAGCTCACTTACATACATGACCCCTCTCTCTCATTCCTTCCACCTATTTGTACTAAATGAAACCTGGCTGCATCCTGAAGACTCTGTTTTAGTCACCACCCTATGTCACGGAGGTTACCACTTCTCCCACACCCCTCGACAAGTTGGTCGGAGGTGGGGTTGGGCTGTCAATCTCACCCTCCTGTAGATTTCAATCTCTTCTCCTACTTTTAAGTACACTCCATCTGTCTTTTTGCTCCCCTTCCTCTCTGACTAATGGTCATTTATCAACCCCTCTCACAAACCCCTATCTTCCTTTCTTACCGACCTTGACTCCTGCTCTACGTCTCTCTTAATCCATCAACCTTGGTGATTTTAACATTAATGCTGAAGACACCTCCAACTCCTACACCTCAAAGTTTCTTGCTGCAACATCTACATTCAGTCTTCACCTATGCTCCAATACCTCCACTCACCAAAACAGACACTGTCTTGATCTTGTACTCTTCTCCACCTCAATTCTTTCCCTCTCCGATCATCATCTCATTACCCTCACGACTCATCACCCTATCCCTCAGACATGACCAATCCTCAACAATACTGTCAGGAATTTTCAGGCTATCAACTCATGTGCTCTCTCTGCCACTGTCTTCCCCTTCCTCTCAACACTATGCTATGTAAATCTGTTAATGAAGCAGTCTCTTCCTATAATACTATCCTCTACTTTGCTCTTTATACTCTCGCTTCTCCCATAGCGCATTCTGTAAGATGTGCCAAACCCCAGCCCTGGCTGACCTCTAAGATTCACTATTTACGCTCCTGTGCCTGATCCACGGAATTTCACTGGCTGAAGTCCTGCATTCATGCCAACTTCTTACACTTCAAATTTCTGAAGACCTCTTTCCAAACTGTCCTCTTGCTTGCGAAACAAGACTACTACGTCCACTTGACTGATTCACTTGGATGCAACCCTTGTCATACTCAACTCTCAAATGAAAGAGCCCTCACTTCAGACTCTTCCTTTCCTTACTCCCCAGACTAAGGCTGAACTCCATATCTTTTCTCTGATACCTGCCTCTCCCCTTCCCCCCTTTTCTCTCTCAGTAGATTACATTCTCATCCACCTTCTCAAGTTTTCAAGTTTAATAAAAATTTGTTATATCGCCTTTTCAAACTTCATCTTTGACTCATCTCTTTCCTTCTCTTCACAAAGCCAACAGACTGTCAAAGCGTTTCTTTCTTTACCAACATTGATAAAATCCAAACTCTTCTTTCTGAGCATGCTGCCAAAAACCTCATCCATGTTCACATCAACTCTTGCCTGAATTACTGGTAAGCCATCTCTCCCTGCTTCAATCTGTTCAGAATTGTGCTGCGCACCTCGTATTTCGCCAGTGTCATCATGCTTACATTAATCCTCTCCTCAAATCATTTCACTGGCTCCCTTGTCCATCTCCACATACAGTTCAAACTCCTTTTACTGACCTACAAATGTATTCATTCTTCAGTTCCTCAGTACCTCTCCCTCCCTTGTCTCTCTCTGTAATCCACCCTGAAAACTCTGTTCGTCAGGTGAGTCTCTTGTCGATGCCCTTCTCCTCTCCTGCTAACTCCTGACTTCAACCCTTCTGCACCTAATGCCTGGTATATCCTATCTGACTCAGTGCATCGGACCCACTCTCTCATAATGTTCAAATCAAGCTAAAAACCCACTTTTTAAAAACTGTGTTTATGTCCTCCTAACTTGCCCTCTCAACATGTAAATCACTCATATCTGTTGCTATTCCCTACCTCTAGTCCCTTATATTTACTCACCTATGTAACATTTATAAACCTTAGTCCTATGTCTGTCTTAATTACACTGTAAGCTCTTTTGAGAAGGGACCATCTGTTGCTCGTGTCTGGTAGTACTTTGTTTAAAAAATAAAAATAGTAGTAGTGATAATATGTAAGTATAAACAGTACCAATGTACCCAAATACAAAACATTAAAATGAAATAAAGAAAACTAAAACAAAACAAAACCACACATACATACATACACACACACATTTGCCTTGACCCGAGGAAGGGTAGTTCTGTCCTTTGAAAGCTAGTCAAGTGTTTTGTTTCTATGTACTGTATTGATTTTAAAGTTAATTAACAAGGGATCAACAACTTTATACAAAAAAAAGCATGAAAGTATTTATTAAAAAGACAAAAACAAACTTATAGCCTTCCTAAAACCTAAAAAGTAGATGTCAAGAATCCAGCTCCAAACTTAAAGACAGATACTTTTGAGTAGAAGGAAATCTGAAAAGCCTAGAGTACATATTGTATGGTGGGGTGCTGAAAAGTTCTCAGTCCAACCACGAATGGAATGACATGGAGCCATGAAACTTAGATGTCATTCCACATATTTACCCCTAAGTTCAACATACTTAACACGTCTGAAGTTTCTGTAACCCTTCCAAAAAAAATATTCTGATGTCTGCTCACTGAAATACTGCTCCGCTGCTGCAGTCACCAAATCACTCAAAAATTGCTGCCCTTTCAAACTCTTTTTAAGGTTTGGAAATAGAAAATAGATGGAGCAAGATCTGGTGAGTAGGGTGGATGGTCTATGCACTAAACCTCAACTGCACCAATACATCCTTCGTTTTGCCAGCTTTATGAGTAGGTGCATGTCTTGCAAAAGGAGAACTCCTTTCTAAAGCTTCCCTTTCCTTTTTTCTTTCAATGCCTCCTTTAATCAACACAGCAAGTTACAGTAGTATTACCAGAGCTGTGGAGTCTGAGTCGGAGTCAATTTCGGGTACCTGGAGTCGGAGTTGCCAAACAATGCACCGACTCCGACTAAATTTAGATTGGAATTTTAAAAAAGCAAGTTTAAATGTCACAATTCACAAAAAGTTATAATTAATGACTTCTCTACTGTAAGAATAAAGACCAATGCATGCAGTGCCTCATGTAACCGCAAAACGAACACGTGCTTCACTATATGGCACGCAACGCACAATTCGGAGCACCAATATTTATTGTTTACAACTTATTTCCAACGTTCAACAAGGTTTTCAATACCTCGTTGGTAGAAATCACCTGGTGTAGACTCGAAAAATTCATCCAACCAAGCTCTCCCACCATACACACAACATCTTTTTACGCGGATGAAGATCTTGTTTCACGCGGAGTCGGAGTCAGAAGTACAAAAAACTGAGGAGTCGGAGTCGGAACATTTATTTACCGACTCCACAGCCCTGAGTATTACTCAAATGCACAACTAAAAAGAGACTTAGGGCTCCTTTTACTAAGCTGCGATAGCGTTTTTAGCGTGCACTGAATTGCCGTGCATGCTAAACACACGCTATGCAGCTAGAACTAATGCCAGCTCAATGCTGGCGTTAGCGTCTAGCGCGTGCAGAAATTCAGCACGCGCTAAAACTGCTATCACAGCTTAGTAAAAGGAGCCCTAAATTTACCAACAATCTACTGCCACAAAATAGTACAAGAACAAGAAAAGTACAAACCGTTGAGCAAACAATGTCAACATTTTCTTCCCCCAACCCCAGCAATACAGATGAAACCAGGAAAAGCACCAACAATATATACAGCACTATGCTAACTTAAGCTCCAAATAGGACATTCACAAATGTAATAGTCTACTTCTAGCAGTAGGCGTCGAGGAATTCCAAAATGGTTCCCACATAGTTTGCCCTTAGGATTGTCCAAATCAGGGATGCGCAATCTTTCCAATTGCAAATAATAGATGAGCAAAGCCCTCCACTGAGACAGCGAAGGAGCTTCCAGGGTTAGCCAAAGTAACAAAATAGATTTAGCCCCCAGAATAAATTTGATTTTATGGAAATCTCATAAACCTTTTGGTACTGGAGCGACAACTGGACACCTGGAAAAAAAAAAAGGATACAGGGTATATCGCATCCGCCAAAGATCAGAAACATGTTGCAAAATCCTCTTCTAAAAACAATTTATAATCGGGCAGGAATAAAGCATATGTCCCAAGGTGGTGGTATGGTAGCTCAGAAAAGAAACAGGAGAAAACACCCACACAAGAGTGAGAAGCACAAAAACGACAACGAAGGAGACCAGATGGTACTCAATCCTTTTATTTTATAACAGGCTCGACATGAACGTGTTTCGACACAAGAAGGCCCACCTCAGGAATCTTGCTGTTAAATCATGATAGAAAGAAATATATTGATCCATATGCTCAACTATGGCAATGAGTTCTCTTGAAAAACACAATGCAGAAAGCTAGCAGCGATTACAGTGAAACCACATACCAATGATAATAAAACATAAGTAGCTAAAGGAAGTATTGGGGTAGAGGAAAGGAAGGGAGAGATGATTGTTGTACATGAAAAAAATAAGACTCCCTGAAAATAAGTCCCCAAATTAATATGACACTGTCTTATTTTCAGGGAAACACGGTACTAATCTACCTAAACTTAACCAGCACTGGCTTCCACCCATGTTTATCTGACCTTTCAGTTTCTAGAACTATTGTTCTTTCAGACTGACTTTCAATGGAACCTTCCCACATTTTCTTGCATTTATTCATGTTCGATTTCTTGTACTGTATGTGATTTTGTTTGTGTATGTACTCTATTGTGACCCGCCTTGGCAGACGCCAGTACATGAAAATGTAGTTTTATTGCGGCATGTTCTTTGATGTCTGTTCTGATTCTCTAAAGAAAATACCGCAAAATGAGCTTGTCAAAATCAGAATTCGTTTCTAGAATGATCTGTCCGACGCCACTGAGATAAGTGGGGGTTTTTACATCTTGTAGTATTTATACATTATATGCAAGATTTTGCAAATTATTGAGCGTGATTTTACACCCAGATTGAAGGTGGCAGGAGGAAGGCCAGTGATTGAAATTTTTGTCCGCATTGGCTGAATGGCCTTTAGGCTAGCATGTGATACGGACATATATTCTGAGGCCTTTCATCTGTGCCACAGATTACCCAACCTTTTATGAAACAGTATGCCAGATGAATTAATGGTTTATTAAGTTTCTTAGTTACAGTTCCATTTTGTTTTGATTTCTGCAATTGTTGGCTGTGGAACTTTTGAATTTTTTGTTTTTGGGGGTATAAATAAATAAATACAAATACCCTCTATTAGGTCCTAGTGGTTAGGACACTAGGCTGACAACCAGCAAACTCTGGTTCATATCCTAGAGAGGGTAAAGAAGTTTTAAGTGACTCACTTAGCAGCTGTTCTAACCACTATGCCTATCCTCCACTCCAAATACATATTATACTTGAATATTACTCACCTACTACTAAAATAAGATGTAAGCTAACTCAAAATAAATAAAATATTTTTAACCTGCAGTATGTGGTACATGGAAGCCAGGTCATTTATTTTATCTGAATTAAAAAGGGGGGTAGTATCAATGATATATGCACTTACACAAAGAGAGTTTTAGTAGGTTCATCTCTACTTATTGATTACCAAAATTTTATTTACGATACTACTCACCCACACCAATCTTCTCAGCTGTTAAAAACAAACAAACAAAAAACACACTCACACAATCAAACCCTTATTACATATCTTCAACCTCAACACAGAAAATAGTGAAGTTTATGGAATCCAATGGCTTACAGGGCCTGAGGCAACATGGATTCACTAGAGGCAGGTTTTGATAGACAAATCTGATCAATTTCTCTGAGTGACTAGAGAGTGGGATAGAGGGAGAGTGCTAGATTTAGATTTTAACAAAGTCTTTGACATACTTCCACACAGGTATCTTATAAATAAGCTGAGTGAAGATGGCTGCTGTCTATGCGATCGGGTAACACGTATCCGACTGGAGCTCTCTGGTTACCTGATTTCTTGCTGGTGACAGCTGTTTCCAGCCTAATTGCATTTTTTCCTGGACGCGATGCCGAAGAGGAGAGGCCGGAGCGCTGCTGGTGCCTCGTGGCACTCGGGAGGGCCGACTCTCAGCAATATCGAAGAATTGCTCCAAAGGATGCAGGGAGCTGCGTCTACAACTCCGGATGCTAACCCGCTGAGGATCCCGGGTGTGAGTGAGACCGGCGGGATTTCTCTTGGACCTGATACCACTCTGAGCCTAGAGATTAGAGCACCGCCTCCTCCACCAGTCGGCCAGTTCTCCCAGGGACGAGGAAAGTATAGCTCGCCAGTATAACTTCTTAGATCTAAAGAGGACTTGAGCTAATTTCACCATAATTCTTCTTGTAATTTTGCTTAATTTTTGTTAAGTATGGATTTATTGTTTAATGATTGTAATATGCTTTGGTTAAATTGCTTTCTGTACAAGTTATACTTGATAATATATTGAAATCAATAAAAATACTTAAAACATAAATAAGCTGAGTTCCTTCAGTTTGGGCCCCAAAGGGACAGACTGGGCAGGAACTGGTTAAGTGGAAGGTGACAGTGGTGCACTGCAAGGTTTGGTCCTTGGGCCTGTTCCTTTTAACATTGTTGTAAGCATTACTGAAGGGCTTCCTGGTAAGTGCTAGTTACAATACAGTATTAATTTCCTCATTTTACTACATTTACGTAGCAGATACAGAGGCTGCTAAGAAGCACAGAAAAGGCTGCAGTGTGTCGTTTACATGCATCATTAGGTAAATACTGCAACACTAAACCAGTTTTGTGGCAATCGTTAAAGGCACTGTGAGTTTAGAGCAGGGGTCCGCAACCTGCAGCTTGCAAGTCACATGCGGCTCTTCTCTTGTGGGGATCTCATGATATGTTCTTGTCTCCTGGTGACTCGTATTTATTATATTGTGAACCGCTTAGATTTTAACTTTGGTTTTATATTTGCAGTATGTCAAATAAATTAAACCTGAAAATAATTAAAACAGGCCAGCTAGGTAGGTGCCCTATAAAAGGGTTACCCTTCCAGCTACAGACTTCTGACCCAGCGAGTCTGTGTCTTCTCCTAGGCAGAGCTACCCCAGGCACCCTGGGGACCTCTGAAGCACCAAGCAGCCTCAAAACTAGGCTAAAAGCCCCCCCCCCCAAATAAATGAAAATCAAAGCAGATCCGAAAGACACCTTTCAACTTCCATGTAGAAGGAAAAACTAAGAAGGTACAAACAGCCCAGTGATACAGGAGGTGAAGCCAAAAAATGTAGATAATGCCTTCTACACAACTCGAGAATAGAGGCACATAACCCACAGCTTCAAGACTCGTATGCCTTTTGCATTAGCAACAGAAATGTCATTGTTGACCAGCTATATGCATCCTTAAAACTAATCTTATTTCCCTAAGTTTCCAAAAGATATGGCTGCTCAAACATCAGGCAAGCTGAGGTAATCATCTAGTGCAGCAGCTTCCGGTAAGCATCAAACTGCACTGCAGGCAAAGTAAAATAGGTCTTAACAGCCACACAAACCCAAGTAAACTACCAATATGTGCTCTTACCAGCAGAGGGTGGGCAGTTATCAATAGCCCATCATCCTAGTTAAATCTGAGAGAGGTGCTATTGGGAATTTAGAACGATGATGGCTTTGAGGGGGGGGGGGTCTGAGGGGTACAAGGCTGAAAACTTTCCTAAGCGTGCCTTAATATCCTTGTACTAGCTGCCAACACAACTTAAGCTACTTTATAAATTCAGTTACATATTGTTTTCTGATTCTTTCTAGCTATAGGAAACAACAACAAAAAAAAACAAAACACGACATATCTAACTATGGGTACAACAAAGCAGCACCCCACTGCCATTTTTAGTTTGTAAGTATGAAGAAAGTTTGAATCAGTTCTACCAAAACAAATACTTTATTGTCAAAAAAGAATATACTGATCAGGAAAATTAATGATGGTGGGAAAAAGGACACAAGAAAGATTCTTAGCAGTAATATAACATAATAAATGACAGCAGATAATGGACCTGTGTGGTCCATCCAGTCTGCCCAACAGTCCCATTCATTTTTGAGGCATGGAATTTTGGGGTTTTGCCAGGTACTTGCGACTTGGGATTGGTCTCTGTGAAGACAAGGTACTGGGCTAGATGAACCATTTGGGCTGATCCAGTAAGGTTATTCTTAAGTTCTTATTCATTTTATTTGCTAAGTTCCACTATTAAGATATTGTTCCCCTCTCTGCCGACATAGCCAAGACCTGTACTCCCAACTATATGAATGTGGTAAAAACGTGCATTCTTGCTCCAGAGTCATACTGCTGCACAAGGAGCAATGGCAGTAGAAGTTCGCCCGGCATCATCAGCTACACTGCGCCACACTGTGCTGGAATCACCACACCCATCCTGAACAGCCCTGCCACATACTGGACCAGTCAACGCAGCATCAGCTTCACTTGTGTGTTGGGGCTGCCACTTGAGCTCAAAAAAAAAACAAAAACAAGAGAAAACCAGACTGTGGAAAGCAATAATCTTGATGAGGCATTTATTGTTATAAAAATAAAGGTACAAGTACAAAAAGAATAATGTCCACTTGATGAATAACTGACTTATGGTGTATCATTGCTTTCCACAGTCTGTTTTTCTTTTGGATCTCCGTTCTTTTGACTGTGGAACATTTGGGCTTTTGTTTTGTTTGCTTCTGCTGCCACTTGAGCACCACTCCCGGCTCCTCATAAACGAAGTTCTGTGTCGAAAGAGGGTAACAGAGACACAAAACTCTACCGATCGAGAGCTAACAACACTTCATTAGGACGAGCGGGAGTGGTGCTCAAGTGGCAGCCCCAGCACGCTGGCGGATCTCGGATGGACCTCCATGGTCTGGGTCCAGTATGCGGCAAGAGTGAGCTAGGGTTACCATATGGTTCCAGAAACAAACAAAAAAAGTAAGGCCGGATCAAGACATCCAGGTTTTACTTCCATTGAAAGTAATGCAAGTAAAACACGGATGTCTCAAACCGTTCTCCTTTTTCTGGAATTAAGGGTAAAAAAAAAAAAAGGGGGTTATCCAGATGATGTAAGATAAACCATTAAGATACCAATTTTAAATAATGGTTTATCTTACATCATCTGGATAACCCCCTTTTTAATCTTTATTCATTTTTAAATAAATGTAAACAGTGCTTATAGGAATACATACAAAAGCAGTTATAAAAACAGCACTGATATTTTACAGAATTTTTCCACCTAGAATTATTTTCTCCCCTGCCCACTTTTACAACACACTCATGAAAACCAAGTAATATTTCCACATCACAATCACCCTCCCTGAACGTGCAGTTGTTGTTTTTTGGGGTTTTTTTTACAGGATACATGGGGTTCATGCTTTGTTCTGTTGCAGACTCCTTTTTTCTGGAGCCTCGGGATCGAGAGAGGCTGTCGTTAGCCTGGACGGCGACTTGGTGTGGGCGATGCCGGGCGGGCTTCTGCGTTCGGGGCACGTCAGCCGGCGCCCGAGGGCAGTGGCCGCGCCCGCCTCGCCTCAGCGCCACTCACCCTTCAGCGTCGTCCTCTCCACCAGCACGGTGTGCACCTGCGGGTCGGAGAGGAATTTCCTCATCTGCTCCAGCGCGCTCTTCTCTTCCAGGGCGCTCTCCAGGGCGGCCGGCGCCTCGCCGCCATCTTCCAGCAGCAGAGGCACCAGCTTGCGGATGTGCTTCTGCAGCACCGACGCGTCGGCCACGTTCTGGACGGCCACCGACACATCCAGGGCGGACGAGCTGTCGTCCCCGCCGCCCCCGCTGTCCGACATGGCTGCGGAGAAGCCGGCCGGGTCCCCACACTTCGGACGCGCAGAGCCGCAAACTGCACCGCTTCCCGGAGCTCGCCGACAGCAGGGCGTTAATGATGATCTTCCCCCCCACCCCTCTCTTTCCTCCGGTGACTCGGCCTGTGCAAGGGGATCTGGGAGCTGTAGTTCCACGCGACGACACCCGCCGTAATGAGAGAGTAAGAAAAGAACTACAATTCCCAGAGAACACTGCGAGTCCGGCCTCTGCGGGTGATGGCTGCGGTGTCTGGGACG
This sequence comes from Geotrypetes seraphini, assembly GCF_902459505.1. Lineage (NCBI taxonomy): Eukaryota > Metazoa > Chordata > Amphibia > Gymnophiona > Dermophiidae > Geotrypetes > Geotrypetes seraphini. The sequence goes on from NC_047090.1 coordinate 161,639,510, forward strand.
CGCCCGCCTATTCTTTTAAGTGTACTGTATTTCTTCACACAGGGAATCGTGGCAGCCATTTTTGCCGGACGCATTGTCTGACGGCTCATCTTCTTTGTATGTGTGAGTGTGTTTTAAATCTACTATATGTCTGCTTATGTTTTCCTATAAAACATAGGTGAACATTTTAAAAGAATCGACATATAGTGCTGGAAGATGGTCCCTTAGGTCAGAAGGCACTTACCTTGCTACTAAAGAAGAGCTAATCATTACCTAGAGCAAAACACCAGGATGACAGATCAAAACCACCAGGATGTCTTGATGCTAATGTTGCTGAACAGAAAAGGGAAATCAGAAGCTATAAAGATATTCTTAACCGGTTTTAATTGTTGGGATGATAAGTATTATTCTATTTTATTAGTTTATCAAGGTTATGAACATGTTAAATGCTATTTATGTCTTGTATTGAGTTTATTGTATTAAAACTATTAAATAATTTTTTTTTTAAATGAATGATATTGAATGATCCAGAAAACATTAAAAAGAGATGGAAAGAATATACAAAAAAACAGGTGTAACTGACGAAGGTCGTTCTGTTTGCCCATTGACATTGTGCATACAAGAAAACATTGACAGGGTGAATTCCTTGATCAGAGAAGACCGAAGGATAACGGTGTCTCAACTGGCTGCCTTAATGCACGATGACTTGGAATACAGGAAAGTCTGCACACGATGGGTTCCCAAACAGCTTACTGATCTGCATAAGCAATAGTGTGTGGAGATTGCGACCCAGTTCCTGAGAAGGTATGAAGAAGATTGGAGCATTCTATAGAGAATTGTCACCAGCGACGAGACAGTAATTTTCAATATGTATGTAAGTGACATTGCTGAAGGACTTTTTGCAGATGATACCAAGATTTGTAACAGAGTAGACACCGAAGAGGGAGTGGAGAATATGAAAAAGGATCGGCAAAAGTTAGAGGAATGGTCTAATGCCTGGCAACTAAAATTCAATGCAAAGAAATGCAGAGTAATGCATTTGGGGATTAATAATAGGAAGGAACCGTATATGCTGGGAGGAGAGAAGCTGATATGCACGGACGGGGAGAGGGACCTTGGGGTGATAGTGTCCGAAGATCTAAAGGCGAAAAAACAGTGTGACAAGGCAGTGGCTGCTGCCAGAAGGATTCTGGGCTGTATAAAGAGAGGCGTAGTCAGTAGAAGGAAGAAGGTGTTGATGCCCCTGTACAGGTCATTGGTGAGGCCCCACTTGGAGTATTGTGTTCAGTTTTGGAGACCGTATCTGGCGAAAGACGTAAGAAGACTTGAGGCGGTCCAGAGGAAGGCGACGAAAATGATAGGAGGCTTGCGCCAGAAGACGTATGAGGAGAGACTGGAAGCCCTGAATATGTATACCCTAGAGGAAAGGAGAGACAGGGGAGATATGATTCAGACATTCAAATACTTAAAGGGTATTAACGTAGAACAAAATCTTTTCCAGAGAAAGGAAAATGGTAAAACCAGAGGACATAATTTGAGGTTGAGGGGTGGTAGATTCAGGGGCAATGTTAGGAAATTCTAATTTACGGAGAGGGTGGTGGATGCCTGGAATGTGCTCCCGAGAGAGGTGGTGGAGAATAAAACTGTGACTGAGTTCAAAGAAGCGTGGGATGAACACAGAAGATTTAGAATCAGAAAATAATATTAAATATTGAACTAGGCCAGTTACTGGGCAGACTTGTACGGTCTGTGTCTGTGTATGGCCGTTTGGTGGAGGATGGGCAGGGGAGGGCTTCAATGGCTGGGAGGGTGTAGATGGGCTGGAGTAAGTCTTAACAGAGATTTCGGCAGTTGGAACCCAAGCATAGTACCGGGTAAAGCTTTGGATTCTTGCCCAGAAATAGCTAAGAAGAAGAAAAAAAAAAAAAATTTTAAATTGAATCAGGTTGGGCAGACTGGATGGACCATTCGGGTCTTTATCTGCCATCATCTACTATGTTACTATGTTACAATCACTGTGACCCAGAGAACAAAAGACAAAACATGATGAAGTTCAGGAAGCAGTGCTCACCTGGCTTTGGGAGCAGCACCAAAACTTCTCTGCAGGAATGCAGAAGCTAGTTGAACGATACAACAAATGCACTGTCTTGCATGGGGACTATGTGGAAAAGTGATACGTTAAATTGCTCACAGCTACTTCTATTAAAGTTGCTAAATATATTTTGCCTTTACTTTTTGATTTACCCTCATATAGGTCTTTATGTTGTTTTAGGTGTGACCTGTGCATTTGACGCAACAATTAACAGTGCCTGCATCAGGGCAAATTATGTAAAAAAATGTATCAGGCGTTCACTGTGACATTTCAGTGTTAGGACAACATAGGGCTCCTTTTACTAAGCTGCGGTAGTGTTTTAAACGCGCACGCTGCATATTAGCGTGCGCTAAGCCCACGCTACACGCAAAAAACTAATGCCAGCTCAGTGGTGGTATTAGAGTCTAGCGCGCACTAAAACCGCTAGCACAGCCCTAAGTTTCGTACTGCTGTCAGTTTCACAATATAGATATCTGTGACCACTGGTTAATATTGTGCTGTTCTTATCTTTTAGATCATTGCTGACTGTGACAGACTGATGTCAATGCAGAGAAGCCCATAGGGTAGCACTGGAAGCTATGTAGGCAAGACTATTGCTTTGTAAGAACACGAGAAAAACCATAGTTGGTCAAATTAAGATCCATCGAGCTCAGTGTCCTGTTCCAACAGTGGCCACTCTAGTAGAAAGCAGATCCCAATAAAAAAAGATGAATATAGGAAAGTTAAGTAAGATTTAAACATAAGAACATAAGAACTGCCATCTCCGGATCAGACCTTCGGTCCATCAAGTCCGGCGATCCGCACACGCGGAGGCCCCGCCAGGTGTACACCTGGCGTAATTTATAGTCCACCATATCTTTATATGCCTCTCTTAAGGAGATATGCATCTAGTTTGCTCTTGAAGCCTAGGACGGTCGATTCCGCAATAATCTCCTCTGGGAGGGCATTCCAGGTGTCAACCACTCTCTGAGTGAAGCAGAACTTCCTGACATTAGTCCTGAACCTGTCCCCCCTTAGCTTCATTCCATGTCCTCTAGTCCGTGTCAAATTGGACAGTGTAAATAATCTTCTCTGCTCTATTTTGTCGATTCCTTTCAGTATTTTGAAGGTCTCGATCATATCCCCACGCATTCTCCTTTTCTCAAGGGAGAACAATCCTAGTGTTATAAGTCTATCCTCATATTCCAGTCTCTCCATACCCTTCACCAGTTTTGTTGCTCGTCTCTGCACCCTCTCCAGTAGTTTTATATCCTTCTTTAGGTAGGGAGACCAATGTTGGACGCAGTATTCCAAGTGTGGTCTGACCATTGCCCTATAAAGCGGCATTATAACTTTCTCCGATCTACTCGAGATTCCTTTCTTTATCATGCCCAACATTCTATTTGCCTTCTTTGCCGCTGCCGCGCATTGTGCCGACGGCTTCAGGGTCCTATCTATCAGTACACCCAGGTCCCTTTCTTGTTCACTCTTCCCCAGAGTTGCACCTGACATTGTATACTCGTATTCCTTATTTTTATTGCCTAAATGCATTACCTTGCATTTCTCCACATTGAACTTCATCTGCCATTTCTCCGCCCATGTTTCTAACCGACACAAGTCGCTCTGGAGTTTCTCTCTATCCTCCTGCGATCTGATTGCCCGGCATAGTTTTGTATCGTCTGCAAACTTGATGATCTCACTGGATATTCCTTCCTCCAGGTCATTGATATAAATATTAAAAAGGATCGGCCCAAGTACCGAGCCCTGGGGTACACCACTAGTCACTTTCTCCCAGTCGGAGAACTTCCCATTTATGCCCACTCTCTGCTTTCGGTTTTCCAGCCATTTGCCTATCCATCTTTGTATATCTCCCTCTATGCCATGGCTTTGTAGTTTCCTGAGAAGTCTTTCGTGTGGAACTTTGTCGAACGCTTTCTGGAAGTCTAAGTATATTATGTCCACAGGCTTCCCACTATCAATTTGCTCGTTTACGGTCTCAAAAAATTGGAGTAAATTCGTCAAACATGATTTCCCTTTCCTGAATCCATGTTGACTGGGTTTCATCAAGTCGTGTGCGTCCAAGTGCCGGACTATGCTATCCTTGATCAGTGCTTCAACCATCTTGCCGGGAACCGACGTAAGACTCACAGGCCTATAGTTGCCCGGTTCCCCTCTCGATCCTTTTTTGAAAATTGGCGTGACGTTCGCTATCCTCCAGTCGTCCGGTATCTGTCCAGTTCTGATTGTCAGGTTTGCAAGTTTGTGCAATAACTCTCCGATTTCAACCTTCAATTCCTTTAAGACTCTCGGGTGAATTCCATCCGGTCCAGGGGATTTGTCACTTTTAAGTTTGTCGATCTGATAGTATATCTGGTCTAAGTCCACTTCAACTGTGGTGAGGCTGTCCTCTATTTCTCCTGGAAACACTTTCTCCGCTTCAGGTATTGTTGAGGTGTCTTCCTTCGTAAAGACAGACGCAAAGAAGGAATTTAGTTTGTCTGCGATTTGTTTATCTTCCTTGATGTACCCTTTTCTTCCCTGGTCGTCCAGGGGTCCCACTGCCTCTTTTGCAGGTTTTTTCCCTTTCACGTATCTAAAGAAGGGCTTGAAGTTTTTGGCCTCCTGGGCTATTTTTTCCTCATAATCCTGTTTGGCATCCCTCACCGCCTTGTGACATTTCTTCTGATCATCTTTATGTTTGTTCCAGGCTTCGGTTGTCTTTATGCATTTCCATTTTTTGAAAGAGTCCTTCTTTTCTTTTATGGCTTCCTTCACCTGTATGGTAAGCCATGCCGGTTCTCTTTTGCTCTTTGTTCTCCGATCTTTGGAAATCCTCGGAATGTAGAGATCTTGTGCTTCTGTGATAGTATTTTTCAGTAGGGACCATGCCTGATCTACCGTTTCAAGTTTGTCCACCATCTTCTCTAGTCGTTTTTCTACCAAGGCCCTCATGCAATCGTATTTACCCTTTTTAAAGTTTAAGGTGGTGGTTAAGGTTTTGGCATGTTTCCCTTTCCCGATGTCAAGTTTAAAGTTGATTACATTGTGATCACTCTTTCCCAGTGGAACCACGACTTCCACTTCTGTTATCGGTCCCGTTAGGCCATTTAGGACCAAGTCCAAGGTGGCGTTGCCTCTTGTCGGCTCTTTTACCATTTGTTCCAGGAAGCAATCCCCTAGCACCTCCAGGAACTTGGCCTCCTTGCCGCAGTTGGAGGTTGCTAGTTTCCAGTCTATCCCTGGGAAATTGAAGTCTCCCAATATAATTACATTGCCCGTCTTGCATTCTTGTTTGATTTCCTCCATCATTTCTGAGTCAGTTTCCTCCGCCTGTCCTGGGGGACGATAGTAAAGGCCAATTTTCGTATCTGCACCATATTGACCAGGAATTTTGATCCAGAGTGACTCAAGCTTCTCTTTCATTTCTGTTGTAACCATTTCAACAGAATCTATTCCCTCCTTAACATATAGAGCAATACCTCCACCTTTCTGCCCTACTCGATCTCTTCTATACAGTTTGTATCCCTGTAGTACTGTGTCCCATTTGTTTTCTTCATTCCACCATGTTTCTGTTATGCCAATGATATCCAATATGTCATGTCTTGCTATTGTCTCTAGTTCCCCCATTTTGTTACCTAGACTTCTAGCATTCGTATACATACATCTAAATTCCCTTTGTGTTACCTTTTTGGACCTTCTACTCTTGGCCGTCCCTATAGTTTCAAATACGGTATCCTTTACTGCTCCTGTGTTATCACCCTTGTTTGCTGTGTGGTCGTCCTCTCCTGTGTCTGAGTTGTCCCTTCCTGCTTTTTCTCCCTTATTGGCTGTGTCAGGCGTATAAAAGAGGATTGCAGCCAGATCGAGTTAAGTTACTCGTTAACTTTTTTATAGTGTTATACTTGATCTTCTTTGCTTATTGATATAAGAAGGTATTTAACTTATCTTGCAACACTACCTCTTCCGACGTGAGCCCCATTTCAGTGCTTTCATCAGGGAATGAGGTGCAATTACATACTTGTGCTGCAATTAAAAAGTAAAAAAATTACGTAAAAAACCCAAACAATTCAGCCTCTGCACGAGTCGAGTCTCTTTAATTTGAAAGGAAACTCTGCAATGAGAGGGCATAGGATGAAGTTAAGACATGACAGGCTCCGGAGTAATGGAAACCCTTTTTTTACAGAAAGGGTGGTAGATGCGTGGAACAGTCTCCCGGAAGAGGTGGTAGAAACAGAGACTGTGTCTGAATTCAAGAGGGCCTGAGATAGGCATGTGGGATCTCTCGGAGAGAGAAAGAGATAATGGTTACTGCGGATGGGCAGACTAGATGGGCCATTTGGCCTTTATCTGCTGTCATGTTTCTATGTTTGGCAGTCTGAAGATCCTACACAGCAAATATCTCTCTTCCTACTATGTTGACTATTTAATGTGTTGCCATAAATCACAGAGAACATATATAGAATAACATTATATATAAAAAAAAAAGTTAAGAAAGAGTTAACAGTGCATAAGGTGCTCAGATCTACCATCAATGTGCTCAATAGGTTCATGCAAAGGTAGCAACAGGACCGTCATAACACTTTATTAGTCCCATGCCGCCAGGAAAATACTAAAGCAAAATAAAACCAGGGTTTTTTTTAAACTTATCTTAATAGGAAGAAAAAGTGAATCCTTGTTTTATCCAGTAGTCTTTAAATCCTGCTACTTATGGAAGAATTCTTTGTGATGATACTTAATGTGACTATTTAATGTATATAGGTGGAGATGCTATATGAATATTAATAGTAGCTGTGACATTGTCCCTGGATTGACATGTTATGTGTAGGCCAGTATTTTACAGGCCTACATTTAAGGCAGCTATCTCGCACTAATGAAAATGCTTAGGGATGCTTATGGACGCCGAAGGCCACTTCCGGTGGAGAACACACCCACGCCGGCCTTGGGCATCCGTAAGCATTCCTATGCATCTCCGTGGGCACGAGACAGACACATACAATATAGGCGTCATTCACCGCATCCATTTAAAACAAAAAGTGCATCCCGACTGGCTGGTGAGAGAGTGGTAGGGCATCTACCGCCGCCTACAATTGGGATGCCATTTGTAGAATCAGCCCCTAACCGTGTAGTTAGATAGTGAAACTAGTGCACAATGCTTTAGCGCATCTTGCTTTAGGCACAGATTAGTGTGTAAAGCAGCTTAGTAAAAGGGACCCCAAATGTTTGCATCTAATTTGCCACCTTATGCTAATCTCTGCTTTTCTGCTCTCATTAAGGTCTGATTTCCATTTCAGATGCCACCGGCTTCATTAAAACATTTCCACGTACCTGTTCATATTATACCATATGAACGCCAGGAGGAGGCTCTATTTCTTACAGTGCATGTGTAGAAATAAGTATTAGCGGTGAATCTACGAGACTTAAGATCATCTCTAGTCAGTCATGGAATGCACTAAACCAGTGTCTCTCAAACTGTGTGCCATGGTGTGACCCGAAGAAATTCCAGGTGTGCCACAAGAGATTTCAGAATTTTACTTTATTTTTTAAAATTCCCTTAAGTATACACTAGAATAGATGACATGTACATTGCGTACACAAGAGTCTGCCAATATTATAAGCATCAGTGTGCGTAAGGATACAATCACCCAGATAAGCATCATTCTTTGATGTGATTGGTCCTTGAAAACTAACGGCAAGTAATTTTAGTTTTCTTTTTTTATGCAGTAGTTATCCTAATTTGAGTGACAAAGCTATCAAGGCTTTGTTACCGTTTGGATCCTTCTTATCCTTGCAAACTTGGATTTTCAGCTCTGACAGAAATTGAAAAAAAGATAATGACTGCAGATGGTGGATGATGAAATGCGTGTTTGCTTGTCAATTATCGAGCCATGTTTTGAGTTAATTTGCACTCAAGCACATCCATTGCATTGATTAGCAATTCTATTCTATCTACTTTAGCTTCACAGTTGTTACAATTATTCATACATAACTTAAAGAACTATAAATAAATAACTCAAATGTAATTTTATATTGCTTTTGCAATTTTATAATTTCAATTATAACGTGCCATGAAAAATATTTTTTCTGCTAAGTGTGCCGCAATAAAACATTTGCTCCATTTAGTATGCCAGAGGGTTAGAGAGACACTGCATTAAACCAACCCATTTGAAGGCATTAACCCAAGGGCAAACACTGTCAAAATATTCCAAATAATCTTTGTGTTCATGGGATGCATTGGGGTTTTCTCTCTCACAATACAGGTGGGACTTTATCAAATAAAGAGGGCTCCACCATTCAGGTCTCACTAACCTCAGTCCCCAAACCTTTTGGACCAAGAACCACCTTAGACCCTTCAGACCAGTGAGAGGTGCTAGAGAGTTTGCTAAGCGTGGCCTCCTTGGCTTTATCGAACTGCAGTTGGAGTCTCCTTTGAGATTTTCTAAATAAAAAATATTACTTAAGGCACAATTGTTTATTTCATCCTATGAGCCACCTGCTAGAGGTCCAATAAATATGAGAGCTTTACAAATGATGTACATGTAGTACACAGAAAGATGGTGACTTTTTACAAGCCAATCGGGGAGGAAAACAGTGGGAAAAATATCAGTGCAATTATAATCTAATCTAAGGCTTGGCTTTATATAACGAATCATCATTCTAAGAAAGCTCGTCTCAGTTTACAGTAATTAACAGATAAAACCCATAAAAGATGAAGGCTAAATTTCAGGAAAATTAATTTTCAAAGTGTTTAGCAAATAAAGTGGTTTTTAAAAGTTTACGAAAGAATTGAAGTGAACCAGAACTCCTTAAGAGAAACGGAAGATCATTCCAAAGTTGAGAAAACTTTAAAATCAAAGATTGATTAAAGATCTTGTCTCCTTTAATCCCTTTTCTGGAAGGGTTAGGGCTCCTTTTACAAAGGTGCGTTAGGGCCTTAACGCGCAGAATAGCATGCACTAGCTGCTACCGCCTCCTCTTGAGCAGGTGGTAGTTTTTCAGCTAGCGCACGCTAATCCAGTGCGTGCACTAAAAACGCTAGCGCACCTTCATAAAAGGGGCCCATAGTTTAAATTGTTGGTTGCAAAAGAGAATCTAAAAATTCCAAGATAAATACCATGCTTATGCCCCAGAAAAGCCAATTGTTGCATTAATTTCTTTTTCCTACCACTGCTGCTGAGTATACATAGCAGGGCTGCATACCAAGGGAAGACATGACAATCTTTTATATATTTTTTCCCAAGATTGTTCTTTCTTCTGTTAGCACACTTTCATGCCCAGCAGCAGCACTTCTGTTCTTCCCAATGCCCAGATACTTTTCAACTTGCAATGGCTCTTGAGTCCTTATGGTGGCTGCAGGTCCTCATTGCCATTCTGTGATGGTGGCAGCAGCTGAAGAGATGCAGTGAAGGCCTCTGGCAGTGGGTCCACAATAGCAGCTAAATTAAGAAGTTATGTCCTATCTATGACAACTTTCACCATCGAACAGGCCAGTCAGTGATGTTGTTAGGAGGCACCAGAGTGTGAGGGTGAGGAGGACTTTAAGTTGTTTCATAAAAACATAAGTATAACCATAATGCAGTGTATTGCAAACTGTGTGTCAAGGCACACTAGTGTGCCTCCTGAGATTTCAGGTGTGCTGAAGCACACTGGGGAGGAGAGGCGCAGGCTGACTACCTAGAGGACATGTCTCTTGCAGGTAGATGCACGTCCTGTAGGCAATCAGCAGGCGCCAGCATCTCTCCTCTATGGCCCTCTTTTCTGCTGGCACCTCCTCCCCCACTGATGTCTCAAGCTCAGTCTGGAGTGCTTTTGCACATGCATGCATGTGATGTCATCACAGCGACGTCCACACACTTCTGGGTGCCTTGAGCCACGGCCACTACCTTTAATGTGCCATGGCTCGAGAAAGTTTGCGGGACACTGCTGTTTCCAACAGTGGCCAATCCAGGTCACAAGTACCTGGCAATATCACAAAACAGTAAAACAAATTTTACGCTGTTTATCCTAGAAATAAGCAGTGGGTTTTTCCAAGTTCGTCTTAATAATGGCTTATGGATGTTTCTTGTAGGAAATGATCAAAAATCTTTTTAAAACCTTGCTAACTACTCTTACCACACATTCTCTGGTAATGAATTCCAGAGTTATTTACACTGAGTAAAGAAATATTTTTCCCTATTTATTTTAAATTACTACTTAGTAGTTTCATTTCATGCCCCATAGTCCTTGTATTTTTGAAATAATAAACAAAATGATTAATGTTTACCTATTCTATTTCACTTAGTATTTTATCAACCTCTGTCATATCCTCATAGGGAAGTGTGAGGGAGTCAGGGATTCTCCCTCACAAATGATACTATTTTTCCATCAATAGGCAGCAAAGGGCACTGGCCTATTAGTGAGTAAACTACAGGAACCAGGATGCCCTGCACACTGTAGCTCAGAACTCCACCTTCATCCAGCAGGTGGCACTGAATTGCATGAACAGGCTACCCTGCTGAGTCATGGGATGAATTCCAGGCAGGGAGATTGGTAGAAATCTGGAACGCTGTTCTGGAGGCTGTTATAGAGGAAAGCACCTTCAGGGATTCAAGGCAAGGTTAGACAAGTTCCTGCTGAACCAGAACATACGCAGGTAAGGCTAGACTCAATTAGGGCACTGGTCCTTTGACCTAAGGGCCGCCGCATGAGCGGACCACTGGTCTGACCCAGCAGCGGCAATTCTTATGTTCTTATGCCCTGTCTGGAATTTATTCAGTGGGGTCCCATGGGAGGAAGAGTCCCAAAAAGAAGAGGCTTCCCTAAGCCGTGTGCTCAGTAAAAGGGAACTCTTCTCAGCTAAAGGCTGTGAGGAATCCTGGAAAAGAGTGGAGAGAGAGAGGTCTTTGGAGGAGAAAGGGACTCTTGGGTTTTCCCCTAGATGTGGAGGATGACAGCAGCCCTGAGAGAGCTGATGGCACTAAAAAGAGAGTAAGATGGACTTTACCAGGTGAACAGTTGTTGATAGCTTGGCTGAGGTAAAATGAACTTCTTATTCTGAAAACTGTGAAATATATTCCTGGATCTGGTTGAGACTGTTTATATGAACAAAGAATAATTTTCGCCCTGGGAAGTAAGAAACAGATTCAGGGTCCTGTAAATAAATGTTTTGTGGCAGTTAAGTGTGTCGTGCGTGTCATGTATACAAAATTTACCTCCCAAAATGGGGAGGGGGGGGGGTGTGAAACTCCAGTCTGTCAAAGTCATCCCATTCGCTTTGTAATTTTTGTCACCCTTCTCTGTACCTTTTTTTAAAATTGAAAATTTGTATAAATACAGAGAATACTGAGTTAGGCACCTACCAACCAATTAATTTTAAGGCAGTTACCGTAATCTTTTTAAATACTAAAGTTAGGCATCTAGATTGGCAAGGGGCCACCAATCTAGACGCCTAACTTTAGGCATCTTTTATAGAATCTGGGTCAAAATGCTCAAGTCCTGTAAATGTATTGTTTTGAAAAATTATCTCCTGAAAAAAAAGATTCCTTGTTTTGTTGCCAGAAATGACAAATGTTTCCAGAACCACCCAATATAGACACAAACAATTTCTTCAATATAAATCTCTTTCTAAAATTTCAAGCCAAATGTTTGGTTACTTATTTAAATATATTGTATGCTTTTTTTTTTAAACCGATCAGCTAGAAAGATTCCTGTTACATAAAGAGACGGTTGTTCAAATTACAACGTAATAATATGGTTAACACAGGCATTTTTCTTTTACTGATTAATATGTTTGAAGATTGTTCCTTTCTCTTCCTTGAAGTGGACTTTTATTGCTTTAGAATATTGTATGTATGCCGGAACTTGGAGGCGCAGCTGCATGGATGTATAACTGCTGGGCTCCCACTCCTAGGCATATTTAGAGCATTTTTAAAAGATTTAAAATTTTCCCTCAGAAGTTAATATCTCTAACTCTTCTCAACAATGACTTCTATCAAACAAACCAAGATTGAGGTGACTTCAAACCCTGGAATAAAGGCTAAAAGGCACAAGGCAGAACCAACCATGCCTTCTAAGGCCTTTTTTACCTTTAGATGCCCTGGATATGATTGCGATCTTAGAGGAACTAAAAAGTATTAAAACAATGATTGCAACAAATACTGAACAGCTGACAAACTTAGAGCAAAAGATGGATGTGGTAAGCAGCAGTGTGAAGCAACTAAAACCAGGGTTGAGAAAATTGAAATGGAGCAGAAATAATTTAAAGAGGATCATAAAGCTATTCATGATCTGGAAAAAAGGATGGTGGATATGGAGAACAGATCACGTAGAAATAATTTAAGAATTTTGGGTTTGGCTGAGGGAATTGAAGGAAAGAATGTGATAGCCTTTTTGGAGGAGAATATACCAAAAATACTCCCTCTCAGACTAAAGGTCTCACTGGAGATTGAAAGGGGACACAGAGTACCAGGGAGAAGGGCCAATGGACAGTCAGGTCCTAGAACACTAATTTTTCATGTACTGCATTTTCAACATGTGTTGGAAATATAAAAAATGGCAGAGGAAAATAGAAACCTGACTTATAAAGACTCGAAAATCCTGTTTGTTCCAGACTTTGCATGGGAAACAGTAAATATACGAGACAATTTCTATCAATGAGGCAAAACTACAGGCGATTGAAGCAAGGTATGGCCTTTATTACCTTGGTTTAATGTGGATCACATACAAAGGTAAATCTTTTCAATTTGATGATCCTGATAAACTAAAATAATTTTTGGAGCAGCAAGAAACACCAATGAACTGACTCTACTGTCCTGTGAGTTGTGGGATGGCTAGCTGAGCAAAATTGGATTTTTTAGGTTTAGTTAATGTGAGTTTATAAGTAAATATAACTTTGATTTGTGGCAATTTATTTTTGATTTTAATAAAAACAAATAATGGATTCTCTGAGTTTACAACTGCCATGGAACAGAAGATCTTGAGGGCAGTGTAATTACCTTTGAATAAGCCATCTGATTGGATATGAATCGATCTGAGCTTCTGGTTGGCTGAAGCATTTGTGCATGAGCTTGAAAAGGCACTTTCAGATCGCCAGCCTGCAGCTGATAATACCAGTGTGTCTGCATTGGCCTGGGTCCATGGAGAACAGAATTTATCACTGTACTGAAGAAAATCCTTAGTAATCCAGGACAATCAGAGAAGTGTAGTTTTCACTTGCACATATAAAAATAATTTCATTTCAACAAGTTTTTGAAAGAAGCATTTAAATATGAAGAACTTGGGCTACCATCTTTGAATAAAGTTTATTTTATTCCACTGTAATAAAAAAAAAAATGCAGCAGCTCCCTGGTTTGTCAAAGCGCTTCATGCTGCCAGTGTCGTTTGTGGTTTGCAGGGGAGTGCCCTGCACGCGCTGCAGTTCATTTTGTTTTGGAGAATAAACCAGGAAAAACTAAGGAAATAATTCTATTTGGAATCGGATGGAATACAGTGCTCTACAACATCACCAATAATACACAATCCCCATTGTCTGTCTGGCTGGGGCCATACAGTTCATGCAGGCTTTGTCAGATTATGAGATCTTCTTTACTAAGGATACAAATAGTCCTGCTTCTTGTTCATTGCTGGGATTAATGAGGATTCTCCGGTCACCCAGATCTACCATGAAGTTGATGCTGTTACTGGCTTTGTTTCACTATTTAATTATTAATTACCTATTTATTGCTCAATTGCTTTTTGTAAGGAAAAAGGCACAGAGAGGGGATGGCTTAAGAGTGACAATGCTTGGCTTTACTGCTATGTTTGAAAGATGTATATGATTGTACCTATGATCCTTCTATAAGTAGCAGCAGCATGAAATGGTGTTGTTCTTCAGTGATATCTACCGAAGGAAACTTCTCAAGATAATTAGAAGTTCCAGATGGTTCTATTTACAACCTATTATGATTGATTTTAGAGTAGCTACAGATGGCAGGGGATGCGCTCAGAGGATTAAAATTATTTATCTAATTATTTAATTATCTACTTAGTTATTTTTGACTAAAGCTATTAAGTTACTGCTTATGTTTATAAGTTAAATTCAGAGATGTAATTGAGGAAATTTAAATATATATACAGTGGTACCTTGGTTTACGAGCATAATCCATTCCAGGATCATGCTCGTAATCCAAAACGCTCGTTTATCAAAGCAAAGTTCTCCATAGACCTTAATGCAAACTCAGAAGATTCGTTCCACAACCAAAGTTTGCAATGGTGGCCCAGGGGTGAGTACCTGCCTGCGGGTGCTGCAGCGATTCCAAAGTGGTGCCTTCCTTCCCTCGGGGTCCCCGTGCGGCTGCCCTCCCACTTCGGCTGATGCCTCTGCCGTCCATCAGCGCCTCCCGGCTCCTGATCCAAGCCGGCCGCCATCCTGAACGAGCATGCGCACGGCCTCACCTCTCCTAAGTCAGCCGCTGCCCCAGCAACATGCTCACCACATATAAGCATGCAGGACGTCCTGCGTGCTTGTATGCGGTGAGCGTGTTGTTGGGGCAGCGGCTGACTTAGGAGAGGAGAGGTGAGACCGTGCGCATGCTTGTTCAGGATGGTGGTCGGCTTGGATCGGGAGCCAGGAGGCGCTGACGGACGGCAGAGGCATCGGCCGAAGGCGGAGGGCAGCTGCACGGGGACCCCGAGGGAAGGAAGGCACCACTTTGGAATCACTGCAGCACCTGAAGGCAGGTACTCATCCCTAGGCCATCATTGCAGAGTGCTTGTTTATTAGGGCAGTTGTCGGTTTACGAGACAAAAATTTGCTGAGTGTTTTGCTCGTCTTGCAAAACACTCGCAAACCGGTGCACTCGTAAACCGAGGTACCACTATATTTAAGGAATGAAATTTGTCACAAAATTGATTAGTTCAATTGGATAATATGTGTTCAGTGTTAAATACGTATATATATTAATACATAACTATATATATTAATATATATTAATACATAACTATGTATTAATAAGTAATAAGTGACAAGACTAATATAATATTTACTTTATTCTATAGATATATTATTGATTCCGTGCATTTTAAGAAACTTAAAATTAGTCTTTGATCTGTTAGGGTCTTTTAATTATTACATGAATATTGGTTTGATAAGGGAATTATAGCTAATTAGATAACTATAAATTTATATAATTTCTTATATTCATGAAATTCATTATATTTATTAATATTAATCAGTCTTATTTATGATTGTTTAAAAATCATTTTAGTATTTTTATTTACTACATGTAGTGTTTATGTTTTTTCTGTATTATTATTGTATTCTGGGATGGATATTAACACTTTTTAAGGGGGGAAATATTTAGGATGCTCGGGAGGGGTTTGGGGTTGCTTGTCTATATGTGTGCTTTCAAGTTGTCATATGTTTTTGAGGTGGGGGGGTCAGGTGGATTATATGGTAGGGGTGTGGACGTGTATTGATCAAAGGGTGTTATGGAGTTAGGGGATATGTTTTGTGGTTCCATTTCCTTATTATAGTGACAAAATGATTCTGAAAATATTTTCTCTAAATGTCAATGGTCTCAATCATCCAATTAAGAGAAAAAAACCCCACTTAACTTCTTAAAAAACCAAAATGCGGATATATACTACATACAGGAAACCCATTTAAATGCCATGGAGATAAAAAAGCTAGTGGGTGGATGGGTTAAGCATTGTTTTTTTGCTCCCGCTGTAGGAAAATAAAGCTGGGGTCGCCATTTTAGTTCGTGGAAAATGTTCAGCTACATTCAAATTGTTTTCTGCGGATTCCGCAGGGAGATGGGTTCTGGTGGATATAAACTTGGCGAAAGATACTCTGAGGCTTGTTAATATCTACACACTTAATTCAAATCAAAATATATTTTAAAAAACTCTTCAACAGTTGATTCTGCCACTGGCTGCTTCTAATTTAGTGGTGACGGGGGACTTCAATGCAGTTATGGATCCGATATTGGATTTAAAAAAACCTAGTAAAGTACTAAAATCATAGGGCTAGATAATTTGGTACAATCCTGTGGTTTAAAAGATATTTGGCAGATTCTTCATTTTAATGATCGGGAATTTTCTTTCTGCTTCCAGGTACATAAATCATTTTCCAGAATAGATTATATATTTGTATCAGATCAATTAATGCAGCAGGTTACAAAGGCCGCCATAGATCCAATTATTTTTTCAGATCATGGTGGAATTTAGATTGAATTGAAGATGGATGAATAAGATTATAGTAGACCTGTCTGGAGATTCAATAATACATTGCTTGCAGATTCCAACTTTATTGAGGACTTACAGTCAAAAATTATTGAATATTTTCAACTCAATGTTTCAGATGATATCTCTTTAGTAACCTTATGAGATACTTTTAAAGCTACTATGAGAGGGCAAATGATCTCATATTCGGTACACGTCAGGAAACAACTCAAATAATTTTCAAATTTGGAGCAAAATATTAAAGACTTGGAGTCAGAATTGGCCTTGAAATGGGAACAAAATACTTTGCAGGCCCTCTTAAAAGCTAAATATAAATACAATGAGATTTCCTCTCAAATGGCTAGGAAAGAGTTGTTTTCTCAACAGGTTCTGTATTATGGAAACTCGAATAAAGCGGGAAGAGTATTAGCTAATTACCTTATAAATAAAAAAAGGTTAAGTGAATTGTGGCTATCACAAATAAAAATGGGGAAACTCATTCTCAAATTGGAATTACCTTAAAACAATTTTTGAAATATTATAAAGCTTTGTATTCTTTCGAGCTTTATTCAAATAAAGAACTTGAGGGTTTAAAGTTTTTGGAGTTAATTAAGGGGCCTAATATTCCTGAGCATATAAAAGGAACTCTTGAAGCGCCTATATCAATGAAAGAATTAGAAACATCATTGAAATCCCTTAGAATTGGATCCGCTCCAGGTGGTGATGGTTTCACTGTAGAGTTTTACAAATCATTTCCAAAATACCCTATTACCTCATCTATTAAATTTATATCAGGTTCAACTGACTAAAGGTTGTGTTACAGGTACTGTGGCAGAATTGTTAACTATTGTTTTGCCAAAGCCAAATAAAGATCCTATGTTAGTTTCAAATTACAGGCCTATTTCTTTGATAAATGTAGACGGTAAACTGTTGGCTATGTTATTGGCTTTGCGCTTGGCCAAGGCTCTCCCTTAGATTATTGGTATGCACCAAACGGGGTTTGTTGCTCAGAGACATTCTTCAAATAACACTAGGCTGGCTTTTCACATGTTAAATTTAACAAAAGTCATGGATGATCCAGCCTTCTCTGTATCCTTGGATGCAGAGAAGACCTTTGATCGAGTGGAATGGACCTTTATGTATCAAGCAATGGATTGGTTTGGTATTGGTTCAAGATTTATACAAATGATTCAAACCTTGTATAGTTCCCCTTCTGCCAGATTATATATAAATAATACTTTTTCGGAATGTTTCTGTCTGGAGAGGGAAGTTAGGCAAGGATGCCCGTTATTTCCTTTGCTGTTTGATATTGTTTTGGAACCCTTGTTATTAGTTATACAAAAGGCAAAGGAGATCCAGGGTATTCCTTACGCAGGTCGGGAATACAAGGTCTCTGCTTATGCAGATGACATATTGCTTCATTTGAGGAATCCTGAAACAACCATTCCACATTTACTAGATCTGATTGAAAGATTTGGAAAATTTTCAGGATATAAAATAAATTGGAGTAAATCGGAGATTCTTCCGTTTAATGTACATTGTCAAAAATGATTTTTTGATTCATTCCCCCTTCTTTGGAAAGAAGAGGGAATAAAGTATTTAAGAATCTGGGTTTATAAAACGCTGGAAGAAACGATGAAAGTAAATGAAAAATTCTTATTGCTAAAGGTCACAGAAATGTGTGAGCAATGGAACCCATTACATCTGTCTTTGTGGGGGAGAGTTCAGATGGTTAAAATGATGATTTTGCCTTGGTTTGTTACCAAATTGGTATGCTACCAGTGTTTTTTCAGGAGTCCTTTTACAAAAAATTAAATAGTATTCTTACAAAATTTATGTGGCTGGGGAAAGCAGCAAGAATTTGCTTTAGTATCCTTACAAAAGCCAATTGTGGAGGGTGGGGTAAATATTATAGGTACCATCAAGCCTATATAATGCGTCATGGTATGTATTGGATCCTCCCTGAGCTCATGGAAAATCTTACAGACTGGTAATGGCTGGACTGGCAACTCCTGTCTCCATTGAGATTGTGTCACGTTTTGAGTATCAAAATGCCTAGGCTGTATAAGGACAATAGAATTTTAATGGACACTTGGAAGATATTAAAATTTATTACTAATTTAACAGATATTCCAATTCATAAATCCACTTGTCAGTCCCTTTGGTTGAACCCCAAAATTCAAATTGGCGGGTTTAAGGTCATCTGGAAGTACTGGATGAAGGCGGACATATGTACTTTAGACGATGTAGTATCAAGACGGAAAACAGCTTGAGCTTTCACGATTGCAACAAAAATTTGGTATTGCTAAATGTCAAAGTTATAGGTGGTTGCAGTTGAAGCAGGCCATTCAGGAGCCATCCTGACTGGAAAAAAATCTTAAAAATCAGTATAGTTTGCCATTCCTGTGCAGGCCATCCAGTCAGCCATCCTGACTGGAAAAAAATCTTAAAAATCAGTATAGTTTGCCATTCCTGTGCTTCCAGGTGGATTTCCTGGGTCACCAGGCCACTCAGTGGTATAAATTAATATCTGGATCATTGAATAAGAAACCAAAAACTGGTCTTCGTGACATTTGGAGCATTGAGATAAAGCATCAAATTACTGTGTCTCAATGGCCATGAATTTGGACTTGGAGGATGAGATGTACGGTGTCTGCATCTATGAGACAAACATGGTTTTTCTTGTTACATAGAGCGTGTCGGACACTGGTTAGATTGCAGAAATTAGATAGTTCCAAGTCTAATAGATGCTGGCACTGGGACATTGGATCATTTATTATATTATTGTCCATTGATACTTCAATTTTGGAGATGCATTTGGGATCAGATAAATAATGTAATGGAAAATCCAGTGGGGCACTAACATATGACACTGTGCTATTTGGCACTATGATGAGAGCTAAAAGCCAAATATCATCTCATAATAATAAACTTCTCTTTATTATGACAGGGGTTGCCATACAGCTTATTTTAAGGAATTGGAAAAACTGGGATAGATTGAACTATACCTTTTGGTGGGAGTCTCTCTGTCACGTTTTTAAAATGGAATGTATTATGGCTATACAACAGGGACATTACAAAAAATTTCTGAAGATTTGAGAGCCATTGACAAAATTTTGCAAAGAGTGATTGTTGATTTTGCCCTTTGGTCATACACGTCCAGGGTGGGTGGGAGGGGGGATAGAATATATATTTTTAATTCTTTGAGTGCAATTTTTGAATATGAATAAGGGGGTGATATATTTGTCATAGATTACAATTTGATTGATTTTAAGTGATTTTATAGCGTAATATGATTGTATAATATGTTGCACTTATGTATGGCTTAAAAATGAATAAAGATATTAAAAAAAAGAATACTGTATGTATTATATTCTATTATTACTATTATATTCAAATAATTAAAAAAAATGCTTAAGTCCTCAAATATAGGGATCCACGACCTGGAAATGGATTTCAGAGAGAATCCAGGCCAGCCGCAAGCAGCAGGCCAGAGAAGTTGCTTGTGCAGGTGCAGATTTAAAGAGGTACAGGGGAAGGGAGGGCACAAGGGGGCATTGGGGGGCAGAAAGGGGCTGGCCAGCCCCTTTCTGCCCCCCAATGCCCCCTTGTGCCCTCCCTTCCCCTGTACCTCTTTAAATCTGCACCTGCACAAGCAACTTCTCTGGCCTGCTGCTTGCGGCTGGCCTGGATTCTCTCTGAAATCCATTTCCAGGTCGTGGATCCCTATATTTGAGGACTTAAGCATTTTTTAAAAATTATTTGAATATAATAGTAATAATAGTATATAATAATCACGAATGCCCAATGCCCCCTTGTGCCCTCCCTTCCCCTGTACCTCTTTAAATCTGCACCTGCACAAGCAACTTCTCTGGCCTGCTGCTTGCGGCTGGCCTGGATTCTCTCTGAAATCCATTTCCAGGTCGTGGATCCCTATATTTGAGGACTTAAGCATTTTTTTTTAATTATTTGAATATAATAGTAATAATAGTATATAATACATACAGTATTCTTTTTTTTTAATATCTTTATTCATTTTTAAGCCATACATAAGTGCAACATATTATACAATCATATTACGCTATAAAATCACTTAAAATCAATCAAATTGTAATCTATGACAAATATATCACCCCCTTATTCATATTCAAAAATTGCACTCAAAGAATTAAAAAAACCAATGCCTCAGGAACAGACTTAGATTGTAAGCCCTCTATGGACAGGAAAATACCTCATGGAGCTGAATGAAGCTCATCTTAAGCTATAACTAAAAAAAAATGTTATCAAAATAGATAAATGGAAAGGACCAATATATTAACAAAATACAAGTGTAAATCAAAAAGTGAAGGCAAAATACATTTAACAGCTTTAATAGAAGTAACTGTGAGGAGTTATTGTAAGGGTGACAGACCTTTTTGTGAGTCAAGGAAGAGAAGGCCGCTTTGGTTCTCAAAAGTAGCAGCTGAGAAGGTAAGGAATAAGAGGTTAGCTTTCATAAACTATAAAAGATCACAGAAAGAGGAAGACAGGGAAAAGTTAAGAGAGGCTGGTCAAGTAGTCAGGAAAGCAAAGATACTAATGGAAGAAAAAATAGCCAATACAGTAAAATGGGGAGACAAAATATTTTGTCACTATATCAGTGATAGGAAGAAGTGCAAAAGAGGCATTGTAAGACTCAAACGTGAAAGGAAGAAATATGTAGAAGCTGATAAAGAAAGGGGAGATATGAGAGAGACGTTAAATACTTACATGGCATAAATGTGCATGAGTTGAGCCTCTTTCATTTGAAAGGAAGCTTTGGAATGAGAGGGCATAGGATGAAGTTTAAAGGCGATAGGTTCAGGAGTAATCTAAGGAAATACTTTTTTTTTTTTTTACAGAAAGGGTGGTAGATGCGTGTTACAGTCTCCTGGAAGAAGTGGAGACAGAAACTATGTCTAAAGTCAAGAAAGCGTGGGATAGGCACATGGGATCTCTTTGAGATAAAAAGAGATGTTACTGCAGATGGGCAGACTGGATGGGCCATTTGGCCTTTACCTGCCATCATGTTTCTGTTTCAATTGAACATATCACCTTACTACATTGGCCCCATGCAAGATGACATTTATTGTATCGTTCAACTAGCTTCTGTATTTCTGCAAAGAAGTTTTTCAGCTGCTCCTAGAGCCAGGTGAGCACTACTCCATTTACTTTATCATGCTTTATATTTTGCTCTCCGGGTCGCAGTGATGCAGCCATGTCTCTTCATCTGTGAGAATTTTCTCCAGTATACTTGGATATTCTTCATACTGCCTCAGGAACTGGGTTGCAACCTCAACACACTGTTGCTTATGCAAATCAGTAAGCTGTTTGGGAACCCATTGTATACAATGGATTCTGTTTCATGAAGGATAATACCTTCATTTGGTCATTATTAGAATTTAGTACCGTTCTTTTCTTACATGTTTTTAAATCAGATCACAATAATATTGAATAATACAACAATTTTCAGCATTACATTCTGTTAGTAAAAATAATAAAAAGTCTGGATACCGTTGTCTCATATGGGCAGCTTATGCTATTCTGAATTTAAACACTAGGTGGTGCTGCGCCATTCATATTTTCATAACAGGCACACTGCAGCCTTCATTCTAGCAACATAAATCCACAGATAAAATTGACAAACCAAACTTTACACAGTTACTTGAAGTGGATGGATTGACCACAGCTCTATTAAATACATTTACTAGATTCACCTTTAAAAAAATACATATAACCACTTTGTCCAATTCTTTGAGAACAATGAAAAGAATGCTCTTAAAACAAACTATTTAAAATATTTTCTGGTAACATAGTCACTCAGCAACATTTTGCTTTATGAATAAGCCATTGTAGGCACAGAGTAAAAACTTCCTTGTGCTATCTGTCTTCCTGTCACTTCTACACAGTCTTTCTCAGACCACCTCTACTATGGTTTCAATTAAATTTATTAGGTCATTAAGCTCCTACAGCTCCTATTTTGAATTGAGTCTTTCCCCTTTTTTGTGCCAATTGGTTTCCATCTCGATAGGAGGGACTAACAAATCTTTCTTCTCAGCAATAGTGTAGAAGGGGGGCAGGATGCCACTCAGCAGTGAAACATAGTTGGTGAGGATCCCTAAACCGCACCAGTTGAAGACTCCAGGTAACAAAATTGATAAAAGGGATAGGATGACTTCCCTGAGGAAAAGCAAAAGCAGCAAGGGTTTTTTAGTCTGGAGAAGAGACTGCTCAGGGGTGATATGACAGAGGTCTATAAAATACTGAGTGGAGTGAAAAGGGTATTAGTGAAGCGCTTGTTTACTCTTTCCAAAAATACTAAGACTAGGGGACATGTGATGAAGCTTAGTAGTAGATTTAAAACAAACTGGAGAAAATATGTCTTCAAACAATGTGTAATTAAACTCTGGAGTTCACTGTCGGAGAATGTGGTCAAATTGGTTAGCTTAGGAGGGTTTTAAAAAAAAGGTTTGGTTAAATTCCTAAAAGAGAAATCCATAGGCCATTATTGAGATGGCTTGGGGAAATCCACTGCTTATCAGCATAAAATCTGTTTTACTACTTGGGATCCAGCTAGGTACTTAAGACCTGGATTGGCCACTGCTGGAAACAGGATGCTGGGCATGATGGACCTTCAGTTTGTCCCGGTATGGAAATTTTTATGTTCTTAGGGTTTCCTATTCTTACTTATTTTTCCGAATAAGTCTATAATTATTCTTTCACATTTGTTTATTGAGCTACACAATCAGGGAAACTATAAATGGTGCTTAAAATTACATGTGCAAACTTGGGCACTGGATCAATTTGTGTGTGCAATGTAATTGAATAACAGACCAGTTAGCGCTAATAATTGGGTGAAATCAATTATTGGAACTAATTGGCAACAATTTGCATTTATATGTGCATCTTCCTAGTCAGTCCTTAAATATTTAAGCACTGATCCAGAAAGAGTATGTGGCCATGGGAGAAGCATTCTCTGAATTTGCATGCCGTATGCTAGAATACGCTTACAATGCACAATTATTATATAATATTTTTTAGGTGATTTTTTCAATAATATACTGTTTAAACTCGACAGTGATCTTAACCATCTGAGATAATAAACACCTGTTACCATACAGTTTTTTGGAACCTCAGGCCACCACTCAGAGCTCAAACTCGTTCATTGCTCTAAGCTTTATGTGGAAGCTCCTCATTGGATCCTTTTATATTTTCTAACTTAGAAAATATAAAAGGATCCAATGAGGAG
This sequence comes from Geotrypetes seraphini, assembly GCF_902459505.1. NCBI lineage: Eukaryota > Metazoa > Chordata > Amphibia > Gymnophiona > Dermophiidae > Geotrypetes > Geotrypetes seraphini. Next base: position 161,663,005 of record NC_047090.1, read on the forward strand.
CTTCCACATAAAGCTTAGAGCAATGAACGAGTTTGAGCTCTGAGTGGTGGCCTGAGGTTCCAAAAAACTGTATGGTAACAGGTGTTTATTATCTCAGATGGTTAAGATCACTGTCGAGTTTAAACAGTATGCTAGAATACAGCATATCAGCACCTAATTTGGGATTGCGAGTGTTTATACACCAGATTTCAGTGGGTATAAATCCTTGCACCCAAAATTGTGCACAGATCCAGGTGCTAAGCACTATTCTATAAATGGTGCTCGACTCTGAGTACTGTTTATAAAATAGGGCTTGGTGCTCATTTTTTTCTTCAGCACCAAAATTTGGGAGTCATTTACTGAATTTATCCCAATCTACATTTTCAAAATCTAACTGAAATGCATTTTCAATTATATTTTTTAAGACAGCAGAAAGGATATGAAAACTTTTACAGGGCACTGAACAATAAAGACTAATTAAAATGTAATACAATCATGCTTATCAATCAGAAACATTCCCATTTTAATAAAAAAAGATTCTAGGATTTCCAAGGAAGTAATCAATTTGAATAATACGGTAGGTGAGGAAGCCACATGAACTCAAGAAGCAAACCATGCTACGACAGAGGGAAGGCCCCGATGGGGAAGGCAGCAAAGCAGCCTGTTCAGTGCTGCCACCACTGCTATTCTGAATGAGGTATATCAGCCTCGTGGTGGGAGGGTCGGTGGGGTTCTGCTGTGCAGGATGGGAAGGAGGGATGGAAAGATGTTGCAGAAGGGGATCTCTCACGGCTCTGCTCTTTCTGGAGATAATCACTTCACTATGAATGTTCCAGGAGTCCTTTTCATTAATTAGACAATATAAAACCCTAAATGGAATTAAGCAAGATTTGACTCAATATACTGAGAAGGTGAAGATGACAGGTCAGTGACAGCATATGACTCTTGCTATATTTTTGTGGCTTTCAGTCTCAATCTCAGGGTTTCTATGCCAGTTGTCTTCTTTTTAATTATAACCATGTAAGTGTTTAAATACATTCCAGTTATGGTAGGCCCCAATGGGAAGCTGGAAAATTAAAATAAAGGTATTCAGGATATTTTCTGTTATTACAATTGGAAGTTATAAGGACATATGTATCATCCATACTGGGGTCAGATCAAAAGTCCACCTATGCCACTATCCTGCTTTCAAGAGTGGCCAATCCAGGTCACAAGTACCTGACAGAATTCCAAAAAGTAGCAAAACTCCTGGTTACCAACCCCTTTCCCCCCCCCCCCCCCAGGGATAAGCAGTGCGCTTCCCCCGCCCCGGGATAAGCAGTGCGTTTTCCTGGGTTTACCTTAATAATGGTTTAAGGATCTTATCTCTACCAATTTATTAAAATCTTTTTAAAACTCATCTATGCTACCTACTTTTTTTTACCACAACCTCTGGAATCTAGCTCCAGAGTTTAACTATGGGGGGCCTTTTACTAAAGAGTATCAGACATTATATGCAGCATGAATAAGCCCTATGGCAGATAAAATGAGCTAGTCTTTTAGACTCTCTATGTGTGTTGAATTTTTAAAGTATTACTATATGATGTCATGGCATGTTCCCTAGTCTTTGTATTTTTATTTATTTTTTTAATAAATAATTGATTTAATGAATAATTGATTTGTGTTTACCTGTTCCGCTCAACTCATAATTTAGTAGACCTGTCATATCCCTCCCTGGCTGACTGTTTTCCAAGCTGAAGAGCCCTAACCTCTTTAGACTTTCCTTATATGAAAGTGTTTCCATCCTATTAATCATTTTTAGTTGCTCTTCTTTGTACCTTTGCTAATTCCACCTTACCTTTTTTTTGAGATGCAGCAACTGGAATTGCACACAGTACTCAAGGTGAGGCAAGATAATGTTCGTTGTTTTATTTTCTGTTCCTTTCCTAAAAATTAATAAATAATGAAGCGGTGCCAACGGCTCACCGAGACCAGCAGCAGTATCGGGAGCCCCTCTCCAGCAGGGCACCTGATCACAGTTACACCGCTCCCCCGATCCAGCAGGGGAGAATACTTTAAATATATATTTTTTATTTCTCTTGATACTTATTTTTTATCTCTATTTTTTATTTATTTTACTTATTTATTTTTAATTCTATCTTTAAATTTATTTATTCATTACTTGGTGGAATACTCATTTCTATCTCTATCTTTATATTTTATCTTTATTTTTCATAAATTGCTTCAGGTACTTTAGTTAGATTGTGAGCCTTTGGAACAGTTAGGGAATTTCCAAGTACCTATCTTATTTATTTTTATTTATTGTATCTTTTAATGCATTCATTTTTGTAAACCACTTAGAAACCTCACGGTTATTAGCGGTATATAAGAATTAAATTAATTTAAATTAAAATTAATTCTTAACATTGGCTTTGACTTCCACCACACACAACAGATTTCAACATATTATCCACAATGACACCTGGTTCTGGATGGTGGCTCCTAATATGGAACCTAGCAACATGTAGTTATAATCTGATATTGTAGTTATAATCTGATATTGTAGTTATAATATGATATTGAACAAATCAGAATGACCTACTTTAGGGAATCAAATTGTGTATTCTTGTACATCTAAGGGGCAGGGTGGGGTAAGAGATGGTGAGGTCCCTCAACTATAGGGCAAGTCAACATGTACAGAATGAGCAAACAGATGAAAAAATGTTTTCAGAGATTAGGAAAGTTTGCAAACTGGGCAATAGTATAACAACAGTATAATAGTGTGCGATTTTAATTACCCCAACATTGACTGGATAAATGTTACATCAGGGAGTGCTAGGGAGGTAAACTTCCCAAGACATAAATGACTGCATCTTGGAGCAACTGGTCCAGGAGCTATTTTAGATTTGGCTCTTAGTGGAATGCAGGGCATAGTATAAGAGTTAACTGTGTTGGATCCACTGGAAAAGTGATCATAACGTGATCAAATCTGAGCTGATACCTGGAGAGTGACGTCGCTTTAAAAATCTACTGTAGTAGCATTTAATTTTCATAGAAACATGATGGCAAATAAAGGCCAAATGGCTCATCCAGTCTGCCCATCCTCAGTAACCATTATCTCTTCCTCTCTCTAAGAGATCCCACGTGCCTAACCCAGGCTTTCTTGAATTCAGACACAGTCTCTGTCTCCACCACCTCTTCCGGGAGACTGTTCCATGCATCTAACACCCTTGTAAAAAAAAAGTATGTCCTTAGTTTACTTCTGAGCATATCACCTCTTAACTTCATCCCATGCCCTCTCATTCCAGAGCTTCCTTTCAAATGAGACTCGACTCATGCACATTTACATCATGTAGGTATTTAAATGTCTCTATCATCTCTCCCCTCACCATGAAGATGGGCTACTGGGGTATATGGACTACTGGTCTGACCCAGTAAGGCTATTCTTATGTTCTTACAAAAACAAACCTGATTTGTGGTATACTAACCCAGCAAATGCTGATAACTTTCCCCCTCCCTTGAGCCAGTAATTTAAGCCCTATAACTTAAAATCAATTCCTCACATCTTATTCAACTGTACATATAATTTGCTTTCAGTTTAGCCACCCATCTGTTTAACCCAATTACTTTGTACTACCCATGATACTAATCCAGGGAAAGCAGTGGCTTCCCCCGTGTTTATCTCAATAGCAAAGTATGGACTTTCCTCAAGGAAATTGCCCAAACCTTTTTTTTTAACCAGCTACCTTAACTGCTCTTACCACTTCCTATGGCAATGCACTCTAGAGCTTAACTATTCTCCAAGTGAAAAAACATTTCCTCCTATTGGTTTTAAAAGAATTTCCCTGTAACTTCATCAAATATCCCGTCTTTGTAATTTTTGATGGCTTAAAAAAACTGATATAATTGTACCCGTTCTACACCACTCAGGATTTTGTAGACCTCAAATGTATCTCTCCTCAGCCATCTCATTTCCAAGCTGAAGAGCCCTAACCTCTAATCTTTCCTCATATGAGGAGTTCCATCCCCTTTATCATCTTGGTCGCTCTTCTTTAAATCTTTTGTAGTTCCACTATACAGGCAGTACCCAGGTTAGGAACTTCCGACTTACATTGGACTCGTACTTACAAACTGGGGTCCTGCCTCTCCTTTCCTGTGCCAACGTGCCTCCTCTTCCTCCCTCCTGTGGGTGTATAATTGTGCTGGCTGGCTGCCTCGTCTCAGTCACACTTCTCTTCTCAAAGCCACAAGCAACTGTTTTTTCTTACAAGGGTCTATAATCATCATAAAGCCCTGTAATACAGTTCAATATCACTGACTGAATGCTTTTACCTAACAACGTTTCTGTAGAAGCTTATTTAAAACATGCACCTTTGTTTCATTTTAAATGAGAGCTCCTATCATCCTGGATTGTAAATTTGTCAGGAATCTCAATAAGAAATCCTTATGCAAAACATTTCTTTAGCTAACAAAATTAAGCTAAACAGAGAGATATAGCTAGTTCTTTGTAACAGGGATGCAAGAACTACCGTGTTTCCATGAAATAAGACAGGTCTTATTTTCGGGGTAGTTCTTATTTTTTTTTTTTCATCTCTTCCTTCATCTCTTTCACCCCAATTCTTCCTCTTTCTTTTCTCTCTCCCACATGTGAAGCATCTTTCCTCCCCTCTCACCCATCCCCTTGTGCCTTCTCTCTACAGCATTTTTCTATCCCTCCCTTCCATCCCCCTGTGCAGTAGAACCCTTGCCCAGCTTCTATCCCTCCCTTCCATGCTGCAGAACCCTTGAGCAGCCCCCTCCTCGCAGCCGAACCCCCACTGACCCTCCCATCATTCCATCTCTCCCTCCCATCTGAACACGGTATTTATAGCTATCTATCAAATTTAGTTTATCTACCAAATGAAAACTTGGGCAGATGAATGGTTTAAGATTCATTATGCAGTGGGGTAAAATGATTGCTTTCTGAATGTAGCTAACAGCTGAGACAGTACTTCTCCATGCAGTTTTTGTAATTGGAAGATGCAGTGCTGTAGGCGAATTTATCTTACATAATGAACAAGTAAAATTCACATGGTTTTATTTTATCCATATAATACACCATTTTCAATCTTGTAAAACTAGATAAAAGAGCGCATTAAATGGCAAGTGTATGAAGGTTTTCATCAAAAACTTAAATTAATTTACATTTGTATTTATGGATTGCTAATATGCCCCAGAAGGAGTTCAATGTGATTTACAATTTAGAAGAGCCTGGTCATATCCAGGGATTACATTATTCATTGGGGTTCATGATATAGATAACTTGGTTTGTGTTCATGTAGGTGTACGATTATGGTGTATGGTTTGGAGAGAAGATTGGCTATGTCAGAACACAGAGAAATTTTGTATTACAAAATGTCAGAAATAGGTACACTTGGACTCAACATTCCCCAAGCAGAAAGTTACAGGTAAGTCTAGAAGAAAATAAATTGTTCCACTTACCTACAATTAGCAGTTTCTAGGAACTCTTTATTCTGTACATAGGACCATTTTGTACAAAATATGAAGTTTACAGTTTTATTATTACCATAAAACAAAGTACAATGTATGTACAATATTAAAATGAAGCCATACTAAAGCCACACTAAAAGACACTTGTCATATTACAGTTGACATTCCTGATATACAGCTATAGGTTTTGGAAAACACGTAAGGGTGTCAAACATGAACTTTATAAAGAAAAACAATCACCAAAATCCCATTCAGATTTTAATCATATATTTATGTAATGAAGTATTGTTAAACCTCTGTAGAGAAGGGTGTGAAGACACAATTTATAAGTAATAAAACAATTCTATGATTTTTTTTTCCTTCTATGTGCTAAGTAAAATTTGCATATGACATTAGGAATATTCCATGGACCACAATTGGTCTATGACATTTTAGAAAACACTATTTTTAATTAACACATCGTGGCATTTCCTTTTTTTGGTGAATGCTTGTCTTCAGTAAAGAACAGAAATAAAATCTAGACAAAGGATGTTCATATATTTTGAGCTTTACACAGTCAACCAAACATTGATATATAAATTTTCTGGGGAGGAAATAAAAAGATTACTCCTTTTCAGAAGCAGCTTGCCCAAACATACTGAACATCAGCCAAAGATGGAAGTTCAAACAATGGTATATCAAGTATACAAACACTAAAAAAAGCACCCTTTATCCCTCAAAAGGAGGTGGCATCATTAAACTGTTTTTATTTGCGTTATTGTAACAATAAAGCATATACTTTTCAAGTTTGACAGGAAGTATTTTTTTCCAAAAAGAGAAATTTCCATTTATTAAAAGGGGTGAAATGTTTTAATCTACTTTTTTTTTTAAATTTGTGCCAGTTTTCTCTTGAATCTAACCCCGCTTCAGTGAGAGAGAAAATTTTCTACACTTGCACTCTTGATTAATAGGCAGCTGATACCATTATTTATGCAGATGACTATGAATATGTTGATCTGTTGTCATTTTTGTGGACATAAACTACAACTGCTGTGACTTCTGAAAGCCACAGTTTGATGTTCTCATGAACAGAAACAAAAATCCAAAACCTAATTTGCTGCCAAACACAAAATAAAGTGGAATCTTCTTGACAAGCAGGAACAAATAAGACAGCAAACAGATTCAAAACAGGATAATATATATGAAAATATTGGCCACCCTGAGAAAAATCATATGCAGAAGACACAGCACTACATTTAAATGTTATTTTTCTCCTAGTGATGTGCCATCCACAACTAAAATCTCAGCCATGTATGTAATCTTGAGAAAATATAGAGGCATTTGAATCTAACTGCAATATACATGCATTTACATTTTCTGAGAGCTGCATTTGCAATAAATGTGCTTAACAGTGAAAAAGGTAGATAACATTTATATATAACTGTCATTGCCATCTTTGCCTCGAGCTTTTAGGCTCACATTTGATAAAATGCCATTTAATGCCTACTTTCCAAATTAAAAATAGACAAAAAAGAAAAAGTTAGACATGACAGACTATCATGTCTACTTTTTCTTTATTAAGCTGAAAGGCAAAATACCTGAGTCAGCTGAAAAGACTTTGTGACAAAACAAAATGAATTCATGCTACCTCCCACGGAATAATGAAGTTCCTGGGGCTAAAGATGCAAATTCTAAAAGCTCAGGAAGAAAAGCAGTAGTGAATCTGTTTTCTTCAAAGATAAACAAAACATACAGAAAATCCCACCCCTCCAAACCCACATTTTAACAAATGCACTTTGTAAACAAAATTCTTGATTAGAATCCAGTCAGGTTGGATGCAAGTTGATCTAAGAACAAATAATTTTACCTGTTCACTCTGGAATACTGATGCTGCATTACTGATATATTAAAGACTGGAAAAATATGGCTTTAAAGTACACAGAAACTACCTGGCATTAGTACATATTGCATTAGTCCAAAGCAAATGAACAGCTGATAGAACTTGGAAAAATAATACATATCAGTAACTAAGATTTGCCACAGAAATTAACTCCTCTATGGCCTATGTTTTATAAGATGCAAGTCAAGATTTCCAACTGTATTTGTTTCTAAGTTGCTGGTAATTTGCGAGATGCATATAACATGGAACGTTTTAGGTTTGTCGAGTCTCGGGGAAATTTAGGAATCTCAACTGTGAAGTTTGCACTCTGAACATCATACTGATACCACCACAATATCAGCTACTAATTTCCTTGACTTCCAATCTGCTGGAAGCATATTACAATAACTATATTACAGACATTTTATGCATCTTCTATGCTGGTGCTATGATGACACCAACACACATGGTCATTTAATACTAGTCAACCCATGGTCCTGTATTTAGAATCAAATGTTTACCATTGTTTGAACTACTAATCTTGAGCTGCATACTGGATTGTTATTGCCTAGAGAACTGGGTCGAAGAAAGCTTTGACTGTGTAAGTAATTGGTATGGCACCAAACATAAATTTTTCTAATGTGTAACTGAGTCCAGAAATAAGTCCCCTTCCCAATATTTCATGGTCATTATCTAATGCCCATCATGTGCTATTATCTCATCAGCTCTGCAATGGGATTCCAAGGCTTTCATGGTATAGATGTCCTGAGGCAGTTCCGACTTGCGCCGCACTAGAGGACGTTCTTTTTTCATCTCTCTCTGTGCCTGAAATGCATAAATTTGGCCATAAGCAAATTATTTGATACACACAAAATCTGTTGCACAAGTATATTCACAAACAAATGTGATCAGACACACATTAAACGCTGACAATACATTTTAATTATGGAAAATCTACAATTTAGTAATACTTTTAAGTATAATACTCCTACTTTTAAAGTTTGTACTTTTACATTTCACTGTATAATAGCTTGAATTTTAGGCCTATTACTTTTACTCAAACTCCATATTTTCAATGATTTTAGAACATCTGGCTTTACAGTGCTTTAAATCAATGAAAAATGTTTAGGAACACTGTTCAATCTCTTGTTTTTAAAAAAAATCAAAAACAATAAAACATGAATAAAACACCATTTTGGCTTTTGGTCCAGTTCTTCACAGTGTGAGAAGCTATTTCAAGTTGACTAGATATTCCACAGATGTTCTGGTACCTGAACTGCCTTGTCAAATGGATTCTTTGCATGCATCC